>NC_081310.1:30713750-32055000 GCF_026419965.1 Kogia breviceps | reverse complement strand
CTTTTTTTAAAAATATTTTATTCTATTATGGTTTATTATAGAATACTGAATATAATTCTCTGTGCTATACAGTAGGCTTTGTTTATCTATTCTACATAGAAAAGCTTACATCTGCTAACCCTACTTATATCTGGACTAGCTTGGTTTCTACAGTGTTCTGTGGACATATTGAGAAGTTCATATTTTGTCCCTGAGGAGCGTGATGTAATAGAAGGACATTCTGGTCAAGATGTCCAAGAAGCCATATGAGCTATGATACCCGAGCTTAGATAAGAAGATGGGATCAGAGCTAGGAGCTCTCTGACACTTGGTCATGAGCATAGAGATGGTAATGGGTTGTCACAAGAATAACTGAATCCCTGGGGCAGATAGAGAGAAAGCTTATTGCTGGGAAGTTCCAAGAGAAAGGGCAGCCAGTGAAGAAGACATAGAATGAGAAGCTGGAGAAGTCAACACAGAGCACAGATGGCAGGCCCTGCTCCTTCTGAGCACTTCTCAGCATGACCTCTGCTCTCCTCACACACCCTTGTCACACTTTAACACAAAATCAGAACACCTTGAAATCAGTCTTATTGTCATGGCCAATGGACATGCATATTTTTAGGTCATAGCATCTCCATCTTTTGTACTCCTGACACAAGTGCTATCTGTGAAATAGGTACTAAGCAAATATTTCTTTTGGCTTAGCTCAGCTGGGTGGAGTTCTATTGAACAAGAACTATGGAACAGGACAGTTGTCCATCTCTAGAATGTATTTGATAAAGACAGATGACTAGTTCCCTATTGTGTGACTTTCCACCTGCAGAAATCTCTCTGGTCCAGCTGGATAGCATGAGCCTGTCCCACCAGATGCTGGTGAGATGTGCAGCCATCGTTGGCCTGACCTTCACTACGGAACTGTTGTTTGAGATTCTCCCTTGTTGGAACATGAAGATGATGATCAATGCCCTGGCAACCCTCGTGGAATCCAACGTCTTTGATTGTTTCCGGAATGGCAGGGAGCTCCGAATAGCCCTAAAACAGAACACAGCCTCGTTTGAGGTGAATTATCGCTCCCTCTCTCTGCAACCACCCTCTGAAAGAATGGGTAAGTAGAGCCCGGAAGTGACCCATATTTCCTTCAGTTTAAGGCACATCTTGATAAAAGAACTGATCTGTATTTTGTAGCAGGGGCTGACTTGTTGCCCACTGCCTTTCTGTCCTCTCTAGTCCATGGCAAACAGGAAGAGCTCCGTGAGCTGGAAAGTGAGGTGATTGAGTGCCACATAATTCGATTCTGTAGCCCGATGATGCAGAAAACAGCCTATGAGCTGTGGCTGAAAGACCAGAAGAAAGCCATGCACTTGAAATGTGCACGTTTTCTGGAAGAAAATGCCCACAGGTGTGACCACTGTCGAAGTGGAGACTTCGTCCCCTTTCACCACTTTGCAGTGGACATCCGGCTCAACACTTTGGACTTGGATACCATTAGGAAGATGGCTAAGTCCCATGGATTTCAAAGTAAACTTTCTTCGTTCCTAATTAGTCCTAACTATTCCTGGGGAACGTGGAGACAAGACCTAGAAGAAGTGGGTCTGGACCATGAGGATTTCAAGTCCTCTGCAGGCTCGGGCACCACAAATGATGAGACGTGAGCAGCGTAGGTCAGCAGGGCAGGAAGTTGGGGAGTATACATGTAGCTGAGTTGGCAGAACCAATCTCACTGTGAGACTGTCAGGGAGGATTTGGGGGTAAGGACTCTGGCAAAATGGGGTGTGACCAGAGCTCAAATTAAAATGTCCAAAGGAATAAAACAGACCCAGCTTCATTCACACCAAGGGATGGAATCCAAGGAGGGTAGCGGGTAGGGAGCAGGGTCTAACATGAAGTGGGGGGAAGAGCAAGATCCAAGAGGTAGTGGTGTTCCTCTGGCAGATAAAATGTTGTTGCTCCATCTACTTTGAAACAAGGTTCCAGTGGAAAAAAATGTATGAGTGGGAGAGAATTAGCCAGGACTAAGCATGCCAGGGCCCCCAGAAAAGAGGGCTTGGGTTTATGACAGGGATTCAAGACCACCTGAGATGCAAGTAAGAAAGTTACAAACTGGTAGCACAAACTGGCCACATGATCTGGGAAAACGTAGTAAGGATTCAAGGGGCATAAGGGCCCAGAGACTCAGTTACTGCAGGCACGATGGATGTCAGACTTAGGGCAGCAATGCCAACTCCAGCCCTCTTTCGGGGGTGGCCAGGGAACACCCGGTGGACTTCCTGCCCTAGTCACAGGGCCTCCATGATTATAACTAAATCTGGTCAGGAAAATAGGCTACACATAGAGGACTCCTATCTTATAAGTATATGAAAAATTAGGAAAGAATGTATGTAAAGTGCCCAGCACATAGTAGGTACAAAATAAATATTTATTCTCATTCATTCTCTATTTTACCTGCATTCTCATTTCATTCTCTTATCAACCCTTCAAGGTGGAGGGTTATTTTCATTTTATAGATAAGAAAATTGATGTTCTGGAAGATTAAATAACTTGCCCGATGCCACAGAGCAAGTAATAGACTTTATTCAATCCCAGGTCAGTCTAATTCCTGAGTTCATGCTCTGCCATTACACTTGAGCTTCCCAAAGCACAGGACTGGATTTTAGGTAATACTGGCCAAGGAGACTGGAAGAGGTTCATAGATATAGCATTAGGTATGAATCAGAGAGTGAGGAAGGTGATTCTTTTGCAATACTTGATCAGGAAGAAAGCAGCTTTGTCCTGTGATTTAAGCCTATCATTGACTCTGCACTAACACTTGCCAATCTCTCCTTTTAAAAAAAGAGAAATCAGGCTTTAAGTTCAGAGCCTTAGAGTCCTATATATATAGAGAGAGTCTGTACATGAAGGTTTCAAGTCTCTGAGGGCGTGGGCACAAAGATAATGAGATTCAGCAGTAGTCTCATCCCACTGGGGCAGGAAGATGTCAGAGAGATGGACATGTAGATGAGCCTAGTGTTTATTACTAGTATTTACTACATTTCCCCTCATGCAGTATATTATTTCCAAAATTGGAAATGTGTTATTATTATTATACTATTAGTGGTATACATGTAATATGATGTTGAAATTGAAATTTGTACCAAGCACCAAGATACAATGGATGTTGAAATCCAAAGCAAGGTAAATAGATGGATGTACAGACTCTATAAAGGAAATAGCTGAGAATCATTTATAATATTGGATCCTTCATCCACATTCAGGACATAAAAATGAGGAATAGTGTGGAGAGGGCCAGGATTTGTGGAGAGATTTGGCAAGAACTGAGGAGGTACTGTGTACCTTCCTCAAGTGGGTTGCTTCCTTTATCACCTCAGTGCTAGGAAGATGTCTTCCTTGGAATTAGTTAGATGACACAGAAGACCTCACATCTAATGAGGCCAGAGTAGCCTATGGCTGCACGAGGATCAACCTGCCCTCCCAGAGTTTGGGAAAGGATGTGTGAGGGTTTCCTATAAATCGTATATAACTCACCTGGGAGAAAAAGCCAGGCTGGCATCAGTTTAAGTTTTTCCCAAGAGTACCCCTAGGAGTGTGAGAAGACCCCTAGTAGTGGGCTGCTAGAATAAAACAGGCACCAAGAGGGCAGGCGATGGAGAGCTGAAGAGGATGCATGACTGGATCAAGGGAGCTTCAGTGAAGGATCCCAACACAGGGCCATAGTCAAAGCACCAATGAAAGCATTAATGGGAGAGAGTCAACTGACAGAGATAAGAGAAAAGGGAAATAATACAGTAAGTCCGCTACATACGAACCTTCAAGTTGCGAACTTTCAAAGATGTGAACGTGTGTTTGCATGTCCAGTCATGTAAGTTAGTTCATGTGTCTGGCTTACATTGTCATGTGTGCATCCTCTACAAGTGGTGGTGCTTTAGTGTACTTTACTGTACAGTACTGTATAGAGTACAGTAGTACAGTATCTTTATTACAAGCCCAGGGTGTCCAGAAGCAAGCATAAAAGCAGCAGTGATGTAGCTGGTACTACTGTACTTCTCAAGGTACTGTACTGTAAGATTAAAAATGCTTTACTTTTGTGTTTGTTTTTAATGTATTATTTGTGTGAAAAGTATTATAAACCTATTATAGTACAGTACTATACAGATGACTGTGTTAGTTGGGTACCAAGGCTAACCTTGTTGGACTTATGAACAAATTGGACTTGATGAACGTGTTCTTAGAACAGAACTCATTCGTATGTAGAGGACTTACTGTATTCCAGACTCTGTGGGATCAGTGAGTCTTATTTTATATATACATTATATATATAAATAAACAAAATATATATAAACTACATATATTATATATGTATGTTTTAATTATTTATTTGGTGAGGGTAAAATCAGCTGGCAGCTAGCAGACAGGTTAGCCTGAGTAGTTCATTGGTCTTAAGCAGGCTGGCTAGGGCCACTAAAGGAAACAACTCCAGTTATTTCAGGTTCTCCAATGTTCCTTAACCGTTTCACTCTGGAGCATATGTTACCAGATATCTCTGAGTCATATCTACTGATGTCCTTTCAACAGAACCTACACCTGAGTGAGGCCAGGGCTTGACTATTTCCCTTATAATTTTTCACCTATTTAAAAGTATCAACTAGACATCTTTAAATAAAGACATTTTTTATATTTCCTGAAAGTTTTACCATAAAAGCAATAGTCCCATGACCTACTGCCCTGCATATGTATCTTCAATATTTCTTCCCAGGGGCAAACATTTTTAACGTAGCTGTTCCCTCTAGTCATTACTTCCATATACTAAGTGGTATGTTAATGCTGCTTTTTAAAAAAATCAAATTTGACATCATCTGTTTTAGTCTTGCTATGGTAGGTAAGGATTTAACACTATTACACCACTCCTGGGCACCTCTCCTCCAATATTGTTATAGAACTGTCATTAGATAAATCAATCAAGTATTTACATTATTAAGACTATTAAAATGCTGTCCATTAGAGAACTAAGTAGTAATATACTGTGAATAGATTTCTCTTTTTTTACATTTTTAAATTTAATTTAATTTATTTTTTATACAGCATGTTCTTATTAGTCATCAATTTTATACACATCAGTGTATACATGTCAATCCCAATCGTCCAATTCATCACACCACCATCCCCACCCACCTGCGGCTTTCCCCCGTTGGTGTCCATACGTTTGTTCTTTACATCTGTGTCTCAACTTCTGCCCTGAAAACTGGTTCAGTGGTACCATTTTTCTAGGTTCCACATATATGCGTTAATATACGATATTTGTTTTTCTCTTTCTGACTTACTTCACTCTGTATGACAGTCTCTAGATCCATCCACGTCTCAACAAATGACTCAATTTCATTCCTTTTTATGGCTGAGTAATATTCCATTGTATATATGTACCACATCTTCTTTATCCATTCATCTGTCGATGGGCATTTAGGTTGCTTCCATGACCTGGCTATTGTAAATAGTGCTGCAGTGAACATTGGGATGCATGTGTCTTTTTTGAATTATGGTTTTCTCTGGGTGGGTATATGCCCAGTAGTGGGGTTGCTGGGTCATATGGTAGTTCTATTTTTAGTTTTCTAAGGAACCTCCATACTGTTCTCCATAGTGGCTGTATCAATTTACATTCCCACCAACAGTGCAACAGGGTTCCCTTTTCTCCACACCCTCTCCAGCACTTGTTGTTTGTAGATTTTCGGATGATGCCCATTCTAACTGGTGTGAGATGATACCTCATTGTAGTTTTGATTTGCATTTCTCTAATAATTAGTGATGTTGAGCAGCTTTTCATGTGCTTCTTGGCCATCTGTATGTCTTCTTTGGAGAAATGTCTATTTTTGTCTTCTGCCCATTTTTGGATTGGGTTGTTTGTTTCTTTAATATTGAGCTGCATGAGCTGTTTATATATTTTGGAGATTAATCCTTTGTCCACTGATTCATTTGAAAATATTTTCTCCCATTCTGAGGGTTGTCTTTTCGTGTTGTTTATGGTTTCCTTTGCTGTGCAAAAGCTTTGAAGTTTCATTAGGTCCCATTTGTTTATTTGGGGTTTTATTTCCATTACTCTAGGAGGTGGATCAAAAAATATCTTGCTGTGATTTATGTCAAAGAGTGTTCTTCCTATGTTTTCCTCTATGTGTTTTAGAGTGTCTGGTCTTACATTTAGGTCTCTAAACCATTTTGAGTTTATTTTTGTGTATGGTGTTAGGGAGTGTTCTAATTTCATTCTTTTACATGTAGCTGTCCAGTTTTCCCAGCACCACTTATTGAAGAGACTGTCTTTTCTCCATTGCATATCCTTCCTTACTTTGTCATAAATTATTTGACCATAGGTGTGTGGGTTTATCTCTGGGATTTCTACCTTGTTCCATTAATCTATGTTTCTGTTTTTGTGCCAGTACCATATTGTCCTGATGACTGTAGCTTTGTAGTATAGTCTGAAGTCAAGGAGTCTGATTCCTCCCGCTCCGTTTTTTTCCCTCAAGACTGCTTTGGCTATTTGGGGTCTTTTGTGTTTCCATACAAATTTTAAGAGTTTTTGTTCTAATTCCATAACAAATGCCATTGGTAATTTGATAGGGATTGCATTGACTCTGTAGATTGCTTTGGGTAGTATACTCATTTTCACAATATTGATTCTTCCAATCCAAGAACATGGTATGTCTCTCCATCTGTTGGCATCATCTTTAATTTCTTTCATCAGTGGCTTATATTTTTCAGCATACAGATCTTTTGTCTCCCTAGGTAGGTTTATTCCTAGGTACTGTATTCTTTTTGTTGCAATGGTAAATGGGAGTGTTTCCTTAATTTCTCTTTCAGATTTTTTCATCATTAGTTTATAGGAATGCAAGAGATTTCTGGGCATTAATTTTGTATCCTGCAACTTTACCAAATTCATTGGTTAGCTCTAGTAGTTTTCTGGTGACATTTTTAGGATTCTCTATGTATAGTATCATGTCATCTGCAAACAGTGACAGTTTTACTTCTTGTTTTCCAATTTGTATTCCTTTTATTTCTTTTCCCTCTCTGATTGCCATGGCTAGGACTTCCAAAACTATGTTGAATAATAGTGGTAAGAGTGGACAGCCTTGCCTTGTTCCTGATCTTAGAGGAAATGCTTTTAGTTTTTCACCATTGAGAATGATGTTTGCTGTGGGTTTGTCGTATATGGCCTTTATTATGTTGAGGTAGGTTCCCTCTATGCCCACTTTCTGGAGAGATTTTATCATAAATGGGTGTTGAATTTTGTCAAAAGCTTCTTCTGCATCTATTGAGATGATCATATGGTTTTTATCCTTCAGTTTGTTAATATGGTATATCACAATGATTGATTTGCATATATTGAAGAATCCTTGCATCCCTGGGATAAACCCCACTTGATCATGGTGTATGATCCTTTTATTGTGTTGTTGGATTCTGTCTGCTAGTATTTTGTTGAGGATTTTTGCATCTATATTCATCAGTGATATTGGTCTGTAATTTTCTTTTTTTGTAGTATCTTTGTCTGGTTTTGGTATCAGGGTGATGGTGGCCTCATAGAATGAGTTTGGGAGTGTTCTTTCCTCAGCAATTTTTTGGAAGAGTTTGAGAAGGATGGGTGTTAGCTCTTCTCTAAATGTTTGATAGAATTCACCTGTGAAGCCCTCTGGTCCTGGACTTTTGTTTGTTGGAAGATTTTTAATCACAGTTTCAATTTCATTCCTTGTGATTGGTCTGTTCATATTTTCTGTGTCTTCCTGGTTCAGTCTTGGAAGGTTATACCTTTGTAAGAATTTGTCCATTTCTTCCAGGTTGTCCATTTTATTGGCATAGAGTGGCTTGTAGTAGTCTCTTAGGATGCTTTGTATTTCTGTGGTGTCTGTTGTAACTTCTCCCTTTTCGTTTCTAATTTTATTGATTTGAGTCCTCTCCCTCTTTCTTTTTTTTTTTTTTTTTTGTGGTAGGCGGGCCTCTCACTGTTGTGGCCTCTCCCGTTGCAGAGCACAGGCTCCGGATGCACAGGCTCAGCAGCCATGGCTAACGGGCCCAGCTGCTCCGCGGTATGTGGGATCTTCCCGGACCGGGGCACGAACCCGTGTCCCCTGCATCAGCAGGCGGATTCTCAACCACTGCGCCACCAGGGAAGCCCCTCTCCCTCTTTCTTGATGAGTCTGGCTACTGGTTTATCAGTTTTGTTTATCTTCTCAAAAAAACAGCTTTTAGTTTTATTGATCTTGACTATTGTTTTCTTTGTTTCTATTCCATTTATTTCTCCTCTGACCTTTATGATTTCTTTCCTTCTGCTAACTTTGGGTTTTGTTTGTTCTTCTTTCTCTAGTCCCTTTAGGTGTAAGGTTAGATTGTTTATTTGAGATTTTTCTTGTTTCTTGAGGTAGGCTTGTATAGCTATAAACTTTCCTCTTAGAACTGCTTTTGCTGCATCCCATACATTTTGGATCATCGTGTTTTCATTGTCTTTTGTCTCTAGGTATTTTTTTATTTCCTTTTTGATTTCTTCAGTGATCTCTTGGTTATTTAGTAATGTATTGTTTAGCCTCCATGTGTTTGTGTTTTTTATGTTTTTTTCCCTGTAATTCATTTCTAATCTCATAGCATTGTGGTCAGAAAAGATGCTTGATATGATTTCAATTTTCTTAAATTTACTGAGGCTTGATTTGTGACCCAAGTTGTGATCTATCCTAGATAATGTTCTGTGGGCACTTGAGAAGAAAGTTTAATCTGCTGTTTTGGGATGGAATGTCCTATAAATATCAATTAAATGTATCTGGTCTATTGTGTCATTTAAAGCTTCTGTTTCCTTATTTATTTTCATTTTGGATGATCTTTCCATTAGTGTAAGTGAGGTGTTAAAGTCCCCCACTATTATTGTGTTACTATAGATTTCCTCTTTTATAGCTATTAGCAGTTGCCTTATGTATTGAGGTGCTCCTATGTTGGGTGGATATGTATTTATAATTGTTATATCTTCTTCTTGGATTGATCCCTTGATCATTATGTAGTGTCCTTCCTTGTCTCTTGTAACATTCTTTATTTTAAAGTCTATTTTATCTGATAGGAGTATTGGTACTCCAACTTTTTTGATTTCCATTGGCATGGAATATCTTTTTCCATCCCCTCACTTTCAGTCTGTATGTGTCCTTAGGTCTGAATTGGGTCTCTTGTAGGTAGCATATATATGGGTCTTGTTTTTATATCCATTCAGCAAGCCTGTGTCTTTTGGTTGGAGCATTTAATCCATTCACGTTTAAGGTAATTATCGATATGTATGTTCCTATGACCATTTTCTTAATTGTTTTGGGTTTGTTTTTGTAGGTCCTTTTCTTCTCTTGTGTTTCCCACTTAGAGAAGTTTCTTTAGCATTTGTTGTAGCGCTGGTTTGGTGTTGTTAACTTCTCTTAGCTTTTGCTTGTCTGTAAAGCTTTTGATTTCTTCATCGAATCTGAATGAGATCCTTGCCAGGTAGAGTTATCTTGGTTGTAGGTTCTTTCCTTTCATCACTTTAAGTATGTCATCCCACTCCCTTCTGGCTTGTAGAGTTTCTGCTGAGAAATCAGCTGTTAACCTTATGGGAGTTCCCTTGTATGTTATTTTTCATTTTTCCTTTGCTGCTTTCAATAATTTTTCTTTGTCTTTAATTTTTGCCAAATTGATTACTATGTGTCTTAGTGTGTTTCTCCTTGGGTTTATCCTGTATGGGACTCGCTGCACTTCCTGGACTTGGGTGGCTATTTCCTTTCCCATGTTAGGGAAGTTTTCGACTATAATCTCTTCAAATATTTTCTCAGGTCCTTTCTCTCTCTCTTCTCCTTCTGGGACCCCTATAATGTGAATGTTGTTGCATTTAATGTTGTCCCAGAGGTCTCTTAGGCTGTCTTCATTTCTTTTCATTCTTTTTTCTTTATTCTGTTCCACAGCAATGAATTCCACTTTTCTGTCTTCAGGGTCATTTATCCGTTCTTCTGCCTCAGTTATTCTGCTTTTGATTCCTTCTAGTTTAGTTTTCATTTCAGTTATTGTACTGTTCATCTCTGTTTGTTTGTGCTTTAATTCTTCTAGGTCTTTGTCATACATTTCTTGCATCTTCTCGATTTTTGCCTCCATTCTTTTTCTGAGGTCCTGGATCATCTTCATTATCATTATTCTGAATTGTTTTTCTGGAAGGTTGCCTATCTCCACTTCATTTAGTTGTTTTTCTGGGGTTTTATCTTGCTCTTTCATCTGGTACATAGCCCTCTGCCTTTTCATCTTGTCTATCTTTCTGTGAATGTGGGTTTTTTCCCACAAGCTGCAGGATTGTAGTTCTTCTTGCTTCCGCTGTCTGCCTTCTGGTGGATGAGGCTATCTAAGAGGGTTGTGTAAGTTTCCTGATGGGAGGGACTGATGGTGGGTAGAGCTGACTGTTGCTGTGGTGAGCAGAGCTCAGTAAAACTTTAATCCACTTGACTGCTGATGGGTGGGGCTGGGTTCCCTCCCTATTGGTTTTTTGGCCTGAGGCAACCCAACACTGGAGCCTACCTGGGCTCTTTGGTGGGACTAATGACAGACTCTGGGAGGGCTCACGCCAAGGAGTACTTCCCAGAACTTCTGCCACCAGTGTCCCTGTCCCCACAGTGAGCCACAACCCCCACCCCACCCCCCCCCACCTCTGCAGGAGACCCGCCAGCAGTAGCAGGTAGGTATGGTTCAGTCTCCTGTGGGGTCACTACTCCTTCCCCTGGGTCCCGATGCTCACACTACTTTGTGTGTGCCCTCCAAGAGTGGGGTCTCTGTTTCCCCAAATCCTGTCAAAGTCCTGCAATCAAATCCCGCTAGGCTTCAGAGTCTGATCTCTAGGAATTCCTCCTGCCTTTGCTGGACCCCCAGGTTGGGAAGCCTGACGTGGGGCTCAGAACCTTCACTCCAGTGGGTGGACTTCTGTGGTATAAGTGTTCTCCAGTCTGTGAGTTGCCCACCCAGCAGTTATGGGATTTGATTTTACTGTCATTGCACCCCTCCTACCATCTCATTATGGCTTCTCCTTTGTCTTTGGATGTGGGGTATCTTTTTTGGTGAGTTCCAGTGTCTTCCTGTTGATGATTGTCCAGCAACTAATTGTGATTCTGGTGTTCTCACAAGAGGGAGTGAGAGCATGTCCTTCTACTCCACCATCTTGGTTCCTCTTCGTGAATAAATTTCTTAACAGAAGTTTATTTTTCCTAGAGTTTCTAGGAAACTTTTTTTTTGCAATGTCTTCTTTATAATATCTTGCTTCAATCTTGGCTGGACAGTCTGTCCATTACCCCTGAATCTCCCAAAGTGTGAGGTGTGCTTTTTTTATATATAATTATTTTTATTTTATTTTATTTTTTTTGGCTGCATTGGGTCTTTGTTGCTGCGTGCAGGCCTTCTCTAGTTGCGGCGAGTGGGTCTACTCTTTGTTGCAGTGCACTGGTTTCTCATTGTGGTGGCTTCTCTTGTTGCAGAGCACGGGCTCTAGAGCACAGGCTCAGTAGTTGTGGCTCACGGGCTTAGTTGCTGTGCAGCATGTGGGAATTTCCTGGACCAGGGCTCAAACCCGTGTCCCCTGCATTGGCAGGCAGATTCTTAACCACTGTGCCACCAGGGAAGTCCATGAGGTATGCTTTTAAGAAATGCTGGAGAAGGACATATCATAAGAGGTTCAAGAACACAGCATTAGCTATGAATCAGATAGTGAGGAAGTTGATTACCTTTTCAATTCTCTATCAATCCTCCTGTCCTTCCTAAAAACTTACTTTCTGACTCTTGATCCATTTCAAGGATCGACAGCCCATGGGCTCCCTCCTGGGCTCTTTTGTTCTACTTGCTCCACCTAATTCTTCAGGGAGCACTCCTTTGATTTCTTGATCTTCTTGATATGTGCTGAAATCTATTTAATGTTTCATTTACTCATTCAGCAAATATTTATTGGGTTTCTGATATATGTCAGACAGTGCTCTAGGCACCTTAGATGCATCAGGGAACAAAACAGCATTCTATTGGGAAGGAGCAGACAATGGAGAGAAAACATTAACAAAGGAGTAAATTCTGTAGTACGTATAAGTGATCCCAAGGAGAAAACCAGAAAAGAATGTTGGGTAGGGCAAGGGAGATTAGGAGTGCAGAGTCATTAGGGTAGCCCTCAGTGAAAGGTAAGATTCATGGAAAGGCAAAGGAAGTGAGGGATTTTATTGTATGGATGGCTGGGGAAGAGCATTCAGGTAGAGGGGAGGGCCAGAGTAATGGCCCTAAGATAGGAATTGACCCCTTCCATTCTGTATATTGTGAGTTTATGCTTTTAAAAATTATTTTATTCTTGTTTTAATGGGGTAAAGTGTGCTAGACCTGGAGGTCAGGAGATAAATAAAAGAGGTCAGTTTTTCATCTTGAACTTGAAGTCTTATTTCTGAGTCTTTGAAACCACAAATGAGCAAGTACTATCTTTGCTTTTCCCCTTTCTTCTGAGAACCTACAAGCATGTCGTATATTTCTTTTCTTTTGATTTTTACAGATCCTCTTTGAAGTAGGGGACTTTTAATATATTTCCTTCATAAACAAAGAAAATTGAGACCTAAAAATAATATGATTCACCCAAGGGGTAAATGATATGACAAAAATCATATCTTATATATCCTGACTTTATTTGCTTTATTTAGCCAATATTGCTTTTTGCTGCAACTCATTCTTTCACTATTACAATTTGAAACATAAAACAAAACATATAGGATGTTGAAGAAGGAATAGCATTTTATTTTTAATCATTGATTTTTTTTTTCCAAAAAACACGCATTTATTGAGTATCTATTATGTGTCAGGCAGTGATCTAGGCATTGGGGATATAGTGGTGAAAATGGCAGACGTGTCTATTCTCACATATTGAATTTTAATGGAGGCTGATAGACAATAAACAAATTAATTAATAGAAGCATCGGGGGGACTTGGAGGCCCTGAGAAATATTCTGAATTGTATTCCAAATGGATTAGAACACATTAGAGAAGTATTGATTAGAATTAGTATTGGCTGCATATAACAAGGACCCAGCTAGAGTGGCTTAAATTTATCATTAAAGTTCCTAAATGTATTTCTCTCTATGTAAAATGCTTGTCTCATCACTGGGACTGGTATGGAGGCTTCATGATCATCAAAGATCCATGGTTCAAAATGGTAGCTGGAGTTCCAGCCATCATGTTCACATTTAACACTAGAAGGAGGAGAAAAGAAACCAAAATATGAAAGGGATGCCCCTTCCTTTTTCAGTAGTTTTCTGGAATTCTTCCTACCCAATACTCCCCTTATATCTCAAGGACCAATACAATACAATACGTCACATGGCTATATATCCAGTTTCAAGGGAGCTGGGAAAATGTAGCTTCCCCAAGTAAAATTGTGTTCTATTACTAAGGAGAAAAGGGACAATGGAAGTTGAGATAGGAAACAAGCAGTTTCTGCCACTGAGATCTGAATCATTTTTTTAAAATTATTGTTTCATTTATTTATTTTTGGCTGCATTGGGTCTTCATTGCTGTGTGCAAGCTTTTTTTTTTTTTTTTTTTTGTCTCTAGTTGTGGCGAGCGGGGGCTGCTCTTCATTGTAGTGCGTGGGCTTCTCATTGCAGTGACTGCTCTCATTGCGGTGGCTTCTCTCGTTGTGGAGCATGGAGTCTAGAGCTCAGGCTCAGTAGTTGTGACACATGGGCTTAGTTGCTCTACGGCATGTGGGATCTTCCCAGACCAGGGCTCGAACCCGTGTCCCCTGCATTGGCAGGTGGATTCTTAATCACTGTGCCACCAGGGAAGTCCTGAATCATGTTTTTAAAAGCATACTCTGCCTTCTTTATAGAAAACAGATTGAAGAGGATAGGAATAGGAGGGAGATCAGTTTTTCACACTTGTCTAGATGAAATTTGGTGATGGACTAGGGTGGTGCTGTAGAGAAGATTGACAGAAGAAGATGGATTCAGATATGTATTGGAGTAGACATAAGGGGACTTTCTGATGGACTGAATGGAGATAAGGGTGAGGGGAAAAAAAGAATCAAGGACATCGTCTAGGTTTTTGCCTTGAGGAGATGAATATGGCAGTGATGCCTTGAGAAATGAATACAGCAGTGATGCTTACTAAGACAGGCGAAACGTTGGTGGATATAGGTTTGTGGAAAAGAGATTCAAGAGTTCTGTTTAGATCATTTTAATTTTGCAATTAGGCATCCACGTGGTAGCTGCCAAGGAGACACTTGGATGTATGAGTCAGTAGGTAAGGGTTGATGTCAGGTCTTAAAGATGTAAAACCAAAAGTCATTGTCATATGGGTAGAATTTAAAGTCATGGGCAGGTGAAATTATCTAGGGAGAAATTTGGTTGGAGAAAGGAGCCCACAGTCAAACTGAGGCTTACCAAAATTTGGAACATTGATAGAGGAGTAGGAGCCAGCAAAGTGAGCAGCCAATGAGGGAGGGAAACAAGGGGATGGGTGTTATGAAAGCCGGTGAAAAAAAGGGAGTGGTCAATTGTCGTAAATGCTGCCAAGAGGTGTAATAAGATTCAGACAAAGATATAACCTTTGGATTTGGCAACTTGGTTGTCACTGGTAACCCTGACAAGAAAGTTTTAGAGGAATAGGAGGATAAAGGCATAATTCAATTTATTCAGCCTCTAGTCACTAGAGATAAACTAGACAGCAGACTAGGAGAGGTGGGCAAATTAATCCTTATACAGTGTGATAAAGGATGATGATAGAGGTCTGCATGGGGTCAATGGGCACACACAAGTTGGGGCACTAATTCTATGGGGCAAGGGCACAGAAAGCTTTCAGAAGAAGGTGATAAGTATCAATAGATGCTGAAACTGGATTTTATAAATTAAAAGATCTGTGGAGTAATGCATTCACCTTAGAGTCAGGAGACTTCCATCACAAACAGATATATGATCTGAGGCAAGTCCCTTGCCCTCTTTAGGATTCTTCCTTCTCCCTGAATGGAGAAGTAGCTAGATTTCAACAATCCTCATTTGTTTTCTGTTTTAAGATCATTATGGAATTTTCTAACCTACTGAAGTCTAGATAGACTGAAGGTTTTAAATTCAAGGCTCTCAGCCCTTAAGTTAGCCCTTTGGGGTATTCCATTAATTGTCTGTATTTCTCCATTAGAAGCTGACATCGCTTTATTCAGCATCATTAATTCATAGTTTGAATTACTGAAAGGTAAATTAGTTAGGATAATGTTATCATCTAAAACAAACCCCAACATTTCAGTGGGTTAATACCGTCGAATGACAGTGTTTTTCTGCCCAGGTAATGATCCAATGAGAATGTTGTCAAATAACCTTGAACACAGTCAGTCAGGGACCCAGCCTCCCTGACTATGTCATAGATTTGCTATCCCTTAGATCCCCACAGTTAATTTGTTTTCCTGTGGAAAGAGAAGGTGGTGAAGATATCTAACCATCTCAATTCAGAGGTGACATATATTACTTCTGATGGACTCCCATTTTTCAAACTAAACACATGTCTTCACTTAAGATGCACTGGGGACTGGAAAATGTAGGTCTTGGCTGGGCAACAACCAAGGAAGGGGTCATGGAAGGGGAACAGGAAGCTACACAGGACACCAGACATCTCTGCCACATGAACCTTTCAATGACCCATACAACTCACTTGTTTGTTTATTTTCCAGCTGAAGAAGAGATCACTTTTTCCAGAACAGAGACTTCTAAGAGATCTGAAATATTTTCTGAAAATCTCAGGTACAGGCTTCTATAATTGTTTAGGAGGTAGAGCATGAACAACTGGCATTAAATTCAGAACACTGTTAGAATCATTTGTCTGGTCAGTACTCTGGGTCTTTTAGGCACAAATCAGAGCGTGTGTGTGGTGAGTTTGGTCAGTAGTTACGTAATGGAGCAGGAACCTATGGGCCCTTCCCAGGACAGACCCCCTCCCCCATATCCTCTGCTGTAGCTCCTCTTTGGGGTTTTTTTGTTTTGTTTTGTTTTAAATATTTATTTACATATTTCTTTGCGCTGAGTCTTAGTTATGGCAGGCGGGCTTCTCAGTTGTGGCATGCGGGATCTTTCATTGCGGCAAGCAGGCTCTTCGTTGTGGTGTGAGGGCTTCTCTCTAGCTGTGGCACACAGGCTCCAGAGCACATGGGCTCAGTAGTTGCAGCATATAGGCTCCTTAGTTGTGACAGATGGGCTCCTTAGTTGTGGCTCACCAGCTCCTTAGTTGCGGCATGCATGCGTGTGGGATCTAGCTTCCTGGCCAGGGATCGGAACTGGACCCCCTGCATTAAGAGTGCAGAGTCTTAACCACTGTGCCACCAGGGAAGTCCGCGTAACTCCTCTTTGAAGTGCGGAGATAATAGTATCTGATGCACACTTCCTGAGTTGTTTTACACATGCTAAAACCACCACCAAATGGAAGAAATCTACAGTAGATTTTCTTGCCTTGCTCTTTTATTTGATTTTGAAGATATCTTCATATCAAACACTATACTATATCTACAAATTATTACTCCTATTTATTTCTGCATTTGGACAGTTCTGAAGAAATACGAGAAAAGATCTTGAGTTTCTTTGACATCATTATATCAAAGATGAGGACATCTGAGAATGACATCATCCCTCTGGAATCTTGCCAGTGTGAGGAAATCCTAGAGATTGTCATCATGCCTCTGGCTCACCATTTTCTGGCTTTGGGAGAAAACAACAAAGCCTTATATTACTTCCTAGAACTTGCATCTGCTTATCTCATCTTGGGTGATAGTTATATGGTAAGCTGTTTCTGCCCAGATCCCCTCCACCTTTGAGACAGACCTACAGCCCACAGGACCAGAAAGAAAGCTCTAGTGTTTTTTTTTTATTATTATTATTACTTCATGTTCTTGATTCTGAGCAGCACCCCCTTCTTTGAAAATCAAATTGCTCAGAAAGGAAATGACCTGAGATTGTGAAAGTCAGAACAAACCACAACTACCATTATACATCATTTAAAATACTGCCGTCATTAGAAACTTGCTATGAATTGTCTACCTACATGGGACCCTGGTTTCAACTCTTCAGTTTCAGTAGAGTCTTCCTCAGTAATGTCCCAGCCACATTTGCTCTCTGTCTTCCCCAAATATCTGTCAGCACAAATACCTGTAGGTCTCTGAATAAGCACAAATCTAGTTTTAGTCTTGTGATCCCTGAAGGGGCTCACTCACTTTGGTCTTCATGTAACTTGTGCTAAATTATCATACATACCTTTAGGCCACCAAAGCCCTAGTGAATATTTCTCTAGGGTAATTGTAAATAACCTTCCAGGGCAATATGCCCTTAGAAATGTGGGGATTTGATACATATAATGAAATAAAAGAGTTCATTGTTAAGTAAGTTGGGAAGCGCTAAGCTGAATAAAGCTAAATAGATTTCTGTACTACAGATATTTCAGGGTCTTAATATGCTAAGATCCATAGAAATCTCCCAGAGGGTTGGGCTAGGACTGGGACATATTTTTCCTCTCAAACTTATTTGACCTTAGATCACTTTTCATAGAGCAGCTGGCTGACTAAGCTTCCACGAACTCACTTGAGGAAATGCCTTTCTGGGCAGAGCCTCCCAGGCCCGAGTAGCCATGGCTGCCACCCTTTATGTCTGCACTTGTGGACTGTTTCAGATTTTACAGTTGTGGCCTAATTAAAGTGCACACCTTAGATTTATATAAAATTTTAAAATTAAACGATTAAAAATGTCAGTAAGCTGTGGTTCTCTCAAATATTTATGAACAAAAGGCTCCTGTGCATATTTTATACACATATGTGAAGAAGGCAGTGATGTGGCCAGTGAGTACCAGGAAGAGAAGGTTTAGGGAGCCTTGGGGGCTAACTTGCTAAACCTGTGCTCACCCTCATCTCATTATCCAGGGAGTGATGAGTGTTCAGGAAAACAATGATTGGAAGCAGAGCGCCAGTGCAAGGTCCCAAAATGTGCCATTTGCTTCCCTGTCTCCCAGCAAAGAAACCTTGTCTCCCTCTTTCTGCATCCAACACATATGCCTTAGGCTGCATGAGACTTGGGGACAGTGCCTCACCTTATTTTACTCTTCAAGTCTGACCTTGCTTTGGTGTTTACAAGTGCCAAAACGCTCTTCACGGTATCATAGGACGTTGAAGATGAAGGGAGGAAGGTTGCTCAGGGCCTTACCTTCCTCTTTCACTTCCCAATGATGGCCCTGGCAAAAGAAATGGGAGGGGTTCATAACTCATTCCAAAAGTAGAGGCTGGCTCGTCATAGATGTGAGGATGGTCTCAGGAGCCATGAGTTCACTGTTGGAAATAGGGAGGTTGGCGATGGAATTACTCAAAGAGGGAAATTGCCCTGGGGAAAACTTCAGGTAAGGTGACTTACATGACCACATGAGGAAAGGAGGAGGTTTCTAGATTCATCCTCTAGAATGAGAGATTCAGTGGATCAAGAGGGACATGAAGATGACCCATATCTTCAGCAGGAACTTTCCCCACCCTTTCTGTCTAGAGTTTGAAGGATTCTGATCAGGAGCTGAAGGAAGAGATGGAGGTGGGGGCTGGGTGGTCCTGCTTCTCTTCCTTCAGTAGAGTCTGGGGCAATGGCCCCTCTGTGGTCCCGACCCCTGATGACTCAATACCTTCTATGCCTTGTGCTGGTTGCAGGCTTACATATATTTGAATGAGGGAGAGAGGTTGCTGAAAATTCTCAAGAAGGAAAAATCTTGGAGTAAGACTTTTGAGTGGACTACCTTTTTTACCCTCAAAGGTCAGGTAAGAAACAATTAGAAATGTGATTAATCTGTTCTTTTTCACTGGGGCTTTACGTAGAAGGAGTAATAGACGTCATTCCTATACCTTCTACATCCTCCTCCCATCCTCTGCCACAGATCTTTCCCAAGACTCCAGAACCCCCAGGCCCCGGGCCTCAAACCTCCTCACCATCACTTGTCTGCAGCAAGATCTTCTTTAGCCTCTCGGTTGACAGCTTTAAGAAATGTTTTTCTAACAACCTCCCCAAATGGACAGGAATAGGTAAACATATTCTCAGAGGTAGATGATGAACAATGAAGATGCAAAGTCCTAGTCATTCAACCATCCTTCCACAGATACATCCAAGAAACATTTCAGATTGTGCCAGGCACTGGGAGATTTTGTTCCTGGGCCTTAAATGACCTTTTCTGGATAAGATTCCTTAACTAAGTATTTTTGGAACATACCAACCAAGCCTAGAATCACTGCTTTTCTTTTCCTTTCTTCCCCTTTCTTCTCCTTGTAGGTCTGTTTCAACATGGGCCAGATGGTGCTTGCCAGGAAAATGCTAAGGAAGGCCTTGAAGCTCCTTAATCGAATCTTTCCTTACAACTTAATCTCCTTGTTTCTCCAGATTCATGTTGAAAAAAACAGACACTTTCATTTTGTGAATCAGAATCAGCAGGCCCAAGAGAGCTCACCTCCAGGGTAAGGAAGGAGCTGGGGAGAGCTGGGTGTCTCATCTCACTCCCCAGAGGAGAGAGACCTACACATAGTCCAACAGTTAGCCCCCAAAGCCTGGGCCTCTAGTGGGCGCAAGGAGTCCTGGTGGCTCCCTGGTGTGGGAGGGGATGAGTGGGAGCGGGGCTCCCAGGCCAGGGCTGGGTTGCCTCAGAACAACTTAACAGGCAGCTTTTGCCAACGAGAGTTCAGGTGACAAAACCTTAAGGGAGCCCTTTGCAAGGTGAGCTCCAGTACCCCTCCCCACTCATCTTACCCACGAACCCCTCTGGCCATCCATGTTCCAATGGGAATCTGCACCGCCTGTTCCTAGAGCCTCAGTCACAAGTCCTCTTCCAATTCAATGCTAAAACCCTGGGTATTGTTCCTGCCCCAAAGGTCAGGACCCAAAGGTCCTGAAGACATCTGCCAAAAGACAAAACAGCCCACCCATTTTTGTAACTCTATATAGATACATGGGTTACATGGGGTATCCATCGGTCAAGATTATACCATTAAGATATGTACAGGGGGGCTTCCCTGGTGGTGCAGTGGTTGAGAGTCCGCCTGCCGATGCAGGGGTCGCGGGTTCGTGCCCCGGTCCGGGAAGATGCCACGTGCCGCGGAGCAGCTAGGCCCGTGAGCCATGGCCGCTGAGCCTGCGCGTCTGGAGCCTGTGCTCCGCAACGGGAGAGGCCACAACAGTGAGAGGCCCGCGTACCGCAAAAAAAAAAAAAAAAAAAAAAAAAAAAAAAAAAGATATGTACATTTCAATGTATGTGAATTTTATCTATAAAAGAACTATAAAAAATAATGAGGTGTGGTAGAAGGAAACAGTGAGTAGAAGGACAGATGTAATAAGAATGTTGATAGTTGCTGAAGCTGGATACTGGGTACATGTGGCTCATTATATTTTTCTGTTTTACTGTGTGTGCATGTTTGAAATTTTCCACAATAAAAGTTTTAAAAATGTATTCCACCTCCCTAGCAACTCATACCAAGAGAGATGCCACCTAGCTGGGGATCTGGAGAGCTGGCAGTAGATCTCTTCCATCTTGGGAGAGGCCAGCTGCAATATGCCCACAGGTTCTGCCCGAGATACAAGTATCTATTTCTATGGGCAAATTGCTGCAATTCTTTGGCAACCCCACCAAAACACTGCCTTCCCCAGTTTCCTGAAAGTGTTCCCTTGACTATGGGGGAGGCTGGGATGGAAAAGAGGTGCAGCTGAGCTCCTTTGCAGGCTGGGGACAGGCTCCTGAGAATCTAAGCCTGCTGCCTCAGGAGACACCAGGAGGGGGAGGGGGGGGGAGAAGTTCAGCAGAGATCTCTCGGAGAGGTAAGAGAGAATTGGAGTTTGGGTCACACAGAGGGTTGCCAGATGAAATAAAGGATGCCTAGTTGAATTTAAAGTTCAGATCAATAATAAATGATTTTTTTTAGTATACCTTATTATATCACACAAGATATTTAGGACATATGCATTCTAAAAGAATTGTTTTGAAATTCAGATTTAACTTGGCATCCCATATTTTCATTCCCCAAATCTGACAAGCCTAATGTACAGCCACATTTTGTAAAAGGAATAAGAAGTACCTGCACAAGAGGAGAAGGTGAAAAAGTGATGATCAGGAAGAAACTACAGAACAATTGGCTTAAGATGCTGTCCAGTCAAAAGGTTCTCATCTCAAAAATAAGGACATTAAGAAACAATATTTAATGTCAGAATTTCTACAGCTGCGTGAACTCCCTATGTTATAAGGAATTTTACCTTCTCCATGTTTCCTTAGAAACTTTAAAAAATAATTTCCACAACAGAATGAATGTCATCAATGTCTAAACTGAAAGTACCTGGAATTCTTCTTTAAGAATCTCTAGGATATCTTCCTTTCTTCTCATCTTTATTTCAAATCTGCTTTTTGATAGTTATTTCTAGTTATATTTTGTTTTCTTGGCTTTGTTATATTACTAATATTGCAGCTAGTTTAGGATCCTTTTTGTTTGTTTGTTTGTTTTTTGCGGTACTCGGGCCTCTCACGTGTCCCCTGCATCGGCAGGCGGGTTCTCAACCACTGCGCCACCAGGGAAGCCCTAGCTATGTGACTTTGACTTAATTACTTAACCTGTCTGAGTCTCACCTTCAGCTCATGTAAAATGGGGTTAATTATTCCTTCCTTTCTTATGGGGTTGTCATCAGTCTCAAATGCGATAAAATGATATAAATGTGCTTTTAAAATAATTTCATTTAAATGACAATGAACTGACAGGGGACAGGTGAGTTACATCAATTACCTTAATTAATCATCACAAAGTAGGTATTATGGTCCCCATTGTCCGGTGGAAAAATTGTGCTTCATAAAGATTCATGTACAACAAGGTCCTACTGTATAGCAGGAGGAACTATATTCAATATCCTGTGATAAACCATAATGGAAAAGAATATTTTTTAAAACTAATGTATCAATATACATATGTATGAGGGAATCACTTTGCTATACAGCAGAAATTAACACAACATTGTAAATCAACTGTGTCAATAAACTGAAAAAAAAAATTAACGTGCATGTTAATTTCCACGTAAAGGAAACAGGCGTCAAACTCAAGTCTGTTTTGACCCCCAAGCCAGTAGTGAGGACTCTGCCCCTGCGCTTCCCTCAAGCATGCTGGTGACGATAGCTTCTTCTTATGTCCCATGTGTGTACTTTATCTAATAGGAAGAAGAGGCTGGCGCAACTTTACCAGCAAACCACTTGCTTCTCCTTACTGTGGCGGATCTACAGCTTAAATTATTTTTTTCACTACAAGTATTATTGCCACCTGGCAGCTCTGATGCAAGTGAATACTGCCCTGGAAACTCAAGATGATTTCCAGGTAGGGTATTTTTGTAGCTGCTTTTTATGTTTCTGAATCTAATTTGGAGAGAAAAGCCTAGTGAAAGCCAATCAAAATTCAAAATCATGAAGATTTAATAAAAACCTTCCAGACTAGATTGTTCCGCTGAGGGTAGCAATTGTCAAACATTTTGGTCCCAGGATCCCCTTATACTCCTAATAATTGCCTCAAATAGCTTTTTATATGGGTTTATATATTTATATTTTTTATATGGGATCATATATATTTATGGGGTATATCTATTGATACTGTCATATAAGAAACAAAAACTGAGATACTTTAAAAATATTTTTGAGAGAAAATAAACCCATGACATATGAACATAATTAACATTTTCATTGAAAAAAAACTCTATTTCCCCAAACAAAATATTTTGTGAGAAGAATGGCGTGTATTACATTTTTGCAAATACCTTAATGTCTGACTTCACAGAAGACAGCTAGATTCTCAATCTGCTTCTACTTTCACTTCCTTGTAATGTCCCATAACTCTCCCTTGGAAAACTCCACATTGTACTTGTAAGAGAATGAGGGTGAAAAAGGAAAATATAAAAGGATAATTCTTTTAAAAAGATAAAATCATTCCCTGGCGGTCCAGAGGTTAGGACTCCGTGCTCTCACTGCCGAGGGACCGGGTTCAATCTCTGGTCAGGGAACTAAAATCCCACAAGCTGCGCAGCATGGCCAAAAAAAGTAAAAGTAGAAGAACACGCATCAAAGATATTATTGAGCTCATTAAAGTTAGTGAGAGAACTAGTAAGATGTTACAGCTGGTTCCCAGGAGAATTTAATTTATGAATGTATACAAAACTGGTCTAGTCACAGGGCAAGAATAGAATCACTTGTATTCCACCGAACATTTCTACTTCTATGAAAAAGAATCATTTACATTATTACCAGTTTCCCAAAGGCAGTGAAAGGCAGAGGTAACCTTGATGAGTGAGCTAGACAGGACACCCACTGAATTTTTTTTGTTTTGGCCCATTTCAAGTTCTTTCACTGTTTTTCCTGAAAAACTGCTACACACAAAACAAATGGTCCATAAAACATTCTCCCTTCTTTCTGAAGGTTTTACCATGCATTGTTATCATTAACCAGTCTTTTGCTATTAAACTTAAATGGCCAGTTGAAACAAACAGTTCTAAGACTGTTCTTCCACCACTGATTAAGACTGGGGTGGCAGGTATTGGGGATAATATTCATTTAGCCTTCTGAGCTTTCTGGGCAGACTTGGTGACCTTGCCAACCCCAGCTGCTTTCTTGTCCACCGCTTTGATGACACCCACAGCAACCATCTGTCATGTCATGAACAGCAAAACGGCCCAGAGGAAGACAGTCAGAGAAGCTCTTAACACACATGGGTTTGCCAGGAACCATATCAACAATGACAGCATCACCAGATTGAGGAGTTGTTTAAAGAGTAACCAACTTCTCTTCGATCTCCCAGTTAAGTTTAGAACTAGTCCTTAACATTTCTTTTGAAAGCAAACCAAACCAAACCAACCTTCCTTTATTGTTAAACAACAAAAGCAATACATGCTTGTTATAACAATAAATTAAACATCACAGAAATGCATAAAGTAAAAAGTCCCTCAAATCTCTACTCCAACTGCAACAAATAGGTAACTGCTTTTCACAGTTAACCTATTTGGTAGTTTGGAATGAATCCTTCCAGGCTTTTGGGTATGCAGTCATATATCCACACATATAAGCTATTGCTTTTATTTTTCACAAAAATTAAAATTCTTATATTTTGTTTAAGGACCCTGTGTGGGCAAAAGGGGCCATTGAGCTTGTCCTGGAACATGCATTATTAAATAGGTGGCAGAAACTCAGCTTAATTTCTGTATCTAAGCCTATGGTTTTGCCAAATATCCAGCTCCATTCCCAAGCTTAATAAATCCATGTTTACTGGCAGATGATTGGTGATATCCTGGGTTTTCTGCTTCGAGTTCCATCCCAGTCTCGCCCCGTCTCTCCTCTTCTCCTCCACTGCTGCCATTTCAGATCATTAAGGCCTACCTGGACTATTCACTGTACCACCATCTAGCCGGCTACCAGGGCGTGTGGTTCAAATATGAAGTCATGACCATGGAGCACATCTTCAACCTCCCCCTGAAACGCGAGGGCATTGAAATCATGACCTATGTGGCCGATACACTTGGTTATATCAAGCTCCTAATGGGTCACTTGGACTTGGCCATTGACTTAGGTAAGCCCTGGCTGGTCAAGAAAGAACTTGCAGATACAAGTAATGCCCAGAAATATACTGGAATTGTTTTCTTCCCAGGCTCTCGAGCCCACAAGATGTGGTCATTGCTTCGTAATCCCAACAAACACTATCTGGTCCTCTGCTGGCTTTGTAAATCCCTCTTCTTGAAAAACAGGTATTTATCTCAATGCATTTTCCAAAATTAGAGGAAGAAAGCCATATTAATGGAATGTTACGGGTTTACTTAACCCCGGCCATAGGGTGGGGCAGGAAGTAAGGCTTATTGGAAGCAGATGTAACTGACAATCATCATCCTTGGGGTACCACTACTCTTTCACAGGCATCCCCTCTAACCTGGTTGCTCTGGCCAGTGACTGGAGGAGGGTCAGACAGTCAGCCCCACTGTGGGAATCAGGCCTCCACCACTGCCAGGTGGAAGAAAGGGAACAGTCTCACGGGGGAGGCAAATGCCCAGAGAATAGCAGCCAGGACCAGAGGCACAGGCCAACTTGGCCTGACTCTGGCCACCCTGATAGAGAGGTCCAGGAAAGCATGGTTTGAACAGAGAGCCAACTTGAGATTTAGGAGTGGGTTTGAAGTCTGTCGAAGAATTGTATTTGGTCCTGAATGGCTGGGCAGGACTGAAACTAAGACTGAACTTCCTTCTCTCCCCACACACTATTTTTTAATCCTACCACCTTTTCTTATCCATAGATACAAGCAACTGATCCAGGTGCTGGGGTGGCTGTGGGATCTTTCTGTAGCAGAAGAGCATATCTTCAGCAAGGCATTTTTCTATTTTGTCTGCCTAGACATCATGCTTTATTCTGGTGAGCATGGCCTTGGAATTGATAAAAAACTGGGGGAATAACACTTGCCTTGGGGTGATGTGGCAGGTGACAGGGCTAGGGCTTTGAGACCACTGGGTTTCTGGCTAGAAGGTGTGAGGATTGCAAGGGACCAACAAGGAAAAGAATTTAGAATTTAAGCTGCCAGTTACAGCGTCAGATCATTTGTCACACAAGTGATAGTGGCTGACAGTATCTTACTAGGTGGTTTCTACTAGGGCATTTAATTTTTAGCAGGATAGACTTAGAGACTTCCTGCTTGAAAATGAAGGGTAGGGCTGCTAATGGTGAGGTGAGGGTTCCAGGCACTGGCAGCTGTTAGTGATTTGGAAAACAAGTTCTTTCCTGATAACCTTCATGTTACACCCGGTAGGCGGGCCTCAGTGTACATATTAAACCAGAGGGGCCAAACTGGGCATTCTTTTTCCCAGCCATATTTTCAACAAGGGATGTGGATATTGCTGCCAGCAAGGGAAGTGTGAACGCGAAGACTGAGAAGTCCCAGGCTGCACTGAGGCTTGATTCCTTGGGCTCAAGCAGGGAGGGTTGGTTTAAACCCCAGTCCTGCCTAGTTGATATTATGGACTTGTATCTTATACACATAAACTCCCACAAAAGCAGGGGCTCAGCAAACACAGGGCAGTGCAGTCACCTGGTTGTTGCAATCCGTGGGACCCTTTGGATTCATAAAGTAATCAGAAACCGGGGCCTGTCCTCACAGTGGGAAATTCTCCTGGGAGTTATTAGGCCAGAAAGATGACACCCCTCCACCCCCAGGCCTGTCCTCACAGTGGGAAATCCTCCTGGGAGCTATTAGGCCAGAAAGACGACACCCCTCCACCCCCAATCTACCAGCCAAGCTCTCCTGTTTCTCTCTTTTTTAGGCTTTGTTTATAGGTCATTTGAAGAATGTTTGGAGTTCATACACCAAAATGAAGACAACAGAATACTGAAGTTCCAAAGTGGAATCCTCCTGGGACTTTACTCATGTATAGCTATCTGGTAACAATGTGTTGCATACCACTAAATTCCCAAATTTGAAAGTGTTGAATCCTGGAAGAGTTCTGTGAGACTTGAAAAAAGGAAAGAAAAGAAAGAGAAAGTACTTTTAATTTATACCTAAGACAGATCGAAAGTGACAGAGCAGATGTATCCTGAAAAACACCTTGGGGATCACCTAGTTCATCCCCCTCAACTGAGGCCAGTAAAGCGATGCCACTTCAATTGTACTCAATGCAACAAGCATTTATTGCGTACATAGTGTGCAGTATTAATACAGAGATGAATAAGAAAAGAGTACTTGCTTCTGAGAAGTGTTGGGGGTTTGAGGGAGACTAATAAATAGCACTACTTACCCCCTCCCCACCCCCAAGATGGAATGATAATCATTGTTAATAGAGCCGATGTTGGAGGATATGGCTTGTATCTGCAGGCAAGTGAGCTTCCTAATACTGAACCCCAGGATTAGACTTACCCATCAGCAGCAGGCAGGTCTAGAAAACTTCACCCCCTCCCCACCCCATCGAGGCAGGAAGTACCATGCTCCCCGTGGGTCTCACTGGCTCTCAAGATGAAAGAGAGCTACACCTGCCTAATTTCTGTCCCAAAGTCACCAGCCTACTAAGTCACCCCTTGTCATTGGAGGAGTGAGTAAGGCAGGGAAAGAAATGTGGAGCTTTGCACCAGTGGAGCTCCCTCACATGCAAGGAACTTCAGGAGGGTGGAAGAAGCAGACTTCCTGTATCCCCATTAACCTATTAAGCCTGAGGCTTAATCTCTTTAACCCATTACATTTTTTTAAACTCAATAAGCCTGTAGCTATGGCTTTAGCTTCAAGGAAGTAGATGGACAGTAATGCTCCAGAACATTAAATAAATTACTTCCACAGCCATCCCCAAGACTGAAAGTCATTCCCTATTCCACCTCCCATCTCAAATTATATATGCAGTCGTGTTGTCCAGTATCTAAAGGTTTTGCGATGAGATTAAATGATAATACGAAGACATTCCTATGTAAAGTGCCACAAACTAGAGCAGTTTCAAATTTGAATAGAAATCTCCTCTTATTATAAAACTCATTGGGAGAAATTAAAATCCAAAAAATCAATTACCCTTGCCAGCTAAAGTCTAAAGAAATGAAAGTTCAAAGTCAAATTAATTTGCCCTTGTGAGTTAAAGTTCAAGGAATCTAAAGTCCAAAAATCACCCTAATTTCTTATTCTACTCTACCTCACCTGAAGAGTTCTTGCAACAGCTTTAGCTTAGGCCAATACTGCTCCCACTTTATGGGCATAGGAATCATCTGGAAAGTTTGTTAACTCAGATTTCTGGCCCCATCCCCAGAGTCTGTCTGATTCAGTAGATCTGGGTTGGACCAGAGAGCTTGCATTTCTAAGGAGCACTCAGATGGTACTGATGATGCCTGTCTGTGGCCCACACCTTGAGTAGTATCAGCCCAGGCTATCTCTCTTTGAAATCAGAGCAATTTCTTCAAGCCCCAGAATTTATAGCTCCGAGTGCCTGATCTGTTTCATTTTTTTTCTGGCCACACCGAACAGCCTGTGGGATCTTAGTTCCCCGGCTAGGGATTGAACCCCGGGACCCTGGTAGTAAAAGTGAGGAGTCCTAACCACTGGACTTCCAGGAAATTCCCTCATTTTAAAGAGTCCAAAGAATTAAATGGTAGTTAATATTGCCCAAGTATTCCCCCCTATTATATTCATTTGAAACCATCAAAAAATTCTATTCTGTCCTTGCTCCATATCACATAATTTTCCCTGAATAGGCCAGTGGCAGGCTTCCAGAGACCAACGTACTAGGAGCTACACCTCTAGAGAGACCCATTTCAGGGAACCAGCCCATTCCAAGGGTGATGGGGATTTTTCTTATTCTTCTGTGGTGATACAGGTATGCCAGACTTCAGAAGTGGGACAACTTTCACATATTTTCCAACAGAGCCAAAAGTCTAGTGTCAAGAAGAACCCCAGCAGCTCTTTACTTCATAGGCCTCAGTAGGTACCTGGAAGGGCAAGTTCTCTACCTTCAAAAGCAAATTGAAGAACAATCAGAGAATGCTCAGGACAGTGGAGTTGACCTACTCAAGGTAAGGCCTCTTCTCTGGTTTCCCCGGTAAGTCATGCCTTAAATGGATTTTTCTTTACCTCCGGTGATAATTATTTTCTCTGATTACAGAAGTTACACGTGTTTTATAGTTTAAGTTTTGGAAGGCCGCTCCCTCCCCATAATTAGAATATAAATTGCCCACAACCTTACTACTCAGAGATAATCACTTTATACATATTGAGAGATCACTTTCCAAGTTTTCTTCCATGTGTGTGCATGCATTTCCATTTTTTAAACTTGCTACTAAATAAGATATATTTATGAATAATTCCCTGCCGTTAAATTGTTTTCTGCACCACTAGTTAAAAGGAAGCCTAGTATTTTATCTTATAGATATACTATTAGATGATATTGCCAAACTATTCTTAGATAGAATTTTTCTGTAGTACTTTATTGCTGCTGCTGTGATAAACATCTTAGTAGATAAACCTTTGCACACAGCAATTTAAAACATTCAGCTGATACGTAGTAAGGACCTGGTACTAGGTGTTGGGATACAAGAGTGAGCAAATTAAACCTGGTTCCTGCCTCCCAGAGTCTACAGCCCAGCATGGGCAAGCCCCCCTAAGAGAATGAAGGGCTGAACCTCCAGGGTTGTCTTAACAAGTGTTTGCCTTGTTCTCTTACAAACTGAATGCAGGTGAATTCCTTTACTATTGCTATGTCTCCAAGTACACACAACCTTAACAGCTTAAATGAGAGCACTTCTTTTCTCATCTCCCAGCTTAGCAGTCAAAAGTCTGGACGGGCTTGGCTGGGTTCTCTGCTGAGGGTCTTACAAGGCTAAAATCAAGGTGTTGGCTGAGGTATTTTCTCATGATCTAGGGAAGAACCTGCTTGCAGGTTCCTTCAGGTTGTTGGCAGAATCTAGATGCTGATGATTTTAAGGCACATTCCTATTTCAGAGATGTTAAAATGTTTCAAAACAAGGCATCTTGAGACTGGTGAAGAATAATAGCTCATTTAATCTTCAGCGGCATTATTATGGGCTGGGTCTTTTTCACTGCTGCTGGATAGAAAAGTCTTGAATTTGCCCAGGTGGGAGCCCACTCCCTTCCACTCTCATAGCACACTCAACCTCAGCATCTCTTCCTGCAATTTGTTCACACCAGCTGACTAAATCGCCACCTCCAGAAACACACAAGTTCACTGTCATCACTGCTTGGAGGCATGTACTCTTTGGCATAGAACATGTATTTATATTTCTGATTCATAAAACATTCTTCTGGTTCTCACACAGTATATGGAAACTGATGATATAAAACATTTTGTTTTATGTAATTATTATGTATTACATATGACTTATGTAATTATTATGTGTATTATGTAATTTATTTCATGTAATTTGATGGAGCAAATGTCTTTCCTTAAGAAAATTACTTGTGAGGGATTTAAAACATGCTTAACTTCATGTTGTTTTAAAAAATAGATTTTTACCATCTTAAACATGATTTAATTTATTCCAACATTCTCTTGTTCCTTTCAAATACCAGGCACATTACGTATGACATATGAGTTGACTGTCATTATCACTTTTAAATATTCAGTGCTAATAAAGGGGTACCACAATTTTGACCAACCTGATATATGGAAATCCAGGTAGATAAATTAGCAGCTGATTAAAAGAAAGCACCTCTTTATTTAATGAGTAGTAAAGGATAAAATATTTAAAGAGTAGTAAAGTATAAAACTCACCTATCCCAAAGACAGTACAGGTTAAAAACACAACACGTGCTATTGGGATTACAACAAAGATGTGTAAAATGTTGTCTTTGTACTCAAGGAGTGTGTGATTTGAGTTCCAAAAGGGGATGGGGCTGGGAAGCCCAGGAATGAGAGGGAGTGGTAGAGGTGGGGAGTAGGAAGAACACAAGAACACAAAAGAACACAAAATCAAACATAGTGTCTCCCACAGAACACAGAGCAATGCCTTTTACACATGTTACTGAACCAAACTTGGGCTCGTTCTCCCACATGCAGTAAAGCTAATCTACTGACACCAGGTGTGGTGAAGGAAAGTACAGCATTTACTGTAAGGTGCCAGACAAGGAGTCTGGGGCACCTAATGCTCAAAAAACCCAAACTCCCCAAAAGGTTTCAGGGAAGCATTTTTATTTATTTATTTATTTATTTATTTATTTTGCGTTACGGCGGGCCTCTCACTGTTGTGGCCTCTCCCGTTGCGGAGCACAGGCTCCGGACGCGCAGGCTCAGTGGCCATGGCTCATGGGCCCAGCCGCTCGGCGGCACGTGGGATCTTCCCGGACCGGGGCACGAACCCGTGTCCCCTGCATCGGCAGGCGGATTTTTCAACCACTGCGCCACCACGGAAGCCCGGGAAGCATTTTTAAAGGCAAGGTGAGGGAGAAGATTCACAGAGTATGTGATCAGCTTGTACACATTTCTCTGACTGATTGATGGTGAGGTAACAGGGCAGTGTCACAGGGGTTAACGTCATCAATTCTCAGGCTCCAGAAGGTCTGGGGGCTATATCTCATGGTCATTAAGTAGTTAACTTCTAACATCTATAAAACAACTCAGGAAATGTGCAACAGGTACTGTTATCTAGTTACTTCATAGAGAACTAAAGATTCTGTGACTGCCATATGGCTGATGTACTGTTTAAATTGTTACTAGTGCTCCTGGCCCAACTGCCATTTTTGTCACTACATGGTCATATCCTTTCAATCATTAATTCTTGAGCCGGGCTTTTGTGCCTCAGGGGAGGCCTGGGAGACTACAGCTTTTCTACAAACAAGAGGAAGACAGAGGACATGGTGGGAGAGGTCTGTCCCAAGAAGACCCCATTGGGTCCTGCTTGATTACACACAGTAGATCTTTAGTTTCTTGAATAAATAATTGATAGACAAAATAAACATGTAACAGTTTAGTCAGGAAAACTCAATGTTTCAATCCATTACTATGAAATTGAAGTAAATGCAATAAAAGAAAAAGACATTGTATTGTTGACTATCAAGTTAGCAAAGACATGAGAGGAGACATTCATATGCTGAAGGACTCTCATAAACTTTCTAGAGAGCATTCTGGCAAAAGGCATGGATAGCTTTAAAATATGCACATCATTTAATTCTCCTCCTAGGAGCTAACCTAAGGAAATAATCAGACGGCAAACAAAAGTTTATCTAGGGCTTCCCTGGTGGCGCAGTGGTTGAGAGCCCACCTGCCGATGCAGGGGACACGGGTTCGCGCCCCGGTCCGGGAAGATCCCACATGCCGCAGAGCGGCTGGGCCCGTGAGCCGTGGCTGCTGAGCCTGCGCGTCCGGAGCCTGTGCTCCGCAACGGGAGAGGCCACAACAGTGAGAGGCCCGCGTACCGAAAAAAAAAAAAAAAAAAAAAAAAAGTTTATCTATAAAGATGTGGATCTCAGGTTTATAGTATTTAAAAAACTAGGGGAAAATAAAAATCATATGCCTTTCAAGAATATTGGTTAAGTCAGAAATGGTATATTTAAACATTGGGATTGTTTTTTCTTTTCTTTTCTTTTAAAGATATTTTATTTATTTTTGGCTGCATTGGGTCTTCGTTGCAGCATGAGGGATCTTTTCATTGCAGCGCATGGGCTCTTCGTTATGGCACACGGGCTTCTCTCTAGTTGTGGCATGAGGGTTTTTCTCTCTCTAGTTGTGGCGCTCAGGCTCCAGAGCACGTGGGCTCTGTAGTTTGTGGCATGCGGGCTCTCTAGTAGAGGCATGTGAGCTCAGTAGTTGTGGCGCATGGGCTTATTTGCCCCACAGCATGTGGGATCTTAGTTCCCTGACCAGGGATCGAACCCATATCCCCCGCATTGTAAGGTGGATTCTTTACCACTGGACCACCAGGGAAGTCCCTTGGATACTTTCACATTAAAAAAAAAATCTGAATTTCTTACTCTTCTTTTAAAAATTGGAGTATCTGGTGACTCTAGGCCCCAATCCTAAAGGGCAGCTACTGGCTGGAATTGACAAGGGGTGACATTTAGGGCATACCCTCTCCAGTATGACATAATCCCCTCTGCTTCTTATCTTGCTACATTCAGCCTCTTATTTATGTTTCTTGCCCAGCTCTGTCAGCATTTGAATTTGTGAGATCTGATGTAAAAGAATCATGTCGTTGAAAAGAGCCCTTTAAGATAGAGCATCTGCATGTCACCTCAGCTTCATTTCCAGATTTTCTTTAACTCCCTTTACCCAAATCTACTCTTCAAACTTTCAGAACTATTTTTAATTCTTGCAACAGCCATCCACCCTTGTCTAGCGCCTTTATATATATATAATCTGCTTTCCTTCAACGTTGTTTGTCTGGCCATGTCTTCTTCCTTCAGATCTCACATCCCTTCCACATTTTCCAGGAGAAATTAAGAAGTTCCTGCTTTTGGATCCCTGAGGATCCTCATTCCCATGTTGCCTGCACTGCATTTTAACTGCTTATTTGAATACTCCCTTAGCTGGTGCTCAAGGGATGGCATTTTGCTCAGGATAAATCACCCAGCAAAGAAAAATCCAAGATACCAGCCAGATTTTTACCACAGTTGTCTATGCCATGTGGCTGACAGGGTCTTGGTGCTCCAGCAAGTGTCAGGCCTGATCCTCTGAGGTGGGGGAGAGCCGGGTTCAGGACATTGGACCACCGGAGACCTCCTGGCCCCACGTAATGTCAATTGGCGAGAGCTCTTCCAGTGATCTCCGTCTCAACACTAAGACCCAGCTCCACTCAATGACCATCAAGCTCCAGTGCTGGACACCCCATGCCAAACAACTAGCAAGACAGGAACACAACCCCACCCATTAGCAGAGAGGCTGTCTAAAATCATACTAAGTTCACAGACACCCCCAAACACACCACCAGACATGGTCCTGCTCACCAGAAAGACAAGATCCAGCGTCATCCACAAGAACACAGCACCAGTCCCCTCCACTAGGAAGCCGACACAACCCACTGAACCAAATTTACCCACTGGGGGCAGACGCCTAAAACAATGGGAACTACAAACCTGCAGCCTGTGAAAAGGAGACCCCCAAACACAATTAATTCTTTTTTTTAGAAAAAGTTTTTTTAATGCATTTATTTATTTATTTTTGGCTGCGCTGGGTCCCCGCCACTGTGCGCAGGCCCTCTCCAGTTGCGGTGAGCAGGGGCCACCCTCCATCGCAGTGGGTAGACTTCTCATTGCGGTGGCTTCTGTCTTGCGGAACATGGGCTCCAGGCGTGCAAGCCCCAGCAGCTGTGGCGAAAGGGCCCAGCCACTCCACGGCATGTGGGATCCCCCAGGCAGGGCCCGAACCCATGTCCCCTGCACTGGCAGGTGGACTCTCAACCACTGTGCCACCAGGGAAGCCCCAAACACAATAAATTAAGCAAAATGAGAAGACAGAGAAATACACAGCAGATGAAGGAGCAAGGTAAAAACCCAACAGACCAAACAAATGAAGAGGAAATAGGCAGCCTACCTGAAAAAAAATTCACAGTAATGATAGTAAAGATGATCCAAAATCTTGGAAATAGAATGGAGAAAATACAAGAAATGTTTCACAAGGACCTAGAAGAACTAAAGGACAAACAAACAATGATGAACAACACAATAAATGAAATTAAAAATTCTCCAGAAGGAATCAATAGCAGAATAACTGAGGCAGAAGAATGGATAAGTGACCTGGAAGATAAAATAGTGGAAATAACTAACACAGAGCAGAATAAAGAAAAAAGAATGAAAAGAATTGAGGACAGTATCAGAGATCCCTGGGACAACATTAAACACAACAACATTCGAATTATAGGGGTCCCAGAAGAAGAAGAGAAAAATAAAGGGACTGAGAAAATCTTTGAAGAGATTATAGTTGAAAACTTCCCCACTGCATTTTAACTGCTTATTTGAATAATCCCTTAGCCGGTGCTCAAGGGATGGCATCTTGGTCAGAATAAATCACCTAATATGGGAAAGGAAACAGTCAATCAAGTCCAGGAAATGCAGAGAGTCTCAGACAGGATAAATCCAAGGAGAAACAAGCCAAGACACATATTAATCAAACCATCAAAATTTAAATACAAAGAAAAAATATTAAAAGCAGGAAGGGAAAAGCAACAAATAACATACAAGGGAATCACCATAAGTATAACAGCTGATCTTTCAGCAGAAACTCTGTAAGCTAGAAGGGAGTGGCAGGACATATTTAAAGTGTGAAAGGAAAAACCCTACAACCAAGATTACTCTACCCAGCAAGGATCTCATTCAGATTCAACGGAAAAATTAAAACCTTTACAGACAAGCAAAAGCTAAGAGAATTCAACACCACCAAACCAGCTTTACAGCAAATTCTAAAGGAACTTCTCTAAGTGGGAAACGCAAGAGAAGGAAAAGACCTACAATAACAAAGCCAAAACAATTAAGAAAATGGTAATAGGAACATACATATGGATAATTACCTTAAATGTAAATGGATTAAATGCTCCAACTAAAAGACATAGCCTGGCTGAATGTATGCGAAAAAAGACCCATATATATGCTGTCTACAAGAGACCCATTTCAGACCTAGGGACACATACAGACTGAAAGTGAGGGGATGGAAAAAGATATTCTATGCTAATGGAAATTGAAAGAAAGCTGGCATAACAATTCTCATATCAGACAAAATAGACTTTAAAATAAAGACTATTACAAGAGACAAAGAAGGTCACTACATAATGATCAAGGGATCATCATTCTCAATGGTGAAAAATTGAAACCATTTCCACTAAGATCAGGAACAAGACAAGGTTGCCCACTCTCACCACTATTATTCAACATAGTTTTGGAAGTTTTGGCCACAGCAATCAGAGAAGAAAAAGAAATAAAAGGAATCCAAATCAGAAAAGAAGAAGTAAAACTGTCACTGTTTGCACATGACGTGATACTATACATGGAGAATCCTAAAGATGCTTCCAGAGGGCTTCCCTGGTGGCGCAGTGGTTGAGAGTCTGCCTGCCAATGCAGGGGATACGGGTTCGTGCCCTGGTCCGGGAAGATCCCACATGCCACAGAGCGACTGGGCCCGTGTGCCACGGCCACTGAGCCTGCGCGTCTGGAGCCTGTGCTCCGCAACGGGAGAGGCCACACAGTGAGAGGCCCGCATACCACACACACACAAAACAAAAGATGCTACCAGAAAACTACTAGAACTAATCAGTGAATTTGGTAAAGTAGCAGGATACAAAATTAATGCACAGAAATCTCTTGCATTCCTATACACTGATGACAAAATATCTGAAAGAGACATTAAGGAAACACTCCCATTTACCATTGCAACAAAAAGAATAAAATACCTAGGAATTAACCTACCTAAGGAGGCAAAAGACCTGTATGCAGAAAAGTATAAGACACTGATGAAAGAAATTAAAGGTGATACAAACAGATGGAAAGATATACCATGTTCTTGGATTGGAAGAATCAACATTGTGAAAATGACTATACTACCCAAAGCAGTGTACAGATTCAATGCAATCCCTATCAAACTACCAATGGCATTTTTCACAGAACTAGAACAAAAAAATTTCACAATTTGTATGGAAACGCCGAAGACCCTGAATTGCCAAAGCAATCTTGTGAAAGAAAAACGGAGCTGGAAGAATCAGGCTCCCTGACTTCAGACTATACTGCAAAGCTACAGTAATCAAGACAGTATGGTACTGGCACAGAAACAGAAATACAGATCAATGGAACAGGATAGAAAGCACAGAGATAAACCCACGAACATATGGTCACCTTATCTTTGACAAAGGAGGCAAGAATATAAAATGGAGAAAAGACAGCCTCTTCAATAAGTGGTGCTGGGAAAACTGGACAGCTACATGTAAAAGAAGGAAATTAGAACACTTCCTAACACCATACACAAAAATAAATTCCCAATGGATTAAAGACCTAAATGTAAGGCCAGACACTATAAAATCTTAGAAGAAAACCTAGGCAGAACACTCTATGACATAAATCACAACAAGATCCTTTTTGACTCACCTCCTAGAGAAATGGAAATAAAAACAAAAAGAAACAAAGGGGACCTAATGAAACTTCAAAGCTTTTGCACAGCAAAGGAAACCATAAACAAGAGAAAAAGACAACCCTCAGAACGGGAGAAAATATTTGCAAACAAAGAAACTGACAAAGGATTAATCTCCAAAATATACAAGCAGCTCATGCAGCTCATATCAAAAAAACAAACAACCCAATCAAAAAATGGGCAGGAGTTTCCCTGGTGGCACAGTGGTTGAGAGTCTGCCTGCCAATGCAGGGGGCGTGGGTTCATGCCCTGGTCCAGGAAGATCCCACATGCCGCGGAGCGGCTGGGCCCGTGAGCCATGGCCGCTGGGCCTGCGCGTCCGGAGCCTGTGCTCCGCAATGGGAGAGGACACAGCAGTGAGAGGCCCGCGTACCGCAAAAAAAAAAAAAAATGGGCAGAAGACTTAAATAGACATTTCTTCCAAGAAGATATACAGATTATCAACAAACACATGAAAGGATGCTCAACATCACTAATCATTAGAGAAACGCAAATCAAAACTACAATGAAGGTATCACCTCACACTGGTCAGAATGGCCATCATCAAAAAATCTACAAACAATAAATGCTGGAGAGGGTGTGGAGAAAAGGGAATCCTGTTGCACTGTTGGTGGGAATGTAAATTGATACAGCCACTATAGAGAACAGTATGGACGTTCCTTAAAAAACTACAAATAGAACTACCATACGACCCACCAATCCCACTACTGGGCATATACCCTGAGAAAACCATAATTCAAAAAGAGAGATGTACCACAATGTTCATTGCAGCACTATTTACAATAGCCAGGACATGGAAGCAATCTAAGTGTCCATTGACAGATGAGTAGATAAAGATGTGGCACATGTATACAATGGAGTATTACTCAGCCATAAAAAGAAACAAAAGTGAGTTATTTGTACTGAGGTGGATGGACAGACCTAGAGTCTGTCCTACAGAGTGAAGGAAGTCAGAAAGAGAAAAACAAATACCATATGCTAACACATATATATGGAATCTAAAAAAGAAATGATTCTGATGAACCTAAGGGCAGGACTGTAATAAAGACACAGACGTAGAGAATGGACTTGAGGACACGGGGAGGGGGAAGAGTAAGCTGGAACGAAGTGAGAGAGTAGCACTGACATATATACACTACCAAATGTAAAATAGATAGCTAGTGGGAAACAGCTGCATAGCACAGGGAGATCAACTCGGTGCCTTGTGACCACCTAGAGGGGTGGGATAGGGAGGGTGGGAGGGAGACCCCAGAGGGAGGGGTTATGGGGATATATGTATACATATAGCTGATTCACTTTGTTATACAGCAGCAACTAACACAACAAAGTAAAGCAATTATACCTCAATAAAGATGTTAAAAAAAGAAAAGGAAAAAAAGAATCATGTCATTGGAAAATATTCATAACGTGGTGCTAAACGAGAAAAAAATGTTACTGTATTGGTGATTAATTTTGAAACTATGCACCTCAGATTGGGACTAGAGCCCACGTGCCGGGACTTGAACCCAGCCAAAACCCACAGTCTTCCAACTGAGATCACACACCTGGTTTCAGGGCTTACTTAAGCTCAGGTTTTTGATGTCTAATCTCAGAAAATTCAGTGAGAGACAAAGTGATAGGTAAGAAGTGGATTTATTTAGAGAGAAACACACTCCACAGACAGAGTGTGGACCATCTCAGAAGGTGAGAAAGGCACCAGGGTATGGGGGTTGTCAGTTTTTATAGGGGTGGGTAATTTCATAGGCTAATGAGTGGGAGGAGTATTCCAGCTATTTCAGGGAAGAGGTGGGGATTTCCAGGAATTGGGCCACTGCCCACTTTTTGATCCTTATGGATCCTTGGAACTGTCATGGTACCTGTGGGTGTGTCATTTAGCTTGCTGATGTATTACAGTGAGTGTATACTGAGGCTCAAGGTCTAGTAGAAGTCGACTTGTCCACCATCTTGGACCCATTTGGTTTTAATCAGTTTATGTCATGTCCTTGGGCTATGTTATTCTTTCAAAGATTGCTCCCTGCCCCCTTCCCTCCTGTTTCAGTATGATCTCAGTTGTGGTGGGTATGAGTGTGTGTGTGTGTGTGTGTGTGTGTGTGTGTGTGTGTGTGTGTGTAAGTGATAGGCAGTGGCGACTGAAGAAAAACACACAACCTAAAAGTTGCAAGTTAAATTTTCTTCGGGGATCTTACTGAGGACTATAGCTGTAGCCTGGAGGATGGCCTCTCAGATAGCTTTTGAGTAACTGCTCTGAAGAAGTAAGGAAGGAGACAGGATATATAGGAGTTTTTTCTTGGGAAGAACATCAAAAGATTACTGCTAGTCACAAAGAACAGATATCTCAAGTTAATAACTTTAGCACTTTTCTGTGTACGGAAGATGGAAAGATCTGGGTTCATTGAAATTATTCCTTAGATATGCATCTTAACTATCTATGGCCAGTATCCAAAACTTCCTGTTTTGGATAATGCTTCCTGTTTTTCTCAGGCCCCACCATCAGTGGGTGGCTGCAGTGGCTAATGGCTTGATTTTTGTAGAACTGTGATGGTGGGCAACATTCCCTGTCCACAGCAAAGAAATAAAAAAACGGGAGAGTATGTATCCAAATGTGAAAAGATTTCTTTTTAGGTGTTACGGTTACGAGTGATTTTTTTTTTCTATCCTCATTTTTTCCCTGAATTCTGAGTTGTTTGTTCATTTTTCCCTTTTCCCCCTCTCCAATGTCTACATTTTTTTTTCAATTGAGGTATAATTCTCTAAATTTTGAAAATTAACTTATATTGCTTTGGTAATCAAAAGAAAATATTGTGGTTTTGTTGTTATTGTTACTGAACTGAACTTGGGTCTGCTTGCCCACCACACAGCAAAGCCAATTTACTGACACCAGGTAGTGGTGAAGGAAAGTACAGCATTTATTGTCAGGCCCAGCAAGGAGAATGGGCGGCTCATGTTCAAAAGACCCAAACTCCCCAAAGATTTTCAGGGAAGGGTTTTTATTTTTATTTTTTTTTTATTTATTTTTTTTTTTTTCTTTTTGCGGTATGCGGGCCTCTCACTGTTGTGGCCTCTCCCGTTGCGGAGCACAGGCTCCGGACGCACAGGCTCAGCGGCCATGGCTCACGGGCTTAGTTGCTCCGCGGCATGTGGGATCTTCCCGGACCAGGGCACGAACCCGTGTCTCCTGCATCGGCAGGCGGATTCTCAACCACTGTGCCACCAGGGAAGCCCAATTTTTATTTTTTAAAATATTTATTTATTTATTTGGCTGCGTTAGGTCTTAGTTGCGGCACACGTGGGATCTTCGTCGTGATATGCGGGTTCTAGAGTGCTCAGGCTCACTGGTTGCAGCGCATAGGCTCTCTAGTTGTGGTGCACAGGCTGTAGAGTGCACAGGCTTAGTTGCCCCGCAGCATGTGGGATCTTAGTTCCCTGACCAGGAATCAAACCCATGTCCCCTGCACTGGAAGGCGGATTCTTAACCACTGGACCACCAGGGAAGTCCCTCAGAGAAGGGTTTTTAAAGGCAACATTTTGGGGTGAAGGCTGCAGGGTACATGACTTTATTCTGATTGGCTGGTGGTGATATAATAGGGCAGTGTTTCAGGAATCTTAATTGTCAACCTTCTGGTTCCAACCAGTCTGGGTCTGTATCTTGTAGTCAGCATGTAGTCACAATCCTCTACCTGGGTGGGGATCTTAGTTCCTGCAGAAGAACTCAAAGATATGTATCAGATTGTGATGTATATCCCTTGAGGAGGAGCTAGGACTCTGTTTTATCACTGAACTATTGTTTCTTGACTGTTTTCCTGTATCCCCTCACTTCCCTAATCAGTAACTGCTTGAGTCTGCCCTTTGGAACTCAGGGAAGGCCTAGAAGACCAAAGCCCTTTTCTACAAACAGGAAACAGGGGACACAGAAGGGCTTTTGTATGTGGGAGAGCCCTGCAGGGTCCTGCTTAGTTTCAGTCACCCCCTTTGTTTGATACTCCTCAATCCTGGGGGGAACAGGGAGGCAGGACAAGAAAGAGAATAAAGTTTTAGATAGAGAGGTTAATCATAAACTCAGCAGGGGAACTGAGTTTCAGGGGGACCTAGTTTCATTTTTAAAAAGTGGTTGCCAGCAAGGGTTACTGAGCCCACCTATATCACATTCTTGGTCTGGGTAGGCCACACTGGGGCTACTCTACCTGACATTTATCATCTAATCTCCACTACTTTCTACGTATGTCTCTGTAATCTGCTTTTTCAATTGATTGCTTATACCCTTGAAATGATCCCAAATCATCTGAGAAGGAAAAATCTTTCCAGTCAAGGACCCGTTTCTGATTCTGATATGTTGCTTTTTTCTTTAGAACTTGGAGAATCTGGTGGCTCAAAATACCACTGGGCCTGTCTTCTACCCAAGGCTCTACCACCTGATGGCCTATGTCTGTATACTAATGGGAGATGGGCAGAACTGCAGCCTCTTCCTGAACACAGCCTTACAGCTCTGTGAAACACAAGGGAATGTGCTGGAGAAATGCTGGCTGAACATGAGCAAAGTATGTAGCATCAGCTAGAAAGCTGGGGAAGGGGATGCTCACAGGGGATGCGAAGGAGCCCCGGAAGCCCACTGCCTGGCTGGGTTTCACCAGGTGTGAAAGGCCATCAGAGGCTTTTCTGGACCCTTACTGAAAGGGGTGACACGTCCATAGGTCAGGTATTTGCACCTCCTCTTCCCCTTTGAGTTCTCATGGGATCTTCCCCTCCTGCAAATCTCCTTTAGCAAGATCTCCACCTTCTCGTAGGTCTCACCACATTCCACTTTGTGTTCCATGTCTTGCCTCCCTTCAAGAATGTGAACTCTTAGAATGCGAAAACCACTGGGTCCCTAGCATAGTGCCTTATACTCGGTATTTGTTGAATAAGTGAATGAATGTACACTTCTACGTGTTAATTTAAAGAGTCATGTGTTAGTATCCTAGTTTGGGTGGCCAAATTCATTGTGTGCCTGTGGGTTCGCCTGGTTTTAAAAGCTCAGGGACATTTGACCATTTGGGGATTACCCCACTCTTGACCACACAAGCTGAGGAGCACTGATGAATTCTGCGTTCTCTTTGTCTCCTCTCAGGAATGGTGGTACTCAGGCTCTGAGTTAACAGAAGACCAGTGGCTTCAGACACTCTTGAGTCTCCCACCATGGGAAAAAGTTGTATCAGGCAAGGTAAACATGAAGGATATTCAAAAAAACAAATTCCTGATGAGAGTTAATATCCTGGACAATCCTTTCTAACATTTCATGAAGAGAACAAAGATTTTAGTAAGACTCATTCTCTTGTGATTATCCATTATTAACCTTTCTTTATAGGCAGCACCATCCAGGTTCCTGCATATTCCCTTCTGTCCCAGACACAGAACCAGACCTGTTGGTCCGGGAGTGTCATGCTTTCCTTTCTCCCAGCTGTACACAAATTCCCTTTGCCTTTCATGTTGTTTCAGCTTGACCTGTGTATTTTCAGCCCATGAAAAATTGTATCAGATCAAAAAGTTTTAATATCAAAATGGTACATGTTGCAACAGATACACTTCTAGTTAATCTATTAAACTGAAAATGGTTCTTTTTAAATGTCCAGTTGTTTAACCTTTTGTATATAGCACAGGTTTACAAATAGCAAATTCTCCTCATGGTCTGTAAGGGCAAGATTTGAAAAAATTCCTCTTTGTTGTGCGTGACTGCAGCCTCCAAAGCCCCTCTAACCACATGCATCAAATATCTGTGGAAATACTTTTTTTTTTTTTTGGCTGCACGGCTTGTGGGATCTCAGTTCCCCGACCAGGGATTGAACCCAGGCCACTGCCGTGAAAGCCCAGAATCCTAACCACTAGGCCACCAGGGAACTCCTGGAAATAAATTTTTAAATGGAAAGACTAGCAATTTTGATGTATCTTTTACATGCTTAGAGTTGATATATTTCTACATTTAGCAAAGTCATAGCATTCAACTTAATTTCCCAGATGTTGGAGAAGCTGCCCTAGAGCCATCTGTGGTCACTGTCTCTCTTTGTTGGCAGGTGGAACAGTTCTTATAGGCACTTTGTGCCTCTGATGGTTCATGTGGAACACGTGTAGATTCAGCCCCTCTCTGCGTTGCTGCAGCTCCCTCGTGTTCACTCATTTCACAGACCCAGGTGGCCTCCTCAAGCAGGTGCCCCAGGATTTCTATTTTGTTGACTCTAGTCACCTTTTGATCCTGGAAAGAGGTTCTTCTGATGGACATCAACGTGTCCGACTTTAACATACACCTCAAATTCTCCTAGTGATTTCCACAGGCAGTGCCCCGTGTGGGTGCATTCTTTCATAGGCCTGTATTTCATTGTCCTTCTGCAAAAGGCAAAGCTGTGTTTTTCCTCCTGGTAATATAACTGAGTCCTACTAAGGAGGTTGGATAATCCCAGTTGATACCAGGAGGTTAGTTACAGGGGCCTGGGCCCTGACATGGTGATAAGGACAGCTGGCTAGGAGATCATAGCATTAGGTTCTAACATGAGCTCTGCCACAAGCTTATTCTTGGGGGCTCATCACCTAACCTCTCTATTTCAGCACTGGGTATGGGTATCGAGTAAGATAATAAAGTTGTAAAAAGGAATTGAAAAATTACACTGTGCCATACAAGCAAAAAATTAGTATTAGACAGATGACTGATTTTAAACAAATGCATCAAATATTGAACTTTGCATAAATATTGTCCCCTTCAAAGCTGTCATCCTGAAAGTTGCACACTTGTCCCATATACTACATAAAAATTCCTTGCTTTCTAATTGCCTTCCTTATTTTGTATAACATTCGTCTTAATCATTCACTTATTTACTCATCCAACTAACATTTTTTTTGACTGATCACCATGCATCAGGCATTGATTAAGTACCAGAGATTAAGACACAAAGACATAAAAGACACAATTCTTGACCTTGGTAAACTCATAGGTCCCGGAGAGGAAACAGACACACAAGTCAACCTCACTTAGCCCATATTTCACTGTAATTATACTAGAGGTGTGTACACAGCAAACAGCATGGTGGAGAGAGTAGCACACACAAAACCCAGACATCTCTGAAGACTTAGCTGAACTGCCTCTGACACGAAGTCATTTTGATTACCCTGTGCCTTCCAGGTGAGGGTGGAGGGCAAGTGTGGGTGAAGATAGGTGAGTGTGTAAGGGAGAGTGGGTGCACATGAGGAGAAAAGAGAGAGCAACGCTTGGTCTATAGCAGAGAGGTGTTTGACATGGAGCTTCCAGGAGATGTCCTCAGCCAAGCATCTGGGGTTCTGTTCTGCAGAGGCTGTGCTGTCCTGGAAGTGAAGTGCCGTCCTTCCAGGCCCCCCCACACGCCCCCTCCTGGGGCAGAGCCTTTCATTTACATTACCAGCATCTCCCAGATGAAGTCCTCCAGGGAGAAGCTGGGGGCTGGGTTGTGCCCACAATCCTTCATCCTCCAAGATTTTCAAAGCTTCTTTCAGTTTATTGTATTGGCCTCTGACCAAGCCAAAGCAAAGATGGAAGAGGTCGACATGGGGAGGGCAGCCTGTTACCAGAAGTACAATGAGGTAATTCCCTAAGGACTGATCAAAGAAAGTGAAAACAGAGGAAGAAGTAGGAAAAGGCCAAACTGCAATTTAGAGATTTTACATTCCACGTGTCTGAATCCAGAGGAGCAGGCATCAGCCTTTACAGGAATCCTGAACTTGCTTTCTGGCACCAGCTACACCACAAACCAGTTATGTGACCATTTCGTCAGTTTCCTCACCTCTAAACCAAACAGGTTGTGACAGGTTCCCATCCCTCCCCATCAGGTAGCCGTTCCCTCCTCCTACACAACAGGCTGGGTGTGGAGCCACCTTCTCCGTGGCCAGCAGATGGCAGCACCAGCTCTTTGCTCTGGCCACTGCCCAAGGAACAGTTTCTGGTCAAGCTCCAAGCTTTTGTCTTCAGATCCACAGCCTCAGCCCTGAACAGTTAGAACCATGTCAGCTTCCCACGGTAGCACCCCTCATTATCTACAGGGAGCTTCCAACATAAGGTTCTCAGGAACATTACTTGAGAAGGTAGATGCTGGCTAGAATTCTTTTTAGGAGAAGGCAGATAATTTATGAAGATTGCAGGAACAGAGAGTTTCGGAGAAGTGAAGCCCTATCTTTTCTTTCTTCTCTCCTCCCTTCCTCTCTCTCTCCCTCTTTCTTCCTTTCTTTCTTTCTCTCTCTCTCTTTCTTTCATTCCTTCCTTCTCATGAGCCTGTGAACTCTCTTCCCCAAGTCTATGAGTTCCTAGAGGGCAGAGGCTCTGTCCTCATTCCCCATCTCCAGCACTATGCTCAATGCCTGGATAAATAGTCAGTGCTTAGGAAATGTGAATTAGTGATTTAACCACATTTTCATTTGATCATCTTAAGTTAATTCTTTTTTTTTTTTTTTTTTTGCGGTACGTGGGCCTCTCACTGCTGTGGCCTCTCCCGTTGCGGAGCACAGGCTCCGGACGCGCAGGCTCAGCGGCCATGGCTCACGGGCCCAGCCGCTCCGCGACATGTGGGATCTTTCCGGACCGGGACCCGAACCCGTGTCCCCTGCATCGACACACGGACGGACTCTCAACCACTGCACCACCAGGGAAGCCCTCTCTTATGGTATTTTTGAGAGAGGTCATGGAAGAAGGACAGTTACTTCCATCCTAGTGCTAGCTCTCCTCAGTTTATTTCACTTTTCTCCCTTGGGCTTTTTTCTCTCTTGCTCAACCTAAATTAGCCAACATTCAATGATGAGCTTAGCCTCCTGTCTGAGCCTGGCGTGGTGTCCTGTCTTGAAGTGTCCTGTGTCAGAGGATTCACCCTGTGCCCTCTGCACTGTGTGCTCCTTCCCGATGATACGGTGCTGGTTCTTATCCTTTAACCCGGGAGCTCGGTTTAGCTGCCTCAGCTAAAGGACACAGAGCAGCGTGGCACTTGCTGGCTGCCAGCATCCCTGTGCTCCACAGAAGCTTTACATTCTTTGGGACCAAGATTCTTGAATATGATCTTCAGAGCCATTTCCCCCTCTGCCAGACCCACTTCCTTCAGGAATGGCTTGTAGGAACACCCAGACATGTTATAAACAAAGCCCCTAGGGTTCTGCTGGGCCAGCAAGAGCAATGACTGGGTTTTGCAAAATGATCCATATTCCTCTGGGTCTATTGTACATTCTAAGAGATTCCCTACAAAATAAGTTTAGATTTTATGTTTCTTTTGTCTAGTTGAAAGAGACTCTGTAATTTAAGAAAACAGGGGGCTTCCCTGGTGGCGCAGTGGTTGAGAGTCCGCCTGCCAATGCAGGGGTCACGGGTTCGTGCCCCGGTCCAGGGAGATCCCACATGCCGCGGAGCGGCTGGGCCCGTGAGCCATGGCCGCTGAGGCTGCACGTCCGGAGCCTGTGCTCCGCAACGGGAGAGGCCATGACAGTGAGAGGCCCGTGTTCCGCAACAAGCCACCCACCTCTCCCACCCCATTCTATTCAAAGCAGGAAAAAGAAACTAGATTGAATCTAGATTCAAAACTCAGTCCCCAAGGTATCCTTATTGCGGGAAGAGAAACCTCAGACCTTAAGCAAGCCAGCCTTAGCCTTGCCATGTCCCCCATGCCCACAGCAGAGCAGTGATTAGGTACACATGTCTGAAATTACTTAATACCCCAAAGGACAAAGTGACCACAAATGTGTTGGCCACACAGCACTTGATGGCAGGGTTCAAAAGCAAATGTGAGAATACTAAACCTGTCAAACTTCCTCTTCCCAGATGTTGGGAGATTAAAAAAAAAAAAAAAATCCCAGACCTTCCTTACATTCTGGAGTAAGAAAGGCCAGATCCATAAAGCCCACAGTGAAGGAATAGATGGACACAAACCCTGAGCCAAGAAGGGACAATAGTTTAACATCCTGTTTGCAGGAGGAAACAGACGCTGGAAGCAGCTGTTCCCCTGGGACTCCCGGAGCTTGAAAGATTTGTGCTTCCTTCTTGTAAACACAGCCAGGTCTCCTGGAGGTTCTAGAGCTCCCTCCTGCCTTCGGCCCCAGTTGTTTTTCTTACAACCTGACTCAGTCCGACTTGAGAGCAGCCTTTCACCAGGATGTGAGGAGAGGAGGGGAGCTTGATTGCCACCATCATCGCCTTCAGACTTAGGTCCCATTTCCAGGTCCAGGAGGACTTGTCTTTCATCCTGAGCTGCTTTTCCGTGGCTGCAAGAGATTTGAATTTGGCTTTTTTTCTTTAATGGTTCATATGGACAAACAACTACAGTACCACTTGTGATAGACAAAACACCTGGTTGTAGGACTTTTTTTTTTTTTTTTGGCTGTGCAGCATGCGGGATCTTAGTTCCCCAGCCAGGGATTAAACCCATGTTCCCTGCAGTGGAAGCATGGAGTCTTAACCACTGGACCTCCAGGGAAGTCCCAAAACAAGACAACTGGAAACAACCTAAATATCCAGAAATGGTTTACAACTTTATGACACATCTGTTACCCCCAAAACTGGGTTCACCTCTTGGTGGGTGTAGAGCCAATAGATACAACCAAGCCAAAGATCAGGAGAAGAAAGGATTTATTATTACTTGCGGCAAGTAAGGAGAATTCCGGGGTTTTTTCTCAAAGCAGTTATCTCCCCGAACAGCAAAATTGGGGAAGTTTTAAGCTAAGGATACATGCATATTTAGAAAGGGGCTTGAGCAGAGGAGAATTCAGCATAGACTTGGGGCAAAGGTCGACAGAGTCCAAGCTTTAGCTGATTGAAGTCAGGAAGGTCAACATCATCCCACCTTCTACCTGGGTGGGGGCCTTAGTTCCTGCAGAACTCAAAGATATATTATTAAGTAGGGGAAGGAACTAAGAGGAACTAGAACTCTGCTTTATCACTGCACTCGTGTTTGACTGCCTTTTCTCTGTTCCTGCATTCCTCTGTTCCCTAAAGATCATTAATTACTGAGACCTGTTCAAGGACAAGCACTGTGGCCAGGCTTAGATCACAAAATGGCTTAGGCCAAAGAGGCTTGCTTCTCTTTTGTCAAGAAAGCCATTGCTGGTTCTCTTTCTCTGGGGACCCCCTAACCTATCTGTTTACACATCTATACAAGAAAAGGCCCTGCAGGTGTTAATAATAATGGCCTAGTTCTTTCCGTACTCACACGGACGCTTCTCAGACACAATGTCAAGGGGAGAAAGCAAACAGAAGAGCACTATTGCCCCATTTTTGTTTTTAAAACAGGCAGGATATCTTCAGTGGAACCATATCTCTATCCCGATTAGAAGAAACCATTTGGAAAAAGGCCATTTTTGAGACAAAGGGAAATTTGAGTATGAACGGGGTATTAGATGAAATCAAGGAATTGTTCGTTTAAACGTGTTTTTTCAAATGTTTCCATCAAATGTGACAGGACGTTATGGTTATGTAAGAAAATGTCCATATTTTTTAAAGATGCACGCCCAAGGATGTAGTGGTGAACTGATACAATTTGGAGATTTGTTTTAAAATAATTCAGAAAAAGGAAAAAGATAAAAGGGATGGATGAAGTAATTACTGAGGATGGGGATATGGAGGTTGATTTTACTATTCTTTCTTCTTTTGGGCATGTTTGTGAGACGGGAAGGGAGCCGGGCACAACCTTTAAAAGAATGGCAGCCATTGAGGACATGACATAAACTGGTTAGAACCATAGAACCAACTAGGTCCAAAATGGCAGGTAATTGACTTCCACTAGACCTTGATTGAGCCTCAGTGTATGCTCATTGTAATACATCAGCATATGATAAATGACCCACCCACAGACGCCATGACAGTTCCAAGGCCGACCGTAAAAGGCCAAAAAGTGGGCAGTTGTCCAATTCCTAGAAATCCCCACCACTTCCCCCAAATAGTTGGAATAATCCTCCCACTCATTAGCCTATGAAATTATCCAACCCTATAAAAACTGACAACCCAGTACCCTGGTGCCTCTCGCCTTCTGAGATGGCCCACACGCTGTCTATAGAGTGTGTATCTCCCTGAATAAACCTTCTTTCACTTTACTATGTCTCACTCTTGAATTCTTTCCTGCACAATGTCAAGAACCCACACTTGGTGGCCGTCCCAGGGACTAGCCTGAGACCTGGGATGTGGCCATCCTCTTGTGCCCCACTTGCTTTACTGCAACATTTGAAATTCTTCTTAATAAAAAATCTTGGGCTTCCCTGGTGGCGCAGTAGTTGGGAGTCCGCCTGCCGCTGCAGGGGACACGGGTTCGTGCCCCAGTCTGGGAAGATCCCACATGCCGCGGAGCGGCTGGGCCCGTGAGCCATGGCCGCTGAGCCTGCGCGTCCGGAGCCTGTGCTCTGCAATGGGAGAGGCCACAACAGTGAGAGGCCCGCGTACCGCAAAAAAAAAAAAAAAAAAAAAAAAAAAAAATGTTTAAAAAAATAAAAATAAAAAATCTTGAATATACAGGAGAAACGTGTATGGAGGAACATGCTGTATGATCAGGCCACTCAAGATTGCTGTTCTCTTGCCCTCTGCACATCCCCTACTCCCAGTCCCTGCCTCATCTATGCGCGACTGACCTTACCTACTCTTCCTCTCCCCCACCCCCACCTTGTGATTGTTCTAATTAGGCCAGAACGGCTCCATCCGGATAGTTTTCTAGGGGAAACATCTGCCCCAGGAGGCTATGAGGGACTTGCTCCTCCCTGTTTTCCCTGGTAACCAATGAACCAACTTGATGTCAATTCCCCCTATAACTGGTAGCTTCCCCCTCCCCCTGGTAGAAGACTGCTGCCTCATTCTGCCTGCTGTCAGCCTTCCACGGTGCAGTGTTGCTCCAGGACCTTGCTTCGGTAAGTTCCCCGCTCCCGTAAATCACTGACGTCTCTGTTGGTGCCTCCACGCTCTTTCTTTGGTCTTGTGGCTGGGCAACTACAAGCTTTGTAGGCCTTTGAGGTGCACCCAGCAATTGTCTAGACAGCCAGGAGGCCGTGGAAACTCCCGTGAGTGCTGTGATGTCGGGAAATAAGGATGGGGAATGGAAAGTTGCCAGGAAAATCCCAGGGTGGCTGTGCACTAGCATGTGGGACCCTCTGGAGGCTGTTCTTGATAAGTGGGGGCCGCCAAGAGAGTACGGAGAACTCATAGATACCCCTAAGGGTATTGCAGAGCTATTGGCCTCCATTATGGTGGGAGAAAAGAAGTTAAACAATAAGAAAGTGGCTGCAGCTGTGGGCTGGCCGTTGCTTGCTGTGTTAAGAAAGGCCATGGATGGTGAACTATCAGCCAAGGCTGAGGTTAGGCGTCTAGAGGAGGAATTAAAACTTGAGAGAAGGACTTCCCTGGTGGTGCAGTGGTTAAGAATCTGCCTGCCAATGCTGGGGACATGGGTTTGAGCCCTGGTCCGGGAAGATCCCACATGCCGTGGAGCAACTAAGCCCGTGTACCACAGCTACTGAGCCTGTGCTCTAGAGCCCGCAAGCCACAACTACTGTAGCCGGGGTGCCTAGAGCCCATGCTCTGCAATAAGAGAAGCCACTGCAATGAGAAGCCCATGCACCGCAATGAAGAGTAGCCCCCGCTCACCACAACTAGAGAAAGCCCGCACACAACAACAAAGATCCAACACAGCCAAAAATAAATTAATTAATTTAAAAAAAAAAAACTTGAGAGAAAACACTAAGCTGGCCCAAACTGAAACTACAGACACATTAGTAGCTAGACTGAGGAAACAAGATGGGACATTAGAGACATTAGCCTGCTGCATGGCCCAGCTAAAGCAGAGGCAGCTTCCCTGACAGAGAGTCCGGATGGTCATGGCCTGTCCAAATTGGGACCCCAAAGGGACCTGGAAGATTGGGATGAGGTCATAGGAGTCCCTGTCTCAGTGAGGCCAGTGGCTGACCCTGTGATGACCACCAAATATAAATATCAGCTTAGACCACATAGTGTAGATGACGATCTGCTCCCTCCCCCAGAGTGGGGCTAACTGGCCACCCTCAGACACTGTACCCAGACTGAACTAGTTGAACTGGTGACAAATTTAGACAAAAGGGGAGGGAATCAATCGTGGCTTGGTTGCTGCATATCTGGGATGTTGGTGAGGAAGGCATGATGTTAACTGGCCTGGATATGTCAAAGACGGCCTCTGTGACTAGGCACCCAGGCCTCTGGGAGCATTTATATGGGTCCATCAATGAAGGCAAAGTAATTTCCTTGCTCTCTTGGATAATGGCTGCCTGCTGTGCCACCTGGCCCAATGAAGGGGATGTACCTACTCCTCCTCTCCGTTGGCAAACCATGGAAAGACTACAAGATGTATTAAGAGAACTAGGCATGAAACCCGCCATATATGCCCAGAACTATCAGGGCCCAGACAATGAGTTATTTACAGCAGGCATAAAGAACACAATCCTCCGGTCTGCTCCTGGGCAATGGTATGGGGCTCTAGTTTGCATCCTGAGTCCCTTCGTAGGGCACCCACTTGCTTGGGTGGTGCAAACAATAGCAGAGTTGGGAGAAATGGAAAAGATATGGCACCAGGGGATCAGAACCACTAATCCCAAAGATGCCAGAGAAGGAAGTAAGGCTCCTCCTTGTTCCTTCTGGGGACTCACCCAAGTAACTAGAAAACAGATGTGGCAGGACCTAGTGGTGGTGGAGAACCCTATAATCAAGATAGACAAGCAGCCCAATGCTACGTTAGTGGAGCTATGGTAGAAGCTAAAGCCTGAACAACAGTTTACCAAATAAGAGAGACCCAAGACACTCCTTCCACTCCTCCAGAGGAAGAGGCCCTACCACTGGAGGTGGAAGGAATGTGTCAGCCCCCAAGGCCACTAGATTAGGGGCATAGCCAAGGTCCCAGAAGGTCCCAGGCCACAGTAATGTAGGTTTCAGGGAAAGATCCTGGGCCACAGTAATGCAGGTTTCAGGGAACCAGAGACCTCATGTAGAATTAACCATTTATTGGTCCCTAAAGAATAGACAAACTGTCTTAGCCCTGGTAGACACCAGGGCTGAATGGCCATTAATATAAGAAAATGTCAACTTCCCCGTGGCCCCCTCTCTGTATGACAGAGAGCCCTGGGTATGGCGGTAGAATGGTAAAAGCAAAAAGATATTACTGATGTTACTGCAGTTACCCGCCCCCCACCAAATATGAAGTGTCCATAGTTCCACTCCCAGAATATGTACAAATACTTACAATGGATGTGATAGCAAGTCTCACCTTACAAACTAGAGTGGGGGAATATTTCCTATGAGTACAAATGATAAAACAGGGGACTTCTCTGGTGGCACAGTGGTTAAGAATCTGCCTGCCAATGCAGGGGACATGGGTTCGAGCCCTGGTCTGGGAAGATCCCACATGCTGCGGAGCAACTATGCCCGTGCTTCACAGCTACTGAGCCTGTGCTCTAGAGCCCGTGTGCCACAACTACTGAGCCCACGTGCCACAACTACTGAAGCCTGTGCACCTAGAGCCTGTGCTCCGCAACAAGAGAAGCCACCGCAATGAGAAGCCCGCGCACCGCAATGAAGAGTAGCCCCTGCTCGCCACAACTAGAGAAAGCCCATGTTCAGCAACGAAGACCCAATGCAGCCATAAATAAATAAATTTATAAAATTTTAAAAAAGAAAAGATAAAACAGATTAGCAGAGTCTTTCTCAAAAGGATGCTTATCAGATATTCTTAAGGACACAATAGAACTGAAGGAAATTAACTCTTGTAATCATACTTCCCACTTAAGAAGGGCCTCTACATTGGACTGGTCTATAGAAAAGATTGCTAACCCCAAATGAAATCCACACCAAGAAAAAGATGACAACAGTGGTAGGCAACTGACACAAAAATCTGGACCAGGCCTATTAAGACCCATTCTACTAATTTAATTGAACTGTTTAACAAATGTTTGTCTCCCTATCAACACTGACAGTTAAGTGTTTTACTTCTAACTATACTGTTGCCCTGATGTTCAGGATAGAAAGAGAATTCACTAGTGAAGCTGTCATAGAGTACAACTACTGTGTGACACTGCTTTAAGTCTACGGCTAAAAGCACATGTACAATGTGTAACAGTTCAGTGTAATTGATAAAGTGTATAGCCTCTAAAATGATTCTCCATTGACATACCTGTGAGCTTGTCTGATTAGTTTTTCCCCAACATAGATAACCAGGCACGCGCGCGCACACACACACACACACACACACACACACACACACAGTAAGTAGGTCTAGCACTGATGGGGAATGATGGACCCAGGGCAGGCAGCAACCACCCTGGCACTGAGGGACAAATATTGTATTTTGATCATGCATGCTTTCCGTCAAAAGATTTGCAATCCAAAGGGGAAAATGATAGAAGAAATGTTCACATAGTGAGGTATGAAGAAATCATTCTGACCTATACATAATTGAACTTGAACTTTAGGCTAACCAAAATAGTCAACTTGTGGCCTATTAAACATGTTGTACACTTGCTTTAACCATTAAAGAAAAGTACATTTAAAATCAAAATTATGATTTAAAAATCCTTGAGCTATACATAATTATTTGGCAAGGAATGTATCCATTGGGTCTTATCATACTTATGAAGGGAAAACGTCTGTTTCCTTCACATACAGCCATTGCAGAGCATTCTGAAGTTTTTCTGCTGAGGTCAACGTGATTGTGTCATCTGTAGCCAATAGCCCTGAGTCCCCAAAATGACAAGGTTCACTAACTAAAGCCAAAATTGTATTTTTAAAGTTCAGATTGTATTCAAGTTTCCTGATTTTTCCTCCCTCCTTTTTTTTCTTTCCTTCCTTTTTCATAAGTATATCTCAAACCCACTGCACACACACAAAAAAATCAAAATTAACTATGGCTTAATAGTTAAGGCATCCAAAATAGAGCAGAATGGCCACATAGACGTTATTTTAGACGCATTTCTGTATTACTGAAAACTCGAGGTATTTGAACTGTATTACAGACCAGGACAAAAAACACAGGCAGGAGTGGTATCATCTCAGAATGTGGTTACTGCTTGTATTTTGCTTGATGGTCATATCTCCCCTGTGTTGTGCCTGTTAGATGCCTTACATTTCATCCTTAGCCTGAGCAGAGGAACTGGGCAGCAACGATGGTCTCACTGCAAAATGAATCTAATTGCTGGGTCTACAGCGAGATGCTGTTGGTGTCCTCCTCTGGGCTTTCATGGAAAATTGACATGGCTAATGCAACCATGTGGGACAGCTGGCAATGTGGGGAAAAGACTCACCATCTTCCTGTCCTGCATGCCAGTAGGTCAGAAGGACTCTCATCGGTAAACATTACTGTAAAACACATTTTACACTTTGCCAGGATTATGGCCTATGAATGCCCCCCAGGCTATGTTGTGTGTAGCAGAATAGGCTGGCTCCTGGCCACACAAGTCCAACTAGTGGGATTAACTGCTTTTTGTTTGGAAAGACCTAATGGGTCCACCCCTAATGGCACCCGACACAACATGGGGTGGCAGACCTGTACTGTGACTGCTGACACTTGGCTAGGCCACCAGAATGTTTCCTTTAAAGCCAGGGCTTTCCCCCCAACCCCATGGGGATGGCTCTGGGTTTGTGGAAGCCAGAGGTGACCTTTCCTTATGCCTGAACAGGATGCTGCTGCCCTTGACTTCCTCTTCCTTGACGGGATAATCTCTTGGCTCCAAACTTTTCGCACATCCTGGACAGCTATTATCTTTAGCATACTAAGTGTCTTACTCTTAATCTGCTTTAGCTGCTATTGTCTGTATTGTATTTGTGGCATCTAGTTGTAGGGCACCTCTATATACCTGACCCCAGGGATATCACAGAAGAGGGGGGGGCCAAGATTGTGAGGGTCAAGCAGTGTATGTAGGGGTGGAGTGTATGATCAGGCCACTCAAGATGGCTGCTCTCTTGCTCTCTGTACATCCCCTGTTCAACCAGTCCCTGCCTTACCTACACCCTAACTCACCTGACTCCCTCTTAATCATGGAACCTAAACAGTAACTGACCATGTGCTTGCCCTCCAACCCCTGCCCCAAGCTAGTGATTGTTCTAATCCTTAGGCCAGAACAGCTCCACCCTGCTAGTTTATCAAAGGGAAACACCTGCCCAGGACAGTCTTAACCTGAGGGCTAGGAGGGACCTGCTCCTCTGCTGGTTTCCCTCATAACCAATGAGCAAACCTGATGTCAATTCCCCCTATAACTGGTATCCTCCCTCTCCTCTGGTAGCCAAGACTGTTGCCCTGTCATTTGTTCTGAAATCTGGTTAGCAATGTAATCACCTAGAGGAGTCAGAAAGGGGCCTATGGCTGTAAGGGGCAAAAGAGTACCCAAGGTTCCCTTTTAAACACTAAGCCAGCTCCCTTGGGGCTGTAGTCACCCTCAGAAATATGTATGTTTGGTTGGTATGTTTCTTGTGCAGCTTGGAAGTCAAGAGTCCCAGCAGAAGGAGGAAACTCCCCAATACTTAATTCTAATTTGGGAGGAACCAAGAGAACCTGATTTCATTACTGCTGCCCTTGTGGGCTGGGGGAAGTATCTCTGTTCTTTTTCTGCCACATAACACATGACGTGGTTCACAGGACATACACTCCTACAGGCAACTACAATGTCTCTTCTCTATATATGTGAGTCTATTTCTGTTTCATAGATAAGTTCATTTTTATCATATTTTAGATTCCACATATAAGTGATATCATATGGTATTTGTCTTTCTGACATACTTCAATTAGTATGATAATGTCTAGGTCCATCCATATTGCTGCAAATGATATTATTTTATTACTTATTAGTATTCCATTGTATATTTGTACCACATCTTCTTTGTCCATTCATCTCTTGATGGACATTTAGGTTGTTCCATGTCTTGGCTATTGTGAATAGTGCTGCTATGAACATAGGGGTGCATGTATCTTTTTGAATTATAGTTTTGTCCGAATATATGCCCAGGAGTGGGACTGCTGGATAATATGGCAACTTTATAGTTTTTTGAGGAACCTTCATACTATTCTCCATAGTGGCTGCACCAATTTACATTCCCACCAACAGTGTAGGAGGGTTCCCTTTTCTCCACACCCTCTCCAGCATTTGTTATTTGTAGACTTTTTAATGATGGCCATTCTGACTGGTGTGAGGTGGTATCTCATTGTAGTTTTGATTTGTATTTCTCTAATAATTAGCGATATTGAGCATCTTTTCAGGTACCTATTGGCCATCTGTACATCTTCTTTGTAGAAATGTCTATTTAGGTCTTCTGCCCATCTTTCAAATGGGTTGTTTTTTGTTGCTGTTGAATTTTATGAGCTCTTTTTATATTTTGGAAATTAATCTCTTGTCAGTTGCATAGTTTGCAAATGTTTTCTCCCGTTCTATAGGTTGTCTTCGTTTTGTTTATGGTTTCCTTTGCTGTGCAAAGGCTTGTAAGTTTGATTAGGTCCCATTTGTTTCATTTTGCTTTTATTTCTATTGCCTTGGGAGACTAACTTAAGAAAACATTGGCACGATTTATGTCAGAATGTTTTGCCTATGTTCTAGGAATTTTATGGTGTCATGTCATATTTGTCTTTAAGCCATTTTATTTTTGTGTGTGGTGTGTTCTTTCATTGATTTGCATGCAGCTGTCCAACTTTCCCAACACCACTTGCTGAAGAGACTGTTTCCCATCATATATTCTTGCCTCCTTAGCTGAAGATTAATTGACCATAGGTGTGTGTGTTTATTTCTGGGTTCTTTATTCTATCCCATCGATCCATATGTCTGTTTTTGTGCCAGTGCCACACTGTTTTGATTACTGTAGCTTTGTAGTATTGTCTGAACTCTGGGAGGGTTATGCCTCCTGCTTTGTTCTTTTTCCTCAGGGTTGTTTTGGCAATTTTAGGTCTTTTATGGTTCCATATCAATTTTAGGATTATTTGTTCTAGTTTTGTGAAAAATGTCATGGGTAATTTGATAGGGACCACTTTTGTCTTTTTAAAAATTTATTTGAATTTTATTTATTTATTTTTTGGCTGTGTTGGGTCTTCATTGTTGTGTGCAGGCTTTCTCTAGTTGTGGCAAGTGGAGGTTACTCTTTGTTGCGTTTTGTGGGCTTCTCATTGCAGTGGCTTCTCTTGTTGCGGAACACAGGCTCTAGGAGTGGGGGCTTCAGTAGTTGTGGCATGCAGGCTCAGTAGTTGTGGCTCGTGGGCTCTAGAGTGCAGGCTCAGTAGTTGTGGCACATGGGCTTAGTTGCTCCACGGCATGTGGGATCTTCCTGGAACAGGGCTCGAACCCATGTCCCCTGCATTGGCAGGTGGATTCTTAACCACTGCGCCACCAGGGAAGTCCTTGTCTTTCTTCTTTTTTAATTAAAAAAAATATTTCTATTGAAGTATAGTCAATTTACAATGTTGTATTTAGTTTCAGGTATAAAGCAAAGTGATTCAGTTATATTGATATGTATATTCTTTTTCAGATTCTTTTCCATTATAGGTTGTTACAAGATGTTGAATATAATTCCCTGTGCTATACAGTAGGTCTTTGTTATCTATTTTATATATAATATTAGTCCAAAACCTCTATTTAATCCCTCTTCACCTTTCCTCTTTGGTAACCATAAGTTTGTTTTCTATTTGTTTTGTAAATAAGTTCATTTGTATTTTTAGATTCCACACATAAGTGATATCATATACTTGTCTTTCTCTGACTTATTTCACTTAGTATGATAATCTCTAGGTCCATCCATGTTGTTGCATTCCTTTTGATGGCTGAGTCATATGTCATTGTATATTTGTTCCACATCTTCTTTATCCATTCATCTGTCAATGGACATTTAGGTTGCTTCCATGTCTTGGCTACTGAAATAATGCTGCAGTGAACATGGAGGTGCATGTATCTTTTCAAATTAGTTTTCATCTTTTACAGATATATGCCCAGGATTGGGCTTGCTAGATCAATGGCAACTCTATTTTTAGTTTTTAAGGACCACCCATACAGTTCTGCATAGTGGCTGCACCAATTTACATTCCCACCAATAGTGTAGGAGGGTTCCCTTTTCTCCACATCCTCTCTAGCATTATTTGTAGACTTTTTAATGATGGCCATTCTGACTGGTGTGAGGTGACACCTCAGTGTAGTTCTCATTTGCATTTCTCTAATAATTAGCAATGTGGAGCATCATTTCATGTGCCTGCTGGACATCTGTATGTCTTCTTTGGAGAAATGTCTATTTATGTCTTCTGCCCATTTTTTGATTGGGTTGTTTTTTGATATTGAGCTGTATGAGCTGTTTATATAGTTTGGAAATTAAGTCCTTGTCAGTCGCATTGTTTGCAATTATTTTCTCCCATTCCATAGGTGGTCTTTTTGCTTTGTTTATGGTTTCCTTTCTTGTGCAAAAGCTTCTAAGTTTGATTAGGTCCCATTTGTTTATTTTTGCTTTTGTTTCTATTACTTTAGGAGACGTATCCAAAAAATACTGCTATGATTTACTGACACTGTCTTTCTAAAAGTGGGTTTAAGATTAGTACAACTAGCATTAACTCATAGCACTATATAGAATAAGAAATGCAAAGTGCCTGGCACACAGCAAGTACTTAGTAGCTATTATTACGGTTATGTCACCTTCTCTCACTTCTATTGTGGCAAACTCCTTGAGGAGCTGTGTCTTCCTTATGCTTAGCACAGTGTCTGGCATAGGATAGTTCTCAAATATAGATTTGTTGACAGATAAATCCACCTATCCATTGGCCATCTAGTCAACATTTATTGAACAACTGCTAATTGCCAGGCACTGTTCTAAAGATGGATTAGTGAACAAAACAGCAAAGGTCTGGCCTCTCAGTGCTTATGTTCTAGTAGGGAAAACAGACAAGCACATATATAGTTTGACAGGGAGAAAAAAAGAGCTGGGTTAAGGGGTTTAGGAAGAGCCAGGGATGGGTGAAATTGCTCTTTCACATATCACAGAAGGTCTCTCTGAGAAGGTGACATGTGGGTGGACACTTAAAGGAAGTGAGGGAGCAAACCATACAAATGTGCAGAATGTGTGTTCCAGGCCAAGGGAACAGCAGGTGCAAAGGACATGAGGCAGGCACAAGTGTGGTGTTTCTGAAGAATGAGAAGCCTGTGTGGCTGGAGCAGGATAAATTAAAGAAAGGGCTTTGATATCTTCTTCACTTGATTAAAAATGAGCACACAACACAGTCCAGTAATTGAAAAAGATGTATTAAAATATTCACAAAAATACAACAATTGAAAAAGAAAAATTAATGAACTTGATGTTTTTTTTTTTACCTAGCTGAATACATTTCCATTGAAAAACTACAGAAAGATTGAAATTTTAATCTCAAGAAATCCTTTAGGTGCCCCCTTAGAAAAATCATGTGTAGTTTTAAGAGGTTCATTCTGCCAATAATCAGACACGGAAAGGACAGCCCTGCCATTTGGAAGCAACCCTGCTGTGTCATCTGTGTCCAGGGATGAGGATGATGGGACACAGGAGAAAGGGTCAAAAGATCCACAGTAGTTGGTGTGAGAAGTTTTGGAAAAAGCCCTAACACTGAGGTGCTCCACCCAGGTGTGAGCAGCTTCCCTCAGACAAATCAGTCACAGACCCAGAGTAAGAAGCTGGCAGCTGACCACCTTGCCCTGCAGAGGAGGCCACGGAGAGGCAGGGGAGGGAAGGCCCACGGCTGTGTTTAGCGAAAGTGAGGGCTGGTGCTCTGGGTGGCAGCTTCACAAACGTGCAGAGAAATCAGGGCTCTTGCTATCAGGAGGTGTGAGGAATGTACGTATAGTAGACTCACTGGACCTTTGCGAAGGATGAGGAGGACCACCCTTTCTCTGCCAAAAACGACTGTAAGGAAGTTACACATATCAGTACATACACTTGGTCTCACCACAACGTGTTTTCTTTCCCCCCGAAGTCCCTGATGGCTGTACAATTCTCACAGTGGGAGGGCTCACCAAGAGTATCGTCATCCTGGCATCAGCCTGAAGGGTGACATCCCAACACCAACCCCCGCCTTCCCAACACACAAACATGTCTCCTGTAGGCTCCTGGAGTTTTCACCGTGGAGGCAGAGAAGCCTCAGGGCGCAAGGCAAAGTTGACCACTTTGCAGAACTGTCTCGGGTTGAGTGCTCCGCGTCCCTGTCCTGCGCAGGGCCTGTGAGCACAGAACAGGGAGATGCAGCAGAGCCGGCAGGTTCTCCTCCCATGCCGCAACACACGCCAGACACACCAGCTTCGGAGATGGCCGGTATGTGTGATGACAAGGCCTGCTCCCCGCTCACGTACATATCAACGGAATGTAAGTTGGAGCATCATGCAAATAACAACAAATAGTCCCTCAGCAAATAAAAGACCGCACGTATGGGGCAGAGTTCATTTTGTAGCTCACACACCCTTTCTCTATGTAACCACTTTGTGCACACCTTTAAATCTAAATCCTTCTTTGTTTCCTTAAAACTCAGCCTTCAAACTCCCTCACAAAGATGACAAGATCGGGGGGCGGGGATGGCAGCTCTTAGGGGTCCTCAAAGTAAATGAGAGAAAAACTAACAGTACCTATCATCCCTACTTACCTGAACATGTCCTGGGGCCCTATTGTCAGTATTCTTCCTCTAACTGTGGGCTTTCAATTTTAAACGAAAAAAATTCTTTTTAAAAAAAATCCGGAAAATGGGGGAATGACAATATAAGTGTTTAATGATTTTCACCATGCTTTTCAGTCTGAGTTAAAAAAAGACACATAAGTTTGAGATGGGGTGTTGGGGGTGGTGGTCAAAGGGAGAAAATAAATTGAGAAGGATGCCCAAATTGTCTAGATTTCTCCTCATCTCACAGTTTATCAACTCCATGTAATGGGGGTGGAGGAAAAAAAGGAAGGGAGAAACAAAGAACAAAAAATCAGAAACAGAAGAGATTCCCAACGTAGAAGTACTAGCCTTGTTTGCTGATTTAAAAAAATCTAGACCCTTTTTAGCCTCAAAGGCCTTGGAGGCATCATGAATCTATTATAGAAGCCATGACTGATGCTGCCCCTGCTGGAAGCATGACTGAAGCTTTATGTAGCAGATTCTCTAGAGGGAGCTCTGCGATACTGAAGACTGGCGATCTAATTATTCCATTTCTGCCTACTTAAATGGAAATGAAACTCAGCTCCTTCAGGTGTATGGGGACTCTTATTACAAGTACGAAGGACTTCAGCAAAGAATGTAACACACCTTTTGCTCTCCAAATGGTATAGTACTCCTCAAGCCAGGCCTGGGTTCTCTACTTCAATTATGTATTGATTATGGTATTGATCTAAAAGTACCTGGAAGAAAGTGACTTCCGGCACTGATCCTTTGCTAATCTTGCTATGATGAATCCACAAATTGAGACAATATGCTTACAGGGTGTGATGTTATAGTCTACACAACACTGAAAGCTAAAAACTGCCCTGTATTTTAGAGAGCAAAACAGCAACAAAAACTCTCACACTGTCTCCAAGTGGCATAGCGAATGGATGCTTTCTAAAAACAACTGCCAAACAGGTGGTACACCCTGGGCTAAAGGCCACCCTGAACATGCTTCCATCATAGCATCTCCACTCTCCAAGTACAATAAACACGAAGGCGGGTTAAGCCCTTACATGAAAAGGCCATGTCTGTTAGAATACTAAAAGATCTGCTACCATCTCCATTAAGACAAACCACATCTAAATGATGGTGATAGGAATGTGTCTGAATTTTCTCAACTGTAAATGACCCTGAAGGGAAGTACAAAAACAGACAATTTACGTATACGTAGAATCATACCATCTCTTCATCATGCAATACTGGCTCCTCGCATCAGGAAGATTAAATAGAATATTTATATATATCCTTTATACACTTCTTTTTCTCCCTCTATGAATAAACATGTGCTTGTCCGTGTCCAGGTTTCCAAGGCCACACATGGTTACGAGCTACATTTTCTGCACAAGAGTGCAGTTCGGATTTGTTTCTTGCTTAGGATATGACTGGGGTCTTCTCAATTTTTCCGGATGTCCGCGTACACCACAGACTCTGACTTGTTAATCTTGTCGCTGTGATGTCCGCCAGAGTGGTCTAGCTGCGCATATATGACTGGGCCCTGGAGAAGAGAAGTAGAATTAGAGGTTTGGAAAAACTGGTGGCCCCATTAGGTGCAGGGACAGAAGCAATGATTAAAGTGAATATTGTTCCAGAGCGAAGAGTTCCCTCTTTTGAATGTCTTCAGGTACATATGTTCCTTCTTAGGAACAGTATGTCCAGGACTGACTTTATTTTTTTCCCGGGATTGACTTTAAAACATGATTGGGTATACTTGGTAATTGTTCAAGCTGGTACATAGAGATTTATTACATTTTTCTGTCTACTTTTGTATCTGTTTTAAAATTTCTATAACAATATAATATTCCTTTCTCGGGAGTTACCCTTATGTTAATACCTATCACAGAATTCCTCAACTCTTGTAATTGGGAGCCTCAAGAACAAAGATGGGCCCTTCTGTCAACCCGAGACCCACTGAAATCATGACTTTCAGAATGATACAAGAAACCAACATATTCAGTGCCACTCGAAAATACAATCAATTCGAACTGGTCACTTTATACAAATAGGTACTTAAAAAAACTTCAAATATTCTTCTACATACCTACTTATACTATAATTCTGTTAGTCTAATCTTATCATAACCAATAAAAATATTGCTTCTTTGATATCTAAGATCAGGTAACCATTTTTCCTGTTTTAAAATTTAAAATAACCCCCAAAGCCACAATCTGCAGAGCTATACGGAAAAGCCTTAAATGGACTAAAGTAGAAGAGGTCCTCTTCTCACCCTCAGCAGTAAGGAAGAGAGCTGTCAGGGTCCCACTCGGGACAGTGATGCAAAGTTGCCTGGGGCAGAGAGAGTCCTCTGACTCTTGGGGAAGAAGGGAAGGCCAAAGGTTCAAATATCAGACAGGTGTTTGTGCTTCACAACCCTTAAAGTCCCTTCCAACCCAGAGATTCTAAAATTGTAAACAGCAACAATAAAATAGGCCTGTTTTAGGGGTAAAGAAAAGTTAATATAACCCAAAGTCGACTTCTCTCCCAATCCAGGGACTCTCTTTGAATAGTCTACTACTGTGCTTAAGCTTTCAACTTTGAAATCATAAGCTCAGTAGCCAAAGGTATGTGGTTTAAAATAAACATCCTTGAAACTCTTCTGTATGAATCTGTAATGGTGGATACATGACATACGCATTTGGTGAAACCCACAGAAATGTACAACACAAAGAGTGAACCTTAACATAAACCACAGACTTTAGTTAATAATAATGTTTTCTATATTAATTCATCAACTGTAACAAATGTACCACAACAATGCAAGTTGTTAATAATCAGGGAAACTTTGGAGAGGAAGGAGTACATAGGACCTCTCTTTACTTTCTGTTAGATTTTTCTATAAACCTAACAGTGCTCTGAGAAATAAAGTCTACTAATAAAAAGAAGAAAAAAATAAAACAAACATCCTCACTCCCATCTAGGAGTCCCACAACCTGCATCCTTTAGTGTGTAACGTGGGATCCTGTGGAGTTCAGGCCCCCCAACTTCTACAGAAGGGATAACCCCAGCTGTAAGGGCTATACGATGGTGCACCTTAAAGTAGAGTTATTAAAATAACACCCAAGGGCTAGACCCATTTGAACTTCGGCAGATCTGCAGTCTGAACTCATGAGCTGTTCTTCTTGAGCATGGTAGTAGCACTGGTGAGCACTAGCCATGTTGCCTCAGGCATATTTTAAAACCCCCAAGCATTAGTTTCTTTATCTCTAACATGGCACTAACAATAGTACTATACGTCTTAAGATGGTTGTGAGAATTAAATGAGATGATACCTACAAATGACTGAAGTGGCATCTGGCAGCACTCAGTACATATTAATCATTATTCTCATGAACATATTGTTATACAAATATACTTGAAAATATACCGAGGTTACCAGTCAAGTAAATCAAGCAGTCACAGTCAGTGTGTTCGTCTTTAGTCAGTGTGATACTCTCATGCCTGTCATGGGTAACACAACAGATCATGCTGTTAATACTGAATCAAACTGAAACCCTCTATATTCATCTCAAAAAGCTGCAAGTTAAATGTGATTCTACAAAATAAAAAGTTAAAGTTAACTATTTTAACTATTTTCTACTTCCAGGAAAACAATGAAAAAAGTGTCTTCTAGTAAGTTAATGGATCCTTGGTAACAGCCATTTCCAACAGAACAGATCCTGAAATTAAATTATGTAACTTCCTAGACAATAAGACCTCATCCATTAGGAGGCTTAGGGTATATTCACGGGGGAAGGAGTTTGCACCATGTGATAGATCGTTACAAATTCTTTCCCTTGTTGCATCTACCCCCTTACAATATAATGCTGCAGCTCCTCCCACCAAGAGTCAGAACGTCCTTCTTAACCCCTTGAATCTGGGCTGGTCTTATCACTTGCTTTGACCCACAGAATGTGGCAGAGGTAACATGTGTAAGTTCCATACCTAGACCTCAACAGGCCTTGCAGCTTCCACTGTCTCCTTGATCTTGGAACCCACAGAGCCACCACCACCATGTGAAGAAGCCCAAGCTACTGCTGGCTGATGGGAGACACACAGCCCAGCTGTCCTGTGTCTCTCTGGCCCGCCAACTGCCTGCCAATTGTCAGCCTATGAGTGAGAGCCCTGCCGGCTGTCCAGCCAACTGCAGATGCACAAGCGAGCCAGCAGAGGTCAGGTGAACTGCCCTAGACCAGAAGACCTGCCCAACCAACCCACAGAAGCAGGTGCCAAATAACTGGTGGTGGTTCTAAGCTACTATCTTTTAAGGTGGTTTGTTACATAGCAATAGATAACTGATAAATTGTGGGAGTGGAAAAGAAAGAGCACAGAGAAAGCAACAAAGAAAAATAACAGAATAATCTCTGAATTGGTCAGTAAATGTTAAAACACCAGTAAGGTCTTTCATGTGAGACAGTATTGTCCTTCATGGCAAGAGAATGCAACAATTTACTGAAAGTAACTGGGAAAACACTGAGGGATAAAAGGAACTCCTTCCTACTGATGGATTTAGTTTCTTCAAATTGCTTCCCACTATCTAATGTCCTCACTCCCTTTCCCCCTTAGAATGTAATAAGGCCCTCAGGTCAGGGGCTTTGTTAAATGCCTAGAACAGTCTTTGGCAGACTGTAGGTGTTGGATGAAGGGGTGGATGAAAGAATGCATCTAGAGGAATTCTCACCAGAATTGGAGCACAGGAATCTGCTGATGAATCTAACTCAATCTAACACAGCTCTCTGAAGTCAGGTTCTGAGGTTGACTTGGCAGCTGTAGGTACTCTGGGTCTCTGTGGGACATGCCTCAGGACTTTGACACTTTGAGGGCCAAGAAGACCACTGAGGACTTCAGGAGGGGCCAGTGAACCAAGATCTACTTGGAAATGTACCTGCCATCGCTAAAATATTCACTTTGGGATGTTCGAGAGTTAAAACAATATCCACAATAACACACGTACATTAACCGAGATGATTTTTCTTTTCTTTTCTTTTCTTTTTTTTTTTTTTGGCTGTGTTGAGTCTGTTGCTGTGCGCAGGCTTTCTCTAGTTGCAGCGAGCGGGGGCTACTTTTCATTGCGGTGCGTGGGCTTCTCATTGCTGTGGCTTCTCTTGTTGCAGAGCACGGGCTCTAGGCACGCGGGCTTCAGTAGTTGTGGCTCACAGGCTCAGTAGTTGTGGTGCACGGGCTTAGTTGCTCTGTGGCATGTGGGATCTTCCCGGACCAGGGCTCGAACCTGTGTCCCCAGCATTGGCAGGCGGATTCTCAACCACTGCGCCACCAGGGAAGTCCCTTAATGGAGCTGTTTTTACTGTACATCTTGACACTCACCTTTCCCTCATCCTTCATTTTTTTGGTGTTGCCACAAAGAATTACCATAACCAAGTGAAAAATTGCTCTGTACATATATAGTTTCCCCAACTACTTATTATACAAATAGTCTTTACTATTGAAAATGTTTCAAGAGACTAATTGCTTGACCTAGGTCTATTCTTTTAGTTTCAGTTAGAGATGAAATTACCCCTGAACTCTACTTGCATGAAATTTATTCCAATATAAAAACATACTGGTGAAGGTGTGGGAAGAGGGTCCAGGAAAAGAGGGTTACGGAAGAGCAAGGAGACCTATCTCTGTATAGATATTAATTTCTCAGAAGCTATTATGTCCTGAAGTACACTTTCCATGGTCTCTGTAGCCCTTTAGAACCTGAATCTGGTCCTTCAGGCATTAGGGGACTCACACCTGACAAGCTAGCACAAGTATCACTAAGAGAGAATATCTGTTTTTACCACATGCTCATTGACTGTTCACAAAACACATTTTCAGTATTTATTTCACATCACCAAATACAGATGTGAAACAGATGTATCTTGTGACATTCTTTGAGATAAATGAAACTGATTATCAAAACGAAGTTGAAAAGAACTGGACAGGCAGGGTACAACAAATACATGCCTTAGAGCCACACACAGATCGGGGTCTAATACCAGCTCTGCCACTAACTACTGACCTAGAGCAAGTGACTCAACCTAAGCCTCAGTTTCTTCACGTGTAAAATAGGGACAGTAAAAGAACTTACCTCATAGGGCTGTTGTGAGGACTAAAGGAACTAACGCACGTGTTGTACTTCTGGAGACATTACGTATTTATAGACTATAGTTGACAACTACATAACTGTTCCACTCACTGTCCTCCATAAATACTTGCCCCCCCCCTTTTCTTTCTGACTGCACCACAAGGCATGTGAGATCTTAGTTCCCCCACCAGGGATCAAACCCATACCCCACCCCCGCACTGGAGGCATGGAGTCCTAACCACTGGACCGCCAGGGAATTCCCACTTGCCTTTTGTATACAAAGCATTAACCATTTCCAGAAAAGGATCTAGAAAACCAACTGTTTGTAAGATATATTCACAATAATTATTTGAAACCAATGTCATTCAAAGCTAAGCGTTACAAAGAAAGATTTGTAGTTATCTTTTCCCTAATGCCAGAATACTCAGACTCTAGGTAGCGCCTACCTAACACCCTTCCCAACTCAATTTCCCTCTCTGTTTGCGGGAAGAGCCCTAATTTGGTTCTGGTGTGCACCTTTCCTTCGCTCAGGTAAACGGCTCTACTCTCCCCTGCTCCCAGGGGTGAAGCCGATCTGTCCCCCTGCAGATGACTGGAAGGGGCATCAGCATGTGACCCACTCCGCCAAGGGGACTAGGAAAAGTTTGCTGGGGAGCCTCAGGTAAAGATTTTCCTCCATAATAAAAACCAGTGGGAGGAGATTCCGCTCTAGGAATTCAGCTCAGGTGCCTTTTTTTTTTTTTTTTTTTTTTTTTTTTGTGGTACGCGGGCCTCTCACTGTTGTGGCCTCTCCCATTGCGGAGCGCAGGCTCCGGACGCGCAGGCTCAGCGGCCATGGCTCACGGGCCCAGCCTCTCTGCGGCATGTGGGATCTTCCCGGACCGGGGCACGAACCCGTGTCCCCTGCATCGGCAGGCGGACTCTCAACCACTGCGCCACCAGGGAAGCCCTCAGGTGCCTTTTTTCATGAGCTGCCTGAAACCATGGCAGCCACTCTGAGGCTGAGGGAAGGAGCCTGAGAACAAAGACAATATGCAGAGGATGAAGGAATAAAATGGAAAGAACCTGAGTCTTTATGACATTGCTGGGCCTCTTGGGAGTTAATAAACGTCTTACTTGTTAAAGGTACTTTTAGTCAAGTCTTCTGTTACTAGTCTTCCAATTATAACAAAAATAGTGGCCAGGGCTTCCCTGCTGGCGCAGTGGTTGAGAGTCCGCCTGCCGATGCAGGGGACAAGGGTTCGTGCCCCGGTTTGGGAGGATCCCACATGCCGTGGAGCGGCTGGGCCCGTGAGCCATGGCCGCTGAGCCTGTGCATCTGGAGCCTGTGCTCCGCAACGGGAGAGGCCACAACAGTGAGAGGCCCCTGTACCGCAAAAAAAAAAAAAAAAAAAAAAAATAGTGGCCAAAGACAGATGAGTAATATAGTGCACTTAATGTCCTGCCTGGCTATATTATGTTTCATCTTTTGTAAATTTCCTTCCTGGAGCACTAATATTCTTTCTCTTCTGATAAAATAACTTTGAGTTATTTATTCATCCAAATAGTAATGACTAATGCTATTAGACTCTCAGATGATGCCTGCAGGTAGAAAATGGAAGGTTTTGATGATCAGGGAGCATGTCATGATAGAACCCTTGGAAGAAAGTCCCAAGGGGTAGTTTGCAAATATCCCTACCATGCACCCATTTCACAGATCTGATTGCAATGTGGGCAGCAACTGCCTAAACCTCTCCTTATAAGGCACAGTGTACCATGGACTCTTATAATTAGTAATGGAAAAATGAGAAGGGGCTTAAAGATCAACTTGCCCCAACCCATCATTTCAAAGATAAGGGAACAGATGTTGAAGTTAAATAATGCCCTACAAGTTAACACCATGAGCTGGACCCCAGAGTCAATACCAGTTTGTAACACATCACTATCCTTAAAACACTAAGATGTCTATCTAAATATGAAGATTTCCTCAAGGCTGTTTTGTCAGGATACATACATAAAAAAATTCTCCATATCATAGAAAAGCCTGAAAATGACCTGAACAACCCAGAAGACTCTGAGGTTCTGGAGGGCAGGGACTGGGTGATACTCATGCCTGCATTTCCCACGTCCAGTTTACACTGTAAGTATCTTGTGCACTCACATGTGTGTGTAAGTGATCAAAGAGAACATGCAATGGAATGATTGAATTTTCAAAACAATTGCTACCTTTGGTTGTGCTCAACTTACAAAAAGTACTTAATCTCATAAATTACCTAATAAGATGAACATATCAGGTCAAGCCAGTTTTTCCTAAACCGTGAAACCTTTTCTGCCTCAGTTTGAACAACTGAAGATAGAGTATATCAAAAGGATCCTGGTAAGAACAACTTCCATAAAAACCCTGGTGCTCTGACACAGAGGTGTTTCTGATACACACACTGAAGGTGGCGTGTGATGGCAAGTAAGAGCACACACGAGCATCACCTAAGGCCCTGTAGCGCTTAGGAATTTTGTGGAGTATCTGAAGCAAATGTTTTAACCCCAGGATAGCAGCCCCTGTTCCAAGTTGACCACTGAATGCAAACATAAATAAGACAAAAATTGGGGGCTTCCCTGGTGGCGCAGTGGTTGAGAATCCGCCTGCTGATGTAGGAGACACGGGTTCGTGCCCTGGTCCGGGAAGATCCCACATGCCGCGGAGCAACTAAGCCCGTGAGCCATGGCCGCTAGGCCTGCGCGTCCGGAGCCTGTGCTCCGCAATGGGAGAGGCCACAACAGTGAGAGGCCCGCATACCGCAAAAAAAAAAAAAAAAAAATTGGAAGGTATGTCTCCAAGGGAATCACACAGTCCACTTCCAAGACTCGTGTGGACCGAGAAAGGCTTTATAAGTTCCAGAAACAGGTAAGGCAGAAAATGTCTTTAACAAGTTGTGTAACTGTAAAATAAAAGGTACAGTATGACCTGATGAAAAATAACCAAGTAAGACAAAGGGTCTTCCAGGTACATGTCACTGAACAGAAACACTGATTTGCAACATGTTAGAGAAGAGGCCTTCAAGGGCCCGCACTGAGCGCAAAGGAAATAACCTAGGAGTCAACCGTGAGGCACGCTGCGGCTTTCCTCTCAAAGCTGACCTGGTGTCATACTGCAAATGCTGAAAAATGATAATATAGATTGACACAGTGCTTGAATTGCTTCTCACTAACCTCCAGAAAACGCCGCAGAGTCAGGCCTGGGCAAAACCCTGGGGGTTTACTCACAGAAGAGCTGAGCCCATCTCTGACTCAGGGACAGCAGTCACAACAGGGTGGGGTCTTGGTGCTGAAAACAGGGCGGGCAAATCCACTAACTGAACAGGGAGCCCTCCTCCCTCCTTCCTCTGCTCCATTCCCAAGCAGGAAATCAGAGGATTTCTTTCTGGAGAAATCGACTAACCCAAGAGAAAAGACCTTAGCAACTGATACTTAGGGGTCCCCCAGTGAAAGCCAGCCAGCACTTTATACAGTGAAGCCTACTACCCAGTAGGCTCTGTCTCTGCACAAAGAGCACGTGATCAGATCCCAGTGCCTTCAATACGAACGATAACCAAGGATCGTTGGGCATTTGAGGAAAGCTTTTAACGTGAAAGACAAAAATTATAAAAGAAAAAAGGGAATTCAAAAGAAACAGCAGGGCTTCCCTGGTGGCGCAGTGGTTGAGAGTCCACCTGCCGATGCGGGGGACGCGGGTTCGTGCCCCGGTTCGGGAGGATCCCACGTGCAGCTGAGCGGCTGGGCCCGTGAGCCATGGCCGCTGAGCCTGCGCATCTGGAGCCTGTGCTCCGCAATGGGAGGGGCCACAGCAGTGAGAGGCCCGCAAAAAAAAAAAAAAAAAGAAAGAAACAGCAAAATCCAGTAACAGAAGAAAACGTTTTTTAAGTACATAAAACAGAAGAAAAAATGATATGCTCAGAGAGATAAGACAACGCATCCATGAAAAGTACAGGTTATCAGAACCAGAGAATAAGCAATAGCTCTTGAAAATTAATAAAAAGATAGCAGAAATTAAATATTTAATAAAAGTTGGAAGATAAAGTTACAGAAATTTTCTAGAAGAAACTGCAAAACAGAAAAAATTAAGAAAACGAAAGGACTGCTCTAGATGATCTAATTGCTAACAGGAATTTCCAAAAGAGAGGATAGAAAATGGAAGGAGGAAATTTTCCAAAGAATAATGGAAGACAATACCCTAAAACTGAAGGGAAGAGTTTTTAGACTGAAAGAGCCCACTGAGTAGCCAGTACAATGAACAAAAAAGGCCCACAATTTTATAAAATTTCAGAGCATGAGGGATAAAAAAGATTCTAAGAGAAGGGGAATAAAACTGGTCCCACCCGAAGGAGGAGGAATCAGAACTGTATCAACTTCTTAGCACTGGAAGCTACAAAAATCAGCAATGCCTCAAAATGCTGAAGGAAAATGATTTCCAACCTGGAATCCTACCCAACCAGATTATCAGTCAAGCTTGAGGGAGGAGAATAAAAACAATTTTAGACCTGCTAAAAACAAATGTATTATCTTACCGTTTTGGAGGTCAAAAGTCTGAAATGTGATTCACTGGGCTAAATCAAGGCATCAGCAGGGCTGCATTCCTTCTAGGGGCTCTAGGGAGAATCTGCTTCCTTGCTTTTTCCAGCTTATGGAAGCTGCCTGCATTCCTTGGCTTGTGACCCCTTCCTTCATCTTCAAAGCCAGCAGAATAGCATCTTCGAATCTCTGGCTCTCACCCTCCTGCCTTCCTCTTATAAGAACCCTTATGATTACATTCAGCCCACATGGATAATCCAGGAAAATCTCCCCATCTCAAGATCTGTAATCACAGCTGCAAAGTCCCTTTTGACATAAGGTAACATATGCCATAGGTTCCAGGGATTAGGATGTGGACATCTTTAGGAGGTCACTATTCTGCCTACCATACGAAGCCTCAAAATTTGTATCTGCTGTGCATCCTTTCTCAAGAAGGTAAGGAGGCCTCCCCAAACTCTTGATTTCCACCTCCTCAATTCCGTGAGACAGGTGAGCTGTTTCTGTTTTCCCCTCAGCACTGCAGCCTGGAAAATGTCTTGAGGAGTAAGCTGGGATGATCACAGGGCTCCCCTCATTTGTTTCCCTTCTCTTAGGAATCATGGTGCTGCACAACCTGTTTTCCAATGTCCAAAGTCCATTGTTTCTTTTTTTTTCCTCCCAGTTTGTTTTCAACAGGAGAACAACGCCCATGGCACTTCAAGGACAGAAGAAAAAGTTTCCAAGGCTTCTTTAGGTGTTATGCCTACCTGTAACTCTAACGCCTTTATTCACAACCCTATTCCCATTCACAATCCAAATTAGTGAACTGAGGTTATACTACATAATCCGAGAAAGATAGTCGGAGAGACAAACAGAATGAGAGAGATGGACAGACAGATTAGGAACAAGTAAGGAGCCTGATGTGGTGAAAGACAATGCCTAGAAATCTAGGTTCTCACCCCAATTCTGTTGCTAACTGGGTCTGTGCTTTTAGGAATTTAACATCGCAATGCCTCAGTTTCCTCACCACGTATGACAACTGTGAACGAAGACTGTGGAATACTTCTTCCACAAGACACTGGTATCCTTTACTTCCTCTTAAATCCACCCGCCCCACTACACCCTCAATCCCGCTTCCTCGGGGTAAAGTTATAACTGGCCACATTCCTTCTAATGCTTTCTACCCCAGAAGACCAGAATTGGCGCTAAGCTCGGGAATTTCTGCCATTTATAGTTACACCAGCATGGCCAAAACACAATATTAACCTCAATGCCAGAGTCCATGCTAAATTCCAAATGGAATTTATTTCTTCTCTGTACTTTCTACAAGAAGTAGAAACTAAAGCCTTTCCTTTCCTTGTTCATCGAGCCTACTAATTATTCAGATAAATGCTTCCTTTCAATTTCTCCTAAAGAATTCATACAAAATAACTTTGCTGTTTTATTACCAACACCAAAATCAACTTTTTCCTGTGAAATCCATGGCTTATAGAACACCTCAGTATAGAATCTAGTTCACTAGCTTTATTTCTTTGAGCAACGAAGGAAGAAGTATTTACATCTGACAAAGTCATTTCCTCATTTTGCTTGGGCCAATCTGTTAGTGGTGGTTTGGTGGAAACCTTTACTCAAGTCAGATTCTTCTCCACATACCTTCCTGTGGTCCTCCTAAACCAGCCCTTTACGTTCCCCTCTCTTTCTCTTGCTCTCTCTCTTTCTGTCCGTTTCTCACAGCTCGTTATTCTTTCCCACACCCCACAATGTGACAGAGCACCAAACTGCAGAGCATGGCACGGTGGGCAGAGCTGCAATCAGCCATTACCTGGTGAGATCCAGAAGGCAGGCTCTTTACTAGACCCTCTGTGTCGGAGGGGGACTTCCGTGGAGCCTGCTTAACCGGTGACACATTCTCTGATGTATTGCAGCTGATGAATTGGCAATTTGGAGAATGTGAGAAAAAAAAAAAAAAGAATTAAAATAAATGGAAACCAAAAATATAGAAATGCAAGTGATGACAAAATGAAGTAGCAGATGTATAAAAACAAAACTCAACAAAACAATGAGTATCAAAACAATCACATATCTTGAAACTATTTTTTAATCCCTGACACTAATTCTTCCAAGTCAGTGAAGCTACCCCAGGGGAGGTACGGAATCCAAGGTGGTGCAATCTCTTTGCCCCAGTTTACAACAATGATATCTGCCAGATGGGATTCTGGCTACAATGTACATTTATCCTTTTGCTTCTTTGGCTTTTTCCCCTATCATAAACCCTGCTCTGGGATACAGGTTTAAAGGAGCAAGCTATACCTTCTTGATAGCAATTCGCTTTTGTGATCATCAAAGGCAAACCTCTTCTGAACGTGCTTCCAAAGTGACAGATACAGATCCAGGCTCATAGTCTTGGCTTATCTCATTCCTTCCATTCCCTAGGTCCCCAAAGTTTGTTTCCCCACCAATTCCGCAACCAAACCAAAGAAAACCCAGGAAGTCATGGACGATAAGAAACTGTGGAATGCCACATCACACGGGCTGAACTTTTTCAGGGGCAGCAGGTCTTCAACAGCAAGCCCTATCTCCTAAATAAACCAGGGAAAGTGAATGCCAGGAGGTAACTCATTAGGGATTCCCTAATGGGCTATGTCTTCAGCAGAGCTTCAATCCCTTATGATGTACTCTTTAAAAATCTTAGTGTGGAGAGAATCACATTTAAAGTGTCATTTACTAAGACCAAAGCATACAAAGCATTCTGCAAACTGTGCCTTCTCTGAACCGGGAGGCTATATGTCACAAACCAAAATGGTTTGAGTATTGTAACATAAAGAGTCTAACTCAGTAATAATACAACTCAAGTATAAAAAAACTAAAACACACACACACACACACACACACACACAGGCATTTTATATGAAGAACATATATGTTCAGATGACCATAAAACCTGACAACCCAATTTCATTGGGATGGTACACTCAACATGTTTCTAACACAGACACATGACATATTTGTGGACAGACCATGACAGCTGTTGGGTTAGCTCAGAGCTGGCTAGTTAGTTGTTGACAAGGGAGATGGGCTGAATACATACACATGAATATTAACAGCAACGGCCAATGTGATTAGTTACCATGTGTCTAGTGGGAGTGGAAGAGGAGACCCAGCCCTGTTATAGTCCCAATGTGTCTGTCGTCTATGTCAGCTTTTCTTAAGAAGTGGAAGATAGGCAGGATCTGATCCCGGCACACCAAGGTAGAAAAGGCAGGGGAGGGGGGAAAAAAAACCAAAGTAAGAAGAATAGCAGCATTCACGATGCCATGCAGAATTGTAAGGCACACTTTTCCGTGCCTTTATTAACCCAAAAAGCATGAACTACAGAGACCGGCGTGTCGCCACCCTGGATTAGTTTCATGTTGAAAACCAATACTCCGGTTATATTTCATCATAAACCACTCACCATGCAAGGGGGCAGGTACAGTCAGCAGAATAGAAACATTCCAAGCAAATGATACCTGAGTTTGAACACTTAGACTCCTGAAAACACAGCACTCCTAAAAAGTAGAGCAGCAGAGCCCAAAGTGAGAGGTCCCCACCATCCACCAGCCAGGGAGTCCAGGGCATGCAACCCTCAACCACAGTCCCTTCCGTGCACCGGGGACGCAGCTCGTGCTCCAGCAACTGAAACCCAGCCTCACTCTCAGTCTTACCACACGAGTTCTACCAAGCTTATACAGGCTAGCTTTCCAGCTGGAGTGGCAAAAACAGAGGGTTCTTCAATTAAACACACACCCTATGCTCAAACGTGTTCTCTTCGAGAAGCCGCAAACAAAACGAACGTCTACTTTTCTTTATTGCTGGTATGTTTTGATGTTCAACTCTTATTAACTCAGCCTGGATGAGTCCAGCCGTGCATTCGAGAATGGTCAAAGCAGTAAACCTCCTTACCAAACTACAAACAGGGAAAGCCCTGCATCATCACATCAGGTAGGGGTCATTTATCAGCATACTCCTCTTATTATTATTATTATATTTACCTAACTGAAAAGAAGAACCGTATGAGATTATTACCTAGAGATCAAATTAAACTCGTATTAGGTAAGTGATATGTGTGACTTAATAATGCTAATTTCAGAGCGGATGATACTGCAACACAGAGCACAGACTACTGAGCAGTCCGTTGCACCAAACCTAAGAAAGAAACTGAAACAGGGATTAGTGTCAGAGTCCACGTTTAACGGCAGGCCACTGATCTCTGCTTGCCCATGTCAGAACAGCTTCTAAGAAGAGGGCTCGATTCTGACATGAAAGCTAACAGTAGCTAATTCTTCACAATTCTTTTCCCATAAAACGTACAGAAGTTTTCATAAACTCTGATTCCTTCCCTCCACCCTTCCCCCCAGCAGCAGAGCTTCTTACCCGGTATAATCCCGTTTAGAGTTTTTCCTTCTATAGAGGACAGCCAGAATCACGGTGATGACCAAAGTGAGACCTAGGACCACGGCAGTAACTATACCCACCACCACCCAAACTGGAAACGCGGGCAAAATCTCTAGAGAGAAAAAACAAAATAGGTTTAAGGTACATGGCGACAGAGAGAAGAAATGGAATTGTATTAAGTTAATAAACAAGTGTCTTCCTTTAGCAATTACCATACACTATTTTCTTATCCAAATTATGAGATCCTAGTACCTAGTGGATGACATAGGAACATTAGCTGATAAAGAATGAGCTTTAGAACTAAAAACATTTCTATATACATAATCCCTCTCAATGCTCTAAAATCAAAGAAAAGCTGGGGATGTGAATTTACCTCAATCTATTCTCCAACAAAGCAGACTTTGTCTCGAAATGAGAGAGCAGAACCTGCATTTCCTGCTTATTCTCCAAAAAAGGTGAAGAAATAGCTATACTGTTTCTGCCAATGTTAAAGCTTTCTCCTGGAGAATATTAAAACAATATTAATCTCCTTCTTTCCCAATACTCACCCCATCCAACTATAATGAATCTGGTCTTACTTCTAATTAACAATGAAAAATTCATACTCCTTTAATCTGATCAATATGCTCCAGACAGCAGGTATATAAATGGAGAAATCAGCCACTCCGGTTGCAATGAGTTCCCTGACCCCCAGGCATGTTCAGTAGAGCCACAGGTCTATGAAAACAGGGAGCATAACTGTATGGCAGAAATACCCCTTTCAAACACACCCTGAAATGTAACTCTTGTTCTCTAACTAAGCATGAGATAAAGGGGACTGCATCATTACTGCAAAAATACTCAAGGAAGTACCTTTCTCTACAACATAAAGCCTTATGTGTCCTGGCTGGACAACAATGTCAGGAGGATTTTTGACATCACAGATGTAGGTGCCATTGTGTATAAACTGCATATTTTCTATGTTGATTGATGCATCTTTCTTGTCGAGGTCTCCGGCCCAACTGATTCTGTCCTTAAATGGTGGATAATTCCCGGCATACACTTGCCCTTGGGAGTAGTGGAAAAACTGCAATTAGAAAAAAAGAACACATGAGCTATTCTCAAAGGTAGATGTTCTAAACTCTAGTATAGGCATGCTGTGAAGGGTTCTTTTAAAAAAAGACTTCATCTGAGGAGCTCCAATCAAGATGGCGGAGTAGAAGGATGTGAAAAAACGACTTCATCCAGAAAGAAATGCCACATCATATTACAAATCTCAAGTTATAGAACCTAAGCCAGACAGGGATTTAGAAATCATGGAGTTCAACCCTGTTTCAGTTGGAGAAATAAATGTGTACATTCTCTCTAAACCTCTCAATAGCCCAGTGGTATAGCAATTACCACCCATATTTTTATAATAAGAAAATGGAGACTCAAAGAAAGCATTTGCCCAATGTCACAATGACAATAGGAGGTGGATCCAGAGTCAAAGTCAGGACCACCTGACTCTTCAAAGCCAATGCTCTAATGGACACCACGATTGAGCCCAGTGAATCCAAAGGTTTCAGCCGTAACTCAAAAAGCTTACCATTAAGATACGCAAAGTCATCAAGAAAAAGAAGCCTAAATATCGCAGATCAGTTAATCTGATGGGTTACCCAGTCTTACTTATTGGTTTCCTACAGCAAAGTCATGGATATGTGAAAGGAACACAGCCCAGACAACCCAAAATGTTCTGTCCGCCTTTGCAGGTTCAGCCTTTAGCACCTTTCTCTTTCCACTCTCACTCTCTCCTCAGACCTGCTTTCAGCAAAGGAACTCATTTCTCAAAGTAACTTTGTCAAACCCAGCCCCCCGGAAGTAAGGTCAGGCCTGGTGGGTGGAGATCTATCCTGATATGTGGCTTCAATCCAAGCAGCTCTGCTAGAGGCTACATGTCTTTGTTTGTATTCACAGATGGGGCAATAGTGGGGTTGGGGAGGGTGATGGAAATGAGCATTAGTCAACCACTGAGCTACACGGGCAATCCAAACACAACATTTTCAGAACCTTTTGTGGAAGCTGAAAACCCCTGTGCAATCTCATCCATTCCTATGATTTAATGGCCATCTACATTTTGTTAACTTGCAAACCTCTCTCACGCACAGTGCTTCCTGGAGCTCTAGACCCCTGATCCAACTGTCTACTGCCTCCACCCTCCAAGTCTGCCACCTTCTCCTATAAACTCTATCTTCTACCTGTGTATCCCATCTTGACTGATGGCTACGTGCCAGTCTCCCAAACCATAAATTTTGGAGTTATCATTAATTCCTCTGTCTTCCTCCCCATCCAATTAATTTCCCAATCCTGGGACTTCCCTGGTGGTCCAGTGGTGAAGAATCCACCTTCCAATACAGGGGATGCGGGTTCGATCCCCGGTTAGGGAACTAGCATCTCGCATGCCGTGGGGCAACTAAGCCCACGCTCTACAACTACCGAGCTCATGTGCCTCAACTAGAGGCCACATGCCGCAAACTACAGAGCCCACACGCCCTGGAGCCTGCGCGCCACAACTGAAGAAGAGAAAACCCGCAGGCCACAACTAGAGAGAAGCCCGTGCACCGCAACGAAAGATCCTGCATGCCGCAACTAAGACCTGACGCAGCCAAAAGTAAATTAAATAAGCAAATAAATAAATAAATAATCTTTAAAGAAAAAAAAATCCCCAACCCTGTCAATTCCATCTCCTAAGTTTCTCTTTTCTATTTAATTCCCACTGATAATACCTGATTTTTATGTCCTCATCATCTTGGGCTATGACCTCTTAACTGGTCTCAAGCTCCTCTAATCCATCCTCCACAATGCCTACATGATTACTGGGAAAAAAAAAATTAAAAACCATTTATCAAACATATACCCTGTGTTTAATATAACTAATGCTTGTTAGGAACTACGAAGGCTCTGAGATTTTACCCTCCCTGCAAGTCTGCCACAGGTTCACAGATGCTGGCAGAAGATATAAGACTCCTGGGAAGTCTTTGTTCTCATGAAGAAGACTTGGAGACAAAGGACCCTATTACTTACAAACAGCAAGCAGCATGTTTTTATCTGTGGCCCCTGCCCTCCAAGGCCTATAAGGACGGCATGGAGGGGCTTGGGTGGATGCTGCATGTGCAGAGGCTCGGTATCACAGCTGAGAAGCCCCACGCTTAAGAAACCCAAATCTTTTATAATGGCCCCAAAGGGAGACATATTTCTATCTTGGACAGTAAGCAAACCTGTCCTCTGCTCCAGAGGGAGACTGGAGCTCCTAGCTCTGCCTTCCAGAGCTAGTCACTGAACAAGAAAGGCAGCCAGGGCCTCTGCTTGTAAGATGGGCAGAAATGGGAAATACCATGCAAAATAACACTCTGAAACTCCTAACCACGCTGCAAGGTGAGATCCACCTTGCCAGATATTTGACAAGTGAGGAAAGAGGCTCAGAAAACCTTAGTGACTTACTCAAGGTCACAGGTCTTGGAGACAAGAATTCAAAGCTTAAGCTATTTCCATTATTTAATGCCTCTCATGTCTGATCATATCTTGCCTGCCCCAAACCCTTCACCTCTCTTCTTTACCAGGAAATAAACCATAAACTCTTAGCTTAGCAAACAAGTCCTTCTGTCATCTGGTCTCTGCTTTCCTTCCTACCTCATCTACAAATATCCTCTGAAGCATTTCTGAAGCAGCAACATAGACCTACACTACACTCTTTCCCACCTTTGGGTCTCCGCAAACCTCTCCCTCATCAGACTGGGTGCCCTCTGAAGGCAGGGTACAAGCTGTATTTCTCTCTGTGCTCCTCCACACTTAGCACATCACAGGAACTGTATATGTTTGCTGAACTGCACTGATTAGTAACACTTTGGTGAAACCAGTAAGAAAGAGAGAAATGAAACAGTAAAAAAAACTCACACACAAAAAGGGACTAGATCTCCTTATCAACCAACATTTAAGTAAAAGCCACAGTGTTAAAACCATGAGGGACGCTAAAGGTGTAAGATAGATCTCTACCCTCAAAATGCTTACATTCAAGATAAAGAAGAGAAAAACTGTCATAGCAAGGGACGTTCTCTCACAGGAGTGGCCCAGATAACATGGGCAGGGAGTTTTAAAGAAGAGCTAAAAAGGTCAAAGAGGTCTTATGGATGGATCACAATGTGAAGATGGGATACAACTTAAATGGCAAGAGTTCAGAAGTGGAAAAACAAAGCATAAAGCACTTTTTACTAGACTGAAGGAGATCACATGAGAGAATAGAAGTGGGGCTAGAACAGACAAGCACTGTTTGCAATGGGAAACTATGAGGATTCTGACTAGGGCAGTGGTGAGGTGAAAGAACTGTTTTAAGACAAGGCATCTGGTAGACTGTAGGACTGGGTTGAAAGATGGATAATTTGAAGTGGAGGAATAACCAAGGGGGTTGCTGCACAAGTCCCGGCACTCAGTTTTTATCACTTAATGGAGAGCGGAGAAGCAGGAAGGCTGACAAAAAGCTAGATGCCAGAAACAAAGTAGGAAGAGCCGGCAAATGTTCTTATTTCTCAGGGTGGGTGTGAGGAATAGAAGGGAAGAGGTAGTGGATGGGGAAGGAAAGGACAAACCCCCACCCCCAAAAAACTCAAGATTTAAAAAAAAAATCAGGTCCCTAGAAGAACATAATTACCCAAAAAGAACTAGCACAGAAGGGAAACAGAGGGGAGAAAAGATGAGCTCTGTTTTAGACATGTGGACCCTAATTCCACGGACCAGAAAAGCCATATCTGGTATGTTGGGCTTGATTTTACTTCTCCTGAAAATTTATAAAAATGATGAGCATCCTGCTCATCTTATTAACTATGCCCTGACATTTGGGAGTTAAAGGATCCTGTATCAGTAACTGAACATTCTGGAATTAACTATAATCAGATTGGTGTGTAAGTATAAATTGATTAGCTAAAAAATACAGCATGTTTGGACTTCCCTGGTGGTGCAGTGGTTAAGAATCTGCCTGCCAGTGCAGGGGACACAGGTTTGAGCCCTGGTCTGGAAAGATCCCACATGCCGCAGAGCAACTAAGCCCATGCGCCACAACTGCTGGGCCTGTGCTCTAGAGCCCGTGAGCCACAACTACTGAGCCCATGTGCCACAACTACTGAAGCCCGCGTGCCTAGAGCCCATGCTCCACAACAAGAGAAGCCACCGCAATGAGAAACCCGTGCACCACAACGAAGAGTAGCCCCGCTCACCGCAACTAGAGAAAGCCTGCATGCAACAACGAAGACCCAACGCAGCCAAAAATAAATAAATAAATAAAAATTTAAAAAGAAATACAGCATGTTCTTAATATTAAGGCTTGGGGTATGTACACCTGCTTTGACCCACATGACAAGAATGTTTTGAGCATAAGTAAAACTGCTCTTTGAAGGAAAGAGCATCTGGGTGTCTTCCTGATGATGCTTTACTTTCTGTAGATAAAACAATGTCCCTCACTTCTAGTCTGGCAAAAGATGTCAGTGGGAAATCTTCACAAATTTAAATAATTCTTTGGGCTCTCCTGGGTAAATCTGTGTGTTTAATTTTGCATCTATAGGATACATGTTCCACATTGATGCCATATTTATGGGAAGCAAAAGAATGCCTCTGACTCTGCTTCCCCATGACACTTGTATGGGATCCTGCTCTCACTCACTCTGGGGCTGTTTTACCCAGAACCATACCCACTTGGACCCAGTGAGGAAGTCATATAATTTTGTAATCTCTGACTTTACCTCACCTTTCCTTCCTATTCAGACACAACACCCAAGGGGCCTTCCTTTTTATAAATCCTGAGGGACACAGGTCCACTCAAACATTTGGAAATCAGGCATACATTCCAACCCAGTATATAGATAGATAGATAAGTAGATAGATAGATAGAGATATCAATATCAGTATCAATATAGATAAGAAGCTGCATTTAAGAGATACTGAATTTATTTTTTTGGAGAGTCTGAAGCAAGAGAAGGGCCTTGAAGTCTCTAATAGATAACAAACTCACTCATTTTGCAAGTGCAAAATCAGAAGAATGGATCATTAATCACACTAGAGCAGTAAAGAACCCCCGTGAGGTACGACCAGCAGACAAGCATTCCTACCGACACAGTGGTGTCAGTCCCCTCTGGCTGGAAGCTCCAGGAGACTGAGGTCAGCGTGCCGGTCGTGTTAGTAGACTTGAACTTGCATGTCAGCTTCCCTTGTGTCCCATTTGCCACGAAGATTTCTTTTGGTGTATACACCTCCAGGGCCGATACACCAGCAGTCACTGGAGAGAAAGGAACAAGGAAAGCTTAAGAGTAGGATTTAGCATGAATACCACTGTGCATATTTATCAGAGGACAAAGAAAAGATACAAGAACGTTACAAGATGTATACAGTAGGGGCTTCCCTGGTGGCACAGCGGTTGAGAGTCCGCCTGCCGATGCAGGGGACACGGGTTCATGCCCCAGTCCGGGAAGATCCCATATGCCGTGGAGCGGCTGGGCCCGTGAGCCATGGCCGCTGAGCCTGCGCGCCCGGAGCCTGTGGCCCGCAACAGGAGAGGCCACGGCGGTGAGAGGCCCACATACCACACACAAAAAAAAGATGTATACAGTAATCCATCACCACTGGGTACTATACATTTCTGGCAGAATATTATATTTATATAGCCAGGTATTTCCTACAAACTAAACCGCTGAGAGTCTGGGATTTTTGTTTTCTAATAAGAAGACATTTTTACTGGTTCAGTTATACCTAATATTTATGTTTTCTTTTGATTAACAGACTATTTTTCAGAGCAGTTTGAGGTGTGCAGAAAGTAGGGAGTTCCCATATATTCCCTCTAGCTTCCCCCAAGCCCCAGTTTCCCCTATTATTAACATCTTGCATTAGTGTAGCACTAACGTTGAGAATATTCTATATTTGGAATCACTCAGTAAATGTACCCTTTTCAGATTGGCTTCTCTCACTTAGGAATATTAATTTAAGCTTCCTCCATGTCATTTTGTGGCATGAAAGCCCATTTCATTTTATTGCTGAATAATATCCTTTGTACGGATGTACTACAGTTTATCCATTCATCTACTGAAGGACATCTCATCATGCTTCTCTGATGGTCTGTTTTTAATGATGTGGAGGCCATATTTTTACTTCTTTAAATAGTTCTCATATTCACCTGCTACATTTCAATTTATATCAAGTTGATCTTTTCTCATCTTCCATATATAAAGCAATTAAAACTGTTTTAGGTAAGATATCACTTTATTTTAAAGCCATGTTTATTATTTAACTAACCCTTTTCCTGTAAGGTATTTAAGGCAAAAAAAAAAAAAAAAAGCATCACATATCTTGCTTTCATTAGTGAAATCTTACCTACCTCTGGATTTCAGTGTGCTAGATACATGTGTACTCAAGAAATAACTGACCACACTGGGTCATATATTCAATTTACTCACTGAGTTTTTTCAGTGAGCCTAAGACCAGGAAGTAGTAATTAAAATGTCTATCACTTGGCATATAAAAATAGCTCTTTTTCTGAGATCTACAGTCAGAGGCAACTGCAGGAATTATTAAGGATTCCTGCTAAAATAAAATAATCTTCACGCAAAAAGAGACCCTTTCATGGACTAAAGAAGGTTAGAAAGAAACTTATTTGGCCTAAAAGTGGAAACAATTAGAGCTAATATAGAAGAGATTAAAAACACCCATTTTAAAAATAAGGTTTTTTTTAAAGAAATAGTGGGGAGAGAATCCCTATCTGCAGTGTTCCAATTATTCTTAGAATGTAACAGACAAGCAGAATAAGGAAGGGTATTGTCACCCAGGACTGATGGTCATATTCAGAATTTTTTCTTCCTGAGGTCTTAACTGTGACTCCAGGCCAAGCAGAACAAGAGTACTCCCCCATTTCCTCCCAACCATCTTCCAAATGTTTATCCTCACCACACAATGGGCACTTTTGGCCATTCTTCTAAATAAACTGATAGCCACACTGCATCAAGCAGATTTTTTTCTGCTAAAGAGGGTGGATTATTATTATAGGGAACAATGGATTATTATTCGTGGTGCAAACCTCAAAACAAGCCCTTCTTTTAAACAAGAAGCAAACAAAAGACAGTTCCTTGCTATTGTGGGTAGGCAGAAAAGCAGTCCCAGGGCACTTGAGTTCAAAATGAAGGACAAAGCATAAAACTGGACAATTTGACCAGTTTATTCCAGGAAGCAGCACTGGTTTGTAACCCTTATTTACTCTGTGTGATTTTGACTAGTTTTCTCCACTGGGATGAGCACTCCGAGGAAAGCCACAGTCTTTAAAGTCAACAAATAAAGTTTCTCAAGGATTTTCTCAAACCAGTTCCCTGCTACAAGGCCTGGCTGCAAGAACTGTTACCCTGAGATGTTATTTAATGATGCAACTAGGCCAAGTGCCCAAGTTTACAGTCATGGAATTTTGACCAAAAAGACCAACCAAATGCCTAAATGGGCTTTTAGACAATCTATTTAAGACAGACAATTTAATTATGCCAAAGCTGGTTAATAAACAAGTGGCTTTTAAAAACAACAATGTACCATCACTCTTTGGCTAATTTGGACATGCAGCTGTTAGAGCCAGGAAAATAAATCCCAACTCTAGCCAGTCAGCCAGTTGCAGAAAAATAAAATAACTCCATACATAGCTAGTTAACTTCCTCTTATCCCCCCTGGCTTTTTCTCCCATTCTTGTCATAATTCTTGGAGCTTCCATTAGTCATAGGAAGAACCTTCCAAAACTCTGATCTCTTTGTTTATCTTATCTTCTCCAATGATCTTATCCTCGGGCCTATCCCAGCTGCTAATTCCCATAATCATACCCTAGCCCAAGGCTTCTCAACACTACTGACAATGGGGCCAGATTAGTCTTTGCTGTGGGGCTTGCCTCTGCTGTTATAGGATGTTTAGCAGCATCCCTGACCTCTACTAGGTGTCCTAGCAGCTTTTCTCGTTCCAGCTGTGACAACCAAAAGTGTCCTTAGACAATTGCAAATGTCCCCTCCTCAGGGGCAAACTGCTCCTGGTCGAGAACTGCTGCCCGAGACCCTATCATTAATACCTGCTCCCTCTCCACAATCTTAATTTTCAGGCTCTCCACCCTCTAGATTGACCACTTCTGACTTTCCAGAACATTTCCTCCAATACCCTGAATTTTATCAATCCGTCAGCCACGTTAGAACCCAGAACCCATCAGTCCTCCAATCCTTTTACTGTCTCATCCCCAGCATGTCTCCACTTGTCCTGCTCGGATTAGATCCATGGTGCAGCACAAGACTCATCCCCTGGCTGCACCGTCAGCTCCTCTGCCTCTCTCTCCCGTCAGCACATTCGCCTGGCCAGACCTCAACTCTGGTTAAGTCCACTTCTCTATCCGTTCTGCATCTCTACCAGGGTGGCTGACCATAGCTGGAGAAAAGCACACAATCTCACTGACTGGTTTCACCTTACATTCATGACCGCTAAGTTCAAAGAGGGGACCCTTAATGGTGCCCAGCAATCTCCCACATTTCCCTACTCCATCTAGGCTCCGCTCTCCTAAATGACTATTTTATACTTTCCTCTCTGACCTCAACTGTGGACCTCCTCCTGCTTCTCTCGCTCAGCTGATGACTGTGCTTCCTGTTTCCCTAAGAAAACAGAAGCAATCACAAGAGACCTTCTCTGTGTCCCCAACCACATCCTACCTTCACCTTCTGCATCTGTGCCCTGTCTTCCTATGTGGGAAATGTCTGCACTACTCTCCACTGTGCACTGGATCTCATCTGCTCTCACACACCTAGGGGCACTGATCCAGCAAGTCTCCCTTTTCCTCCTGAGTATTTCATTCTCTACTGAGTTACTGCCGTCAGCCACAGAAGGATATACATTAATCTCCCGACCTTAGGGGGAAAAAAATCTTGACCCTGCATTGCCCCACAGCTAAGATTCCTTTGCCCTCCTCTAACTTGTACATCTTGAACGAACTGTCTGCGGTCACTGTGCACAGTCTCCCTCTCCTCCCACGATCTCCTGAAGAAACCCAATTCAGGCTTTCATCCCCAGCACTCCACTAAAACTGTTCTTGTTAAGGAATCCAACGACCTCCATGCGGCTGAACCAACAGTTAATTCTCAAATCTCATCTTATGGATCTGCCTGCATTTGATACAATCGATCACTCCCTCCTTTTTTTCCAGTTTGGCCTCTGAAACATCACCCACCCCCTTTTGATTCTCTCCTCATCTCATTACCTGCTCCTTTCCTAGTCCCCTGACCTCTACATGCTGGACAGTCCCAGACCATCCCTCTGGCCTCTTATCCAGTCATTCTCTTGGTGACCTCATCTGTACATCTATCGATTTTGGCTGCAACATGTGGCATGCGGGAGCTTAGTTCCCCAACCAGGGATGAAACCTGCACCTGCTGCTGTGAGAAACCAAAGTCCTAACCACCGGACCGCCAGGGAAGTTGGTAACCTCATCTAGTTTCAGGGCTTTAAATACCTCCTAAATGCCAATGACCCCTCCCTGTACACACACACACACACACACACACGTGCATACGTATTCAAATGTTTATCCAGCAATGTCACTTGGATCTAACTGGCATCTTAAATTTAACAATGTCAAGATTGAACCCCTAATTCCCACCTCCAGACCTGCCCTTTCATGGGCTTCTCCATTTCAGTAAAGGACAACTCCAGACTTCCAGTGGCTGAGGTCCAAGCTCTGGACAACTCTCTTTCTCACAACTTAGCTCTAAGCCATCACAAAACATGTGTCTCTACAAAAAACATATCTAGAAGTTGATCTCTCCATGCCCTGTCAGTGCTACCATCTTGCTTCGGGCCATCATCGGCTTTCACTCAGGTTATTTCCATGACTTCCTAAGCTGTTTCTCTCTTCCACCGCATCACTTAACGGCAGCCAATCCACAGAGAGGCCAGAGAGATCTTGGTAAAATGCAAGTCAGATCTTATCACTCCCCTGCTCAAAACCCTCCACGTTCCCCACATCAGCCAGGATCAGGACTGGGTCCTCAGAGTGACCCACAGAGCCTGATGTAAGCTAGCCCCCGGCCACCTCTCAGACTTCATCTCCTACACGTCTTTCCTAAACATGCTGAGCAGCCACCCTGTCACATTGTTGCTCCTCTGCCTGTGAATGAGAGCCCCCAGGACAGACAGTGCTCTGGACAAGGAGACAGGAAGTCATGATGACATGAGAGCTGAGAGAAGGGCATTCAAACAACAGAGCTGCTGGGAGTCAGGTGCTCTGCACAGCTGATCTCAGGGAGAAGTTTCAGCAGAGACCCGTACTTAAAACTGCACGTGGTAACCACGCACATCATAGAAGCCCTAAGTGCTTACAGCAGTTTCTGATCAACGGCGATGAGCACGAACGCCAGCAAAGTTTCTCCTATGTGGGGAAAGAGAAGGAAAGCATAGATCTGCCCCTCAGACTACATTCCATGCAGCCCAAGCCAGGGATGAATTCACTGGTTTCTTAAACAATTGGGAATGGTTTGCTTTGTCAGCCTTTTCTTTTTTTTAAAGTGACTAGGGGTATTGTGGAAGTACATAGTAAAATTATTGTGAAATTCAGATGGCTTGTCTTCAGAGTCATAAAAGAGTTTTAAGGGGCTAGTTAAAATGGCTAAAGAACGCAAACATATAGAGCACTGAGATGTAGAGAAACTATTGTTCTAATCCATGTCATCCCCTGTCACTGAAGACTGGACTCCCAGTCTGAATAAGATATTTCATAGGTTTTTTTTAAGCCTCAGATTTACCATTATGGTATAGTGGCAAAAATCACTGTGAAAAGTATTAAAACTTTAGTTTAAAAACTAATTGATGGGGCTTCCCTGGTGGCGCAGTGGTTGAGAATCCGCCTGCCGATGCAGGAGACACGGGTTCGTGCCCTGGTCCGGGAAGATCCCACATGCCGCGGAGCAACTAAGCCCGTGAGCCATGGCCGCTGAGCCTGTGCGTCCGGAGCCTGTGCTCCGCAACGGGAGAGGCCACAACAGTGAGAGGCCCGCATACCGGAAAAAAAAAAAAAAAAAAAAAAAAAACAACTAATTGATGGGGGGGAAAAAAGTCTCCTGTTGAATCTTGGAAAAACCAATTGCCTCAGGAATAAAAACATAGAAATGAAATAAAAAGATTAAATGATATACACATGGTTTTACAACCGGCCAACTTTGGATTCTGAGTTACATATTAACTTACAGATAAACTTCAGAATGGTAACAGGAGCTGAACTTACTTTCTTCCTGGGGAAGGAATCTTGCTAAGTTACACTACAGTTCAAAGGGCAAGAAAACATATAAACAAAAACTCTTCTTCTGATGTGCTCTGGGAAACAAATTTCTAAAATGCACCACTTTTGTTGCCCAAAAGTATCATTTAGCAGTGGAGTGATAATGACCCTCAAAGTAGGAGTTCAATTTAAATGAAAAAAGCCTGCAAAATCATTTGACAAGTAATCAAAAAGTTTGTGCAATCAACTCACTAAGGGTCATTTCTACAGTAGTCAAATATGATACCCCAAACTTGATACTCTTCCATTTTGGATGGAAACCTGAACACTTTAGGGGAAAAGCAGGGGTGCGGGGAGTTGGGTGCAAATACAGAATACAAACATCCATCACAAGCAGAAAAAAAGCAAATTCAGGAACGGTTTGCACAGGGGCTTCCCTTCCCTGGTGGCTCAGTTGTTGAGAATCTGCCTGCCAATGCAGGGGACACGGGTTCGTGCCCTGGTCTGGGAAGATCCCACATGCCGCAGAGCAACTAGGCCCGTGTGCCACAACTACTGAGCCTGCGCGTCTGGAGCCTGTGCTTCGCAACAAGAGAGGCCACGACAGTGAGAGGCCAGTGCACCGCAGTGAAGAGTGGCCCCCGCTTGCTGCAACTAGAGAAAGCCCACGCACAGAAACGAAGACCCAACACAGCAAAAATAAAAATTAATTATTTTTTTAAAAAAAGAATGGTTTGCCCAAAGGGCTGTTTCCTGACATGATCTATTTCAATATTTTGAATTATTGAAGTAATACAATGTCAATCATGTCTCATGTTAGTACATGTCAGGGTGACCTTTATGCCAGTAAATTCAAACTCTGATACCACAAAATCATTTAAAATATACTGGAGTGGCATTATTACCAATGAACAAACACTTTCATGGCCTAGTTTAAAATAACAGTGTTTTCATTGTTATTGTTAAAGCAATTCCTTGCCATGTTACTGCTGGGTCCACGTGTAATACACCCTTGGTTTGTAAAAATCTTACCCTTTTAACAAACCCTGTTAAGATTTTCCTTGAAATTGAAAGGCTTTTGTTTTGACTTTTTTTTTAAAGTACTTTGATGTTACCAGTATATTCTCTTTAAAAGAGTACAATCAAGCAATTTATTCAAACAGCTTTTCTTGTTTGCTGTTGGTACACAGTGATAATCTGATAGTGTAATATCTCCTAGTGCAAGCGTAAATATGACCTTTTAAAACATAGTAAAAGAGAGGGACAAAAGAGAACACTGAACACAAAATTCAGACTAGTGGTTATGATTGGAATGGGGTGTATGGAGCAGGATGTGTGCAGCACACACTGTTGGTCGTGTTTAATTTCCTAGGCTAGGTAGTGAGGGCATGGGAGCTTTTTTGTTTGTTTGTTTTGTTTTTTTGTGGTACGCGGGCCTCTCACTGTTGTGGCCTCTCCCGTTGCAGAGCACAGGCTCCGGACGCACAGGCTCAGAGGCCATGGCTCACAGGGCCCAGCCGCTCCGCGGCATGTGGGATCTTCCCGGACCGGGGCACGAACCCGTGTCCCCTGCATCTGCAGGCGGACTCTCAACCACTGCGCCACCAGGGAAGCCCGGGAGCTTGTTTTTTAATGTGCACTCTGCAAAGTGTATCGACGTGTGTGCGCACACACCCACGCCCACTCTCTTTCTTTTGTATATATTTTATTTTTCATAATAAAAACTGACTTTTTTTAAAGAGAGAAAGGAAGACATCAGTAGGTGTTAAGAGATTAACTTCTTTAATTCCCGAATGCTCCAGTGAAAGCATCCAGCACATGATTCCCTCCCAGCACCGCTGTGACTCCTATAAACAGGCTGAATAAAGGGAAGCCAACGGATGATGCTTTTTTCGGTGGAAAAAAGGCCGGTGTCTAGTCAGAGGCTTCACACCCCCTTCAGCACCAGGCCACTCTGCAGCTGAAGGGGGCTGCTTCCTGCCATGCATTAGGGCTATTCTGGACCTGCTTCGGTTCCGTGGCACAAAGTAAGGGGAGGCTAAAAAAATATACTCTATTCAACGAGCCATAAATATTAATAAATTAAGCTTTTCATTTGTCAGGAACACGCTCTTCCGTATGCTTTGTCTGAGGTTATGCTTCAGGCCACAGTCTAAAAATGACTTCCTCCCAGTGTCTGCCCCACATCCCTCACCCTGTGTCCCTTTACATCCTGCCTTTCCCGTCAAGGCACCTTTCACACTCTACGGGAGGGACCTGCTGCCCAGAACCAGGGGAGGGCCCGTGGCTGTGTCCATCTTGTTCACCAAACCAACCTCTTTACCTCGCAAATGCCTGACCCTGTCAGTGTGCTCGACAAACATTTGTCTGAAAGTTGGAAAAAAAAATGAATGAAGGAAAGAAGGACAGAAGAATAAAAGAGACCAACCACAACTCATTTATGCTCAGCCATAAAAAATTATACTTGCTTCACAACCAATGGCTTCAGCATAATGCCCAACACAAAAGGAATTTCAGAGATTACTCAAGATCAAGTATAAATGCTGACATCATCTTAGAGGAAGTTTAGATAGGTTTCCTCCAAGAGTCACCTTCCTATTTTGATGAGAAAATCCCAAAGGCAAGTCATCTTTTGAAATGTCCAATTAAAATTTTTTTTAAAGTTATGTACTTTTACTAACACACAGGATTACCAAATTCCTCTCAGGGCTGATTCCTTCTACTCAGGATTGATGGCCAGCTGGCCACATCTTTATCCTTAACCTTTTTGTACCAGCAAAGATCTTTCTGTTTCTCAAATGAGAGATATTCAAAAGGTCCTGAATCAGGCTAGTCATTGAACTGATCACTTGACTCCCCAAAGCCCTGGTATTTCTTGTTTGCCCTCCTCTATGTATGTACTGTTCGTCTTTCTTTTCTGCTACGGCTTTCCTTCTTTCAATCAACCATTATCCTTTCAAACCATGCTGGGACTCGGCTTCTGCCCTTAATGGACTGACAGTCTCGGGCAGACAAATGAACAAACATCTACAGTGCAGTGCCTGGCCCCTGGGATGCACCCGGGCTGGTGCAGAGACAGGGCACAGATTCCACTAAAGACCAAAGTCTCCAATCAAGCAGTCAACACAAACGCCACAGTTGTAGTCAACCTGAATTGTATCATCTGTGTCCTGTCCAAAACTGTCCAAACATTTCTCAGTTCTCAGCGAGGACATGAAAAGAAGACACTTTGGGGAAGAAATCAGATCATTTTACTTCTGACAGACTATAGGGGACTAAAATGTTCAGCATAAAGAACATGTTGAAAGCTCTGGGGGCGTACCCATGGATAACAGAATAACACTCTCATGTACTTTATGCTTCCCAGGTGCTGAAATGGCATATCAAAATTTCTACTCAAGCAAAAGACCACTGTACTGTAAATCTGTATTTCCGAGCTCTCCAATTTGTTCTATCAGAAGGCCTACAATATGTTAGAAGATATTTGAACAAAAATGTAATCCAAACCAGAAAAGGCTAATAATACAAAATATTACAGGAACAGCAAAACAAAAGATGGTAAATATGTGCCTATGTTTGATGGCAAGAAGGGTACTTCCTGTCTCCAAAATAGGACAAAAGGTAAAGAAGCAATGGACAAACCATCACTTATTAAGTGCTTACCATGGGTTAAACATTATTAAACTACGGCACATTTATTATTTTTCAGCTTCACTGTTGGGTATTACCTATTGGACGGAAGCTCAGAGAGGTTAAGGAACTTGCCCAAGTGACTTATTCAGCAGCTGTGGAGCCAGAAGTTGAATCTAGGACTGACCCTCAGACTCCAAAGCCTAGCTCTTTTCACTATGCTGATTACTAACCTTTAACAGAGTCCTTTATTCAAACAAAATCTTATGGGAAACCCAATATGTAATGGAGATAGAGGTAGTTTTCATATACAAGTCAGACAAGAAGTACTCAAAACTTACAATAATAAAGTCCCATAAGTAGAATACAGCACAATGGTTCTCAACCTTGGTTATATTTTGGAATCACCTAGAGAGCTTTGAAAATTAGTAATGGCTACTGAAACTACTCTGTATGATACTGTGTACTGATGGGTATATGTCATTATACATTTATTTGTCCAAACCCACAAAATGTACAATACCAAGAGTGTACAACATCAAGAATGTAAACGATGGACTTTGGGTGATTATGAGGTGTCAGTGTAGATTTACCCATTGTAATAAATGTACCACTGTGGTAGGGGATGTTGGTGATGAGGGAGGCTGTGCATGTGGGGGGGGGGCAAAAGGAATATGGGTGTATGGCTAAATGACCTCTCAGTTTTTCTGTGAAAAATAAAGTCTATTTAAAAAAAATACTGGACTTCCCTGGTGGCGCAGTGGTTAAGAATCCACCTGCCAGTGCAGGAGACATGGGTTTGAGTCCTGGTCCAGGAAGATCCCACATGCCATGGAGCAACTAAGCCCATGCGCCACAACTACTGAGCCTGTGCTCTAGAGCCCGTGGGCCGCAACTACTGAGCCCACGTGCCACGACTACTGAAGCCCACGTGCCTTGAGCCCATGCTCCGCAACGAGAGAAACCACCACAATGAGAAGCCTGCACACCACAACGAAAGCCCAACGCAGCCAAAAAAAAAACCTAAAACTAAAAAAAAAAAAAAAATACTGGGCTTCCCTGGTGGCACAGTGGTTAAGAACCTGCCTGTCAATGCAGGGCACATGGGTTCGAGCGCTGGTCCAGGAAGATCCCATATGCCGCAGAGCAACTAAGCCTGTGTGCCACAACTACTGAGCCCGTGTACCATAACTACTGAAGCCCACGCACCTAGAGCATTCTCTGCAACAAGAGAAGCCACCGCAATGAAGAGTAGCCCCAGCTCGCTGCAACTAGGGAAAGCCTGTGCGCAGCAACAAAGACCCAACACAGCCAAAAATAAAAACAAATAAATAAATAAATTTATATTTTCAAAAAATACAGATGCCTAGGTCCTGCCCCTCCCTATTCCTAGGGATTCTGATTTAATTAGTATGGGGTGTGGCCTAGGCATCAGGATTTTTAAAAGGCCCTCAGGTGATTCTACACTTGTAAGCACTATCCAGCACACCAATGAGATGCTGAACTCTACTTATGATACTATAATAAAAAAGACCATGCCTGAAGCAGATGAGCCAAGCCTTGCCTGGCATTTGATTGAATGTAGATATAGGTATATTGACTTGTAAAATATAAGTTAGGGCACACGTGTGGACCTGAATTTTTCAAAAGACTGGGGCAATGGTCTACTACCCTCTTAATCAAATGCACACTTACAAGTTTAAATATATACATAGAAATTACAAAAACGTGCTTTATTCTGAAGAATACATTGGCTGCCAGAGTTAACATGGTGGTGTTCTCCAAAGTCCCCAAATCATGTATATAACTTCATGTCTGGCACATTGTTCCTTATTATTATTTTAATGGTTTAAAATATACTTTAGAGGACTTCCCTGGGGGCTCAGTGGTTAAGAATCCATCTGCCAATGCAGGGGACATGGGTTCGGAGCGCTGGTCCGGGAAGATCCCACATGCCGCAGAGCAACTAAGCCCGTGTGCCACAACTACTGAGCCTTGCTCTGGAGCCGGCGAGCCACAACTACTGAGCCCACATGCCACAACTACTGAAGCCTGTGAGCCTAGAGCCCGTGCTCAGCAACAAGAGAAGCCACCACAATGAGAAGCCTGCACACCGCAACGAAGAGTAGCCCCCGCCCGTCTCAACTAGAGAAAGCCCATGTGCAGCAATGAAAACCCAACACAGCCATAAATAAATAAATATAATTTTATTTTAAAATATATATTATATATATACTTTAGAAACAAACAAAATGTACATCAAACATTTGGAAATTCTAAAGCACTGTTTCTGAAATGCCCTAGAAATCTACTGAAGAGAGCTTGAAAACCACTTCTCTTCTTGGGTTTTGAGAAGTTCAGGTTTACTGTAAGTGTGTAAAAACCAGCATCTGCTGCCATAGCAACCTGAAACTGGACAGACTAACCACATTTTAACCACACAAGGGGAAGTGAATTAAATGAGGGAGGAAATGCTTCAACCTTTTTAGGTCCATAAGTACTGTCAGAGCTGATCTTCTTCCTGGTAATTCTTTGGACAGGTTCTTAATTAAATGCAAATTTCTAATTTATTATTTAAAACCCAGTTTAACAGCTCCCTTATTGCTTCCAAGCTTTTCAAAATAACATCCCCCCTTTCCTGCTTTACATTTGGTGAGGGTTACTGCTGGTGAGCTGGTATCAGCTTACTCTTGCTTCCTTCAACATGCCACGCAGTTGGCATACCTCTGGGTACAGTTTGGAATGAGGCTACCTCTGAAATCCTACAGAATCTCGACTCCACCTAAACAGGACTTCAGGAAAACCCTCCCTGATCTGACCACCTCTTGCACCCCACTACTCAATGTTTCTTGTACGCCTCTTCAGTAGGCTGCAGTCTACTGAAGCTACACCTTCAAGTGAGAAGCCAAAGCTTTTTGGTATTTAGTCCTGCAATTGTCTTGAACTCCACTATCACTCAAGACTCTGAGGGATGGAACCTCATCTTATTTGGCCTGTGTGTGCAGAACACATAAGACAATTCCTGGTGATCAGAAAGTTCTCAAGGAGTATTTAAGGAGTAAACAGACCAATAACAGCTGTATTTTTAGGATTCCTATAACGTGAAGCTTTGGTTAATGAAATGTATAAGCACCCTTAAGAAAAAAAGAAAGAAACCAAGTTGCCCTTAAATGGAAACCTAATCCTACTCAGTCAAACTCCCTCTGGCTCTTAGAAAACTCTGGCAAAAGAGTCCAGATTAATCAGCACCAACTTATCAATGCCCGAAAGAGTTCAAGGTGTAAATGCTCACCTTTGGACAGAAGTAAAATATGAGACAAGAATGGAAATGTGTGCCCCCTTTCCTGTTCAGGTGCGGGCTTTGTTAGAATAAAACAAAAAAAGACAATAATATCAATTAAATAACTCTTTTTTTTTTTTTTGGCCACGCTGCATGGCATGTGGGATCTTAGTTCCCCCACCAGCAATTGAACCCGCGCCCCCTGCATTGGAAGCGTGGAGTCTTAACCACTGGACCGCCAGGGAAGTCTAAATTATTCATTTATTGAATAGCAAATAAGTGCTACATTCTATGGGGGATGCAGTCTCCTTAGATACTATGCATGAACATACACACACACACACACACACACACACACACACACACACGCAAGAATGTATACAGCAAACACTGAGTGCCTACTGTGTGCAGGGTCTGGGTACAAGGGAGGACATGGGAGAACAGCCTTCCAAATGAGGCTTACAGGCTACCCAGTCTGTATTTTATTTCTTGTTTATACCACTTTATCGTCCCTAAAAAAGTTCCTCCTAAAGCATCTCCATAAAGCAGCAAATAGACTACATGTAGTTAATTAATGTTGAAGTTTGAAAAATGAAGAGGTCAGGGAGTGTTTCAGGGGAAATACACTTGAATTTTATCTGGAATGCTGAGAAGAATCAAGATAGGAAGAGCATTTTGCAGAGCCAAAAACATGAGATGCTGTTTCCAAATGGATTGTGTAGATTACTTTGGCTGGAGTAGAAGAAAACTTTAAAGTTGAAAAGGTAGGCTGAGAAGTTGGAACTTGATCCTGTAGGGAAATGGGCACCACTGAATGTTTTTAAGCTGGGCAATAAGGTAAAAGTGGGCTTCTTGGCAGAGATGTGAAGAAACACAGAAAAAGGAGGGAAAGGAGAGGTGTTTAGAAGAATTTTTTCCTCAAACAATTTTTTTTTTTTTCTCAAACAATTTTTGTTTGGTTCATTCTGTCCCTAACACTGGACAAAGGAGAAAAACTTCCAGGAATGACTCATCCCTAAATCTTTCAAAAGCAATGATACTACTAAGAAACCAAATTATTTTTACATTTATACACCTACAAATTGACTTTAGATATGTGAGGGACATTTTTTAAAACTAAGTACTGCATATATCTAATTTCTTTTAAATAATTAATAATAAGGAATTCTACATGAGCATATTTGTCATACGGTTGCCACAAGTTCCTTGAAGTTATTTTTCTACCACCACAATCATTTTGATGAAAATCTTGCTAAAATGTATTATTTTTCTTCTGTCTTCATAAAACAATAATACAGTGAGTGAAGATTTGCAGAGAAAAAATATTTATGTAGTTTTGAAGCATTCCTCCACAAGATAGCTATTAATTAAAAAGGGAAAAGATAGTTCCTTTACAGTGGAGAAATATGGCAGACACCATCTTAACTGAGGATCAAAGTTAATGTCACCAATAATGGAACCCATCGGTAATGAACGTCTCCTTATATGATGCACGGAGAAGAACAGAACATTACTTCTGCAGTACTCCTGCCAAATGCGCATAACCTGAATCATCAGACAAACCCGATGGAGGGACATTCTACTATATAACTGGTTTGTATTCTTCAAGAATGCTAATTTAAATTAAGGGAAAAAAGACTCAGCAAGTGCTGCAGACTAAAGGTGACTAAAGAGACACGACAACTGGACGAAACACACCATTCTGGATTTTCTTCTGCTAGGGTGGACATTATTGGGGCAACTGGCAACACCTGAATAAAGTCAGATAATTACACTGTGGTTATATAAGATGATGTCCTTAGTCTTTCTTTCTTTTGGCCGCAAGGCACAGTTTGTGGGATCTTAGTTCCCCAACCAGGCATTGAACCCTGGCCCACAGCAATGAAAGTGTCGAGTCCTAACCACTGGAGCACCAGGGAGTTCCCTTGTCCTTAGTCTTTAAGAAATACACATTAAAGTATTTAAGGATAAAGGCAGGTGCGCGCATGCACGCACACACACACATATACACACACAGTATTTAAGGATAAAGGACCAGCATTTCTGCTGCTCTCACATAGTTGAGAGATACACACGTGAGGATTAAGAAAATGTAATAAAATGTTGACATTTGAGAAATCTGGTTGAAGGGTAGATGGTATTCTTTGCATTCTTTTGCCACTTTTCTGTAAGTCTAAAATTATATAAAAATAAAAATGGAAAAGAAATTATATACTATTTTGTTGAATTTCTGGCTAACTCTTTGGTAACTCAGGACTTGTGTGGACATCAAGAACATAATATAATTTAGTGATGCCCTCTGGGGCCACTCAGATATGTAGGGCTATTTGCCCCTACCTAGCTGTCTCCAGCCATGATTATTTTTGAACTTTTGTAAATGCTTTTAATTTTCTTCCAATTACCATTCCAATCAGGTAATCAGTTGTCAGCAGCAGTTTGCCTTCAGCATCCTCTATTTCACCTCCTAATTAATTGCTCTAATCTATTATGGGCTTGGAAACTCATCTAGTTCATGTTCATTTTACAGATGAAAAGACTCTAATCCAGAAAGGGTAAGTAACTTATTGAAGGTATCCATTATCATCAAGAACAGAAAAAGGATTTGAGCAATTCCAAAGTTCTTTTTGTGACATCATGCTAATTTGATCAGTGTATAAATAAGAGGAAACAGTCTCTTAATAAAAAATGTGTTACACTGAGATCAGACTTGTGGCTGCCAAAGGGGAGGGGGGAGGGGGGAGGGAGAGGGATGGACTGGGAATTTGGGGTTGGTAGATGCAAACTATTACATTTGGAATGGATAAACAACAAGGTCCTACTGTATAGTACAGGGAACTATATCCAATCTCCTGGGATAAACCATAATGGAAAAGAATATTAAAAAAGAATGTAGGGACTTCCCTGGTAGTCCAGTGGTTAAGAATCTGTCTGCCAATGCAGGCGATGCAGGTTTGATCCCTGGTGGGGGAACTAAGATCCCACAGGCTGCAGGGCAACTAAGCCTGTGTGCTCTTGAGCTCAGGCACCACATAGAGAAGCCCACACACCGCCGCAACAAAAAGAGCCCACATGCTGCAAGGAAAGAGTCGACGCAGCCAGATAAATAAATAAATAAATATTTTTAAAAATTTAAAAATTAAAAAAAATGTATATATGTTTAAAACTTGAGTCACTTTGCTGTACAGCAGAGATTGGTACAATGCTGTAAATCAACTATACTTCAATTAAATTTTTTTTTTAATTAGAAAAAAGAACTGTGTTACAAGTAAGACTCAGGAACTAGAAGGAATGGACTTTGTCATATTAATCTTAGCTGCCCCTTGGCCTTTTCTTTGCTTACTTTCCAGTGGCCAGATAAGCCTCTGCAGATTATCAAAGTGTTGGTGTATTTCAAGATTTTCCCCTAACCTTCTTCTTTATTAAAAAAAAAAAAAAAAAAAAAAACCCACGTTTCAAAATCTATGGATACTCTATCGCTTACTGAGTGGCTGGCAGAATAGCCCAAAGTTTAGATTTTTACCCACTTACATTCACGTACGCGAGAGACAACAATACCACAAAACAGTAAGAGGAGGACACATGCTACTAAGTCATCTGTAACCGACTATAGTTTAAAATGTACAGCAGGGCTTCCCCGGTGGCGCAGCGGTTGAGAGTCCGCCTGCCGATGCAGGGGACACGGGTTCGTGCCCCGGTCCGGGAGGATCCCACGTGCCGCGGAGCGGCTGGGCCCGTGAGCCGTGGCCGCTGGGCCTGCGCGTTCGGAGGCTGTGCCCCACGATGGGAGAGGCCACGACGGTGAGAGGCCCGCGTACAGCAAAAAAACAAAACAAACAAACAAAAAAATGTACAACAAAATTTTTAGAGCACCTTGTTCCTCCAAAAGTATTTTTACAGATATTTTCAGATAACTGAAAGAATCTTCTGCCTCCTGACTTACTGTAAACATCGAATGGAGGGAAAGCTCTTGAAATAATTCCTTAGGGTCATTCTCCCCAGAGGGCTGGCATTACTCAGAGGCTTCTGGATGGCAAGAACTGCTTAGAACAAGTCTGTCAAATGGTTGAAACTGCCATTTTGAGGAGGCTGGTATGAAATAACGTTTCAAGCCACAGTACATTTTGAAATAATTTCCAAACCCAAATGTTTATGTAAACTTCCATCAATGGGGGGACTGCTTAAACAAATTTGATATATCTGTACAATGGAAAACCCTGGTATCATAAGAAAGAATGAGGAAGTTCTTTAGTGCTGATAGGAAAGGATCTCCAAGACATATCATTAAATGAAAAAAGCAAAAGGTAGACACACCATATACAAAAATTAACTCAAAAGGTACACTGACATTATGTAAGAGCTAAAACTATAAAATTCTTAGAAGACAACATAGTTTTTAGGTATGATATCAAAAGCATGAGCAACAAAAGAAACAATACGTAAATTGGACTTGATCAAAATTTAAAAACCTTTGTGCCTCAAAGGATACCACCAAGAAAGTCAACCCATAGAATGGGAGAAAATATTCGCAAATCATCTGTCTATTAAGGGACTTGACTGGCAGTTCCTCCGACGGTTAAACGTAGGGTTACCATATGACTTAGCAGTTCCTAAGTATATATCCAAGAGAACTGAAAACATGCCCATCAACTGATGAGTGGATAAACGAAGTGTGGCACATCCATACAATGGAATTTTTGTTGTTGTGGTGGTGGTACGCGGGCCTCTCACTGCTGTGGCCTCTCCCGTTGCGGAGCACAGGCTCCCGACGCGCAGGCTCAGCGGCCATGGCTCACGGGCCCAGCCGCTCCGCGGCATATGGGATCTTCCCAAACTGGGGCACGAACCCATGTCCTCTGCATCGGCAGGTGGATGGATTCTCAACCATTGCGCCACCAGGGAAGCCCTGGAATATTTTTTAGACATAGAAAGAAATAAAATATCAATACATGCTATGTTACGGATGAACCCTGAAAACATGGTAGGTGAAAGCTGGATACAAAAGGCCTCATATGGGGCTTCCCTGGTGGCGCAGTGATTGAGAGTCCGCCTGCCTATGCAGGGGACACGGGTTCGTGCCCCGGTCTGGGAAGATTCCACATGCCGCGGAGCGGCTGGGCCCGTGAGCCTGTGCATCCAGAGCCTGTGCTCCGCAACGGGAGAGGCCACAACAGTGAAAGGCACGCGCACCACAAGGCTTTCTCTAGTTGCAGCGAGTGGGGGCTACTCTTCGTTGTGGTGGGGGCTTCTCATTGCGGTGGCTTCTCTTGCTACGGAGCACGGGGCTCTGGGTGCGTGGGCTTCAGTAGTTGTAGCGCACGGGCTCAGTAGTTGTGGTTCGCGGGCTCCAGAGCGCAGGCTCAGTAGCTCCACGGCATATGGGATCTTCCCAGACCGGGGTTCGAACCCGTGTTCCCTGAATTAGCAGGCGGATTCTTAACCACTGTGCCACCAGGGAAGCCCTTCAACATCATTGTTAACCCACACATATTGGAGATGTTAAATTTTTCAGTGTTTCTGAAAGTACACAGGATATGCCCTTGTATCCGGGGTTCCAAAAACATTCTTAACAGAATGTGCTGAACCTTCCATTTGCAACATTAGATTAATGGTATTTACTTAGTACAGAGACAACATTTTTGGCTCACAATATAAACAACGATAAGCACTTAAAAATATATTTGTAATAGAGAATCTGATGTTTGCTGACAACTTTCAAGATGTTCCAATCCCCTTCCCTGAGGGGAAGTTGATAAGAAAACCCAGGTGATCCCTCCTTTGGGGCAGATGGGAAGCTAAAACCAAGCCCTGGCCCCGAAGCACAGATGCGAGCTCTGACCCCAGGCCCCATCATCTAATCAAAATAAAAGCAAAGCCAGACTTACTTCCCTGTGTTTTCAAGCCACTTTTGGGCCAGCTTGAGAAGCCTGCCCTGCCCTTCCCAGAAAGCCTTATTACACGACTAACAGATCTCTTCATACCTTCTTGGTACATATGTGGCATCATCAATTCTTATGTCTGAACCAAATATGGGGTGTGGGGCTGTGGTGTCCATCTCACCTCTGTGGAGTGATCACAGCAATATTTATTCTTGAACTGATGGTAGCAGATATTATTCTGTTATGATTTCACTCCCAATTTAAAGTAAATAAATGTAATGATATAAATGGATACAGGGCTTCCCTGGTGGCGCAGTGGTTGAGAGTCCGCCTGCTGATGCAGGGGACACGGGTTCGTGCCCCGGTCCGGGAAGATCCCACATGCCGCGGAGCGGCTGGGCCCGTGAGCCATGGCCGCTGAGCCTGCGCGTCCGGAGCCTGTGCTCCGCAACGGGAGAGGCCACAACAGCGAGAGGGCCGCGTACCGCAAAAAAAAAAATAAAATAAAAAATAAATAAATAAAATTAAATTTTAAAAAAATAAAAAAATAAATGGATACAAATGTTCACCCACTATTGTAAAGTAGCCCTGATAAGGACTTTTATTAAGGCCTATATGTAAACTTATTTCAGAGGGAGGAAGTGGGAAAACCCATCTGTAGATGTGTAAGTTCTTACAGAACTCTTGGGGGGAATTCCCTGGCAATCCAGTGGTTAGGACTTGGCACTTTTGGTGCCGTGGGACAGGGTTCGATCCCTGGTTGGGGAACTAACGCCCCACAAGCCGTGTGGCCAAAAACCAAAAAACAAACAAAAAAAACCTCTTGGCTTCGTTCGGATATACTTTCTAATGGATCTTATTTATCTTACACTTCAAAATTTCTCCCCCTAGTAGGGTAATTTTTTTTTTACAAGATATCTACAATTTTTCCTGGGAAACCACCAGTGTGGCTCCAGTGGTCTGCAATGATAGCAGCCAGAGAGCTACCTGAAATAACAAGGAATAATGAAATAACCTTGGGCAAAAACCTGTTGATGCCTCAGCTGCTTCTACTGTAAATGTACTCTAATAATAGTATCTACCTCATAGGGTTATTATGGCAATGAAATGAGTTAATATTTATAAAGGGCTTATTAGAGTACCTGTCCTAAGATAAGCTCCATATGTCTATCTGATAAATAAATAAGCAGCTGAAAAAACATTTAGGTGTATTTGTGCAATGTGATGCTTCTGGATTATAAAAAGTATCTATCAAAATAGACAATAGCCTTCTCTTTTCTCTGAAAAACTACTGCATTAGTAAGGAGTCTAAAAATGTCAGTCCCGTTTATTTCATGCATATTATTGTCTCTCCAAATGGCCTCTAAGCACCTTGAGGGCAGAGGTCATTCCCACAGTCCTCTACTGTACCTGCCAAGCACTTTCACAGTTGTCAGGATCCCCAGGTGTACACAGCAAGGCTAGTGGATTGGCTAGCTTTGAGAATGGTATAAACAGTGCTGAAAGTAGAAGCCAGAAAGGCTGCCCATTCCGCCTCCATGAGATCTACTTTTCTTGAAATGAAAGGTGTTCTAAAGTAATCTCTAAGTAAATAATGGTCAACAGTTGTTCATGCAGAGTGCAGAGACAGAGGCCAAGTTAACCGGAATCAGAGCAATGGAAAATAAAACACTATGACTTGACTACTGGAAGCAAGAGGCATCGTTACTTTCATTTATTTATACTCTGCCTAGCTATATGAAGGAGCTGATGTGGCTTCCTAAAAATACGTATGAACGTAAATATTAAATAAAACATGGAATCAGGATAATATCCATTAAAAGATCAATACCGGGGGTAGGGTAACAGGACACATATATGCAGGAGGTATGGTCTATATACTGGCTAAAACAAAGCTTTTCCTGGCCACCGTCACCAGGAAAGATTTCTCATATACCTTCTGTAGGGCACCCTGAGTAATGCAGGGGGCATTGTCTTCAAGAACAACTTGGAGCAGCGCAACAGTGAGTTTTAGAAAGCAGGCTCTCCTGACACCCCTTAAAAAAATGCTGATGACATTACACTACAACAGGATTCAAAGAAAGCAACTGTGTAAGGATCCAAAGCATGACTGTCCAAGTACAAAGCTAAACCAAGGACAGGACGTGGAACAGCTACAGAAATAAATGGACTGCATATCACTTGAACAATCCTCTACAAATATCACTTCCCTTAACTGGGCTCCTGATAAAAGTTGTTTGGCGAAACATTTCCTGTTATATTCTTTGCCAGTGTGGGTCTGTGTTGACTATCAAAGGTAGATCCACATTCTTGACAGATCAAAGAACAGAGCAGGTTGACTGTAAAAACTGAGGTGCCAAATCAAACCTCTCATCTAGATCTGTGGCCATCTCACCCATGGGTGGGAGGTGAGCCATGGGAATGCCCCTGGCAAGCAAAGCAGCACTTCTCTTGGAGAATGACTCTGGGATTGCTCCAGTATAAAGTGCAAACGACTGGTCACACTGCCAACTGCAGACCATAAAGCATAAGCAATATGATTTTAGTCCAGAAACTTCCCATAGTACTTGCTAACAGTCACCCTACACAGCCAGGAGCTACACAATGTGCAGGGCCCAAGACAGGGGTGGGAGAGGGCTTGGTACTTGGATCAGGAGGGTAAGAGGACACTGCTGAGTTGCCTACCACACTCACCAGGGTCCTGCCAGCCTAGGGGGAAGGGAATGGTCACCGCACTGCTCCACCCAAGGATACCCCAAGGCACCTGGGGCTGGAGAGCAGTGGGCCAAAAACCCATCCCTGGGAGGCAAGGAGGCTGCAGGAGGCAAGCTTCCATGTGAGCTCAGGCTCTCAGCCCCACGCACACCCCACTGCCTCATCAGACTTCACTTACAAAGTACATATTCAAAGATAAAATTATTAAGACTTTCCAGACGGTGGCCTCAGAGCAGTAAACCCCAAGCTGGTTATAAGGTCCTTTGAGTGCGAGGTCCTGCGCGACTGTGCTGATTGCCTGCCTATGAAGCTGGCTCCAACAGCCATAAAAAGATCTGCAGAACGTTCTCACAAAGTGTCTGATTTTGAGTGATAAACCCTATCAACAAACCTATCAACTGAATGAGTTTAAAAAGACATCCCTCTATCACATTTACAACTCTCTATCATATCAAACATAGTACACATTGGTTTAAAGTTACCACTACCACCACCACCTAGAAAATGACATATCTAGAGTTTGTGCTCTAATTACAAAATGGAACTATCTATTCTGACTAAGGTAGACTGATAACAGACTCCTTACCAAAATTCCTTAAGGCAATCCATGTATCTTTATTTTAAAAGTTGGAAAGTATCTTTTTCATTTGAAAGTTACTATTAATATATCTGCCCATAATACTACAATTAAGCAATACACTCTTATGCTTATATTCCAGGCTTTTGACATTATGGAAACAAGAATAATTTGATCAGACCAACAGGTTTTAAAATGTTTCAGGAAAATGACATGCACTTTAAAATAGTTCTAATGGAGGGGAATGTGGGCAGCAGGAGGGAAATTCACTAAGAAGTTACCGCAATAGTTCTGGGATAGAGCGGTGGTGACCTGGACCTGAGAAAAGAAGATGGAAAGAGAAATGGACAATCAACAGGATTTCTTGCTGACAGCTTAATATGGGAATGAAGAAAAAGAATACACCAAGAATAACTCCTGAGTTTCTGGCCTGAGCAACTGAATAAGTAAAGTGCTTACAGAGCTAGAGATTTAACTAGGGAGAAGGAATAGAAATCAACCTGCATTTTTGGAAATGTTAAGTTTGCGATGCCTGTGAGACCTCCAAATGGAGTCAAGTAGGGAACTGGATACGCAGGTCTGAAACTAAGAGGTCTGGGCTGTGCGTAAATTTCTGAAGTTACCAGCATGCAGGTGGTACAGCATTGAAAACCACAGAAGAAAATGCCATCACCTCAGAAAATAATGTAGTGAAAGATGAGGGTCAGGCCTAAGTCTGGAGGAACACCAGACCCTGTAAGGTCATATGTGGACAGAAGGAAGACCCTGCCAAAGGTGGATGAAAGGGAGCAGACTGTGAGAAGGGAAGAAAACTAGAGAACGGGGTGTCTGGAAAGAAAAGAGAAGAGGAATGGCAGGGGGTCTCAGACGATGACTACAGGAAGGGATCTAGATAGAGTCTGGCAACTTGGGGTGCACTGGTGACCCTGACGTGAGAAGTTTCAGCGGTGTGGAGGGGGCAGCCTGTGAGAACGGGTGGGAAGGGCAGGGAGGTGCACAAAGACAGGAGTACAGACAACTCTTCAGAAATGTAGCTAAGGAGACTATGGCACCAAGAAAGGACTTTTAAAGATTAGAAATTCTAGAGTTTGTTTGCATTGTCCTAAGAATGATCCAAAGAGAGGCAATGACTAAAGCAACAGATCCTCGAGGAGATGAAAAGAGATGATAGGGTTGGGGGTTGGCCAGCTGATTTCAATGGAGGGACAGAAGGGCAAGGGAAGTAGGAGTATTTGAAAGGGAGTGATTACAACAATGGACCATGGACTCCAAGCTGGAGACAGAGAGAGGAGCAGAAAGGAAGTGACTAATGTAAATAAGAGAGTTGGAAAGAATCATACGTCTTAATGAGTTCCAGAAAGGGCTGCAGTGAGACTGTAAGAAGGAGGTCGCACTTGAAGAGCAGGATGAGATTTTGGAGTTGGTGCATGTTCTGGTGGTGACGAGTCTCAGAGAAGACAAAAGGGTAAGAGAGATGGCCACAGTAGATGTTCACAGTAGTAAGAAACAACTCCTCAAGAGACAGCATGCACCCAGGGACCTCCCACAGGTGACTGTGGTCAATGGGGATATGAAGAATGAAAGGGTAAATCCAGATGCTCTCCGAGAGTAAGGGACAAACAAGTTCTCTGGCTGCATTCTCCAGGTATACAGCTGCTTAATGGGCTCCCTGGGGCTTCTTAGGGTGTCATGGCAATGCTTATGGGAAGGCGGCACCTACTGAGAATTCGAGAGCTCAATTTCCACAGCTGTATAAGGTAACTTATACCTTAGAGTTTTAGAGAGTTTTATTTAAAAATTCAAAAAGCTCTTTTATTTCAAAACTTTCAACTAACCAACTTTAATAAAGTACTGTAGCAACACTCTGCCCACCCCCAACAAATATATTCAACAAACACTTACTGGGTTCCCACTATGTCCCAGGCACTTTCTGGGCCTTAGCAGAGATTTATACTCTAGTGGAAGAACCGAGAAAGAATAAACATACAGGGAAGAAATAATGTATTTTCAGCTATAAACAGTAGGGAGAATACACACTAGAGCAATGGAGACCAGCAAATAATGGAGTCAGCGGTTGGATGCTCATTTTATTTTGTGCCATTGCATTGTTAATTGACATGGGTGTTCACTGTTGTGTTCACTGTGTACTCTGATTAGTAAGTCCAATGTTCTTCCCATTCAACATTAGTATATTATGTACCTTGAAATCTGGTATAGAAATGATTACTTAAAGAAAAAAAAAAAAAAAGAAGGTCTACGAATTTTGAAAGAAGTATCAACACTCAAAAGATGATGTTAGTCATCTGTAGAGAGAATCCACTCTATACGACAGGCTCTCTCTCTGTCTAGGAAAACTCTCAAGATGCAGGAAACTATCAAGGTTTCCAATGAAGGTTTCTAGGCTGTCTCCTCATGTCTAAAGTGTCATTGTCAGTATGTGACAGCACTCTCCAGTGAAGAGGATGACTTAACCAATCCAATGTATCTGCCACTTATACACCTACCACGGAGAGAGGGCCGTTTCAGGCTATCATGGCTTGACGATTACAGCCATCATGGTCATTCAATAAACATCCATTGAGTTGATCCCATAATCCCTGGGCAATCTTGTGAGGATAGTCTGTCTTTGGACAGGGAGAAAAATACATTAACAACTCAATCCACTTAAACATTCTAGCACCCCAGCATTTATAATGCTCACTGAAAATCAATAAGCTGACATGATGTTCTTACTAGATACAATGCCCTTGAGAGCTTGGTTAGCCGGTTTCCCCCCTGAGTCATATCACTGTCAAATCCAATGTCTGAACTACAAAACTGACATCTGACTGCTCCCTGCATCTTGAGATTCCAAGTTCCAGAAGGACCTACCTCCTTATTTTCACTCAATCTCTGCTCTAATGTTTATAGTTCCTACATGGGGTTCAACTGAACAGTTCACCTAATATCTACTAAACACTTACCATGTTCCAGGTAGTGTGCTACGTATTGGAGACCTAAAGATGAATAAGACATAGTTCTGCATTTAGAGAAACAATCATATAAAGAGATAATTTTAGATGAAGTGACAGAGCAGAAGCTTAGAGGCAGGGCATTTGGCCTTGCCTCAGAATATCTGCCAGATGAGCTCGCACTTGAGATAGAAAGGCTAAATAGGGGTAGCCAAGTAAATAAATTGGGAGAAGGGTAATCAGGAGGGAGAGTGAACATACCATACAGAAAATCAAGGAGACAAAATAGCGAACCATGCAGAAATGTTGCAAACCATCAATAAAGTGCAAGGATGGGAATGGCAGGTGATAGGGCAGAACACCTGAATCAAGCTAAGGACCTGAGCTTACCCTGGAGACTATGGGAAGGGATGGAGGGTCTTAGCAGAGGGTAGCACAATTAAGGCTGCCCATGAGAGATCCCTCTGGCAACAGCTGGGAGGGCGGACCTGAGCAGAACATGACTAGCATTAGGGAGACCAGTTAGGATGCTCTTGCAGTCATCTGGACTTAAAAAGATTGGCACTTGTCCAAGTGCAGTGGAAAACAAGGGGTGGATTCAGAAATCGAAGGTAAACATTGGCAGGGCTCTGATTAAACCCATGGAGGTGGGGTGAGGGAAAGGAAGGATTCTAAGATGATGTTCAAGTTTTTGTCTGAGAGAAAGGCAAATGGGACAGTGGGAAACAACAAGAATAATGGCCACTGGAGAGAAACAGAGGCAGAGTTTGGAAAGGAGAGACACATGGAGTGGAGTTTTGAACATACAAAGTTTGAGGTGCCTCTAGACATTCAAATGGATACGGGCAGTGGGTAAGAGTCTGCAGTTCAGACAACAGGAGATATATTTGGGAGTCACCATGTATTTAACAAACTTTATCGAATGCCTTACCTGCCAGATATGAATTGCAGTAAAAAGAACAAAATTGGATGAGGTCACCAAAGATAAGCACGTTATGAGCCTAGCAGATGGCTGAGAGCAGAAGCTTAAAATCAATGTTGGGACCCAGGCAGAGGGAGGATGCTTGGAGCAGACAGGGAAGAGAGATGAGAATCACAAGTCATGTCACAAAGACAAAGGAAATAAGATCAAGGTGGTCAAATATGTCGAGGAAGCAAAATAGTCCAGAAAGAAAAGACCTGAAATATTGATAGGTCAGTTGGTTTGGCAACCTCAGGTGACCTTTATCAAAGTATTAACCAGGTGAGAGGAGGCAGAGGTCAGATCACACTGACCTGAGATGTGAACGGGAAGTGCTAAAATACAGCAAGGGAGAGAACTGCTTACAATCAAGGGAAATCAACAATTTGAGATCTCCACTTATGGCTTATCTTTTATAATTCATTCCTGGTGTGGCAGTTAATTTTATGTGTCAGCTTGGCTGGGCCACCAGCTGGACCAATCATCTTTGTTGAAAGACTGTTGTGGATGTTTCTATGAAGGTGTGTTTGGGGATGAGATTACCATTGAATTTGGCAGACTCTGAGTAAAGCAGATTATCCTCCCTAATGTTAGGTGAGCCTCATCCAATCAGCTCAAGGTCTTAAAAAACAAAGACTGAGCTCTATGAGAAAGAATTCTACCAGCAGACTGCCTTTAGACTCCAACTATACTACTTCCTTAAATGTCCAGCCTTCCTGCCTATCCTGCAGATTTTAGACTTACCAAGCCTCCACCGTTGTGTGAGTCATTCCCTTAAAATATCTATCTATCTATCTGTCTATCTATCCATCCATCCATCCATCCATCCATCCATCCATCCATCCATCCATTTATCCTGCTGGTTCTGGTTTTATGGAGAATTCTGACTAATACAGATTTTGGTACCAAGAATGGTTCTAGAAGAAGAGAATCTTAAGGATGAGTTTTCTGAATTGGTTCTGGGGTTTCTGGAACTGGCTCTCCACTCTGATGACATTTAAAGACACTAATGACTATTTCCAGTAGTAGAGAGCACTGATAGCCCATGGCAAAATGCGGCCACAGAGATACGCAAAGCATCACCAGTGAATACTCCTAATCAAACACTTACAAAAGGCAAGGTTCTGGATGACCATGTATATAATACCTTTGAACATTTTTGTCAAACTAATGAGGATAATGATATTGGTTAATTGCTCCTAAAGTCACTAGACAAAGTAGGGAAAGGATGAGCTCAAGGATTCAAATTCCCAGCTCAAGTGCTCATAAATGACCAGAAAACTTCTATGTCTACCCTGAAAGGACCCTTATCTCCTACAGCCACAGGGCTGAGACTGCTAAAAATCAAATCCAGAATTTCATCCTGAGATCGGCTGAATTACAAAGCAATTTGAATCCCAAACTTCACAGGTGTCTACTGTTAAAGTGAGGTCACTGACTGAGAAGGAGTGGGGACCCTGTGGGAAGACCCCTGATAAAGCTGGGGACATTGAACCCCGAAATATCAGAGTCTTCTCTGCCAGTAGAAGCAGACCCCAGCCTGAGATTAACCCTGCTTTGCCGGAGGAAACCTTAATGGCCTCCCCTGGGGCAGCTGCCTTGAAAGACACTGCTGATTATCTCGACCACCCATCCCACTCTTTGATTCTAGACTTATCCCTAGACTCAAGTCATAGAAGGCCCCTACAGGTACAAAGTGTGACCCAGGAGGAGATGCGCTACACTCCAAAACAACTACTTGATTTTTCTAATTCACACAGACAGAAATCAGGGAATATGTGTGGAATGGATACTAAGCATGTGGGATAATGGTGGAAGGAACATAAAGTTGAATCAGGCCAAATAGATCGATAAGAGCCCATTAAAACAGATATTCTGCATTTAATGCTCAACTCAGGGCATTAGAAAGAGCTCTAACAGTTTGTTTTGGTTCCTTGGCTAAAACATGGACCAAAAGTGGCCCACAGTTGGGCTTCCCTGGTGGCGCAGTGGTTGAGAGTCTGCCTGCCGATGCAGGGGACGCGGGTTCGTGCCCCGGTTCAGGAAGATCCCACATGCCGCAGAGCGGCTGGGCCCGTGAGCCATGGCCGCTGAGCCTGCGCGTCCGGAGCCTGTGCTCTGCAACGGGAGAGGCCACAGCGGTGAGAGGCCCACGTACCACCAAAGTGGCCCACAGTGAATGAACTTGGAATGCCAGACCTGCCTTGGCTTAATGTAGAGGAAAGGATTTTTTTTTAATTAATTACTTTATTTATTTATTTTGGTTGCATTGGGTCTTTGTTGCTGCATGCAGGCTTTCTCTAGCTGTGGCGAGCGGAGGCTACTCTTCATTACACTGTGTGGGCTTCTCATCGTGGTGGCTTCTCTTGGTGTGGAGCATGGGCTCTAGGCATGCAGGCATCAGTAGTTGTGGCACACGGGCTCAGTCGTTGTGGCTCGCGGGCTCTAGAGCACAGGCTCAGTAGATGTGGTGCACGGGCTTAGTTGCTCCATGGCATGAGGGATCTTCCTGGACCAGGGCTCGAACCCATGTCCCCTGCACTGGCAGGCAAATTCCCAACTACTGCGCCACCAGGGAAGTCCCTAGGGGGAAGGGATTTAATGAAGGTTCAGGGAGATTGGAAAGTTAGAGTGGATTTGTCATTTAAGACACAATCATCCACCCTGAGAAGGTCCAGAAGACATGCCTTTCAGCATAACTATGAGAAATAAATTTGTGACAGGAGCCCCAGCATCTTTGAAGAGCCCTGGGACAACTCTTCTCTGTAAGCCAGAACTTACAGAGGGAATTGTTAACACTGATGTGATGCTTCCTAAATGCAATGGAAGGAACTGGATCCTGGAATGTCAGGGGAAGTGGCGGCACTCAGCTGTCAAAGGCAAGGCAAGTATAGTTACCACAATGGACAACAGAGGGAGAGCAGCAGCCAGAATAGTCTGACTCACAGGGACATGCAACGTTGGTTAGTTGATCACAGTGCTCCTGGAAATGATATAGATGGGCAGCCAACTAAATTCTTACTTGATCTATATAAGCAGAAAAGTTATAGGTCATGTGAACAAAAGTCTAACTTGAATCATAAAAACAAAAAGTCATATCTCCTCCATCAATTCCTAGACTTGCACCTGTTTACAGATCTAGAACCCCTTGAGTAAAGAGGAGGCCGAGTCCAAATTAGCATATATATATATATATATATATATATATTTTTTTTTTTTTTTTTTTTTTTTTTTTTTTGTGGTAAGCGGGCCTCTCACTGTTGTGGCCTCTCCCATTCTCCCATTGTGGAGCACAGGCTCCAGACGTGCAGGCTCAGTGGCCATGGCTCACGGGCCCAGCCACTCCGCGGCATGTGGGATCTTCCTGGACTGGGGCACAAACCCGTGTCCCCTGCACTGACAGGCGGACTCTCAACCACAGCGCCACCAGGGAAGCCCCAAATTAGCATATATTAAGAAAGGAGATTAAAGGCGGTTAAGTAGCAAGCCATTAGCTTTATGTATTAGATGTGTTTCAGAAGGTAGAATTTTTCAGATTTCAGAAAATTAATACAATGTATATACTATATATTATATAACAGCCCCAGCCGGGTATAGGGAAGCATCCCATAAACAAACACATAAGTATTTCTGTATTGAAACATATAATTAGTCTTACCAAGTAGATCACAATTGAAAACAGTCTCTCATTAGTTCAGGTCAAATTTTGCAGCCAAAAGAGATTGTATTGGGACTTCTCTGGTGACACGGTGGTTAAGAATCTGCCTGCCAATGCAGGGGATACGGGTTCAAGCCCTGGTCCAGGAAAAACCCAACATGCCACAGAGCAACTAAGCCCACTCGCCGCTACTAGAAAAAGCCTGCGCGCAGCCACGAAGACCCATCGCAGCCAAAAATAAATAAATTTTTTTTAAAAAGAGTTTGTATCAAACTCAGGAAAAAACTTTCAATTTTAGAGCTTTTGGGATTTTGGAATTGCTGGTAAGAGACTGTGGACCTATAATCTGAAATGAGAATGAGAAATTGCCCCTCAGCATTTTCTGTTCTGAAATCCATATACAAATCAGCATCACCTCTGCTTATTACTGAAATATTTTCTAATTTCTCTAGTGTTCAAAGTTCAGTAAGCCTTACTGGGGGGTTCTTCTATACTTGCAGCCACTGGGCAGGGTTGGTGGGTGGGGGGTAGGGGGGTTGGGTTGGGGGGAGGGAGGAATTAAATTCCAAACAGCTGAAAGTGATCAAGACTGAAAGCCCCTACTAGTTAAGGGGCAAGGGCAGGAACTTCTGCTCAAGGTCGGCAGCAAGGCAGCAGGGCCACAGAAGCTCTTCCAATGGGGTGGAGGGGCCAGGGAAAGGCACCGGTGAGAAGCCTCTGGTTTGAACACCCTGAGCCTGTCTGGACATCCTGTAGGGCAAGCCTGCCAGGAGTCTAACTGCAGAAGGATCTGCACAGCCTCCAGGGAGAACTCAGCCCAAGTGAAGAGGGAAGGTTCAGCGGCTTGTCAACATGTAGTGCCTCCTGATGAAGGCTAAGAAACCTTTCTGAGCCTCATACGGTGTCAGACACTTGGATAAATGGATTCATGCTGTGTCCTCGCCAGAAGGAGCAGTATCAGAGTGAGAAACTACAAGAACCACACCCTTAACAATCCCCGAGGAGCAGTCAGAGCACGATTTTGCATCGTTAGTGAGGAGGGCTTCAACACCCAGCTTCATCCCTCTAGGGTGGAGCCAGCAGTATCAAGGCATGGGGTTCTCAGCACAAACATGACCACAGAGACAAGGACATCGGTGGATGCCCTGGGACAGTTAAAAGACTCTTTGCAAATATGCAAAGACATCCTGGAAGCCGAAAAAGTGGTTAGAATCTTTGAAGGAGAAATTCTATAGTAATGCAGAGTGGCTGCAAATATATGCTTTGGGAGTTTTGAGTCCCAACTCTACCATATATTAGCTATGTGATTTTGCAGAAGTTACACAACCTGTCTGATTCTGAGTTTCCTCATCTGTAAAATTAATAAAAATAATAATTATCACACAGAGTTGTAAGGAGCAGATGAGATAATGGATATAAATTGATTAGCAAAGGCCTGGCACATGGTACACACTCAATAAATGAGGGCAGAACAAAAGAAATAACATGAACCTAGTTTTATATCCAAACTTCTAAGTTATACCTGGCTGAAAAGAAAAAGATATATATGAAGATATATAGATATAGATATAGATATATAAAATCTGTATCTATATCTGGACAGATAGATAGATTAAATGTGAGTTAATTAATTCAAAACTTCTCCCTAACTACTCACTCACTTTCTCTCTGCCCTTCTTACCATTTAGGAGATTTCAAATATTTGCATTTTAACACATTTTTCTCTTAGGAAGCTGAGTCCTTTGCTTATGTTTCCTAGCAACACCCTTCAGAGGAAGGTAAATAGCAATTATGACCTGGATGTAACTGTAGGAAACTGTCTGGCACAGGGTCATATAAGTTCTTACTGAAGCTTAGTTTACAATATAGCACCTTCATCTTTTAAAGTGTTATCTGGAAGAAGCACAGGATTACGTTAAACTTACATAACTGCACACTGGGTTCTTTAATGTCTGGAGAGAAAAGAAGACATTTCCTAATTCTGATAAAAGCATTTTTTAAATGGTTTTAAATTGCACATAACGAACTCCCCAGATCCCAAAGTAGAATATCAGAGTCTCAGTACAGAAAATGTTCATTGCAAATTCATTGACATTTGCTCAGTTGGTTACAGCACGGTACTAACAAACTCAAGTCAGGGATTTCATTCTAAGGGGCAATCTTATCTATAATAATAAATAACCCAGGCTCAACAAAGACATACTGCATCTCTAATGCCAATTAGTTAAACCTAAGAACTGGGGACAACATATCACAGTTGTTAGAAAACTATTCAAGCCACAGGCCCTGACAGTAGATCAAAGGTATTACAAAGGATCACAATTTCTAAAGAGACTTTGAGTCTGGAAGGGAAAAAAAAAAGAATAAATCACTGAAGAAGAATTTATCAATGAAATTATCCTTTTCATAAAGGCCTAATGGGACCAAGGGAAAATTATAAGTGAATAAAAAATTACAGCAGCCCACATGCATTCAAAAAGATAACAAATAAATAAAGAGGTTTAAGGGCAAAGATATAAAGGTCCCAGGAGACAAATGCAATTTCTCAATTCAGGCACTACAAATGGTCACAAAGCCAACTGACCTCTACCTTCTTAGCAGCCAAAATTCCGATGACTTTACTCTAGACTCTAGGGCATTGCTAATGTCAAGCACTTGGCAAAGAGTGGAAAAGAAAAGGAAGAAAGGACTATCACTCAAGATATATGAAGCCTTCATATCTCACCAGCCTTAGGGATTGAGACCCAGAGCCATCTGATACTTGAGACCTCAGGCAATGCTTTTAGTTCTTCTAATAATTAAATTTCCTTTGATGGAGGCTAAAGACCAAACTAACCTATAATGAATTCCATGTCAAAGCAAACCATTTATTCTCTTTTTTAAAATGACACCAATGGTCTTAGCAAGATTAAAATCTTTGCAAGGTTTAGGTACACGTGAGATGCATGTCCTACACAGAGAATCCAAATTCTCAGATAAAGAGACAATTCAATAAAAACACAACTGGGCTCCAGTTAAAAGATTCTAATCATCCAGGAGAAATGTGATTGTGACCGCACTATATCAGCCTCAGTGGTGATAGAAAGGAATGTGAGAAATATTTAGCAGGCAGACCAGCATTAACTAGGTGGAGGGGAGGCAGCAATATTTCTGAAAAACTGTGTAGATTATGTTTTTCCCAATTAAATCACATTTTAAACTCAGTAGGAAAGATCAACCATTAATGAAATCCCACAATGGCTCCTTTGTAAGTTTTTAAAAAACATCTATTTTGTAATGCTAATAGTATTCCCTCTCCCTCTTTTCTTTTTTTTTTTACTGCAACCTTTCACAATAGGTGAATATCTTAAATGTGGTGACTGTCAGGAATTTAAACCGTCCTTTGGTGTTCATTATTTATTTGAATAGTCTGTCACCTCCCACTAGAATCTAGGCTCCCTGCTGCATTCATGGTAGCTAAAACAGTGCCTGGCACCCAGTAGGTGTTCATTTGGTTGAATAAGTGAATAAAGACTTTATATACTTTTCACACATATCTCTCTTTCACTTAATAGTGTCTTTATTTCTTTTTTTGGCAGCTTCTGAGCCTAGTGAATATCTTGGAGTTACGGTAAAAATGAATGGTAGAATATTAAAAAAATGTTTTATTATCTCAACTAGTAAATAAGGAGTAAAAGGCTGTGGGAACTGGTAATTAGATTAGTGGCCTTTCAACTACAGGGGTAGTACTTTGAAGTCTACATTTGGTCAACAAGCATCAAAAAATATAAAAGTTTTACTGATAAAACACTTAGATACTACAACAAACATGATAAAACAATTTTGGTATATAATAAGTAGTAATTCCAAAACTATAGTGCTTAAAGTGGTTGAAGAATGTTAATTCATTCCATACATTTCTGAAGAAATATGAAACAGTACTCAAAGAGCGAAAATTATCAGATAACGTATAAAAATCACACTTGGAAAAAATATTCCTTCTTTCAACAAACATTTCTTGGATACCTACTATGTGCCAGGCTAAATCCTAACTACGTGTGGCAAACTACTAACCAACTGTTATCAAGACACGCCTACGCCTCCTTGCCATTGACAAATATTTATTAGCATCTATCATATCCACTACGCTAAGCACTAGGGATACTTCTATAAACAAGACCAACACTATCTCTGTCCTGGATTCTAGTGGAGGAGAAAAGAGAAGAACCACCAAATAGTGAGGAATTACAATAAGGACATAAAGGGCCATGAAATGATAACAGGGGACCCTGCTGGATAGGGTGGTGGGAGAAGGCCTCTCTGAGGAAGTGACATTTAAGCTAAGACCTCACTGATGAAAAGGAGACAACTCTGGGCAGTTTTGGGGAAAGAGCACACCAGGCAGCAGGAAAAGCAAGTGCAAAGGACCTGGGGTGGGAATGAGTGTCTAAGAGCAGAAAGATGGCAGCATGGCTTGAATATAGTGAGCAAGGGGCACAAGTTGAAGTCAGAGAGGTGGGCAGAAACCAGATCACATAGACAACTATAGGTCATGGGGAGAAGTTGGGATGTCATTCGGTGTGCAACGGGAAGCCATTAAGAATTTTAAACGAGAAAGCAACGTGATCTGATTTGCATTTTTATAAAGTTATTCTTGCAGTTGTGTGAAGAATGGACTAAAAAGAGGCAAGAGGGGACAATGGGGAGACAAGCTGGGAGGCTATCACAGTATCACAGGCAAGAAATGAGAGTGATTTCGACTAAAATGCTAGAAGTGGACCACAGATAGAAAAAAAGTGGGTGAGAGAAGAAAAAAAAAAAAGAAGTGGTTGATTCCTAGATGTATTTTGGAGATGGGAGAACTGATTGGACGTGGGGAGTGAAGGACAGGGCATTATCAAGGGCGGATCCTAGGTTTCTGGGTTGAGCAGTTAGATGGATGGGTGATGCAAATTTACTGAAATGGGTGATGCAAATTACTGAGATTTATTCTTCATATACTGTGTGTTCATTCCTACCTAAGGGTTACCAAAGACATTCCAATTGCCACATTCAGTGAATCCTTGAAGTAGTCACTCTCTCTTTATCTGACACAGTTAAAACTTCTTCCTTAAAAACTTCACTCTCTCTCAGTTTCCCAGACATCACACTCTTCTGGTCTTCATTTACTCAACGAGCCTCCTTGTCAGGTTCTGTATACCCCAAGACTCTGTCCTTGGCCTTTTGCTATTTCCTTCAATACACTCTTCCTTGCTGATCTCCTCCAAGCAATCCATAGCTTTAACTACTACCCACATAAAGCCTCCCAGCTCTCTATTTCCTACCAGAACTTTCTCCTCACCTCTAAAACTATCTACCCAAACGTCCCATTTCCACTGAGATATATCAGCAGCACCTTAAACTCAACGTAGCCGAAAGTAACTTTACCATCCTCTTCCAACACTCCTTTCCCCTCACCCATAATCTCCATCTGTGAAAAGCCCTACTTTCCAAAACTATGCCCAGCTTTCCAAGCTCAAAACCTTAGGATCATCTTACACTCCTCTCCCTCAAGCCCACATCAAATTGATTTCCAAGCCCCACCAAATTTACTTTCTAACAAGCTCATGGATATGTCCTCTCTTCATATCCCACTGTTTTTAATTCAGGTCTTCAATCCTCCTCCGCTGGATTGTTACAATAACCCTCTGGTTTCTTCAGCCTCACACCATTCTATCCCACACTTCACATCTCGATAGACACAGAAATCCTTCACAGGCTCCCCACAGCCCTTAGGATAAAATTCAGCCTTATGAATGGCAAACAAGGTCCTTTAGGAGTTAGTGCCTCTGGCTGGCTCTCCTGCCTCAATTCCCACCATCTCTCCTATACACCCTCCAACCTCTCACAACACTGACCTACCAACAGGTTCATTCATGACTCTGCCTATACTGTTTTCTCCCCAACACCTACTTAGCTTAAGCATCCATTTCTCTAGCAGCCTGAACTTCGGTCTGAGATGATGACTCTCCTTAGTGCTCTCACAGCAAATCATTAATGAAGACTTCTCATATTGTTTATCACACTTCGTTTCTCCCACTGAACTATAAATTATGTGAGGTCAGGGATTGTCCTTCCTAAAATACTTTTTGGTGCTTAATACTTAAAAAATGCTTAGTAAATGTTTGCTGAATAACTGTATCTAGATCAAACTTGGGAAGACTTTCTGTCAAACGTGAACTGCTATGTACAGTAATCATGACAAGAAAAGGTAGCTTGAAAGAAGAAACATTTGATAGTTTTCTAAAATTAACCAATAACATCAGCTGCTGACTTTCAGGTATCAGCATTCATCTTTCATTACGGAAGAGCTACGTATGTCCAAGGTGTGTATAGATGTAATTCTGATGATCTTTTTGTATTAGTATCCATTAATATTCAGTTTTTCAGTTCTGCTACTTTTTAATACCTTGAGTTTAATTAAGATTACTCTGACTGCTTTTGTCCTCAATAAAGATGGGTGTCTGCCTCTCATGCGTAATAATTATGTCTGAACACACAAGATTTCTGATACACCTTAGTTTTAAGCTATTTCCTACTTCTTCACTTAAAACATGAATATTACCACCATCACCACCACCACCAAAAAACCCCCATGCTTTTAATCATTTTTTTCCCCCTCAGAAGAGACATTTATACAGAATGGATTGTCTTATATATACAAAGTATATATTCATCTATCAACCTCCAGAGGGTGGGGGGACTTTCACGTTTATACTTTACAGCTCCTGGAATCATTCATTAAATGGTATTTTTCCTGGCTCCAAAGATTACATTAAGAACTTTTCCATGAAAGTAATTACTGAGTATACTCATGTTCAGATACTGTCATGCAACTGACATTTTGCAAAACAAAAGAAATGAACAAGTCTCCGTGGTTTTTTAGGAGTTGGCTCTCTTTATAACCATTACTTACCCACATTCTGAGACAACAACAAGTACTCTGCTTTGAACAACACACACAAAAAAAGTCCTGTGGCAGACACCACTGCAGATGTCCGTAAAGCAACTCATCCAATTCAATAAATCCAGCCTGAGGTTTACTTTATGTCTCACTCATGAAATCTGGCAAGGAAAAAAAGTGATTTTTTTTAAAAGAAAAATGAGCCTTTTAATGTCCTATGTCTTGTCAAACTACGGTGACTATGACTAATTATTATGGATTGGACCAAACTCTTTTAAGCCAGGTCACTCCAGTGGTATTCCCAGCTCTTTGCATCCTAACACAGAAGTAATGTAAATTTCTTCCTGGTGCTCTGCAGACTACAGAGATGAGACAAATCAGACTCCGGGACCCTTCTATCTCAGAGGCTTAAAAAATGGGTTGGAGAGCACTGGAAATGGAACTAACAAGGTAAAACAAAACAGTCGCTTAAAAGGGAAACAATCAACAAAGGCCCTACGAATGAAAACCCTGCAACCTTCCGCCACCTCCCAAAGGTGGAGAACGCCAGAAGCCCGGGTTCCTGAACCGGAATCCCAAGCGGGCTTGGGCGACCCAGAGTCTCCAGGCGGAGACGGTGGGCGACTCAGCGAGGGCGCAATGAGGCCTCCCGCCAGGCCCGCTCCCCAGACAGCCCCCCAGGAATGAGCAAGGTAGGGAGTTCTCCCCGCCTCCTCCACACGCAGGGACCCAGGAAGAAGAAAGAGGCTCCGCGCCTCTCCAGCCCGCCGCGGGGCCCGCCGGCTCCGTTCCCCGGGCCCCAGGGCGTGCAGGCCGCGCCCCCACCCCACCTCGGCGCCCCGCGCGCTCAGGGCCCGCCACCTGGCCCCGCCGCCCCCGCCATCCCTGCTTCACTCACAGAGTCCGAGCGCCACCGCAAGCACCGACCACAGCCAGCGCCTGCGGTCTGGGGATGCAATCAGTGCCCCGGCCCCAGCGGGCGCTGCCATCATCCTCCGGCCTCAGCCGCCGCGGCTCTGGGCCCCGGTCCCCACTGCGGTTAGCTCGGCTCCGGCCCGGGGGCTCCCGACTCGCCGCCGCCCGCGTCTGCTAGCACCTCCACGCCGCGATCCCCGCTCGCGGCCCCAGCCGCTGCCAGCCAGCCCTCGGCCCAGACCTCGGCCCCGCGCCGGCCCCAGCTGTCCGCTCATTGGCCTGCCCTGCGCACTTTGAAGGACTCGATTGGAAGGCACCGACTGTCCATCACTCCCTCTCTCCAGGAGGGGCCCCGCCTTTTCGGTCCCACCCAGGCTCCTTATGCCGGCGCTGGAGATCCCCGGCTGTCCGAGGCGACCGCCGCCAAGCCCTTTGCTTGCCTGCCTGCGTGGCTGTCCGCTGGTCTGTCCTGACCCACCCGCCCCACCGCCAGTGTCTCCTCTGCCTCTATAAGGGTCCAGTCCTCCAGACCTATTCATGCTCTGTCTTCGCCTGTTTCAGCTTTTCCCGGTTTCTCTGAGCCTCACCTAAAAGAAAAGAAGCAGTTCGTTTACAAAATTAAAAAAAAAAAAAAAAAAAAAAAAAAAAGAAAAAGAAAAAAGAACGAGAGCTACGATGGGGAGAGACTTCTGATTCAGTCGTTCAGATAGAACACATCTCTCCCCTTGCCCTGTCTCCAAGGCCTGTCCTTTGCCTGGGTCAGATAATTTATGTGTGCATATTGAGAAATCTACTAGCTTAAAAAGAAATCTCCATCTTGTCTGAATCTCCTCTTAGGAGCCCCCTGTTTTGGTTTAAGAAGGATTGGGAACTGGAAACTCTTTCCCACTACCTGGAGCACAAATGAATGGGGTTTTGCCTTTGTAAACAAAATATCCCTCGATTTATCAATAAAAATTGTCAAGTTCCTCATCCAGACTCTGAAGTGCTGTTCTGAGCTGGCTCCACTTGGCTACCTTGGCCCAGAACGCTGTCTGCCACTTACTGGTTGCCCAATAAATTCTGCAAAGTGTTTGGAAGAGTTCTTATGAGAACAGCCCACAAAAGGGAGAAACGGAAGGACAGGAGCACAAGAAAAATGAGGGTGAAGGAAGAAAAGGAAAAAAATCCAGATGGGAGGCCAATAGTGTGAGAGAAGGAAACAAGTATTAGACAATTAGGATGAGAGTGGGAGAAGAGCATGGTGAGAGCACCCAAATGCAGCCCCTCATTTCAGGGTTTTGTCTCAAGTCAACCTTATGAACACCCTTCCTGATATTTTAGCTATTTTATCCTGCTACCCTTATAGTTCAGCAAACTCATAATAATTACTTTAGCACTAGTGAGGGAAAACTAAAAAGAAAAAGACAGAACCATTTCACCCTATTTTTCTCTCAGCAAGATCCTCATGAAGTGTTTCTGGAATGTCATAGGTTGGAAAGAATACAAATGCATTAAGTGAGCAATTACTATGTGCTGTAGATGTAGAATACCTAGAGTTTACTCTCAAGAAGCACAGAGTCTACCAGTCAGTGAAGCAAGCAAGTACTGAACTAAATTTTTTTCAGTGCTTGAAGAGAAGGTCAAACAAAGGAGAAACCGTAAGGCCAACAGGGACAGTGGTTCTCAAAGACACATGTTATGTTAAAAGCTTCTCCACTGACTGTGATGTACCTCAATACAGCTACCTCCCTCTTCTGAGAACCACTGGCCTGTGAGGTGTCTGGAAAAGATGCACAGAGGATGTAGCATTTGAGGTGGATTTTAAAGGCTGAATAAATTCTCACCAGAGAGAAACAGGAAAAGCAAACTCAGAAACAAGAAAGCCATATCAGGTGCAAGGAATAGTGGGTTAATCCTGTGTGGTTTGGAACTTCAGGGGGAGTGAGTGAAAGAGGGGAAAGAGAGAATGCTGGAAAAGTAGGCTGTGGTAATATTTCGAAGAGCCTGGGGTTGTCTTTATCGTATAGGCAGTGGGGAGCGATGAGAGGGAAGTGACAAGCTCAGATCTGTATTTTAAAAGGATGACTCCTGCAACAGACAAGGCAAGAGTAAAGAGAGCATGAGATAAGGTGTTGGCAGTGATGGTGGAGAGGAAGATGAGGACTGAAGAAACATTTCACAAAAGGAATGACAGGACTGGGTATAAATTAGATGGGAAGTCTAATCAAAGACAGATGTGACCTCCAATTTCTAGCCAGAGTGGTGAATGATGCTACCAGTTAACTAAGACTAAAAACCCAGGAAGAGAACCTGGTCTATGAGGAAAGCTAATGAGCTGGGCCTTGAACACAGCTGAAAGAGCTGAGAACACCCAGATGGTCAATCAGAAGGCAGTTAGATATCTAGGTCTGGAGCCCAAGGAAGCAACAGAAGGGCTACCGAGAAACCAGAGCCTGCTGGGGCAGCAAAGTCTTTCCAATGATAAACAATATCAGACCATCAGTAGATACTTAATAAATATTTGTTGAATGAATAGAAGAATGAATGTTTATTGAATTAATCTAGAGAAGTTACAAAGAAAAACAAAATCATGTGAGGTTGTTTTAGCCATAGGCCTTGTACTGTAGTTTCTGATTCTTCTGTAGAGATAGTAAATGGAAAACAAACAAACGAACAAAAGCTTTGGATTTCAATCACTGTTGTGAGCCTGAAGGTCTCACTCAACAAACCTCCTCTTCAGATACCTCCTTCTTCCTCCTGGAAACTCCTCCTTCCAGCTCAATCAGTCCAGGCATACAGTCAGAATCAACTGAAGACTTTCCATCAGGTGAGAAAAGTCATTTTTAATGGGCTACCTTGCCTCTGAAAAGAATGGGCTCCTTGGGGAGAATTTTCCCCACAGAGTCAGTAAGAAGGAAAATCATGTGCAGAGTCTTGTCTGATAATAGTTACCTATGTACAGATCCATTGGCCTCAAAGACTTCCTGCTTCACGCAGTGCACAATAAATGCACGAATAAGGAGGGGTTTGCCTTGGGAACATCTCAGGGCGTTAAGTCTCCTCTTAATAGAGATCAGATAAGGGGCACCCAGGAGCAACTAGTGATGGCAAATATATATGGACAGAATTTTCTAGAGCTGGAATTAATGGGAGAAGTAGGAAGAGGGTGTCAGGCTCCAAAATTTCCAACATCTCTGTGATTATAGTAGAATTCTCTTCCACCTCCTGTACTCTCACTGGCATTCTCTCCCTCCTTGTTTTTTAAGATCTGTTACCAGAAGAAAATGGAATGCTGTGATCTGTGGGTGGTGATAGCAAGCCATTCCAGGATGACTGAGATTTGATGAATATCAGATAGAGTCAAAGATGAATCCGAGGCCACACTGAGAAAGATTTACCTGGCGCTAAATCAGTTTCATTAACATTTCTACAGAGAGAATATCTCAATCCAGGAAAGGGGTTGCATTTTTCTAGGAACTTTTTGAAAATCTGAAAATTCAAGTGTCCCTGGGCACCAAATTGGGGGAACATGGGTAATGGGGTCTTTCGGGTTCATTGTATAGAAGGATATGTCACCAGGCTTCTTCATTTACTGTGGCTGGAATAAAATGTTCTTCAAGATCCTCTGTCTCCCTGTGCCCTGCTGCCACCTATGTACTACTTCTGCTTCACCCATAAGGGAAGAATGTACACTGGAGAGAGAGCACAGACATTACTCTCACCAGGATAGAGACATTTCTCACTGTGAGTTGGGCAATTGATATCCTGGGTTTCATTACCTTCAGTCTTCCTGTATCATGGTTGGGAGGGCAAATGTGATACTCTAGTGGCACCTGTAGAGGAAAAGACAAACCCTTTCAATCACTAGACAGAAGTAGGAGTAAGAAAAAAAAAAAAGCCCTAAAATGATAATAACTGTAGTAAATTCAAGTGGGAAAGGTGAGCATAGAGACAGACCTCTTGGTAACTGTAGAGATGGAGGTTTCCAGAAAACTGAAGTGGTTACATTATTTTACCTAAGGAGTTATATTTTGTAGTTTCCTCATTCTTGGGAGAAATAGAAATTTCTTAAGTGTCCAGGGCACATTTTTTTCCAGTTAGGTTCTGATGAATAAACTCTGCTGGCATCTAGAACTAACAAACATCTTAAAAGGTATTCTTATTCTCCTTGCCTTGGGCCCTAAGGAGGACTGAAGACTCAAGTTAGGACAGTTTCCAATAAAACAAAGCGTGGGGACTGAACGTTAGAGCTCCAGAACTGCAATTTACTCGTGTCAAACCATAAGAAGAAAGTTGACAACTCAGAGTCTGGCACATAGCACTTCTAAATGTTTGTTGAACGAATGAGCAATCAAATGAATGAATAAACTGGAGAATGAATGTTATATGACATAAAATAAACAAACAGGCCTGTTCAGGATAGTCACCCTGTCTACTTGTAGTTTCCTACCTGGTTAGTTATTTGCTAAAGTGGCAAGTCACAATTAGTGATTGTCCAAATACCAAAATTTGTATTTTTAAGGGATTTGGAACAAATTGTGGTCATTCAGAAAGTATTCACTGAGCACCAGTTTTGCCAGCATAAGCCTCAATACTAAGTATTTAATAATTCAAAATATAGTAAAGAAGCCATGCGTTAAAGATATCGGGACAATTGGGCACCAATTATATAACAACTGGTTGTCAATTATACAGTAGAATTCAGTGTTGCTGTTAGTGTTGGTGTCTTGTCCTCTAATAAATAATGATTAGAGGAGACAAGACTGCAACCCAATTATATACCACATAAAATTGGTTTTAATATGTTAAAGGATCTTTTTCTGAGAAGGTCAGAGTTTGGGATTTATGGAAAAGAGAGGGAGAGACAGATTTTCCAGCTGAAGAAAACAGTTTGAGTAAAAACACAGTGATGGTAATTTGCAAGGCTGGAAAGGTGGTGCTTTGAACACTAGGATGAAAGGTGTAGGCAAGGTGTAGGCAAGAAACCGACAATTTTACTGTTATTGGAAAGAGCAACATCCTGAACGCAGCAAGGGAGAGAATCTGGAATCCGCCTGCCACAGGGATATTGCGACACACTCACTGCAATTTATCAGCCATAAATATAAATGGAATTATAAATATGCCACTGGTAGTGACACCATTGTTTTCTTCTCTGTCATTGATTTTCAAAGATCAAGAGAGAAAAGAAAGAAAATCGAAAACACAAGAACGCGAAACAGCTGAAGGATATAAACATATTACACAAATAACCACTTGGGGGCGCGGGACTAAGTAGTTCATCCTTTTATGATGACGGGCACGCCAAACGTACGACGGCTCGTTGGTCTAGGGGTATGATTCTCGCTTAGGGTGCGAGAGGTCCCGGGTTCAAATCCCGGACGAGCCCTCCTTTTTCCGTCTGCATGAATTAATTAATCATTTCTAAAGAAATTAATTTTAGAATGGATCCATAAATGTAATAAGCACATATTGGTGGAAAATACAAAATTGAGACTTTTTGAACTTAGAGCACACTTTACGTTCAAATACCATTAAAAGACGTAACATGAAAACGTAGAAAGTTTGCTAACCATGTAATACTTTGGAAACGCTTGTCCCCATTCCTGTCAGTTTCGGAGTCGAGCGCGTGTGATAGGGACTGAGTTCCGATCTCGGTTGCCTACAGGTGCGGTTTAAACTTGCCCAGGCCCGCGCATGTCCGCACGCACAGCGACCTTTGGAGGACAGCGCGCCCCATCACCCTGGTCCCGCTAATCCACGGCGCCCCCTGCTCACGTTTGGAGTGTTCGAGGGGTGCCCAGGAGTCCGCACGAGGCGTGTCTCTTTTCCAAGGACGTGTGTTTTAAATGGTACAAGTATTTTCATACCTTGCCCTCAGACGTACAAAGACCACATATAGAACGAATTGATCTCATCCAACCCTTTACTTCCTAAAACGAAGACGATCACGATTCAAGCTCAAGGGACCGGAGCAGTTTCATTTCAGCCTCTAAATGAGCCGTGTGAGAAAAAGAAACTGTTTTTTAAATTTTTAGGCTTAGACAGAAAAAGCCTGGGCTCGTCCGGGATTTGAACCCGGGACCTCTCGCACCCGAAGCGAGAATCATACCCCTAGACCAACGAGCCGCTCTCGGCGAAAGTTCTCCTAGCGCCTCTCTTCAGCCTTGCCTCGCCTCTGGCCGCACTGCCTGACTAACCCCGATTGGTGACCCTTCTTTTACTCCCCAGGTCTCCGGTCGAAAACCCTCCTCGCCACCCGAAGGAGCACCAGGAAGGGACGTGCACTTTGCCCAGCAGGGCCGGTGGTATCACCCAGAGCCCGGGCTCTGCACTTCGGCCTGCGGCCGTCCTCACTCGATCCGGGAAGCCGCCTCCCCCGAGCCAGGATGGCCCCTGCAGCACGGTGGCGGCCGGGCGCTGGGAGCCCGGGCTAGGAGGGCGCGGGCAGGGCCCCTCGGACATACTGGACACCGCCGGGTGCCCGCCGCCCAGTGTCTCCACGCCGCCAGTTTCGCTCCTTGCGGGGAGCTCCCGCCGCTGTCCACTCAGACCATCCTCAAAGCACTTGGCTGTGCGCCGCGTGCCCCATCCCCGTCCCCATCCTCATCCCCCGTGCTGCAGCGGAAAGACGCTCGCGGGTGGGCGGGGCGGGAAATAGCGCGGAGGAGCGGGCGAGAGATGCGAAGGGATGCACCCTATCCCTGGGAGGGAGTGATGGGGCGAAGAATTTGCAAAGGAGAGAGTATTAACAGCTAACTTTTTTCGAACGTTCATTTTGAGATCCTGCACTCTTTTAGGCGTTTTACATGCACTGAACTCACTGCATATTTGTAACAATTTTCCCTTAGTTACTACTGTTATCTTCATTTTGCAGTGAGATAATTCAGGCCACACGGCGGCGAGGAAGTGGTAGCGCAGGCACGGATACTACCGAGGTCTTGGAAGGTGGGGTTAATAGAGAGGGCCGTGAAAGGGGCTGGGGAGGAAGGGGGCAGAGTTGGGTTCCTTGGTAGCTTGGAGGAGTGGAAAAGGCTGTGGTAGTGGGCAGGACCTTCGCTCTGGCGCCACCCCACCTCCATCCCCTACTGTAATAGGGAAGAACAATTCTGACTCCATACTGGATCTGTTTCTTTTACTTTAACCTTTGTATTCTATTGCTTTTGTTACAAGTTTACTAAAGGGCTGTTGCCTGTAGCTTAAAGTACACATGATGGCCCATCTCTGGGAACCCTGCCTCCCATGCCTGAAAGTTAAGCTAAAACACATTTGTTTAAGCTCACAGGAAACATCTTGACCAGGCCCACCTGTGAATGGCTGCAGGGAAGAAGGAAGTAACACATCCGTTCCAGAGTCTGGCCAGAACCAGGAAATGTTTGCAATAACTTCTCTCTCTCTCTCTCTCTTTAAACTTTACCTCTTATATGTTCTGGTATAATGTTATAAGTCATAATTCTAGTTATTACTTTAAAATGTATATCTCAGAAATAACTAAATTTCCTTGTCAATTGCATTATTATGAACTTTCATCAAACCTTTAACCATGGTCATTTGTCTATTGTCATTTACAGACAGTTCTGGGTGTACTCTGATACTTTTGCAAATATGTTCCTATAAAAGGGTTTCATCTTCAAGGAATTCATGGAAAAGACTCTGACAAGTACAGGTTTCTGGTAACTGACTATACTGCTGAAATGAATGAATAAGCATTTTCAGAACTCTAATGGAAAACTGATGAATTCATAAAAGTGCTAACAAAACATCAAGATAAAAAAATTATTTACATGGGACTGAGTGAACTGATGAGGATGATTATAATTTTTGTGACTTTCTGTTTGAATTTTTAAAAAATCCCACAAGGACTCAGAGGCAAAAAATATACAAATCAATTTTCACTGCAAAGTAAAGGAGCTGTTATAATGGAGGATTACTGGACTGAATGTCAATATTATGACATAGCATGAGTGTGTTTCATGTTTGGTAATTGCAATCATTGTTGCTTTTGTTGTGTTCATCCATTTAAAACAAAAAGCAAAAACCTTTACCTCCTCACTTCCCTCTCTTTGTTCTATAAAAGAAACAATCATCCAAACCTGGGCAAGGTGATTCTTTGGGACACTAGTCCACCATCTTTTCAGTCTGCTGGGTTTCCAAATAAAGTTGCTATTCCTTGCCTCAGCAACTCTTCTCTTGATTTGTTGCCCTGTGGAGGAGTGAGCAGTACTAGCTTGGACTCCTTAACACGACCCCTGCCACTCCTGCCGCATAAGGCCCTTAACCCCGGTGGACCAGGAGTGCAGGGTCTTAAGTTAGCCTTGCCTGCTTTTGGCCTGCACTCCCCTCTCCCTCCCCAACACCCTTGAGTTGGTGGTTGGGTTGCAGAGGCTTCTTATTTCTGAAGCCCTCTTCCATCCTTAAGGTACCTTCAATTTGGGGGTCACTGGAATACTTTCCTTTGAACCCTGGTCAGACTGTTCGCTGAGGGTCCAGGTGGTGTTTCTGCCCTCTCACCCTTTGACTGAAAAGCTTTTGTGGCTCTCCATGTAATTCCATGCCAATGAGCTGGGCTTAGCTGGTTAGCAAGTAAGATGAAAACTGATGTGGAAGAAGAGGACCAGTGGCTGCCAGAGAACTGTGAAAGCCATGATTCAATCTTTTAAGTTGATTTAAGGGATTTGGTGGCATTAAAGCCTTTGAGAATGGTGGTATGTTAAAAGTACTATTGAACATAACAATTTTGACTTGGGTTCAGATGCATGTGAGGGCAAAGATGAAATGAGAATAAGAAGAGGTCCATTAGGAGATGATTAGAATAACTCTAGGATGATGTCATGGTTGATGCCTTGAAATTGTGAATGGCTTTTAAAAACACTTCTGGTGAGGGATTTGTGACTATTTTGTCACTAATGTTTGCTTGCCACTGAATTCTGACACAGTTTGGGCTTAAGTGGTACAGACTTGGCTCTGACTTGGAATGGTCAGCCCTTGGAAGTGAGAATACAATTTAATTGCGTGGGTCTGCCATTCAAAGGAAACCTCTGGCTAACTTGCCCCACAGGGCTGGCCTCAGGACTGTGTGCTGCTGCGTCTTATTTGCTGCCCGTGCAGTTAAGCACTAACTGGCTCACAGGCCCTTGTCATGCTGGTAGGTTTGCTTCGTTCACTGCAAGCCATGTCCTGACTCACACAGAAGGTGGAATCAGCTTGAACATTTGTGCCTTTTCCAGACTCCAGTCCCATAGCCTATAATAGCTTCAGCTAGTTTTTACTACAAACATTTCTTTGTGGTTTCCCTCCAGTGATCCTTTTTCAGAGGCTTATCTCATGCCTCCCTCTGAATTTTGCAATCCCTAAATAATTAGGAATGATATTTGGGAGTTGCCTCAGCCCTTTCAGTTTTCATTCAAATGTTTTCACTTGTTTTAAGTTTTGAGAGTGCATAAGGTCATAAACGTGATAGGAATCTGAGATCTAGACTGTGAAGAGAACTGCTTTCCACAACACCTTCGTTTCCACCAGGGGATATTATTACCCCTCTTTTATACAGATTTGGTCTTACCCTGGGTGTTATTGGTTGAATAGAAGAAGACAAAAGTGTACAGTTTTCATGATCAAAATTGTGATTGCTTCGGAAGACATGCTCCTGATGGTATGTTACAGAAGAGAAAAATACACAGTTACATACAGTGAGATCCCAGTTTTGGAACAACAACGAATTAAAAACAAAACATGTAATACACGCATTAAAAACACTAGAGGAAAATCCATAAAATATTAACAATATATAACTAGTTATCTCTTAGTAGTGGGATTATGAATAATTTTTATTTACTTAAAGTATTTTTTTCTCCACAAATGTTTAAAAATAAAGGTGTATTGCTTTTATAATGAGCAAAAATAAAGATAATTAATATTTTTAAATCACAGAGAAAGCAGGGTTCCTAAAACTATGTGTTTCCTTTTGCTTGGTAGAATGAAAAGAGGCACAGAATTGGAGGCAATGCACAGCAGGCCCTTTTGCCCTCTCCCATCCCAGCTGCTTCCAGAGGTCGTCAAGAAGGCTGCTACTGTTGTTCCTGAGGGGCCAGGTTTGGCCGTGATGGTGACTGCCTGGCACCACCCAGCACTGGGGGCTCCTTAGACAATCCCACAGTAGCGACTAGTGTTTGAGGCCCTATTATTTTCCTGCAGCACAAGGAACACACCTGCCTCTTGGTAATACCAGCCTTCGAGCACCAACCATATAATCGTTCTAGAATCTTGCTTCTGAATTTTGGTTAAAGTGCAATTCAGTCCACTCATGATTTAAAACACAAGCAGTTGATAAATGTAATAACTGGCATTACAGGTTTGCCTAAGTCATTTTCTTCACATTTTCCTTTAAAACTACACCATCAAGGGTCAGGGTCATTACTGACAGGAGTGCCCAGCGGGGAATCCTAGCCTGTTTCGACCTCTTCCTTCTACATCCTGTTCCCTTCATAGCATCTCCCTGGCTGTGCCTAGGCATTGCAGGTCCCATGGAGAGCCCAGAACTTGGAGGAGGAGGAGGAGGAGGAGGAGGGGGAGGGGGAGAGGGAGGGGGAGGGGGAGAGGGAGGGGGAGGGGGAGGGGAGGGGGAGGGGGAGGGGAGGGGGAGGGGGAGGGGGAGGAGGAGGAGGAGGGGGAGGAGGAGGAGAACTCCCTTTGTTCCTGTTTTTGAAGTGGGTGGCTCCCTTTGTGCTGTGAGGCATTTTACCACATTCACCTTCTCTTCCTCTGCAGAGGATCAAAGAACCACAGTTTCCTGCCCCATTTGACCACAGCTCTCCTCGAATTTGAGGGCAGAACTGGAGTAATGGTTTTCTGAGCCTCCACAGCCACTCTGGTCAGGACATCACTGGGCTAAATGGGAGCCTGACTTACCCTAAGCAAGACGGGGAAGTCAGGAAAGTGTGTCAACTGCCCCTAGAGTTTCGTGTACTTTGCTCTTCTTTTTCAACCCCTTCTGGGAAGGCTTTTCTAGAACCAACTCAACTTAAGATGTGATGACAGGACTTCCCTGGTGGCGCAGTGATTAAGAAATCGCCTGCCAAGGCAGGGGACACGGGTTTGAGCCCTGGTCCGGGAAGATTCCCACATGCCGGGGAGCAACTCGGCCCCTGTGCGCCACAACTTCTGAGCCCGCGTGCCACAGCCGTCGAAGCCCGCGCACCTAGAGCCCGTGCTCCACACCAAGAGAAGCCACCGCGATGAAAAGCCCGCGCACCGCAACGAACAGTAGCCCCCGCTCGCCTCAGCTAGACACAACCCGCGTGCAGCAACGAACACACAAACCAGCCAAGAATAAAGACCTCCATTTAAGTGTACCTCCCCTTAAGAAGAAGCCCATTATTCCTCTAACTTACCTCAAGGAGACCACAGACCGTGGGGGAAAAAAAGATGTGATGACAAAGGAGGCCTAAGATATTACCTCTCTCAGGATACATGTTTTCACTGGGAAGAAAAATGCTAACAGTGGAACCAGTGGAATCAGTTGCTAACATTTCAGGCATCTGGTATCAGTGAGGGAGTTTTGGGGGCAGTGATAAATGTTGAAAATAATCCTAATCCAGCTCTGAAATCAGTTCAATCATTCATTACTTACCAAATGTTTATTGAGCACCTATAATACATGAGACACTGGTACAATGAACTACACAAACAGACTTGACCCTCATGGAGCTCCAGGCTGGCTCTGGACACAGTGATTCATTACTACATTTAATATGAGACTGATTTTCTTTGGTGGCTTATGAAAACAAATTCCGTTTTGTCTGAGTAGCACTCGAATGTTGCTCAGAGCTCTATATTGTTGTTGTTGTTTCTCCCACCCAGCATCATATCTTTTAGTAACAGCACTCGGATTTTACGGGCTGGGAAGAGCCTCCCTGAGAGTATGGCCAACACAGAGGAAAGCAGAGACCAATAACAGAGAAAGATTTCTGACATTGCTTAAGTGATTGTATTCAGGTCTGGCCATGGATTGTCAAAACATACTATTCAGTGTATAGAGGAGGGAGGGAGAGACAGACAGAGAAAGAGAGAAAGAGGGAGATTCATAGATATAGCTGTTTTGCATCAGCCTGTTTGAGTTGGGTTCCTTTCATTAGCAACTGAAGGTCCTCATTCATTCAACTGTATTAAAGTTTTACATTCCCAAGAGTACCGAATCAAAAGATGATGATGGGGCTCCCCTGGTGGCGCAGTGGTTGAGAATCCGCCTGCCGATGCAGGAGACACGGGTTCGTGCCCCGGTCCGGGAAGATCCCACGTGCCGCGGAGCAACTAAGCCCGTGAGCCATGGCCGCTGAGCCTGCGCGACCGGAGCCTGTGCTCCGCAACGGGAGAGGCCACAACAGTGAGAGGCCCGCATACCGCAAAAAAAAAAAAAAAAGATGATGATGAACTGGTTGTCTGTCCACTCCTTTATTCCCTTACCTGACATCTTATGGAGTGACTAGTCAGCTGGTCACAGGCCAAAACTGGTCTGGCAAACAGGGTCCTGTGGAGCGTGACGTCAGTGAGGAAAGTGGAGTTCTGAGACCCCTGAGATCTTCATGGTCATATCTGGTTACCCAGTTCCACATGCAGCCCCCTTTTCAATATTGGCATATTCCTTCAAAGCATTCAAGTTTTCTTCTTGCTCCCTCTCTGGAGAAAGGAAGGACACAGTGTAATATTCAAGCTAGATTACAAAGGTAGTAGAAGAATGATTCTGATTCTTCTCTTCAGCCTCGTAGCTGTGAAGAATCCGTGTTTTCCTTCAAGCCTAGTAAGGAATCCCGAAGAAAGTCTTCCTGGCCTGGTGATGCCTCTGTGCCACCTAAGACACAAATGGATTTCTTCAACCCCCAGTGTGAAATCCCAGTCTCAACCATGGCGTTGCAACACTGAATCATGATCACTTCGAGAAAGGAGAGCATTAAACAGCCAGGCTGCGGCGCCCACAGGGAACGAACGGGTCCTGCTGTCGCTTGATGAATTCCCCACCAAGAACCCCACCACTAATAACAAGGCCTGCGGTGGGGCCTTTGTGTTCTCACAAAATAGATCAAACTTTTTATTGCTCCTTCTTCACCTGCTACTGTAAGGTATGGACCCTCCAGAAGAAAAATAGAGTTTTATTTTTACATCTACATCCCATCTGTCCCATTCCTTTTTCTAGTAAGAGAAGTGGCAGATTTCCCCTTTTCATTGCACAGTCATGCTCACATTCTCAGAACTCTTGCCCAGACATGTGCATGAGTATATAAACAACCCAAAGACATATATAAATAAATCCATGTATTGTTTAGGGGGTATACATCTCTGTCAATAGACAGATAGATGATAGATTCGATAGATGGTAGATATCATACAGATCTCAAAATAACTGACACACATATCTCTCAAACTCTGCGAAAATACAAAGCTTATTGTGGTATCAGTCTTCACTAGATTACGAGGTTTAGAAGCTGCATTTGATTTCAAAATAGTTTTTGAGAAAATATATATCCCCAATATTAACACTATCCTGGAGTTAGAAAAACTGTAAATGGGGTGATAAACTGAGGTACCAGCAGTGAGATAAGGCCTTTTAGTCTGGGAAACTACTTTCTGAAGTCAGAGTAGAGTGTGGTCTAAGAGACCTCCAGAAAAATGACTGCTCCAACTACCAAATCAGCATGTTGAGATACTGAAATACTCAAATCTGAATAAGGGCCAACCCTTAAGATTAAACATTTATTTGGATGAGCATCTTTCAGCAGGAGTGTGGGAAGAGGGGAGAGGATATGTCAAGGAAGGGGTAGTCAGGCCTCCTGTCCCCGGCAAAGCCTCATGAACTCTCCGAACAGACTGATAAAGCAAGAGCTACCCAGGAGGAAGAGACAGAAGACCCAACCCACCCCTCCTGAGTCGGGGAGGAGAGCCTGGGTTTCCATTCAAGTCAGGGAAGCCAGGAAGGATGTTCTCATTATGTAGCTTGCACATCACGATGCTCAAAGCACTTCCCAGGAGATATCTAATCCATGCTCGAGGCTCCCCCCTCTGGAAGCACAAGCTTCATCCTCCCAGGATAAACCAGAGGGCAGGCCTTGTCCAGGTGTCACTGCTCTGCTTTCAGGATGAGGAAATGCAGCAGAGACATCCTGCGTCTCCAAAGGAGTTGCTGCTGGCCTCTGCCTGCTCTCCCCCTGGCAGAAGCAGGTGAGCTGAGCTGGTCGCCTCCCAGTGTATCACCAGCTAGAGAATTACCTGATGGAAAAGCTCCTGTTGCTGGAACAGACACATACTTTTTAATGTTTCAATAATTGTCTCTTCTCGTCCAATGTTTTCAAAATTGGTTGGCCAGTCAAATTTGGACCAAGCTGAAAGGCTGTCTCAGGGTCTCCATACAATTTAAGGTCTTCTGTAACTTACAGGATTTATATTTCCAGTGATAGTACTTTGTTTCTAGCTCCTTGAAATGAGTTTTTACTTACACTTGCGAATCATGAAAACTTAACAATAAGAAGGCGATCACCTTACACAAACACAATCTGATTAGGTAGATCCCAGTCCAGTTCTGAGGTCAGCTATAGGGTTAGGTGGGTGTGGACAGTATACGGGCCCCACAGTTTGACCAGAAAGACGGGGGAGTTGTCACCATAGTAAATTGTTTTAAATAAGTTTTTTTTTTAAACCAAGTCCATCAAGTGACACAACTTTTATCAAGTTGATAAAAGTCTGCTGCCCTCAGATCCAATCTCTGTCTACGATGGTGAGGAGGTCGGGAAATTGCACCGTGTCCTCAGGCTGACTCCAGACCCTCAGCCCATCCTGCTCCTGAGATGGCTTCCTTTGCTGCCGCTACGATCATTGCTGCTACTTCAAGGACACGGCTCCAGCAGCTTCATCACTAGGCACAATGACATCTTCTTCACATTTTAGTGTCCTGGACAGGGCTATTATCCTGTGAGCAGAGGAGGAAGGAATAAATTAGGAGGAAAGTAGGAAATCTGGACACTCAGCCTGTCTCCTTGGGGATGCTAGGTCGGGTAATAGTAATAATAGTGATATTAATGCTATGTGCCTGACATAGTTTTTCACGTGCATCAACTCATTTATTCCCCACGAAAGCAATATCAATTTGGTAGTTCTATTAGCTCTGTTTTATAGGTGGGGTAATTAAGGCACAGAGAGGTCAAGTGACTTCCCCTAGGTCACACAGCTAGTAAGTGGTGGAGTCAGGATTTAAACCCCGGGACTGGAGCTTGAGCCCTCAATGTGGACGCTGCCTATTCCTTGTTGCATGGCTTCCCGTGTCCTCCTTGCCCTAGCTTCTTACTTCCTCGCTCATTCCCATTAATTTCATCATCTTGAAACACTGCTCAAGAATCAAAGGGAAAGAAGAAAAGTACCTCATGAGCAGAAATGCATAAGGCTAACAACGGAATTTCAGGTTTCGGGTGAATGTAAGTGAAGAAACAAAGTGAGCAGCAGTCTGGTTTTGGAGATACGGAGCGTGAGGGACTGGTGGGCCTGTGGGTGTGTGGCTGGGACCTTGGTGAGAGCCCGCCTGGTGCTAAGCAGTCAGGAGGGGCTGGCAGGTAATGGTGAGGACCAGGTGTAGGAGTCACTGACAAAAGGAGATGAAGCCTGGGAGTGGGGGCCAAGGTCAGGGTGTGGTGACGCCACCCTAAGAGGCAGAGAGGGAGCCAGGGCAGCCCAGCCAAACAGCGGTTAAAGGAAGGAGGTGGTTTTTAGGGCAGGTTGCCAGCATCAGCTGTTTCAGAGCGGTGAGGATGACAAGAACGGAGACATGACCAGTCTTTGGTGGCCGGGAGGGCGTGTGTGAGCTTCAAAAGTGATTGATAAGAGCGAGATCACAAGGGGAGAAAGAGAGAACTGGGGGTGGCTTGGGGGGTAGAGAGCAGAGTCGAGAAATTTTTCTTTAGGATTAGAGAGATCCAAACATGTTTGTAGGCAGAAAGGGGTGAGCTAGTGACGAGCTGGAAATACAGAAGAGTAACAGAAGGGGAAAATCTTAGTGTAACCCTTCACTTAAAATGCACACACACGCTCCACAAATATCTTGTAGAAAAGTCCAGAAAATGGTAGACACAGCAGACAAGGCGGTTTGTCTTATCAAGGAGAAGGGGCCTCTCTTCAGATGTGCAGGAAGAAGAGACTCTTGGAGGGTATGAGCAAGTAGCAAACAGGCTGGTCTTCCCTTTAGGTAAACAGGAAGGAGGTGAGGTCATCCGCAGGGCAGGAGAGGAAGAGGTAGGGAGGGAGCTGGACGAACTGAAAACAGGATGATAGAGAAGCAGGGAGAGGGTGTCCAGACAGCAGTGAGGTTGGATACGGTTCAGCTGGGTTGGTAAGAGTTTATAAGAGATCCAGGCAGCATGGTTTCGTGAATTCCACCAATGACACAGGTCTTGGCAGAGAAGGTGGGTGTGAGAGTGACTTAGCTTTAGGGGCTTAATACAGAAAGATAGAGCAGGTCGATGGTGAGAGGGAGATTAAGGTACAGAAGGACAACAACGACAAAACATGCAGAAGGACAGCTCCTTTAGTGACTGGCCACGGAGGGAGCCTGCGGGGCAGGGACATGCGATCTCAGTGGAGGGTAGTTCAGAGGCTAAGGGAGGGACTGAGGGAGAAACGCAAGCGGAGGAAGGCGGCAAAACTTTGACAACCTTAGTCCAACTCCCTGGTTTTGCAGAGGAAGAGACCCAAGCTCCAAGAAGGGACAGGGGTTGTCCAAGGTCACAGATCTGTCTGTTGACACGAAGGACACCAGTGCTATTCATCAGGATAAACTGCTCCACAAAGCACCTCTGTACATCTGCATAATTTATTTAATCTGGGAGGGGCACTGGTCAGAGTTACAACCAAAATGCCTCGGGCAGTGGTGCCAAAGGGTTCCCCAGTGAGGACAGTTGTGAAGTGGGCCCCCTGTGTCACAGGCTTCCGCAGCATGCCATGCCTGTCCCAGGTCTTTCCTGGATCTCACAGAGGCAGCACCACTAAAGAGACAGCTTCTAGGCCCCCGATTTTTTTTTTCTTTTTTTTTTGTGGTACGCGGGCCTCTCACTGCTGTGGCCTCTCCCGTTGCGGGGCACAGGCTCCGGACGCGCAGGCTCAGCGGCCACGGCTCACGGGCTCAGCCGCTCCACAGCACGTGGGATCCTCCCGGACCGGGGCACGAACCCGTGTCCCCTGCATTGGCAGGCGGATTCTCAACCACTGCGCCACCAGGGAAGCCCCTGGGCCCCCGATTTAATCCCCATCTTGTTCTTTGATTGGTAGAAGTAGATTGATCAGGTAAACTACAACAAGAGGAATATGCTCAGTGTCAGACTGTCAAGAGGAAGGGATAAATATATTTAGCAATTTAAAAAATACATCTTAAAAAATAAATAAATAAATAAATAAAATAAAAAATACATCTTTGTCCAAAATAACTGCAGCTCAGTCCATCAAACCCAAATAGGACTGAAAATATGAACACTGAGTTGTATGGTGATTATGCCTACTAAGGAGAGAGGCGCAAAGAGGGAGATGAGGGTAGAGATTCAAAATTCATTCTCATATATCACTTATATGTGGAATCTAAAATATGACACAAATGAACATGTCTATGAAACAGAAACAAACTCACAGACATAGAGAAGAGACTTGTGGTTGCCAAGGGGAAGTGGGGCTGGGGTAGTGAAGGATTGGGAGTTTGGGATTAGTAGACACAAACTATTATATACAGGACGGGTAAACAACAAGGTCCCATTGTATAGCACAGGGAACTATACTCAATATCCTATGATAAACCATAATGGAAAAGAATATGACAAAGAATATATATATATATGTATAACTGAGTCACTTTGCTGTACAGCAGAAATTAACACATTGTAACAACTATACCTCAATAAAATTTTTCATTCTCCATACTTCTATGTGGCTAGAATCTTTAAAAGATTGTATTCAATGCACTATGGAATAAAAATTATTCTAGACAATTTTACCAGTAATTTTAGATATAGGTCAGTTGGAAAATGACTCTAACATATTACTACTTAAGTCATTAATGTATGAATTGATGTGAACTAGGCAAAATAGGAGAAAGGCTATGTTATGTCTGCCTGCTTCCATTTTAAAACCACAACAGGAATCTAGAGACCAGACCTTTCTTTCACCTTATCAAACTTTGCCAATTCCTCATGAAAAGTAAATAAACTGAAAAGCCCCAGTAAGTAGCAAATTATTAGTAGTATCATTCAAGGGAAAAATGGAAAGTCTGGAGGTACAATTTCTGGAAAAGACATATTTTCAACCAAGTCTTTTTGCTGTTTATTTGGCACCTCATACACATACCCATCTTTATCCTTGTATATTAAAGAATTTAATATATTAAATCCTCAAGAATTTTTTCAAGAATTTTATAATATTCTTTAATTAAAATCTCCTTGGGAGTGGATGTGTGTTCATGTTTGTTGCAAACACACACACACACACACACACACACACACACACACACTACAGCTAGTACAGTGTTCTGCACATAGTGAGGATCTGACATGTGCAATTAAATGAGAAATTATATGCTGTTAGGTTCTTGTAAAGAGGTAGCACCTTGCATTTAAGTAATAAAACAAAAAATGAAAATGGTGTCTTGAAAATTTAAAAATCCAAATTTTTAAAAGTTTTTAAATTTTTTATATTTCTTTGGCCATGCTGCGTGGCTGTGTGATCTTAGTTCCCCGACCAGGGATGGGACCCGGGCCCACAGCAATGAAAGCTCCGAGACCTAACCACTGGACCACCAGGGAATTCCCCCAATTTTTGAAAGTATTACTATATGAAAGAAAGCTTAATGAACATTCGAAGGCAACACATTTAGAACCTGAACACTATCAATTTGGAATATAAAAATACAACTACAAAGAAGAAAGGCTGGAAGGAGGTACACATGCCAGCCCTATGTGATTTGGGCACGGTCCTAAACAACAGCTCTCAGATGGCATTTTGGAAAGCTACAGGTTCTGAGTCTGTTCAACCAATTTGGGGCTTATAAATTACTTCACCAAGTCACTTCAAGGATCTAGATATTAACCACTGTAACAAAACAAAACAAAACCAAAAAAACATCACCACGATTGGGGCACAGTATGGGGGAGAGTCAGGGAGAGTTGGGCAGCGGCCCTCCATGCAGGGCCTCACAGAGGATCTGGAATCTGTGTTTTGAGTGCTCTGGGACAAGGGGAAGCAGAGGTGCCATGGGTTGTGTCCTCCTCCAAAGATATGTCCAGTCCTAACCCCCAGTACCTGTGAATGTGACCTTATTTGGAAAGAGCATCATTGTAGATGTAATTAAGGATCTTAAGATGAGATCATTCTGGACTTAGGGTGGGTCCACATCCAATGATGGGTGTCCTTATAAGAGAAAGGAGAGGGAGATTTGAGACACACGGACACAGGGAAAGACCATGTGAAGACAGAGGCAAAGGTTGGAGTGATGGGTCTACAAACCAGGGAACACCGAGGATTGCCGGCAACCACCAGAAGCTGGAAGAGACAAGAGAGGATTCCCAGGGTTGCCAGAAGCCACCAGAAGTTAGGGGACAGGCTGGAAAAGGCTCTTCCTCAGAGCCTCCAGAGGGAACCAATCCTGCCAACACCTTGATTTTGGAGTTCTGGCCTCCTGAACTGTGTGACAATACATTTCTATTGTTTTCAAGCTGCCAATTTGTGGTAATTTGTTATGGCAGCCCTAAGAAACTAACACAGGACGTAAGTAATTTTAGCAATGAGTAAACACACACACACACACACACACACACACACACACACACACACACACACACACACACACCCCTCTGGTTGCTGTACAGAGAATGGACTACGTAGGCAGAAAAAGTGGAAAGGGAAAGGGGAAACACTGGAGGGTGACTTTGTTGATAAGATTGTTAGGGGTGGCGATAGGGGGAGGGACACAAAGCTTTTCTCGAGGAAACCAGCAAGGCTGGTCGTGCTCCTGAAGGCACAAAAGTAGGTGAGCTCAAGGTGGGCTTCCTGGGAGTGGTGGGAGGAGCCGCACGACTAAGTGTGGGCCCAGCAGGAGGGTAGGGACTGAGGCAACCCCTCCTCGTGCACACGTGTGCGTGGACAGATGGAACGTAAAGCCTCCCTTAAAGCTTCCCTAGGAGAAGCCCTGCCCATTGCCGTGTGCTGCCTTCTTTACTGCACCCCAAGGAGCTGCTGGTCTCATGCACTATTACTGTGAGTTTTGTATGGAAAGGAGCACCCCTTTTTCCTCTCAGAACGCCCCACAGCAGAGAGCCCAGTCCAGGACGCTGCATCAGGAGGCCTCGGTGTGTGGGCCTCAGTCACATCCAGGAGGGCGCCAGAACCCCGAGGCAGCGAGAAGCAGAGAGCATGGGACACGCTTCCCTTTCTGGTCCTTTTGTCCCCTCCCCATCCGTGACAGCCCGTCTCAATCCAGTCCCTGTGTTACTAGACATCCAGCCGATTGGTGATGGATGTAAGGAACAGGGCATGGGACCTAGGATGCCTGGCCCTGCCCTGTCCGGGTCGGGGGGGACAAGCCAGGCCACCTACCTCCGTCTTGGGGACCTCACTGCTAGTGTCCGGCTGGGCATGGCCAGTGCCAGGGTCACAGCCTGGCTCGAGGATGGTCCCCCCATCTTGCTTTTCCTTGCCAGCCCCCTGCTCAGGACTGTGGTCGCCCTCCCCTCCTCCAGGGGGGTTCTGGGGGGTCTCCTCCTCCAGCCCCTTTGTGTCTAGGCTCCTTTGTCCAGGCTCCTCCTCTTCACTGGCCGCCCTCTCCTTCACCTCCGTAGGCTCTTCCATCTCCTCTTCAGCCGGTTTCTCCTCTGTGGGGCTCCCACCCCCGTCCTCTGCCTCTGGGCTGGAGGCTCGGGCTGGACGCTGGCTGGCCCCCTCCTCGGAGCTCCCCACAGCCGTTTCGTGTCGCTGGGCTACCCCCAAGGCCCTGCCCTTCTCCTGCTTCTCTGTCCTGCTGGGCGTCCTCCTCAGAGGAGGGGATCCTGGGGTCTTGCTCTTGGCTGGGAACACCTCGTCCCCATTCTCTTCCTTGGCACCATTCTCCTGGGAGGACTCCACGGCCCTGAGCACCCCCAGGTCCGCACAGTCCTCCGACTGGGACCTTCGGAATCGCCTGGAGGGAGGACGCCTTTTTATGGAGCCCCTTGTCCGCACCTGCAAGAAAGTGTTAAGGAAAATGATCTACACCTGTGAAAAAGGCCCAAGGGAGGGCGCATATCCTTCCAATGTCAGTCTCACACACACAGCTTCACAAGCCCACCTGAGGATCATTTGATTTTCTAGGAGGATGTACCACTGCTTGCTATTTATTATAGGTTAGAGCTCTATGGGGCTGTGGCATTACATGGTAACCTGCAGATTTTTTTTTCTGTGTGCGTGAAGATGCAAATGCCGTCTATCCAGTAAAAAAGATGACCTAAGATTTTACTGGCCTGTAAAGTAACAATCAGTTCAGTGTCTAACTTAGCAATTTTATTCTGACATTTGTCCTTTTTAATTGCCTATAAATAACCAGTTCTTTGAATGAGCTTTACCATCTTACAGGGTCCCTGCTAAATTAACAAGTTGAACAAAATCTCTATTTTGTATCAGAGTCATGTTTTAACGTTTTGAAGATTCTACTTTGACAAAGGTGAACCCAACAGAAAAGAGGGTTGGGGGTCTGTGGGTGGCTGCTACCGTGACCTCAGGGGTGTGGAGCTGGACAGCTGGTGATCAGTTTCCTCCCTTCCACCCCTGCCCCACCCCCCCAAAGCTGGCTAACCCCGGGAGAGCTGAGCAGCCAGAATCCTTTGCTTTCTCCAGCGAGGTCCAACTCTAGCAGAAGCCACAACTTAGAAACACCCAGCAGAGCTGCCTGAAAGCCATTTTCTCTCTGGGAAGTGTGTGAATCTCAGAACGAGGCCCCTCGTGGGTCCACTGGACTTTGTCAGAAGTTCAATGGGCGTGTTTATAGTGGGTGTCCTACTTTACTCAAGTGACGTGTCTTTAAAAATTTACGTGCAAATTAAATCTTATTTTCTTGAATCTTATTTTCTCACTGATTTGCATTTTGGTATTTGTCAATCCTAGTTGTCTCAGAAGTTTGGAATGAATACCTGTTTTTTTAAAAAAATAAATTTTTTTATTTTTATTTATTTATTTTTTCTGGCTGCATTGGGTCTTCGTTGCTGCACACGGGCTTTTCTCTGGTTGCGGCTAGTGGGGGCTACTCTTCGTTGCGGTTCGCGGGCTTCTCACTGTGGTGGCTTCTCTTGTTGCGGGGCACGGGCTCTAGGTGCACGGGCTTCAGTAGTTGTGGCACGTGGGCTCAGTAGTTGTGGCTCGCGGGCTCTTGAGCACAGGCTCAATGGTTGGCACACGGGCTTAGTTGCTCTGCGGCATGTGGGATCTTCCCGGACCAAGGATCGAATCTGTGTCCCCTGCACTGGCAGGCAGATTCTCAACCACTGCACCATCAGGGAAGCCCTGAATACTTGGTTTTAAAAGGGCCTCCCAGGAACTTTCCTGAGACCACGGTGAGGCTAGCCCTGCAGGCTAACAAGGCCCCAGCCCTTATGGCCAGCAGAGTTCAGAAATAATCCTGCCTGCTCCCTTACTGCTGTCACAGACTAAAGCCCCCAGTACAATGACCAGGTGGCAGAGCCTCCCTCCCTGCCTCTACATCCCACTGACGTCTTGTGAGAAGACAGGGCTCTCTCCTGGGTTCCTCTCTGCCGTCGGGGGTCTCTCCATTGCCCTGGGCTGAAGGATCTCCACTCTGTCCCCAGCCAGCAGGCTCAAGCCTACCCCATCACCTCCTCACCACCACTTTGTTTCCTTGGGCCCTACCTGTTTCGACACATTTGACCTCTTTCCTAGATGGATCCTCTAGAAGGGCCCAGAAGATCCTGCTCTCTCCATCCTTAATTCTAAGGTCACATTCATTTAACTTTTCCTGGCATCAGAGCCCTTTAACTCAGGGACTTCCCTGGTGGTCAAGTGGTTAAGACTCTGCACTTGCACTGCAGAGGGTGTGGGTTCGATCCCTGGTCGGGAAAGTAGGATCCTGCATGCCCGCAGTGCAACCAAAAAAAAGAAAAGACTCTTAGCCCCTGCCTGGCTGTGGTCCAAATTTGCTGGGTACCTGCTTGGAGTGTATTGGACTGTATATACCTCTGATTCTGATTCTCTTGATTCTTACCTCCTTCTAGTACGGCAGGGATCTGATGAAATCACACACAAAGTAGGGCAGTATCTACAGAAACCAGTGCTGCCATACATCTTTTTGCAAAGGGAACGATTTGGATATTCTTCAACTGGGGCAAGATGCAGTAAAAATGATTTGAACCCATTCTGGGACACTTAGGAGTATTCATATCAAGGCAGGACAGGACAACCTAGTGACCCTGCCCTCCCTTCTGCTGAGTCGCTGATCAGGTCTTTAGCTTTTGTTTTCAGCTTTTGACATAACTCTCTGTGCAGCTGGGATCAGTACTGAATTCCTGCCCCTCACTCCACAAAGGATGGAGCACTCCATCCCCTGCACCTGTCTTTCAGGTGGGTGGCACAGTTACAGGGAGAGCGGATGAGAGAGGCAGGCTAGGTAGAGGGTGATCTTAGCTCAGGGATCACTTGCCAGGAAGAGGAGAAATTTCCTTTGTTAAAAACCACATCTTACCACAGCTCAGAAGTGTCCTCCTTTCTCCAGGACAACAGGGTAGAGGTGATTCAGGACTGCCCCGTGTCCACATTTCCACAGACACACCACAGTACTTAGGATCCAGATATTACCTTATTGTAAGAGGGCAGATGACTGCCTTCAGGAGGCTGGTCAAAGCTGACGGGCACCTCCTCTGGCTCGCTGGCCCGAGACCACACGCCAGGGCTGCTGGGGGTAGAAGGTGGGCTGTGAAATGGTGACACCATGGCCTTGAGTCCGGGACTCTTGGGTGAGGCCCCAGGCAGCAGGGCCGCTGGATCAAAGACTAAATTGGCCTGTAGAGAAAGGATGAGGAATTTCAAACCCAGCCTGCATTCCATAATGCCCAGGAAGCACTGATTGGATCCAGCAAAAAATGCATTGGAACAGTCCCGATTTATAGACAGAGGCCAGAAGAGCAACTGCCAGCACCTGCAGGCACCAGGATCTCATGCTGTCAGCACCCTTTACCATCTTTCTTATCAGAGTCAAGAGCAGTTACCGCTTACTGGATGCCTACTCTTTGCTGGGCATATGCAGTTTTCCTCTCTACAACCACTCTACATGTTCAGTTTTGTTCTCATGGCACAAATTAGCAAAGTGTTTAAGGAATCTGCCCTGGGATTCAAGCCAGGTCTGTTTGTCCCTCAGTCTCCAAGTACAGGGTCTCTCTCGGTAGACCACAGTGGTGGACACAGCAGGCCACCACGCCTTTCCAGGGGGGAGCCAGCGGAGCAGATGCCAGTGTGTGACCCTACTTGCAGCATCGCAGTGCAGGTGCAACCAGACCAAAATGAACCCTGAGGGCAAGCAGAGGGGAGGGGTTACCCAAAGGTAACAGAGGCCTGAGGGAGTCATGAGTTTGGTGGGGGAGGAGGCGGTGGTCCCGGATCTATCCGACTGCCTCAGAGAAGGTGGCGGTGCAGATGTCTACGGAGGGACTGAACGTGAGTGCCTTGGGTCCTCTAGCGCCACCTAGGGGCTCTTGCTCCTCCGGCTCTGACCTCTGCGTTTCCAAATCATTGCCAGTTGCATCCTCCAGGGCAGGAGAGCCCAGCAGCAAGGCTTCCAAGGGAAGGGACCAGGCTTGAGGGGCAGATGATGCTCTCCACGCAGACACACCCAACTCCAAATATTGCCTCTTTCTCTTAATAGCTGTGTGACCTACAGCGAGTCCAGTAGCCTTTCTGTGTCTCGGAGTCTTTATTTGTCCCATTGACTGAGCCTGACCTTTAGAGTCTTTTATGATCTGGTCCCATTACTCTCTCCTGCCATGACCCGACTTACACCCTTTCCCTCCAGACTCCCCTCGGTGCCACCCTCCTGCCAGCCGAGGCTCTGTCATCCTGGAGAACCCCGACATGTACTTTAGGACTTGCACAGTATAGAACATTACACATGTTTAGGACGATGTTAGTATTTCAACTGTGATTTTAAGAAAGAATGTATAATATAGACAAGATTGTGTCATTGTCCAATTTGAAATATAAAAGTTAAATAGCAACAGTGTGAGCCCATGCCATGTCTAAAAGCAGCATGTTGCAGGTACAAAGGGACAGGTTTGGACCACAGAGGCTGTGGGAGTTGGTGTGCTAGGATGGCTCAGAGGGCTTCATGGCAGAGGGGATATTAACTGGGCATTAAAGGAGGTCTTCCTGCCCTCTCGGGGTCAAGCTGGGACATTCCCTCTGTAAGACTGCTTGCAAATAAAATGGGTCTTGCTTGCCAGCGGAAAACTTGAACTTTGAATTATGGACTATTCTAGTGAAGAAAAATCATAGTTCCTAACTCATCCAATAGAATACTTAGAAGAAAAGTGAAGCTGATGATGCATTTCTTAGTTCTTTCCCCACGTATTTCCAACAAAGTAAGGTTCCTATGGGATTTGGCCAAATTATATACTGTCGCTGACATTCTTCATGAGATTAAACCATTAGAGATTAAAACCTCATTCTCAGGTTGCGATGTTTCCCAAAGAGGCTTACTAATGACTAGAAAGGGGAATAAGACCAAGACTGCAGGGTACACAGCATTTGCAAACTAACTTCTGGCACGTAGATGAGGTCTGTGGTAGGCTGCTGGGAGACAGAGGTAGGGGTTCTCGGCTACACCCTTTGGATGGCTGCTGGGAGGCAGAGGTAGGGGTTCTCGGCTACACCCTTTGGATGGCTGCTAGGAGGGAATGTCTGAGTTCTGGGGTCCCATCTGAGAGATCCCTGTTATGTATATGGGAGCCCTGCAGCCTCCTACAGCGATGGGCAGCCCACTCCCTCCCTGCATCTGGGGTGGGATCAGGGCTTCTCAGTATGAACTAAACTTCAGGGGAGATTCCGCCCCCCACCCCATGAGGTAGGCTCATAACCCAAACCAGAGATGCTTCCCTTAACTCCAAATCAGGCTGGGGGCCAAATCCCTGGTCTCTCACATAGCTGGGAACTGCAGAGGCTGTGGCTACTTGTCTTGACACACCCCCTAATAATGGCTTCAGAACAAGGTAGACGAGCCAATTTTATTAGTTGGACCCAGAGGGGAGGATCCAGTGCAGGAGAGCCTTGTTGTTCTCCTGGGTGGCTGCCCAGAGACTGCAGTGAAAGCTGGAGCATCTTCTACAGGCCCCACCCTGTATCATGCCTGTCCCTCCTCTGTGCTTTAGATCATGCTGTTCCCACACCAGGAGTACCTTCCTCCCTCCTTTCCAGCCACTATTCTTTTTTTTGTTTGTTTCTTTCTTTTTTGTGGTACGCGGGCCTCTCACTGCTGTGGCCTCTCCCGTTGCGGAGCACAGGCTCCGGACGCGCAGGCTCAGCGGCCATGGCTCACGGGCCCAGCCGCTCCGCGGCATGTGGGATCTTCCCGGACCGGGGCACGAACCCGCGTCCCCTGCATCGGCAGGTGGACTCCCAACCACTGCGCCACCAGGGAAGCCCCCAGCCACTATTCTTAAGGACTGACTCAGGAAATAGGTATTTCCTAAAGCATTTATTAATTACTCCTGCCACTTGACTGTCTTCTCGCTCTAAAATTCTACCGCAGTGATTCTCAGCTGGGGTAGGGAGCAGGGGAATGAAGTTGTCTCCAGGAGGCATTTGGCAATGTCTAGGGACATTTTTCTTTGTCACAGTTTACTGAAGAGTGCTGCTGGCATCTAGTGGATAGGGACCAAGGATGCTGCTAAAGCATCTTGCAGTGTACAAGGCAGCCCCTGCAGCAAAATTTACCAGCTCAAATAATGCCGAGGTAAAAAGTCCTGGTCTAGAGCAGTAGGTGTCGGATAGTTACCCACAATTTAGATCTCCGGTATTTACTCTCCTATGTGTCTTTTATTGTATCATGTGTGAAAACCTTGTCTCCCCAACAAGATTGTGAGATCAAGTGCAGTGTCATATACTTTGCTTCCACTGCCAGGAAAGCCAGCCCCACTGTGGGCACAGTGGTGAGGGCTCTGGATGTATAAGGTGGCGAGGTAGGATGGAATGCTTTCCAAACAATGAACTTGGCCGTAGTGGTGTAATGACTAGCAGCTGAATTTCAGCCCCGTGTAAAGCTAAAACGGTTTGTGGCTGCATTCAGGCCATGGAAAGGACTTGGCTATTCCTGGAGTGTTTCTTGTCTATAACATCCTTTCCCATAAGACGCTTGAGGCATCTGATTCTCCTCTATCTCCATTAGGTACTAATGACATGAGCGCATGTTTGATTGGGTCCTTATTTTAGCATTTTGCCCCCAGGTAGAGCTCCTCATCCTTCAGGGCAATTTGATCACTAGCTGGTTATCAGAGGTCAGCTGTCCAGGTGACATCTGGGACAACTCTAGGAGCCCCGAAGACATGCAAATGTTGGATAAGAGAGGGGGTTGGATGGGAGGTAGCATCGATTCTGAACTTACCTGGAGCTTCTCGATCAGAGGCGAGCTCTTCACCTTGACTTTAGGAGGGTGGTTTGCACTGGGCGGTGACTTCTATAAAAGCAAATGGACCAAAACAAGCAAATGAGCGAGGTGAAGGGAGGTGGGGTTCTGGCTGGAGCCCAGAAGCCACAGTTGGAATAAGAGGAGAAGAAAAAGGTGGTCTTACCACCTCATCACTTATCTTCAGGAGCTCACTTACCTCCTGAGGTCCTGGGCATGGCAGACTCCCCTCACCCTCGCCCTACCACTAACAAGACCGCTTGAATCTATGGATCAGAGCAGGCAGGACGTCTGAAACACAGGAGGCCTCCTGTTCCAGGAAGAATGCCCTCGTGGTCATTATGAGGGAAAAGACTATGTCTGAGGGGCCAAGATCTTCACCTCATGACCTTCAACAACCTGAGCCAACAGTTGGAGGGGATTTCAAAGAGAAAGGACACAGTGACCATCCATTCTGTTTGCCATAAACATAAGAAACCACGGACCTGGAGTGACACCTGACAGAGGTATACTTGAAATTCTTCCCTTAAACTAATAATATTTTGGAAAACCCCACCAATAGTGTTGTTTATAAATGATCACATTCTAAAACACTGACTATTCATTTTGATTAAACAGACATTTATTATCTCCTACATTCCAGGCACTGTGTTGGTTACCTAAAAATGAATATGATTGAGCGCCTGCCCTCTGAAAGCGGTCAATGTCTGAGATATATTGTGTATATATATATAGAATGTGTTCTGTTAGTTGGGATATTTTTGTGATGAGTGTATGTCAGGAATCTTGCCAGTGTTTGGATTTTTTTTTTTTTTGCATTATGCGGGCCTCTCATTGCTGTGGTCTCTCCCGTTGCGGAGCACAGGCTCCGGACGCGCAGGCTCAGTGGCCATGGCTCACGGGCCCAGCTGCTCCGCGGCACGTGGGACCTTCCCGGACTGGGGCACGAACCCGCGTCCCCTGCATCGGCAGGCGGACTCTCAACCACTGTGCCACCAGGGAAGCCCAAGTCTTTGGATTTTATATTATCTAAAACGATTGACTCCTTCCTGTTTTGTGTAAAATCCCTACGACTTGATTCTAGTTCCACAGCTATATTGATCCAGGTACGAATGATGACAGTGACGATGGATGATGATGAAGAAAAAGATACTTCCACGTTGTTGGACAGACACCAGAGCAGATTCTCCTATAGTTTGGGGACCCTGCTCCTTGCACCCATGTGCTAATTTACTTGAATCATAAGAAGAATAACACAGTTTCTTATACATATTCTGAGATAGTTATGGAGTGAGATGATTGTATTTTAGTGATGGAAGGAGACGGACTCACTCAGCTGAACTCCCTGTGACCTTTTTAAGGCCCAGCATTGCAGGGGGAGGTGCTGGAGCTTGGGGCAGCCACTGGCTGGGACTCAGGAGCTCCCTTCCCCAGCCCCTGCTAACTCCGGCTTTGACAGGAGCTAGACGGCTGCCCTGGCCTCAGCCTCCCCAGCCAAGAACCAGACAGGTGGGTGGGTTGGAATAAACGATTCTAAGACCTCCTCCAGCTCTCAGGTGCCTCTGGCTCCATGAGTTTACACCATCAGACATATTTCCGGAGCAGTCAGTCTTTCAAGGAGTCTTGTGTCCGCCGTGAGAACAAAGAGCTTCCAGCCCAAACTCAGTTGTCCTTAATTTCTGGGCTTTACAGTGAAAGTTCAAATGAGGCCACATTTCTGAAGATACTGTTTAGGAACTGCAGCAACAATTGTGCTGACAAAGCTCACTCTATGTAATACTTTATTCTCTTCCGCAACTGACTAGTACCTTCTGAAGAAAGTGAAAATTCAATAAACACAGCCCCTTCATCATAGAACAGTGCTGAGAACCCAGCTCATGCCCTACAAAATCCTTGTTGATTTGAATTGAACTGCAAAGCAGGAAGAATCCAAAAGAGCCGCCAATGCCATTCCTGGGAACGGCTGCAGGTGGCAGTATTTCCTTTACTGTTTGACAAGTGGCCGCCGCTCATACAGTTGGCGGAGAAAAGTCAGCCCGACGTCTCTCTTTATGTATGTATATATGTCCATATATGACATTCCTATAATGTCTAGAATAATGACCAAATTTTTCAGATGGAACTGTTTTCCAGCCCTTCTGTGGACAGGCAAGGCAGGCTCGGTGGCCATATTAAACACTCGTCTGGGTGGGTCCTCCAGAGAGGGGCAACTCCAGGAATCCCTGTCGGCAGGGGCTGGCTGCACCGTCTCAAGCTGTGCAGGCAGGGGCTTCCCTGGTGGCGCAGTGGTTGAGAGTCCGCCTGCCGATGCAGTGGACGCGGGTTCGTGCCCCGGTCCGGGAAGATCCCACATGCCGCGGAGCGGCTGGGCCCGTGAGCCATGGCCGCTGCGCCTGCGTGTCCGGAGCCTGTGCTCCGCAATGGGAGAGGCCACAACAGCGAGAGGCTCGCGTACCGCAAAAAAAAAAAAAAGACAGCAAGCTGTGCAGGCATAGGGAGGGGGCAGGGATGAAGACGGGAAGACCCTCTCCGGCACTGTGCATTGGGAACCGAGGGGTAGCCTGACTGGGGCCTTCCCAGGCCCCCAGGGCTCCCGGCACTAGGGCTCCTGCAGGCTGTGCCATGGCAGTCCAGAAGAACTGTAGGCAGCAGCCTCCACAATTTTCTAACCCAGCCAGACAGAGCCAGCTGCTCATTTTATTTTTATGTGAATTTCAAGCTCGTGACAAAAAGTCACTGAGCTCTGGAAGCAACGTCCTTCCCATGTGCTAGCAGTCTGTCACTCCACGCGGGACCTTCCCTCTTAAATCCACCCTCCCGTTCATCCAGCCCTTGGCTATTACATGCCATTTAGCTGCTGGTGGTGCCCCATGGGATGGAACATGTAAACGTATTTCTCCCAGAGCCGCTGAACTCCCTCCACTTTTATCCAGGTCCCGTCCGGCCCCCATCATGTCTGCTTAGTGTTCTTGTCCCGTTTTACAAAAAAGGAAGCAGGCGCAGTGCAGTGACTTCTCTGGGGCTGAGTCCGGGTCATCAGGGGGTAGCCTCACGGTAGGCACCTAGTGGCCACGGCCTCAGCCTATTGCCTAACACAGGCTCCAAGCCCTCAGGGTGAAGGTCACAGGAGAAGTTCACCCTCCGTAAAGAGAAGCTGTTGGTATGGCTTTGTCGGACACTGGCTGATGACCCCACGAAGATGAGGTCAGAATCATGATGTCAGCACCTGAGGAGACCCCAACAAAAGCGTGGTGTTTTTTAAACTGGGCTTCTTGGGGCATTCTCATCCCAGGAGAGCCCTGTCCAGTTTTGGGGGGGAGTATTCTCAGAGCATATGGGGGGCCCCACCCCCTTCCCACTCGGTTGAGAGCAGCTCTGAGTTTCTGCTTTATCTGATGGGCTTCGTTCATATATGCCTTGGGTTGACAAAAAGGTTTGAAAACCGTTGATCGACTCCAAATGTTTCACATTATAAATGAGAAAATGTAGACACCAAGGGCCTTGCCCAAGTCCACATGGCTATCCAGTGTCTGTCGTCAGGATGCTGGCCCCCAAAAAAGGAAGTCAGGGAAAGAGGTATCACAGTTGGGATGCACAGTTGGGATGTGGGAATTGGACTGTCTTTGGCTTGCTTGCTCTATTTTGGGGTTGGCCTCCCAGGCTGGACAAGAGAACATGCTAATCCATTTCTGCTGGGGACCACGACCGCAGTGGAGGTTTCTGGGTTCCTGGGAGGGTGTGGACAAGTTGCTCTTAGAGCTACAATTAGATAAATAAGGGTAGGTGAACATGCAGGCCGGGAATCTATTGCTGGATATGATCTATGATACCAGATCCTTTATTATGTTGGTAACATTGGCTATTTATATCTGCGGGCAATGAGGCCTCCTGTGGGCTCTGGTTCTCTTTCAGCGATCCAGAACAATAGCCAGCCTTTTCAAGATACCGCAGAAACCCACGACTCTCTCACCCTGCAGTTCTGCTTTATGTGAGTGCAACCCTCTTTCCAGATGCCTTGCACTCATGGAGGATCGTATCCGTCAGACCTGGGAGTCAAACATGACTTTCACGACTCCTGAGTCTGGTGCGGGAATACTCTATGGACCCATTCTCTTGGCTGAAATGCTCAGGCTTGAAAAATAGTGCTCCTGTCCTTGAAAATCATAAAGGAGGCTCAGTAAGAGGGAGTAGGAAGGGACCTCGTTTTCAAAGTAAAGGATTCAGGAAGCGTTAAGGAGTTTCACCCCTGAATCTGAAATGGAGAAATTCCCTGCACAGGTTTCAAGTCTAAAAGTGTGAATTGCATGCCTCTTCCTATAAAAAGGAGAAAGAAGATCCATAACCTGCATCCTCTGAGCCCCCAGCAGCAGAAGTACTTACCTCTTCACCATTCTGGCCCAGCTCTACCCTGGCGGGGAACAGAGAGAGGGAGCGGGGCGGTTTCCTTCTTGTTGGTTTACTGGCTGGTGTCTAGAGGGGGGGCGACAGACAGACACACAGAGAGAAAAAGAGAGAGAGCTAATCAGGCAACAGGGAGGAAGAGGAAGGAAGTAGAAACTGGCTTTCGGAATGTTTAGGGATGTCTGGTGGAGAAAAGAATGGAGGGAAGGATTGCATGTCTTTGCCACTGCTCATTAACTCTATAAATTCATTCTAGTGAACTGTCTACCCATTTTGACTTTCAGCCTCTCTAGTCCTTTTCAGACTCTCCCAGTCCTTTCCTGCTGGAGCCTCCGGTTTTACTTGTGATTCACTGGCCTGCCTGAAGCAACATCTCACAGTGACACCCACACCCAGCTTCTAAGCATTGCCAGCGCCTTAGATCAATAATATCTCCTTCACCCTTTATGATATCCCTATCGTGTCTGAAATTATGGACCGATTTTTCAGATGGGAAAATAAAAACGCAAAACAACGCACCTAAAAAAGCACGACAATTACACTCTCCTTTGTCCCCAGGGGCGATGATAAACCTCCCCCCAGGCTGGGGTTCCCTTCCCTCATTTCATTTCTAAGGAGCTCCTCAGACTGTAGGACTCAAGAAGATCTAGCCCAAATCTCTCCAATGCTGCAATGCCCCATTTGACACTGTTCTCTCCAGCAGGATTCTAGAATCCACTGGTCACCGGATCCCTTTCCTTCCTGATCCCTGGCTTCCTATCTGAATGTGCTTCCCTTTCCGTCCTCTCTTTCTTCCCAATTCTCCTTTTGGAATCCACCCTTGCTTCAGATTCCTAAGCTTCCTAAGCTCCAGGGAGGAGCCTGGCGTGGGGACTTCTTTATTCTGAAGCAGTCCAGGCCTGGCACAGCTGGGCAAGATCTAAGTCTCTGTCAGTGGACGATTGAGGTGGACAAGCCCCGGTTTCCAGACCCCCGTCTCTATAACAGCAGGGCTTTCAGCTCTCAGCCCTCCTGGCCACAGGGTAAGCCTCACTCTGGTGGGGAACAGTCCGCCCAGGCCCAGCAGCATGGCGACATTCCTCACATTCAGAGAGACCCCTCTCTGGCTTCTCTTCCTAATTTGGTAATTACCAAGCCTCCTCCCTCCCTCTCCTCTGGGCCTGACCCAGACTTCCCCTTCCTCCAGCCCCCTCCCAGGAGAGGGGCTCTGAAGCCTCCTGACTCACCTCCTTTGCAGCGGCTGCCTCCTCCCTGAATCGCCCGGCCAGCTGGGCCACCGAGGGGGGCGCTGAGTCGTCCACACTGGCATTGGTCTCTGCCGGCCTTTCCTGGCAAACCAAGGGGAAGCCAAAGTGAACCAGCAAATATGCACTTGGCACTGCTAAGCATCAGCACTGGGTGCCACACAAGGTGCTTGCTATGTGGCCACAAGCAGGGATGCGGCTCTTGCAATTGGTTCCTGCGTTCAAAGATGTAAAAAACCCGTTCAGTCAACTGCATTTAGTGAATGTTTATAGTGTGGCTCTGGGGATCTGGAAAGGAATAAAACTTGGTGTTGCCCTGTGGGTGGAGGTTAGGGCACCCAGGGATCTGGGAGGCAGGACAAGGCCGGGGTCCTCGTCCCACGGAGACCCAGCCCGGAGAGGGCTCTATCGGTGACAGCGTCTTCCCTTCCCGTTGTCACAAGAGGCTTCGAAAACTGTAGGCTGGCAAAATGCACTGGAGGGAGAGGCCTGTAAGTGTATCTAATGGGATGAGCAAACGTCTTTGATTGAACTTTTATTTATGTATTTATTTTGGCTGCGTTGGGTCTTCGCTGCTGCGCGCGGGCTTTCTCTAGTTGTGGCGAGCGGGGGCTACTCTTCTTCGTTGTGGTGCGCGGGCTTCTCATTGCGGTGGCTTCTCTTGTTGCAGAGCACGGGCTCTAGGGCACACGGGCTCCATAGTTGTCGCTGTAGAGCGCAGGCTCAGTAGTCGTGACGCACGGGCTTAGCTGCTCCGTGGCATGTGGGATCTTCCCGGACCAGGGCTCGAACCCGTGTCCCCTGCATTGGCAGGTGGATTCCTAACCACTGTGCCACCAGGGAAGCCCCTTGATTGAACTTTTGACAAGTATTTTTGTGTCTTGTTTCCCCTACTTAATTGAGTGCCTTGGGCATAGAAATGTTCAGAAAATATTCAAATAACATGAGAGTCAAGTAGCATGGCGACGAGAACCAGACTATCTGGATTCGACGGCTGAGTTGCTCCATCTCCCTAGCCCAGTGACCTTGGGCAAATGATTTTACCTTTCTGTACCTTGACAGGGATAACAGTAGCACATCACTCACAAGGTTGTTCTGTGGCTTAAATGATTGACTATACATCTAAAGTGCGAGGACAAGGCCTGGGACATAATAAGAGCTATAGAAGGGTTATTATTACTACGGGCAACGGGGTCCTTCCTTCCAAGAACTCTGCAATGACTTCAGCTATAGGGATTTGCATATTGCATTACTGTTCTCTACAGTGTCCTCACTGAGAGAGACTCACCCCTTTTACTGTTCTGTTCCTTTTTGCTGTGAGCTTTCTGCAAACTGGTTACCAGCTGGTTACCATGCCCCTGTTCTACCACCAATGCAACCATTGGTTTCCTGTGGCCTTCCCTCCCCCAAGGTGCCTCTAGGCCCCCTGAAGAGGCCACGATGCACCCTGGCCACTGCTCACTCCCATGTGCCGTTTGTCACCAAGACTCATACGGTGAGTCAGTAAGCACTGGAAACGGCCCCTCACTTCTGCCTTGTTACATGCTGCCTATGGAACCACACGGTTTTAAAAATGTTTTTTAAATGTCCAGTCTCAGAGACATTCGGCTTTGGTTTTTGGTGGCCAGGACGATGGCATTTCGTACACAGGCTGCAAACTCCCTCCTCTGCACACAGCTAGCCGGAAACTGGGAGCAAAGTCCATTTCTGTCTTTCCACGGGGCTCATGGCCTGCAAAGACCAAGCATGCTCCACTCCAGCTGCAAGCTTGCATCCCTGTGCACCACACACACACACACACTCTCTCTCACACACACTTTCTCACACACACACTCTCTTACACACACTTTCTCTCACACACACACTCTTTCTCTCTCACACACACTCTCTCACACACATACATTCTCACACACACACTTTCTCTCACACACATTCTCTTTCACACACACTCTCTCTCACACACACTCTCACACACACTTTCTCACACACACACTCTCTTACACACACTGTCTCTCACACACACACTCTTTCTCTCTCACACACATACATTCTCACACACATTCTCTTTCACACACACTCTCTCACACTCACACACACACACGCACACTCTCACACACTCTCTCTCTCTCACACACACACACTCACATACACTTCCTAGGCACTCCTTTTTGCGCTAGAAGTGTCTCCAAGCTTTCTTACTTGGGTGCTCCCTCCAAAGGAAACGTCGCTGGTCACACCGTGATGCTGCCCCTGGAGCAGGGGAGGCACACACGGCCGCCCCCCACCACCTTGGGTGAAGTTACGTGGGGGCCAGGCTTTGTGCAGGGGGCTTTGCTTAGAGATAGGAAAGAATTGCAGCGGCCACGGACCTTCGGATCTGCTAACAGGCTGCTCTGCAGGAAAAGACAGGTCCCTCTTTACTGTTTCCTGCTGTAAGTCAAGTTTATTCTCAATCCAGCATTAAGCATCAGATGCTGATTTCACATAAAATTGTAAAAGGATTCACCTCTCTTCAAGATGCCAGAGTTCCCGACAGCGCTGGCACGAGCGGGGAACCCAGTACCCTCTCTGTTTAGTGCCCTACATGTGTCATGCTGGGCGTGGTCAGAGGCGAACATCTTGTCCTCGTGATTAATTAATTGAGCTGCTCTTAGCTAGGATGCTGGGCCCATCAGTTTGTCCATCTGTCTAACTTCCCGCCCCCATAACAGCTCAGTCTCTCTGTCCGTTACTATATACTGCTTGGGTCCTGCTGACAGTGCACTTTACCCTCGGCCCCGAAGGCGCCAATCACTGGCGGTGCAGGAAGATACATTCCAGATAAAAATAGAGCCGTACAGGAATCAGAAACTCCTCCCTAACTTCCCTGTCTCAAAACCAGGCTTGGCAAGGGGCGAGAGAACGACAAGCCTTCTGGAAGCATTTAGGGCTTAAAAGCTGGGTTGAAGGAAAGATTATAATACGTCTGAATTTGTTTTCCTGGACCCCAGTGAATGGGTTTTCTTTACAATGTCTATGCACTCCAGAGCTTGCTGAAGCCTGGCAAATCCACTCACTACCAGCACCTCTCCAGATGCTTCTCATCCTAGGTTGTAGAAGAATGACTGATGGTTGCCTCCTCTCAGTTGGGCACCTCGAAGCCCAGAGAGGGCAAGTAGCTTAGCCAGAGTCACACAGGAGAAGCCAGGCAGAATAATCTGTGAAACACTTGACTCCCACCGCCTGATAATGCAGCAATGGACATCAGTTAAGTAGCCTAATTTGTGAAGGTTCTTTGAAAACTGTAAAGCGATATATAAATAGTGAAACTATTATAAGCCGCCGGGTTACGCAGGTACAGCAGAAGAAGCATGGCTTTGAGCATGGACGGGCCCTGTGGCTCAGCCTGGTTGAGGCTTTGCCTGGATTTCTACCTTGCAATTCTAGCAGGTACCACTAGTGACCTCCTCCAGTGGTTCAACATCACACCACCTTTTGACCCCAGGCAGGTGAGAGTATCCTTCCATAGCTCAATCGCTTGCATGTGTTCCGTCTCTTTCTCTCTCTGTCTCAGCCCTGAGGCTGGTTTGGTAAGGTCTTGCTCCCACCTTGATTGTTCTTAGATCTGAGAATGACTTCCATGTCCCTGCCTAGTCCCCAACTTTCCTGGGAACTCACCCCCCACCCCAGCCTCTCCGGGGCTTAGAGTTCTTTCTCTGTTCCAAAGATGTCCATTAAGTGTTGAACATAGAGCCCGGAACACAGAAAGTCCTCCTCGAAGGGTGCTTTCTTCCCCTTCCCCCATCCAACCCAGTTGTGATGTCAGGGCCTGGGCACCTGCTCCCAGGGTCACTGATACCCTAAACTCACCCCTCTCTCGCCTGCATCCACATTCCGGGTCTTGGTCACTGTTCTGACCTCAGCTGGTCCTTTCTTCTTGGGGCCAGTTTCCACATCTTAAATCTGTTTTCTGAACTCGTCCCCCTTTGCGTCCTGCTTTAGTTGACCCCCGTCTTTACAGATTGCAGTCCCCCCGACCCCATTCCATCGATCTGGGCCCAGATCTTGCTTACCAAGCCCTCACTGCCACCGTTCCAGCCTGGCTCTGCCAGCAAGCTTTGCAAACCACTCCTGTGGTTCCTGTGACTTTGCCGAGGCCAGAAGAAAATCACCTCTGGTGTTTATTTTCTGTTTCTATGGGACCTTCTTCTGAAAACTGAGGAGTCCCTTTGTGTGGACAGCATGTAACTTCCCCCTCACTGTTGCCATGCTGAGTAAATACAACTTGGATATGCTGTTGACCATCCACATAGTGGAACCTTTGTGTACAGGCCTATATCGGGCTCTACATACCTCCCTGGCTCGGCCCCTGTTTCTCCATCCTCCTCCTTGGTCCAAGGTCTAAATATCTACCAGTCTCAGGGCCACGGGTTAGGGAAACAAGGCACCAGGGGAGGCCTCCTCATCTATAGCTTGGGGGAGAAGCAGTGAGAGGGCCCTGCCTGGGGGCCGAGGAATCCCTGCTCTTAGCTAAAAGGAGATTGTCTTGCTCACCAGAAACAGGCAAGACAAGCCAGAGCCTCCAAGTATGAGGTATGCTTGCTTCTTTGCTCTTCTAGAACTGTAGTGGATTTTAAGACCACTTACCCCCTTCCAATTAAACCATCATTTGAAAAGGAACAACAGACAGCCTCTTTGGAATGCCACAATGATTCCAGGGTCTTCCTTTACACTTACCTTACCCTTAACTCTTCAATTCACCCCAATGCTTAACCATTACCACCCGGGGACGATGGAAAGGACAACGGACTCGGAACCAGGTTGGACCGTTTGACTTACCTACCTACTTAGAGCAGCTGCTATCGGGGAGGCACTGTCTTTACAGCACTTGATACATTTTCTACTCCTCTCACAACACCTCTTCTAGAACAGAAAATGGCCCAGAGCTGCTAACTCTCTCTTCAAGTTAGTAAGTGCAGCACCAGCGTTATCTGGATTCCGAAGATCTCTTTCCACACGGACATGCTATATGAACTCTAAACTTTCACTGCAAGAGTCATCTTATTCCGTCTCTCATCAGTCAACATTATTGTCCTAGGCCCTGCGGTAAAGCAGTGAACAAGACAGAGTCCTTGCCCTTCAAGAGTCGTTACTCCAGCAAAGGTAGCAAACAGTAAACACAGAGGCAGATAAACAAGTAAGATAACGTGTTAAATGCCATGAAAAAGAGGAAATAGGGGGCTTCCCTGGTGGCGCAGTGGTTGAGAGTCCGCCTGCCGATGCAGGGGACACGGGTTCGTGCCCTGGTCCGGGAAGATCCCACATGCCGCGGAGCAGCTGGGCCCGTGAGCCATGGCTGCTGAGCCTGCGCGTCCGGAGCCTGTGCTCCGCAACGGGAGAGGCCGCAACAGTGAGAGGCCCACGTACCGCAAAAAAAAAAAAAAAAAGAGGAAATAGGGCACTTTATCTATGGGGGTACAGGCAGACATCTCTGAGGAGGGGTCATGTGAGTTGAATTCCATCTGGGGAAAAGATGGGAAGAAAACTGTTCTGAGCAGAAAGCACAGAGAGGAACAAAGGCTGAGGGACAGAGAAAAAGAGAGGTGTGGCAGGGAGGGACCTGTCGCATCCAGGAGAAAGGAGGAGAGACAAAGGATGAGAGGCAGCCTGGGGCCCACTGCATGAGGCTCCGAGGACCATGAGAAGGCGTCTGGTTTTTTTCTTTTTCTTTAGGTTTTTAATTTTATTTTATAAAGTGAAATGAACAACACTCATTCTGGAAGGGGAAAGTCAGCAGCTTGTATTTTATTCAGTTGGAGGGTTTCGAGGAGGGATGTGACCTGAGTTACATAGCAAAAGGCTGTCTGGGGCTTCCCTGGTGGCGCAGTGGTTGAGAGTCCGCCTGCCGATGCAGGGGACGCGGGTTCGTGCCCCGGTCCGGGAAGATCCCACGTGCCGCGGAGCGGCTGGGCCCGTGAGCCGTGGCTGCTGAGCCAGCGCGTCCGGAGCCTGTGCTCCGCAACGGGAGAGGCCACAGCAGTGAGAGGCCTGCGTACCGCAAAACAAAACAAAACAAAACAAGGCTGTCTGTGGAGGATGTATGAGATTGGCCAGGAGGAAGGTTCTGGCAGGGCTCCAGCTGAGCAGCGATGGTGGAGTGGACCAGGCTTGTAGCAGCAGATGGTGAGAGGGCGTGGATCTGGAGGTGGCACAGCTAAGAATTACTGATGCACTGGTTGTGGGAAGTAAGGGCAATAGGACAATCAAGGATGACTCGCAGATGTTTGACGTGGACAACAGGATGCATGGGGGTATTTTTTTTTTTTTTTTTTTTTTTTTTGGTTTTTGTGATACGCGGGCCCCTCACTGTTGTGGCCTCTCCCGCTGCGGAGCACAGGCTCCGGACGCACAGGCTCAGCGGCCATGGCTCACGGGCCCAGCCGCTCCGCGGCACGTGGGATCTTCCCGGACCGGGGCACGAACTCGTGTCCCCTGCATCGGCAGGCGGACTCTCAACCACTGCGCCACCAGGGAAGCCCGCATGGGGGTATTTTTTCCTGGGTCGGGGAAGGCTTGTTGGAGAGAGAGATGTGGGTGAGGGTATATGGGGACTGAACAGCTCTCTCTTTCTTGGTCACGAAAGTTTAAAATGTCTATTAGACATTCACGTTGAGATGCAGTGGAGGGAGTGGAATATACACCCAAGTCTTGAGTTCAGGGGAGGTGTCCAGGCTGGAAACAAAACTTTGAGAGTCACTAGATAGAGATAGTATTTGAAGTCACAGGACAGTATAAAACCAGGAAATATAGAACAGGGAAGGGGAGAGGTCCAAAGACTGAACTCCTTATTAATTGTGTCTCCTTATTAGCACTGAGCTGCCTTTCACTCACAAAGGTGAGGGGACAGCTCTTGTTATCCCAGTAGGAGCCTTACAGACGTTTTGGTGCAGATTGCCGACAGGATGGGTCAAGGCCAGAAGAGTTCTTTGGCTTAGATGATAGAGGGTAAAACCCTGGAATGCCATGGAAAGGAAAAAAGCTCGTGTCCTCCATCTATGCTGTTGGGTCATGTGTTCATCACTTCTTGAGCATCTGTAGACACTGCAGGATGCACTGGGATAACAGCGATTGGGGGAGTGGTGGTGGCGGCATGGAGAGGAGGTAGAAAAGAAGAACAACAACTAGACAAGGCAGAAGACAAACAGGTACACGTGAACGCTGATCGACTATTTCACGTAAGACCAAAAGTCCCAAATATCCCCTACCTGCCCACTTGTCGGCTTTAAGAATCTGAAAATGGCAGGTCCTTGACCTCTGCGATTCTCTGCCAGGGAAAAACCCAGGTAGGATGCTCTGCTCACACAAAGGATCCACGGGCCACGCCCCAGGTAGCGTGTCCCTCCGTGGGACCTCCAGTGCTTCCCACTTCCTCCCAGGACGTGGTGCTGCAGCCCAGTGGCCTGGACAGGGTTCAGCAGCCCTCAGTCACTGGACACCGGCCTGACCACTTCAGTGGTTTGAGGAGCAGGGTAGCCCACAGCCTGAGATGCCTGGCTGGCCAGCCAGGTGGGGTCAGCGGGTTTGGTAGTGGTGGCACAGGCAGGGTTAGCATCCAGGTACATTCCCAGGTGATAGCAGGGACAACAGAGAAATGGGAGGGAGAAGTTCATTCTAAATGTCGTGATACTGTAGGAACTCACCAATGAAATCTCAGCGATAACGTAGGTGAAATTTCTCTGTGAAACCTGTTAACTGTTGTATAAGCATAAGGATAAAAATTTATTTTGAGTCTGATGGGGTTGCTGATGCACAGGGATCATATCACAGGAGTGGAAAGAACAGCTAATTCAGAATCAGATCTGGGTTTCAGTCTTGGCTCTGACATATATTGGGGGTGGACCTTTCTGAGCCTCAGGATTCTTGTTGGTAAATGAGATTATTAACATCCATCAGGGGGCTTCCCTGGTGGCGCAGTGGTTGAGAGTCCGCCTGCCAATGCAGGGGATGCGGGTTCGTGCCCCGATCCGGGAAGATCCCACGTGCCGCGGAGCGGCTGGGCCCGTGAGCCACGGCCGCTGAGCCTGCGCGTCCAGAGCCTGTGCTCCGCAATGGGAGAGGCCACAACAGTGAGACTCCCGCGTACCACAAAAACAAAAACAAACATCCATCAGCCTTTTTGTCCTAACCCAAATTGCAACATGCCCCCTGTAGTCTGGAGGCTGCACCACCCTTCTCCCACGGACAGTAGGAGGTAGCCAATATCCCCAGAGTCCCCACAAGATTCACAATCAGCCCTGTCTGTGCCAGGCATAGTGCACAGATGATGGGGTTACGGTGCTGTATTGGGGGCAGGAGAGCACAGAGCTCAGGCTTCGAGCCGGACTGCCTGGATTCAAAGCCAGGCTCTGCATAAACTCGTTCTGTGGCCTTGGACAAGTTGCCTAACTTGTTTGTGCGTCAGTTTCTATTTGTAAAATGGGGAGAATACACCAAGGGATGCCCAGGATCTCATCTAGTCTACCCCTGCCCTTCCATTCTCTCTGGGGCATAGGTTGTACTCTCTGCTGCTTCCTGCCCCTCTTAGTTCAGGAGTGGGCTGTCACGAGTCAGCCATTTGTGGGCTACACTTAACAGGCACTTAACAGACACTCCATTCCTGAGCTCTCAAACCAGCCCAGAGAAACTGATGTGCGTACTAACTAGCAATTAAAAAAATAATAAAGCAGGGGCTTCCCTGGTGGCGCAGTGGTTGAGAATCCGCCTGCCGATGCAGGAGACACGGGTTCGTGCCCTGGTCCGGGAAGATCCCACATGCCGCGGAGCAACTAAGCCCGTGAGCCATGGCCGCTGGGCCTGCACGTCCGGAGCCTGTGCTCCGCAACGGGAGAGGCCACAACTGTGAGAGGCCCGCAAACCACAAAAAAAAAAAAAATAATAATAATAATAAAGCTAAGTTTAATTTTATGGCTTTTAGGGTCATGACCTAGGTCATGTCCCCTCTTCCTTCTCCTCTACCCTTCCATCTCTCTTCCTCCTTCTTCGTCTGATGATGGTTATTGCTATTATTTTATATGCTCTCCTGCCACCTAATTCAGGGATCTCTCGGAGGCCTGCCAGTAAGGATGCTGGCTAAGTCCTGAGCATGGACTTGGAGCCCTTTCTCTGGCCACCTTGGTCAAGTCATATGAGCTAGAGAAGCCTCAGCTTCCTCATTGGTACAATGGGAACAGCACCTGCCTTGCCTTCCTCCTGGGATAGTTGTGAGGCTCTAAGGACACAGTGAATGATAGCACACTGGAGGAGAGGTACACAGAGATGGGTAGGATGGAGATTGTCCACACCCCTGAGTTTATGGCCTGCTGGGGAACAGGGGCAATTAAGCAAGTATTTAAAGTATGATGGGTCAGCCAGTGTGGAAGGCAGGATAATAGCCCCCAAAGATGTCCACATCCGAATCCTGGAACCTGTAGATATGTTAGGTTACATGGCAAAGGGGAAGTAAGGGTACAGGTGGGATTAAGGTTGCTAATCAGCTGACCTTAAAATAGGGAGATTATGCTGGATTATCCAGGTGGGCCCCATGCAATCCAAAGGTTGCTTGAAAGTGGGAGAGGATGGCAAAGGAGTCAGCGTCAGAGTGATGGGATGTGAGAAAGACTTGACCCACTCTCGCTGGCTTTGAAGATGGAGGAAGAGGCCAAGAGTCAGAATGCAGGCAGCCTCTAGAAGCTGGAAAAGGCAAGGAAGTGGTCTCTCCCCTTGAGCCTCTAGAAGAAAGGCAGCCCTGCTGACACCTTGATTTTAGTCCCAGGGAGATCTGTTTGGAACTTCTGACCTCCGAAACTGTAAGATAATAAATTTATGTTATTTCAGCTGCAAAGTTTGTGGTCGTTTGTTGCACTGGCCATAGGAAACTAAAGCAGTCAGCAAGTGCTGCTGAGCACCCACTAAGGGCTCTGAGCTCTGGGGATGTAGTGCTACAGGAGAGGCTCCACTCTCACTGGAGCTCAAGTTCCAGGGGACAGACAGGCTGTGAACAAATAAGCAAGTGGATGGGTAGTACGTGATTGCTGCGAGGTGGCAAGTCAAAGGAGGCCTCCCCGAGCAGAAGAAGAGGGAGGTGACATCGAGTTCAGGATGCTGTGACTGGAGAAGGACAGAGCGAAAAGCACAGCATGGGCACCCAACCTGGCCAGAGGCATCCAGGAGGGCTTCCAGGAGGAACCACCAACCTGGCGAAGCTTGAAGGGTGGACAGAGTTGTTCACTCTCCCGCTGAGGGAGCTGCATGTGAAGGTTGCAAGGCCAGGGGCATCCCAGGGAACTACTAGAAGTCCCTAAGCCTGGTACAGGGTGTGCGGCAGGAGGTGCAAGATAAGGCTGCAGAGGAAACAGAGGCCAGAGCAGGCAGGGCCCTCTAAGCTGGGACCCTGTTCTTAGGGCCATGCAAAGTCATTGGAGGGATTTTAGCAAGAAAGTAAAACCACTGGATTTATTTTGATGGTCCCTTTGGCTGCCGTGGGGTGGGGAGACCAGTGCAGAGGCCACTGCTGTTGTCACGAAAGGTAAAAAAGTGAGCAAATTTGACAACCCACTGCCTCCTATGGAGTCTTAACCACTGGACCACCAGGGGAGTCCCTTCTACTGCCTCCTACGGAAGGTGGATCCTGGCACCCAAAAAGTCCCTTCACTGAGTGGAGCCTCCTGTTGGGTCCAGATCTGCCAGGGGAGCTGGGAAGAAGACTGTAGAGGACAACAGGAGGGGACAGGGCAGCTGAGACCCTGAGGAGTGGACAGGGTCAGCCATTTGTGGGGGAAATGGCCACTGTGAAAGAAACCTCTGATGATGGGGTGACCAAAAGGGTTCTGATGAACAGGAATCTCTGGTCACTGATTTACAATTGTTAGCTGTGTTGTATCATTATGATCGCTTCCTGCAATCTGCAAACCTTCAGTGGAAGTTCTACTGAAAGCAGCAGCTTTTTATTTGTGGGTGCTTTTGAAAGGGGTACTGTGAGAATCAAAAGTGTCTATGGCCCATCATTGGTAAAGGAATGCTTTCAGTAAGAAGAGGTTATTGAGTCAACCATTCAGTAGATATTAATGAGCCCTACACATGCCAAGGATTCACAGGGTGTTTAGGTCTACTAGGCTCATAGGAGAATGGAGAACAAGGATTCAGTAGAGGCAGAAAACTGGGACCAAGGGTGACCATGAACAGATAAGTCCATCTGGAAATTAGTAACTATCTTAAGGATGGCTTAGACATAGGGTTGGAGCCAACCCTCTGTAGATCTCTGGAGTCTGTGAGACTAGACAGAATGGTGGCCTGAACTGGGGTAGGGTCCATGGGGATGAACAACATTACTAGGACTCAAAAGCAACTTAGGGGCTTCCCTGGCGGCGCAGTGGTTAACCATCCGCCTGCCAATGCTGGGGACACGGGTTGGAGCCCTGGTCCGGGAAGATCCCACATGCCGAGGAGCAACTAAGCCCATGTGCCACAACTACTGAGCATGTGCGCTCTAGAGCCCACGGGCCACAACTACTGAGCCCACAGGCCACAACTACTGAGCCCGTGGGCCACAACTACTGAAGCCCATGTACTTCGAGCCTGTGCTCCACAACAAGAGAAGCCACAGCAAGTGAGAAGCCCGAGTACCGCGACGAAGAGCAGCCCCTGCTCGCCGCAACGGGAGAAAGCCTGCACAGCAAGGAAGACCCAACGCAGCCATAAATAAATAAATAAAATTTAAAAAAAAAAAAAAAAAAGCAACTTAGGAGAAGGATTGACTGGAAGGTGACTGACCAGGTAGGCGCAGGGAGGGGCCAAGGTGCTGCCCAGGTTTCTGGCTCTGTCTGCTGGGTGGACAGGGGTGCCATCCACAGAGATGGTGAGCCCCGGGGACAGCATGGCTGGGAAGAGAGAGGCAAGAGGTGGTGAGAGAAGGGAAAGATCCCCAGAAGGGGTGAGTGAACAGAGCAGAGGGTCCAGGACAGACCCTTGAAAGACCTGCTTGGGATTTCTGGAGTCAGATGAACCTGGGTTTGAAACTTGGCTCCTGTTACAAGGTGATGGCCGTGTCTGAAGACAGGCAGGGTGAGTGGAGGCCGGGTAGGAGATGGAGACGGTGCTGGGACGAGGAGGCAGAAGCACCGACCTCGCGGTCCAGGCGGCGCACGCACAGCCATCTTCCTCCTCTCCTTCCTCCTCCCACCAGTGGACGTGCAGGGGGGGTGGATCAAATTCAACCCTGTCAGTCTGGCAGCCTCAGAGCAGCTAGCTGGTTTTTTTTTTTGTTGTTGTTCTTTTTGTTCTTTTTAGGGGAAAGGGGAAGAGTGTGGAAGAAATGCTTCTGCACAGTTAGCATAGGTGATGCAGAGGGATTCACTCACCTAGGCCAACAAGTGAATCTACAATCCGTTGGCTCTTCAAAGAGAGTCCAGAGACTCCTGTCACGTGCTCTCTTGTGCTGGTTAGTCCTGTAATAAACCCGATTTCACCGCGAGCCCCTCTGACTCCTGGGGTTTGCTGCCACCAGAGGCCCCCCCCCCCAAGAATAACCTTCCCTGGGGACCATTTCTGCTTCCCAAGCAGGAGTGATAGTGAATGTGTCCTGAGGTCTGGGACATTTGCCCTTCATGCTACAGCAGAAAGCCCAGGCATACCTTCTAAGATTAGGACAAGTCACCCAAGGACCAGGGCCTGCCTCCCAGTCAGCTGCAGCCTCTCCTGTTACAGAGGCTCCTCTTCGCTCCCTCCCCTCCTCCCTTGCAGTCTGGAGCTGGACTCTTAGCAGGAAGCCCCTTGGGATTCTCTGTGGGTTGGGTCACCCTGGTCAGGGTGCGGCGCTGGGTCCTCTGCTCCTTTTTCTTTTACCACATCTTGGATTCATTCATTCATTCATTCATTCGTCCTGTACTCCAGGCCCTGCATGAGGATATAGCTACAAACAAGATGATACAGACTCTTTTCATTATGTAAGTTACGGTCTAGTGAGGGTAATTGTTCAACAACCAACATTATTTTTACCCCAGTTTATTGTTTATTAGGGCGATAAATGTTGCAGAGGGAAAGGACTAGGAAAGCAAGTGACAGGGGGACCCGACCCAAAGATGTTTCACAAAGATGTGAAAGATAAGTAGACGTGATCCAAGCAAAGTGTGTGTGGTAGGGAAGGGAGTGGGGTGGGGGGGTTAGCCAAGGGCATTCCAAGTAGAGTTACACAAAGGTCTGGAAGTGAGAAGAGCAGGAGGGGTTTGAGGAAATAAAAGAAGGCCAATGAATGTGGCCAGGAACTCAGCGAGCTTATCAAATACCCAGGGTTTTGCAAGCTTATTTCTTTCCACTGTAAGCACCATCCCCTAACCCATTACCATATTAAGTGCTCAAATGCCGGTAAATGAATGAATGAATAAATGAATGATGCCTCAGTAAACCAACACCAATGGGCTGACATTGTGAGGGCTTGATAAACATAGATCAGAGCCTTGAAGTAAAAATGGAAACAAAGTGTCAGCCAGGGTTGGCTCTAGGCATACCAGGCTTGAATAGTTAGTCCAAGGTCACTGGACTATAACTAGAGGGCAAAGAATGAGACCTTCTCTGATGAATCCAATACCTAACAGTCTGAGCCTCCAGGCTCTACTTGGAGCTAAGAAATGCATTATAATTTCTTATTCCCAACCCTGAGTATATCTGTCTTCTCTAGTTTTAATAACCCAATCTATCCTAAAACATGACCTATCTAAAAAATACTTTAAATATGTCTATTTCTTTACCTAGAAGGGTTGAATCTTTCTGTTGGCTGCTGACTTTCAGACACATTTCATCAAGGAGGCACTGAGGCACAGGGAGGCATGGGTTCCCTATCAGGGTAGAATGGTGTGGAATGGTGTCTGCCCAGGATCTGAAATCCACATCTCTGGTCTGTTTCTACAGCTGTCCTCAGACACCAAGGCTGTCCTTTCCTACCTTGCTTCCCTGGAATGCTCCAGGCAAGAGTCCATAATCTCCAGTATATCAAAGAGGCCCCATGCAAAGCATAGGACAGGCTCTACCTGCCTTAGAAGCTGACTCACTGGGATGGGGCCAAAAGGTTCCTGAAGCGGTTATTCTAATTATCATTCCCATCTCCTCTTGCCACACCCTCCAAAGGAGAGAGAAGAAAAGAAAAACACAAAGCCGAGTTAAGTTGCTTCACTTGAAAGGTCTGTTGGGCTTTATAGAACAAAACAGCTGACTGGGAAGGGTGGGGCAGAGGGTAGACGGTCAACCTGCAGAGGCTTGTCGATGGCCTGATCTCCCTTTTCCACCTGTCCTTCCCTCTGGCTGCTCCCTTTGGGCCTGGGGCTGATTCACAGTGGGAGTGTCTCCTCCAGGCACTGACTAAGAGCACTCTAGGGTCAAGAGGCCCACAGGAGTCCAGACCTGATGAGCTGCTCAAGTTCCCTCTGTGCCCAGCAACATCCCCCTACTGGGTGATTCTATCTACACCTACTACCATTGCTCAAATGGCTCTCTTTAGAAACTGGTTTTGAATTAGTAATGGTAGCCTTTTGTTATGTATTTTCTCAACAATAATAAAGCAGCTAATTTACTGTAAGTTTATTGTGCTGGGTACTATGTTAAGATGATCTCTTCCAGTCCTCACAACATCTCTGTGACATGGGTTTCATAATCACTTCCATTTTACTCATGAGAAAACTGATACTCAGAGAGCTCAAGTAAGTGGTCCAGGATTGCACAGCTACTAATGATAGGTCTAGAATCCACTCTCAGATGGTCTATGAAGGCCTGTGTTCCGAACCACAATGCTACATGCCTCCAGGAGCCAAAGCATTTGAGAGTTCACATTTTGGGGTTAAAAAGTGCTCATCAAATTCCATAATAATAAAACAAACAACCCAATAAAAAAAGGGCAAAGGATCTGAACAGACGCTTCACCAAAGAAGATATATGAATGGCTAATCAGCACATTAATCAATAAACACAAATTAAGACTGCAAAGAGACATCACTGCACACACACACACACACACACAAGAATGGCTAAAATAAAATAAACTGACAACACCAAACGTTGGTGAGCCTGCAGAGCAACTGGAATGCTCATACATGGTTAGAGGAAATGCTAAATGGTATAGGTGCTTGGAAAAATATTTTGGTAGCTTCTCATCAAGTTAAACATAAACACCAACCAAATGATGACCAGACAATCCCACTCGGGTATTTGCCCAAAAGAAATGAAAACGTGTCTACATAAAGACTTGTATGCAAATTTTAGAGCAGCTTTATTATTAATAGCCCAGATCTGGAAACCCAAATGTCCATCAACTGGTGAGTGGATAAACAAACATACTATGTTATACGCAAATCACAGAATACCACTCAGCAATGAAGAGGAACAAACTAGTGATATGCACATGGCAGGGAGGAATCTCAAACGCATTATGCCAAGTGAAAGAAGTCAGACATGAAAGACTACCAGTAGGATTCCATATGCATAACATTCTTAAAACGGCAAAGCTATGGTGATGGAAAGCAACTAACTGATTGCCTGGGACCAGGGGTAGGGGCAGAGGACTGACTACAAAAGGTATAAGGGAACTTTTGAGGTGAAAGAAATGTTCTATATCTTGATTGTGATCTATATCTTGTGATGGTGGTGGTTACATAACTATATACAGCTGTCAATACTCATCAAATTGTAGTTTAAAAATAGGTGAATTTTATTGTGTGTAAATTTTATCTCGTAAATGTGATAAACATTTTTTTAAATTAAAAAAACGTGCTCACCATAGTTTTTTTTTTTTAAAAAAAGGTTGAGGCACTCTCCCTCTGCATGAGGTCTTCGTTCTGGGGGTAGGGGAGTTGGCTTAGTCCCAGGACGCCAGCCCCATGGGCCCAACGATATTGGCTGCTGGCAAGAAGGTGCTGTGGCTGCAGGAGGCTGGCAGCCTCTGGCAGCTGCTAGGAACAGGCCACACCCAGCCACTCCTATCCAATCCAGGGCAGCCACCAGCACTCAGGAAGCAAGAATGGTGATGAGAGTGCAGAATTTGGCCAGAATTTGGCGCTTGACAAGCTCAGGTTTGAATCTCATTCTCTAATTTATGGGTTGTGGCATCACAGGCCATTGACTTAACTACTTAGAGTCTCATCTGTAAAATGTGGCTAATACACCCCGGAGGGGGTCGTGAAGATGCTAAGAGATAGTGTTTGATAGGACAGTTTGGGTCCAAATCCAAATCCTGCCTCTTACTCGGTGTGTGATCTTAGGCAAGACTTAACTTCCCTAAGCCTCAGTTTCTTCACTTGTAAAATAAGGCTTATAATAGCAATTGTCTCATATGATTGTTATAAAGCCCAAATGAGATCATTAATGCCTGGTACATAATAAGCTTTCCCTCCCATTTTAGCTATCATTGTCACCTAAGACACTGGTCACCACTCAGTAGGTATTAGTTGGAATGTGGGCTCCTTTGCATGCCTTATAGGGATAGCAGGCTGTTGCCTGTTGGCCCTGAAGAGTTGCAGGGGGACAGTAGGGACCTGCTGCCGCCAAGTCATTTCCATTGCCATCCTGTAGAACGAGTCTGCAGACCAGGTGGGTTGGCATTGCATCTTCACGTCAGAGGAATTTACAAATGGCAATTTTCTGAATCACACAAAAGGGCCGACTGGCTAATTGGAGTGAGATTCTGGACTCCAGCCATGAGTAGCCTTACTCACAGCAGGGCCGTTCATGTGCTGGGTTTCAGTTGGATGTTTCGGGGGATGTGGGGGAGCCATCCAAGGGAAGCCTGCCTCTGGCTTCTTCTGTAGGAGGGCAGAGTCCTGCACCCAGGGCCCTGCACCATGAAAGGAAAGCCCCATGGCCAGAGTTTGAGGGTGGTGCCTGCTCCTTGATAAACAAGCCTAATCAGGCTAATTTATCAAGAGGGAGCAGGGGCCCTCAGGGACTAAGGTGGGTGAATGGCTAGAGTAGCTCTCCAGGGAACATGCTTGGGTCCAAACAGATGCAGGGAGTGGGAATAAGAGGTTATGTCTCTGGGCAGACATGCTTTGTCCTGCACAGTCAGAAGGGAAGATCCCGATGAGTTATTTCAAGAGCTGAGCACCTTGGGGGCGGGGGAGGCCACTGACCCAGCAGTCAGGAGAGCTGTGTGAACTCTCCACCCCTCTCTGCCCTTCCGTCTCCTCACCGGTAAAATGAAGGGCTTGTCAAGGATGCTTTCCAAGGCCCTTTCGGCTGGCTAACTATTTTTTTTTACTTTAACATCCCTGTGAGGAAAACCGGGAATGCTTAAGTTACCTTTCTCATGTAGATGAACAGGTGGATGGATACCTGACTAAATTTAGGCAGAATCAGGGCAAACTCTTCAAGGAAGCTCAGGAATTCCCACGGAAATGCATCGATATTACCCCCTGGCCCCCACCACCTTGACACACAGCTCTGCAAAGCTAAGCACCCCATCATCCCTCTTGCATCTGCCTCTTCCAAAGAAGATTCGAAAAATGGGATGGTCTCCCATTCTCAAACCAGGAATCAAATGGCAATGCAGTATAATCCCTTCACTCCAAATTAGCAAACCGGGGTTAGTTATTCTCTTAAAAAGAAGAGTTTCAGGAGAGGGAGAGGACAGGGCTCAAAGAGCCTAGGCGTTTAAAAGCCATTAAAGAGGAAAGTGGGTGAGAAATTAGTAACAAAGAACAATGACAATGAAGGGATACAAAGGCTGAAAGAAGTATAAACTGTCAAGGGGAAAAGTAACTGAGTAGAGAGTTCAGGTTTTTCCCCAGGCGTGTTGCTGCCCAGCTGGGGAAAAAAATAACCCTCATTTTGGTTTCCTCGGGAAGTCATACAAAGATGGAATGACTACAGGTTTTGTTTTCTTTCATTCACACCCTTCGGCCTGTTACTTTTTTTACTATCTACTACACCAAGGGCTCAGTGCCTTGGCCAGCTTGAGAGCCTCAGGGTTCTGAAGCAGGAACCAGGGGCGGCTCCAAGAATAGAACAGGCCTGCAGGAAAGCATTTGGAGTAGATACAGACAGAGCTTTTCATGAACCCTCTAGGGTGAGTGACTCTCTGGGGCCCCAAAGGAGAGGGGAGGGATTGCCCTTCTTGCAGCGGGGCTCCCAGGCTCTGAGCAAAAGTTCCTCACAAGAAAGATCCTCCCAGTAGCAAACACAGAAATATACAGGCCCCCACCGCAAGAAGAAACATGAGTAGAAGGTCTAAGATACAAGTAAACCAACCTCCCCTTGTTCCCCTCTTATCAGCAATTGTACCACCCTCCACCACATGCATGAGAAATCTCTTTGGACAACGGCCAAGGTGCTCCTCATGTAGATATTTGAGCGGAAGATTCACAAGATGGTTTGGTTTTCTTATGGACGGTCCAGCAGTACTTTATCCCATCACACCAGCACACCCACACTTACACCTCCAGGCCGCCTCCAGGCAGCCCAGGATGGCAGCTGCTGTGGCTCTCCTGGGAGAGGTGGCTCCACGCGTAGTGGCTTCCAGGCCACTTCACACAGAGAGGATCTGGGATTGCAGAAGGACCTCCTCCACCCCTCCTCCACCCCCACAGAAAGCAGAGAATAGAAATGGTGCTCATTTCCACCCCAAGGTCAGCATGGTGCTGGTGATGAGATCAGACTGGCCCATGCCGGCCCTTCTGCAATCATCCTGCCATCCAAGCACAGGTTGTTGTGATGCAGTTTGTAGAGGACTCATATTTCCCAGATCTATCTCCTCTGCGCTTCATTTTCTCCTCCGTAAAATGGGAATGAGAGCTCCTACACAGGGTCATTATCATGATGAAGTGAAATGTACATGGGAAGTGTCTTACAAGCCAATATTGATTGATTGATTTGTTCCTACTTTCCACTGATTTCACTTAATAAGGCCAAGAACTGGCTTATGCTGGCATTAGAAACTTTTTAGTAGTCAAGACCCTAAGCTAAGCAGAGATTTTGGGGGGTCCATAGTGGCAGGTATTTTAAAGCCAAGTGAGATAGAAGAAGATTCAATATTCCTACAGAGTCTTGGTTACACATTTTAGGGAAGGCTGGAGAAGGTTCCTGAAACAATCAACCAACACATGTCGGGGAGGGGACAGTTACAGAGAAATTAAGTCATGGTCCGTGTTCTGTTGAAGCTGACAGTCCAGCTGGGGAAATATGAAGCAAAGATCGATTCAAGACAAGAGCAAGTTAAGCAGACAGCGGTACAAGAAGTTGTATCCGTGTAGGCATGATTAATGGCCCAAGGAGCAGCACAGGCTGTAAATGTGGCTGCGTCTGAAGGCCCAGGAAGGAGAAGTGATGGAGTAAGTAAGGGTCAGGGGTAAGACTGGATCAGAAGATGGTTACATACAGTGCTCCAGAGATAGAATGTTTGATTCACATCCCTACTCTGCTCCTTATGTGACCGAGGGCAGGTAACCAACCTCTGTAAATTTCAGCAGCCTTGTTTGCAAAGCGAGGATAGCAACATTTGCATCATAGGCTTGTGTAAGAATCAGAAGAGATGTACGGTACTCAGCAGAGTCTGGCACACAATAAATGCTCGCTAAATGCAGGCTATTATTATACACAAACCAAGGTATTTGGAATTTATTCTGAAGAAGTAAATCTGGCAAGGAGTTTAAAGGAAAACATTTGTCCTGAATTCCCACTATGCAAACCAGAACTGCAAAGGGGCAGTCAGGCAGCCCCCGCAGTGATGCAGACATCCTTCTGGAGAGAGGGTTGGACATTAAGGGAAGGGTGGGTGACCCGGCTCAGATGGCTGGAAAGGACCCTGTCACCCTAGGAGGCCCTGGGGCAGGCACGTGGAGAGTTCAGGCACATTCCCCATCTATCCCACCAGAAAGAAGGCCAAAATATAGAAGAGAGCTGAGAAGATGGAAGGAAGACTTCTATTTAAGGAGCAAGTGGGGGAGGGGACTGGCAGGGGAGGGAGGAGAAGACAGAGGCTAAGAGCTGGGGATAGAAAAATTCCAGACTGGTATCAGCTATACGATCTGGCCAGAGAATGAACACGTGGTCTAAGGGGAGCCTGTGATAACAGTTCCCAGCATGCTTTGCTGATTTCCCATGCCTGCCTCCGGGGTTCATGGCATTTTGAAGGCAAACTGAGATTAGTTAGCTGAAACATAGGATGTAATAGCAGAATATAGGATAAAAGAGTGTTAAAATGAAACATTTCCCTTTTTAACTAAGAAAGAAATCCCAGAGGCTAATTATATATATATATATATGTATATATATACATATATATATACATATATATATATACACACACACACATATATATATATTTTTGCCCCTCTACTATGAAAAAAAAGTAAAACTTTTTAATGGCAAAAATACTATAAATGAAGTAAACAGAACACAGTAGATCTGAAAAATTATTTGTAACACAGATGAAAAGGAGATATCTGTTATACAAAGTGCTCTCACAAAATGACAAGAACAATATATAAGAAAGGATATAAATAAGTAATTCATAGAAAGGCAAATTCAAAAAGCCAATAAACATAAAAAGATGGTCAAACTTACTAGTTGTCAGGCAAATGCAAATTAGATTAACACTGAGACTCTATGCTTATCAGGCAGGCAAGGAGAGGGGAGAGAGAAAAAAAACAGCCATTGCCGTTTCAGAAACAGGAAAAAGGAACCACCACAGATTGCTGGAGGAAATAAGAGTTGTACAGCCTTTTAGGAAAGTTATCTGGGAACATTTATTATATTAGATTTGTTACACAAATCTTTCGACTCAACTCCACACTTCTGAGAATCTACTCCACAGACACACAAGCCCCGGTATATAAGGACGTGGAGGCTGACTGCAGCACTGTTTACAGCAGCAAAAGTCTGGAAACAAAGTGAATACCCATGAAAAGGGAAATGTTTTATGGTCCATTCACATAACAAGCTATTATGAAACCATTAAAAAGGATGAATTAGAGCACTCCAAACTTCCATGAAAAACTGTAACATGAGAACAGTTAGATGCAGAGAAATGTGTATAATATGATCCCAGTTTTATAAAGCAACACAGTCTAGCCCCATATGTGTCTATGTGTACACATAGCTATCCATCATATGTGTGTGTATAATGTATATATAATAATTTATATAGTTAAAGAATATGAAATATCCTACAGAAAGGTATACATATGAGGTTTCTGGAAGCTGAGGTGATAGAGAAGAGAGATGATTTGGGAGGGGCAAACCAAAAGAAAAACACTGCCTGTAAAAGACCAGCATGCCTGCTATGATCTCAGTCATGTAAAATTGTGTATGTGTATTTGAATGAGTAAATTGGAACTAATTCACAGGGCTGTCCATGATATATTTTCAAGGAAAAGAAAGCAAGTTACCAAGACATAATATGAAAAACATCAAATTTTAAAAAATTTTTTAAATACTGAAATGAGAGTTTCAAGCTCTACTCCCCAAATCTTTTGGGAAAGTCTGGTGTGAACAAATACCTGAAAACAACTTTGTAGTGAGTTGTCAGTCTTTTCAAAATATCAAAACAAGGGCTTGAGCGTCTGGGGACAGGACACATATGCCCAGAGGGAAGGAGGAGGTGAAGTTCATAATTCGGTAAAGTTATTGTGCCACTAAGTTTATATACATGCATCCTAAAGCTGTTTTCAGGTTTACTAAGATCTAGGGCCACTCACCCCATTTGTAGTAGCTCCCAAAACATTTAAAAATGTTTTCTCTTCGCTATTACAAACTGCTCTCTGCTCGAGGAAATGATCAATGCGAAGCAAAAATGTCCCTTTCCATCTCAGCAGATCCGGAGAAAAACCAAACAATGAGACCAGAGAAAAGTGAAAGAAACAGGGTGATTTCCTTTGGACCCCACACCCAGATTCTCTAAAGATCTTGTACATCTCAGCATGGACTCATTTACATCCCCGGTGATAAACAATGCCCTCAGGGGGTTATGTATTCATCACTTTTGGAAAGGAAAAAGATCAGGGATCAATATTGACTGAGTGCTTACTATGTGCAGGGCACATCACAGATGGAGCTCACTGAATTCTCTGGACAGCCCTGAGAAGTAGATATTATTAGATTATTAGTCTTATTTTACAAATAAGCATAGAGATAAAGTCAGTTCCTCAGAGTCACATGCTGATGTAGTGGAGCTGGGTTCAAAACCAGGCCACTCTGACTCTTAATAGGACCCAGCCATCGTCCCTTCTATGAAATCTACTTCGACTCTAGATGTCAACGATGTAACTTCAGAGCAGGAGCTGCCATTCTGAGAAGGCAGCCTGACAGCTGGGAGCAATGACCTCTTTGGGAGCAGATGGGAAACAGAGATTTTCCCAAGGTGTAAGACCCATGCAGATCCTGGGTGTACTTTGCAGCCCGTTTCCACACCCCTCTCCCACATCATCTGGGGTGGGCCTTGCAAACTCCAGTGCTTTTAGAGACCAGGCAGGAAATGGAAAGCGGGGTTGGGTGACCCTGCTACTCAGCTCCAGCCCACTGCCTGTCTGGGGCACCCTGAACCACTTTTCAAAAGATCATTCAAGGCCCAGCATCACCAGATGATCTGGATTTCCAAGAGATTAAAATCCAGATTTTTTTTGTGTGTGTGTGGTACACGGGCCTCTCACTGTTGTGGCCTCTCCCGTTGCGGAGCACAGGCTCCCGACGCACAGGCTCAGAGGCCATGGCTCACGGGCCCAGCTGCTCCGCGGCATGTGGGATCTTCCCAGACCCGGGCACGAACCCGTGTCTCCTGCATCGGCAGGCGGATTCTCAACCACTGCGCCACCAGGGAAGCCCTAAAATCCAGATTTTTAAGTGCCATGTATTGATCCCGTTTTTAACATCATCTCAGTTACAAAAAAAAAAGGAAAACCTCAGTGCAGGTAGAAAATGTCTGCCTGCAGCCTGCAGCATTTGGCCCAGAAGGCTACCAGTTTGCTACTTCTGATTCACAGGAAGAATGTTTTTACCCTATTCGACCAGTTTTCCTGGATAATCCCAGGAGGTATCTTTTGGTTTAATATATGAATTTTTTAAAGTATTATATGTACATCATTATATCACTGTTCTTAATATTAAATAATATCAAAGGTATTATTACCTCCTCATTGAATTCTAAGGGGGATTAGAATATATAACTCCAGATGGAAGGAGAAGAGTTCAAGTTCTGTTCCTGCCCAGCAGGGCTACTAGACCCCTTAACCATTCTTAGCCTTGGTCTCCTAATCAATAAAATGGATCAGTAATACCCAACTCACAGAACAGCTGTGAAGGTTTTAAAAGACAAGCTGTGTGGTAAAGGTATTCAATAAATATTTGTTCCATTCCTTCTAAAAGACAGGTGTGAGGCTCCATAAATATTGTAAAATAGATCAGTTGAGAGAGATTATGTTGCTTTATCAATGGTTTCTTCACTTCATAAAAGGATTTCCCATTGTGGGCTTCTGTCATGCATGAAAAACATGATGATTTCCCTAAAATTTTAGTTTATGCATAACTTTTTTGGGGGAAAAAAATGAACAAGCATTCTGCCCTTTCAATAGCAAAGACATCCTCGCCTGTTCTACAAGGCTGTCATAATTGGTTGGAGATGGGTGAATTGTCCTACGTATGAGAAGTAAAGAGTAATTCTGGACTTCCCTGGCAGTCCACTGGTTAAGACTCCATGCTCCCAATGCAGGGGGCACAGGTTCGATCCCTGGTTGGGGAAGATCCCGCATGCCGTGTGGCTCGGCCAAAAAAAAAGAGTAATTCTACTGGAGCTACCTGGCACCTCTGTAAGGCCAGAGTTGCTAGGGACTCAACAACCAGTAATGCTGGAAACCAAAGACTTCCTCTCATCCTCTCTCCCCAATAGTGGTGCTTAGGTCGGTCTTCAGAGCAAGCCCTGCCTTGCACCACAGGTGAACGGTGGAGAACACAGAGCCCGTTATGCAGGGGGTCTGTATTCACCTCACCTTGCCCACGGGGGACCTGAGGAGTCACACACAGAGTGGGGAGACTTTTTGGAAATCTCAGGAACAAAACTGATTATGTCAAGGCTCTGTCCTTTCTGAGAGCAACACCATAGGAAACACCTGTATACAGCAGGAAGCTAGAGGAATTAAAAATATCTGCCTGATCCCTAAAAACTAAATAAAAAAAGGAAAGTAAAATGGTCTCTTTTCTTCACAGGGAAAACAAACAAGGTAATATCTGGTTTGAGCCATTTCCGCTCTGCAAAGCACATCCCTCCTGTGGGCCACCCTCCCCAGGCAGACATAGGCCTGGACCACATGCTTTGACAGCCCAGGACATCCGGATGCCTGAGATGGTCGTCAGTGAGGGTCCTGAGTAGGGTCCAAGTCCCCAAGCTTCAGATTTCCTTTGTAGGAGGGAGGGTTTGAGGAAACTGAGCTCATTTCCTTGGGGAGAGGGGTAGCCTCCATCTAGTTTTGGACATAAAAGGCAGGCCCTTGTGCTTTTCCTCCACAGCCTTCCCAATCCCAGGCAGTCAGTTCCTTGGAGCCCTGAAGATCAGGGATGGGGCTTCCCTGGTGGCGCAGTGGTCGAGAGTCCTCCTGCCGATACAGGGGACACGGGTTCGTGCCCCGGTCCGGGAAGATCCCACAGGCCGCGGAGCGGCTGGGCCCGTGAGCCATGGCCGCTGAGCCTGCGCGTCCGGAGCCTGTGCTCCGCAATGGGAGAGGCCACAGCAGTGAGAGGCCCGTGTACCGCAAAAAAAAAAAAAAAAAAAGATCAGGGATGGCAGGCCCATTTGGAAAGGATATGACTGCTGAGCCTACAGGACCTGGCTGAGCACAGGAGCGGATTTAAAGGTGGTAGAATTAGGAAACCTCAGATCCTACTCTCTCCCCTGCTTTCTCACAAACAGTAGGTCACCAAGTCTAGTCATCTGTCTTCTAGCTCTATTTCCAGCCTGGCATCTTCATCTTCGCTGTGGTCACTGCACTTAAGGGCCCCTATCATCTCTCTCTTGACTGTGGGGAGAGACTGTGGTCACCTAACTAGTCTCTTTGCCTCTGCTCTTCTTCCTCTTGTCCATTCTCCCCTCTGCTGCCCAAACAATCTGTCTAAGATCTGTCTGACCGTCTTTGTTTGGCTTACCTACTATAGAGTACCCCTTAGTATATAGAATGTAAGCCTCCTGTTCATCTTTCCTCCCTAGAAGATAATAATTCTTCTCAATAAGAACAGCCAACACTTACTGAACATTTACCATATGCCAAATACTATGTTCAGGGCTTAAAAAAGGTGCTGATTGGATCTACCACCAACCAGCCAGGTATTACGATTGTCACAATGTAGATGGAGGCATCAGAGCTCAGAGAGGCTAAAGGAGTTGCCCAAGCTGACAAAGCTGTGGTAGACCTGGGATTCCAACCCTGGCAGCCCAACTCCACATCCCACTCTTCCCGCTGTGAACCTCTCTGTAGCCCTCTAAACACACTATGCATTTCCATGCCTCTATGTCTTTGCACATGCTGTTGCCCTACCTCAAATGCCTTCATCCTTATTCCTGCCACCTGGATAGCTCTTCTTGTTCATCCAAGACCCATCTTCTTGCTACGTCCTCCCAAAAGCCTTCATGGACCTCCCCCCTGGGTTGTGTCATCACAGCCAGCCATGCAAACGTCTCTCGTAGCACTTCCCTTGCTACATTGAGCTGTCTGTCCCCCTCACCAGAGTGTGAGCCCCTTGAAGGCACGTACCACAGCCTTTATCTCGACTTTCCCCTATTCCTAGCAGAGTGGCTGGCATATAGTACGTGTGCAATAAATATTTATTGGTTTAAAGACACCAGCCATTGTAAAAGATTGAGGCTCTGGCTTCTGGATCAAGTCTCTGAGCCTTGGGATCTCCATCTGTTAGATGAGGGCAGCAGTCTGCTCAGCTCCTCTCCTTTATTTCCAAAGGGACCCCAGGTCCTGTATTTTAGAAACTCCCTCCATGGGACTCCAGCATGCATCCAGGGTTGAGAACCACAGCCTTGATCTAAAGAAGACTTAGTGGAGACAAAGGCTGCCAGGGAGAGGCTTGCTAAGTGAAATCACACAACGTATTGATGCATGTGAAATCTGTGTAAAGTGAACACCAGAAAGCATCAAAGAAGATAAACTTCCAAAGCATGGGGAGAAAATACTGACCCAAAGTTGTCATTTGGGAAGACACAGGACATTGATAGTCAATACTAAAATGCAAATTAGCGGGCTTCCCTGGTGGCGCAGTGGTTGCGAGTCCGCCTGCCGATGCAGGGGACACGGGTTCGTGCCCCGGTCCGGGAAGATCCCACATGCCGCGGAGCGGCCGGGCCCGTGAGCCATGGCCGCTGAGCCTGCACGACTGGAGCCTGTGCGACCGGAGCGCAACGGGAGAGGCCACAGCAGTGAGAGGCCCGCGTACCGCGCACACACACACACACACACACACACACACACACACACACACACACACGCAAATTAGCTTTAAGGTAGCAGTACACAACTATCAGATTGGCAAAATGTTATAATAATAAAAAGCCAGAGTTGCCAGGATTATGGGGAAAACTGTTCCCTTAAAAACTGCTGTTAGCATTACACATTGATTAATTTTGCCCTCTCAAGACAATAATCTGGGACTATGTAACAAGAGCTTGAAAATGCTTTGTTCTATTTTTAGAATATATGCTAAGGAAATAAAGAAAAATGCAGCTTATACAAAATCATCTATAGCATTGCTATTCACATGAGGTGAAAACTTAAAAACCATATGAACATTACATTTCAGAGAACAGTTGAAGTGAATTATAGACCATAAAGGCAATAAAACACCATGTTCCCATTAAAAATGACACTCAACCTTTCTAACACATGGAGATATGTATGGAACAAAAAGGAAAAAAAAAAAGGGCTGAGAAACAGCGTTTTGTACACAGTGATGAGAGTTACACAAAAACAAACAAACACGCTTCAACAAAAACCGGAAGTGAATTTGGAAAGATGGGGGAAAAAACCGTAATGTCCATCAGCTTTGAAGTTGTTCACAGGTTTTGTCATTAGAAGACGTGTGCCCCCAGCTGGGGCAGCAACCGGTCGGTCCCTCTCTACAGAGGGGCAGGCCTGGACCCAGTCTGACAACTGCTTGTATCTTTACCTAGGCCTCTTGGCTGAAAATACACTCTAGTATCTGGCCATGGTGAGGTTTCGACTTTAAAGGGGCCCGGTTCCTTTTAAACTCATATCCTCTCCAGACCAGATGATAAGGGGGGCATCACTGGCTCCACGAGGAATGGTGAGGAGGGATGGGAGTCAGGGGTGGGGAAATCTCCTCCCAGGGCCTGGTAACAGGGCACCACCCTCCTGTGGGAAAAGGCGCTGGGGACTGTCTGGGGCAGAGGAAGCATCTGAGGCCCACCCTCCAGATTAGCGTGGAGATGGGGGCGGAGTGCGCTCCCTCTCAGGACAACTGGGAGAATGCTGGTCAGAGGCTCAGCCTCCTCTTGCCGGCCCAGTGATCTCAGAACAGAGGGGAGCCAGGGAGCTGGTAGGTCAGGGCTGACCATGGGCCCTGCCATACCTGCGCCCTGCCTTGCCTCACCCCTTCCCTTCGTCTTGGCTGGGCAGACCTGGCCCCGTAAATGGACTAGTGACTGGGAAGTAAAAGCCCCAGAGTAACGAAACTACTCACAGGAGTACGGGGAAGGGCAGGGAAGTTCGGGACAGTGAGACCAGCAGGAGCAAAGCTCCACAAGACAGAGAATGCCGAAAAAGCTCGGTCGGAGTCCATCGCGTTGCACTCTGTGTTGGCAGGAGAGGTGACATGAGTTTATCTACCCAGAAGGCGGTAACGGAAGCTGTGTCTGGGGTCAGGGGAGAGCAGGAGAGTAGGAGAGCCGTGCAGCAACACTGCCAGTGCAGAATGCAGGGTGCCCTGGGGTTCTCTTTCTAGGATGTGGCTGTGGGACAGGAGTGGCGGAAGTAGCCAGGCAAGGAGTGAAAGGCCACAGATGGGGTGTTCAGAGCCCTCTGAGTTCCATTTCTGCCCCTGTGGCTTGGTGATCTCCAGTGCAACTTTTTCATTCTCACCCACAGATGAAAGTGAGGCTCTGGGTCTGGGGGTGTTGTTATATACCAAGTGGTGTCCCTCAAATTCATATATGGATGTCCTAACCCCCAGCAGCTCAGAAGGAGACTGTATTTGCAGATAGGGTGTTTAAAGAGGTCAATAACTTAAATGACGCGTTAGGGTGGGCCCTAATCCAATGTGACTGGTGTCCTTGTAAAATGAGGAGATTAGGACTCAGGGAGGGAAGACTCTGTGAAGACACAGGGAGAAGATGCCCATCTTAAACCAAGAGGAGAAGTCCCAAGAAAACAATCCTGACACCTTAATCTTGGACCTCTAGCCTCTAGAACTGTGAGAAAATAACTTTCTGGGTTTAAGCCCCCCAGTCCATGGTACTTCGTTCTGGCAGCCATAGCAGCCTAATACAGGCATTGCACCTGACCTGTGCAGGCTGCCTCTGGGGCTGAGCCCCCATGTCCTCCTTGCTCCATCATGCTATGTATATATACTCTTGCTCACAGCATGCTGTCAGGGTAAAAGCACCTTGAATCTTTCTTCCCTACTCTATAGAAACTGCCCAGGGACTTCCCTGGTGGACCATTGGTTAAGACTCCTCCCTTCCAAGGCAGGGGGCATGGGTTCCATCCCTGGTCCAGGAACTAAGATCCTGCATGCCGCAAGGCGTGACCAAAAAAAACAAAACAAAACTGCCTAACTTCACACAAACAGAGCCATTGGCTGGGCTGCAATTCTGACCCTCTCCCCTCCATGCTCTGTTAGTTGGTGCTTTTGCTTCTAAAACTCGAAACAGTTCACTGGACAGAGGGGGAATCCCTACAGCTCCTGAACTTTGCCCTTGACTGGCTGGAACAGAGCCCTTGCATGGAGGGACGGGGCAGTGGTCTCTCTGGTGTGGACAGCAGGTCTTTCCTCAGGACCCAGGCCTCCTCATGGGCCCCTGGGGTGTCAGGCCAGAGACAGACCCACACGCTAGAGTCAGGAAGTCCTGCCCACCCCACTGGTTGCCTCTTTGTAGCTTCAAACACAGCCTCTGCCTCTGAGCAGTGATCTGGGCAGGGCCCAACCTGGCCTCTCATCTGTAACAGCTGCTCTGAGCTTCAAAGAAAAGCCACAAGAAGAGCAGGAAGCAGAGGCCCAAGGGGAGTGCACGCCCCACAGATCTCTCACCCCTACCCTGCCCCACACGCTCCAGAGCGCCTGCTTCTCTTTGAGGCACCAAGTTACTTCCAGATATTCCCCTATGTTTTCCAAAACACAGAGGTGACAATACCTTGCATCTGTCCAGTCCTTTATACCTCTTCCAAGTCCTTGGCAATGAACACATTAACTCATTTAATCCCCGCAATAAGCCAGGCAGGGACAGAATTATCATCCGGTGAGAGCCCCAAATCTTGGGCCATTGATTCAAGACCACACAGCAATTTCCACAGCAATGGAATTTGGTCCACAGCCCTGAACTCCTGCACCACCATGCCTGGCTTCTTCCAGCTAGACTGTGTCACTCACCTGGTTCTCCTCCACCACACGCATACACAATGTACCTGCACAGGTGCCCAGGAGGCACAGGTGAGCTGCTCTTCATTACAGACACAAGAAACCCAGGCCCACATCTGATGCCCTTTAAATGCTATGGCCACACCTGGGCATCCCTATCAGCGCACAGGCCCCTGGGAACCGTGCTGCCTCTTTTTTTAGACCTCAGCTAGGGCTTAGGTAGAAAGTTCTCGGCCTGTGAGGAAGGGTCCCCGCTCAATCTCCTTTCTCCGCCTCCGCCTCCAGTCCTTTCCTAAGCCCACCTTGCCTGGTCGTTAGCCCAGGCGACTGAACAGCCCCCTAAAGGTCTCTCTCCAATCCATTCTCAGGGGACCATAGCCACAGTGAACTTTCTAAAATGTAAATCTGATCACCTAACCCCCGTCCCCCATAGCTTGGGGAATAAAACAAGTGGCAACACAAAGAGGTGGCTTTTGAGAGCTTGAACATTCCCTGTAATCTCAGCAGCCACGCCAAATACATATCCAGTTTAAGTTAAGAAGTGTGCCTGCCCTACAGGTTCAGCTTCAAGGCTAGCCCGGTAAGCGCTCCCTGTGCAACAGGACTGTGTCTCCAGAGGCCTCTGTGTGGAAATCCTGGAGCTTCTGAGATCAAGTTCCAGGAGGTCAAGCATGGCCTACCCACTAAATCCAACTGCACTTCCAGTGCTCTCCTCTCTCCTGCCATCCCTCCAGCTGCAACATCCTTCTCTTCCCTCTTCAGCTCTCTAGCTCCTCCTCATCCTTCCTCCTTTGCGAAGTCTTCCCTGCCCCCAGGTCATACCCAAATCTGTGTCCTGGGGCTTCCCTGGTGGCGCAGTGGTTGAGAGTCCGCCTGCCGATGCAGGGGACGCGGGTTCGTGCCCCGGTCCGGGAAGATCCCACGTGCCGCGGAGCGGCTGGGCCCGTGAGCCATGGCGGCTGAGCCTGCGCGTCCGGAGCCTGTGCTCCGCAACGGGAGAGGCCACAACGGTGAGAGGCCTGCGTACCGGAAAAAAAAAAAAAAAAAACAAATCTGTGTCCTGAGCACAGATTTATCAGCATACTTGACCAAACTATTATAGTCACCTGTTATTCTTCTGATTCCCTTACTAGACCGCAGCCTCTCTAAAGGCAGGATTGTATTCCCTTCTGTGTCCAGAATTCTCAGCAGAGAACCTTACACGGTGGGCACGCTTGAAATCTTTATGAAGTGAGGGAGCGAGTCATTGCTTCCTAGAGGCCAGCCCAGGCAGACTATTCTGCTTCCATCCCTGACGGTGGGTGAGGTTCTGGGTGACCTCAGGCTCACTCTGCTCTGCCCCCATCTCGCTGGTACATAATTTTCCCTTATCTGCAGCTGCTCCAGCAGGAAGTCCATATGGTTGCTTCATTTCCCAGGGTGTCCACACCCCTTTCCTGCCCTCCCCTCCCCCTCCCTGTTGGCAGGATGGGGGACCCACAGGAGTACAGTGGAAAGATGGGGCTCTGTGCTGAACCAGCCTCCACAGGGCGCTCTCACCTCACGTTCTCTTTCTGGCACGCTTCGCTAAGTCTGCAATTTGTGTACCAGGTACAGTGAGCCTTCGCAGAAGGAAGGCAGCCCAGGGCTAATTTGGCAACATTTACCAAGAACCATATCCTCTGGCCTAATAATTCCACTCCTGGGAGTTGCTTCCAAAGAAACAATTCAAGAGAAGAAAAAAAGATACATGTACTGTGTATAGCTATGTTATTTACAATAAGGAGAAAAGGGAAGCAAATGCCATGTCCCCAAATAGAAAAATGATTAAATGATGTTATATTTGTGTAATAGACTATCATGCAGACATTTTAAGTGAAAATGTGACTCTGTAGAACAAGGATATTGTCTTGGAAGTAGCATTAGGTGAAAAGATACAGTACAGAGTTGTACAGACACTTATTATGATTTTGTAAGAATTACATATATGGCTAAAATAATAAAGACATAGTCGTTATATTAAGTAGTATTGTCTTTTTCTCCCCCCCCTTTTTTTTTTAATGATAAAGGGGGTAAAATGGAGGATCAGAAGGGAGCAAGAAAAAAAATAGCTGTGTTAGGATGATAATTTTAATAATTTTACCTTAAAATGTTTAACATTAGCTTAATAATAAAGTAATATTTTAAAACTAAAGGGAAGGGCTTCCCTGGTGGCGCAGTGGTTGAGAATCCGCCTGCCGATGCAGGAGACACGGGTTCGTGCCCTGGTCCGGGAAGATCCCACATGCCGCGGAGCAACTAAGCCCGTGAGCCATGGCCGCTGGGCCTGCGCGTCTGGAGCCTGTGCTCCGCAACGGGAGAGGCCACAACAGTGAGAGGCCCGCATACCAAAAAAAAAAAAAAAAAAAAAGACATTTGCCTAATGGACAAATAATTCTGTCCCCTCTCCCTCCCTTCTCTGAACCTCGGCTACCACATCCCAGCCTCAGGTGACAGTCAAGAAGTACTGAGGCCCATTCCCTTGAGGCCTCCATTCCTGGAGCTGAGAGAGGGTTAGGGGAAAGGAGGTGTGATCACACAGAGAGTCCTGGATAGGTCATCTGGGCAGGATGAAAAACTTTAAGTCCTACATTTGTGGGATACAGAGATAAAGCCTGAGACGGAACCTTTTTTTTTAAATAAAAGGGTCAGGTTACGGGAAGCTTGTGGTCAGCTAAAACTCTCAGCCCTCTGCACATAAACTGCTCCTTCATGAACTTTAGTCGTCCTGATGTTCCTCAAATGTGAGCGATGCCCACAGCACTGTCCTTGGCCTGCTCCTTGCTTTACAGTGGCCTCTCACTGCTCGGGCTGCAGAGACCACTTCTGTGCAGATGACTGCTGAACCCATCTCAGCCCAATGCCCTTCCATTCTCCAGTTCTGAATTTCCAATTCTGAATGTCCTGTCCAGGCCTCAACCGAAATGCAGCCTCTCCGCCACCCAAGCCAGCCCAATCCTTCTCTTTGCTCCCGGGGTGGGATAGGGAGGGTGGGAGGGAGGGAGATGCAAGAGGGAAGAGATATGGGAACATATGTCTATGTGTAACTGATTCACTTTGTTGTAAAGCAGAAACTAACACACCACTGTAAAGCAATTATACTCCAATGAAGATTAAAAAAAAAAAAAAGAAAATGCAGTCACGCTGATCACTTTCTCTCTAACCCTAACACCCACGGCAGCCTCTCACCAAATGCCAAATACTGCGAGTCCTTGCCTCAGTTTATTCCACAGTTTCATTGCGTTTCCAATCTCAAGGCCCTTTCTCATTGGTGCTTTAGCCTCTCAACTGGTATTCCAGCCTCTAGAGTCTCCCACCTACTCATCCTGCACACTGGGGCCAGGTGAACAGGCCTCCAGCGCTCCTTTGATCCTGGAAGCCCCCCTTTTCAAAGATCCTCAGTACCCACTGAAGAAAGCCCACGTTATCAACACTGTCTTTCTGGTCTGTGCACAGTGTAGTTTTATCCTCTCTCTTCGGCAGTTTCACTCATGCACACGTGTGTGCACACATGCCCACTCGGTCACTGAGTGTACTCATAGCTCCCCACTCCCCCAATTTATCACTTAGCTGCCCAGTACTGTTACTTCTTTGCCCTTCACTATAGCTACCTGCTTAGAAAACAACTCCTGGTTTTCAGTGCCCACTGTGAACTCACCCTCTCCCATGAAGCCTTCTCTAGCTGCACCAGCTGAGCATGATCTGTCTCTGAGAAAGCCCCCCAGCCCTGTGGTCTTGTCACTTACATGACACTTCATACCTGGCACCCTGTATTTATTTGGAGATGCATCGTATCACTTCCCTGCTCCGCTACTAAACCTTCAGCTTATTGAGATCCTGTTTTTATATCTGACTCCCTCTGAGGATCCAGACAGCATCTTTCACACAGTGGGCCCGAGAAATATATGTGGAATTGACTGAACAAATGAGTGTGCATTTCCAAGCCAGGTCTCTCCTACGCTGGTGCCTGACATTCCAAAGCTAAGCAGAGGACTTGACGTTCATCCCTGTTTAATTTCGTTATGTTGGTTTTGGCCTCGGCATACCATCCTCTATAAATCATTTTGAACTTGAATATGTCATCTATCATATTAACCATCCCAGCTGTGGGTCATCTGGTTTCTTTCTATTTTTCATCCAAGTCATTAACAAAAATGTTTAACAAGCCAGGGCCAACAACAGAGCCTGGTGGCCTGCCCTTGGAGACTTCCCTGGGGAAGGACCTGGGATGCAAAGTGTAGTGAAGCTGGGCTTTCCCTGGTGGCGCAGTGGTTGAGAATCCGCCTGCTAATGCAGGGGACACGGGTTTGAGCCCTGGTCTGGGAAGATCCCACATGCTGCAGAGCAACTAAGCCCGTGCACCACAACTACTGAAGCCCATGAACCTAGAGCCTGTGCTCCACAACAAGAGAAGCCACCCTAATGAGAAGCCTGTGTACCGCAACAAAGAGCCCCCACTCTCTGCAACTAGAGGAAGCCCATGTACAGCAACGAAGACTCAACGCAGCCGAAAATATTTTTTTTTTTAAAAGTGCAGTGAAGCTACACTAGGAGTTAGGTAGCTCAACCTCCTCTGAGTCCATCTTACCCAAACCCCTTACTTGCATTACTTACTGCAAGTAATTATTTTGGCAGGATGAATTCAGAGCAGGTTGAGCTACCCTGACTATTTGAGAAACCAGAAAACCCTTGCTGGCATATGAAGGCACTTCATTCCTTCAGTACAGCAGGAAGCTCGGGATTGATGTCAAACTGAGACTGATGTCAGCTGAGAAGGGCTCTGAATGGTTAGCTTCTCAGTCTCCAATCCCTGCAGCTGTCTTTGCAATCACAGAATCCACACCCCCCCCACCCCGTTCAGCTCCCCAGCAGGGGACTCCCATGCAGGTGTGAAAGGTGAGGACAGGTCAGGGAAGGGGTGACCAATGTAAGCAAGAAGGAGGAAGAGGAAGGGATGCTATACTTCAGTTGGACTGTCTTATTCCCTTTTCCTACCTCCTCATTTCACCCGCTCTACCAGGGTGAACCATAGAATACACTTGCTGTCTCCCTTTCTTTGAAATTCATTTATTGAGCCAGTAATACTCCCTTCTTCTTGCAGGCCCTGGATGCCCTGTGAGCCTGCAGATTGGATTTGATATTCCATGCCTAAGGCTCCCCCAGGGCTGTTTCCTTGGTTCTAGTCTGGACTTCTGTGGGTACTGTTCCAGCACTGCCTCCGAGGACCAACCGCATACAGAAGTCCAGAGAGCTCCACCAGCAGAGGTCAGCACGCAGCGGACACTAACCACCCCTCCACCGAACACTCTCAGGCTGGAGGAGAACTTCAGCCCATCCTGGGTCCCAGTCAAAGCTGCACCAAAAGCAAAAGAGGCCATTCTCTTTTATTTTATTTTATTTTTTATTTGTGCGCGTGTGTGTGTGGTATGCGGGCATCTCACCGCTGTGGCCTCTCCCGTTGCGGAGCACAGGCTCCGGACGCGCAGGCTCAGCGGCCATGGCTCACGGGCTCAGCCGCTCCACAGCACGTGGGATCTTCCCGGACCGGGGCACGAACCCACGTCCCCTGCATCGGCAGGCAGACTCTCAACCACTGCGCCACCAGGGAAGCCCCCATTCTCTTTTAAATGACTATAAAAAGTTTATTTATTCAACAATCATATCACATCAAATATGCTCCAGGCACTGTTCTAAACACTTTACACAAATACAGTTGGCCCTTTGTATCCACAGGTTCTGTATCCTTAGATTCAACCACTGTGAGTCAAAAATATTCAGAAAAAAATTTTCAGAAAGTTCCGAAAAGCAAAACTTGTATTTGCCGTGTGTCAGCAACTATTTACACAGCATTTACATTGTATTGGGTATCATAAGTAATCTAGAGATGATTCAAAGTATATGGGAGGGCTTCCCTGGTGGCGCAGTGGTTGAGAATCCGCCTGCCGATGCAGGGGACACGGGTTCGTGCCCTGGTCCAGGAAGATCCCACATGCCGCGGAGCAGCTAAGCCTGTGAGCCATGGCCGCTGCGCCTGCGCGTCCGGAGCCTGTGCTCCGCAACGGAGAGGCCACAACAGTGAGAGGCCCGCATACCGAAAAAAAAAAAAAAAGAATCAAAGTATATGGGAGAATGTGTGTAGGTTATATGTAAACACCATGCCATTTTATATAAGGACTTGAGCATCCACAGCATCTGAGGTGGTGGGGTCCTGGAACCAATCCCCTGTAGATACTGAGGTACATTGGTATTAATTCACTTAAGCCTCACAACAATTCAATCATGTAGGCACTATTATTATTTCCATTTTTACAGATGGGAAAACCAACGCACAGAGAGGTCACAAGCTAACAGCTGGCAAAGTCAGGATTCAAATCCAGCTGTCTGGCTCCTGGATCTGTGCTCTTAACCCCTACATTGTGCTGCCTTGAAGCAATATGAAGCAATATGAAGCATTCCTGTGTTCATTCAAAAGGGTGTGTTGATACATACAGTTGACCCTTGAACAACGAGAGGGTTAGAAAACCCCTCCTTCCCCCAAAGTCAATAATCTGTGAAAATCCATGTATAACTTTATAGTCAACCCTCTGTATCCAAAGTTCTGAACTCACAGGTTCAACCAACTGTGGATCACGTAGGACTATAGTACGATGCACTTAGTGAAAGAAATCCAAGTATAAGTGGTCCCATGCAGTTCAAACCCATGTTGTTCAAGGTTCAGCTGTACTATGTTCATTGTAGCATACTAGAGCCCACGATGGGAATTTTTAGGGCGTTAAATTAAGAGATATGGGAAAGTGCTTTGACAAAAAAGCATGGCAGAATTGTAAAGTATTTTCCTTATCACCACTGCACAAATCAAAGCCTCTTTTGTGTGTCCTTTTTGGTCCATAATGGAAGCCTTAGCTTTGCTCATATTCTCCAACATCACCTTCTTTGTACTCCCTCTGATACCTTCTGTTAGGCAAACAGAACACCAGAGCCTTCTTACAGAAGACACACTCAAGGTTGTTACAATTTTGCACAATATCCATTTAATAGATATTAATAATCATAGGACCATGACTTTATGGGATATTTTACCTTTCTAAGGCACTTTCATAAAGTACCTTAAAGTACTTTATAAAAGTATCTTGGGTTTCCCTGGTGGCACAGTGGTTAAGAACCCGCCTGACAATGCAGGGGACACGGGTTTGAGCCCCGGTCCGGGAACATCCCACAACTAAGCCCGTGTGCCACAACTATTGAGCGTGCACTCTAGAGCCCGTGAGCCACAACTACTGAGCCTGTGTGCCACAACTACTGAAGCCCACGCACCCAGAGCCCGTGCTCCACGACAAGAGAAGCCACGGCAATGAGAAAGCCCGCGCACCACAATGAAGAGTAGGCCCCGCTCGCAGCAACTAGAGAAAGCCCGCGCGCAGCAACAAGGACCCAATGCAACCAAAAATAAAAAATAATAAATAAAATAAATACATTTTTTTAAAAGTATCTTATTTGTGATGCATGATCTTACCTCCTTTTCAAAATAGCCCTATAAGGTAGGGAAAGCAGGTACCAGTTTTACAGATGGAGGGGCCACCAAGAACCCTAAGGCTGGTCACTGACTCTGGACCTGAAACTCAGGTCTCATGGTTTATCTCTCTACACAGCAACGCCCTTGGCCTATCCCAGATGCAATCAACCAACAAAGGAAACCTAAAAAGAACAGAGGGCAGAAGGCAGCCTGGTGTTTCCATTTCCTTCAAATTCCATTGCCTGATGTCCATGTTATTCTCAGGCTGACTTTCACTAACCCCTTCCTTAGGCACCCAGGGCAGGGCTTATTTACAGGCTTATAGGGGGAAAAAAAAGGGAATTCCGAGTGTTATATAACTACACGTAGAAAAAGGCATAGATTCCCTATTCACTATGGGGGAGCACTTCCAAATCAAAAAGGATGCCTGAAAGCTGTCTCTCTTGATGGCATGGTCTATGGTATTGGCTGTTCTGGGGCTAAGATATTTGAGAAACATTTTAAACAGCTGCACCTAATGGCTTATGTCTATTCCATTGATATTTTTCCCTATAGAAATGGGGCATATATTCTATTCACCCTCTGACTTCCCTTTCAAACCTACCTGCCCCTCCTTATCAGATCTCAAAGCTTGAAAAATAACTGAAATCGCTAAACACGTTTTTTTGTGCTTGCAAAGCAGCTTACGTTTTAATCAGGAAGAACATCTCCTACCATGAGAATTGTGTTAAGTCGCAAGTGAGTGAGCCCGGAGTGGCACAGATAAATGCTTTCCTCCTCAGCCTTCACACCTTTGTCAGCCTGAAAGACACAAGTCTTACTTCCAGACCAACTCAAAGATCATCTGCTCTGTGAAGTCTTCTCAGATTCCACCAGGACCCAGAGGATGTTCACGAAACGTATCTAGCTCTCGTCATGTGGGGCGTGTGGGACGATTGCACTTCCTCATCCCTGTGGTCGAGTTGATGTGGCCAGTTCCAACCCTTCCAGGCCAGAGCCACGGCCGGGGCAAGTCCTTTGGAACCCTCCCTCCCTCTGCTGTGATAACTGACAATGTTCCATATGGTAGCTGCTCTGTCAACCTGGGTCCCACAGGGAGGGCGACAATGTCATGGAGCAGAGCCCCCGGCCAACCCTCCGCAGAGTGAGAAATAAGCCTTCATTGTTTTCAACAAGCAAGACTATGGAATTGTTTTACAGTGACACTAGCCTGCCTGGACCGCTACAATCACCTGTCCTCACTTGTCCAATTGGACTGCTTACAAACTGCCTTTACAGAGCCAGTCACATTGTCCTGCAATCACTGCTTCCATTTCTGCCCTGCTCTCTTCCTCCAGACTGTATGGATCTTGAGAACAGGTACTGTGTCTTATAAATTCTCATTTGGTAGCTGCTCAGTACATGTTCTTAAATGAATGAATGGAAGAATGCATGAATAAGGTACTTGATCACAGAATATCAAATAAGGTCACGTAAAATGTAATTCTATAATCTTGCTAGGCACAATCTTCTCTGAGGGTAGAGATGATCCCAGATAATTTTTTTGTTTGTTTTTAAATTTTTGGTCACACCCCAAGGGAGGTGGGATTTTAGTTCCCTGGCCAGGGATTGAACCCGCACACCCTGCATTGGAAGGCAGAGTTTTAACCACTGGACCACCAGGGGAGTCCTGATCCCAGATAATCTTAAGTAGCTCTTCATCCTGAAATCATCCTGGCTTATCAGTGTGGGTCCTAAATCCAATGACACATGTCCCTATGAGAGACTCACAGAGCAGGTGAAGTGAACAAGAGGCAAAGACTAGAGTGGCCACAAGCCAAGAAAGCTGCAACCACCAGGAGCCATAGGAGGTGTGGAATGGATTCTCCCCTAGGGTCTCCTGTGACACCTTGATTTCAGATATCTGGCCTCCAGAACTGTGAGAGAATAAATTTCTGTGACCTCCTTTGTGGTCATGTGTTATGGCAGTCCTAGCAAACTCTTGCATCTGCCAACTCCACTGGTTTTAGATGCCCATCTGGGCAGCACTTTGGCATTCAGTCTACAGTAACCTGGAGCAATGGGATCCCTCTGAGTCTCCCATGCATTTCCACAAGGGCTTGGAATCATCCTTATTCCTCTCCTCCCAAGTACTTCAATTCAGGCTTTTGTGAGGGGATTCAGGCATGACCAGGCAGCAGGGGCCAAGGACTCCTCCAGAGAGAGCCCTTGAGGGCATCACAGAAAGGAAGGCTAGTAGGACAAGGTGTAGTACTGCCCCTGGTGGGGTGGGGCCCTCCCAGACCTAGCTCCGGATCTCTTGGCACTTGTTGCTTAAAACAATGATAAAGGGGCTTCCCTGGTGGTGCAGTGGTTAAGAATCCGCCTGCCGATGCAGGGGACACGGGTTCGAGCCCTCGTCCAGGAAGATGCCACATGCCGCGGAGCAACTAAGCCCATGTGCCACAACTACTGAGCCCACGTGCTACAACTACTGAAGCCTGTGCACCTAGAGCCCCTGCTCCGCAACAAGAGAAGCCACCGCAATGAGAAGCTTGCGCACCGCAACGAAGGGCAGCCCCCGCTCGCCGCAACTAGAGGAAGCCTGCGCACAGCAACGAAGACCCAACGCAGCCAAAAATCAAATAAACCAAATAAATTTTTCCAAAAAAAAAGAGAAAACAGATGGAATAGGACTTTATGGGGATTAAAAAGGTAAACTTATGCAAAACTTCTGTATATAAGTAGGCATTCAACAAGTGGTAGTGATTCCCATGCAGCAAGCTTTAGGTTTCTCCCACACTGACATCAGTATGGATGCTCAGAAATGGATTTCCCATTATCCATCAAAACATATCTCAAAAGCAAGACAAGCCAGGAGCCTGAAGCCTGGAAATGTATTTCAGAGATGGAGACTGGGGGGTGGGTGGGTGGGGCCCGGGGCCCCATCAGGGTGGGAGAACTGTCCATCTGGTTCATGTGCTTGAAATGAACTATGGAGGGTAAGGGTCTAGCAGGGAGGCCCCAAGGAAGCTGGAAGCCCTCTATGGCATGTTGAGAGATATAAATTCTCTGTGACCTCTGGTGTGGGTGCTTGGGTTGTGTAATAGCAGCCACAGGGCTCAGCTTCTCGTTTCTGTTGCACTGTTTCGCTGGGCCCAGCCCAGGCTGATGCAAGTGGTTGGCTGCTGTTCCTGGGCCCACCTCAGCTTGTCCCTATGCTGCCTTTGGACAAAAAGGAGAAATGTTGGCTTCTTGGAGCATGCACAGGATGTGTGATCACAGTGGGAGGAACGAGTGGGGCTGCAGGTGGAGGTGTGAATTGAAAGAGGAGATTTTTTGTGTGAATGTGATTTATTCCCAGAGGCCTCTTTCTGTCAGAGAAGGCAAGAGGGCCTTAGGGGAGGTGACCAAAGGCATTCCCTTGGGGCCTGGAGCCTATTTCAAATTAGATATCCTCAGCAAAAGCATTTAAGTGCAGGTCCCAGGCCGAGTGTGCTAATAGCTGGGTTGAGATCCCCTGTTAAGCTGTGCACCACCAGGGCTGCCAGGTGGCCTGGTAAGAGCCACACTTGTAGGGGGAATCCCCAGCACAGGAAGCAAGTTCTCTCTAGCTTCCATTAGAGAAGCTGACTTTGTGGGTTTTTTTGTTGTTTTTTTTTTTGCGGTACGCGAGCCTCTCACTGTTGCGGCCTCTCCCATTGCGGAGCACAGGCTCCGGACGCGCAGGCGCAGCGGCCATGGCTCACGGGCCCAGCCGCTCCGCGGCACGTGGGATCTTCCCGGACCGGGGCACGAACCCGCGCCCCCTGCATCGGCAGGCGGACTCTCAACCGCTGCGCCACCAGGGAAGCCCGAGAAGCTGACTTTGAACTCCCACACACCTGAGAGCTCATCAAGATACAGTCTTGTATTTTTTTCTGTTGTGTCATATGTGTGTATCTTGTTTCCCCAAACAGAAGAGAGCTCCTTTTATGGCAGGAACTGTAACTTATATTTGTCTTATCCCTCATCTAGTCCCCCAACTTCAAATACCTTTATCTTGCTTTATGCTCCAGAAACAAACCGCTGGTAACTCATACCGTGTTGTTGCTAGCATCAGTCCTTCGCCTGCACTTGATCAACTCCTACGGGTCCCTCCAGACTCCACTTAGAAACATCTCTCACAGGAAGCCCCCTGAACCCCAGGCTGGGTATCACACCTCTCCTCTGTCCACATGAAGTCAAACTCCTGTCCTCCACACGCCTGTAGGTGTTGCCCCCCTTCTTAGACCTGAGCTCTTCAGAGACCAGCAGGGTGAAACATTCATCTTCGTATCTCCACTGCTGCCATGTATCTCCACTGCCTGCCAGGCAGCACGGCCTCAATGCATGTCTGTTGGACCTAATTAAAGAGCTAGTGTGTGGTGTCCTATGACTTGCTATCAATCGATTATGGAAGATCCAGCTTAGGAGAGGGTTGTGATTGCTACCCCAAGGTCAAGAAGGTGGCCCTGATATGGTTACAAGCAGGTTCAAAATGAAGGGCTGGAGACATCTTGGCCGGAGAGAATGTCCAGTTCCAAGGTCTGGAACTTCTCAGTGCTTCCAGCCTGGGGTCCACAACACTCTCCATTAAGGATGGGCTCTGATGGCATTTCAGGAGGGTCTCTTACAGATGTAAAGGCCCTGAATGCCCATCTCACCTCTCCTATGGAGGCGCCAGAGCTTGCAATTGCAGAGGCTGGAGCCCCTTCCCTCAAGATAAGATTTGACCCGTGCAAGTGAGACTTTACAGGTGAGCCTCAGCGGCTCAGCAATCATTTCCCACAATGCCCAGGAGACAGATATTCGGGAAACCCAAAAGGAAAAAGATGGGGAGCTCACTCTCCAAAAGACCACGGTATGAGGTCAATGTCCCCCCTGGCGTGACTCAGGTAGATCCACTGGGGAGATGAGCTCCTGTAGGGCCCTAGAACAATACTACTGATGCTGGTGACCAAGCCTTAGTACTGTATTAGCAGTTTCATTGTATCTTCTTCTGCAGAGAGAGATTAAAAACCTCTACATAACTCTCTGAAGGCCAAACATGAGGTGGATATTGATTTTGTGATGAAACTGACCATTCTACCTCTTAAGGTTTAGGCTGAACTACTCCTCCCCAGGTGAGAGAAAAATTGCAAGCTGTTGTCTTTCCAAAGGTCCAGTGGTGCCTAAATCCCCAGCCAGCCTCAGTCTCTGTGTCTTGTTTTCTCCTTTACAGTGTGCACCCAGAGCTCTGAGATGTTCAGATTCTAATGAGTTGAGTAGAGGTGGTCAAGCTGACTCTGCAAACCCAAAACTATTACTTTAGGAAGGCAGATCTGCCTTCAGATTTCTCTGGAACCGAAACGTTCTCTTGAGGCCCTGATAAGATTACCGGGCTGCTGAGCCGCCAGTGTTCAGATTTCCCACGGAACCGCGCTCGCCAGACTCTGGCTCGCCGGGCTGCGAGGAGCCACGCTGAGGATCGGGCTCTGAAACCTGACTCCGCTCCAGGAATGCATGCTCACCCCCTCCTGCGATAGCGCCTGGGCCCTTCCAGTCTGCCTACCCGAACTTCCCCCTGTCATTGCGGTCCAGTGAATGCAAGTGTCTGTTAAGTAGAAGCCGGTGGTACTTTGAGGGTCCCACAGAGTGGGAGCCAGACACGCATGTGCGGGGTACTTGGCCAGGCCTGCAAGTCCACCAGCCAAGCTCCAGCTTCCAGAGGCCAAGCAATCCCTAATTATGACCCGTAGGCTCCAGCCAGCAGCCAACATATGGCTCAGTGAGAGGCTGGGTCCAGAACCAGCAAAGGCTGTTGGTGAAATTGTGGTAGAAGATATTTAATGAAGTATGGGAATTCCCTGGTGGTCCAGTGGTTAGGACTCTGAGCTTCCTGGCACAGCCCAAAACAAACAAACAAACAAATTTAAAGAAGTAAAAAGATATCATGGAAAAGTAGGTTACCAAATGAACACATTATATGTACCAGCATGTACACATACACACAGACCCATCATCAGTAATACTGATCGTCTGTGAGGATGAAAAGACATGATAGCCCAATATTTAATTAACATTTACTGCACAAGATCTAGTACATAATAAATGCTCAATAAACACTGAACAAATGGATGAATGACAAATAATATCTGGAAAGGACTTGGAGTTACCTTAAGGAAAAGGGCTCCTTAACTGTCTTCATCTAAATTAGAAATTCATTGCTTGTTCAGTGGAAAATTAAACTTGTTCAAGCACTCTCAGGCTATTTGGTACTGCCTACAATTTATATTTAAGCAACTAAGAATATTAGTTTAATTTTGATGTCCGAAGTCTCCAGCTCTTTCTTTATTATACATTTCTCCCTTCTGGGTTCCTATCCAGAGTAACTTCACCTATTATCTCTTCTAGAGAAGAATCATATTTTCATCATAAGAGGTCTGTACTTCTCATGGAGTTAGAAGTACTTCTCATGGAGTGCTGGACATTCCTGCTTAGACCAATCAAAACTAACATATCTAAACCTTGTTTAAAAAAAAAAAATCTGATCTTTCTCCCATCTTCAACCGTTTATTTACTCATTCAACAAGCATTTGAATGCCATCAGGCCCTAGATATATGATATGGCCCCTGTCCTCAAGGAATTTTCCAGGGAGAGAGCCAGGTAAGCAGACAGTTACAGTTCTGCCTGGTACTCTAATTCAGTTTGAAAAAAATGCCAAGAGTGCTGTAGAGTCTGAGGGCATCTGTGAAGGTTCCCAAGGTAGAGATATTTGAGCTGCAGGCTGAGAGGGGAAGAGTTCCCTGTTTCTGTCAATTAATTTATCAAGCAAGCTCTTCTCGAGAAATTATATGATTATCTAGGCACTGTGCAAATCTCGGGAGACCTAAAGACCAATTAGACAGTCCCTGCCTACAAAAGGCTTATAGAGGCATAAAAACAATACTGCCATTCTCCTTGGCATCTTAGAGAACTCTACTCATCTGGGCACCCCGGCAACCTCAAACACAGAAGTCATTTCTGGTTTCTCTTATAACACGTGGCCTTTACTCTTCCATCTTTTCCATTCTTGCTCTCTCTCAAAGTCAGAATATGCCTGGACTCTCAGAGAAGCTCCTGAGTCTGGTTTCCTTCCATATCATCCCTGCTACATGGTGGCCGCCATCTTACTCAACACCACTCAGCTTCCTACTGTCCATGGAGCAGAATCCAGGGCCATTCACTATCTGGTCTTTGAGGGCTGCAGCTGGCCTCTGTCTAAATTAGAAAAAGGCCCCCTTTGGGGCACAGCTAGGCAAGGAGACTTTTTACGAAGAAAAAGTAACCCTTTCTTCCAGATGGCTTGAATTCCAGCTCCCACTCACCCACTTGGCCAGCATCCACTATACTCAGAGGCCCTGTGGTTTTTATCTTATTACTTTCATTTTTTTCTCTCTCTGCTTCCCCACTTTCCTCTCCAGCCAACTGGCCTGGTTTCCTACACAAAGCTGGCATGTTCTCCAGGCACCCATTCCTTATGCCTTCTCCTCCTCACCACCTACCTTTCTTTTATGACTTCTTTTGAGACTTAATAGAAACACTGAAGTACTGTGGAACTTTTGGTCTGCAACTGCCTTACCTTTGGCACTTAAGCATTTGAAAATTATATACATGACAAGATATAATGGTAAGTCTCATTTTCCCTATTGGATTGTGAACTTTTAAAAGGCATCTTTATCTTGTTTATTGCAGAGGGCTTAAAGAGGGCTGAAATGATTGATGTTGATAGCAGTAAAGTAACTTAAAGAAAAGATTTCCCAAAGACTTCCAGTAGGCAAGTGGGCTCTAGAGAATGAATGCTGAGTAACTCTTGTTGGCCTGGTTTAAATTCCTAGTACTGGGAAGTAATATAACTCAGTTTCTCACCAAATATAGTGGTCCCTGCATGTCTCAAAAGTGGGTTTCACCCTCAAAAGAGGGTTTTACTCTGAGATTTTTCAGGAATTCCCAAGTCCCACTCCTGCATCTCATGTCCCACCATGAAAAGTTTATATCCTGGCTGAGAAACATCACTTCTCCAGCCTCTTGGTTTCCTCTTTACTTCCCTTACCAGTGCTAGCAGTTGCAGTTCTTTTTCCAGGCATTTTGACAAAAGAACTTCAAAAACAGTCACTGCCAACCAGCAAATTCATGCCCTGTACAGACTCAGCGCGAACTGACAGGCTTCCTGGCTGGCCAAGCAATGCCCCCATCTTGGTAGAATCCACCATCAATGACTACATGTTGTACACAGGAGGACCTTCTCTTTTCACCGCCCCTCAAACACAGGAAGTTGCTTAAGCGACAGTTTCAGAGCCTCTGCCACACACTGTTCCTTCCTCAGCTGAGGGAGAAAAAAGTACCTTAGGAAGGAGTCCCTTGTGTCTTCCGAGAACAAAGTTCAAACTTGCATTTGGCCCTCAAGCAGCAAGCAACCTGCTTTTAAGCCTAAATCTTTGCTCTCATCTTCCATCCATTTCTGCAAGAGATTAGACAGGTCCTAAATCGCACTGTACCTCTACCTGGGGGCCTGAGGCACCCTGTACTTTCAGAGGAGGAAACCCACTCCTAAAGCAACTTCTTCCGGAACCTTCACTCAGCCCGTGGGCATCCCCAGGGCCATCTCCCTCCTCTGTCCTGAAGTTGTAGCCAGCTGGAGAGGATCTCATCGCTCTGGGCTATCTTTGAGTAGACTTGTGAGCACCCACTGCTGGGCTTCCCTCCCACCCTTTCCCAGCCCTAATCTGCGTGGAGTTTTGCCAGTTTACAGATGTTTCCAGAAGGTCCATCTCAGCCTCTGGTGGATCCCACAGTCCCCTGCACTTTATAAGGCCTCCCTGAGGGGTGATCCCTGAAGACAACTGGTAGAGCTGGATGCCTAAATGCAACTGCCCAGGACAGACCTATTGCCCTCACAGAGAAGTCACAGCGCTTTGTAGGCCAAGCAGTGAGGTTCGCTTAGAAGAGCCAAACCTGGGCTCTGGTATAGAGCCAGGAGCCGGTAAGAGCTAGCAGAACTGACTGTGAATCTTGAGTGCTGACCACTGCCTTGGGAACAGCAGTTCAGCTTTTGAAAAGGGTGGGAATCACCTTGAAAGCTAGGTAACATTCACACCTTCTCTTTTTCTTCTTTTCAAAAGCAAGCCCGAGTCTGGCTAAGACTGGCTTAGGGCTAAATGTCAAGCCTCAGTTTCAAGGGGAAAATCTGGGGAAGCCTCAGGATGTGGAGAAGGCAGGGAGGAGGGGAATACACCCAGCCACCCCTCCACTGGAGGGTGGTTCCTGGATCCCACTGGAGCGGTCCCAGGAAAATCCCAGGCCGGGCAGTGGTGGGCTTCATCCTGGAGCCCCCCACAGATATGGGGCCAGCACACTGCCATGCACGCAGGGCCATACAGGGGCGTCTGAAGTCTGATCGGAAGGAGCGCCATTTGCCCACGAGGGGAGCGTTTCAGAAAGTTCTGAAGATTTGACAGACAGAAGCGGGACTTGAGAAGCAAGAGGGCGAGCGGACTCTAAAAAGTCCAGTTTTCTTCGAAAAGGGAAGCCAACGGACTGGGCAAGAAAAGTGCCTCACGTTAACAGTTTCTCTTTCAATACCCATATCTTCAGATCCAGCGGCTTCTGCTTTCTTGAGAGTTTCTGCTCACACGTTTGCCCATTTACAAAGTTTACAGCACTTTTTTTTTCTAAAGCATTTAAGTCCCTAAGCAAAATACCTGTATCTCTAGAAAGGCCCGAGGTCTTCCCCCGCCAACACCCTGCCTGCTCAGAGGGGTCCCCTAGGTAGGACCAGGGGCGAGCCCCCGGAGTTGGCCAGGAGGCGTGGGAGCAGCGGGCATCCGCCGTGCTCCCGGGGCGGCAGCAATGAGCCCGGTGTTCCCGGCTGCGCGCTCGGATCCCGGCCCCGCTCGCCGCCCCGCCCGCGCGCCACCGGCTCCTTTACCTCCATGTCCTCCAGGTGCCGACTCGGCGGCGGCCGCGCGCACTCGCTCTGGCCGGGGCTCGCGATCCCCGCTCTCCGTTCGGCTCCCGCCGGGGCCGGGTTCGGCTGCGACGGGCACAGCGCAAGTGGGCGGCTGCGCGCCCGGCTCGCTGGCTGCGGGACTGCCCCGGCAGCCCGCGCCCTGCGCTAGAGAACGAGGAAGGAGGAGGGAGGGGGAGGAGGGGGAGGGGGAGGGAGGAGCAAGGAGGCTGGCGATCAGGGTTTAAATTTAGACACAAATCTAAACAGATACTGTCCCCTCCCGGGGCAGGACGCAAGCGAGGGAGCCACGACTCCATTAATCTGCCCAAACATGGGGATGGGACAGCCGCCTGGCCCCTCTTTCTCTCTTAGTTTCTCCAAGACCCTGGTATTTGCCTCGGTGTCAGTCCTTCTTAACTTCTTCCTCCTTTAACATGCCTCCTTTTATTTTTCTTGCCCTAAAGGTTAGAGTCGTTCTTTCATTCTTTTAATCTTCTATCTTTTCTATTTACTTTTTAATGTACATTCCTACCCCCTGTCTTTCTTCATTTAAAGAAAAATTGCACTCACAGCATACCTGGTTTTCCTGGCGTTCCTGGGCGGAGAGTGAGAACCCTCCCTGATTGATACGTTGTTCTCCCACCGCGCCCCCCCCGCTCCCCCCGTCCCCAAGAGGGACTGTTCAGACAGTGCCTTCAATGTTCAGTGTTGGACGGCGTCGACCACCTTCCCCTCTGTCATCTCTTTTCCTCTCCACCTCGCAGTCTCAGATTTTCAGGAAACCACTCTCAATCTATCCATCTCTCATCTATGTATCAGGAAGAGGAGGAGGAGGCGAAAAACAAGTAATCCAAGCAAAGTTTTCCAAGCTCCCTGTAGCAGTCTATCTTTCTCTCTCCCCGAATGATGGATCCGTTCGATTTTGTGGAATTTCAGCCCCCATAAGCTTCTTGTTGCCTTAGGGTCCTTTTGCTGTGCCTAAGTGTACTCTAAGAAATAGCAGCAAAGGCCAAGATCCTGAACTTCCGATTCCCATAGGCCCAACATAGCAATCCTCTCCCCCAGGGCCATCCCAGCTCTCTGGGCAGCAAAGAGGCTGAAGAAAACAAAGCTGCATGGGAGGGACAGGGGAACTGGAATCTGGAGCAGCTTCTCTCTCTGCTACCAGTTCGTACACTGGCCATCAGCTCTAGGTGCCCCTTCTGGATCCCCCCCACCCCCACCACTGCTCACAGAGAAGCAGAGGGGGGAATGCCTTCAAGGACCTGTGAGTGTGAAGGGCATTGTCTGGCAGGGATGCCTCTGTGTCTTTCTGCAGCGTTCTTGCGTCCCCACCCCTCCCCCACACCCTGACCCAACTCACCCTGGGAAAGGGACAGTGGGCCGGGTAATCGGCAGCACTGTGAAGAGAGATACATGGAGAAACTGATCAAAGAAACCAGCTGAGAGTTTGCTCACACTGCAAAGAACTGCCCTGATTCCGCTCCTGATCCCAACACGACCTGCAGACTTTCGGGCACTTAGATTGCTTCTTTGGGTACCAGCCTTAGAAACATGACCTCTTCCCTGTAGAATCTTCTAAGGCTTGTCTTTCTGAAACACTAACAGCCCTAATGCCGAAGTGTTTTCTAGTTCATTTAACGCAGCTGAGTGTAAAGATAAGACCCTTGATTTCAGAAACAGCTTGAAGGTTGAATTCCAGCTCTTCTACTTTCTAGCTATGTTTTCTGAGACAAGTCGCTTACCCACTCTGACTCTCATTTGCCTCACCTACATAGTTTGGTAGGCATTCTGAAAACAGTAGCTACTTCTTTTTTTTTGAGGGGGGAGGGCTCTCACTGCTGTGGCCTCTCCCGTTGCGGAGCACAGGCTCCGGACGCGCAGGCTCAGCGGCCATGGCTCACAGGCCCAGCCGCTCCGCGCCATGTGGGATCTTCCTGGACCGGGGCACGAACCTGCGTCCCCTGCATCGGCAGGTGGACTCTCAACCACTGCGCCACCAGGGAAGCCCAGTAGCTACTTTTATAATGCTTAGCCTCATGTACAAGCTCAAATGAATAAGAACCCAGTATTTCTTTTATTGCCAGGCATTCTAAGGCCCAGTGAATGGGGCCTCCACTCCCAGGAATTAATGGTGAGTCCCTTCCCATTCCAGCCACATAGCTACAGAGGTGAGGGCACTAGGGCAGAGTTGGCAGCAAGAAAGGAAGTTTCTTGGTACCCTGCAATGCATACTCGTGCTTGTGATTTTTTTTCCCCTTTTCTTCTTTTTAAAGGTGCAGGACTGAGTTGGTGATGGGAGCATAGTCTCTTCCCATATCTTCTAACTCTGACTCATGGGGCCTTTTCCTTTCTGCCTCCATCTAGTCCTCCTTTCTGCTCAGAACAGGGCTGTCCCAGCACAGGTTTCTGCTTCACAAACAGGATGGCGGAAGTGCCTACCCGAAAGAAACCGTTAGACTTAGACAGCATCACAGTTACTCAAGCTGACTTGCAGCTGTAGCCCACGCCCTGCTCAGGTCTTCCCTCAGCCATGTAAGAACCCATGACCCACAACGCAAATAAACTCAGCCTCCACCATGCTCCTGGGTCTCAGAACATTCAGGGTGGGATGCTGCTCCCTAGTTACTTGGGCCCTAGGCAGAGACCTTCATGAGAGGAAGGAGTGGAATATTGGGAGAGGGGCAGAGGCCCAGAGCTCAGTTTCAGCAGCCCTGAGAAGGTATGGGGACTGTGCTCCCCGTATATTCCCCTCCCACCCCTCCTGAAGGTCCCCAGAAGCCAGAATGGAAATAACCCATCTGGTAAACACCCTGTTTTTGCTGGGCTATCTGGGATTCTGACTTGCTGCTCTGTGTGCCAGGAGAAGCTGACAACCCAAGGGGAAGGGAAAGTGGCTTTGAGGGGGTGGTCCCCCTCCCTCTGTAGGGGACTGTTTGGCTCATAAGGACCCACTTCCTTTACTCTCCCCACTTCACACACTCTGGTAGTCTGAACCAGCCAAGCAGTAAATAAAGGCCAGTGCAGAATGAAGAACAAGAAACATCAGAGCAGGGCTTCCCTGGTGGCACAGTGGTTGAGAATCTGCGTGCCAATGCAGGGGACACGGGTTTGAGCCCTGGTCTGGGAAGATCCCACATGCTGCAGAGCGGCTGGGCCCGTGAGTCACAATTACTGAGCCTGCGCGTCTGGAGCCTGTGCTCCGCAACAGGAGAGGCCGCGATAGTGAGAGGCCCCCACACCGCGATGAAGAGTGGCCCTGCTTGCCGCAACTAAAGAAAGCCCTCGCACAGAAACTAAGACCCAACACAGCCAAAAATAATTAATTAATTATGTTTTTTTAAAAAAAGAAAAGAAAAGAAACATCAGAGAAGCTTGAGCAGGGGAGCCCATATTACCATCAAATAAATACCACCAAATAAATATTCGGTGAATGAATGAGTGAAGCAAATTAGTAGGATCTTTGCTTTTAAACCAAAGGCAGAGCCTTTTTCCATAGATGGGTCTTCAGTGGGAGAAAAGACCCTGTGGGAGAAAAGATCGTGGAAGGGTACAAGTTAAGCAGTAACTAAGTTTTTTTTTTTTGTGGTACGCGGGCCTCTCACCGCTGTGGCCTCTCCCATTGCGGAGCACAGGCTCCGGATGCGCAGGCTCAGCGGCCATGGCTCACGGGCCCAGCCGCTCCGCGGCACGTGGGATCTTCCCGGACCGGGGCACGAACCCGCGTCCCCTGCATCGGCAGGCGGACTCTCAACCACTGCGCCACCAGGGAAGCCCAGTAACTAAGTTTTTAAGCAGACTTGTAAAGAGCTCCAATCAGTCATTTCTTATAAGTGGCCACACTGTGTTGCTGATTGTCCATTTTGAAAATTAAGAGCAAGAAGCAGATGTTCTTTCACGGCTATAAATACTAACTTTAAACCATAGATACTTCAGCCCTAAGTCCTGGGACTGTGGCAAAAATAAAATAAAACAACTCATTCCGCTACAAGTGACTGTCAGTGGGGAACCAAGTTGAATATACTGAAGTGAAAGCACCAAGTCTTGAGTGCTTTTATGTGTGCAGGGAATGTCAGTGGAGGGTTTCTCAGAGGAAGATGGTAGCATGTGAAAGATAGATTGAGGAGGAAGGTAGCAGAGTAACAGTTAGGCCACAGGGAGGATGTTGAAGTGTGGAGCAGGTAGCCAGCAGGGGTTGGTGACCTCATGAGGAAGTCTTTTGATTGGCCCTTTGGGGATTGGGAGATTGATTACATATGGAAATTGAGCAAAGAAATTGACATGTAGAAGCCAATGGGAGACAAGATGCTCTCTGATGGGAAAGGGAGATAGAAATATGCAAGGGCAGTGGGAATTGGAATGGACCCTGTGGTGTTGAATTGGAGTGGGAGGTATTGGTGGGAACTCATGGTTTTCAGTCTGTAAATACATAGATGTAGATATAAATGTGTATACATACATACATATATTTCTTTTCTTTTTTTTTTTTTTTTTTTTTTGCTGTACGCGGGCCTCTCACAGTTGTGGCCTCTCCCGTTGCGGAGCACAGGCTCCGGACGCGCAGGCTCAGCGGCCATGGCTCACGGGCCCAGCCGCTCTGCGGCATGTGGGATCTTCCCGGACCGGGGCACGAACCTGCGTCCCCTGCATCGGCAGGCGGACTCTCAACCACTGCGCCACCAGGGAAACCCCATACATATATTTCTTAGTTTGATTCACTGAGAGGGCCTGGGAGGAATGATACGCCAGTAGCAATCAGTGCACACAGAGCCCAGATCTTGGTTTCTGAATACCATTCTCCACTAAAGGAACCAAAGGTCCTTGGAGAAAATGGCTGATTACAGGGCTGGGGCAGGTAAAGAACAAGATAAGCCTGGAACATTTTGTTGTGCCAGAAAATATGGACGTGCTCCATAAATGACAGGAAGATGTTTTAAAAAAAGCACAGAAAACAGATTGCAGGGACCCTAGGACAATATTGGGATAATAAAAGAATCAAAATAAAGAATGATAGCAATGTATTATGCCCTTTAAATAAAATAAGAGTTCATGAGTCCACACTGATATAAACAAATAAGTGAATAAGTAAGTGGAAGAAGAGAAAGCTCTTTCTCATAGCACAATGCTGATGAACAAATGTAAAAAAAAAAAGAAAAGAAAATTGCCATATGACAACAATTACAGTTATAATAATTTTAGGCAAGAAACATCATTGGATGCTAAATCTAGTGGGTAAAAATTGAATGAGGAATAGGATTTTACATAATTTCAAATTATTTCCCTATAAATTACTCATTAATTACAAAGGGGAAAAAGTAACATTACAGAGAATAAGGCTAACAGACACCATATTAAGAAAGTGGTCAAAATAAACACCACCAGTGATGGGACAAATTGACATCACATGCTACCTAATGGGATGCAATAAGAAGAACACACCTTCATTTCTGTGATATTCTGGCCCAAGGTGCATAACCTGAATGTAATCATGAAGAAACACTGGACAAGTCTAATAGGAAGGCATTCCTCAAAGTGACTGGTCTGTGATTTCTAAAAGTACCAATGTCAAGAAGGTCAAGGGAAGGCTGGGGAAGGGTTCTAGGTTAAAGGAGACTAGAACCACATGACAATTGAGTTGACTATGTGCTTCTAGGTTGGCTCCTTTGACTATAAAGTATGTTAAAGGAATTATTCTATATACACATATCAAATCATCACAATGTATACTTTAAGTATCTTACAATTTTGTCAACTACATCTCAATAAAGCTGAAAAAAGATTATTAGAATTGGCAAAACTGTAAGAAATTCTGGGTGAAGGATGTATGGGAGTTCTTTTGTACTAATTTTACAATGTTTTCAAAGCTTAAAATTATCTCAGGGCTTCCCTGGTGGTGCAGTGGTTAAGAATCCGCCTGCCAATACAGGGAACATGGGTTCAGGCTCTGGTGTGGGAAGATCCTACATGCCGCAGAACAACTAAGCCCGTGTGCCACAACTACTGAGCCCTTGTGCCACAACTACTGAAGCCTGTGCACCTAGAGCCTGTGTTCCGCAGCAAGAGAAGCCACCACAATGAGAAGCCTGTGCACTGCAACGAAGAGTAGCCCACACTTGCCGCAACTAGAGAAAGCCCGCGCAGCAACGAAGACCCAACACAGCCCAAAATGAATAAATAAAATAAAATAAAAAATTATTTCAAACTAAAAAATTAAGAAAAAAGGTGGTGGGGATAAGAATTGAGCCCTCCCATTTCTTTTTTTTTCCAGACTAACTCCCTACCCAGTCCCTTCATCATCTCTTCCTCCCCCCATCCCCTGCCAGAGATCCACAGGATGGGCCAGGGGCCTGTTGACACTGGTGATAGATGATAGATGGATAGATAGATGGATGGATGGATAGATGGATAGATAGATAGATAGATAGATAGATAGATAGATAGATAGATAGATAGATAGATATTGGAAGAAGAGAGAGATCCTAGTCTTCTGGAATGATAGTGGATGGAGACAGGAAGGGGAAGATTATTCAAATCTTTTTTGTACAAATATCTTTGTGATGTTTCAGTGGTTGAGGCAGACACATGGATATTTAAAGTTTTGAGGAGAGACTTAAAGTTTTGGATAAAGTTTTGAGGAGAGATTTAACGTTAAAAAAAGAAAGGGAAGAAAACAAAAGAACCAAACCAAATTGGACTGAAGGAAGGCTGGCCATACACTGAGAAAGGGGTTGGGAGTCTACGGCTGAGAAGGGCCAACCAGGGATTTCCTGGGGTGAGGCTGGGGGAAGCCAAAAAACAGTGTTGACAAAAAAACCAAAGGGGACAGTCTGGAGGCCTCAACAGATTGCAGCCTTCTCCTTCTGAGGCATAGCCCAAGTTCGGGAATGAAATTATACAGATCTACAAGGAAACCCAAACCTTTTCAACCTTAGAGTGTATCATGCAGAGCATCTGAGCACCAGCTTCAACGCTGGATGTAGATTAGAATGACCCAGGGAGCTTTCAAAAAATAGCTATGCCTGACCTGCCCACTTCCTGTAGGTGAACACAGGGTGGGGCCTGGTGTGTCAGTTTATTTTTAAGCTTCAGTAAAGAGGTAAATCTTGAATAGTCTAAGCCAATTATGGAAATAATATTCCTCTTGCCAGAAATTGGTTTAGAGAGAAATATGTGAGGAAATTTTGGCCAATGAGATAAAAGGGGAAATCTTTATCCTTTCTGCTAAAGAAACACATACGAAGAGATGCCGTGTAAACATAAGGTGTTGTCCTACCTGATGTAATGCCTGGAACTACAGCAACTATTGTGCTACCACGAGACAAAGCTGGGAAGATTCAGGACATAAACTCCATGAGGACAGATATTTTTGTTTCTTTTTTTGTCAGTGTATATCCCATGTACCTAAATCAAGGCTGGACACAAATAGTCATTCAATAAATATTCATTGAACAAGAAACCACTAGCTTTGTTGACCAAATGATTTTGTTGAGGCACGGAATTGACCAACTCCGGAGGGACTATCCCCTGGAATTCTTGTTATGTGAAGCAATAAATTTCATTTCAAAGTTAAGCCATTTGAGTATGATCTTTTGTTATAGCTAAAGCATCCAACCGATTCAGATATACACAAACTGACAAGAAGAAGACAAAATCAGACACATATACCAGTACAGAGAAAGAAGCAGTCCCTCAGATAAATGTCCAGCAGAGATGTGGAGAAAGACTGCTATGGAAGTGCATACACACACACACACAGATGGGAGAATGTGAAACAGAAAAAGAGAGTGGAAAACCTGACTAATATCCATTGGTGAAGAAAAGAATTCAGATTGAAAAAATAAGAGTACTGTCAGAATATTAAATGTCTTAATTTCTACCTAAATTTCAGACAACAGGTGGTCTAGATAATCCTTTGTCTTTTTTCTTTTTCAAAAATTTATTTTATTGAAGTATAATCGATTTACAATGTTGTGTTAATTTCTACTGTACAGCAAAGTGATTCATTTATACATATAGATATACATTATTTTTCATATTCTTTTCCATTACGGTTTATTACAGGGCATTGAATAGAGTTCCCTGTGTGAGTCAGTCCTTTATCTTTTCTTATTATTAAAAAGGAAAAGAACTGGGAATTCCCTGGCAGTCCAGTGGTTAAGACTCCATGCTTCCACTGCAGGGGGCACGGATTCAATCCCTGGTCAGGGAAAATCCCACGTGCTGTGTGGCCTGGCCAAAAGAAAATAAATAAATAAAGGTATGTTTTCATGAAGTTATTTCATATCACAATTTCTTTTAGGATATTGTTAGCAACGTCAAGTGATGTTGCAGTTTTGCCACTAAAGGCATTTTTGCTAATATGAATCAGTAGCTTGAATTGGGCAGGAGGTGTCCAAAGCTGGAGGTTACCCACATGGCCTTAAAATGAATATCTTCAGTGATTCTACACTAATAAAGTGAAACAGGTTATAAAAAAGAATAGTACCCAATTCCCACTGGTCACTCATCCTCTTTGTTTTTTTTTTCATGGGCAACAGGCAAAGAATTATGTGGAAAGTTTTCTGCACAAAGTATGCATTTGCAAAATTCTACTAAAAACCTGTGTCCCCACCTGTTTCTCTTTCCTTCTTGTGGTGGTCTTGCTATCCATCCATTTGTTCATGCCAGAAACCTGGGATTCATTCTTGATTCTTCCTTTATCTTCACCAACCAGGTGCTACAATTCTAGCTCTAAAATATAATGACATTACTCCCCCAAACCTCCCACCAATCACAGTCATTGCCATCTTCATCTGGATTAAGAAAATAGTGTCGTAGTTCATCTGCATATCTGTTAATTGTTGTCCTTGACTCCAACCATGACTCACCATCTCCCTGCATCTATTCTCCACTCCACAGGCGGTAATCTTTCTAAAGATTACTTTGGAGGGTGTAACTCACACGCTTTCCTGACATGGTAATGCTTACCTCTCCAGCCTCTTCTCAACAGAGAACACCCAGTACTGCACAGTCAAGCCATCCTGATGTGCTTTCAGGTCCCTGAATAAGCTCTTTTCTCTGCCTGGAACACATTCCTTGCTTTGCACAAAGAACAAAATTAACTCTTATTCATCTCTTTGTTCTCAGATTAGGCTTCCTCCAGGAAGATGGTCCTGACCACCTCCCTCCAATTCCCGCCACATGGAAGAGATGTGCTTCCTGTGTGCACCTCACGCCTGCACTATTCCTGTCCTTGCAAGGATTGCTTTATAATTACCTGTTTACTTTCTTTATCCTACCACAAAACTTTATTCTTTTTTTTTTTTTTTTTTTTTTTTTTTTTGCCCATGCTGCGCAGCTTGCGGGATCTTACTTCCCCAACCAGGGATCAAACCTGGGCCCTCGGCAGTGAAAGCGCCAAGTCCTAACTGCTGGACCACCAGGGAATTCCCAATTTTCACCTACTTTTAATAAATTTATCTGCTTGGCTGCAGCCTCACCTTGGAGGAAAGATTCAACTTTGTCTTATATCTTCTCATCTGTTCTAGAATATTCTAAGTTCAGATTCAATTCTGTATTTTTTGCTTGTACATGCCAAAAATAAAAAAAAATGGTGGGAGGGGAGTTCCTCACATCTCCATTCTGAATAAATTTCACTATCTTGAACAGTGTTTCATTTTGGAAACCAGTTTTAGGTTACACTGATTTAAATAATGCATAAATTTAATGCACAGAAAATTTTTTTTTTCTGGCGGAGTCAAGGATTTGACCTTCTTTCCTAAATCTTACCACTTATTGACTAGTTTACTTGCTCTCATCCCATTGTATAACCTCATATCTCCTGGTGCCAAAATTCTTCCAGTTTTGGAGTATGTCATTATTACATTTGCTACCCTCTTCCATCTTCGTTCACCTTTTCTGCTTTCTGCCCTGTGATAGTATTTGAGATGTTTTCATATTTTTCTCATCTTGGTCTCTCCAGCATCATTCAGCCCGTGAGGCGCACATAGGGTCCCTATCATATAAACTTATCATTTATCTGAGAAGGCAATAATTAATAGACCCTGGAATATTTGAATCATAATGCAAACTAAATGCTTAATGTCCTGAAGCAGTATAAAACGGAATGCTGCTGGGTCCTGAGGAAGTCCAGAGGGACAAGGATGGAGGATTCAAGGAGAGCCTCGGCGGCAGGAGGAAGAGGAAGCTGACCTAGGCGAGCTTGGTGAGATGGGGATGGTGGGGCTCTGGGTGCCTTGAAGTGTTGCGTCAGCAGAGGGCTCCGGGGGGAGCCTGTAGGAGGGGGTGGAGAGGGACAAGAGGGTTTGCCAGAGGCCAGCTTTGACTGTTCTTCTCAGGTTTACAGTGTCTGCCCGACATGGCACACATTAGCCCTTTAAGTGGGCATTAAGTTTGGAATTCTTCCTGGCCTCCTTATAGGGAGCCTGCTGCGCCTGGAGTCTTGTTCTGAGAATGTTTTATGCTTGGTATTTGCCTCTGTAAAAATAGGTGATATTTGCATTTTGAAGATTACTGACCTGAGCAGAGTTGCTTCTGATTTATATTTTCTGTTTCTTGTTTCCTTTATTGCACATGGTGGGGATTTTAGGCAGCAATAAAGACAAAGAGATGGGGTGAGAGTGAGTAGGGAAAGAGACATGACAACCATTTACCTGTAAAGACTCTGTAGGCAAAGGGACCAAGCTGAGGACTGAGGACTCCAGGACCCTACCACATATGTGCTTTCTAAGGGGCAAAGGTTTTTTTGTTTGTAGTTTTTAAATAAATTTAGTTATTTTTATTTTTGGTTGTGTCGGGTCTTCGTTGCTGTGTGCGGGCTTTCTCTAGTTGCAGCGAGCTGGGGTTACTCTTCTTTGCGGTGTGCGGGCTCCTCATCGCAGTGGCTTCTCTTGTTGCGGAGCATGGGCTTTAGGCGTGCAGGCTTCAATAGATGTGGCACGCGGGCTCAGTAGTTGTGGCTCGTGGGCTCTAGAGCACAGGCTCAGTAGTTGTGGTGCACGGGCTTAGCTGCTCTGTGGCATGTGGGATCTTCCCACACCAGAGCCTGAACCCATGTCCCCTGCATTGGCAGGCGGATTCTTAACCACTGTGCCACCAGGGAAGCCCTAAAGGGCAAAGTACTTCACCATTCTCATTTCCTAATTGATGACAGCTCTCATTAGTCACCCAGGGATGTGGCAAGGAATTCCTAATCAAAATAACCATAAATCTAAAGCCATAATGTAATGGGTGAAGCACTCAATCTGGCCTTGCACAGCCGAGTTGGCAATGAAGCACAGGACGCAGACAGCCCATACTGGAAGTCACACAGGGAGATGGATGTACCTCTGCTGTGCAAGGGGGAATGGTGTGGATGGCGGTGGTCATGGGGCAGGAATTTGCATCTCATGGCTTAATCAGATCTGAAAGCTAATATCCTGTTTTTCTGAGGGTTGGGCACATCAGTAGCTGAAAGCCTCCTCTGACCACGACCGGGCTCAGGAAGTGAGTGTCAACAGCCTTGCAGATGGGAACCCAACTCCTAGTGACCATGCCTGCAAAGGCATTCCACCCCATTCTGGCCAGGCCCCCTGCACTCCTCTACTCCAATTCTAGAACTCCAGACCTCACCCCTCCTCCCCAGAGACTTATCAACAGGAAGTTAAGTCAGCTGGAACACTCCGTTCCCTTGACATTTTTGTTTTAAATCTGCAGCTGTGTTTAAGGCTTCATGAATTCTCTGTCTGGCTCTGTGTCTTGGGACTGTCTGTCTGTCTGCCTGGTGCTTTTTCTCTCACACCCATGCACCAAGTCGTGGTTACCATAAGGCTGGTGGACCAGAATGAGAAGTAGGGTTGGTAAGAAGGAAATGGGGAGGGGGCAGAAGAAAGCACTTTAGGGACTGTAATACTAGCTGTTGATGAGCTAGGGAAGGTGACCAATTGCTCAGAAATCATTACTGAGGGGAAGCTATAAATGCTGGGGAGGAATTCCTAAATCATGAACAGTGTGCACTTCCAGAGCCACCCCTTCTCATTGCTTCAGGGTGCTTATCTGTACCTCATATCAGAGTGATGTGTGGGCATGTCTTCTCAATATTCTACAGTGCCTACTCAGCAGATGGCTTATTCATACTTACTTTCTCTTAGGAAGCAGTTGGGAAATAAATGAATGAAGCTTCTCTCCTTCCTTTTATCCCAAGTCAGCCTAACGCTTAAAAAGCCAAGACATTTCCCAAATGCAACTTGGCCTATTCAAGATAATATCTCGGAATCTCTTGTAGCTGCAAGTTCCTTACTTGCTGAAAGTCTATTTTTTATTCGCAGCACATTGTTCCAAGACTCATGAGGGCATTATTTTGTTCTGTCCTGGTTGCTTTTTTCCTACTGCCTCTCATTCAAGTTTAGAGGGGAAGGACCTCTAAACTTAGAGACCATGAACCTCTAAAGCCACTAAGTGGCTAGAAGGAAAGTGGTGATTATTCTCTCTCCAAGTTCTTCTTCAACAGACCCAAGAAGAGAGTATCCCTCATTCATTATAGTAGCTGGTCCATTGAACTTACATGTGTAAACTGCCAAGGTTGGTTTTTAAAGGATCACATGAGGCAAATGACTTATAGTCACACAGGTTGGATATGCTTTGTCAATCCCTGTCCTTGAAACCTAAGTCCGAGAAAACATAGCTCACAAAACAGGTATGGTACCATATGTCTCCATAAAACCACATCTAGAAAATCCATATACAGATCTTCTTTTGCTAGTTGGTAATCCTGAGCTATCCTTTCAAATGCCTGCTAGTGTTTGCCCAAATTTTATATTTCAGAATTCGTCCAGGAATTCTATATTTTAAAAAGTAAACTATAAGTCTGAAATTAACATGATACTCAACAATGAAAAACATAGAACTTGCCCTCTAAGATCAGGAACCAGGCAAGTTTGCCCACTCTTGCCACTTGTATTCAACATAGTACTAGAAGTTCTAGCCAAAGCCATTAGGCAAGAAAAAGAAATAAAAGGCATCCAAGTTGGAAAGGAAGAAGTAAAATTATCTTTGTTGCAGATGACATGATCTTATATGTAGAAAACCCTAAAGATCCACTGCCCCCCAAAAAACCTATTAGAACTAATAAACTAATTCAACAAAGTTGCAGGATACAAAATCAACACATACAAATCAGTTGCATTTCTATAACTAACAATGAACAATCCAAAAAGGAAATTAAGACAACAGTTCCATTTACAATAGCATCAAAAAGAGTGAAATACTTTGGAGTAAGCTTAACCAAGGAGGTGAAAGACCAATACACTAAAAACTACAAAACATTGCTGAAAGAAACTAAAGAAGACACAAATAAATGGAACGGCATTATGTGTCCATGCGTTGAAAGACAATATTGTTAAAATGTTCATACTAACAAAGCAGTTTACAGATTCAATGCAATCCCTTTCAAAATCCCAAAGACATTTTTTTTTTCAGAAATAGAAAAAAAATCCTAAAATTCATATGGAATTTCAAGGGATCCCAAATTGCCAAAATATCTTGAAAAAGAACAAAGTTGGAGGCCTCACACTTCATGGATTCAAAACATATTACAAAGCTACAGTGAGGTACAGGCATAAATACAGACACAAAGACCAGTGGAACAGAAAAGAGAACCCAGAAATAAACCTTTGTGTTTATGGTCAAATGCTCTTAAACAGGATGCCAAGACTACACAATGGGGAAAGGAGAGTCTCTTTTTTTGTGTGTGTGTGTGGTACGCGGGCCTCACTGTTGTGGCCTCTCCTGTTGCGGAGCACAGGCTCCGGATGCGCAGGCTCAGCGGCCATGGCTCATGGGCCCAGCCGCTCCACGGCATGTGGGATCTTCCCAGACCGGAGCATGAACCCGTGTCCCCTGCATCAGCAGGAGGACTCGTCAACCACTGTGCCACCAGGGAAGCCCTACTCAATTTTAAATTTAGCATTGTCCTAAGTAATGATATCCATGAAATCACCAGTTTAGTGGGCTAGTTATTTTCTTCTATACCAGTTAAAATAAATGTATGACTGTGAAGTAAATTTTTTATTCCCTTACAAACTAAGATTTGCATACACACTTTGGGAAATTCCAGTAAAGTCGGGAGGGCCATGCCTGGGCTGGTCTGACTCATACCCAACCAGTCTTGAGCCCTGATCCTGTCCAGATGAGGAAGAGGATGGCCTGGTGTGCTTATAAACCTGCACTTGACTCTACTAGATTAGGAGGAGATGGACAGGCCCCTGATAAGGATTGGGCCAGTAGGGACTGGAGCTCAGCCTCCAGGAGTCCAACAGGTCCCAGAGGGGCAGAGGTACATATGTGGTGGAGCCCCACTGCCTGAGAAGAACTGCATGAGGACCAGTCAGGGCTGAGAACTTAGCTGGAGGTTGGGTTGAGGAGTTACATCCCCAGGGGCTGTAAGCTGATATCCAAGAATGCTTGTTTTGGGATTTGGATACAGACTGTTGATCTACCTGCTCACACAATGTCCAATTGTTCTGGATGTGTTAAGAAAGCTTCTCCTAATACTTGGTAGCAGTTCAGGTTGATGTCAGTCCCTGGGCTGTCCAACAGAGAGGTTTTCCCAGGTTTCTCGGTGGAGACTGGAGCCACCAGAATTGGAGCACCCTGAACTCAAACCAACCAGCCATTCTTGCTCAGGCACCTCTGACCCCAAGGGTCATGTTGAGAGCCCAGTGGCTCTGATCATGATTTCAGCAGTTCAGCCACATAATGGCCTCCACTGTCATGTTTCCCAAATGCCACAGTGCTCTTTTCCCTCCAGGTTTCGCCAATCCACTCTGCTTGTAAAAAGACTCCTGGTCGATGCCAGCATTACTCTGGGACTTTCTCTGTGTTCATTAAAATTCAGGCTCCTTGGTAAGGGCTGATGCATCCCTGTGTGCTTGTCCACAGTGGGCTGGTGAGACACGAGACAATAGGGGTAGGGCTACCACTCTGTCCAACACTCATGTGTCACAGGCTCTTCTGTGGGGGGCAAGGCAGAGGGGCTGGGCAGGAGACAGTAGTGATGTCTGTCATGCTAAGCCAAACTTTACAGTGATCCAGGAGGCAGGTACCATCATCTTCATTTTACAGATAAGGAAACTCAGAGAGATTAAATAACTTGTATAAGGCAGAAAAAGCAGAGCTAGAATTAGATCTCAGGATTTCGGACCTTAAGTTTGGTGCTCTTTGAATTATGCCACTTGAAATCATTTTGAGAAGAAAGGTAACCACTGGCTCAATTTCAATACAATAAGAATTTGGAGGCACCATCTGTGTGCCTAAGGGTGAGTGGCTATAATTCAGGTGATTTGAATCAGGCAAAACCTACTGGTATCAAATCCTTCAGAATGTTCTGCTGTAACTCCCATCCTTTTTTTTTTTTTTTTTTTTAAATCATCCCACAGACTACTTTCCTCATTACTACTGCTACACATACCCACATTAGTTAAGAGTTACTTAGGCTGTGTAACAAAGAGACCCAAAATACATCACTTAAACTTAAGTTTATTTCTCTCTTATATAAAATTCCAGATGAGTAGTCCAGAGGTGAAATACCCCAAAATGGCTGTCTCAGCTCCTACCATCACATTCTGCATCCCTGCCATCAAGAAAGAGGAGAACACATACCTTCCTTTTAAGGGGATGGCCTGGAAGAGTGCACATATCACTTCTACTTGTATCTCACGTTGATCCAAACATAGTTACACGGATGATTATGGCTACAAGGGAAGCTGGGAAATGTAGTTTTCAGCTGAGTTGTCACCTGTGCAGTAAAAACTTCTATTGCTATGAAAAATAGAATAGTTATTGGAGAGATCAGATAGCCACCACCACAATAATTTTAGGAAACTCTTGCATGAATTGATAAGTCATTATGTTTTCTGTAAGAAGTCTGGATTTAGAGTCAGATCACTTAGCTTAGAGCCACAATTTTGCCACTTACGTGTGATCTTTGTTAGTTGTGTAACTTCTCTAAATATCAGTTTTTCCCTCTGTACAATTAGGTAACGATAGTCGGCTTAACTCACTGGTGTGCTGGGAGGTCCAAACAAACTCACATCTTTGAGAGCCTAGGCTGTGAGGTCACATGAAAAGTGAAATGCTACTGCATTAGGACACCCAGATGTAGTTTTCCATTGTTTTTTTTAAAATTGTGAGCACTTGGTGCTGGCTCCCCAGCTTGGTTTTGGATGAAAACCACATATCTGAAATGTCTATTTTGTATTTCCACTCAAAGGGGAATACTTTGGTGTGTCCTATCTGCTTCTCCTGGTTAGCCTGCCCTGCTGTGACCAAGTACGTCTCCCCAGGCGCCTGGGCTCTCATCCTTTTCTGGGGTGAGAGTCGCTGGTAACCCGCCCCACCGGCTCTTTCTGTGCTCTAATCGTGTATAGCTGATGAAAGCCCTGAAACTTACTCCTCGCAAAGTGGATTTGGGTGGAGACCCTGGAACAGAACTGGCAGGAAGGAAACCAGCCAACAGTCCCCAGTGATGCCAATCTGAACGGTTTCTCCCCACCCTGTGTGCAACAAACCACAGAATGCGGTCTTGGCATAATTTGCATCCCTAGTTGAGCTTGTATGTCAGTCTACAGTGTGTGTCAGTTATAGCAGAACCTGTTTTTATCTATTAGCCTCTAAACTCCTTAAGGAAGGAAGGAAGGAAGGAAACCTTTCCTCAGCATCTATCATGTTGCAGGCACATAGACAACTTGCCTGTATTTATTTCTCACCCAACCTCACTGCCAGCAGATATTATGACTTCCTTACTGATAGATGAGGAGTCAGAGGTTGAAAATCTACCTTGCTCAGTACTACACAGCCATCAAGCAGAAGAGGTAGGATTTGAACCCAAGACCTTTGACACCAAGTCTGGCTCTCATTCTACCATAGCATGATTATTTTTATTTTATTTTTCTTTTGTGGTACACGGGCCTCCCACTGTTGTGGTCTCTCCCGTTGAGGAGCCCAGGCTCCGGACGCGCAGGCTCAGCGGCCATGGCTCACGGGCCCAGCCGCTCCGCGGCACGTGGGATCTTCCCCGACCGGGGCACGAACCCGTGTCCCCTGCATCGGCAGGCGGACCCTCAACCACTGCGCCACCAGGGAAGCCCCATGTTTATTTTCATTATAGTTGAGTGTGAAAGGGTAGAAGCCACACGTTCAGTCACTGGATCCTCCCCTGAGTATGATTTCATGCCCATAGTAGGGACTCAAAACAGTTGGAATGAATGGCATTTTCACCATTTTATCTCTGGCAGTACACAGCAAAGTACCTGACATGTGAAATGGGTCATTACAGTATTTTGGGGTATACTTAAGTCATTGGATTGATATTTTTAAAAGAATCATAACTGAGTTGAAGTTTAAAAACACCTTGCAAAGCCCCCATGGGACTAGGGTCTTTACACCGATAAAACAAGCGAGTGAAGTCAAAGAAAGAGGTTTCCTGGACACAGCTGTTCATCCCCAGCTTCCTAGCAGAACCTGAGCAGTAGTTAACCAAGGGTCTACTGTGTCCGGTATCTGAGTCACACTCATAGCCTTGAATCTGTGGCAAAAGCAGATGGCACTTCCAGTAGGCATCTCCCAGAGGAGAGGATTTCCCATGAGGTATGTGTATGGCAACTATCCATCCTGGGTTTCCTGGCATGCTCCAATTTCTTGTCTTTTGTCCGAAAGTCCTTAGAATGGCACGTGTCCTGGCTGGGTAATGAATCCTGCTTTTGAATATGGAAAATATGGTTACAGCAGGCACATGGAAAGTGCCTTTTATTGCTTCCTGCTGGCAGATCAAAAGCAGAGAGGTTGGACCACCCCAGGAGAGCCCGTTTTACCCAGGGAAAGGGAGGGGGCCTCAGGGCTCAGGAGTCTTTTGTTATTCTGTGCAGGTCAGGAAGCCAGGGGGAGGCTACTGATAGAAGAAGCCAACCAGGGCTGGAGCAGGCCTGTGTCCTGAGAACTGGGTCCCAGAAAAGGCAAAGAAAGTGGTAACGGGAAAGAAAAGAAGCAGAGGCAGAAACTGCTTTTTTGTTGCACAAAGGAAGGAGGTGACCCAAGGCTCCTTGTGACACAGGAAGAAGCATATTTGGGGAAGTGAGAGTCTCTCTCTACAGATCCCTTCAGATCAGAGGCCAATTATGGGTGGCCCAGGGCAAGCAAGAGGCTCTTTTGTGGTTCTAGCTCTTTCCACACCCGGATGGGGTCACTTGTGTAAAGGTGCCCCTCATAAGCGTGTTGAAACCAAGCCCAAAGCCTATTTGTTTTCCAGGATCAGTCTATTGAGGCTCGCCTCCCCACTCCTCAGTCCTCCCACCCTTCAGCTGGTCAGGCAGGTCCCTAAGGGTTAATTAAGCCTTGGGCTAGTACTCAGGAGACCTGGATTGAGTCTCATCCTGCTTCCATAATCAGCTCTGAAGCCGGGGGAACAGCACTTTTCCCCTCTGACCTCTGCTCTCTCAAATAAGGAGCAGAGAAGACTGACAGAATTATAGTGCTTACTACAGACAGACTGGTTACTTTGCCCTGAAGGTGATTCAGCTAACTGACTCCACATTTTAAAAGGTTGAAAGTATTCGTATTCCTCAGTGCTGTAAAATCTTTGTGATTCTACACATTTCATGCATTCATGCATTCATTCACTTAAACATGTATTAAGCACCATTATACATCAGCCATGCTAAGCAACAGATAGCAATAACTTCTGCTTACTGAGTCCCTACTATGTGTCACATACCGTTAGATGCTTTACTTTATTTTATTTATTTATTTTGTGGTACGCGGGCCTCTCACCGTTGTGGCCTCTCGCGTTTTGGAGCACAGGCTCCGGACGCGCAGGCTCAGCGGCCATGGCTCACGGGCCCAGCTGCTCCGCGGCATGTGGGATCTTCCCGGACCGGGGCACGAACCCGTGTTCCCTGCATCGGCAGGCGGACTCTCAACCACTGCGCCACCAGGGAAGCCCCAAAGCTGGTGTTTTGATACACTAATTCTGTCACTGCATAGATAAATGAGATACAGTGGGTCCTGATCTCAAGGAGGTTCTAACCAGCAGCGCTGTGGCCAGAAGCAGGCTCTGAAACCCTTGACATTGTTCACTTGGTACATTAGAAGATGTTCCATCCGTTTCAGAAAACCTGGTGAGCCTGGACCACACAGCAAACCCTTTTTCTCTTCATGCCTCCAGCCATGAGTTCCACAGACCTAGTTTTCTACAGGAATTCTGTACCATGAATATTATAAACTGAAGAAATAGCGCCCTCATGTGTCAGGAGTACAGCACACATCTGCACTCAGGAGAAAGGTACATTTAAAAAAATCTTAATCTATGAAAAGAAACACTTGTTTTTGTTTTTGTCTTTTTATTTTTGCTTTTTATGACTTTGAAACATGCTGGGGAAAAATGATGAAAAATCGCTAAACCTGCAGAACTCGACCCAGAGGCAAATTACTAAGTTCAAGGACCAGCAGGAAAGAATGAAGGGGCATGATCTAGAAATACTCCCCTGCTGGGGGATCTGATGTCCTACACTAGCCTGGAAAATCCAGAACTTCTGTTTCAATATGAATATGATCCTATATTCTTTTTTAAAAAATTTAATTTAATTTATTTATTATTTTAGTTTTTGGCTGCATTGGGTCTTTGTTGCTGTGCGCGGGCTTTCTCTAGTTGCGGCAAGGGGGGGCTACTCTTCGTTCTGGTGCGTGAGCTTCTCATTGTGGTGGCTTCTCTTGTGGAGCACGGGCTCTAGGAGCCCAGGCTTCAGTAGTTGTGGCATGCGTGCTCAGTAGTTGCGGCTCACGGGCCCTAGAGTGCAGGCTCAATAGTTGTAGCACACGGGCTTAGTTGCTCCATGGCATGTGGGATCTTCCTGGACCAGGGCTCGAATCCGTGTCCCCTGTATTGGCAGGAGGATTCCTAAGCACTGCGCCACCAGGGAAACCCTGATCCTAGCTTCTTGACGTGTTTCTTTTCTTCCTTTCTGTTTCCCCCTGCCCCCCATTTCTTTTCTGTTTTTCTTACTTTATTACACCTTCATTTGCTTCTCCCCACACCACTCTCCCTACCTGTTCTTAGAAATAGTTATATTTGCTTATAAACAATACCATCTTTATTTCTCTTTTTTATGGGATTTAAAAAATGTACCTCTTCTTTTCTGAGTGTGTACTGGGGATAGGGGAGGGTATGCAAAGAGGGAAGTACCGATATAACCGAGCACTTAGAAGATCTGGATTTGTCTCCATCCATCCATCCCTTCCTGCTCTTTCCATAAAGGATTAGCAGTCCCTTATTAAAACACATACAGTAAAAATGACACAATGTAGAGTTTGAGGGGATATGATGAAGGAACACATATGTAATAATAAAAGGTGAGGAGGAAGACCTGCACAAAGTAACGTGCACCATAGAGTCCTGTACGTTTGCTGAAAGTAGGTCACAAGGTATTTCATTGTGGAATCTCTCAGAAACCAAGGAAAAGAGGAAAAAATAATTAGTGATTGTATATATCATATTCATTAGATGAAAACAGATGAATTGTTCTTTGGAAGTATTGTGCTATCTGGTAGTGAGGCCTGACAAATTCTCCCATGGGTACTCATGAGGAAAGGACTGTGTTACAGTGGGAAACACTCCCAGCAGTAGCCCTACAAGAGCTACAGTAACAAATTTCCTACAGTTGTTTCTTATAACAATGTTCAAAGGAAGGCTGATAGTATAACTCCAGGGTACAGTTCAGTACAAAGAAATCCAAACAAGGGAGGAAAACAATATAATCCAAGTAGGCAATTCTCTGCTACTCTGATACACTTCAAGGGAAAAATTTAGAAGAGCTAAAAAAAGGAGTGGACTGCATGTTCTTAGGAAACCCATCGCAGATACGACTCCTCCTGACTGGGCTTTTGATAAAACTGAACAGAGTGTCAGATTAGAGTGTCTGGTTGTAACCTCCCGAAAGAATCTGTGTTGTTGATAAAAGGAAGATCTTGTGATTTTAATAACTGAAAGGGAAACGAATAAAGTCCTTTAAAGAGCATTTAGGAGTCTTTCCAGACATGTGACTGACTGGTGTCCACTTCATCTCAGCAGAGGGTGAATTTAGGGAGTACCTAGAAGCTGAAGCCAAAATCTCTTTAGTAAACAGTTTGGGATCTACTCCAGCTTATGAAAGAAACAGAGAAGCATAAAAAAATTCACAAATTTCAGTGTGCCTAGCACATACTAAGATATTTGTTTAGAAAGCAGAGTCCTGGGGCCCAGCTCCAAAGATTTTGATTCCGTTGTTCTAGAGTTCTGAAATAGATTCTCTATTTCAGCCCAGCCCACAGGGTAGGTGGGCTAGGGGCCGAAGAATGGTCAAAGGCAAGGAGCCAGGTTGAGAACTGGACCCAGACCTTATCCAGATGTCCTGGCCTGTCCGCCCCTGAATTGTGCTGAGAATATGAGAGAAACAGGTTGTGATTCATGGGCAAAGAGGTCAACTCTGGCCTTGCCTCCAGCTGACAGACCAGAGGAAGCCAGTGGGAGGGGGAGTGGGGTGTAGATGGCACCGACTTAGAGCCAACTGCTACACGGGAAAACTTGTGTAATTTTCTCTGGAAAAATCCTGAGCCCACAGGATGAGCACAGCAGGAGCCACACCACTTTATACCCTTAAGAGATCATTCTAGTATTTCTTTCCTCCTCGGTGTTTCCTAGACAGAAGTCAGACCCCAGACTGCAGGGACATATACTGAGCCCTTTGAGTTACCTGTTGAATAAAGTCTTTCTTGACCTTAACGGGTGGAGGAAGCCCTCCCAAATCCCTTCACAATCTCTTCCCTCTCCACCCTTTTATATCCTCAGCATAGCTGAGGGGTTTCAATGATCATGTGACAAGCTCTCAGCTACTTTTCTGGTACACTTTGCATACAGGCTAGCACTTCATTTGGAATGTGGCATCTACTGTAAGTTGATAGCTGAGTCAAAACTTTAACATTATATCTTGTGGTATGTGAAACAGAAAAAAAAAAAAAAAACTGGGAAAACCCTAAGTGCTTATCAATATTGGTTCAGTACACTGTAGAATACATGCAGTGGTTAAAAAGAACAAGGCCTCTTTTGATGTATGAACATGAGATGGTAACCAAGCTGTATTATGGGGAAAAGCAAGCATCTTGTATTGTCTTAGTTATGTCTAAAAGGAGAGGGAAAGACGTTCACATCTTGTCTTTATGTGCATAGAATATTTCTGAATGTACATACTAGAAACTGGATTGTCCACTACTTCTAAGTAAGGGGCCTTAAAGGTCAGAGTTCAGGGGAAGAGTTAGCTCTTACTGTGTAGGGGGTCTCCGAAGTTTTTTTTTTTTTTTTTTTTTTTTTTACTGTAAGTATAGATTACATTTTCAATTCCCAAAAGATTACAGTCATTTACAATGGTGATTATGAAAATTAATGAAGCAATATGGAAAATTGTATGATGTGATATTAAATGAAAAAAGCAAGATTCAAAGTCATTATGTACGTTCTGATTTCAGTCATGCAAAGGTAAGCAAACGAATGAAGACATGACAGACATGAACAAAATTTAAGAGTAGTTTTGTTATGGTTGCTGAGATTTTCCAAACTTATAAAAATTAACTTTATTGAAGTATATACACAAAAACGCACCCATTTTAAGTATACATTTGGATGAATTTTGACAAATTTATACACCCATGTAATCAAGTTACAGAACATTTCCATCATTCCCCAAAGTTTCTTTTTGCCCCATCCCATTCAGTCCTGACCTGCAATCAGTAATGTCACTAGAAATTAGATTTGGCTTTTTCAGAGTTTCCGATAAATGGAATCATACAGTGTGTACCCTTTTTGTGTCTTGGCCTTTTTGCCTCAGCATAATGTTTGTATCCATCCTCCTCTTCTTCCTCAGTAAATCCTGGGCAATGTACCTAGCTAAAAGATTACACCTCCCTGCATTCCTTGCAACTAGATGTGGTCATATGATAAAATGATGGCCAAAGAAACATAACTAGAAGGGTCATGTGGGACTTCTGGAAGGCTCTGTAAAAGTGAGAGGCAGACCACCCTTTCTCTTGCTGATGGCCTGGAATATGGACTTGATGAATGGGGCTCCAGCAGCCATCTTGGAATATGAAGTGACCCTAAGGATAACCAGGAAAAGAAAATGAGCCTAGGTCTCTGATGACACAGTGGAGCTGCCATACCAGCTTGATTCCCTTCCTTTCAGACTGCTTTTAAATGAGAGTACATATATATCTTGTTTAAGTGCAAATATTTGGGGTTCCTCAATTATTTGTAGTTGAAACTAATGCTACTTACTCCATAAGCCTTCTAGCACTATCTGATGATTTTAAATTATGTATATGTTTGATTAAAAAATAAATTTTAATTAAAAAATAAGCTTTTATATCAAAATCTGGCAAACAGTTCAAGAAAAACATCACAGACCGACATCGCTCATAAACATAGATACAAAAATTCTTGACAAAATTCTGGCCAGTTGAATCCAGCAATATGTAAAAATAATGCACCACGACCACATGGGGTTTCCCAGGAGTGAATGGTCAACTCAGCATCCAAAAAACAATCAGTGTACTTGACCACATTAACAGAATAAAGGATTAAAAATCAAGTAATCAGCTCAATAGATGCAGAAAAAGCATTTGAAAAACACCAATAATCCTTCACGATAAAAATGCCCAGAAAACTAAAACTAGAAGTGAACTTCTTAAACTTGACAAAAGGCAATTCTGAAATAAAACTACAGCTAACAACATACTTTATGGTGAAAGATTGAATGATTTCCCCTGAGAGAGGGAACAATGAAAAGATAACTGCTCTTAACCCATCTATTAAATACTAGGCTGGAGCCTTTAGCTAATGCATAAAGCAAGAAAATGAAATATAAGGCACACAGTTTGGAAAGGAAAAAGTAAAACTTTATTTACAGGCAGCATAATTGTCTACAGAGAAAATTCCAAGAAATCCTTAAAAAAAAAACAAACAAAAAAAACACCTAAACTAGAATTAGTAAGTGAATTTAGCAAGGTGAAAGGATACATGATCAACACACAAAAACCAATAAACCAGAACAAACAACTGGAAAATTACAATCTTACAAATCCCATTGACAATAATATCAGAAATAATAATAATAAATAAATAATATCAGAAAGCATCAACTATTTAGGGATAAATTTAATGGAAGATGTGCAAGATATCTACAGTGAATTTTTATAAATTTTTATAAATTTATAAAATTTTTAAATTTTTAAATTTTTAAAATTTAAAATTTATAAATTTTTAAAATTTTAAAAAATTAAATTTTTTTAATTTATAAAAATTTTTATAATACATTGTACATATAATGCACATATATGTACATATAATGTACATTATATGTACATATAATGTACATATACATATATACATATAATACATTTTTATAATACATAAGCCGAGAGAAATTTAAAATGTTTAAATAAAAGACTAGATAGTATCATCTGCATGAATTAGAAGGATTAAGATTATCAAATGTCAATTCTCCCCAAATTGATCTATAAATTTAAGGCAACCTTATTTGAAGACAACTGTGGTTTCTAGACAATGACAAGATAATTCTAAATTTATATGAAATTTTAAAAATAATATAGTAAATCTAAAATTGAATAAAATAAGATCAATGCTGTAACAGAGACACATATGAGATTCTACAACAGCACAGAGGAAGGAAGAATAGCTCCGATTAGGTAACTCAGGGGAGGCTCCTCAAAGGAGGTACCATTTGAACGGGCAGTTGAAAGATGACTGAGGACTTCCTAGGTGGGCATTGATTTACTTAGGCTTTGCTAATCATAAAAAACTACAACCCATCTCACTCAGTCAGGTAAGGGGGTTGCACGTGGAACTGTCCAGGAGAGAAGTCTCACAGAAATCTCTGGTGAGGACTTCCCTGGTGCCATAGTGATTAAGAACCCACCTGCCAATGCAGGGGACATGGCGTTCGATCCCTGGTCGGGGAAGATCCCACACGCCGTGGAGCAACTCAGCCCGCGCACCACACCTACTGAGCCTGCGCTCTAGAGCCCATGAGCCACAACTACTGAGCCCACGCGCCACAACTACTGAAGCCCGCCCACCTTAGAACCCGCGTGCTGCAACTACTGAAGCATGCACACCTAGAGCCCGTGCTCTGCCACTAGAGAAGCCACCGCAATGAGAAGCCTGCACACCACAACGAAGGGTAGCCCCCGCTCGCCGCAACTACAGAAAGCTTTCGTGCACCAACAAAGACCCAACGCAGCCAAAAAAAAAAAAAAAAAACAAGAAAAGAAATCTTTGGTGAGACCTCACGGTTTCTGGGCTTGGAGGGCAGTTCTGGATCTGAGGTTCCTTTCCTGATCTTAGCAGCCAGAACCCCTAAATAGTTAATGTAGTCTTCTGTCTGTCTCTATCTTTCCTTGCCTCTTCCTACCAATTTTTAATGTTATTATTAAAAATCACCATCGTCGATTCCTATAGGCCCATCCTGCCAGGGACTGAGGTGGGTACCAGAATAAAAATGTCTTCAACTGGGAAAATTTTGTGAGGGTCCTTTTTCTTTTCCTCCCCCAGATTCAGCTACTGGATGAAATCTATAGGAATGTAAGATGATGGGATAAATTTGAACCATTTAAGCTCATGGTTTAATTGTATCGAATAACGTAGAGCTGGCAGTTGCGATCCTTAGTCTGTCCTTTCATAAAATCTCAGTAAACGTCGACGATGGTGATTTTTAATAATAACATTAAAAATTGGTAGGAAGAGGCAAGGAAAGATAGAGACAGACAGAAGACTACATTAACTATTTAGGGGTTCTGGCTGCTAAGATCAGGAAAGGAACCTCAGATCCAGAACTGCCCTCCAAGCCCAGAAACCGTGAGGTCTCACCAAAGATTTCTTTTCTTGTTTTTTTTTTTGGCTGCGTTGGGTCTTTGTTGGTGCACGAAGGCTTTCTGTAGTTGCGGCGAGCGGGGGCTACCCTTCGTTGTGGTGTGCAGGCTTCTCATTGCGGTGGCTTCTCTTGTGGCAGAGCACGGGCTCTAGGTGTGCATGCTTCAGTAGTTGCAGCACGCGGGTTCTAGGGTGGGCGGGCTTCAGTAGTTGTGGCGCGTGGGCTCAGTAGTTGTGGCTCATGGGCTCTAGAGCACAGGCTCAGTAGGTGTGGTGCACGGGCTGAGTTCCTCCACGGCGTGTGGGTGTGGGATCTTCCCCGACCAGGGATCTCACCCCATGTCCCCTGCATTGGCAGGTGGGTTCTTAATCACTATGGCACCAGGGAAGTCCTCACCAAAGATTTCTGTGAGACTTCTCTCCTGGACAGTTCCACGTGCAACCCCCTTACCTGACTGAGTGAGATGGGTTGTAGTTTTTTATGATCAGCAAAGCCTAAGTAAATCAATGCCCACCTGGGAAGTCCTCAGTCATCTTTCAACTCCCCGTTCAAATGGTACCTCCCACCCTGAGCAAGTCCTTTAAATGCTCTGAACTTCCGTTTGCTTATCTGCAAAATGGAAAGATGTGAGAATCGGAAGGGGGCACACACATTCGAGAACTTTATAAACGGCTAAGGGCTATGCACAAGGTTTTAACACTTTTTCTTCCTGTAGACCAGTTTTACCTGCACTTGCTTGTGTGCAAATCATAAGATCAAAGGAATGTGATGTGATCTTTTTGTAATTTCTCCACCTTGGGTCCAAGGAAAAGCTGGTGGAGAGTAAACCATTAATTGTGTCTCCCTGCAGCCCCTAGTCTTCTCGGAAGCTCTGGGTTAATCCTGGGGTCAGGAACCTTGTCTGGCCAGGGGCAACAGTGCCTATGTGTAGGTCTCGGGCTGTCTCGCTTTCTCATCGGTGCTCCCCACCAAGTGCCCTCCATTCCCTCCACCCACAGAAGGGACCTCTCCCCACCCTCCCGTGATGAGGTCTGTGGAAGTCACAAACTGAAGGTCCAATCAACAAGGATGCTCTGACCTAACAAATAATCTCCGTCATGTGAGGGTTAAGGATTTCGTTTTGGATCCCCAAGAAGAAAAAAGTTGCTGAAGATTTGGTATGGAGAAGCCCTTCTGAGTAGGGCATTCAAAAGTTTAATTAGTGGCTGCAGGAGGACTGGACGCTGGATGTTCCAGGAGTGAACGCTGGAATTCCAGGTGGGAGCCTGTTTATGGCTGCAGCGCGGGTCATGCCAGAGGCTAGAGGTAGAAGCCAGGGAGCCAGACACAGCTCAGCGGTGGTCTGGATGCTCTCGAGAGAAGGCCAGCTAAGAGCTGTGAGCTCACTGAAGTCCGAAAACCGGCTCCCAGCCCCCAGCCCTCCCTCCGCTCAGTCTAGTAAAATTGATGCTCATCTCTGTAGTTTTGGAACATGATGGTAAGAATGCTGGTGCCTCGGGTTCTTGTGCCGGTCCTATCTCAGGCTTGTTTGCTTGCCTCCTTCCCGTGCCCCGGACAGGGCTTTGCGTAAAGAAGTGGGCTGGTGGGTGACTGTTCTGCAAAGATCCCATGTGCGACTGGAGCAGGTTACCCTTTTCTGAGCCTCAGTGTTCTCATCTGTAAAGTAGGCATATTGTTCCTTCTTTTCCTAATAACCAAACCAGCATTCTTGTACTTTACCTTAAATAAATGTAATTTAAAGATGCCAAGCCTTTCTGACATCACTTTTGTGCATAAAGAAAAGTGAAAAAAAGAGAAAGGCATTGGCAATAACTTCCATCACAAGTGCCGCGTTGATTGTAGGACCATGCTGATTTCAGAGTTAGTAAAATGTGAAAAATACACCACCTGTGTACCTACCATCTTGCCTAAGAGACGGAGCGATTCCCAGCAGCACTAACAGCCTTGTGTCAACCACCTTGACCTAGCCTTTCCACTCTAGAGGAAACTGTCCCAAATTTTGTGTTTACTCTTCCCTCATTTTTAGCTACAGTTGTTTTTAAAACATGTACCCTATGCAGTACATTGTTTGAGCTTGTTTCAGAATGGTTCCGTGAGTGGAATTGTATCCCATTCTTTTGATGTTTTTAAAAAGCATGAAAAGTTGATCTATGCTAATGTGTGTAGCTCATTTATTTTTCACTATTGAATATTGCACTCACTTCATATTCTGCTGTATTAATTCTGTTGATGGAAATTTGGGCTGTTTCCTGTGTTTTGCTGTTAAGTTATTTTTGCTATACACATTCTCATAGTTGTTTCTTAGAACATGTGTGTTTCTCCAGGGTATATACCTGGGAAGGGAACGGCTAAGTCTAGGTGAGAGTGCTTGCTGTTCTGATTGCTAGTCAATACTGCTGCCCTTATTTCTTTCTGTCCACTGAATAGCCCGAGGGGACATGAGTCCTGTTGTTGCTTTGTTTACAGGCCTTCAGAGGGAATAAGCGTTTATAAAAAAAAAATACGGGCATAGTGAAGGAGAGCTTCCCAGGCCATAGTCTGACTTTCCACCATGGCTGTGGGGGGCAAAGCCAGAAAGGAGTGGAGGCCAGATGGAGCACCGCTGTTGGCGCTGAGCATGTGTGTGAGGTGGGGCTGCGCTTGACTGGACACTGGGTCTCAGACTGTGGTGCAGCTGACCTCCCAGAATCCACTGTGAGGCTCCGTCTGGGCTTCGGGACCTAGAAAGTCAGACAGAACACGGCATGCATTCTCAGATTTTTGTTTCAATTTCCGTAGGAAGCTGCAATGGGCTCTCCAGGGGTATGTCCCCGAGCCCTGGTTCCCTTTGCAGCTCCCAGCTCTAGGTCCTTCAACGGTCGCTGGCTCCATGGTCTCAGATGTCACACCACCAGTGATTTCCAGGCCCTGGCCACTCTCTGCTGTCTCTATGATGGCCTCCATTCGGGTCCCCTCCACTGCCTTTGCCGGGATGCTCACATATTCATCGCGTGATGAGGCCACTGTCTTTGTGGTAAGCTTGGCTCTGACATTCCTGAAGAAAGAGCCGATCCTGCTGAGTCTCTTGGTGATGGAACCTGAACTTGCTGTAGGTAAGCTCCTGCCCGATTTGTGCGAGGTCCTGGACTCGTTGGTGATGGGAGCACGGCTGATGCCTTCGTGAGCAGTGCCCTGCTTGTTGTCCCCCGGGCTGCCGTGGCCTTTCTCCTTTTGGTCGTCTCTAGTGGCTCTCCGGCTGCCTGAGCACGGGCCGGCTGCTTTTTGGATGGTCTTGTTCCCCGCAGTGCCCCCAGTGGCTGTGTTGGTTTTACTGGCTCCTGGACAGTTGCTGGCTGTGGCTGCTGTGGCCGTGCTCTGCTCTTTGGGGCAGGAGACTTGACCTCTGCCACGCTCAAAGCACCCGCTGCGGTGCCGCCTGCCACCCCTGCTGTCTCCGCCTTTGTCGTTGCCCACGATGCTGACTCTTTGTCAAGCTCTGTAGGTTTTGCTTTTGCAGTGGCCACATCGGACATGGTATCGGGCTTGTGGGAGTCCAGTTGGATCCCCTCCCCGCCAGCAAAAGCTGCAGACCTGGCCGCGGCCACCTCAGAGGGCGTGTGGAGGCTCCTGATGCTCGCCTGGTCCTGATCCCACTTTCCTTGGAAATCCTCCACTGCCGGGCTCCTCCCGTCCTCCTCCTCCTCCTCGAACAGAGTCATGCAGATCATGTCCCCGGCTGGAATGGCGTAGGTGCGGCTGTGACCGTCCACTGGTGGTCGCAGGAGGTAAATCAGCTCTTCCCAGTAGGTGAAGAGGTCTTCCTGCGCGTCCAGAGGGGGGCACAGCTGCAGGTAGCAGGAGCGGCCAGTGGCAAACTTCACACGCAGCTGTTGTTTGTCACGATCGTGCGTGGAGATCCTCACAAACTTCAAGGGAAGGAGCCTGGTGAGCTCTAAGGTCTTGGCATCCTTGTGGCTCTTCCCCTTGGTGGGCTGGCTGTGCTCAGCGTGCCCTTCACAGCCGGTGGACCGTCGGGCCAGCAGCATGATGTCTGGGAGTGGGAGGACGGGGCTGGTGGATGCGATGCCCACGGTCACCGTGCACAGTTGTGCACGTCAATCACGTCTCTCCTCTTCGTGATCTGGATGAAGTCGCTCTCGAATATCAGCGCGTACTTGAACACGTTGTATTCGCCGTTGTGCAGTTGCTGCTGCAGCTCCCCCATGGTGGTTTTGAACAGGCCCAGCCCGGTGCTGCTCTGGGCCGTGTGATACGGGAGCAGAGAGTCCCCCACTCATGGCTGTCTTTGATCACTGCCAGGCAGCGTGGTTAAGGCGGGCCCCTGGCTCTTCCCTCCCTCGGCCTAATGGGCCGAAGAGCAGAGCGAGCTGCGGTGCTCCTGCGTCACGCAGGCGGCCCTACGGCAGGTCTTCCAAGCCCAGCCCACAGGCCCCCACCTTTGCCTCAGGGTCTCCCAGAGGCAGGGGTGTGGGTAGGGGCACCGATGGTCACGGCGGGGACTCTGTAGGGCGCCTGGACCCCAGGCGGAATCTCTTCAAGTGTGTAGAGAGGTATGGTAGGCTCCCCCTCGGCCTCACCTCACTTCTGCTTCAGGGTTTTTATCTCCCCAAGCGGCTGTGAACGTCGGTCCTAGTGAGAGAAGTAACCACTTTCTCGGCCTAAGGCCATGGCACAGCCTATTTATCCTCTGATGCCCTTTGTGACCTATCACTGTCACATAGCCCTTTGCCTCATCCCCCAGCTGCCCCCCCCTAAAGTGGGACCCAGGTGGGTAGGCTTTCTGCTTGTATTTTCTTTTTACTTGTATTTCCCCCAGCACCTAGTTCAGCACCTGAATGCATAAGTGCTCAATAAATACTTGTCCAGTGAATGGGAAAAAACAGAGGGAGTGATGTGTGCAAAGGGCCTACTGCGTGATATTAATAAAGATTTGTGGAAGGAAGCAAAGGAAGGAAGGAGGGAGGAAGGAAGGAAATGATTTGGTTTGGTTGATAGAACCTGGCCTTTGAGCAGGAAAACCGAGGTCCAAATGCCCTTCCCTCTGAGCCTCGGTGTTCCCATCCATAAAATGGGGTGGGTGAAGAGGCCACTGTGAAAGCCTCTTTCCCACTGGATGTTTTGCTCTGTTCTGTTCTAGCTGCTCACACCAAAATTCTGAGTCACTGTGTTCAGCCTGCAGGCTTGGGAACAAACTTCTTCCTTTCTAGCTGGTCTCACTTTCCATCAGGGAAGGTCTCTAGACTGGTGGCTGGTCTTTGGTCTGTGGCCCCAAAGCCATTTAGTGCAGGACCCAAAAATGACCACAGGCCAAGGCAGGGGGTGTGAGTGAGTGGCCAGGTGTAAGCTGGGGGATATAAAAGGGAGTGGTGGCGACTGCAGCTCACATGCCCTGTTCAATGGGGAAGCTGCTACCCAGATCCACCCTCCTGTTGCCATGCAGGGATGTGGCCCAGTACTGCCATTCTACTTTGAGAGAGGCCCAAATTCCACATTTTCCTGTGACATCTCCAACATTTTAAATGTTGGTGACTTATCAAAAAACAAAACAAAGAAAAAAACCTTAAACAACAAGACACCATGCTGGCCAAACACACCTGTGACCCTGACTTGGCCAGCAGACAGATTGGTCTGTGACCTCTTAAGATGACATCTTCTCCCTTCCCCCAAAGGTTGCAAAATAGTTTAGAAATAAAACCAAAGTTCTCTTGGTGTGTAATCAGTCAGCTTAGAAAATGCCTGAACCAGATCTCTGTACAACCCTGCCATCCTCCTCTCTTTCCGTCAGTGGTTCACGGATTCTCAAACTGTTCTGGAGAATGTCTCTATGTGCTAGCTCTAACACTGGGTGACTATCATTCCCAGGCTGGCAGGGGAGGCCAGAGCTGGGAGAGGGTGGACAAGACCTCCAGGGTCCTTTTGAATTAATTCTGCCACTCAAAAGTCACTTAAGCTGTACTTAAACTCACAGTACAGCAAGATATGCCCGGGGTGAGAGCGAGAGCTGCTGTTTTGATTTGCTCATATTACTTACCCCTTTTGCAAAACATACTCCCTTCCTTTGGGGAGCAGCTCTTCCCCTCCCTGTGTGGCTCTGAAGGGACCACCAATTATGGGGCCTGCTCTCCAGCCATGGGATTGGCCCCTGAGAGGCACAGGATTCAAGCCAGCTAATAAAAGGCCTTCCTTGGGATTTTCTATGTGGATGGTAGTAGGGGTTGCTGAGTTGGCATGATACAGGACAGGCGTTATAGAGAGACCAGTGCCCAGACAACAGCTGAGCTGAGAGATGGAGGGAAAGAATTTGGACATCATTCAAGTCCTGGATCCAGCCACACCTGAGGCCAGACCTACCTTCTCAGCTATGTGAGCCAGCAGACTCTGTCTCTCTCTGGCTCCTTCTAATTTGTGGGATTTAGCCACCTATAACAATCACCACAAAATAATAGAGTATGCAGGGGAACCCTGTAACTTTCCACAGAGCTACTTTTGTCTGTGCCCTGAAATACCTGGCTCCAGGGAGGTCAAGCGACTTGTCCAAGGTCACCAACTACTCGATGGCAGGGCTATGTTTAACCTGGGTTTAATTAATCCTATTAGAGAGCTTATTTCTCTAGACCGAAGTTTCACAAACCAGGTTCCTCGGGCTCTGAGCACTTCACAGAAGTTTCCAGAGATGCCAGAGAGGGCAAGAGTGAGGCAAGTGGGCAGGACTAGAAAGAGATTGAAATCCTCTGGATAACTGATATTGCTGGAAATTTTACCATTTTTAAGAAATTCGCTAAGTTCTTTTCTATAAATCTTTTTTTTTTTTTTTCATCTCACACAAGCTATGAGGAGCTAGGGCTAATGGCATCCCCCTTGAACAGATAAGAAAACTAAAAGCCAGGACACTAATCACTCAGGTTAAGTAATAAGTGAGTAGTTGCCTGCATGTTATGGACCATACCTACCTCTCCACCCCCAGTCTTAAAATAGTCCTTCTGTTCCCTGCCTCCATCCCACCATCCGAGCTTCCTTCTGGGAGCCTGGAGAGGTTCCCCCTCTGTCAATATCCTTTTGGAACCTGCAAAGCATCTGGGAGGAAAAGCATCTTGAGCCCGACCTGCTAATGCTTAGTGAGGTCAGCTGACAGGGAGGGGACTGTGGCGGTGGAGCCTGGAGTAGGGGCGTGGTTGTATTTGGGGTCGAGTGATTTGCTGACCGAGCTTTGGGCTGAGCTCCCATCTTCCACACACTCACCGCTGGGCTGCACTGCGGTTCCTTGTCCATTCCTTTTCAAGCTGGGAAACAAGTTCTTCTGAGGAGTTTTCTCTCCCAAGCGACCAGAGGTCTTTTGGTCCCAGCGGCTTCCATCCAGTAGCCCCTCCAAACTAACCTGTAAAAGAGGATCACCAGAGCAAGCTCCTCCTGTGTCCATCCCTGAAGGGTCTTGGCTTGGTAGCTGTGTGACCCTAGTAAGTCACTTCACCTCTCTGCACCTCTGCTGGCCCCTCGGTACAAGGAAAGCAATTTACCTAACTGCACTAACACTGGAGGGCACTTCTTGGTCTACAAAGAATATCTCATTTAATTCTCATGTGAGCCTATACAGTAGATTACTATTGATCCATTTTACAGAAAAGAAAGAAAACAGAGGCTCAGAGAGATTAAGTGACTTAACCAAAGGGTGACATGTGACAGGGGAAATAAACCTCCCTAGGAGTCAGAAGTCCAGAGTTGAAAACTATTACTGTGGAGGACACCTGAACTCCTCCCTCAGCTTTAAATGTACCCATTCTCCTCCTCAGTCACTGCGCCAGCCACCTGGCCTCGGGACCTTTGCACATGCACGTCACTCTGCTTAAAACTTTTTCCCTGCCACTTCTTACTTGTCCTTCACCTCTAGCCTAGATGTGATTTCCTTAAAAGCCCACTTGATGACCCCCCCACACCCAAGTCCAGGTAGATTCTCCCATTGCAAGATCCTCTTGTTTCCTGAGCTTTTTCTTTATAATGCTTGCTGCAATTATCATTATTTAATTTTTCAGTCTGATTGTTTATTTAGTCTTTCTCCTCCACTGGACAGTAAGCTCCATAGGGGCAAAGAAAGTACTTGCCTTGATTCTCCCTCTTCTGTATCCTCACATCCTGGCTCGGGGCACAGGATTTGTCAAATAAAAATCACTACTTTTCGGCCCTGTGACCTTGGGCAAGTCACTGCCCAGCAATGGACCTCAATTTTCTCACCTTAAAATAATAGTGTTTCCCAGTGCTTGGGACTGGTATATGAGATGACTGTAGTTGGTGCATTGTTGGAAGAGGTCACCGAGAGGATGTGACCACTTGTGGACCTGTGACCTGGACCCAGGCAATCTGAGGCTCCTCCCGCCCCTGTCCTTGGAATGTACATTCCACCCACTGTTCTCACACTAGGAGCTACTTCAAGGATGCAGCAGTTAAGTGTTATACCATCTGGACGGTGTATATGTGTCTGAACCCTGTTAAGGCCTCTCTGTAAACTGTTGAGATTCTGGTGGGCAAGTGCAGAGATCTACTCATATTGCGCAGCACTCAAGACAAGCCTCATATGTAAGTTCTCTTGCGTGTTAACCCTGCCTCCTACCAGTCTGGAGTGGCTGCCTCTTTCTTCCGTCTCTCCAAGCCTACTGTCTATTGGGGCCAGTTTTCAAACCAACACGCACGCACAAGAAATTAACGACTGCAGACTTCCACAGCAGGAGTGTTCTTATCTTTTTAGGTCTCTTTCTTCTCCTGACACCAAGGAGAAGGTCTTGTTTGGAGCTGGTCTTGAGCTCCTCTTTGAGACTTTCCAGTTCCCTTTTCTAATGCAGAGCAAACTCAGGCAAGCAACAGTTTGGATCCAGAAATTATTCACAGTACTTGGTTTTCACTAAAATTATTTCTGGTGTTCTACATGGCAAGGGATTCTAGATTTTTCTGATTTTGGTAGCGATAGAAAGTTTCCTTTTTTTTTTTTTTTTTTTTTTTTTTTTTGCGGTACGCGGGCCTCTCAGTGTTGTGGGGAAATAAACGCCTTGCCTTAACGATGGTGGGGGAGAGAGTGAGTTTGGGGTGCGAGGTCTAGGAGGGGCAGGACAGTCAGGAAAGGAGTCTTCGAAGAAAGCAGGCCTTCACGGGGTCATTGAGAAGGTTGGGTTTGGTGGGTAGATGGAAACTGAGCTGTCACACACATCCATGGCTCCACCTGGGCAAGGAAGAGGCTCTGAGGAGGAAATCTGAGTGTGTGAGGGGTATGTGAGGGCAGAGAGACAACTTCAGCTGGGTTCCTAAGTCACAGAGGAATCCAGGTAGCAGAAGGAGGGTGGGCTCCCCTTCTCCCCTCTCTCACTCCTCTTTGGCTGTGCAGGGTCGCCTCAGGCCTGGTGATGTGAGCACGGGGATCAATCCCTCCTCCCATGGAGCTCCTGGTAAGAGACTTTGTGATGGTCCCTCAGGAGGCTACTTAGGGCCTGATAAGCGGCGGGCCGGGGGGCGGGGTTTAAAGATGATTAAAGTTGCATAGTGATTAGATTTGAATATTCTAGTCAGGAGTTTTATTGATAAGAGAATGTTTCTTTTTAGATGATGTGACCACCACCACTGTTGAGTTTCTCCGCCAAGGTTGAGTGTGCACCGCGAGGAAAGATATTAAATATCTGAAGCGTCTAAATTGTAGTGGATGTAGCAAAGGACATCTGACGTGCCCTAAGCTGACGGTCCCCACCCCCGTGGGCCCCCAAGAAGAGGGGACCTCGTCTGTCCCTAAGTGTAAGCATGAATCGAACCCTGAAGCCTCCCGCAAAGAGGTCACTTAGCACCAATTAAAATCCAGGCCAGGGCTTCCCTGGTGGCGCAGTGGTTGAGAGTCCGCCTGCCGATGCAGGGGACACGGGTTCGTGCCCCGGTCCGGGAAGATCCCACATGCTGCGGGGCAGCTGGGCCCGTGAGCCATGGCCGCTGAGCCTGTGCGTCCGGAGCCTGTGCTCCGCAACGGGAGAGGCCACAATGGTGGAAGGCCCGCGTACCACCAAAAAAAAAAAAAAAAAGAAAAAAATCCAGGCCATTACCTCAGCAGACTCCGTGGCTTCATCCTCTCCAGAAGAAGGAACAGCCGGCACAGGAGTCTCAAGGCTGACTAGACTGGCACCAGGACCCAATTTCACTTCAACGAACATCGCAGGAGGCCGGCGCCGACTGGACCAACCGCCCACGCACACGGTTTGCGCCGTTGTGGGCAGCGGTGACTGTGCGCATGCGCGAGTGTACGCGCGTGCGCAGGTGCGAGTGTGCGCGTGCGCCAGTGTGCGCACGCGCATCACTGGCTGTCCGCCCTCTTTTTTCTTTTCTTTTTTTCTTTTTGCGGTACGCGGGCCTCTCACTGTTGTGGCCTCTCCCGTTGCGGAGCACAGGCTCCGGACGCGCAGGCTCAGCGGCCATGGCTCACGGGCCCAGCCGCTCCGCGGCATGTGGGATCTTCCCGGACCGGGGCACGAACCCCTGTCCCCTGCATCGGCGGGCAGACTCTCAACCACTGTGCCACCAGGGAAGGCCCTGTCCGCACTCTTGCCCCATCCTTTCCTCCATCCCAGACCCAGGTCCCTGCATTTAGGGCTGATGAAACAGGGCTGTGTAAACTTGTATTCAGCTCATTTTAATTGAAGGTCCTACAGATGACCAGAAATTTTGCCTCAATTCAATAGAACTTGTAAAATGCAAGACCACCTGCTTCTCTCCTCCTAACCAACTCAACCCATCGCCAAGTCACTGGAGATGTAACCTGGGCCCCTCTGGAGCCTCTGCTCCTATCAATGTCTTACCTGGGTGGGGTGGGGGAGGGCAGTGGTGGGGGTGGGGGCACGGGGCTGCAGAAAAGACCCAAGGGAGAAGCAGCTGCAGTTAAGGCCCTGAGATCAAACTCCTCCCCAGCCCAGCCTCCTCAGAGACGATGTTCCTTCTAATGTTTGTTGTTTGTTTTAACCATATTCTAATTCCTTGAAGTTGCGAACGGCTAACCACACTGCCAACTTGGCTGACATAAACAGATATTAGTGTTGTTAATAAATTGAACTTACCCAACAGTTGATAAGACTTGCAAATGATATGGAGCATATAGTCATTACTTTGTTTCCTGGTAATTAATCATGGTGGAAATAAATAAGGCCAACCACTGCTTCCCAAGGACTGCATCTCCCAAGCCACAGGCTTCACAGAGGCTTTTCTAATGCCTGGATATTAGCTGTGCTGTCTGGCTTTGTGTTGTCTGTGCAGCTTCCAACTCCTCTTTCCTACTGGATGAGAATCTCCCATTGGATACGGTCTTGGTAGGTGGCTACTTGGGAGACTAAACAGGCCAGGTGCTCCTCTCTGCACCCAGGTGTCCAGGTCATAGACCTGAACCCCAGCCTGATTCAATACGATAGTTCTGCCAAGACTTGTCTTGAACAAGTGATGCAAGGCACAGAGGCACTAGAATTCTTTCCCAGTGACGAGGGGTCTGTACCAGGCCATTCTGGCTGAAAAGCATTTATTTCAAAAGCTCCTGCTGTTTTCTGCCTATTTCCTCCAGGCGCCACCCTATATTTTCTTCCCAATAAATTCCCTTTTTGGCTACAACAGCCAGACACTGTTTCTTTCTCCTGAAAGAAACAGTGTAACCCACCAAACAGCTGCTCCAAACCTTTCTTGCTAACAGAATCCCAAGTTTTCAATTGTTCATACATCCATCAGGCCCAAGTAGATGTATCATGATTGGTCCATCCCATCCCCTTGTCCAGTGATTGGTTTAAGATTAGACCTGTGACCCAGTTCTGACCAGAGACCCAGAAAGAAGCTACTAGAGCTCTGAGAAAGATTTTCCTCACTGATTTCACCCTTAGCCCTTTTCTTCCTACTAGAGAAGCTGCTACATGAGAATGGAAGCTTGGAGCCACTGCAGCCATCTTGCCGCCATGAGGGAAGACCGCGGCAGCCGTGAAGAAGGCAGAGAGAGAAGGTGGAAGAGCCTGAGTCCTTGATGATCTCTCAGAGATTCCACACCAATCCTGGCATCACCTCTCTCTGACCTGCAGGTTTGCTGTGATTAATCAGCCCACTCATTTAGTTCTTTATTCCAAGTGTTTTGTTATTTGCAGCTGAAACATCCTGATATACTGATTCATTAAATTTCACTGTTTTCCAAAATAATTACTCACACATTGTTGGAGCTAGAAGAGAAGCTGGCAGATCAACTAGCTCTGAGTCACTTTGTGATAGAAGAACCTGAGGCAGATGTAGAGACAGAACCAAAAGGAGAAGCCTGGCCTCCTGGGTCTTGCCCCATAGCAGATTCCCCAACACCCTGAGGAGACTGAGCGTCCTGGGCAGGGCAATGGTGAGGAACCAGGGGTCAGAGCCTGGATCCTGGCATCTGAGAGTCATGGGCAAAGGGGCGAAAAAGAAGTGCAGAGTGGACTAAGCTTGAGCAGGGCTGTGGCCAGAGACACCTGAAACACCAGAGCCTGAGGAAGGGCAAGATGTGTGTCCAGCTCTTTCTGTCAGGGTTCATACACACACACACACACACACACACACACACACTCACACACACACACACTCACACACAGACATACACTCACAGGCACCCATGCATACACACACACAGAGGCACCCATGCATACACACAAACACACACTACAGACACACACACACACACACACACACACACACACACACACACACACACACCCCTTCACCCTGGGCTCCACTTCTCAGCTCCTGGAGCCCAGGGGTCTCTTGTTTCCCCACTGGCCTGGCAATGAGGTCCTCTTCCTCTCACGGATGAGTACTTTTTGTGGTTTCTGGTTGGTTTCATGCCCTGTATTTTGCTCTACTTCACAATTTTTCTTACGGCTGTGCTGGGACCAAAGAGAGCTTGAAGAAAGGCTAGAAATTAACTTTTGTACATACTGTCTGCAAAGCTGCAAAAGAGTGAACCAAGCCTAGCAGGAATGTCAGCCAGGGACAGCAGCCAGCTGGCTGAAATGCCAGTGTGCTGTGATTTCTTCACAGGCTTTAGGAATCTGGACCCCTACACCCCACTCAAAATCATATTTCCTTTGCATAGGAAATCAGTGCTGAAATTCCACAATTAGAGATACAGTGTAAATATCTCTGGGACGCAAAATGCCCCATTGAAGTCTTCAAGGTGGATGACTTTTTTATGATCCTTTCAAGAGGGCAGACATTGAGAGGAGTATGAGTGGGGTGATGGTTAATTTTATGAGTCAACTTGGCTCAGCCACAGGATGCCCAGATATCTGATCAAAAATTATTCTGGGTGTTTCTGTGAGGGTGTTGTTTTAATGAGTTGAACATTTTAATTGGTAGACTTTGAGCAAAGCAGATTGCCCTTCATAGTGTGGGTGGGCCTCATCCAATCAGTTGAAGGCCTGAATAGAGCAAAAGACCAGCCTCTCTCAAGTAAGAGAGAATTCTCCAACTGACTGCCTTTGGAATTCATCTGCAGCATTGGCTTATCCTGATTCTACAGCAGATGGCCTTCAGGATGGATCCAGCATGGGTGCTCCTGGGTCTTCAGCCTGCCAGCTCAGCAGATTTCTGAGTTGCCAGCTTCCATAATTGCATGAGCCAATTCATGTAGATATACATACATTCTATATATAAATCTGTTCCTCTGGAGAACCTTGACTGAGTAGACCAGTGTATTGGTGGGTTGAGGGTAGCATCAAAAGATTCCTTTTTTTTTTTTTTTTTGCCTAAGATAGTCTCTACAATCTGTTCTGTTGACAGAGCATACCCTGGGGAGCAAGAGGGTGGTGGGGACAGTGATGTCCCATCCGAGGGGAAGAGTTGGGAGAGGGAAAGGACAGGGAGGAGGGGGGTGGGGTGCATCAGGCCATAGTGTGGAGGACCTGAACCGTCAGGGTGAGGAGTGTGTAGTTACATTAGTAGTGGCCACTGGGGAGTCACCGGAGGTTCCTGAGGAAGAGAGTGACATAATCCAAAAGCTAAATCTGGTGGCTCTGTGGAGAGGGATTGAACAGGAGCGCTGGTGTCAGGGAGCCCAGGGAAAACATAACGAAAGGCTGAACTTGGGCATGAGGAGATGGTAGAAAGTTCACACGAGGAAAGAACAGAATAGAATCCAGGTGACCAGACCACCGAGGACATGTAGGAGGAATGCTAACTCCAGTAAGGGAACTAGAAAGTGAGGCCAGGGAGCTGGTTTGTGGGGAAGAAATACTGAGTGTAAGGTACTCGTAGGTCGTCCAAGTAGAGATTTTGTTGGAATTATTATTGACTGACACATATTGAGAACATACTCCCTTCTGGGTACCATGTTAAGCCCTTCAAACTCATGATCTCATTTAATCCTCACAGCATCCCATTGGGTAGATATTATTACCCCCCTTTGTAAGATGAGGAAACTGAGACTCTGAGAAGTTAAGTACTTCCCAAGTTCCCACAGCTAGTAAGAGCCCAGGCTCGTTACTCCAAAGCTCCCAACCGCCTCTAGGCTCCGGCAATTGGACAAGAGGTTAGAAGCTAGTTTACGGCCACAGAGATGATGGGGGGGGGGGTCTTAGGAATGTCCTGGGACCTCCAGGAAATTTGGAGGAGGAGAGGGAGAGAAGAACTAGTCTTTATCGAATACCCTTAGACAAGTCACTTCACTGTCACCATCCATCAGTTAGCCTTTACTCAGACCTCAGTTCGGCAGGATGTGAGTGGGGTTTGCAGTTGGTATTGATGGCCCACTACAGCTCACTAGCCACAGTGCCATTAGCTGAATGTGAAAGAGATCCCTTGCTCCCTCCACTTTCCAACTCAAATTCCCAACTTCTTTTTCTTTTCTAATCAATACTTCTTTTCTGGTTGTGAGTGGCGGGCAGAACTTTGAAGAAAAATCTGGACAGCAGATGCAGAGGTGGAGCCAGGGCCGGGGAAGCAATTTTGGCGGTCGCTGTACTTCTCAGTTATTCCTCGGGAGCTTCAGAGGTAGTCTGGGATGGAGAGGCACTGAAGAGACAAGAGGGTAGAGAGGATGGCCAGAGGAAGAGGGGAGATGCTGGAGACAGAGAAACCGGGAAGGAAGGCTCGAGGGAGCTGGGGCCAAGGAAGCATTTCATTTACCCTTTCTCCGTCCTCACTTTTATCCCCCAGTATCCTCACACTGGGCTTCTTGACTCCCTTTTCATCTTCTAAAAGAAAAGAAACTCAAGAAAACAAACTGAAACCAAGTTGATCTTCTCCCCTTCCAAGCCAGTTCTATGGCCGCAGCTGTCAGTGGTACCTTCTCTTGGTCCCCCGGGCACTATCTTCCATGCTTCCTCCTTCCCCATCCCACATCCCTTCAGGAGCCAAGTTCAGCACAATTAACCTCAAACACTTCTCCTTCATCAGGCCTTTCCTGTGACCCCATGAGAAAGGGGGCGAGCCTCGGGAGCCTGGAGGAAAGCTCTGACTCATCCACCCCCCGCCACTCAGAGCCTGATGAGGAGAGGGGGTGATGGGTGGGAGGTCACCCCCACCTTCAGTCCTTCCCCCCTTCAAGTCTGTCTTCCTCAGCCGGGCCTGTGCTCCCAGGGCCCAGCACATTCTGGGTTCCTGACTAGTGTTTGCAGAATGAATAAATATAAATGAAGGAACATGAAACGAAAGGTGCTGAGAGCAGAGGCTGCTGGATGGAAGACCCTCCAGTCGCACCGGCTGCCACGGCAGTGAGCCACACGGGGCTCTCAGTGAGTCACACGGCTCTCCACACCTCCAAGGCAAAGCTCTGCAAACCATTAGCAGGCCATTAGCTCTGATTCAAGCCCAGCTGGCACGGAGCAGGCTTCAGTCACCCAGCTGCAGAGCTCACACACTGGGTGCCCATCCCTTGGACCAGCAGCCTCACCTCCTGAACCCAATACCCCCAGCTGGGTCCAGTCTCAGACCTCCTGCCATTGCCCTGTTTGGGCAAGACTGTGGGGTAGAAGCTCCTAGCAGGTGGGGTCTTTGTCTCACGGCCTGTGTACCTTCAGGAACAGGTTCACCAAAGGAAGGAAGATGGGGTTATTCACTGCTCATTAGGTGCCAGCAGCTCGAACACACCGATGTCATTCAGCCTGCCCAGCGGCCCTAGGAGGCGGGTCCTCCTCAGCTCTTTGCAAAGGAGGAAACAAATGCAGGCGAAGACGTTGCGACTTCCTTAGACCACACAGCTATTTTGGTAGCAGACCCAGCGTTGGTTCAGATGACGGCCTTTTGCTCTCAAGCCCGTGTTCCCTCCAGCAACCATAAAAGCAAATGGATCTTGGGCCTGGAGGAGGGAACCCTGGCATCCTGAAGTCTGTGCAGTTAGTGCCCCTTCCCTCCCCGACCCAGGCTGAGTGGGGGAGAGCAGCACCTCCAACTGAGCCTCTCGAGGTGGCTCGCTACTGGGGTGTTGCTATGGCTGGGGGTGTTGCTATGGCTGGGTCTCTGCAGCCTCTCAGATGCCCAAGATAGGGAAGGGAGGACTCCTTCTGAGACCTGCAGGGCCTGGTATGTGCTGCTTGCCAAGAGACGGCCTACTGGTTCTACCCCAAACCCTGAGGACCTCCTCCTTTTGCTGGGAGCCTTGGAGCCCAGAGCAAACAGCCAGAGGTGAGGACACATGCCACACTCTTAGAAGGACTAAGTGTCCTGTGGGTGAGAAGAGAGGCAGAGCCAATGAGCCTGGCAAGGGCGAGATGATTCGGCCCTTGACCCCAGAGCAGACTCAGCTGGTTAAGAGAGTGTGCTCGCGATGGGAATTCAGACGGGACAGAAGCCGTCAGAGGGCAGGGCCCGAGGCAGGTTCACAGGGGCTCATCCAGCCTCGGCCAAGCATGCTCAGATGTCTGAGAGGCAGCTTGAAAGGGCCCCCATCATAGTCAGCCGGCTCCAGCTGCCTGTGCTCTGCCTTCCAGAGCTCTGTGCCCTCAGCCATCACTGGACCTCTCCGAGAGCCCCTTCCTCCTGATCGTCACACACTGCAGCAGGCTAGGATGAGTATCAAATGAGACGGTGCATGTGAGCAAAGCACTGTCCAACGGAGCATATGGAAGCAATGGAGAGAAGACATTCAATGGAGAGAAGACATTTACGTTTGTTAAATGGAACTGTTCTTACTACTAGCTGGATGTTGGGCTTGCAGCTTTTGCTTGATAGGGTTTGGGTTCATATTCCCCCATATCTTGTCATTCTCCCTTTTGATTTGTACTTGGATGGTTGGGGAGTCCCCGTGAACATGAATTGCAGGTCTAGTATATGCGAGATTAGTCCTTCTCAAAGTTTGGTCCTGCGACAGACTGTAGCAGCATGTCGTGAAATGCAAATTAGAAATGCACACTCTTGAGCCTCACCCCAGATATACTGATTCAGAAACTCAGGGTGGAGCCCGGTTACTAGTATTTTAATAAGTTCTCTAGTGTTGTTAATACATACTAAATCCAGTGTACTAAGCGTTTCACATGAATACCTCATTTAATTCCACAAAGCCTAAGGAATTGGGAGCTAAGATGTCTGACTCACAGGTGGGAGACAGGGGTTTGGAGAAGTTAGTGACTTGCCCCAGGTCCTCACCTGGCAAGTGAACTCTGGGTCTGCGGGATCCCCTGCATTATTGCCTCCCCCTCACCACTGCAACTGCAGTGCCTCTCAGAAGTGGGATGTGTTTGTTCCCAGAGGGCTTCCCTCGGGCAGACGTGGGAGGCAGAAGTAAATGGTGAAGACGGAGCATCCCCCTGGGCTGGTGAACAGATTAGCCAGCTGTTCCTATGTGGTTTGCAAGACCAACTGGACTGTTACCTTTTAGGAAAATAGGCAAATATTTAGCCCTGGGGCTATCCCACTATTAAGCTGGCACTAAGAAGGCATTCCTAGTGGTTTGCACCCCGAACACCTGCCGTCTGCCAAGCCTGAGTCTCAGCAGCATTGAGACCTGTTGGGGTGACTGAGGATTATGGCACCATCAATGACACGTTGAGCTCCCACCGCTTGCAGGAGGTGGAGGCTTCTAGAGGCTTCGCGATTTATCTTCCACCACGTATTATTATGCCCCTTTAACAGATGGGAAAACTGAGGCCCCAAGAGGCTCAGGGACAAAAGTTCCTAAGCAAGGGGGGCAGGGCTCTGGCCCGCCCATCTCTAATGATCATTCCTTCCAATATGCTACGCTCTGAGAAGCCAGTTCTCTCAGAGCCAGGCAAATCTGGTCCCGGCCTCGGCAGGCAGGCCCACTTTCCCTCTCGGCTCCGTGCCCCAGAAGACAGCCAACTGAAACCCACCAGCACAGGTGGGTAGAGCGCGGGATAGCGGAGCCAGAGGAGCCCCAGAGGCACCTGTCAGCGGCCACACGATGGCGCTGTGGTTCAGGAGACTCTGGGTCCCGCCTGACACGGTCTCCGAGGACCGAGGGTCAGGACCCGGGACCCTTGCGGGACGGGACCCACCAGGATAAGAGAGCTGCCTCGCGAAGGACTCGACCCCAAGGGGGAAGAAAGAGGTTGTTGAGGACGCTCTCCCACGCCCACCCCACCGGGATCCCCCTCCCCTCCGTCCTCCTTCCCGGCTGTGACAAGGAGGCCGCATCAGGGAGCGCAGGATCCAGAGGCAAGCCTGGAACTCCGCAGCGACACGCAGGCAGCCCCCAGGAGAGCTGCTTCTCCCTCCCGGCCCTCCCTTCCTCTTTGCCCCTCAGCTCCTCCCCTTCCCAGCCAGCCAGCCAGTCCCAGCCCACTGCTCTCGCACTGTATAATTTTTTTATAAGTGAAATATAGTTGATTTTAAATATCGTGTTTGTTTCAGGTGTACAGCAAAGTGATTCATATATAGAAGAGAATTATTACAAGATACTGAATATATAATTTAAAAGCATGCTCACAAGTTGAGGATTTTAAATATTGCAAAACTAAACATCAAAAACGATCTCTCGACTGTTAAGGAATGCTCCTACTTTAAAACTCAGCCATTGCATTTCCCTGTCTATATCAAAAATAAGTAACAGAAATAGGAGTCAGGGCTTCCCTGGTGGCGCAGTGGTTGCGAGTCCGCCTGCCGATGCAGGGGACAGGGGTTCGTGCCCCGGTCCGGGAAGATCCCACATGCCGTGGAGTGGCTGGGCCCGTGAGCCATGGCCGCTGAGCCTGCGCGTCCGGAGCCTGTGCTCCACAACGGGAGAGGCCACAACAGTGAGAGGCCTGCGTACCACAAAAAAACAAAAAAAAAAAAAGAGAGAGAGAAAAAAAGAGTCAGAGTCCTGTGCCTTCTGTCACCTCTCATTTCCAGAGTCCTTTCCCATCTCTTAAGAAAAACACGCCTGTGGGAGTGGAATTTTGAGTTCAAATCCTGGATCTACCATTAAAAATCATGTGACACCAAGTGAATTCTTTAATCTCCTTGAGCCTCACTTTTCTCATCAATAAAATGAGAATACTACTAGTACCCACCTTACGGGTTGTTGGAAAAATTAAGTATATATAAACCATTTAGAATAGCGCTCTGACACATGGGAAGCGCTCAATAAATGTTACCATTATTATTTCTTTTCCTCTGATACACTGTGCACATCAGCCATTTGGCATTGAATGCAGACAGCCTTGTGCTTTTGGTTGACTCTTCATATAGGATGTCCCAAGGCCAGAGAGCTGTCTTATATATCTCTGTGCTCCAAAACGCCCAGCACAGGCCCTCTCCTGGTGCATGATAATTACAGTGGGTCACAGTGGTCACCGCAAACCACAGCCTCCAGCTACAATTCTGCATTCATGTTGTCTTCTCCAGGTGATGGGTTCTTTTTTTTTTTTTTTTTTTGCAGTATGTGGGCCTCTCACTGCTGTGGCGTCTCCCGTTGCGGAGCACAGGTTCCGGACGCGCAGGCTCAGCGGCCATGGCTCACGGGCCCAGCTGCTCCACGGCATGTGGGATCTTCCCGGACTGGGGCACGAACCTGCGTCCCCTGCATCGGCAAGCAGACTCCCAACCACTGTGCCACCAGGGAAGCCCAGGTGATGGGTTCTTACACAGATCTGCTGATGCAACTGCTGAGTGCTCCCCTTCTCTGCTGTGGGATGCGTGGTGCCCAGTTTTGAGTGATGAGAGCCTTTTACTCTCCTCTAGGCAGGAAGCCCCTCCTGCTTCCTGGGGCTGGGGGGATGCCTAGAGCGGGTGAGCGGTAGTGCCAAACTTGTTTTGTTTCCACTTAGGATTGGAGATACTGTGTGCTCCATGTAAAGGCCTGCTTGGGCAGAGAGGAAGAAGCTGCCTCTAGACCCTTAGCCAGATTAAGACAGTGGGGAACACTTACCTCTGCTGGGTATGACCACACAGGTTAACAAGTCAGCTTGTAGACGTTTGCGTCTGGAGTTCTTTGTGGCTTCCGTTTATATTTTTCCTGACTTCTCCATCTCTAGGAGTCAGGGTCAGGTCTTTCTTTAACAACTGTCTCGGTCTTGCACTAACCAGTGCTTGGCAAAAGGACTTGCTAGCAGTGCACGATCACTCCACGTGTATTGACTGACTTTCTGACAAATTGGCTCTGGGGGGGGCTCAACCAAACTGGATGTCGAGCAGATCTTTTTAAAAGCTGCGATCCAACTCATTGGATTCCATTAGTGGACCCTGCTGAAGCTATTCACAGATCACTCAGCTGTCAATAAAATCTAATGGCATATGCAAATGAGGGTGTTGGAGGTGTGAGAGGGACCTGGGGTGGAAATGGCTTCTAGTTCATCTAGGAAGTCTTCCCGGTTATTGGGGTAGGAGATAAAGCTGTAAGTAAAATGGACGCAGTTTGACAAAGTGAGAGGAGAGTGTGGTTTTAGGCCATAACCCACCCTTTCCTGGTTCAGGTCCTCACTTGAGTCATTCCAGGGTTCCCCTGCCAGCCCCTGAGAACATTCCAGTGTATGACATCTTTCAGGAAGCTAGCTGAGTTTCCTGGAGAACATCACCCACAGAGAGCCAGTCCACCACCTCCACCCCCCAGATCTTTCTTAGAAATCCTACCTGTCTGCAGCTAGAAATGAACGGAATAGAGGTGGAGGATTAAGCAATAACCAAATAGTGGGTTTGGGGTGCCGTGTTTACTATCTGGTTTCTTGTCAGGGCCCCTCGATGGCATCTACTCTCTGGGGCAGGACACATTCAAATGAGAAATGTGAGTTGAGCCCAGGGGAAGGATGTCTGAGGGGCTCTTGGACACTCTGATCTTTCGCTCAGCTGGTGGAGTGGGGCTGGCACAGCCAGGAGCTCTCTCAAATCCTCGCCTTCCTGTTTCCCTCTTGGGACTTTGAGAGGGAAATCTAAAGCGTGTGTCTCTGATTCATTTACTGTGAACTCATCAAGCTGGTGCTTGGCAAGAGTCCTTGGATGTCTCAGAAAGGGCTTTTGGTTTGGTTTCATTTGTTTTTTGTGGTGCTTTTCCTTTGAAATAGGAAGTCTGTTTTTGCCCAGAGTACAGTGAAACACTAGATTTGAGGTTGGATCAGAGCACAAGAAGAAATTAAGATTTTCTCCTTTGTGCTTCCCAGTTTTTAACTGTGCAAAACAAGTGATAGATAACGTTTAATTTTGCAAATTGGGTCCTATTATTATCCTCATTTTACAAATGAGAAAACTAAACCCAGAGAAGTTAAGTAAATTGCCCAGTCCACATAGCTAGCAAGCAGCAGCCTTATATACCTGCTGAGTACCAAGGGACTACAGAATTTTGGGAGGCTTAAAAAAATGCTGCAATTTTTTTGTAATCAGAAGAAAAAAAATAATTTTAGGTCTGAAGAAGATGTTCTGATATATGATATTAATATATTTGACTTATACCAACACGGCCGTAAAAGTCTGAATTATTTTAGAAGCTGGCACTGTGTTAGGTACCAGGCAGAATTAGAGCATAACGGTGGCAGTTATTTGGTGCCACTGCCCTAGTGTAGGCTGACCATTAAGTGCAAAGTGATTCAGACATCACGTTATCCCCTCCCTGGGGGAGCCAGGCCCGCATCCTAACTCAGAGCAGCCTGTGCTTGACATAGTGCTACAAGGTTTGGACTAGGTAGGTTACAAGAGGCTTCATGGAGTTGGGAGTTGAGAAGAAAGAGGGATAAACCCTCTTTAAGGAGGGAGACTGGAAAGTGGAGGCATTTTGAGGAATGGGGAATTCACTGGTATGGGGGAGACAGAGGCAGCTGATAGAGATGTTGTGTCAGTTATCAGTTAAAACTCTGTTCCATCATGACTTCTGAAGTTTTTTGTTCTACATTTCACATGAAGGACCCACATTTAACTGTGACATTCCATCAGTAATATTTAAGACCAAATTGTTACTTAAACTCACAATGATTATCTTTTATAAGAGAAGAGTAAATAAGACTTTTTTTTTTTTTTTTGGTACGCGGGCCTCTCACTGTTGTGGCCTCTCCCGTTGTGGAGCACTGGCTCTGGAAGTGCAGGCTCAGTGGCCATGGCTCACGGGCCTAGCCGCTCCGCAGCATGTGGAATCTTCCGGGACCGGGGCACGAACCCATGTCCCCTGCATGGGCAGGCAGATTCTCAACCACTGCGCCACCAGGGAAACCCCAAGGCTTGTTTTCGTTCACAGTTCTTTTCTGTTAGATACTAGTGAATTCTTTAGCATTTCATTCTTTAGCATTCCACCACTAGTTAGCAAATTGTCCAAAAGGTCATAAGAAACCATCTCACTTCCTTATTTTTTGCATCAAAATGACATACTAAATATTGCAGCATGTTTTCCATGGAGCAGACTGGTGGTTTACAAACAGGGATCCCCAGAGCTAAGGCTTGGTAAGGATGCCTCAAAAAAAGGGAACGGCCAGGGCCTGGGTGCTTGGGGTCCTTCTCCTGCTTTAACTGAGCAAGATATATATATATACACATCTATATGGATATATATATGGCTATATATATATGTACATATGGATATATATATACACGTATACATATATCATTTTACTTTTTATTGCACTTCACTTTATTGTGCTTCACAGATATTGTGTTTTTTACAAACTGAAGGTTTGTGGCAACCTGGCATCAAGCAAGTCTATTGGTGCCATTTTTCCAATAGCATTTGCTCGCTTCATGTCTCTGTGTCACATTTTGGTAATTCTTGTAATATTTCAAACTTTTTTGTTGTTATTACGCTATGGTGATCAGTGATCTTTGATGTTACTATTGTAATTATTTTGGCACTTTTTAGTGATAAAATATTTTTAATAAATTTTTATTTTCTCTCTCTCAATATTTTTAAATAAATTTGTTTATTTACTTATGGCTGCATTGGGTCTTCTTTGCTGCTTGCGGGCTTTCTCTAGTTGCGGCGAGCAGGGGCTACTCTTCATTGCGGCGGGCAGGCTTCTCATTGCGGTGGCTTCTCTTGTTGCGGAGCACGGACTCTAGGCGCGTGGGTTTCACTACTTGTGGCACATGGACTCAGTAGTTGTGGCTCGCGAGCTCTAGAGCACAGGCTCAGTACTTGTGGCACACGGGCTCAGTTGCTCAGCAGCATGTGGGATCTTCCCAGACCAGGGCTCGAACCCGTGTTCCCTGCATTTGCAGGCGGATTTTTAACCATTGCACCACCAGGGAAGCCCCTTATATATTTTTAATACATTTTTTTAGACATAATACTTTGGCTTACTAGACTGCAGTACAGTGTAAACATAACTTTTATATACACTGGGGAACCCCAAAAATTGTGAGACTCGATTTATTGCAATATTCACCTTATTGTGGTGATCTGGAACCGAGCCCGCAATACCCGAGGTATATATAATATATGTAGAGCTTCTATAAAATATTTCTTTCTTTTTTTTTTTTTTTCTGCGGTACGCGGGCCTCTCACCGCCGTGGCCTCTCCCGTTTCGGAGCACAGGCTCCGGACGCGCAGGCTCAGCGGCCATGGCTCACGGGCCCAGCCGCTCCGCGGCATGTGGGATCTTCCCGGACCGGGGCACGAACCCGTGTCCCCTGCATCGGCAGGCGGATTCTCAACCACTGCGCCACCAGGGAAGCCCGAAATATTTCACTTTTTTTTTTTTTTTTTTTGCGGTATGCGGGCCTCTCACTGTTGTGGCCTCTCCCATTGCGGAGCACAGGCTCCGGACACGCAGGCCCAGCGGCCATGGCTCACGGGCTTAGTTGCTCCACGGCATGTGGGATCCTCCCGGACCAGGGCACGAACCCGTGTCTCCTGCATCTGCAGGCGGATTCTCAACCACTGCGCCACCAGGGAAGCCCCAATATTTCACTTTTGAAAAAGGATTTCTCGGGGGCTTCCGTGGTGGCTCAGTGGTTAACAATCCGCCTGCCGATGCAGGGGACACGGGTCCGAGCCCTGGTTCAGGAAGACCCCACATGCCGTGGAGCAGCTAAGCCCGTGCGCCACAACTTCTGAAGCCCAAACGCCTAGAACCCATGCTCCGCAACAAGAGAAGCCACCACAATGAGAAGCCTGCGCACCACAACAAAGAGTAGCCCCCGCTCGCGGCAACTAGAGAAAGCTTGTGAGCAGCAGTGAAGACTCAACGCAGCCAAAAATTTTTAAAAAATTTTTTTAAAAACGATTTCTCGGAACTTCCCTGGCAGTCCAGTGGTTAAGACTTTGCCTTCCAGTGCAGGGGGTGTGGGTTTGATCCCTGGTCGGGGAGCTAAGATCCCACATGCCTCAGGGCCAAAAAACCAAAACATAAAGCAGAAGCAATATTGTCACAGATTCAATAAAGACTTTAAAAACGGTCCACATCGGATTTCCCTGATGGCGCAGTGGTTGAGAATCTGCCTGCTAATGCAGGGGACACGGGTTCAAGCCCCGGTCTGGGAGGATCCCGCATGCCGCGGAGCGGCTGGGCCCGTGAGCCACAATTACTGAGCCTGCGCGTCTGGAGCCTGCGCTCCGCAACAGGAGAGGCCGCGATAGTGAGAGGACCGCGCACCGCGATGAAGAGTGGCCCCCGCTTGCCACAACTAGAGAAAGCCCTCGCACAGAAACGAAGACCCAACACAGCAAAAATAAATAAAATAAATTAATAAACTCCTACACCCAACATCTTCTTTAAGAAAAAGGTCCACATCAAAAAAAAAAAAAAAAAAAGGGGGGGGGGATTTCTCTGAAAAAAATATGTTTGAAAATCACTGCTGTAAAAACTTCAAGAAAGGTAAACAAGAACTCCAGAAACAAGTTTATTTATTTATACTCTGCCTATTCCAAGAGCAACCTAAAGTGACTTACAAGACTAGATATGACACAACAAGGGTTTTTTGCTTGTTTGTTTGGTTTCAGTAAAGAAGGAACAGGAAAGAGGGAAAAGTAGTGGTGGAAAAAGTCAGATGTTGCCATGGTAAGGTTTAGGCACCAGTGCCTGGGCTGAGGGGCTGCTGGGGGGTTGGGAAGCAGAGGCTGAAGCTGGTGGGCATGGTGCCCAGAAGGGTCATGTAGACACAGCCATTCTCATTGCCACCGCAATGAGAAGAAGCCTGCACACCACAACAAAGGGTAGCCCCCGCTCGCCGCAACTAGAGAAAGCCTTCGTGCAGCAACAAAGACCCAACACAGCCTAAAAAAAAAAACAAGAAAAAGCAAGAAAAGAAATCTTTGGTGAGACCTCACAGTTTCTGGGCTTGGAGGGCAGTTCTGGATCTGAGGTTGCTTTCCTGATCTTAGCAGCCAGAACCCCTAATATATATATATATATGTGTATATGTCAATGTATATATATGTATATATGTATATACATATATACACACATATGTATATATATGTATGTGTGTATATATGTATATATGTCAATGCCACTTTCTCACTTCATCCCGGCTTACCCTTCCCCCTCCCCATGTCCTCAAGTCCATTTTCTACATCTGCGTCTTTACTCCTGTCCTGTCCCTAGGTTCTTCAGAACCTTTTTTTTTTTTTTTTAGATTCCATATACATGTGTTAGCATACGGTATTTGTTTTCCTCTTTCTGACTTACTTCACTCTGTATGACAGACTCTGGATCCATCCACCTCACTACAAATAGCTCAGTTTTGTTTCTTTGTAGTCTCTGAAGATTTTTAAGCAAGAGAAAGAAATGATCAGGCTTGGCTTTTAGACAGATAGTTCTGTTGGTGTGGAGAAGCTAGAGACAGGCATACCAAGGAGGAAGGTATCTGAAGATCAAAACCAATGGAACTCAGTGAACACAGAGACTGGGTAGTAGTAAAATACATCCTACCCTGATCAACAATTTTACATCCCCTTAGAGGGATGAGGGGATCCCCCTCATCCCTCTAAGGGGATGGGAGAGGGAGAGTTAAAGCATCTTCATTTTGAAAAAACTCTCCAGTTGATCCTGCTTGAGAACTACTGGTCCAAGTGAAGTGACACCCATGGGGATAGAGAAACAAGAATGGATCGAAGATAGATTTGGAGACCAACTGGACTTGGTGAAAGAAGTCCAGTTGACTTTGCAGCCTCCGGCTCAGGAAACTGAGTGGATGATGGTTTCCTTTTCCAGGACTTGGGAAATGAAGAGCTGAGTATGTTGATATATGGGAGTGGAGGGTGAGAGAGGTTGAGAGAAGAATTATATCTACATGTCCCATAGAGAGCTCAGGAATTCAGTCCCACTAAGTGTTCCCAGCAGGGAGAGAGCTGGAGATGGACTGACTCCAGCCAGTCCTTTAGTTGTTCCCCCACAGGGCAGACCCTGCTGGCAAGAACGGTGTTCTCTGGGCATTAATTAGTTGGACAGATGCTGAGTCATAGGGCTCTGAGCAAGTAAAAAGCAATTTTCTCCATGGTTTTTGGTGGTGATGGTGGTGTTCTTTAGCATGGATTTATTGGTTGCTAGCCAACTGGCCCTTGGTTTAGAATGCTGGAACAAATTTGACCAACATCTCAATCATGTTCCAGGATGCCACTCTATGGAAGAGCTTTTAATGAAAGGACAATTTAGAGGGATGTGGGCAGGATTAAGGGAACCTTAAGATGCTGAAGCACCCAAAGGATATCAACAATCGAGAGCTGTTACCACATCGAGGCCCGAAAGGGCAGGAGGAAAGGCTGGGACCCAGTGGAGGAGGGAGCTATCCCTCCAGGAGTAGCTCTTGTCACAGAGGAATGTGGCACTGCCAGATCTGAGGTTCCAAATCAGGGAGGGAACAGGCAAGAAACATCCCAGCTGACCTCTTCCACCTTTCACCCCCCAGTCTCCTACTGGTGCCTGCCATTGGCTAATGTCAATTAGAAACCAGCCAACAGGGGAGCAGGGGCTGGAGTATGTAAGGGTCAGCTTTGTGGACTCGGAGTGAGGCAAAGAAGGGTGAAAAATGTCTCAGGTGTGTGACAGCAAGCAAGATACACCAACACAACCACGTCCTCCAACACAGCCTGTGCAAGGCAGTGGCATGGGTAATTCTGTAGAATGGCAGAAAAATCACACCCCAGGATATCAAGATGCATGGATCCCTGACAGTCCTGGCCCTGCCACACACCGGCCGTCCTCAAGGGCATGTGGTTGGCATCTGGGGCTTCAACTACTTCAGCTGTTAAAATGAGTAGGCTGACCACATGACCTTCATAGCCTTCCAACATGGGGTCCCTTGGCTCTCTCACCAGCACAGACTGAGCTCCACCACACACTCCCTACTCCCAGGGCTCCACCCCGTGCAGATAGGGTGCCGGGCCTGCAAAGGGCAGCCCCGGGGAATCCTGGGACTGGCCAGCATCTGGGACTGCACTCGATGCTCCTCTCTTCCAGTGAAACCCTGGGACGTGCTGAATCGACCAGGGACTTTCTTTCACTGTGATGAGGTACATTCAAAAAGAAAGAAGAGTGTATTCATCTCCAGAGAGCAGCAGCTTCACAGGCCTGTGCTGCAGCAGCTCCGGTCCGGGTGTCCTCCACTCAGTTCCTGATAACTGAAGATGAAACTTGAACAGCAAAAGGGAAGTCTCCTGTCTCCTACTGGGTATCAAATCCTGTTTCTAGACAGTTTCAGTTCTTAAAGACACAGGATTCCATATTTTCTCACCAATAAGCTGGAAGGCAAAGAAGCTTCAGTGACCACCAACCACATTGCATGGCCCTGGGGTGAAATGGAAGTACACCACAGAGCTTTTCTGAAATCCTGGTTTGAAAGGGGGTCCAGATATTTCTGAACTGTATTATCATCTTTCTCTTTATTAATGTAAAGAATTAGTCTGGATAAGGTCACAGATTTGCTCAGTCTGCTCTGGGGCCCAGAGTGCCTCTTATGCTTTTACTTTTCTAGTTGTCTACAGGGGTCAGATGACTCAGACATGTGCACAGCATGGTTTTCTTGAGGATGCGTGAAGACTGTGCACTCCGGCTTCAGGGTTACTCCAAGGGTGGCCTCAGGGAGACGCCCGCTCCTTTTTTGTGCCCAGGAGTGTTCCTGGAAAACAGCCCGAGGTGAAATGTGTCAGGATCTTGCTGCCTTCAAAGCATTTATTTGCAAATACGGATTCGATCCTGTGCTATTAGTTTTGTGAGCTCTGTAGTTCAACAAAGACAATAGAGGAGGAAAAAAAGAAAGACAAAGAAGAAAATATGAAAAGGAAAAAAAGGAAACAGGTGTGAGTAAGGGTTTTCAAGCACAAAGGTATTTCAATACAAAATAAAAGGCAGTGTGTCTGCTGAAAATGAAGAAAGAGAAATATTTCCATGAAGATTCCGTTTATACCCAAGAAGTTTTCTCACTGAAGTCAGGCACCAGAACTGGTGGCTATAAGGTGCTGCAGAATCTTTCACGTCAGGATCCATTCATTTGCATATTCATGTATTTAAACGAGCTATAACAAAGAATGGGATGTATGCTATAACTCACCATACAGTCAAGGGAAGCACAGAGTAAGAGCACCCAATCAAATGCATTGGAGATCCAGAAGGCTTCTGGGAAGAAAGACCTTTAGCCTGTGACATAAAGGATGATTAGGAATTGGAGAGAAAATGAGGAAGAGAAACAGCAAATATGAGGGCTTGATTCAGGATAACGCAGCCCAGGACAGCGGAACAGGAGAAATGACCCCAGCGACTTTATCCCTTGGAGATGACACTCAATGTCAATATACTGCCTAGCTACACGTGGTGAATATCTCCCAAACAACAATACTAGTATCATTTGACTCTGATTAAAAATAATTTTTTTTAAAAAGGCAAAATCATGGTTCTCGTTCATATATGAAATGAACATGTGTTAAAATTTTTACTTATTAAAGATTAAATAAGATCAGAAAGATTAAAGATCATTAATCAATGGGGGAGCTGAGCAGTTACAACTAGTTCAGAAGAGAATCCAAAGGACAGTCATACTGATAGATTTGGAATATTGAAATGATTGTGCAAATGGAGGCCAACTGGTTTTGGAGGCAGGGGAAGGGAGGAAATTGAATTGATAGTCTTTTGACATAATTTGCATGTCTACAGGCAAGAATTGCTTTGCATTGCTATCAATTAGCTACTATTTAAAGAACTGTGAAATAGCTCAAAGACACTGAAAAACGAATTAGATAACCCAAAGCATGTCTTCTAGACAACGTACAGGCATACTTCATTTTATTGCTCTTTGTTTTACTAGGCTTCACAGATATTTTTTACAAATTGAAGGTTTGTGGCCTCCTTGCATTGGGCAAGTCTGTAGGTGCCATTTTTCCAACAGATTTGCTCACTCTGTATCTCTGTGTCACATTTTGATGGTAATTCTTGCAATATATAAAAATTTCATTGTTATTATATTTGTTAGGGTGACCTGTGATTAGTGATCTTTGATCTTTGATGTTACTATTGTAATTGTTTTGGGGTGCCATGAAATGTGCCCACATAAGACGGCAAACTTCATCATAAAATGTTGTGTGTGTTCTGCTAATCCACTGACAAGCCGTTCCTCCATCTCTGTCCCTCTCCTCAGGCCTCCCTATTCCCTGAGACACAACAATATTGAAATTAGGCCAATTAGTAACCCTACAATGGTCTATAAGTGCTCAAGTGAAAGGAAGAGTCACACATCTTTCACTTTAAATCAAAAGCTAGATATGACTAAGCTTAGCAAGGAAGGCAAAAGCCAAGACGGACCAAAAGTTAGACACCGTGCACCAACCAGTTAGCCAAGTTGTGGATGCAAAGGAAAAGTTCTTGAAGGAAATTAAAAGTGCTACTTCAGTGGACACACGAATGACAAGGAAGAGAAACAGCTTTATATTGATATGGAGAAAGTTCTAGTGGTCTGGATAGAGGATCAAACCAGCCACAACATTCCCTTCAGCCAAAGACTAATCCAGAGCAAGGCCCCAACTCTCTTCAGTTCTATGAAGGTCAAGAGAGGTGAGGAAGCTGCAGAAGAAAAGCTGGCAGAGGTTGGTTCATGAGATTTCAGGAAATAAGTTGTCTCCATGACATAAAAGTGCAAGGTGAAGCAGCACGTGCTGATGTAGAAGCTACATCAAGTTATCCAGAAGTCTAGCTAAGATAATGAAGGTGGCTACACACTAAACAACAGATTTTCAATGTTGGCAAAGCAGCCTTCTGTTGGAAGAAGATGCCATCTAGGACTTTCATAGCTGGAGAGGAGTAGCCAATGCTTGGCTTCAAAGCTTCAAAGGACAGGCTGACTCTCTTGTTAGGGGCTGATGCAACTGGTGACTTGACGTTGAAGCCAATGTTCAGTTACCATTCTGAAAATCCTAGAGCCCTTCAGAATTATGTTAAATCTACTCTGCCTATACTCTATAAATGGAACAACAAAGCCTAGGTGACAGCACATCTGTTTACAACATGGTTTACTGAATACTTTAAGCCCACAGTTGAGGCCTACTGCTCAGAAAAAAAAAGACTTCTTTCAAAATATTGCTGTTCAGGCCTTCCCCGAGTTCCAAAGAACAAATTTAATCAGAGAAGTGAAGAAATGCAAAAACAAAGGAAAGTAGTAAAGTAAGACACAATAATAATAGTTTAGCCATAAAACAAAGTGAAGGACTTTTAGTTCCTCCTCAAGGTCTATAGATAATATCCTGAGCCATATCTTTGAGTTGTTTTGCAGATACTAAAACCCCCACCAGATGGGAAAAGTTAACTGCACGCTGATCACCAGGAAGACCCTAGGCCACTTAGAACCAAAAAGTTGATAATTGAGATTCCAGACACATCACCCTGTTACCTCACCACCAACCAATCAGAAGGATGTACACAGATGATTATGTACCCTGTGACCCTCTCCCTCATCTAGCCTTTAAAATCTCTTCCCTGGAAACCATTGAGGAGTTTGAGTCTTTTGAGCATGAGCTGCTCATTCTCCTTGCTGGACCCTGCAGTAAGCTCTGTACTCTCCTTCACCACAGCCTGGTGTCAGTAGATTGGTTTTACTGCACATTGGGTGAGCAGACCCAAGTTTGCTTCAGTCGCAGTGACAAGGTTTGAAAGGATTGACTTTGAGTTTGAAAGAAGTTCTACTGTACGTAAAAATGCTATCGAACATCATTGCATGCTGCAAAGAGATTGCTTGTGAAAGAGTCACATGATGCAACAAACTTCCTTGCTCTCTTAGTTTAAGAACTGCACAGCCACCCCAGCCTTCAGCAACCTCCACCCTGATCAGATCAGTCAGCAGCCATCACCATCCACCAGCAGCAAGATACTCCACTAGCAAAAAGATGATGAGGGCTTCCCTGGTGGCACAGTGGTTGAGAGTCCGCCTGCCGATGCAGGAGACACGGGTTCGTGCCCCGGTCCGGGAGGATCCCACGTGCCGCGGAGCAGCTGGGCCCGTGAGCCATAGCCGCTGAGCCTGCGCGTCTGGAGCCTGTGCTCTGCAACGGGAGAGGCCACAACAGTGAGAGGCCCGTGTACCATAAAAAAAAAAAAAAAAAAAAAAAGATGACTCATTGAAGGCTCAGATGATAGCACTTTTTAGCAACAAGGTATATTTTAGACATAATGCTGCTGCATACTTAATAGACTACAGTATAGTGTAAACATAATTTCTATATGTGCTGGGAAACCAAATAATTTGTGACTTGCATTATTGCTATAATCATTTTAACGCAGTGGTCTGGAAATGAACCCAGACTATTTCCCAGGTATGCCTGTATATTTTTCCCTTGAATTTTTTCCCTACCACCTAAATTTCTTTCTTTTTTCTCTCTAGTTGAGGGCCACTGGTGATTTATGTATCCAACTCCTGTGTGCACAGGTGACAAGTTAAGCAATCCTAAATAAATATTAAAGGTTTAAATAGTAATGATTATAGGACAAATAAAATATAACAACTGTATTTACAACATTTAAATGAAATTGAGGAGCTTCCCTGGTGGCTCAGTGGTTAAGAATCCACCTGCCAATGCAGGGAACACGGGTTTGAGCCCTGGTCTGGGAAGACCCCACATGCCATGGAGCAACTAAGCCCGTGCACCACAACTACGGAGCCTGCGCTCTAGAGCCTGTGAGCCACAACTACTGAGCCAACGTGTCACACCTACTGAAGCCCACGTGCCTAGAGCCCATGCTCCGCAACAAGAGAAGCCACCGCAATGAGAAGCCTGCACATCGCAAGGAAGAGTAGACCCTGCTCACCACAAGTAGAGAAAGCCCGTGCGCAACAATGAAGACCCAAAGCAGCCAAAGATAAATAAATACATAAATAATTTTTTAAAGGTAACTATCCTTTAAAATAAATAAATAAATGAATAAAATTGAAGATGACATCTGAAGAGATTTGTTCCCTGTATGTATTTCTGCCGCCCTCCCCCCATCCTCATCAAGCAGCCTACTGTTCCTTTCAACTGTATTGTTACCAGGGCTTTATGAAGCAACTTCACTGCTGATTTATGGGAATCCCTAATTTACAACAGGCAAGCTGACCCAGATGTTGAATTACAGGAACAAGAAAAGTAGCTTAGGTTCACACTCTTAAATGGGGAAATAACAATGAGAAATTCATATCACAAATAGAGTAATAGTAAGTTCTTTTTTGGATTGGAATGAGGGTGAGGCCTTAATTGGGATGAAGACTAGAAAAGGAGTAGCCATTCACTCCATCAATCCTTCAAGCAGGAATTTTTAGTGCTAAGCACACGTGCTAGGTACTTGTTAGGCAACTAGGGATATATGGATAAATAAAAGACAGTTCCCGGGCTTCCCTGGTGGCGCAGTGGTTGAGAGTCCGCCTGCCAATGCAGGGGATACGGGTTCGTGCCCCGGTCCGGGAAGATCCCACATGCCGCGGAGCGGCTGGGCCCGTGAGCCATGGCCGCTGAGCCTGTGCGTCCGGAGCCTGTGCTCCGCAACGGGAGAGGCCGCAACAGTGAGAGGCCCGCGTACCACAAAAAAAAAAAAAAAAAAAAAAAAAAAACACAGTTCCCTAAGACCCCGCTGTATAGCAGAGGAAATTCTGCTCAGTACTCTGTAATGGTCTGTATGGGAAAAGAATCTTTAAAAAAAAAAAAAAAGAGTGGATATATGTATATGTATAACTGATTCACTTTGCTGTACAGCAGAAAGTAACACAACATTGTAAATCAACTCTACTCCAATAAAAATTTTAAAAAACAACAAACAAACAAAGAACACAATACCTGTCTTGTAATTGCTTACATTCTAAGGAGGGGTATTCCCTGTTCCGACCAGATGGAGAAAATCATTATATTTCCCCTGCTCATAATGAGATCAGTCTGGAGGTAAGTTTTCAGAAATTGTATGACAAGGCTCCCTTTAAGGTGCTGTGGGGCAAGGTGGGGGGGGTCTTTCCCTTGCTGGCCCTGCTCCCCTCCCCACATGTGCAATGGGTACTTCACCAAGAATTGTTTGAACAATAGCTAATTTGTAAATTCTTAATAATAACTAATTATTAATAATCCATTATTTTATTATTTTAAAATAAATATTTTATTACTTCATAAATAAATATGTTGGTATATTACAACAATAAGGTGAATCATTTATTTTTATTAATAAATATATTGTTTTACTGCAATAATTAATGAAGATTAATTAAAATAATTAATTACTAATAAAGTTTCATAATGATTAATCAAAATAATTTGCAAATGTGCTGCAACAGCTCAAGAACTGCCGCGGGGAACATTCATTGGTTCTTTCCACTCTTTAGCCTCAGGCTGGCCACTACTTGTGGTTCTTGAACACTTACTTTCTCAATTTCAAAAAGCACTGCCTGGCAAATTGAGCCTTCTGTAGGTTTGTGACACTTTGCAAGGTACTTTTTGGCCTTGCTGCCAGCCTAGAGGGAAGACCGCGAGGAAGCTTGGTGAACCTGGCATGCTCAGGAAATAGTACTGCTTTCCAGGTCCCATCACCATCCAAGAATGAGTTCCCCTGGGATTTAGAAGCACAGGGGGTGGATTCAGAGCAGAGCAGAGCAGAGGTACCACCCTGCACAAGGTGATGGAGAACTCAAACTGGTTCAAGAAGGCTCTTGATTAATGAATGGATGGATAACAGTGGGTTATTAAGGGAAATCAGGGAAGTTCCAAGTACACCTCAGGCCTTTCAGGATGGTGTCTTAGAATGCAAACACTGGACTCTCCCTCACGCTTCCCCTCGGTGTCGTGGTTGGAATTCTGGGCTAGTGGCCTTTGGTCTGATCTGCAATGACATTTCTGATCTTCTTAAGAATACCATACCAGAAAAGGTCATGCTAGAACCCCCAAAAGAGCAGGTGAGCTGTCTCTAGGGACAGAGTGTGCCCTGAACACAGCCCCAGATTGGGGCACAAGTTCAAGCACGCCATGCCAAGCGCACCTGCATCTGCTAACGGCAGACTTGCAGTGTGCTTTGTGCTGATGGTGACGATGTCCATGGAGACAGTAGAAACCACATGGATCTCCTTTGCCCCAGATATTTGGGGAGGAACAATTTCAACAAGGCGCTCAGTTTCCAAATGGGCAATCCAGGAAATTTCCCTTGACTCCAAGCATAGAGGGGTTTCCGGAGACTAGCCTTGGCTAGCTCCACTCTCATGCCTCAAGACGTGTGGCGTTGTTAGGGGAGCTTCCAAATAGCATACCCTCCTGGGGCTTCAGCATAACTTCCCCAAGAGCAGGGATGGTTTAGGTTCAGAGCTCAAGGATCCCCCATCACCCTCTTCGCTTCCCCCTCCCCACTTCCTTCTCTCCTTCTCCTTCCCTTCCTTCCTCTCTCCTTCCTCCTCTCCACTGTTTCTTCATTTCGCTTCCCTGGCTTTCGGTTATGAGCCTTCCTGCTGTGGCATGGATGACTCTGCCAGGACTTCCTGGACATCCAGGAGGGAAGACATGTCAGTGACATTGGAGCTACCCCTTTTCTTCTAGCTCCTTCTACGGCAGACCCCACAGCCCAGGGGAGTACACCCGGACTGTGGAAACCCTAGCATTGATGGGAAAGAAGAGAGGGGCTTTTGAATCTCTCACTTTCCTGTCTGTTAGAGTCATCATTCTCAACAAAGGTTTGAGGCCAAAACTGGGGCCTGATTCAGTGATGGAAACCCCGGGCTTCAAGGCTGAGGTGGTGCAATACGGGGCAAGATTGCGGACAGGAAGTGGTGTGGCTGCATGGGTGTGAAGGAAGGGCTTCCTCCCTCTCCGACACTTTCTATTCTAAAGGGCCCTTTCTCAGCTTGTCTCCCTTCCTCCCAGCCCAACAAACAGCCACTCTCAGATTTAATTCAGATACCCAGCGCAATGTCTGGCACACAGCAGCAGCGTAAATACAACCAGTCAAATCTAGTCTCCAGAACTGGTCTACCTCCTTTGTACCTCCAGGAACAAAATCATCATTTCTCCGACTTATACGGAATTTCTACTTTTTCAGAGTAGCAGTTGGAGAGCTGAGACAGCCCTCAATGTTACTGGGATCTGGATAAAGATGTTTTTAGCAACAAGTTTCATGAACATTTGGTTTTCAGAGCTCTGGTCACCTCTCCAGTTATCTTGGAGGGGACTTGTCCTCATCACCATGACTCACTACCCTGGACTACCCTAGTTTTGGTTCCCTAACCCCAAATTTACTGTTGACATCAAAAATGGGGGGCTAACCCTCCCTAAATGTGAGCTCAACCTCAGTGAACACACAGCTTAGGGAGGAAGCCCCTGTGTCCAGCAGACACTTTGAATAAATTTCTTGATAGCGGATAAAGCAGCTGGCACACTGGAGCCAAGTGGCTGGGTCAGGGGATATCTAGGAGACACAACTGAAGGATTTGGAGGAATCAAATATGATGAGTTGGTTTCTGAGCAGATGGATGATGGAGCCCTTTATTAAACAGGGAAAAAACAAGATTGAGAAGCAGGTTTGAAGGGAAGATGATGAGGTCACAAGTATGGTTGTGGTTTTTTTTTTTTGGCGGTACGCGGGCCTCTCACCGTTGTGGCCTCTCCCGTCGCGGAGCACAGGCTCCGGACGCGCAGGCTCTGCGGCCATGGCTCACGGGCCCAGTCGCTTCCGCGGCACGTGGGATCTTCCCGGACCGGGGCACGAACCCACGTCCCCTGCATCGGCAGGCGGACTCTCAACCGCTGCGCCACCAGGGAAGCCCACGAGTATGGTTTTGAACTTGTTGGGTGAGAAACGCTCGTGAGACGGCCTTTCAGAGACACGTGATGGGCAGCTGAATACACAAGTGCGCCCTCTGAAGGGAGAGAGGGGCCCTGCGTACCGATGTGGGAGTTGACTGAGGCCCCAAGAAGAGGAGCCCCTTAATACTGAGAAGCAGGTAGAGAGGGTAGAAGCAACACCAAAGCCAGTGTCACAGGCTGTTAGGAAGTAAAGGAAGATAAAGTCTGAGACATGCCCATTAGATTTAGCAAAACAGCGCCTCCTGGGGACCTCCAAGGGGGCAGTTTCAGTGAGGTGGCGGGAGCAAAAGCTAGGCTGTCTTATGGCAGAGGCTGACAGATGTTCACCTAAGCTCCCTCCTCCAGCTCCTGGGCACGGGGCTGAGTTTCATTTCCCAGCCTCCCTTGTGTCTGGGTGAGGCCATGCGTTTGAGGTCTGGCACAAGGACTGTGAGTAGGAAAGGATGCACTCTCACCTCCAGGATACAGCCCTGCCCCACCATCCTCCATGGACCCTTCCTCCAAGTCTCCCAGTCAGGGTAGAGGATCTAGGGGGGGACTCCAAGGCCTCGGGGGCCCAGAGCAGCTACATGGAAGGAAACTGGTCCCTGGGTTGTTACGTGGCGCCAGGGGGCTCTGGCCAGTGGGGCTGGTGGGCACGGACTCCCTGGGGTCAGCAGCAGAGTGGGTGAACCACCAGCCGGACAGCAGTGACCATAGGGGTCGGAGCAGATCAGCAGTCAGACAGCGAGAGGGGTCTGCAAGCCAGAGCCTGGAAATACTGCGGGGCCAGGTGAGCCCCAGCCAGAGTGTAAAATGCTCCCTTCTGGAAAGCGCTGGAGTTGAAAGACAGCAGCAGCAAAACGCCTGCTGGTACAAGACGCATATTTCACGTGTCCATGCTCTCCCCAGCTACATAGGCCCCTGGGGCCCTGGCTCTGAGTCCATCCTTCACACATGGGCCACTCGCCCGGACTGTGAGGCCCTGGCAGCCTGGTGAGGTGCGGACAGAAGGTCACACCACGTTTAGCCACCAGCTGAGCAGGATCCTGGCACAGCGGCAGCCTGACGCTATCAACTACAGTGGGACGGTCAGCAGTGAGATCCCCTGGGGTCTGCTTCTAACTCACAGGTGGCCGGGAGCAATCCCCTCCCCCTTGCCACACGCCTCAACTAGAAAGTGAAGGGATGAGGCTGGATGATTTGAAAGTCTCTTGGGCTGGGAATTCCCTGGGAGTCCAGTGGTTAGGACTCCACGCTTTCATTGCCAAAGGCCTGGGTTCAATCCCTGGTTGGAGAACTAAGATGCCACAAGCCGCGTGGTTAGATAATTCCACCATCCCCCTGAAAGACCTGTATTCAGGAAGCTCTGGCCTGGTCCTGCCAGGAGGCACAGGCCCTGTCTAACAGCAGCCTTCCAGCACCTCTGACCAGGGAAATCTTGCCACCACCAGCCTGCGTGAGTTAGAAGACACCAGGCCAGCCTCCAGTAAGCAGGGGAAGAAAGAGAGAAAAGTGGCAAAAAAGAGGAGGCTGGTGGGGATGAGCCAGTATGAATCCTGGCATGAGGTCAGCAAGTTCTTCACCCCTGGGAAGAGCTGCTTTCTATTTCTTTTCTCTTTTTTTTTTAACCATTTACATTTACAACAGAGCGCTTTCCCTGCTGTTCCCATTTCTTGTTCTCTTTATGATAGGCTGGCTCCACTTTCCACAACTCCCTTGTTCCAGGAAGAAAGAGAATTGGGAGGGGATGGGGTGTGTTCTCCCACTTTGCTTTTCTTGCTGGGGCCACTTTCAACTTGGCCTGGTTCTGATTTTCCTGAAAGAAGAGAGTCGGATGGGACCTTTAAAAGGAAATAGCTCTCCTCTCCTCATCTACCCCAATATTTGCTTGTTTAAATAGGGGACAGATCTCCTCCATTCGAGTGTGATTCAGACTTCTATAAAGTACATTTGTCCCCTGACCCTATGACTACTAATGGAATGGGAGGTGACCCAGGAATACACAGAGCACATGGGAAAACCATCCTGGAGTAGAAAATCTTCCAGGACGGTCCAGCCTGGGTTGGGAAAGTTGACCAGGATGGAGGGTCACGCAGCGCATCAGCACTCCCCTGCATGACCCAGCTGGGGTGGCAGGGGAGTCCCACCCCAAAGGTGCCTCCTCATCTAGCATGGATGTGACCACGGGGGAGAGGACCAGGAGGAGAAGCAAGACCCAGGAGCTGCAAAACCAACTGAGGAGACAGGAGATGACCTCTTCGGGGAGAGGAAAGGTATCGTGTCTCTAAATTCTAAGAACTTGGCGAAAGGAGAGAAGATACCACCTTTATTCTCCGTATGCTAGAGGAAATGATTCTGCACAATAACAGAACCTACTAGCTGCCAAAGTGGATGCGCAGTGACTCCGGAGGATGGCCTCCCCCACCTGGATCCACTAAAGGCTCTGAGTCAGGGGCCTGTGAGAGCATGATGCTGAGCCTGGGCTGCTGGGGACGCAGCCCGGAGCTCCTAAGAGCTGACCCGGCCACAGGACCCCCCCGGTACATGGATGCAGAGGGAAGCCTCTTCCCAGGTGTGAAAAAGACCAATGCTCCTTGCTGGGCAGAGGAGGACCGTCTTTGGGCTTCACCGGGGCAGGCAGCCAGCCACGGGGTCCAGCCGCGGCACTGGCACAAAGTTCACGGGGCAGAGCAGCAGCGGGCACGTCTTCTCGTGCTCCTTCAGCACCTCGCTCAAGTGCTTCAGCTCCTCCGTCAGCTTCCCGATCTCTCTCCGCAGCACTGTGTTTTCTTGCTCCAGGCACTCATACTCCTGGGAAGACAGAAATCCGTCTTCAGCATCGGTTCCGAAACCACGTGCCCTTCCTCTGTCCTCCGGGCAGACCTAACCCCCCGGCCACGATGCTCACCTCCTTCCCTGAAATCTTTCTCTTTAACCGTGGCCGCCTCCACCACTCAGATTGGTTTGTTCGTTTGCTTCACGTCTCTCCCCTCCCACCAGGATGAGGGCCGGGCTTTGGTTTTTGAATCATCTTTATGATCTTATTTATAACTGACATAAAATAAAATGCACCTAATTTTAAGTGTATAATTTGATGAGTTTTCACAAATGTAAACAACTCTGTTGACCAAGACGCAGAACATTGCCATCACTCTGAAAAGTTCCCTGATCTCGTTCTGCAGTCAGTGGCCCTCTCCCCACAGCCGCTGATCTGCTTTCTGATGGTTTCTGCTGGGTTCACTGTTACAGCCCCAGCACCTGGAACAGTGCCTGGAACATAACAAAAGTGTGTCGAATGCTGAGTAAATGAATGAAAACACCCCTTGCCTTGGCTTTGCTCCAACACTCACCTGTTAAGCTTCCACTAGATCGGAGTTTACAGAGGCTTAGAACTGCGGGAGATCAGAGAGCCCTTAGCCCAAACCACACAGTGCAGAAACCTTCCCTATGTAATTCTAGCTCCGACATCCAACTTGTGCTGGACACTCTCTCCTTCAAAGGACGGTTCCTGCTATTTCTGAGCTGCTCTATTAGAAAGCTCCTCTTTGTACTATCCAAAATCATTTCTCTCCTTTAAACCCACCCACTGGGCTTGGTTCCACCTATGGAACCACATAGAGTATATGCGATACTTTTTCAACATCACAGTTCTTGAAATGTTAGGAGACGGCCCCATACCACTTCCCCTTAGGTATTCTCTGAGCCCAACTGCTGCAGGTCCTCTGATTTCCTTGGGTTTCAGGACTTCCGGTTTCTCCACCCTTCGGGAGGCCATTCCCAACACACGTTCCAATTTGCCAGGAGCTCTGAGAAAATGTTCCCAAAACACAATGCACGATTCTGGGGATGGTCCCGCCATTCAGAAGGCAATTGCGTGAGGTAGTCTGCTCTGGGTGGGACCCAAGTGCGCAGCCGCCTAGCTCTGGGGATTCTCTCTGAGAATGCAGAGAAGTGCAAGCTTTGTCTGCATCGGCCGCTTCTCTGTTCATACTTGAACTACAACTGATATTTTGGCCTAAGGGTGGGCTTTACATCCACTTCTACTGAATTTCGCCATTTGCTTGGTCATCTGCTAGCCTAGCAAAATCTTTTTGAATATTGAGTGTGTCGGCTCCTGGGTTAGTGACACCACACAGCTCTAAGCTGTCCGCTAACTCGATGAAGTAGGTCTTCCTTTTCTTCACCCAACTCATTAATAAGTCCTACAATACTCGGCCACTTGCAGAGCCCCACGGCATACCAATAGAGACCTTCTTAAGGCTGACGACCTTATTTGCATCTTGTTGAAATGTTGTTTTCAATCATCTCTACGTTGATTCATATGGGTAGACTTTGTTGAACCATGCATGCCATGCATTTCCTGAGCCGGGAGGCCAACCTTATTATCTTACCAGTAACTTTTAAGAAATATTACTAAAAAAGTCTGATCTTCTTACAGGCCATGAAGATACATGCAAATTCTCAGCTCTGCCTCTTTGCTAAAGCTGTTCTCCTCAACTGGGCTGCCTTCCTGCTTTTGTGTGGCAGGTCAAGCCCACCACCTCCAGGAAGGCTTCCCAGATCATAGCACCTAATGGAGCCACATTTCTCGTTACGTGTTCTATTCAGTCTTGTATCATAGTCAATCTCATTTATATTAAATAAGGTCTCTCCCCAAAGATCAGAAATGTATAGCAACTAGGGGCCTCTGCTACCTTCTCCTGTACCCCTGCCCAACAGGCCCCAGTGCCAACATCTACGAGCTCAGTGACTCCACAACCCTCGCCCTTGGTCTCCTTCTCTTCCCCCCCCCTCCTTCCCTCCCTCCCACTCTAGGCACTTTCCTCCGTCTCAGAACAAGGGCTCCAGAGAGGTTGCACATAGAGGCCATCGGAGCTATCTCTCTGCCTCCTGTCTTTCCCAGGCAGGCTCTCAGGGTCACCCAGAATACTCTGCACGGCAGCGGGCCTCGCCCACCCCGCCACAGGCTGAGCTGGGCCACTTTGGCCCCCTAGTACCCTGGCTGCATTACACCTTCAGCTCTCCTCCAGGCCTACCACCCCCAATGCCCCAGGCTCTCCTCTGGCCTCTGACAGCTCTAGTCCAGGAGTCAGAATTCAGTCTCCCAGTGCAGCAAGAGGCCCTCTGTGGGCAGGAAGGGTCTGGCTGGAAGGAGGGGATGGGGACCTAGGCATCGTGGGGAGCGCTGCCTGTAGCAAAGGGTTGAGAGAGGCCACAGCTCTGGGTAGTTGGCACACGCGCGTGTGCGCACACACACACACACACACACACACACTCTCTCCACCCTGCGACTAGAAATTCTCTTCACCTCCAGGTAAAATGAAGAATACATTTGAATGGTTCCGATGAGCTAAGATTTTAACTAGATTCCAAAGAACAGAATTCTTCCTGTAGCAGAATATTCCACATGGGATTTAAGTTTTACTCTTAAATCTGCGGAGGGGCTTTTACTGAGCTGAGGGAATAAAAAGAGAAGCCAAATCTTCTTCAAGCGAGACCAGTTCCACAAAAATAAAAGAGGGAGCTGAGAGGGGAGGAAGAGGAGGTAAGAACACCGAGTGGGTACAAAGGGGAATGAGTAAGACCCACTTCAACCTGAGGAGAGATAACCTGGACTTAACATAGGTGATAGGGCAATGATTCTCAACTGGGCCAATTCTGGCAGTCCCCGGGGAACATCTGGAGCAGCTGGAGGCAGTTTGGGTTGTCACAGCTGGGAAGGGGGTGCTACTGCCTCTAGTGGGTTGAGGCCACGGATGCTGCTCAACGTCCTATGGCGCACAGGGCACCCCCCACCCCAACGAGGAAATAGCTGACCCCAAATGTCAATAGTGCTGAGGTTGAGAAACCCTGGTCTGAGCTTCTAAAGAGAGGTTGATTGAGGGATGAGGTGCCGTCTTGGGGGTGATTCAGGGTCTAGGATGCCTTTGAGGCAAAGACTGGTAAAGAAGCTAATGTGGGTACCAGGGACCAGAGATTATAACTAAGGTGGGAAGGAAATGAGGGGAAGGAAAAGGCCATCAGGAGGACACAGACCCCATTTCCCAAGCGAGACAACTGAAACTCAGAGGTACGGTGACTCTTCTGAGGTCATGCAGACTTGGGGCCTGATCCCTGACTTCAAGGTCAACTGCAGCTCTCAGGCAATGACAGCGATTCTGCTTTCGCTGGGCAGTGTCTGGGCCCAAATTTCCCCCCATGGTGGTTACCAGCAGTAAAGGGCTACGAGAGCTCAGGATTTTACCATAAGTCTATTCTCAAGTCTTAAGCTCATATACTTCCCAGCAGAAAAATTGTGTCACCAGCAAGGGCTGTACAAATTAGTGTCATCATCAGTTTCTAAACCCAGTGAGGACTGACATGAAGGATTCTCTTCGAGTACGCAATATCTGAAAACACCAGGGCAACACGTACCACAACCATGTTACCCAAGAAAGTTATCAGTTTGTGACATCTGGGGCTCCTGAGGATGGCATCGCTGCCTTCCTTTTCTGACTCAAAGTTCTTTCTCAGTCTTACACCTTTGGGTGCCTCGCTTGAACCAGTGTGACCCACTTCTGAGACACTTTCAACTGGGCTTAGAGACGTAGACTCTTTTCTTGAGTTCCCATTTGTGAATCTGGACCCAGACCATGTGCCTAATATTCAGAGATGAATACGGGTCAAAGTCTCCATGAGAAGGGTAAGTGACTTGAAGGGAAGACTCGAAAGCCACAGTGAACAGCGAGGTGCACAGATACACACTAGGAACTGCCTCTCATCACTGTGGGGCGACTTTTGGCAGCCACCACCCTGAGGGGGAAACTCAGACATCTCTGAAGAGTGACACCCCCCCCCAGTCTCTCTCTGGCTTGGCCTGCTCAGGTTGTCCTCCCGCCCTGCCCTCCAAGGGGGTTCTGCCCTGATGGATAGTCCCCTGGCTTTGGAGATGGAGAGCTGGGGAAGGAAGAAGGCAGCGGAGAGACTTGTAACAGCTGGGACTGGAGGAGGTTTTTCTGGATGTTGGAGGTGAGAGAGGCTCAAGAACTGAGTGGGCAGGAGAGGAAGGTGGGAATTTTAAACACGTCTTGCTCTAAATATTCCCCTTCATGGTGTTCAGGAAAGGCAAATAAAGAGCTCAAGTTACTTGGAGATATTTAGCAATGCTAGCCCACAGTATAGGATAGAGGAATTTATGGGATAAGGGCTTTACTCAAAGCCCTTTTTTTAAAAACATCTTTATTGGAGTATAATTGCTTTACAATGGCGTGTTAGTTTCTGCTGTATAACAAAGTAAATCAGCTATATGTATACATATATCCCCATATCTCTTCCCTCTTGTGTCTCCCTCCCACCCTCCCTAACCCACCCCTCTAGGTGGTCACAAAGCACCGAGCTGATCTCCCTGCACTGTGCAGCTGTTTCCCACTAGCTATCTATTTTACATTTACTCAAAGCCCTTATGATGGGCTCAGCTCCCCAGGGAGTAGTGGGCAGTCGTGGCTATCAGGTGGCAGTTTTTTGTGCCCTTCGGTGTCTCCCAATGAGCTGGCCTCATTCCAAGTCTGAGGAGAAGGTTTCCATGCACTGTGTCTGGCTCTTACTTTTCCCAACCTAGATGTGTCCTGGGAGCCCCAGGGAGCCTGAGGGGCTTTCAGCTGTGACCCAAAGCAGTATGCTAAGTCCTCTGCCTGCAGCTCACTGGAGCCCAGTAAAATTATTCATCACCAAATTTTTTAACCAGACATCCCACTCTCAATATGTAGATGTTTTTCAAAATTTAAAAACTAGTCACCAAAGTGACTACTGACACCAGTGACCAATGACACTTGTGTGTAGCTAGTGACGGTAAAGGGTGGACTTCCGCTTTGGGGCCTGTGTATGGATGGAACCACTGTCCTGGCCTCCTTGATACTGTGTTTCCCAACAAAACTGGCCTTGCTGAGATGATCTGCCAGTGGTGCATGATCCTAATACATTCTCGTAGCTCCACAGAGAAAGAGGAGAAGAGCGTGTTCTTCTGTGGAGGGACTGGGTTTCAGATCAGTCGGCCCCCTTCTGGAAAGGGCAACTGGCACAGTTATGTTTATGGACAGCAGAACAAGATAAGAATCCTATGAAGGGCCCTCCACCCACCGTTCTAAGAGGGATTAGGCAGGAGTAAATGCAGCAAATCACCCCTAAACTTCCCGGACATCTAGTTCATTTCGTTATCAAATCCAACAGTGACAGAAATTGAGAGAGACCCATCTTTTTTTGACACTGTAGTAAAGTATTTATGTTTGTGGTAGGCAGAATAATGCCAACCCCCATGATGTTTACATCCAATCTCTGGAACCTGTGAATATGTTACCTTACATGACAAAAGGGACTTTGCAGATGTGACTAAGTTGAATATCTTAAAAGAGGGAGATTATCCCAGATTATGCAGGCGAGCCCAATGTAATCATGAGAGTATTAGGGAAAGAGGAAGCAGAGAAGGAGATGTAACAACAGAAACGGTGTCAGAGTGATGCAGGATGAGAAAGACTCAACTGGCCAGTGCTGACTTTGAAAATGGAAGGGGACCAACAAGCCAAGGAATACAGAAGCCTCTAGAAGCTGGAAAAGGCAAGAAACGGATTCCTCTGCAGAGCCTCCAGAAGGAATGCAGCCCTGTTGACACCTTGATTTTAGCCCAGTGAGACCCATTTCATACGCCTGACCTCCAAAACTGTGAGATAAAATAGATCTGTGTTGTTTTAAGTCACCAAATTTGTCATAATTTGTTACAGCAGCCATAGGAAATGAATATACTTTCCTTGAGACTCCTATGCCTCCCAAGGACAGGAATGAGATCTTAATCCTCTCCTTGTGACCCAGTGGCAATGCCTTGCCTGCAGTGGTTCTTGATAAATATTTGTTGAACGAATCTACTCGACCTTGCTCCATGAAAGATCTTGTCCAAGTCATTTAGTCACCTCCACACACATAATCACTTGGGATTTAAAACCAAGTGTTCTCTAGTTTGTTTTGATATTGATGCATCTGGCTCCAACTAGAAGTTCCTCGAGAGGAAGGGCCCTGCTGGCACATGTGTTCTGAATATAGGGCCTTGCACTGACAAGCCACAAGTCCCCTCTGGGGGTTATTTGGTAGCATGAAGCTAGAACCAGGCTTGCTTCAGGAGCAAGGAGGAGGGAAGAAAGGAGGCCAAGGGCATCCCAATTCCTCTGTGGAAATTTTACAGAACTCATCCCGGCTGGGATGGACCTTCCCTGACCCTCGTCTGAAGATCCTAGTCTCTTTCTACAGCCCAGACTTCCTACTTTCAAGAAAGAACGTAACATTTATAATTATGGCCCTCTGTGAATTTATATCAGTGGGTCACCTCTCCCTGGAGCCTGTGCATTCTAAATCTGTCCTCTGCTCAGTGTGAAGGGGTTTTTGGAGACTGTCATTTCCCCCTCATAACACCTCAGAGTCTCCTGTGCTATCAATGCCCCTCAGACTGGCCTTGCTGAGACAAACTATGGCCAGAAAATGTGGCAGGAGAGAGCTGAACTAAAACCCTTAATATTCATACCAACCCTGTGCAAAGACAAGAAGAGCATGGGAATGCCATCAATTCCTTGGACAGATCCTGGGATGCCTTCGACTTCAGTTCCCATGTCCTGACTGTGAGATTATGTGGGATTATGCACAAGGATAGAGGAAAATGGAAGAGTTTAGAATAAACCTCAGGTTCCTGATTTCGGTGATAAGACAGATGGTGAGTTAGCTCCATTAACTACAATTTGATGACAGTGAGAAGAGAAAGTCTCAGGGTGAACAGACATGCTATCATGGTCATGCTGCAGCTGAGGAGCCTGTGACGACCCATTTGGAGGCATCTAAGCAGACACTGGAGTTGTGGGGTGAGGGCCAGAGGTCTTGGAGTAATCAACGCCTACCTGAGAGTAAGTGATATTGGGAGCTGACGTTGGCAGAACAGATTAATAGATTAAATCTTCCAGGGTGAGAAGAAAAAAGGGCAGAGTCTGAAAGCCTGGTCAACACCAACATTTAAGAAAACAAACAGAGGTAGAAAAGTGAACAATGAAACTAAGAAAAAAGTGGTGAAGAGGGTCAGGAGAAATAGGAAATGTGGTCTTTTAGAAGCTAAAGACCTTGGAAGAAGGTTTCAAGAAGGCGAGGATCATTGGTGTCAGAGGAGCCAGCAAGGTGAAGGATGAGGGGACTAGAAAGGGGTCCCTGGACCGGGCACTGCCAGGGCACTAGTGGCCTCAGCGGAGCAGCTTCTGTAGGAAGTGTGCGTGTGTGTGTGTGTGTGTGTGTGTGTGTGTGTGTGTGTGTGTGTGTTGGGGGAGCAGAAACGATACCACAGAGGACTGGGGAATAAACAGGAACTGAGGACATGGAGACAGCAGGTCTCTTTTTAATAAGCAGGGAAATAAAAGAGGGAAAGAAAAGAAATGGGGCGCTAGCTTGAAATGGAATCAGGATCAAAAGGTGGGTTCTTTATTTTATAATAAAGGAAACTTGAGTGTGAGATGCAACCAGTGAGGGAGAAATGAAGACACCAGTGAGCGAAGACTCAGAACACTGGGCTGGAAGGACACAGCAGAATTAGACGTGCATATGGCCGAACTGGTGATGACCAGGGTGTGACCTTAGGTCCACGACAGTGGAGGATGACTCCTGTCATGGCCCTTGCATGGCTCTGCCCTAACCACACTCTCACCTCATGGAGTTTGTCAGCCTTCTGGGTCTGCTTCTTCCGGCTTCTCTGAGCAGCAACTCGGTTTTTTTCCCTCCTTCGGACCTTCCTGTCATCATCCTCAGGGCTCTGGGGGGTGGGGGGGAAGGTTTGGTCAGGTGTGATCCTGAGGCCCCTTGCCTCACCTTCCCTGCCCTCTCTCTTCACCCAGCATTGCTTATGGAGCATCACCATTTTCTTTGCAGCCGCAGCAGTGCTTGCTGCTACATCAGTGGGGTAACGGTGGCCCCGCGTCCAGGAGCACTCACCATGCGCTATGACTGTGCTAGCTCTTAACCCCTGTCGCCACCCTGAGAAATGTGTGGTGGGACCGCCATCTAAAAGATGAGGAATAAGAAACTCAGAGATGCTGAGGAACTTGCTCCAGGTATCACAGCTAGTAGCGGGGCGAATGGGAAGTGGAACTCAGGTCTGCTGGACTCCAAACCAACGTTCTCAAACCTCTCCCCTGCAGGGCATGTGCCTGGAAGAGGTGTGCTGTTGGTGCCCGTCTGAGGACGGGAAAGGCAGAAGGCGGCTGCTATCTGAGACTTACTGTGGGCCGGGGCTTCCGCCACCACACGCAAACAGGTACTTTTGATACTGTGTACAAATCACCATTACGCTGATAACTAACTAACTGCAACCATGTAACTCTCCCAACATACCAGGTGATCCTGAACGCCACAACAATAGGTTCCTCTGAACAATGTCTGACCGACGTTTTGTTTCACACACAGGTCAGGGCGAATGAGAAAGCAAATTTATGATGTGTCTTGAAAGCTCTTGGCTGTATATGAGATTTAACCAAACTTGGTCAAATCTTTCAGGAGTTATCCTGAAACAGGCAGGCAGAAAAATCCACCTACCATGGTAAAAACACTTCATCCAGTTACAGAAAACATGGAGAAGTGGGGCAGTATTTGCTTTCCAGAACCCTATGAGAAGACACCTGGAAAATCCTACCTTTAAAGAGTTTAAAGGCCAAGAGATTAGTGGGATACAAACACAGGAAAGCTACTCAATTATTACTATTAATGGAGAGCAAATATTGATAACATAAAATAATGGATGTTTTCAGTTATCATTTTATCTGGTCTAATATTCCACATAAGAAAAGACCCATATCACCTCCCCAAGTTACAGCAGGTAAAGAATTTTCAGCATATGCAAGAATATAAAGCTATGAAAGGACAAGAAGAAAGAACATAACAAATAGAAGTGGACTGGAGGCAGTGCTTAAGGGAACAGGCAAAAAATGTTAAAATGTAGTCTTTTAGAGGCAAAGAAGTCTTGGTAGATATAACCGGAACACAACGGCGAGTGCAGCAGACACAACTTTTAGCTTTAGAAATACACAGTTCCTGGTTTTGTCTCTTATTATCAATACGGTCTTGGGTAAATGACTTAAACTCTCTGATTTTTCCATTTTCTCATTTGTTGGGTGATTCATTCATTCTTTCAGTAAGTTTTTTTTTTTTTTTTAATGAGACTGATTTTATTTTATGGTCTATGGAATTGATGATATTATTTTATATTGCTTACATGGGGTTTTTGTGTGTGTGTGTGTGTGTGTGCTAGGCGGGCCTCTCACTGTTGTGGCCTCTCCGGTTGTGGAGCACAGGCTTTAGACGCACAGGCTCAGCGGCCATGGCTCACGGGCCCAGCCACTCTGCAGCATGTGGGATCTTCCCGGACCGGGGCACGAACCCGCGTCCCCTGCATCGGCAGGCGGATTCTCAACCACTGCGCCACCAGGGAAGCCCTTTCAGTAAGTATTAACTGAGTACCTGCCATGTGCCAGGCACTGTCCTGGGCACTAGAGACACATGCCCTCAACAAGTGGTCAATAATCTCTGCAATGATCATCCTAACAGCCCAATGCTTGGGGCTGCATAGGATAAAATGAGATTTTATCCCAAAGCTACCAGCGCATGGTATGCCCTCAATAATCTCTGTTAAGGCTGCTGCTATTTTTTATTGAGTCCCCAATAGTGCCTGTCACCAAATCATGCCTCTCTGTTCATCCTCAGAAATTCATAGGGCACATGAAGCAGTCTGCATTCTGCCCTGTAGGAGCAGACACTCCAAACTGGATTTATCACCTATCATATTGTCATACCTGACAACCAGCAGAAACATTTAATCCAGATGGAAAGAGGGGAGCACACTGTTGAGATATTCATATATTATTAACCTCATCTCAATTAGTTCTCATAAATATCATGAGAAGTTGATATTGTTATATTGATTTTACACGTGGGGAAATTGAGGCTCAGAGAGGTTGCGCAAATTGCCCAAGGCTACGCAGACAGCGTGTGGCAAAGCCCAGGCCTAAACTCAGATGTGTGGCTCTCTAGCGTCACCCGATGACATTCTGTGCCAGGCACCGAACTGAGAAGAAGGGCATAACCATGAAGAGACTCAGTCCTAAAGCAGCAGGGCGGGAAGTTCTCATACTGCAGTCCCTGTGGGCAACTTTGTGTCAATTTCCCCAGTACGCGGTTGTAAACGTGGCGGTGGACAGCGCACAGGACCGAGCGCCGGCCAAGGGCTTTCCACCCTCTCTGAGGGTGGTGGAGTCCGCCTACTTCTGGCCCCTACCTCGTACCGCTAGGCCATTCGGGAGGCAGCCGGTAGATGCTGGGAGTGCCTGGGCGCGAGTTTCCCCTTGTAGCGGAATTTCCTCTCTCCACACCTTGGCCCCCGCTCGGAGCGGCGGGGGAAGGACCGTTCCGGCGGTGGGGTGGCAGCCGGCGGCGGCGCATGAATGGCGACGCCCAAGGCAGTGGGGAACCCACGTGCGGGGGAGCGTGGCCAGTGCCCAGCCCTACCAGGCGACGGCGCCCTCTGGCCTCTCCCCCTCCCAGGCTCAGGAGCCCAGTCACCATCCCGGACGCCCCGAGCACCGAGCGTGCGCGGGGGCTGCAGGGCAGAGGCGCACGCCAGGGTCCCTGGCCCGCCCCCGCGGCCCCCACACCGCTCGCGTCTAGCTCCCGCAGCGCCCTCCCCCCTTGCACTCAGTGGTCACCACCCGGGAGCCCCAGCACCCACCTCCTCGCGCCCCCAGGCGCGCCCACCCCCGCATCTCCCGTGGTCCTCCCCGAGCCTCTAGTTCACTACCTGCGGCTGCGCCTGGTTCCCCGGCGCCGCGAAGCTCCTCTGCAGGACGCTGCCGGCGGCCAGGAGCCCTTGCGACATGCCGCGCGCTTCTCCGGCCCGGCCCGCCCCGCCGCGCAGCCTAGCGGAGGAGCGGCCGCCCGGCCCGGCTCGCCCTGCACGCAGGGAGCTGCCTACCGGCTCTCTCCCGCCACCGGCATCCCCGCGCCCCAGCACCTGCCGGCCGCCGCCTCTGCCGCGCCCCCTCGGGCTTCCCGCTTTCCCGGCTCCAGCGCCCGCTGCGCAACGCCCGGGTTTCCCCACCCCCCAGTCCGAGCCCGCCGTCCTTCCCGTCCCCAAGTCCGCCCCGCCCCCTCCTTCTCCCACCCCCGCCTCGTTTCCTCCTCTCCCCGCCCTCTCGCCGCACCTCGGGGTCCCAAATACCACCCCTGTCGCGGCTTTCCGCTGGGGCCTCACTCTTCGTGGAAGTCACGTGGTGACTCCGAAACCCGGGAGGGAGCGCGAAGCCCACCCTCAAGAAGCGAGGCTGGGCAGGTGGGGATCGAGGAGGTGCGGCGCAGCTTCTGGGGTCTTTCGGCCGCTCTCGGAGAACTCGGGTTGAGAAACACAAGTGGGTGGTTTGGGGTTGGTGTTCTTTTCCCGGTCCCATCACGGCATCTTCCTCCGCATCGGCCCCGCCTTCCCCCAGCGCAGGGGTCACAGTCTCGGGGGACTTTCTCCGCCTCGATCGGTCACGCGGGCGCCCCTCTCGCTCCTTCCGCCGCCCCCGGCTGCCCTGCCCGGGAGGCGCAGGCCCGGGGAGGGGACAGCGGCTTTACCGAGTCCCACTAAGCACCCTGAGAGCCACGGGGCACTCCAGGGCCTTTCTGAGGGGAGCACCTACTCCAGTCTTCGTGGGGCTGTGGGAGGGAGCCAGGCGGGGCGGCCCCGAGGGTGAATTCCCTCAGTGGAGGCTGGCGAGGAAGAGGTTGTCCTGGAGATTAACAGTGGCTGGGCTTCCCCGAGAGCCAAGCTGGCACGGTGGACGTCGCTGTTTAACAGGTTCGGGGATCTGGACTCTCCGTGCTAACGTTAAATGGACCAGATCCTTTTTCTTTCTCAAGATTAAAGTGGCAGATGCTCTGCCAACAGGTTAAGATGCGTGACTTCTTCATGCCAAACAGGACGAGATAGAGGTCCTGAGGCGCGTTCCCTCCACCTGCCTGCCAGTTAAAAGATGCAAAGTGAAGCGTTGTTGTACATGGTCCCAGCAGAGAAAAAACAAGTGGTTATGGGTTTGCGGTCTGCTTACTGTGAGCACCGGGAAGGAAAGATAACCGCGAACCTGGGTGGGTGGATGGGAACAAGAACCAGGAGGTCAGACGTGCCCAAGTGTAGTCGCTTAAGCTTTCAGGCTCCAGGCTCTTGGGCAGCAGTGGGGATGGGGGTGGGGGGGAGTGGGGGCGGGCACTTCTGACTCCCAGCCTAGTGCACGTGGCTCTCCGCCAGGATTAAGACCCTTGCAAAAGCTTTAAGATGCAGCCTGGCCGAGGGCAGGGAAGCAAGTGGAGAGTCTTCTCTGTGTGTGCAGGGGCTTCGACCAACTGAGAGGAGGGTAGAGGTGCATGGCGGCCGCGGTGGTGGGAGGATAGACGGCGGGCACAGCCCTTCACAGGGACAGTGCCGCACCCCACACCATTAAGGCTGCACAGCGGAGCCATCTCTACATCTACCTAGATTTCTCTTCTCCTCTCCCTTTTATCCTTTTCTTCTCACAGCATAACTCATAGCTGTCCTGGGGCTGTTATTCTGCCTCTTACACAGGCACACACAATGTGCCTAACACAGGCTCCATGCACGAATGATTAGCAAATGTACTGCTGTAGGTCAACTGAGAGCCCTCATTCTTGGAAACTTAGCAGGGCTCTAACAAGATAGGAAAACCTCTGGGTCAAGTGGTCTTTAATTTGTAGAAATGCAGTCATTCTCCAATATGGGGACGGGATGAGCAAGGTGAAAACGCAAGGACATTTAGGGGCACCCCCACACTTCATTCTGGTTATTGCTCCTGTTCTGTTCTCACTGAACCACACTACATCCTAAGTCCTTTGGGACTATACCTTCCTCCCCGTTCCCCAGGGAGCCTGGAATCCTGCCCCAGCACACAAGAACTCTACATACAGGCATAGACCTACTGTCTTAGTTATTCAAGAGTTTTTTCAAGTGTATTTAAAGGAAGAGTGTTGGTTAACTAGTGAGCATTTAAGGAACAGATTAATTTGACCTGCATATCATTTACGTCAAAATGGATGGATGAAATAATTAGATATAGAAAATAAAATCGGGAAGATAAAGCAGAACTAAATCCTTTATCAAAGCACTGGGGATAAGACAAAGTGGAGAGAATATTCTAAGATGACAGGTGATAGGAAAAACCATATTGATAAAGATCTGAACTGTATAACAATGTTAAATTGCTTCAGATAACAGTATAACAAGTAAATTTAAACCAATAGCTGGGGGAAAATATTCACAATAAATATGGAAAAGGGTTAAAATCTCTATTATATATACAGCCCATGAAAAGGAATAAGAAAAATATTGAGACAACCTCCCAAAGTTAAACCTAGCAATTGACAGGAACTGGCATTTCCCAACAGAGAAAACAATCAAGGAAAATAGATATAGGAAAAATACATATTAAAATAAGAAACATTTTACACTATTAAATTAGCAACAGAAAAAGTTGTGAGAGTGTGGTGAAATTGGTACTCTCATACTTCACTGGGATCATTGTAAATTGGTACAAAACACTGGGAAGCAATTTTATTGTAATTTTTAAGAACCATGCAAGACATCACTTTTGACTTAGTTTTCCCCAGAAAACTTCTAGAAAATCAAGTTCATTGAAAGTATTAAAGAGAAAAATACTGTATGAACTAAAAGTTCATAATAATATTTTGAGTGAAAAACTGTAAGCAACATATATGTCCAATTATAGGTGAACAGTTAAATAAAGTATGTTATAACCATGGGATAGAATATTATGCATCTTTAAAATTACAAGCATGTAGACAAATTGGCTACATGGAAGATTTATTTGATATGAGGTGAAGTGAGGGAAAAATTCAGGGTACAAAAGGTACAAGTATGACACATATGAAAAAATATATGGGGACTTCCCTTGGTGGCGCAGTGGTTAAGAGTCCACCTGCCAACGCAGGGGACACAGGTTCGAGCCCTGCTCTGGGAAGATCCCATGTGCCGTGGAGCAATTAAGCCCGTGAGCCACAACTACTGAAGCCCGCATGCCTAGATACCATGCTTAGCAACAAGAGAAGCCAGCACAATGAGAAGGCTGTGGACTTCAATGAAAAGTAAGCCCCCACTCACCACAACTAGAGAAAGCCCATGTGTAGCAACAAAGACCCAACACAGCCAAAAATAAATAAATAAATTTATTTTTTTTTAATATGTGCATAACACTACTTTACTGTACACTTAAAATGGCTACGATGGTACATTTTATGTTGTATGTTTTTTACCACGATGAAAAAGTGTATGCATGAGAGAAAACATTGGAAGGGAATATACCAAAGTTCTAGCTTTTCTTTTGTGGTGGTGGGATTATGAATACTTTTACTTGTCTCTTTTAAACTTTTTGGAAAATGTTTTATTATGTTAACAACTTAAAATATTTTATATATACAAGTGATATTATCTCCCCTGGCCCTAAGCTCATTTGTCACAGCAGAATGCCAAAACCCTCTGAATAAGTGGGAGGCTCTAATAACAGCCTGTTTTCTTGCTTTTCTGTGATATTTTCTGGTTCGTTTTATTCGAAGTCAGGAGGAGAAAGAAAAATGAAAAGGAAGAAAAGATAAACAAGAACAAACACTTCAAGTGTCTCCTTTCCTTCTTTTCTTTTTATTTCTATTTTTTCCTTTGAAATGAGAAGAAAAATTATATGATTTGGCAATTTCCTATTACTACCGCAGTGACTCTGGATTACATTTTGGGGAACAAGGGGAGGAAGTGTAGGAGATTTATAATTCAGTGATCAAATCCTCTGGTGATTCACTTCACAAGAAAACAGTTCTATATAAAAACAAGCTGCTCAAATGCTAGAAAACCCTGCCACTATGTCACCTTTGCTCTTCTCTTTTAGGGAAACTGGACTTCCAGTAACTATACTTTCACTGATCTTTCTCAGAAGGTGGACCTGCAGGCTGCTGGTGGGGCTAGAGAAAGGAACATTTAAGGCAGAAACCCCTGTGTTTACCAGAAAACAGTCATTATGTCAGGCACTGTTCTAGGCACTGGGTACAGCAGTGGACAAAACAAAGATCCACACCTTAAGGAGCTCACATTCTAGAGGAGGGAGACAGACAATAAGCAAAACACAGATACTGCAAACTCTGACTGCACCAACAGAAACTCAGAGGCCCTTTTAATCTGGTTAAAGAGAAGCTCAAGAGAAAGTGAAACAGTTCCCATTCCTTGTGGGAGAAGGCTCCAGGCCAGCCGTGTGGCTGACAGGGTCTTGGTGCTCTGGCCAGGTGTCAGGCCAGTGCCTCTGAGGTGGGAGAGCCGAGTTCAGGACATTGGTCCACCAGAGACCTCCCGGCCCCACGTAATATCAAACAGCGAAAGCTCTCCCAGAGACCTCCATCTCAACACTAAGACCCAGCTCCACTGAACGACCAGCAAGCTACAGTACTGGACACCCTATGCCAAACAACTAGCAAGACAGAAACACAACCACACCCGTTAGCAGAGAGGCTGTCTAAAATCATAATAAGGTCACAGACACCCCAAAAGACACCACAGGATGCAGTCCTGCCCACCAGAAAGACAAGATCCAGCTTTATTCACCAGAACACAGGCACCAGTCCCCTCCACCAGGAAGCCTACACAAGCCACTGAACCAACCTCACCCACTGGGGGCAGACACCAAAAATAACGCGAACTACGAATCTGCAGCCTGCAAAATGGAGACCCCAAACACAGTAAGTTAAGCAAAATGAGAAGACAGAGAAACACAAAGCAGATGAAGGAGCAAGGTAAAAACCCACCAGACCAAACAAATGAAGAGAAAATAGGCAGTCTACCTGAAAAAGAATTCAGAGTAATGACAATAAAGATGATCCAAAATCTTGGAAATAGAATGGAGAATATACAAGAAACGTTTAACAAGGATCTAGAAGAACTAAAGAGCAAACAAACAATGATGAACAGCACCATAAATGAAATTTAAAATTCTCAGGAAGGAATCAATAGCAGAATAACTGAGGCAGAAGAACAGAGAAGTGACCTGGAATATAAAATAGTGGAAATAATTACCACAGAGCAGGATAAAGAAAAAAGAATGAAAGGAATTGAGGACAGTCTCAGAGACCTCTGGGACAACATTAAACGCACCAACATTCGAATTATAGGGGTCCCAGAAGAGGAAGAGAATACAAAAGGGGCTGAGGAAATATTTGAAGAGATTACAGTTGAAAACTTCCCTAATATGGGAAAGGAAATAGTCAATCAAGTCCAGGAAGTGCAGAGAGTCCCATACAGGATAGATCCAAGGAGAAACATGCCAAAACACATAATAATTAAACTATCAAAAATTAAATAAAAAGAAAAAATATTAAAAGCAGCAAGGGAAAAGCAACAAATAACATACAAAGGAATCCCCATAAGGTTAATAGCTGTTCTTTCAGCAGAAACTCTGCAAGGCACAAAGTAGTGGCAGGACATACTTAAAGTGATTAAAGGGAAAAACCTACAACCAAGATTACTCTACTCAGCAAGGATCTCATTCAGATTCGACAGAGAAATTAAAACCTTTACAGACAAGCAAAAGCCAAGAGAATTCAGCACCACCAAACCAACTTTACAACAAATGCTAAAGGAACTTCTCTAGGCAGGAAACACAAGAGAAGGAAAAGACCTACAATAACAAACCCCAAACAACTAAGAAAACAGTAATAGGAACACACATATCGATAACTACCTTAAATGTAAATGGATTAAGTGCTCCCACCAAAAGACACAGACTGGCTGAATGGACACAAAAACAAGATCCATATATATGCTGTCTACACGAGACCCACTTCAGACCTAGGGACACATACAGACTAAAAGTGAGGGGATGGAAAAAGATATTCCATGCAAATGAAAATCAAAAGAAAGCTGGAGTAGCAATTCCCATATCAGACAAAATTAACTTTAAAATAAAGACTTACAAGAGACAAAGAGACATAATGATCAAGGGATCAATCTAAGAAGAAGATATAACAATTGTAAATATTTATGCAGCCAACATAGGAGCACCTCAATACATAAGGCAAATGCTAACAGCTTTAAAAGGTGAAATTAACATTAACACAGTCATAGTATGGGACATTAACACCCCATTTTCACCAATGGACAGATCATCCAAAATGAAAATAAATAAGGAAACACAAGATTTAAATGAGATATTAAACAAGATGGACTTGTTATTTATAGGAATTCCATCCAAAAACAACAGAATATACTTTCTTCTCAAGTGCTCATGGAACATTCTCCAGGATAGATCATATCTTGGGTCACAAATCAAGCCTTGGTAGATTTAAGAAAATTTAAATCATACTAAGTATCTTTTCCAACCACAACACTATGAGACTAGATATCAATTACAGGAAAATATCTGTAAAAAATACAAACACTGGAGGCTACACAATAAACTACTTAATAACCAAGAGATCACTGAAGAAATCAAAGAGGAAATTTTAAAAAACCTAGAAACAAATGACAATGAAAACACAATGACCCAAAACCTATGGGATGCAGCAAAAGCAGTTCTAAGAGGGAAGTTTACAGCAATACAATCCTACCTTAAGAAACAAGAAACATCTCAAATAAACAACCTAACCTTACACCTAAAGCAATTAGAGAAAGAAGAACAAAAAACCCCCAAAGTTAGCAGAAGGAAAGAAATCATAAAGATCAGATCAGAAATAAATGAAAAAAAATGCAGGAAATGATAGCAAAGATCAGTAAAACTAAAAGCTGGTTTTTGAGAAGATAAACAAAATTGATAAATCATTAGCCAGACTCATCAAGAAAAAAAGGGAGAAGACTCAAATCAATAGAATTAGAAATGAAAAAGAAGTAACAACTGACACTGTAGAAATACAAAGGATCATGAGAGACTACTACAAACAACTACATGCCAAAAAAATGGAGAACCTGGAAGAAATGGACAAATTCTTAGAAATGCACAACCTTCTGAGACTGAACCAGGAAGAAATAGAAAATATGGATAGATGAATCATAAGCACTGAAATGGTAACTGTGATTAAAAATCTTCCAACAAACAAAAGCCCAGGACCAGATGGCTTCACAGATGCAGTCTATCAAACATTTGGAGAAGACCTGACACCTATCCTTCTCAAACTCTTCTAAAATATAGCAGAAGGAGGAACACTCCCAAATTCAATCTACAAGGCCATCATCAGCCCGATACCAAAACCAGACAAAGATGTCAACAAAGAAAGAAAACTACAGGCCAATATCACTGATGAACATAGATGCAAACATCCTCAGCAAAATACTAGCAAACAGAATCCAACAGCACATTAAAAGGATCATACACCATGATCAAGTGGGGTTTAACCCAGGAATGAAGGATTCTTCAATATACGCAAATCAATCAATGTTATAAACCATATTAACAAATTGAAGGAGAAAAACCATATGATCATCTCAATAGATGCAGAAAAAGCTTTTGACAAAATTCAACACCCATTTATGATAAAAAAAAACCCTCCAGAAAGTAGGCATAGAGGGAACTTACCTCAACATAATAAAGGCCATATATGACAAACCCACAGCCAACATTGTTCTCAATGGTGAAAAACTGAAACCATTTCCTCTAAGATCAGGAACAAGGCAAGGCTGTCCACTCTCACCACTATTATTCAACATAGTTTTGGTAGTTTTAGCCATAGCAATCAGAGAAGAAAAAGAAATAAAAGGAATCCAAATTGGAAAAGAAGAAGTAAAGCTGTCACTGTTGGCAGATGACATGATACTAAACATAGAAAATCCTAAAGATGCTACCAGAAAATTACTAGAGCTAATCAATGAATTTGGTAAAGTAGCAGGACACAAAATTAATGCACAGAAATCTCTTGCATTCCTATACACTAATGATGAAAAATGTGAAAGAGAAATTAAGGAAACACTCCCATTTACCATTGCAACAAAAAGAATAAAATACCTAGGAATAAACCTACCTAATGAGACAAAAGACCTGTATGCAGAAAACTATAAGACACTGATGAAAGAAATTAAAGATGATACAGACAGAGGAGAGATATACCATGTTCTTGGATTGGAAGAATCAACATTGTGAAAGTGACTATACTACCCAAAGCACTCTACAGATTCAATGCAATCCCTATCAAACTACCACTGTCATTTTTCACAGAACTAGAACAAAAAATTTCACAATTTGTATGGAAACACAAAAGACCTCGAATAGCCAAAGCAACCTTGAGAAAGAAAAATGGGGCTGGAGGAATCAGGCACCCAGACTTCAGGCTATACTACAAAGCTACAGTAATCAATACAGTATGGTACTGGCACAAAAACAGAAATATAGATCAATGGAACAGGATAGAAAGCCCAGAGATAAACCCACGCACCTATGGTCACTTTATTTGTGATAAAGGAGGCAAGAATATACAATGGATATAAGACAGCCTCTTCAATAAGTAGTGCTGTGAAAACTGGACAGCTCCATGTAAAAGAATGAAATTAGAACACTCCCTAACACCATATACAAAAATAAACTCAAAATGGATTAAAGACCTAAATGTAAGGCCAGACACCATCCAACTCTTAGAGGAAAACATAGGCAGAACACTCTATGACATAAATCACAGTAAGGTCGTTTTTGACCCGCCTCCTAGAGGAATGGAAATAAAAGCAAAAATAAACAAATGGGACCTAATGAAACTTAAAAGCTTTTGCACAGCAAAGGAAACCATAAACAAGATGAAATGACAACCCTCAGAATGGGAGAAAATAGTAGCAAATGAAGAAACTGACAAAGGATTAATCTCCAAAATTTACAAGCAGCTCAGGCAGCTCAGTATCAAAAAAGAAACAACCCAATCCAAAAATGGGCAGAAGTCCTAAATACACATTTCTCCAAAGAAGATATACAGATTGTCAACAAGCACATGAAAGGATGCTCAACATCACTAATCATTAGAGAAATGTAAATCAAAACTACAATGAGGTATCACCTCACACCAGTCAGAATGGCCATCGCCAAAAAATGTACAAACTGTAAATGCTGGAGAGGGTGAGGAGAAAAGGGAACCCCCTTGCACTATTGGTGGGAATGTAAATTGATACAGCCATGATGGAAGTTCCTTAAAAAACTAAAAATAGAACTACCATATGACCCAGCAATCCCACTACTGGGCATATACCCTGAGAAAACCATAATTCAAAAAGAGTCATGTACCACAATGTTCATTGCAGCTCTATTTACAACAGCCAGGACATGGAAGCAACCTAAGCGTCCATCAACAGATGAATAGATAAAGAAGATGTGGCACATATATACAATGGAATATTACTCAGCCATAAAAAGAAACGAAATTGAGTTATTTATAGTGAGGTGGATGGACCTAGAGTCTGTCATACAGAGTGAAGTAAGTCAGAAAGAGAAAAACAAATATCGTATGCTAACACATATATATAGAATCTAAAAAATAATAATAATAATAAGATTCTGAAGAACCTAGGGCCAGGACAGGAATAAAGACGCAGACATAGAGAATGGACTTGAGCACATGGGGCGGGGGAAGGGTAAGCAGGGACGAAGTGAGAGAGTGGCATGGATACATATACACTACCAAATGTAAAATAGGTAGCCAGTGGGAAGCAGCCGCATGGCACAGGGAGATCAGCTCGGTGCTTGGTAACTACCTAGAGGGGTGAGATAGGGAGGGTGGGAGGGAGATGAAAGAGGGAGGAGATATGGGGATATATGCATATGTATAGCTGATTCACTTTGTTATACAGCAGAAACTAACACACCATTGTAAAGCAATTATACTCCAATAAAGGTATTTTTTAAAATTTAAAAAAAAAAAAAAAAAAAAAGCAAAACGTAGTATTTAGATGGTGATTCAGTCTATGGAGAAATATAAAGCAGGGACAAGAAACGGACTTGTGAGGGGAGGTTAAGCAAGGTTTCCCTGAAGGAGATGGAAGAGCTGTCCAGGCTCCATGAACAGCAAATTCAAGAGCCCCACGGGACTGTCTGGCCATTCCAGAAACTGTAGGAGACTGAAGTGGAGTGAGGAAGGGCTGGATACCATGAGGTGAGGTCAGAAAGGCAAAGGGCCAGGTCACTCAGGGCCACCTGGACCATTAGCTTTTACTGGAATTGAGATCGGAAAACGTTGGAGGCTTTTGAACAGCGGTATGACATGATCTGACTTCAGTTTTTACAGGATCTTTTTGGGCACTGTGTTAAGAGCAGACCGAAAGGGTCAGGGAAGAAAGAGGAGGTGATGGCAACAATCCAGGAGAGTGTGGATGAGGGCTTGGAAGATGCTGAGAGCGGTGGAGGCTGAGGCCAATTTGCCAGGAAGTCAGTGAGCGTAAGCTTCAAGGCTCCTCACTTGGACAGGTTCCTTTCAAGGCCCAGAAGGGGCCCTGGTAACATGTTCACATGGTGATAGGTTGTAATAAAATTTGCAAAACTGGGATATTTCAACCACAAATGGTTAAGACCACTATCTCTTTTCCACCCCAACTTCCCCTCAGTCCCTCAAGTCTGGTGGTATTGAAGTGGTTGTGGGCATTTGGGGGAAGGTTTACTCAGAGACATATTTTTATATTGGGATACAGGGATGTGGTTTGCAGTCACTTCTGTCAAGTCCTATTATTGTTTACTGTATGGCTTCCAGGAATACTCCTACTGCTCTCCCTGCTGACTCACCTGACAAGGCATGTTGTACTGAGACATGAACATTCCTACACTGCCAGGCACCAAACTTATGTCCGTGGTGGAAGAGAAACGAGGTTTGTAATGTACAGCCCCAGAAGCTAATCTCTGAAAATTCTTCAGATCATCACACGTGTAAAATGGTAAGCAGAAGATTCAGCTTTTGTTTATGTCTAGTCAAAATAGCATTCTCTCCTGCCAGGAATGAAATCAACCATACAGCTTATACAATAATAAATGTACCATAGGGACTTTTTTCTTTGTTAATGGGAGTGATATTTGATAAAGCTTGAATATGACATTTTAACTGCTATTTGGAAATATCTCCTGGAACATTTTCAATACAAGAAAGTACAGGGACTTCCCTGGTGGTCCAGTGGTTAAGACCTGGCCTTCGGATGCAGGAGGTGTAGGTTCAATCCCTGGTCAGGGAGCTAAGACATCACATGCCTCACTGCCAAAAAATCAAAACGTAAAACAGAATCAGGGGCTTCCCTGGTGGCGCAGTGGTTGAGAATCTGCCTGCCGATGCAGGGGACACGGGTTCGTGCCCTAGTCTGGGAAGATCCCACATGCCGTGGAGCCGCTGGGCGCATGAGTCATGGCTGCTGAGCCTGCGCGTCTGGAGCCTGTGCTCCGCAATGGGAGAGGTCACAACAGTGAGAGGCCCGCATACCGGAAAAAAAAAAAAAAAAAAAAAAAGAAACCCAGAATCATTGTTGTAACAAATTCAATAAAGACTTTAAAAATGGTCCACATCAAAAAAAAAAAAAAAATCGGGCTTCCCTGGTGGCGCAGTGGTTGAGAATCCGCCTGCCGATGCAGGGGACACGGGTTCGTGCCCTGGTCCGGGAAGATCCCACATGCCGCGGAGCTGCTGGGCCCGTGAGCCATGGCCGCTGAGCCTACGCGTCCGGAGCCTGTGCTCCGCAACGGGAGAGGCCACGACAGTGAGAGGCCCGCGTACCACAAAAAAAAAAAAAAAAAAAATCTTAAAAAAAAAGAGAGTACAGACTTCTGATTTTTTCCTTATAGGGAGGACACTATTCTTTCTCATCTCTCAATTCATTTATGTATAGGGTGGGGAGTTAGATGAAAGAGGTGAGGGGAATAAGAGGCACAAACTTCCAATTATAAAGTAAACAAGTCACGGGGAGGTAACTTATAGCATAAGGAATATATACAATGATACTGTAATAACTTTGTGTGGTGTCAGAGGGTTACTGGACTTATCATGATCATTTTGTAATGTATTTAAATGGCGAATCACTATGTTGTACAACCCAAACTCACATAATATTGTATATCAAGTATATTTCAATCAAAATAAATAAATAATTTTAAAAGTCACTTCATTTATGTATTAAAGAATTGAGAGAAAAAAATACATAAAATTAGTGCAATGTAAAAAAGAGATAAAGATAAGTAATTAAGATCAATAGAAATTTTTCTGACATCAATAAGCAAATTATAACAACACATTTCAGATTATACTGGAAGCAGTAATTCATTCAGAGGAAAAGATAATGTCAAATGGAATCAATGAACAGGCCCTTGGATTGTCTGATGATCCAATAATGAGGTAGAGTACATTATATAATCACAAAGGAAAAACATTTACAATTCTTGCTGCTCTCATGTGAAATATTGACATTGATAAGGAAAATATGCCAGAACAATGAGGACATTGGTAACAAATTGGTTAATAAATGTCATCAGTTCTAAGAATATTTAAGATGAATCAGTGGAAAAGAAAACATGAAATGTCCTGAAATATTACAACTCACACATTGACAAATTTAGAGGCTTTTCCAAATCTGACAACAATTCTAAAAAATTATATGACAATTACCAGTAACTTGTTGTGAGGCTGAAAGAAATTATCTGAATATTTTTTAATCAAATTTTTATCCATCACAAGAAAGGACTGAATTATCTTTCTGGTCTATAGAAAATGATATTACAGGAGCATTGTCTTATGAAAAGAACAAAAATTGTGCACTTAAAAGGTGAGAAAAAAGTATTATAAAGGTATGTCAGGAAGGTAATTAATAAAAATACGGTATTTTTCTTAATTTTTCTGATATTTGTCAGTTTTTTACATTTGTAATTTGTTGTATGTTTTTTGTTTGTTTTGTTTTGTTTCTCAGAAGCAGAGAACTATTTTCCTAATTACAGCCATGTTTGTCAACATTGTGGAAGAGGTAGGCAGGTAGTTGGCACCTAATAGTCAGCCAGCTAACTTTATAACCTTTAATATTTTTTTTAAATTACGGTCATACATGATAGTAAAATCTAGAATCAATCGGCAAGCATACAGAAGAAAAAGACTCCCCATTATCCAATCACCCACCAGAGATAATTCTTGTTAATATTTTGGCATATTGTGGTGGTTAATTTTATGTGTCAACTTGACTAGGGGAAAGGACACCCAGATAGCTGGTAAAACATTTTTTCTGGGTGTGTCTGTGAGGATGTTTTTGGAAGAGATTCGTATTTTATTCAGTAGACTGAGCAAAGAAAATCCACCCTCACCAATATGGGCAGGCATCATCTAATCTGTTGAGGGCCCAGTGGAACAAAACAGCAAAGGAAGGGCAAATTCCCTCTCTCTTCTTGAGCTGGGACATCTATCCTCTCCTACTCTTGGACATTGGAGCTCCTGGTTTGGGGCCTTTAGACTCCAGGACTTACACTAGCAACCTTCCAGTTCTCAGAGCTTGGGGCCGTGACTGAATTACACCATTGGCTTTCCTAGCTCTCCAGCTTGCAAACGGCAGATAGAAGTGAAGAAGGCCTTCATAACCCTATGAACCGATTCCTATACTAAATGTCTCATATATATTGATATATATCACTCTATATATTCTACTGGTTCTTTTTCTCTGGAGAACACTAACTAATACACATATATTTCTTTTCCACATTTTATTTTTTAATTTTTAAATAAATATATTTATTTTATTTATTTATTTTTGTTTGCGTTGGGTCTTTGCTGCTGCGCTCAGGCTTTCTCTAGTTGCAGAGAGCTGGGGCTACTCTTCGTTGCGGTGCACAGGCTTCTCATTGTGGTGGCTTCTCTTGTAGTGGAGCACGGGCTTTAGGTGCGCGGGCTTCAGTAGTTGTGGCTCGCGGGCTCTAGAGCGCAGGCTCAGTAGTTGTGGTGCACGGGCTTACTTGCTCCATGGCGTGTGGGATCTTCCCGGAGCAGGGCTCGAACCCATGTCTCCTGCATTGGCAGGCAGATTCTCAACCACTGCGCCACCAGGGAGGCCCCTCCACATTTTAAAATGCAAGTATATACACATACATGTATGATATGCATGAAATCATACTCTAACCTGCTTTTTCACTTAAGAACATCATAAACCTCTTTCCATGATAACAAATGTGCATCTACATCATCATTTAAAATATGCATAGTATATCACTGTAGAGATATTCCATAGCTGATCTAAGCAAGTATCTATTACTCTGTTGTTTTCAATTTTTCCATATGTGTAAACAACATTGTTATAAATATCATTGTATTAGTCAACGCTGGCTGCCATAACAAAATACCACAGTCTGGGTGGCTTAAACAACAACCAAAAATTATTTCCCACAGTTCTAGAGGCTGGAAAGTCCAAGATCAAGGTGCTAGCCAATTAGGTTTCTGGTAAAAACTCTTCCTGGGGCTTCCCTGGTGGCGCAGTGGTTGAGAGTCTGCCTGCCGATGCGGGGGACACGGGTTCGTGCCCCGGTCTGGGAAGATCCCACATGCCTCGGAGCGGCTGGGCCCGTGAGCCATGGCCGCTGAGCCTGCGCGTCCGGAGCCTGTGCTCCGCAACGGGAGAGGCCACAACCTTCCTGGCTTATAGGCGGCTGCCTTCTCACTGTGCCCTCACATGGCAGGAAGAGAGAGAGGAAAAGACATGTCTCTGTCTTCCTCTTCTTATAAGGCCACAGTCCCTTTGGACCTAGGGCCCCACTCTTATGATCTCATTTAACCTGATTACTTCATAAAGACCCTATCTCCACTTACAGTCACACTGGTGTTCACATATGAATTTGGGGAGGGGATGCAATTCAGTCCATAGCAATCATGGTATCCACATATTTCTGCACGTATCTGATTATGGCCTTAGGTTTAATTCCTAGGAATAGAATTGCTAATCAAAAGGAATACATATATTTTCAAGGTATTTGACATATATTGCAAAATGGTCTTGCAATTAAGTCCTGCCAGCAGTGTGTGAAAATCCTACTAGTTAATTAGGTAACATTTTTAGATGGACTCAGTTCAGGGTGGGACGAATTGAACTTGTTTCTCAGGTCACTTGTTGGACTCCCATTAAAGAAGAAAGAAAAAAAATATAAAAACCGGAACAGATACATTTAAGATGAGGACCTGCCCAAAACAACACGTTAAGGGTTGTTTTTAGCAACTTTTCTTCTGTTGCCCCTTCTACATCCACTCCTCAAAGCTGCTTCCCTGGTGCCCAGGATTCCTCTAGGGGCAGGCTATGCAGGTTGCAGGCCAATGCTCTGGGCTCTGCAGCCTGATCCAAAACCCATGGCCACATTTTCTCCATCCAAGCTTCCCACCCCTCAGGCTTTTCTTTCCCCAGCTCTCAGACAGGAAAAGACAAAGACAGCAATCCAAACCTGGGTGTTTGTATTACCTCTGTTAAAAGTATTTGCGTTTTAAAAGGAAAAAGTACAGAAGATGCATTTATACAAAGGACAAATATCAAATGGTGGAATTTTAGGCTCTAGCTCTATGGCCCTAAAAGTGGAGAAAAGATTTGGGAAGAAGCCTTAATCTCATTATGTTAGCTTGTTATCTTATTCCTTCTTGTAGATTTGGCACTGACAAAGGAAAGTGGAAAAAAGAAAAAGGCCAAAGGAGAAAAAGGGGAAAAAAGGAGACAGAAAAAAAAAAATTACTTGTGGTGGGGTGCCAGTGAGTGACTTTGGCCCAGATGCCAAAGAAGGTTCTGGAATAGAGGCTGGAAAATTTAAGGGACTGGGTTTTATATCCTTGTTCTGTCCGTCTGTGTATCTATCTGCTTTTCTCTGTCTCTCTGTCTCATCTCTGCAGCTCTGCCTACCTCCTGGTCATGGCTGCCCTGAGCTCCACCCTCCATCCTCGGCCTGGCTCCTCTCATTCTGGGTCTTTCCAGTTTGTCTTTCTGCACTGAGATCTCCCTTCTGGGCCTCTCTTCCGGGATATCTCACAGATACTTCAGCCTCACATGATCCCTACTAAGTTTATCATCCACCCAAACATACTCCTCTGTGTGCCCTGGCCCCCAGTCTGGGCCAACAGCTGCCCAGTCACCCAGCAGAGAGCATGAGGGCATCTTCCACTGGCCTCACCCCCAGTCAATCTCTAAGGCTACATCAGGGCTGATCCAGGGTTTGTGAGGCCTGAAACTGACACCACTTGGGGCACCCTCTTTAAGAAAAATAATTCAAATTTGATAGTAAAATCAAGATGTAATTATAGTGAGAAAATAAATCTTAACAAAATACCACAAATGTGAGAAAAATTCAGAAAATGGCATACTTATTTTTTGTTAATGGTTAACATACTCCATATGATTTTATTTCAAATTATTTTCGGCTGCATACTCTTTGATCAAAAGGATATAACAATGCGTTCGAAACATTTTTATAGAGAGGATAAAAAGATCATTCAAGCCTTAACTAATTACAGTTAAAATATTTTTTGCAAATTCTACAAAAACATATGACCACACGAACATGGGGCTATGACCCCTCTCCCTCCCCAGGGCCTGGGAAGGGTCTAAGCTTACACTTCACTAGTTTCACTGTAAATCTATGTCTGCTCCTGTTTGCAAACATCTCTGGAATCTCTCCCTCCTTACATTTCTCCCTCCCCTACATCCTTTTTCTTCTGGACCATTGAACTGCCCTGTGATAGGCCTTCCTTCTCCTGCTCTCATCCATGATGGCCTCTAGTCCCTTTAAAATGCAAATTTGTAACGTGACTCCTGTATTTATAACCTTTCCTTGGCTCCCCTTTGTCACTAGGATGAAGCACAGCAACTCTGCTTGGCCTCCATGGCTCTCTCTACCTCTCCAGCCTTCTCTTCCCCCTTGACCAACCTCACCCGTTATGCACATGCAGTAGCATTGCTTGGAGTCCTCCGTACCACACCAAGATGTCTCCATTCTCTATGGCTTTTGTCCTTCTGTTTCCCTTTTGTTTTTTTCCACATACATCCCCTTCCCATCCCTAACTCAGCTGGCCTGTTGGACATCTACTCCCTTTTCCAAAAGTAGCTTAAGCATCTCTCTCTCCATGAAGACTTTCCTTGACAATCAGAATTACCTACAAATCCTTTTTTTCTCCACTTCTCAACTTCTTTAGGAAGTTTTTAAAAAACATTTATTTTCATAAGAAATACATGAATGGACTCTCGTTTTAAAAAGAAGGGATTCGGGGCTTCCCTGGTGGCGTAGTGGTTGAGAGTCCGCCTGCCGATGCAGGGGACATGGGTTCGTGCCCCGGTCCGGGAAGATCCCACATGCCGCGCAGCGGCTGGGCCCTTGAGCCATGGCCGCTGGTCCAGAGCCTGTGCTCCTCAATGGGAGCGGCCACAACAGTGAGAGGTCCGTGTACCGCAAAATAAAGAAAGAAATAAAGAAAGAAGGGATTCAACTACTATAGACAAATTGAACGTGATCATCACCTCCAATTCCACCACCAGTTTGGTGTGTCTTTCCAGTTCTTATTCATATATTAGTTCCCTACTGCCTTCCCCTACTAGATTAGAAACCCCGTGAGGGTAAAGACAATGTCTCATGTATCCCTCTGTCCCCACTCCCCAACCCAGTGCCTAGTTGTAGGAATAAACAGCCCTAGAAATGAGGGCATTGAAGCACAGAGAGCTTAAGAAACTTGCCCAGATTACCAAGAAAAATGGCAGAGTTAGCATTCAAACTCAGGCAGATCATGTACTTACTAAAGGTTAATTGATTAATATATAATGAACATTTGCACTGGGGCAGGTAGCACTTAGATTAAAAGAGTTGCCCCCACAGAAGGTCCAGCACAGACCACCAAGGCAGATGTGAGTGTGCTTAATGACTTGCAGAAGCATCATGTTAGCTTACTTCACAGAAAAATTAAGTAACTAATTTTTCTTTTTTCCTTCAATATTGTTTTGTATGAAAGGACATCTATTGATAGTAAAATAGTGTTTTAACTAGTTATGCACTACTAGTACAATTTAGGGCAACCCTAAATTATGGCATACCATGGGAATTATAATAGCCTAGTATCTGAAGAGATTGCTCATTTTTCTTTTTAAAACAATGAATAAGACATTTGTGACTCACTTAAAAAAATAATTTCACTCATTTCCTGTAGGACTGACCACTTTTCTACAACTAATTTGTAATTTCCTTGGAGGCATCTCCAACTTCTTGCTGTGCCTAGCACACACTGGTCACAAATCCGCTGAATGAATAAACTATGAATGACTTTCCACTAGCACCACAGTAAACTTCATTAGAAAGAGAATAATGCCTTTGGTGTTCCCCCAAACACTCCGTGATGGGTTTCTGGGGCTGTTTCAAGAAATCTCTTCTCTTTTCTCCCTTAACAATTGCCTGTGCTCTTGGCTTGTGGATGGCAGAAAGACCCTTAGGTGTGTGTAAGAAAGCTGCCCAAAGTCTGCTTCTCAAAAGGAGCTGAGCTAGTTTTTATTTCCCTCCAGTAAACCTCAGGTCCCCCAAATTGGATTAACCTTTATTCTTGGTTCCTTGTACTCTGTCATCATTGGTTCATGAATAGACTTCTTTTAATTATTTATTACTTATTTATTTATTAATAATATAGCAAACACCTCTAAACCCATCACCTAATCCAAAAACCAGAACACTGATAATCCCTTTCATTTACTTTTTTTTTTTTTTTTTTTTTTTTTGCGGTACGCGGGCCTCTCAATGTTGCGGCCTCTCCCGCTGCGGAGCGCAGGCTCAGCGGCCATGACTCACGGGCCCAGCCGCTCCGCGACATGTGGGATCTTCCCGGACCGGGGCACGAACCCGCGTCCCCTGCATCGGCAGGCGGGCTCTCAACCACTGCGCCACCAGGGAAGCCCCCTTTCACTTACTTTTATGCTCATCCCTATTCCATTCCTTTCCCTACCCTAACTATCCTAAAATTTATCATTTTGTTGCTTTTTTAATTACACTTTTTTATTTGGAGATATCTGTAGATTTGCTTGTGATGAGATCCCACGGGCTCTTTACCCAGTTTCTCCCAGTGGTAAAATCTTGCAAACCTATAGTACAATACTGCAACCAGATATTGACACTGATACAGTCGAGATACAGAACATTTTTTCCATCACCACAAGGATCACCCATGTTTCCTTTTGGTATAGAAATCTCCATTTCTATAATTTTTTCATTTCAAGAGTGTTATATAAACATAGTCAGACAGTATATCATCTTTTAAGAGTCACTTTTGTTCACTCAGTATAATTCTCTGGAGATTCATCCATGTTGCTGCCTGGATCAGTAACAGCTCATTTTTGCTGTTGTTGTGGCCAAGCAGTATTCCATGGTATGGATGTACCACAGTTTATTTGACCATTCACACATTGACAGGCACCTGGGTTGTTTCCAGTTCTTGGCTATTACAAATAAAGCTGCTATAAACATTTGTATACAGGATTTCATGTGAACATAAGTCTTAACTTCTCAGGGAAAATGTCCAGGAGTGCAATTGCTGGGTCATATAGCAGTTGAATGTTTAGCTTTTAAAGAAACTGACAGTGTTTTCCAGAGTGGCTGAACCTTTTTTTTTTTTTTTTTTTTTTAAGAGAAGTCTAATTGTTTTTTTCACATCTTTATTGGAGTATAGCTGCTTTACAGTGTTGTGTTAGTTTCTGCTGTATAACAAAGTGAATCAGCTATTTGTATACATATATCCCCATATCCCCTCCCTCTTCAGCCTCCCTCCCATCCTCCCTATCCCACCCCTCTAGGCGGTCACAAAGCACCGAGCTGATCTCCCTGTGCTATGCGGCTGCTTCCCACTTCGCTGAACCATTTTAAATTCCCACTGGCAATATGTGAGTGATAGTTTCTTGGCATGTTCTCCAGCACATGCTGTTGTCACTGGTTTTTATTTTAACTATTCTGATAGATGTGTAATGATATCTTATTGTGGTTTTAATTTGCATTTCCCTAATGGCTAATGATGTTGAATATCTTTTCATGTGTTTATTTGCCATCTGTATATGTTCTTCAGTGAACTGTCTCTTTATGTCTTTTATCCATTTTATAATTGGATTGTTTGTTGGTTTGCTATTAGTTTTGAGAGCTTTACATGTATACTAGATACTAGTCCTTTGTCAGATATATGGTTTGCAAATACTATCTCCCACTCTGAAGCTTGTCTTTTCATTTTTTAACAAGTTCTCTTGCAGAACAAAATTGTTAATTTTAATGAAGTCAAATTTACCTATTTTTCTTTCTGTGGATCATGCTTTTGGTATCAAGTCTAAGAACTCTTTAACTATTCCTAGATCCTAAAGATTCTCTCTTATTTTTTTCCTAAATGTTGCATAGTTTTACATTTTATATTTAGGTGTGTGATCCATGTTAAGTTAATTTTTGTGTAAGATGTGAGTCTTAGGTTGATGTTAATTTTTTTTTTTTTTAATCTATGGATATCTAACTGCTCCAGTACCATTTAATGGAAAGGCTATCTGTCTTCCACTGAATTGCTTTTGCATCACTATCAAAAATCCGCTGGGCATATTTGTATGAGTCTATTTCTGGGTTCTCTATTCTGTTCTACTTACATATGTATCTATCTCTCTGCCAATACCACAGTCTTGATTACTATAGCTATATAATAAATCTTGAACTTTGGTAGATTGATTCCTCCCACTTTCTTCTTCTTTATCAAGGTTGTTTTAGCTATTCTAGTTTCTTTGTCTTTCCATACAAATTTTAGAATAATCTTGTGTATATCTACAAAAAAATCTTGCTGAGATTTTGATGGGAATTGCATTAAACCTGTATAAAAATTTGGGGAGAACTGACATCTTTACCAGTTGAGTCTTCCAATCCATAAGCACAGTATGTCTCTCCATTTATTTAGATTTTTTATTTCTTTCATCATCATTTAATAGCTTTTAGCATTCAATTCCTTTACATGTTTTTTTAGATTAACACCTATTTCTCTCTTTTTTGAGTGGTTGTAAATGGTATTGTTTTTTAATTTCATGTGTTTATTTGATTTTTGTCAGTTTATCTTGTGTCCTGTGAATGTGCTGAACTCACCTATTAGTTTAGGAATTTTTTGTAGATCCCTTGTGATTTTCTATGTAAACAATCATGTCACCTGCAAATAAGGGCAGTTTCATTTCTTCCTTTCTGATCTGTATGCTTTTTTTTCTTGCCTTCCTTCACTGACTAGAATTTCCAGCACAATGTTAATAGGAGCTGTGAGAGCAAACCTTCTTGCCTTGTTCCAGATCCTAGATGAGAAAGCTTTCAGGCTTTCACCGTGTTAACTGTAATGTTAGCTGTAGTTTTTTTTGTAGATACTCTTTTTCAAATTGAGGAAGTCCTCCTTTATTCCTAATTCTTCTGGGAGTTTTTATCATGAATTGTTGTTGAATTTTGTCAAACCGTTTTTTCTTCATGAACTGATATAATTGTGTGATTTTTCTTTTTTAGTCTTTTAATATGGTGGATTACACTGCCTGATTTTCAAGTATTGAAACTGCCTTGTATCCCTGGAATAAACTCTATTTGGTCATGGTGTGTAATTCATTTTTAGGTATTGCTGATTTCTACTTCCTAATATTTTGTTGTTTTTTTCTATATTAATGAAGGCTATTGGTCTGTGTTTATCTTTATTTTTAATGACTTTTGTTTTGGTAGCAGGGTAATACTAGCTTCATAAAATAAAATGGAAAATATCCCCTCTTCTATTTTCTGGAAGAGATTGTATAGAATTGGTAGTAATTCTGCCTTAGTCCTGGGTGTATATCCAGAGGAAACCATAGTTCAAAAAGATACATGCACCCTAATGTTCACTGCAGCATTGTTTACAATAGTCAAGACATGGAAGCAACCTAAATGTCCACTGACAGAGGAATGGATAAAGATGATGTGGTACAGGGAATTCCCTGGTGGTCCAGTGGTTAGGACTCTGAGCTTTCACTGCCAAGGGCCCAGTTCAATCCCTGGTCAGGGAACTAAGATCCTGCTAGCCACATGGTGTGGTCAAAAAAAAAAAAAAAAAAAAGATGTGGTACATATATATATACAATGGAATACTACTCAGCCATAAAAAAGAATGAAATAATGCCATTTGTAGCAACATGATAGACCTAGAGATTATCATACTAAGTGAAGTAAGTCAGACAGAGAAAGACAAATATCATATGATATCACTTATATGTGGAATCTAAAAAAATGATACAAATGAATGTATTTACAAAAAAGAAATAGACTCACAGACATAGAAAACAAACTTATGGTTACCAAAGGGGAAAGGGGAGGGGAGGTATTAATTAGGAATTTGGAATTAACAGATACACACTACTATATATAAAATAGATAACCAACAAGGACCTAGTGTATAGCTCAGGGAACTATACTCAATATTTTGTAATAACCTATATGGGAAAGGAATCTCAAAAAGAATATAGATATATGTATAAAGACTATTATATATGTAAAAAGAATATATATATGTGTATGTAACTGAGTCACTTTGCTGAAACTAACAACATTGTAAATCAACTATACTTCAACAAAAAATAAATTAAAAAAAAAATTATTTTAAAGAAATTTTTTAAATTCTGCCTTAAACGTTTAGTAGAGTTCTCTGGTGAAACCATCTGGATCTGGAGTTTTCTTTTTTATAAGTTTTAAAATTATGAAGCCAATTCCTTTAATAGGTATAAAGCTATTAAAATTATCTGTTGTGTGTTGGGTGAGTTGTAGTAGTTCACGTTTTTCAAGGAATGAGTCCATTTCATCCAAGTTGTCAAATCTTTGTGTATGTAATTGCTCATAATATTCCTTTATTATTCTTTTGAGCCTGGAGGTTCTCAGGTGATATCCCCTGATATCACCTGTTTCATTCCTGATATTGGTCATCTGTGTTTTCTCTTTTTTCTTTCTCTTGGTCAGTCTTGCTAGAGGCTTATCAATTTTATTGATCTTTCAAAGAATCAGCTCTTTGTTTTTGTGGTTTTCTCTGTTGTTTTTCTGTTTTTAATTTCATTGCTATTTATTATTTCCTTCTTTCTTCTTGCTTTGGACTGATTTTGCTCTTTCCTAGGTTCTTGAGGTGAAAGCTTGAGACATGTAGTGCTGTAAATTTCCCTCTTGGCACTACTTTAGCAATGTCAAGCAAATTTTGATATATCGTATTTTCTTTTCCATTTAGTTCAAGGTATTTTTTAAATTTCCCTTGCAATTTCCTATTCAACTCGTGAATTATTTAATAGTGTTTAGTCCAAGTTTTTGAAGATTTTCCTATTACCTTTCTGTTATTACTTTCTAGTTTGATTCCAATATAGTCAGAGAATATATTCTGTATAGTTTGAATTCTCTTTAATTTGTTGAGGTTACTATTATGGCCCAGGATATAGTTTAACTTGGTATATGTTTCATGGGCACTTGAAATGAATGTGCATTCTGAAGCTGTTGGGTGGAGTGTTCTATAAATATTGCTTTGACCATGTTGGTTGATGGTATTGATGAGTTCAATATCCTTGTTGATTTTTGTCTAGTTGTCCTATCGATCATCAGATAGCTAAATCTTTGCCTGTCTAGGAGGTGGAAAACGCTGTTGTATTGTGGTCTTGATCTGCATTTCCCTGATTTCTAGTAAGACTGAGGATGAATTAAATATTTTCCTTCCTCCCAAATTGCACTTATTTTTAAATTAATTTTTATTGGAGTATAGTTGCTTTACAATGTTGTGTTAGTGTCTACTGTACAGCAAAGTGAATCAACTATATGTATATATATATATATATATATCCCCTTTTTCTTGGATTTCCTTCCCATTTAGGTCACCCCAGGGCATTGAGTAGAATTCCCTGTGCTATACAGTAGGTTCTCATTAGTTATCTACTTTATACATAGTATCAATAGTGTATATATGTCAATCCCAATCTCCCAATTCATCCCATCCCTCCTTTCCCCCTTGGTATCCATGTTCGATCTCTACACCTGTGTCTCTATCAAATTGCACTTTTTAAAACATGTATGAGACTTTACCAATTATTCAAACCTACTGCTTTTTCCTCTCATTTGTTTTTTGTTTCTGTTTTTACATATGTAGCGAACCCTGCGGATGCATCTGAATAGAGAAGCCAGGAATATGTCACTGAGCGAGTCTCCTTGTATATCTCCACCTGGCACAGTGCCACAAGCAATTACACACATACTTAGATCAAAAACCTCCAGTGACTCCCCACTTTCCAACAAATATCACCCTAAACCTTAACCTAACATTTAAAGCTCGTGGTGTACTTCTGACTTAACAAATCCAGCGATGTCAATGCGTCCGTATGCCCCAGCTAAGATGGTCCCTGCCTATACACTTTTGCCCATGCTTTCCCCTCTGTCTGGAGTGCTCTTTGTCAACCAAACCCTACTTACATTTAAAACACAGCTCAAATGCTTCTTCTGTGGAGACTTTCTTGATCATTCCAACTGGAAGTGATTGCCCTCCTCCACTGTGCTCTAACATCTGTCATATGATGTGTGGCTTGGTATCAAAATGCACACATCTGGGAAACCAGTGGGTGGCCTCTCATCAGTGATTCAGACCAGGACTGTCTTGCTGTTTCTTTACAACTATGTCTTGGCTTGTAGGCAAAGTGCTTCTCCTTTATTAATATTCTAGCTCACATAGTGAACACTGTTAAAATTCCATCTCCAGTGACCAAATTCACCACAAGTGGTACATTAGGCAAACTTCCAATTTGTTGAGCAGAAATATCACCTGTACAACAAATTGGAAGAATGAACTATTCAGAATACTGATTAACTCATGCTATGAAGGGATTTCTACATAAATGCCAGATGAACTATTCTCAGAATAGCAAAACAACTGAAAAGTGTATTTTAAAATTCTGACTCGTTTTATTGTGCATGGAAATGGACAACACTCCACTGAGTTTCCAACATTTATTTCTTACACCTTAAACTTATACAGTGCTGTATGTCAATTATACCTCAACAAAACTGAAAGGAAAAAAAAACCCTTTCATTTCTTCAAGCAAGGTGGAAGTTTTAGTAGACTGTATTATATAAAAGAACTTAAAAAAAAAACAAATCTAGATAATATACTATGTTATTTTTAAAGTAGAAAATTCGAGGCAAGTTTCACACACTAACCTACATAAAAGTAGCTATAATTTTCATATCTCACATGTGTGCAATTTCATACACTAAGCAATTCCAGTTTTTATTAAAAAGTGAGCTATAAATGTATAAGTCACAGAAGACCAGAAGAAACTTTTTAAAATAAAGATTCTTATCTTATTATAAAATGAAACAAGTATAATAGAAAATTAGGAAATAACAACGGTAATACTTATCGATAATTAATAATGAACTATTATATATTTAATTAATAACTGGTTAAAATAATTAATTTATTGTTACCATCTGTAATCCCTCCACTCAGCGACCACTGCTGATAACATTGAAAGACCTTGGCAAGATTGTTCTAGATCCTTTTTGGTTCCTGTTTGGGGAAACTATACCTGAAAGATTCTTTTTTTTTTTTTAATGAAGAGTCTCTACCCACCCTCAGTGTTCCAGGATGTAATACTGCTGATGGTCAGCAGTTCTTCATGTTTATTTTCGGTTCCACGTGCTGTTCTTCAAACTCATTTCCTCTTGTTCTCTCCCCATCAGAGGCAGAGAAGTGTTGGCCTGTCTCCTCTGCCTGAGAATCTTCCACAGAACTAATTGAACCACTGCACCATCAACCTGTTCTTCTCTGGGGTGAATTGATCAACTGTCTTTCTCTTTGGCATTTGAGTCTCATTTTCCAATTATTTTATTTATACCTCAAGGTGTTGAGGTATCCCTGGAAGCTTCTAAGAGGCTGTGAGCAAGGCTTATTTCCCTCACAACTAGTTGACTTGGTTAGTCTCCTTCCTGGTAGCAGGCAGGCTAGATCAGATGACTTTGGGGCCTTCCTCTCACTTCTGACTTTATGCATCTTCTCATGGAGTCTGGCTTAGGGTTCTACATACAGCAAATATTTTAGTAAGCATTACTGGCTATCTGACTCAAGAGTGTGGTTGCTAATAAGAGTCACAAATGGTAAAGGCAGTTCCAGAAATTTGCTGGTTTCTCGGGGGTGGTGGATCAAGCAGGAAAAATAAATAAGTGACCCATTTCCTGGTCACTTCTCCTCACATTCATGATGAAAGGAAGGGCCACAAAGAACAGGGCTGAGGGACCTCACTTTGCCCCTTGCAGTGTGTTCCCTGGCAGGGGGCAAGCCCTGGGGATATGTTCTTCAAGGAGCTCTGGCTTCATAGGGGCTGCTTTACTCAATATGGCATGGAGTTCTAGGTAACTGGGGCTCTCCCAGGTTGCCTTGTCCTGGTTTCCATGTTTCTTTCCAGGGAAGCCACTTTTAAACATGGTGGCTTTGAGGCTGTGCTTTGCTGCACCCTGTTACCTCTGAACCTAAGGGATCCAGCCATGTTCGCCTCTGCGCCTTGATCTGAACCCCTCTAGAAGTGACTGGGAAGCCAGACGGGGTGGGGGCCTGAGCAGTGGAGGATCGGCGAGTCTCAGACTCAGTAAATGCTCAACCTTTGCAGAAACGTTCCAGGCACTGCCAAACTTCTTCAGGCAATGCCTGGACTGTTCCATCAAAGTCCTTCCCAAATTGGCCCTTCCTTCTTTGCAAACAATTATTCGCCACTCCTTTCAGCCATCTTACTCTTGTGTCTTGGATTTTTTTAAGGTCATACCACTTGCCCAGAATATCCCCCAATCAACCTCTATCTTCTCGCCTTATTCATAGAGCTCCTGAAACCACCTCTTCCAGGAAACCTTCCTCTACTAACTAGAGCAACGAAATCGCTGGTCTCCTTGCGCACTAACCAGTCTCCTCAAAGAACGTCCCCTGTTTCCACAGGATGTAAACGCTGCAATTTATTTACTGTCTAATGTGTGGTTTGAATAGATTCTTAGGAAGGATGTCATAATAGCTGATGCCTTTTGAGAAGTAGGACGGTGTCTTGTGGATGCGCAAATGACCCCAGCACACCCCAACACATCAGCAAACAGGTGTGACTTTGCAGGTAGCTGCTCACTTTGCCTTCAGAACCTGAACTTCTATATTCCAGGGGTGCTGCTTATATGTGCAGCATTAGCCAGATGCTTCAGTAGTAGTCATTCAACGGATGTTACCGAGAACCTATTATGAGTCAGGCACTGGGTTAGATACTGGGGATATAGTGCCCATTGAAAAAATTTAAGACTTGTGGTGGCCCATGATGAACCATGCCTCTCAGTATTCATGTCCTTGTAGAGCCCCCATCCCTCCCACTCCTAAATCTGAGTTGGCCTGGGACCTGCTTTAATTAATAGAATATAATACAGGTGATGCTGTGCCAGTTCCAGGCTTAAGCCCAAGAAGACGTGAAAACTTCTGCTTTTGTGGTTTGAGGAGCCCTGAGCTACTGTGTGAGGAGCCCAGCTACCCTGCTGGAGAAATCATGTGGAAAGTCCATCTGTAAAGAGAGAGGCACTGAGACTATAGGGAGAGAGAGAGCTGCTCGGCCATCCCAGGTCCCAGCTGAACCTAGCCTCCAGCCAACATGCCAGCTGAATGCAGCCACATGAGTGGCCACCAGCAAGAACAGCAGAAGAACCATCCAGCTGAGCCCAGCTCAGATTGCAGAACTGTGAGCAGGTACCCATTCGGTTGTTGTTTTAAGCCACTATTTTGGGGATGATTTGTTATACAGCAATTGATAAAAGACACACAAACACACAAACCACAACAACACCTTATAATTCCTGAAAACAGGAGAGGAGTATATGGTGTTCCAAAGTGGCTTCAAGATACTTTAATAGACCAAGGGCTTAGAAATTTAATAATCAAGCAGAGTTATGGTAGCAATAGGCCTTTACAAAAACTAGACCATACCAAGTTCTTAAATAAGAATTAATCTGTCCATCTTCCTTAATAATAAGCTATAAAATTAATGGAGTCAGGGCTTCCCTGGTGGCGCAGTGGTTGAGAGTCCGCCTGTCGATGCAGGGGACACGGGTCTGTGCCTCGATCCAGGAAGATCCCACATGCCGCGGAGCGGCTGGGCCCGTGAGCCATGGCTGCTAAGCCTGTGCATCCGGAGCCTGTGCTCTGCAATGGGAGAGGCCACAACAATGAGAGGCCTGCGTACAGCAAAAAAAAAAAAAAAAAATTAATGCAATCACCCAAAATCACCAACAGGATTTTTTTTGGAGTGGGCGCATCTGATGCTTAAGTTCATGTGAGGATAAGAAAAGTAGCCAGGAACTTTCTTGAAAAATTGTAAGGGCAGAGGGATAGTCTCAACAGAAAATAAATACATCATTAAAACTATAAAAATTAAAACAGTTTGGTATGACCATATGAATAGAACAGTATAGAAACAGACATATATATACCGGATTTTATTAAATGAAAAACGTGGCATCTCCAATCAGTGGGGGAAAAGAGGTATTATTAAATAAATATTGTTGAGACATGTGGTGATTCATCTGAAAGAAAATAAAGGAATCGAATCTCCCCCTTAAACTATTACTCTGCTGGGTAATAGGAGAAAAAAATAAACACTTACATTAGTCCAGCTCAGAAAATCCAGTTCAATCCAATTATTTAAACAGTTTTTAGGAGGTAACTCCTAAAAACTCCTTTGGATGACCTGGTATCTTTCAGATCTCCTCGCTCCTCACCAAGATTGCATCTTGCACTCTAGAGCCATCTGTGTAGGACCTTGTACCCTCTCTTGCCCTTCTGGTTTCCATGGCAATGCCCCCATCCACCTGGTCTCTGGGCCCATCTGATACTGTGGTTTATGGGATTTGGTCCAGGTTTCTGCCCCACCCCCACCCCCCCCAACAGACCACTTGGCTCACCTCAGCTCCCAGGGACACTGCATTACCCACAGGCTGGCTGTGACTCCCCTTCAATGTGAAGACTAATGTAGGATGATTGGGTCACTCCCTTGTATTCCTCAGTAGGCTGCCAGCTGTCTCCACTGGCTCCTCCCACAGTCCTCCACGTGGCATGTAGAGATCTCCAAATGCCTTCTGTGAGACAACAGAGCTAAGACAGGTTCAGGGGCTGAACTGTGGAGCACCACCCAGGCATTGATTGTACTCTTCTCTCTTATCACGGTGGGTGAGGAGCACAGGGACAGCGTGCTTCCAGCCTCTGTCCTCTTGGATCCCTTCGATCTAGTCTGAGACCACTGCCCAAAGAGAAGAAGTCAGGTTCTGAGTCTACCAGCTTCATCCTCTTCATCTTCCCACAGTTCACTGGGGACAACATGGACAAAGGTTCCTGGTCTCCCTTCTCTCCTACACTGTGCTTATAACCAGTCCACCAGACCTGACTCTTAATGTATTACATGGAGGCTAATGGAATTTAGAAAATCATTTTCTCTACCAAAACAATATGGCGCTCAGACTTGCCTTAAGACTCACAGCTGGGGCTTCCCTGGTGGCGCAGTGGTTAAGAATCCACCTGCCAATGCAGGGGACACGGGTTCGAGCCCTGGTCCGGGAGGATTCCACATGCCGCAGAGCAACTAAGCCTGTGCGCCACAGCTACTGAGCCTGCGCTCCAGAGCCGGCGAGGCACAACCACTGAAGCCCGCGCGCCTACAGCCCGTGCTCTGCAACAAGAGAAGCCACTGCAATGAGAAGCCCACGCACTGCAACTAGAGAAAGCCCGTGTGCAGCAACGAAGACCCAACACAGCCAAAATACAAATAAATTAAATAATTTTTTTTTAAAAAAAGACTCACAGCTGTTCCACAGTCCTTTGTTCCAGGGGGGGCCAATGTTCCCCTCCTCATTACTGGGGGACAGTAAGCCTCAGCACTCAGCCTTAGACATGGAAGACCAGGAGGCAACAAGGTTTAACTGGGAAAATGAAACTAAGTCAGTTTAATGTTTTCCAAACATTATCCTTATAACAGACAGTATATACATTTGGAAAACTGATACAATTTGGAGCAGCAGTCAACTAAAATTATTTCTTTTATATATATATATATATATATATATATATATATATATATATATATATATATATATATTTTGGCCACACCACACGGCTTGTGGGATCTTAGCTCCCTGACCAGGGATCAAACCCATGCCCCCTGCAGTGGAAGCACGGAGTCTTAACCACTGGACTGCCGGGGACGTCCCTCTTTTATAATTTAATGTCATAAACATGTCACCAAAGAGGACAATGAATTAAATGTGTGCCACATACTTCTCTGAAAATCTTGATGACTCAGTTGTCTGGAAGTTGCTTTGAAACTTTATTAATTCACAGTTTGCCAATTCAGAATTTACAACTATAATACTGAACAGGCAGGACTATTAGCTTCTCGCCCTGAAGGAATGGTTGGCTATGATGATGTATATTTTCCAAGCAATTAACAGCAAAAGTATATGTAATCTTTTTAAGATAATCAACTTCTTTAAACCACTTTTCATTATTTCTTAGATGCTGTTCTTACCTGGGAATATTAGCTATTCAATAACTCCTGGGAAATTTAGAAATGTTGTTGTTACCGTATGTTGCTATATGTCATTAAAAAAAAAAAGCCAGCAAGGGAGCTGTGGTGTAACAGCAAGGACATCTGCGACCCAGGGCAAGGGGCCTTTGCTGTGTATAATGGAGAGAGGCTGGAGGTGGAGCTTGGAGTCAACCACCTTGCTACACTGTGTATAGTCTGCAGAGCCCCCTGGGAAGGTGGCTGGGCACCTACACTCTCTCACCTCTATCTCTCATCCTGAGAACGGAGATGATAACAGCCCCTACCTTGTGCATTGTTTTAAGGCTTAAATGAGAGGATGCATGTGAAGCTCTTAGTGTGTTCTGTGCACATAGGAAGCACTGAATGCATAGTAACTATTAGTATTTTACTACTATTATCTTAAGCAAATAAGTTGATAAGGTTATGTCTAAACATTTATAGGAAAGCATTTTTGTACAATTCTGGGCATATAGTGGATTTTGTTTGTTTTTGTTTTGTGGCCAAGCCATGCAGCTTTCGGGATTTTAGTTCCCCGACCAGGGATTGAACCCAGCCCCCAAAGTGAAAGCACCGAGTCCTAATCACTGGACCATCAGAGAATTCCCAAGTAGTTTCTTTATATGCTCGTTTTTAAAATACGTTGCTTTAAAAACAAGCCAAAAAATGTTTTAATAAAAAATAAAACAACTATAAAACAAAAATATGCTACTTTAAAAACAAACCCAAAACCTTAAAAAATAAAAAAACTAAAATATGTTGCTTTAAACAATTCTATAATTCATTCTATTAATGGCCTTTCACTCGATTTTGCTGCACTGTAACATCGTGGGTTGGTTTAAACAATTTTTTCAAATCATATTTAAAGGGAGATATGAAAGAGAAAAGGGGTTGTGTTGGGGGGAAAAATGGTTTCTGATAATTCTGAGGCTCTGATCTGATGTATTAAATAGTGAAGGGAACCACAGGCTTATCTGCACATCTTGTAAGCCATTCGAGGACATCTCTGGAGGGTGTGACACCTTCACAGATAACACGGAGTAAACTTGATCATGGTCCCTTTGATGCCACATTGTGTCTTGTTCCTCCTCTGTTTCCTCCCTCTCTGATCCGACAACAGCTGGGAGGCAGGAAGGGGGGTCCAGGGCAGAGCCCCCAGCAGATTAAGTCCTAAGTTTCAGGCAGGGCAAGCCTGGGAGTGTTGGAAGTCCGGGGTGGGGTGGCCACAGAGTCCATCACCCAGGCAGAGAGAACACAATATTGATTTATGTTTTGTTTTTTTAATTAATTATTTATTTATTTATGGCGGCATTGGGTCTTCGTTGCGCGCGGGCTTTCTCTAGTTGTGGCGAGCGGGGGCTACTCTTCGTTGCGGTGCCTGCAGGCTTCTCACTGCGGTGGTTTCTCCTGATGCAGAGCGCAGGCTCTAGGCGCGGGCTCAGTAGTTGTGGCACACGCGCTTCGCTGCTCCGCGGCATGTGGGATCTTCTCAGACCAGGGCTCGAACCCGTGTGCCCTGCATTGGCAGGCGGATTCTTAACCACTGCACCACCAGGGACGTCCCTTGATTTATGTTTTTGAACTTTGTTCCTTTTGAGTGTGAAAGACAAATGAAACGAGGATTCGTTTAAGGAGTGTTTCTGGAGAAGCAGTCATTTGTTAAATCTGAAAAATTCCTTTAAAAGAGGAATTCTTGGGCTTCCCTGGTGGCGCAGTGGTTGAGAGTCCATCTGCCGATGCAGGGGACACGGGTTTGTGCCCCGGTCCAGGAGGATCCCACATGCTGCGGAGCGGCTGGGCCCGTGAGCCATGGCCGCTGAGCCTGCGCTTCCGGAGCCTGTGCTCCGCAACGGGAGAGGCCACAACAGTGAGAGTCCCGCGTACCGCAAAAAAAAAAAAAAAAAAAAAAAGAGGAATTCTTGGATTGGGCTTATAACAAACAGAAATCGCAGAAAGTATTAACGTTTGCCAGTAAATTACAGGAATTTCTTAGTGCTACATCTTAAGTTTTCGAAACAAGACAAAACAATTTCTTGCAAGCTGCTAATTCCACATAAATCTCAGAACACATGAGTTTTACCCTCCTCTTCCCTCTGGGAACCTGGAGCCCTAGCAACAGTACAAGTCCCATCCCCCCCACCCCACCGCTGGCCCTGTCCTTCTGCTCCTTTTTGTCACCCCACTGAATTCCCAGGCGCCACTGATGTCTCCCGTGGCCAATGGCAGATTGCTTGTGGGCAGGGTCTGTGCCTTGGTTTACACGTGTACAGCCATATACCTCTTAGCACACTGAGTATCTGTAGAATAAAAGAAGGTGTGATTGTGAAAAATGATTTTTAAATGGTTTGGAATGTGATTGGGAAAGATCATAAGGCTCTGGAGCTGGGATGTGTCGGACCTGGCACAGAGGTGTCCTACAAGTTGGCCAAATGTTATTTCTCTACCCTGTCATTCCCTAATTTCCACACCCTCAGAGGATCAGAGGTGGGCAGCAGATGTGACATATGTGAAGTCTGACAAATCAGAGAGAATTCATACCCACACTTATTTGAACCTTCTTCCCACCACATTATTTTCAACAGGGAAGGAAATGAAGCAAGATATGCAGGTCAAAGCCTCCTCTCTTCTCCTTTTTCCCACCTACACTTCTGGTGGAGATGCTCAGGGGTTAAATGGCTCAAAAGAAAAGGAGCTTCAAATGTAGGAACAAAGGAACTCTAACCCGGGAAAGGTCACTGAACCAGCTGGTGCTGCAAAGGGCAGGGATGCGGGGATCCAGGCACTGTTGAGGTGACGCAGACAGCAAGAGCCTTGAAAGGTGAGGGTAACCACCGGCTGCTTCATGGAGGAACTAAACCTCAGAAGAGTCTGAAGGAACCAAAAGAATGAAATGCCCAAGTCTTAGCTACCTACGGACTGGTGAAGGGGATTCCCATCCAGGCGACGCCAGGAGAAGAAATGGACAGAAAGCTCCAGTGCCATCATGGTGCAAGATGTGGGCCACAGAGCCACATATGTGGGCAACAACGGAGACCTTAAAAACCCATGACCAGGTATGAGCTCAAAGGCATGGGAGACAGTCTCTGAAATGAAGCTAGTCAAGGTGATAATACAGTCGGCCTGAGCCTTCACAGGGCTGGAGCAGGAGATCCAGAGGAGTCAGGTTTTCTTACCTGGCTCCCCCAGGCCACCTAGTAGCCAAAGGAAAAGAGGGCCAGAGGGCAAATATATCTGCTGGCACCAGGGAGTCAGTCTGAGGGGTGTGTATGCCCTCCTCTGCTCTGACATCCTCAGGGATACAGGGACTGGACTTCAATGATAGTAGCCAGAAGACTCCAGAGTTCTAGTTCAGGGGAGTTTCCCAGTGATCTGCCCTCAGGACTTTAAAGCCCCCAGCCACGCACCTACTCCTCACTCCACTCCCCTGCCTCCCGCTAGGAAGACTGTCTTCTAAACTCAGTTAATAAAGAATATGAATACCACAGGTCACTAATGCCTGAGACTGTGATATAGGGAAACTGAAAAGTTAGAAATTTGCAATATGAAATCATTCATTCATTCAACTAATTTTTTTTTTTTTTTTTGTGGTACGCGGGCCTCTCACTGTTGTGGCCTCTCCCGTTGCGGAGCACAGGCTCCGGACGCGCAGGCTCAGCGGCCATGGCTCACGGGCCCAGCCTCTCCGCGGCATGTGGGATCTTCCCGGACCGGGGCACGAACCCGTATCCCCTGCATCGGCAGGCGGATTCTCAACCACTGCGCCACCAGGGAAGCCCATTCAACTAATATTAGTGGAGGGCCCACTGGGTACAAACAACTTAGAGATACAGCAGTGAATTATAGGAGGACTCTTCAACCCTGAAGCTTCAAATGAATATAGTATTAATTTCCCCAAATCCTTTCATATAAAATCTCCACTAACCCTTTAGTGGTTCTCTAGAAAGATTTTTTTTTCTTCATTTTTGTACACAGAGGCTTGATAATAGAATCTATTTGCAAAACAAATGGTCAGGGAGCAGGGGGCAGGGGGCAACTCCAAAGAAACCAAAACTAACAGCTAAAAACAGTCTTATCTGAAATATACTGAGATAATGGAACTGAAACAGCTGAAAGAGCCTCTGGGGTACAATTCGTTTCTTAATTCTCAATGACAGGAAGAAGAGAAGATAGTGCCAAAGACAATTCATATTCACTTGCATTTGTGTTTTAGTTTTTAAATCATTTAAAAATCAAATCGATTTTCATGCAAGTATGATATGCACGTAACAAAGAATCAAATCTATAAGGGTTATAACAAGAAATATCAGTCCCTTGGCCCACTTTTCCCACTTAGATTCATCCACAGAGTTAGCTACTTCCATTCTTTTAGCTGTGTTTTTCTGGCATTTACTGTATAATATCCATCTCCGGCCATCTCGAGTCAGCTATTTTTTTTTTTTTTTTTTTTTTTTTTTTTTTTTTTTTTTGCTGTACACGGGCCTCTCACTGTTGTGGCCTCTCCCGTTTTGGAACACAGGCTCCGGACGCGCAGGCTCAGCGGCCATGGCTCACTGGCCCAGCCGCTCCACGGCATGTGGGATCTTCCCGGACCGGGGCACGAACCCCTGTCCCCTGCATCGGCAGGCGGGCTCTCAACCACTGCGCCACCAGGGAAGCCCCTCGAGTCGGCTATTTTAGACATTTTGCACTGACGAAGATTTCACTCCCCAACATTCCCACTTCGTGGCTGATATTCAGATGGTCAGAGTTACAACCACATGAGCTGTTTCAACACTGCAAAATGAACTTCTGTATTCGTTGGTACAGAAGCTTCCTCAGCATCCTATCCCCGGCACCCTGGCTGCTCCAGTTCCTATCCTGGGAAACCCTGGACTTCCCCAGGACCCAGCAGATAAGCGGGCATTCCAGATCCCCTGCTCCAGTGTTTTGACCACTGTCTGTTCTGAATGTCCAGTACTCATGCTGTACTCATTGTTAATTTCCAATCTTCTTGCCCTCCCAATATAACTGTCTCGATTTTTTATTGAGTTCAGATTTGGAGTATACATTATGATGTCTATATATATATTATTCACTGTGGAGCCAACTATTACTACATTTCTTGTGTAACTTTCTGCTTTTATTGTAGTGAATAATTGCCTGATATTTGATTTCATTTGTTTCTTTGAACATCTGAATACTATAAAATGCCTCTTCTGTAAAATTTTCCATGTTGTCAGTTATATTTTGTCCTCCCCAAAATATCTCTTTTGGAGTTTTACATGTTCATATTCCAACCTGGTCTGACTGGAATCTTCTCCAGATCTGCTGAACAGTGTCCTGTGGACTTGAATTGGCTGCTATCTTGTAGCCTCTCTTTCCTAGATCCCATGGGTTTCTCCTTTGGTTTACCCTTTGTAGCGGTGCACATCCTCTAGAAGTGTCCCCAAACAGGATGCTTTGGAAGTAATTTTTTCTTTTTTTTAAAAAAATTTTTTAAAGATTTTGCATGTCTGAGAATGGCTTTTAGCTAACCTCACACTTGATTGTTTGGCTGGGTATAGAGTCCTAGGTTGCAAATCACTTGTACTGAGAATTTCCAGATTATATTGCTCCAGGGACTTCTAGATTCAGGATTATTTAGTGGTTTGATGCCATTCCAATTCCCTTTTATGATCTTTTTCCTCTGGTGGAAGCTTTTAGGAACTTCTCTTTATCTAACATTTCTCAGTTATGTGCCTTGGTGGGTGGAGTTTGTTTTTTGTTTCTTGTCTTTTTTCATTCCTTGTGTTGAATACTCAGCTTTCATGCTCTGGAGGTCTTGGTATCTGGGAATGTTTCATGTATTATTCCTATTTCTTTACTCTCTTTTTGAGATATACTTCACGTACCACACAATTCACCCACTTAAACGATACAGTTCAATGGGTTTTAGTATATTCACCATCACTGCTATAAAAGCAACCATCACTGCCATAAAACATTTTCATCACCCCTGAGAGAAACCTCATACACATTAGTGGTCACTCCCCATCCCTCCCACCGTCTCCCTTCCTCTGGTCCTAGGCAACCACTAATCTATTTTCTGTTTCTATAGATTTGCCTATTCTGGACATTTCATATAAATGGTGTCACACAAAAGACAGTCTTTTGTGAGTGACTTACCACTTAGCATGTTTTCAAGTTTCATCCACATTGTAACATGTACTGTACTTCTTATTGCCAAATAATATTCCATCAATTGGATATACTACATTTTATTTACCCATTTGTCAGTTGATAAGACATTTGGGTTGCTGGGTTGCTGCTACAAATGTTCATGTACAAGTTACTGCACAGACATGCCTTCAGTTCTCTTAGGTTTAGACCTCAGAACTGAATTGCTGGGTCATATGGTAACTGTGTTATCTCTTGATAATTTTGACTCCTCTGTTTTTTCTGCCCTTTCTTTCTGGGAAGGTTATCAATTCGACATTGGCTCTCTAAATTTATTCCCTTTATTCTTATCTTTGCTTTCTAATTTGCCATCTTCTTATTGTTTTACTTTGGGGAAATTCTCATGTTATCTTTCAGCTCTCCTACTGAATTTATTTCAACTTTTACACTTCAACTTTTAATTTTTGAGAACTCTTTCTTGTTTACTAAATTCTTTAATAGAATTTTTTGAATGGATGCAGTATCTCCTCTTATCTCTGGGAGAGTAGTAATTATTCTGAACTCTGTTTTGTATTTATCTGTTTTTTGTTTGTTTCTGAGGTCCTAATTTCCCTTTGGTTTTTGTGTTGTTTTCAGTTAACCAATATGCATTAAGAAACTATCATGGGCTCTGCAGGCACTATTTTAGGTACTTTGTATTTTAGATACAAAGATTCCTGTCTTTGTGGGACTCACAGTCTTTTGGTCTCTGCATTTGGAGGCTTCCTTCAAATGTCTGGAGAATTTCCATTTGTGTTATTTTTAAAAATAAAACTTACATAAAATAAAATGCAGAAATTAAAGTGTATAGCTCAATGAAATTTTACACATGTATACAGCAATATGAGCACCACTAAGATCAAGATATAGAACATTTCTATCACCCAAAAAGGTTCCTTGTGCCCATTCCCAGCTAATAATTCCTCTTTCCCCACAGGTTACCATCATAAATTTGTTTTGCCTATTTCTGTGATTTCATACACAGTACGTACTCTTTCAAGCCAGGCTTCTTTTATTCAATATAACATCTTTGGGATTCAGCCATATTACACGTATCAGTAGATTCATCTTTTAAAAAAATTCCCGTGTTGTATTTCATTATGTGTATATGCTGTAACTTATTATTTCATTCGACCACTGATGGATATTTGGGTTGCTTCCTGTTTTGCATTATGTCTGTTCATTTTTTTTTTTTAATTTTTAAAATTTATGTATTTATTTATGTGGCTGCACCGGGTCTTAGTTGCGGCACACAGGATCTTTGTTGCGGCACACGGGATCTTTTAGTTGTGGCATGCGAACTCTTAGTTGTGGCATGTGATATCTAGCTCCCTGATCAGGGATCAAACCCAAGCCCCCTGCACTGGGAGTGCAGAGTCTTAGCCACTGGACCACCAGGGAAGTCCCTGTCTGTTCATTTTTGAGAGTAAAATACACACAAAAATGTTTCTGGAAGCTCTACGTAAGTGAGGTTTAGAGACTAAAGTAGAGCTACTGGATTGGCCAGCTGGAAATGTGGTTTGGGACCTCCAAATATCACTGTCTATTAACTCTTTTCTCTGGGGGTTGTTTAGTTTCTCTAAAGAAGGATCATCTAAGATATGTGAGCCAGGCTGCCAGTATTCTGGAACTTCAAGTCTTATCATTCCAGTGCAGAATTTCATTTTGCCCATTTTTTTTGTACTGAGTTTCACCCTTCTCTCCAGGGCGTCTTTACTTCAGTTTTTCAGAAAACGAATTTCTCTGGCGAAGATTAATTACTGACAGTGAGCGGAGGGGATAAGGACACAATCTCATTTTCAGGCTCCTCCATCTCATCTCAGCCTTTTGTGGTGGTGTAGAGTGTCCTCCATTCTTCCACTGTTCAGAGATTCTGGGGGAAAACTGGATTTCTCTTACCAGTGCGTCTCTCTGCAGACACTTAGGATTGATCTTCCTCTGATCTGCTAAATCATTTCTCTTTCCTCCATATACTTTCCTTCTTCATATGCTAAGGTTTGGGGCAACATATCTCCTGGTTTCATCAAAAGATGAGTGTGCTTCTCTTTCTTTTGCTATTTTGCGGTAAATGCTACAAAAGGAGGAAAATGGATTCAATGGATTTCCACTTCCTTTCCCCTCATTTGCTGAAATTAATGGCTCCTCATCACCAATTCTAAGAAGTACAAAATTCTTACGAGTTGATCCTGCTTCTTTCTTCAGGTTCACCTGCAGCAAGCCTCTTTAAACAAGACCCACATAGAGAGACTTACCTGATGGTCCTGCAGTACAGAACGCTCCCTCACAACCACCTGCTTTGTTAAATTCTCTCAGGCTGCCAGGAATCTTCCTCCCTGATTATTTGCCTAAAATATTTGAGACTGTTCAAATGTCACCTCCTCCACAAAGACTTCCATGACTTCTCACCAAAGTTCCCTCCACACACATTTATAAAGCATTTGCTGCATCGCACGATCATGTTCACATGCTTGTTCTCCTCACTAGAATATGAGATTCTTGAAGACAAGTTTTATCCTATGGGTGTTTTCACTTCCTTTGTCAAACCAAGTAATAATAATGCTTATGGAATGCTTACTATGTATACTATGTGCCAAGTACTAGTGTAAGGACTTTATATTATGAACTCATTTACTTTCCATAATAACACTATAAGTGGGTTTTATCATCACACCCGTGTTACATATGAGAACACTGCAGTGCAGAGAGGTTAAGCAACTTGTCCAATTCTATTTAATAACAGGAGAGCAGAAATCTGAATGCAGATGATCTGGCTGAGAGACTATGCTCTGAACCTCTCTGACTTTTGAACTGAGGAGAGACTAACAGGAATCTGCTGAATGGATTAATAAATGAATGAAGGTACGTAGGGAAAAACCAAGGCTTTCAATAGAAGTCAAACAAGCTCATTCTTAGAGACAGCTACATTTTGAAGCAAATTAAAAGTTTGATTTCACTGGCTTTGTTCTCTACGCAGCCCAAGCCATAAAGACCCAGAGAAAGAGGTCTAGGAAAAGATTTCTCTTATCTAGTGTTATGGACTAAACATTTGCTTTCCCTCAAAATCCATAGGTTGAAGCCCTAACCCTGCTCCCACCCTGCCCCCAGTGTGGCTGTATTTGGAGATGGGGCCTCTAAGGAAGTAATTAAGGTCAAATGAGGCTATATGGGTGCAACCCTGATCTAATAAGATTAATGTCCTTATAAGAAAAGACACCAACATCCCCCAACCCCCAATGCACGCATGATGGAAGAGAAACCTCACCAGAAACCGAATTTGCCTTGATCATGGACTTCAAGCCTCCAGAACTGTGAGACATTAAATTTCTGTTGTTTAGGCCACCCAGTCTGTGGTATTTTGTTATAGCAACTCAAACCAACTAATACAGTTTCTGATGTCTGAAGTTTGGAAAACACAGATATTCCTTCAGTGTTTTCAGAAACCAGCTGCTTTAACAGTGTTCTCTCTCCAGTGGAACTGAATTTAACCTTCCTGTGTTGTGCTTGTTTGTTTGTTTGGCTTTGGTTTTTGTTGAAAGGAAATTTTAAGACTCCATCCAATCCAGCCTTCTCTTTACCATAGGTAGGTCAATATTTGATTTTCTATTCTTTCCTTCAACATTCCCTGAAACTATAAACTTTCTGACCTTTTATCATCTTAGCTAGCTTAGTTCTTGGTCTATGTAGAAACTCAATTTCTCTTCTTAAAAATGTATATTATCAATATTATTACTGATATCAGCCATGTTTATCTTAGTTAATAATGCTAATATATTTTCTTTCCTAATAGTATTTCATTTCTAACTCTGCTATAACTACAGACTGAAAGTTGGGGCTCTCTGAAAAATTTCAAGTTTCAAGGACTTCCCTGGCAGTCCAGTGGTTAAGACTTTGTGCTTCTAATACAGGGGGTGTGGGTTCGATTCCCACCCCTACCCCCCCAAAAAAGTTTCAGCTCCCTGTCTGAGCACTTTAAAAACAACAAAACTTTTTTTTTTTTTTTTTTGCATTACGCGGGCCTCTCACTGTTGTGGCCTCTCCCGTTGCGGAGCACAGGCTCCGGACGCGCAGGCCCAGCAGCCATGGCTCACGGGCCCAGCTGCTCCGCGGCACGCGGGATCCTCCCGGACCAGGGCACGAACCCGTGTCCCCTGCGTCGGCAGGCGGACTCTCAACCACTGCGCCACCAGGGAAGCCCCAAAACTTTTTTTTAATTACAAAAATTTCCAGACTCAGGAGTAGAAAGATTAGAGCCTCACATAGATCCAACATTATCAAGATTTTTGCCACACTTGCTTAATCTATTCCTTTTCCTTTCTTTTCTTTGCTGTCATGTTTCAGAACAAATCTAAGACATCAAGTCATTACACTCTATGTATCTCAATATGAATCTCTTAAAAAAGAGAGACATTTTCTTATGTAAACACAATGCAATTATCTAATCTAGGAGAATTAACAATAATTCTTTTGTCTGCATGCTTTTGAAGTGAAACTACTCATACAGAATTCTGTACTATGAAAAAGTTAGCACTGCATTTGTATAGTAATATTCTAGAGACTCAAAACAGTTTTAAAGTGAAATTTAGAATGTTCTGAAATGCAAGGTGCTGATCTACCATCTAACTAAAGCTGAGCTCAAGAAGGCCTGAGACAACTCTTAAAAACACACATGGGGGACTTCCCTGGTGGCGCAGTGGTTAAGACTCCATGCTCCCAATGCAGGAGGCCTGGGTTCAATCCCTGGTCAGGGAGCTAGATCCCACATGCATGCCACAACTAAGGAGCCTGTCTGCCACAACTGACAGGGCACAACCAAATAAATAAATAAAATTTTTTTAAAAAAAACAAACACACAGGGGCTTCCCTGGTGGCTCAGTGGTTAAGATCTGCCAATGCAGGGGACACGGGTTCAAGCCCTGGTCGGGGAAGATCCCACATACCGCAGAACAACTAAGCCCACGAGCCACAACTACTGAGCCTGCGCTCTACAGCCTGCGAGCCGCAACTACTGAAGCCCACACGCCTAGAGCCTGTCCTCCACAAGAGAAGCCACCACAATGAGAAGCCTGCGCGCCGCAACTAGAGAAAGCCCGCACGCAGCAACGAAGACCCAATGCAGCCAAAAATAAATAAGTTAATTTTTAAAAAATACACAGTATAAGGTTGAAGTCTTTGTACATTATTTTAATAAAAAACACTGCTGTGTACAAATATACAGATCTCAAGTTGTAACATACAAATACAGAATGCGATAAAGTAGCTTTGTAAGTTTTCTTCACTGAGATTTTTCTGTCACATTTAGCTTTTATGATTATTGACATAATGAACAAGAGAAGTACGGATATTCCAGCCTCGTGATTAGTAAATTCCTCTGCAAAGGAATGAAGGTATTCAGTCATTAATAGGGAAACAGCTGGCAAATTAGATGACCCTGCCTACATTGTATTAATGTAAGAGACACAATAAGAGATAAGAAACTGCAGTTCATGTTAGAAGTATAGGCAATAAAGCTTTCTCAGACTTCTACCAATGATTATATACTTGATATATAAACATTCTTAAATGTAAAATAATTCAGTATGATTACATCTATATTTGTTCCACAATGACAATTTGTTTAATGTATTAATCTGATATATATTTTTGACCTGGAGTCATTTACAAAGAAATAATGAGAAATCCTGAAAAGAAACTATTAGTTCCAAGTCAAATTATGTTTAAAAGTTAAGAGATCTATGGAAAACAAAAGTGTGGGTAAGAAACATTGGCTACATGCCAATTTTTATTTCTGAGAGAAATTTTTACACAAATAATCATCTTCTTTATCTTACAAAACCAAAAAAATCCTAAAATTAATCCCACAAATCCAAATTAGCAGAACTTAGAGTAACAAAGTCAGAGCCAGTCTTGTCACCTGCACGCTAATTTGATAAATCAAACTGCTTTGCAGGGGTAGGGGAGGACTGCATCTGCTCCTGTGCAGAACTGATGATGACTTTCAGCCCTTAAATAACGACAACTGTCACACAGCTCTTTTTTTAAAAGAAAGATGTATATCCAGGAAACCCAGTGGAATATGTTACTTCTGAAATTCCCATAAAAGCTGTAAGGCAGCCAAGTGTTGACGGTATTCAAGGACAGTAAAAGTTTGCACTCTTAATGACCATTGACAGGCTTTGTGCCAATATTCAAACAATACGCTTTTCACTATCAATGCAAAGGTGAGGAAAGAAATACAATATTACATCATACGTGAACACAGAGCTACTATATTTGTATAAAAGAATCACTACTTATCTGTTGTTTTAAATGAAGTCCCGTCCAGGCATTAAGCTGGAATCTAAACGTTGACAGTGCCTAATCTCAACTCCCAAGATAAACAAAAAGAGTTTATGTGTCAAGACTGATTCTCTTTGGCCGCAGTGGATACCATTTTCTCTGGGGGCAGTCTTTAGTTCGCTTTCTTCTCAGTACCAAGTCAGTGTCTTTCCTAGCCGAAGTGTCTGCTGGTGTGGTTTCTATTTGTGCTATAAAGCTCTCAGGTTTAACATCTGGTTTCCTACAACAACTGGAAAACACTTCTTGGTGAACTCTCTGGAGCTGGATAACAGGCTGCATCTTTAAAACTTGGGAAAATCCATCTCCTTGTTCAATTAATGCAGGCAAGGACTTAAAAAACAAACAACAGTAATACTTAACATTAACCTCAGGTTGAAACGCAAACACAGAGATAGACACAACTCTTGAGTATTTTAACTCTTCAGGTCAAGGCTTTTTCTAAAACCTAATTTTTTAGGTCATAGATATTCAACTTTACCTTAAAATACCAGTTTTAGCTGAGGAATTTTCACAAAAAGCTAAAACTAAAAAGATATGTTCTGTTCCTATAATGCCTGGTAGTAAAATAAAACTCTGGCAAAAACAGGAGGTAACACAATTTCAGAGTTTAAAATTTAATGTCTGAAATTCCATATTTTAGGATAGTAAGTATTTTAGAAATGATAATTATCAAGAGCAGGGATCAGCACATTTTTCCTGTAAAGGGCCATACAGTAAACATTTTAGGCTCTGAGGGCCTTTACATCTCTGTCGCAACTATTCAACTTTCCTGTTGTAATGTAAAGAAGCCATAAACAATAAGTAAATGAATGTACATGGCTGTGTTCCAAAATAGTTTTATTTACAGAAACAGGTGGCAGGCTGGATTTTACCCTGTCCCACCAGTTTGCCAACTCCTGATTAAGAACATGTTATGAGAGAAGTGTGAGTACCAGAAAATCATGGCATCAGTACAAACCACAAAAGAATGTTACAGAAGATGATCAAAACAGAGGAGATTCTGAAGGAGTTTTAAAATAATTTTCATGTACTAGAAATCTAAATATTTTCTGTTTGGGCAAAATAAATGTCAATAGTATAAACAATTTTATGATAATAATATTAAAACTCCAAGTTGGATATGCAGTTGATGGAAGAAATTTTCACATATTGAGGTATGGGGAAATCACTCTGGCTTATACATGATTTAGCCTGAACTTTATGCTAACTGAAACAGCCTGTCTTGTGGCCTGTTAAACATACACTGTACCTCTGCTTTCATCATTAAAGAAAAGAATTTGTTCATCATCCACTTACATAAAGGGTTAAGGTGCAACCCACTGCAGCCACCCAAGACAGTGAGCCCTCAGGGGAATTCAGGCATTCTGTGCTTTGGATGTACAGGCTTCTAGATAGTTAAGATGCATATTTAAGGATGAATTTCAATAAACCCAGATTCTTGCATCTTCCCATACACAGAAAAAATCCTAAATTCATTAACTTGAGATGTCTGTTCTTTGTGGTTAGCAGTAATCTTTTACCAAGCTATAACATTGACCACATTTTTTCCAGCCAAACAAGTTCATGTATCCTGGCTCCTCCCCTACCCCTTCGGAGAAGTCCCAGCAGAGCTACTGAGAAGCTGTTTCCTGGGCTATAGTCCTCAGTTTGGCTCTAATAAAACTCTTCTTCTATTCTTACTGTATATTGTTTATTGATTATTTGCATCAACACAGTATAATATAGTGGTTAAGAGTATAGGCTCTGGAGCTAAACATCTAGGGTTTAAATCCTGGCACAATTATTTATTGGGGCAATCTACTTAGCCCCTCTGTGCCTTGGTTTCCTTATCTGTAAAACAGTAGCAGTACCTATCTCAGAGGGTTAGTGTAAGGATTAAATGAGAAAATATAATACATGTAAAGCAGTTAGATGGTGCTTAATCCATACTAAATGCTGACTAAATGTTAACTGGTATTATTATCCAAAATTGTTTGACAGATTGCTAACTCTCAGATCTCAAAAATAGAACCAACCTTTAAAGAAGCCAGGTATAATACTGGCACATAGTAGGTGCCTAATACATGTTAGTTATCCTGAATGTTACCGTCACTTAATAAATTCATTAAAGATCTATTTAAAAGACTACTGAGAATTCCTGTTATAACAGACTAAAACACCTATGAGTGCTAAAAGCAAACACCTAGCCACACACGTTATTCACTTATAATTCAGTATGCAGCTTTTACCTTCATGGCTTCACTGATCTCCTTAGCTATTGTTTCTCCTCTGCATTTCAAGTTTTCCATACGAGGGGCTGCAAAGAAACCGTCAAACAGTATTTTAGGCTTTTTATCTAATACCAAGTCATAAAAGACATGCAGATGCGATCTGGACAACAATCTGTTTGGACTATTCACCTTAGCTCAATCTTTCTTAGAATACTTTGTAATCTATTTAAAACAAGTGCCCTATTAAGTTTATCTAGATAAATAAAGACTGTGAAAATATTAGAATAGCAGAGAAAAACTTACGGTTATAAGTATAAAATGATAGACGGGGACGTCCCTGGTGGCACAGTGGTTAAGAATCTGCCTGGCACGGGTCTGAGCTCTGGTCCGGGAAGATCTCACATGCCACGGAGCAACTGAGCCCCTGCGCTACAACTACTGAGCCTGCGCTCTAGAGCCCACGAGCCACAACTACTGAAGCCCATGCACCTAGAGCCCGTGCTCCACAACAAGAAAAGCCACCGCAACGAGAAGCCTGTGCACTGCAACAAAGAGTAGCCCCTGCTCACCGCAACTAGAGAAAGCCTGCGTGCAGCAACGGAGACCCAATGCAGCCAAAAATCAATCAATCAATAATTTTTTTAAAATAAAATAAATAAAATGATAGACAACAAGAGTTGTACTATGAGTAGTCTTAACACTGTGTCCCTAAAACAGAACCTAAGGTTTGTTCTGCATATTATCTACCACTATGTTTAACATTTTCAAGCACTATCATCACATTTCAAAATAAATATAGGCTAATATTTGGTATCTGTAGTACTCTGAATTTTATAAAAGTAAAACATATTTGAACTAGAATATACAGTCACACTACATCAAGGACATCTAGATGGAGTTTCTGAAAAAGAAAATGTGGAATAGATTGTCAGTAATATTCATTTTTCTTTCCTTACTTCCTCAATGCTTTTCTTTTTTTAAAAATTATTTGTTTGTTTGTTTGTTTATTTATTTATTTATGGCTGTGTTGGGTCTTCGCTGCTGCACGTGGGCTTTCTCTAGCTGCGGCGAGCGGGGGCTACTCTTCATTGAGGTGCAGGGGCTTCTCGTTGTGGTTGTTTCTCTTGTTGTGGAGCATGAGATCTAGGCACGCGGGTTTCGGTAGTTGTGGCATGCAGGCTCAGTAGTTGTGGCACATGGGCTTAGTTGCTCTGCGGCATGTGGGATCTTCCCGGACCAGGGCTCAAACCCATGTCCCCTGCATTGGCCAGTGGATTCTTAACCACTGCATCACCAGGGAAGCCCCACTCGATGCTTTTCTGATTCCTAATACATTTTCTTTTCTTCCAATCTGTGTTACAAATGTTCATGCCTACTTCATAACAGAACTGCATATTTAATGATACCTCTGTATAAAAATCCTACTAAAACTCCAAGTGAAACTGGAGATAAGAAAAATCATTCCACTATGAAATCATCTACAAATTAGTTTTTAGAAGAGTAGTTCTCACTAGAAATTTCTTAAAGTCTAAGCAAGTATATAACTATGTTAAGAAGGCCACAGTTTTACTGACTTCAACAGATTGGCAAATAAGCCAAGCAAAGAATTTCTTTCATAGCTGCTCTTTTTCTTTTCTGACTTTTCTTGGCTCAAAAAAGTGAGAACACATTTAGAAAAAAGAAAATGAATAGCAAAGGCAACTGAGAGATGCCGGAGAGGGTGTGGAGAAAAGGGAAACCTCTTGCACTGTTGGTGGGAATGTAAATTGATACAGCCACTATGGAGAACAGTATGGAGGTTCTTTAAAAAACTAAAAATAGAACTACCATATGACCCAGCAATCCCACTCCTAGGCATATACCCTTAGAAAACCATAATTAAAAAAGACACGTGCACCCCAATGTTCATAGCAGCACTATTGATAATAGCCAGGTCATGGAAGCAACCTAAATGTCCATCGAAAGATGAATGGATAAAGATGTGGTACATATATACAATGGAATGTTACTCAGCCTTAAAAAGGAACGAAATTGGGTCATTGTAGAGACGTGGATGGACCTAGAGGCTGTCATACAGAGTGAAGTAAGTCGGAAAGAGAAAAACAAATATCTTTTTATTAATGCATGTGTGTGGAATCTAGAAAAATGGTATAGATGATCTTATTTGCAAAGCAAAAACAGAGACACAGATGTAGAGAACAAACATGGATATAAAGGGGGAAGGGGCAGGGTGGGATAAACTGGGAGATTGGGACTGACATATATATACTATTGATACTATGTATAAAATAGATAACTAATGAAAACCTACTGTATAGCACAGGGAACTCTACTCAATGCTTTGTGGTGACCTAAATGGGAAGGAAATCCAAAAAAGAGGGAATACACGTAATGTATAGCTGATTCACTTTGCTGTACAGTAAAAACACAACATTGTAAAGCAACTATACTCCAATAAAAATTAATTAAAAAAAAAAAGGAACTGAGAGAACGGGCACTTAAAGGAGAAAGGCAAAGGCAACATGACAGCGTCAGAAAAAGGGTTCTTGACCTTTTTTTGTTCCCAGAGATTTCTCTGGCAATTTGGTGAAGCCTATGGACCCCTTCTCAGAATATTTTTTAATGTATTTATTTTTTAAATTGAGGTATAATGTACATACAGTTAAATGCAGAACTTAAGTTTAGCATTCAATCACCTATGACAAATGTACACCAAAGACATGGGACATTTCCATCACTCCAGGAAGTTTTCTTGTGCCCCTTTCCCAATCTTCTATACAAGAAGCAACCACTCATCTGATTCTATCATTATACGTTAGTTTTGCTTACTCTAGAATTTCAGAACAATGTTTTAAAATATAATTTTAAAATATAATTACTTAAAAATTGTAATAGGTAATATAGGTGCTTCTTTATTAATGATTTAAACAAAAAGATCGAGTGGCAGGTCTAATTACCATAATAAGAAAATATGAGTATAAACAATATTGCGAGGTGTCTTCAACAACTGAAACTGAAAATACCTGTGGCTTCCAGTAGCAAAAAAAAAAAAAAAAAAAAAAAATTACAGGTACTGCTAATACTACCACCATTACCTGCATTCAATATCGAAGGAAATGCTAAATTTCAGTTTGAGGTTAATAAAAATAACAATGTAATTTTTTTCCTCTCCAAGTTTACAGCCTCCTATATTTTCAGGACCCTTGCCTTAAAATAGTATGCTAATTTAATTTTAATTCTTTTACGATTTGGGGACATTCCCCCAAGAGCACTCAGGCAATTATTAAATTTTCCCCTGGGTATGGCAAATAAATGATCCAACCTTCAGTACTCTTGTAGCAATCTGGCTTCCAGCCAGGCCCACATTCTCTCCTCATCAAACTTGCACACCTGTTTGGAGCTGCCCATTCTTCTAACATTTATTATGTACTTCCCATGGACAAATACCAGCAGTAGGGACTCAGAGTAAGGAAAAATGGTCTCTGCCCCTCAAGGAACTTTCAGTTTAAAAGAGAGAGACACATGGAAACATATAGAAACAAGTCATACTTTTTCAGAATCAGCTCAAACTTGCCCCAGGCAGGCTCTAATTTCCATGATCATTGTCACACACTCCACTCCCTGCCTGAACTGACCATCCCCCTGTGACAGGCTCCCACTGGGTCCTGAACAGTTCCAGTAAAATACCTGGAAGACTCCACTGCACTAACTTGTCTAAATGAGTGTTTCTCAACCCTATCGGATCTAACCTTCCCCTTTAAAACGTATTTTGTAAAGTCCCCTTTGCTATTCTAAAATAAATTTCATAGATATTTCTACACACATAAATGGAAATATAGACATATATACTTATCATAATAGAATATTATTTAATATGTTCAGATCCAAGCATATCAAAAAAATGTAATGAAGTACTCAGATGCCTGTACCTATTTATACTGGGTACATTTGGATTTAGGAAAATTTATATTTAGAAGCTATTCTATACAGAAAACAAAAGATCAGAGAAATAACAGATTAGATTTATTTGAATATGATGAGGAGGAAATAATCTTAAGAGTGTAGATAACATACCAAGACAAAATACAGGAGGTTGAAATGGTGAAAATTAGGAAGTACAATATATCTACAAATGAGTAGTATTTCAAAATCATTTTATTAACAAAAATATGAGATTCCTACCTTTCGCATGCTTCTATTAATTCAGTAACATTTGGTTCTATTAAAAGGACTCTCAAATCTTCTATTACGTATTTCCCATTAGCTTTGTTCTACACACAATGCTCTAAGTAATTCATCATCTTTTGAAAAAAGGGAGTATGAAAGTTGTAACTGCATCTAAAACATTTCATAATTAGACTGATAAAATGTAACTGGTTGCAAAGAGTTGTTTCTTTTTAGTTCAATTTACCTTTCCTGTGCATGTAAACTAACAGAGATAGAAAGAATATTTGAAGAAATATGATGATGTAAGTCAGGATGGTGGATACCTCTGATAGCAGCAGAATACTGACAAGCAAGGAATGTAAGTAAACTTTCTTGGGTACAGAGTGTCTGTAAAGTTGGGAAGCAGAATAAATGTGTGCTACTTAACATTTGCAAATAATATACTCAATATCTTTTCCTTCAACCTCAAATTACCTTTTCAAGTAAAATTTAAAACAATGGATCCGGCCAGCTCTGGAGGCGCCCCACCAGCCAAAGCCGCGACAGTCCTGGGGACTGTGGGCAGGTTGTTTCAACAAGTAACTTAAAGACAAAACGGAAAAAGAAGGAGGTGTACACCTGAGATCATGGTGATGTGAAACCAGGGATGGCCCCTTGTGCCAGATCACTCATCCTGGAGTGAGCAAGCTGCCATGTCATGAGGACACTCAAGCAGCCCTAAGGAAAGAGCCATGTGGCAAGGAACTGAGGCCTCCTACCTACAGCCACAACACTTAGGACAAGAGCTTCAAGATGGCAGAAGAGTAAGATGTAGAGATCACCTTCCTCCCCACAAATACATCTATATGTGGAACAACTCCTACAAAACACCTACTGAACACTGGCAGAAGACCTCAGACCTCCGAAAAGGCAAGAAACTCCCCACGTACCTGGGTAGGGCAAAAGAGAAAAGTAAAAACAGACAAAAGAACAGGGACTGTACCTGCACCTCTAGGAGGGAGCTGTGAAGGAGGAAAGGTTTCCACACACTAGGAAGCCCCTTCGCACGCGCAGACTGCGGGTGGTGGAGGGGGCGGAGCTTCAGAGCCATGGAGGAGAGCGCAGCAACAGGGGTGCGGAGGACACAGCAGAGACATTCCCGCACAGAGGATCGGTGCCAACCAGCACTCATCTGCCCGAGGCTTGTCTGCTCACTCGCTGGGGCGAGTGGGGGCTGGGAGCTGAGGCTCAGGCTTCGGAGGTCAGAGCCCCACGGAGAGGACTGGGGTTGGCTGCGTGAACACAGCCTGAAGGGGTTAGTGCACCACGGCTAGCCGGGAGGGAGTCCGGAAAAAAGTCTGGAGCTGCTGAAGAGGCAAGAGACTTTTTCTTTCCTCTTTGTTTCCTGGTGCGAGAGGAGTGGGTAGATTAAGAGCGCTGCTTAAAGGAGCTCCAGAGACGGGCACAAGCCTCGGCTACCAGCGCAGAACTCAGAGACAGGCATGAGATGCTAAGGCTGCTGCTGCAGCCACCAAGAAGCCTGTGTGCAAGCACAGGTCACTCTCCACACCTCCCCTCCCAGGAGCCTGTGCAGCCCGCCACGGTCAGGGTCCCGTGATCCAGGGCCAACTTCTCCGGGAGAACAAACGGCGCGCCTCAGGCTGGTGCAACATCACGCCGGCCACTGCTGCCGTAAGCTCGCCCCGAATCCGTACCCCTCCCTCCCCCCTGCCCCGGCCTGAGTGAGCCAGAGCCCTCGAATCAGCTGCTCCTTTAACCCTGTCCTGTCTGGGTGAAGAACAGACGCACTCAGGCGACCTACACGCAGAGGCGGGGCCAAATCCAAAACTGAACCCCGGGAGCTGTGCAAACAAGGAAGAGAAAGGGAAATCTCTCCCAGCAGCCTCAGGAGCAGCGGATTAAATCTCCACAATCAACTTGACATACCCTGCATCTGTGGGATACCTGAATAGACAACGAATCATCCCAAATTGAGGAGGTGGACTTTGGAAGCAATGATACATATATTTTTTTTCCCTTTTTCTCTTTTTGTGAATGTATATGTGTATGCTTCTATGTGTGATTTTATCAGTATAGCTTTGCTTTTACCATTTGTCCTAGGGTTCTGTGTGTCTGGTTTTTTGTTTTTTGGTTTTTTTAGTATAGTTTTTAGCACTTGTTATCATTGGTGGATTTTTTTGGTGTGGCTGCTCTCTTCTTTCTTTCTTCCTTTCATTTTTTTTATTACTTAAAAATTGTTTTTTATTAATTACATTTTATTTTAATAACTTCATTTTATTTTATCTTCTTTCTTTCTTTTTCTCCCTTTTATTCTGAGCCGCGTGGATAAAAGGCTCTTGGTGCTCCAGCCAGGCATCAGGGCTGTGCCTCTGAGGTGAGAGAGCCAAGTTCAGGACACTGGTCCACAAGAGATCTCCCAGCTCCAGGTAATATCAAATGGCGAAAATCTCTCGGAGATCTCCATCTCAACACCAAGACCCAGCTCCACTCAATGACCAGCAAGCTACAGTGCTGGACACCTTATGCCAAACAACTAGCAAGACAGGAACACAACCCCACCCATTAGCAGAGAGGCTGCCTAAAATCATAATAAGGCCACAAACACCTCAAAACACACCACCAGATGTAGACCTGCCCACCAGAAAGACAAGATCCAGTCTCATCCACCAGAACACAGGCACTAATCCCCTCCAGGGACTACACAACCCACTAAACCAACCTTAGCCACTGGGGGCAGACACCGAAAACAATGGGAACTATGAACCTATAGCCTGCAAAAAGGAAAGCTCAGACACAGTAAGGTAAGCAAAATGAGAAGACAGAGAAACACACAGCAGATGAAGGAGCAAGGTAAAAACCCACCGGACCTAACAAATGAAGAGGAAAAAGGCAGTCTAACTGAAAAAGAAGTCAGAATAATGATAGTAGGGGCTTCCCTGGTGGCGCAGTGGTTGAGAGTCCGCCTGCCGATGTAGGGGACACGGGTTCATGCCCCGGTTTGGGAAGATCCCACATGCCGCGGAGCGCCTGGGCCCGTGAGCCATGGCCGCTGAGCCTGCGCGTCCGGAGCCTGTGCTCCGCAACCGGACAGGCCACAACAGTGAGAGGCCCGTGTACCGCAAAAACAAAAAAAAAAGAATAATGATAGTAAAGATGATCCCAAACCTTGGAAACAGAATGGAGAAAATACAAGAAATATTTAACAAGGACCAAGTAGAACTAAAGAGCAAACAAGCAGTGATGAACAACACAATAAATGAAATTAAAAATTCTCTAGAAGGGGTCAATAGCAGAATAACTGAGGCAGAAGAACGGATAAGTGACCTGGAAGATAAAATAGTGGAAATAACTACTGCAGAGCAGAAGAAAGAAAAAAGAATGAAAAGAATTGAGGACAGTCTCAGAGACCTCTGGGACAACATTAAATGCACCAACATTCGAATTACAGGGGTCCCAGAAGAAGAAGAGAAAAAGAAAGGCACTGAGAAAATATTTCAAGAGATTATAGTTGAAAACTTCCCTAATATGGGAAAGGAAATAGTTAATCAAGTCCAGGAAGCACAGAGAGTCCCATACAGGATAAATCCAAGACGAAACACGCCAAAATACATATTAATCAAACTATCAAAAATTAAATACAAAGAACAAACATTAAAAGCGGCAAAGGAAAAACAACAAATAACATACAAGGGAACCCCCATAAGGTTAACAGCTGATCTTTCAGCAGAAACTCTGCAAGCCAGAAGGGAGTGGCAGGACATATATAAAGTGATGAAGGGGAAAAACCTACAACCAAGATTACTCTACCCAGCAAGGATATCATTCAGATTTGATGGAGAAATTAAAACCTTTACAGACAAGCAAAAGCTAAGAGAATTCAGCACCACCAAACCAGCTTTACAACAAATGCTAAAGGAACTTCTCTAGGCAGGAAACAAAAGAGATGGAAAAGACCTACAATAACAAACCCAAGACAATTAAGAAAATGGTAATAGGAACGTACATATTGATAATTACCTTAAATGTAAATGGATTAAATGCTCCCACAAAAATACATAGACTGGCTGAATGGATACAAAAACAAGACCCGTATATATGCTGTCTACAAGAGACCCAATTCAGACCTAGGGACACATACAGCCTGAAAGTGAGGGGACGGAAAAGTATACTCCATACAAATGGAAATCAAAAGAAAGCTGGAGTAGCAATTTGCATATAAGACAAAACAGACTTTTAAAAAAGACTATTATAAGAGACAAAGAAGGACACTACATAATGATCAAGGGATCAATCCAAAAAGAAGATATAACAATTGTAAATATTTATGCACCCAACAAAGGAGCACCTCAATATGGCAAATACTAACATCCATAAAAGGGGAAATCGACAGTAACACAATCATAGTAGGGGACTTTAACACCACACTTTCACCAATGGACAGATCATCCAAAATGAAAATAAATAAGGAAATACAAGCTTTAAATGAGACATTAAATAACGTGGACTTAGTTGATAATTATAGGACATTCCATCCAAAAACAACAGAATACACTTTCTTCTCAAGTGCTCATGGAACATTTTCCAGGATAGATCATATCTTGGGTCACAAATCAAGCCTTGGTAGATTTAAGAAAATTTAAATCATATCAAGTATCTTCTCCAACCACAATGCTATAAGACTAGATACCAATCACAGGAAAAAAGCTGTAAAAAATACAAACACATGGATGCTAAACAATACACTGCTTAATAACCAAGAGTTCAGCGAAGAAAGCAAAGAGGAAATCAAAAAAATACCTAGAAACAAATAACAATGAAAACACAATGACCCAAAACCTATGAGATGCAGCAAAAGCAGTTCTAAGAGGGAAGTTTATAGCAATACAATCCTACCTCAAGAAACATCTCAAATAAACAACCTTACAACTAAAGCAATTAGAGAATGAAGAACAAAAAACACCCAAAGTTAGCAGAAGGAAAGAAATCATAAAGATAAGATCAGAAATAAATGAAAAAGAAATGAAGGAAATGATAGCAAAGATCAATAAAACTAAAAGCTGGTTTTTGAGAAGATAAACAAAATTGATAAACCATTAGCCAGACTCATCAAGAAAAAAAGGGAGAAGACTCAAATCAATAGAATTAGAAATGAAAAAGAAGAAGTAACAACTGACACTGCAGAAATACAAAGGATCATGAGAGACTACTACAAACAACTACATGCCAATAAAATGGAGAACCTGGAAGAAATGGACAAATCCTTAGAAATGCACAACCTTCCGGAGTGAACCAGGAAGAAATAGAAAATATGAACAGGCCAATCACAAGCAATGAAATGGAAACTGTGATTAAAAATCTTCCAACAAACAAAAGCCCAGGACCAGATGGTTTCACAGATGAATTCTATCAAACATTTGGAGAAGAGCTAACACCTATCCTTCTCAAACTCTTCCAAAATATAGCAGAGGGACGAACACTCCCAAACTCATTCTATGAGGCCACCATCACCCTGATACCAAAACCAGACAAAGATGTCACAAAGAAAGAAAACTACAGGCCAATATCACTGATGAACATAGATGCAAACATCCTCAGCAAAATACTAGCAAACAGAATACAACAGCACATTAAAAGGATCATACACCATGATCAAGTGGGGTTTAACCCAGGAATGCAAGGATTCTTCAACATACGAAATCAATGAATGTGATACACCATATTAACAAATTGAAGGAGAAAAACCATGTGATCATCTCAAAAGATGCACAGAAAGCTTTTGACAAAATTCAACACCCATTTATGATAAAAAACCCTCCAGAAAGTAGGCATAGAGGGAACTTACCTCAACATAATAAAGGCCATATATGACAAACCCACAGCCCACATCATCCTCAATGGTGAAAAAACTGAAACCATTTCCAATAAGATCCGGAACAAAAGAAATAAAAGGAATCCAAATCAGAAAAGAAGAAGTAAAGCTGTCACTGTTTGCAGATGACATGATACTATACATGGAGGATCCTAAAGATGCTACCAGAAAACTACTAGAGCTAATCAATGAATTCGGTAAAGTAGCAGGATACTAAATTAATGCACAGAAATATCTTGCATTCCTATACACTAATGATGAAAAATCTGAAAGTGAAATTAAGAAAACACTCCCATTTACCATTGCAACAAAAAGAATAAAATATCTAGGGATAAACCTACCCAAGGAGAAAAAAGACCTCTATGTAGAAAATTATAAGACACTGATGAAAGAAATTAAAGATGATACAAATAGATGGAGAGATATACCGTGTTCTTGGATTGGCAGAATCAACATTGTGAAAATGACTATACTACCCAAAGCAATCTACAGATTCATCGCAATCCCTATCAAACTGCCACTGGCATTTTTCACAGAACTAGAACAAAAAATTTCACAATTTGTATGAAAACACAAAAGACCCCGAATATCCAAAGCAATCTTGAGGGAAAAAACAGCTGGAGGAATCAAGTTGCCTGACTTCAAATTATACTACAAAGCTACAGTAATCAAGACAGTATGGTACTGGCACAAAAACAGAAATATAGATCAATGGAACAGGATAGAAAGCCCAGAGATAAATCCACACACACATGATAACCTTATCTTTGATAAATGAGGCAAGAATATACAGTGCAGAAAAGACAGCCTCTTCAATATGTGGTGCTGGGAAAACTGGACGGCTACATGTAAAAGAATGAAATTAGAACACTCCATAACACCATATACAAAAATAAACTCAAAATGGATTAAAGACCTAAATGTAAGGCCAGACACTATGAAACTCTTAGAGGAAAACATAGGCAGAACACTCTATGACATAAATCACAGCAAGATCCTTTTTGACCCACCTCCTAGAGAAATGGAAATAAAACCAAAAATAAATAAATGGGACCTAATGAAACCTAAAAGCTTTTGCACAGCAAAGGATACCATAAATAAGACAAAAAGACAACCCTCAGAATGAGAGAAAATATTTGCAAATGAAGCAACTGACAAAGGATTAATCTCCAAAATTTACAAGCAACTCAGGCAGCTCAATAACAAAAAAACACACAACAGAATGCAAAAATGGGCAGAAGACCTAAATAGACATTTCTCCAAAGAAGATATACAGATTGCCAACAAACACATGAAAGAATGCTCAACATCATTAATCATTAGAGAAATGCAAATCAAAACTATAATGAGAATCATCTCACACCGGTCAGAATGGCTATCATCAAAAAAATCTACAAACAATAAATGCTGGAGAGGGCGTGGTGAAAAGGGAACCCTCTTGTACTGTTGGTGGGAATGTAAATTGATACAGCCACTATGGAGAAGAGTCTGGAGGTTCCTTAAAAAACTAAAAATAGAACTACCATACGACCCAGCAGTCCCACTACTGGGCATATACCCTGAGAAAAACATAATTCAAAAAGAGTCATGTACCACAATGTTCACTGCAGCTCTATTTACAATAGCCAGGACATGGCAGCAACCTAAGTGTCCATCAACAGATGAATGGATAAAGAAGATGTGGCACATATAAACAATGGAATATTACTCAGCCATAAAAAGATACAAAATTGAGTTATTTGTAGTGAGGTGGATGGATGTAGTCTGTCATAGAGTGAAGTAAGTCAGAAAGAGAAAAACAAACACCATATGCTAACACATGTATATGGAATAATTTTTAAAAAAAGGTCATATAGAACCTAGGGGCAAGATGGGAATAAAGACGCAGACCTACTAGAGAAACGGACTTGAGGATACGGGGAGGGGGAAGGGTAAGCTGGGACAAAGTGAGAGAGTGGCATGGACATATATACACTACCAAATGTAATACAGACAGCTAGTGGGAAGCAGCCACATAGCACAGGGAGATCAGCTTGGTGCTTTGTGACCACCTAGAGGGGTGGGATAGGGAGGGTGGGAGGGAGGGAGATGCATGAGGGAAGAGATATGGGGACGTATGTATATGTATAACTGATACATTTTGTTATAAGCAGAAACTAACACACCACTGTAAAGCAATTACACTCCAATAAAGATGTTAAAAAAATAAAATAAAACAATGAGTCTAACTGCTAAAATGTAAAAAAATGTAATAAATAGGATATTTTCCTGATGTTTACAGATTTTCTGGACACTTTGACTGAATTTATTGTACACATGAAAATATAATGGGCACATTATTTGAAAATGTAACATACTATTTAAAAATAAGTTTATCGTATATTTCCCAACTATGCACTCTATCTAGATCCAGGTGGCAGTTACATGTCTTAATGTGTACGTGTGTTTACCAACTCATCAAGCTGTGCACTGTATATTATAGCTCAGTATATACAAATATACACACAATAATGAACAGAATCTTCTTTTAACATTTACTCTTGAAAGTTCTTACTTTTATGTATAGAGTAAGGCAATCGTTTTCTTCTTCATCGCTATTGCATGAATCTATCATCCAAGGGATTCTTAACTTTTTTTTATAAATACATGCTACTTAAAAAAATGTTTCTTCTATAAACCCACAATGACGGACAGTAGCTGTTTTCCATCTGTTGCACAGGCAAAGACAACGTAAAAAGCACCAAGAACTTTGGGTTTGTGAGTAAAATGGAGTTAGGTCCCATGCTTGGATAACTATGAACAGATTTTCACACATGAATGTTTGGTGGAACATTCTAAAGTTGTGCTGCACTTATAAGACATTTAGTATTCCTGGCCCCTGACTACAAAATGCCAGCTTGTACCCTCCCATTACTGTGGTAACAGAAACTTCCCCCCACTTTTTCAAAGGGCCGCTAGGGGGCAGTACTGCCTCCAGTGAGAACCATGGTGTTCTTTTTCACCTTTCAGAATTTCCCTGGGAACAAGAACCTCATTCTCTTAATTTTGGATGGTCTAGTGCTGAGCATAGTGCCTGACATGTAGAGTAGGTGCTTAATAAGTATGACAGATCAAGGCTATGATAAAGTATGCTATGGAGGCACAAAGAGAGGTGAGGTCAACCTAACAGGGGAATTGAAAGGAGAGTAAAAACTTCATGGATGTTGTAAGAGAGTTGCCTAGCCTAAGAGGATTTGGATGGCTGGGGGTGAGTGGGAATAGGAGGTGGGTGGTAGAGGATGTGCTATACCAAAACAAGGGAATAAATCAAGAAAGAAGAAAACACAGGAACCAGGAAACATGATCCAAAACAGAGAAGTAAAGGAAATTCCCAGGATGATGAGGAAAGGAACAGACAGGATGAAAGCTTTGCAGCAGGCCTAGAGAGCAAACAGTCCAGATTAGACTAGGAAGACAAACGGCTCCCAGAGGAATACCTCCAAGAAAAAAAGGAAAGGGTTTTAAAAATGGATTTGATGGATGACCATTTGATGGAAGTGTTTACTATACTGAGAGGAATTTTACAGTTCTATTGAAGTGTTTGGGAAAGAATTAGTGAAAGACACAACAGCAAACAAAGCAAACAGAAAAATAAAGCATTCTGAAGGGGGATGGGAAGATGTTCAAGAAAGAAAATATACTCATAGTATGATTACCTGACTCATTTGAAGAACATTTAACATAACAATATCAATGCTAAATACTAGTGATTATTTCTGACAAAAAATAAGAGATTACAAGTAAAGCTGATGTGTGTAGATTATTCTCTTGAGAAACCTGGCTATGAAAAGGAGGAGAGTTCAGGGAAAAGAAACACAATGGCATGAAAGCTTTCCCTACTTGATCCTACGACAGCCCATTTGTGTAGTATTATGGGCTGTCACATATTGCCAATTAATCTTATGTAATAACTTTAGCAACTCTGTGAGGCAAGCAGGTTTCATCAGCCTCCTTTTATAGACAGGGAAAAAGAAGCTGTTGAGGGCTGAGAAATGTATCTGAACTGAATGAATAAATGAATAAACACTGAACAGAATTAGAACCCACAGCACATGCTCTTCTGTATTCTATACATAATTTTCCAAAATATCACTTTGCCAGGAATTATACTATACTCAGAAGAATGATCAAAAATTAGCTCCAATATAATGAAAATCTCTTGAAATAAAAATAAGTTATGCCTGGTAAAGAATTAAAAGTAGGGCTTCCCTGGTGGCGCAGTGGTTGAGGGTCCGCCTGCCGGTGCAGGGGACACGGGTTCGTGCCCCGGTCCGGGAGGATCCCACGTGCCGCGGAGCGGCTGGGCCCGTGAGTCATGGCTGCTGAGCCTGCGCTCCGCAATGGGAGAGGCCCACGTACCACAAAAAAAAAAAAAAAAAAAAAAGAATTAAAAGTAGAATAAGTCTAGAGTTAAATTTGTTTCAACTATTAACATTACAGTACCATTTTCTTTCTTTTTAGTTAAGGGAATTAAATTCCTTTCTTTGAAAACTAAGGATCATCAATAATTTTAGGAATAAAACCAAACACACAAAGATTTTTTTTTCTTTGGCCGCGCCGTGTGGCATGTGGGATCTTCATTCCACACTCAGGGATCGAACCCACTGCCCCCGCATTGGAAGCACAGAGTCTTAACCACTGGACTGCCAGGGAAGTCCCAAAACACAAAAAGATTAAAAAAAAACACAAGGTGGGGGGGGGACACACAATTAAATATCACTAAACATGAAATGTCGGTAAATGTATCAAAAAAGCATTTATCAACATTAACATCTGCTTAGGAAATTTCAAAATATATAAACTTTTCAATCCCTCACTTAAGATTCCTTTTAATGAATTGTTCACTTTTTGTAACTAGTAAGAGCAGATACTCCTGATATACACCCATTTGACTTAATAATGTCTCACATGCAGACAGCTGGTCCCTGCCATGCAAGAGATGGGGGATGGGCTTCCTCCAGAAGCGTTCCCAATGGCTCTCTCCATAGCCTCGATGGGAACATCTTCATGGCACCACTGTTCATCCTCTCACCATAAACAAAGGTGTTTAGGAATCCAAACTATTCCCTCCTATTTAAACATCATGTATTAGAAATAATGTGCATCTGAAATGTGATTCTCCTAATGTTTTTCATCATAAATGTGCAGTATTGATATTTCAGCTACACTGTAGGTTACATAGATCTTTAAAGGGTAGCCTAGAAACTTATTCATTTATAATACCATTTGTAAATTTTTTTTTCAGGGGGAAATACAATTCAAATTCCAAAGCTCAGATTAAATATGAATGTCTGAAAATGTAAGTGGGTGACTACCTGTAAATATTCTGGCAGTGGCTTAAGCAAGTCATTAGTAGGAAAGAAGAGGAACTGCCTCTAAGTCCTCTGCTTGTAGGGTCAGCAAAAGAACTGGAACTATCATAAAGTCTACTACAGAGAAACTTAAAATAGCTCCCTGTCATCACTACATGTTTAGAGAAGGACAGGAAATAATTAAAAGGGAGTCTCATCGATAAACTTCAAATAACGTTTAAAAAATGATGATGATATGGAAGCAATGATTAGTTTTACTAATAGGATCACAAAAGGTTATAAGTGACCAATGAAAACTCATCCTATTAGTAGATAGTTAATTAAAAGATTGCTGCAAAGGTATTAAAAAGTTTGCTCTTAAAAATGTGGAAGTTATGCACCCTTGAGTACACTGCCTTCCCTAGTCACTTGCTTTCTAAAACACAGGGAAATGAAAAAGTGGAAATGAAAGATTGAGTAATCAGCCTTGTTTTGCCTTCAGGTCATTGCACTGACTAAACTAGGAAACATGAAATTCCAAAAGCCTGCACAAATTCAGAAATTCAGCAAAAAAGCATGAACTGAATGCTTCCTTTCTACTTCCACTGTATTTTATGAACATGTATGAGCAAGCATGCCTAACAGAGGATGTCTGGCTTGTACTAGTTTCTAAAGGGGTAACCAAAGGCATGAATAAGAACTATGAATTAAAAAGTAGCATCCCTGGTGAAAATGAAACCAAAAACTAAGCAGTGATTTATGACTTTCTGGAAGGTAACACTTCGCTACAATTTAAACACATCTGTTTAACACACCTGCTAGGTAGCAGGTATGTAATCCTCTGCAACCACTCCCACATACACCTCACCAGCTCCTTCAATATTGAAGAGTTGCATCTGTCTTAAGGTACCACATACTTTCAAACTCCTAGCTTGTGTTACCTGGTCTCAGCCAAGTCTCTAACCTTATCCTGTAATGCTCTTTCCCTCTATTTCTTCCACCACAGCTTCAGTGGTCTCTTGTTCTATACTCAACCTTATTCTTAACTTAGGAAACTTGTTCTAGCTCTTCTCTCTAACTGAAAAGTTCTTCCTCTTGATTGTCACAAGGTAAATTCCTTCTTGCTGCTTCCTCAGAAAAGTGTTTCCCGTCACCTAAACACACCACCCTAGCACTGATTTTACTTATTTATTTTCCTATTTGTTGATACTTTTCTTCTCCCACTAGAACATAAGCTCCACAGAGCAAGGACCCTGTCTGTGTTGTTCACCATTACATCCTCCACAGTGAGAACAGTTCTGGCATATAGTAGACATTCAATAAATATGCTGAATGGATGGGTGAATAATAATCAGGCAGTAAGTATTTACTGAGCATAATACTGTATCATGCTAACACAAAGTAAAAAGCTCATGAAGCAAACACAATAGTATAACAGTGTTTCATGCAAACACAAAGTAAAAAGCTCATGAAGCTTTCAGTTTTGTGAGAAACCATAAAGAAACACACAAATACATATCGTAACAAATGATATTAAGGAAATAAAAAAGGGTTATCATAGAGAACTGGAGAGAGGCTATTTTAGTTAGGGTAGTTAGGGAAGATCCTCTGAGGAGGTAGCGTTTAAATGTGAAAGAAAAATTGAGAAGATGTCAACCTTAGAAGCCCTGGGGAAAATAAACTCAGGCACTTATGGTTAATTAATCTACGACAAAGGAGGCAAGAATGTACAATGGATAAAAGACAGTCTCTTCAACAAGTGGTGCTGGGAAAACTGGACAGCTACATGTAAAAGAATGAAATTAGAACATTCTCTAGCACCACACACAAAAGCAAACTCAAAATGGATTAAAGACCTAAATGTAAGACTGGATACTATAAAACTCCTAAAGGAAAACATAGGCAGAAAACTCTTTAACAAAAATCACAGCAATGTTTTTTTTGGATGTGTCTCCTACAGTAATGGAAATAAAAACAAAAGTAAACAAATGGGACCTAATTAAACTTAAAACGTTTTGCACATCAAAGGAAACCATCAACAAAACAAAAATACAGCCTATGGAATGGGAGGAAATACTTGCAAACTATGTGACCAACAGGGAATTTCCAAAAATACACAAACACCTCATATGGCTCAATATCAAAAACAAACAAACAAAAAAACACCCAATCAAAAAATGAGCCCAGAGACTTCCCTGGTGGCACAGCGGTTAAGAATCCGCCTGCCAATGCAGGGGACACTGGTTCGAGCCCTGGTCCGGGAAGATCCCACATGCTGCAGAGCAACTAAGCCCGTGCGCCACACTACTGAGGCTGCGCTCTAGAGCCCATGAGCCACAACTACTGAAGCCCGCGTGCCTAGAGCCTGTGCTCCACAACATGAGAAGCCACTACAATGAGAAGCCCGTGCACTGCAACAAAGAGTAGCCCCTGCTCGCCGCAACTAGAGAAAGCCAGCGAGCAGCAACGAAGACCCAATGCAGCCCAAAATAAATAATTGTATTTAAAAAAAAAAGCAGAATACCTAAACAGACATTTCTCCAAAGATGATGTACAGATGGCCAACAGGCACATGAAAAGATGCTCAACATCACTAATTATTTAAGAAATGCAAATCAAAACAATAATGAGGTATCACCTCACACTAGTCAGAATGGCCATCATCAGAAAGTCTACAAATAAATGCTGGAGGGCTTCCCTGGTGGTGCAGTGGTTGAGAATCCGCCTGCCGATGCAGGGGACACGGGTTTGTGCCCCCGTCCGGGAAGATCCCACATGCCGCGGAGCGGCTGGGCCCGTGAGCCATGGCCACTGAGTCTGCGTGTCCGGAGCCTGTGCTCTGCAACGGGAGAGGCCACAACAGTGAGAGGCCCGCGTACTGCAAAAAAAATAATAATAATAAAATAAAATAAAAATAAATAAATAAATGCTGGAGAGGGTGTGGAGAAAAGGGAACCCTCCTACACTGCTGGTGGGAATGTAAATTGGTGAAGCCACTATGGAGAACAGTATGGAGATTCCTTAAACAACTAAAAATAGAGCTACCAGCAATTCCACTCCTGGGAATTTATTTGGAGAAAGCTACAATTTGAAAAGACACATGCACCCCAATGTTCATAGCAGCACTATTTATAATAGCCAAGACATGAAAACAACCTAAGTGTCTACTGACAGATGAATGGATAAAGAAGCTGTGGTATATATACACAATGGAATACTACTCAACCATAAAAAGAATGAAATAATGCCATTTGCAGCAACATGGATGGACCTAGAGATTATCATGCTAAGTGAAGTCAGACAGAGAAAGACAAATATCATCTGATACTGCTTATATGTGGAATCTAAAAATAATGATACAAATGAATTTATTTACAAAACAGAAATAGACTCACAGACATAGAAAACGAACTTATGGTTACCAAAGGGGAAAAGATAGGAGGAATAAATCAGGAGTTTGGGATTAAAATATACACACTACTATATATAAAATACATAACCAACAAGGACCTACTGTATAGCACAGGGAACTCTACTCATTATCTTATAGTAACCTACAATGGAAAATAACCTAAAATAAATAAATAAATATATGTGTGTATATATATATATATATATATATATATATATATATATATATATATATATACCACTTTGCTATACACCTGAAAGTAACCCAACATTGTAAATCAACTATATTTCAATAACAATTAAAAAAATAAAGAAGCATTGGGAAGAAGCATATGTGAAAGTGAGGCACTTTCAAAGAACTGAAAGATGGGGTCTAGGGCTACAGCAAAAAGTGCCTGAGGGGCCAGGTCATGTAAAGGAATGCTGAGAAGTTTGAAGTCTATTTTATATATATATATATATATATATATATATATTTTTTTTTTTTTTTTTTTTTTTTTGCATTACGTGGGCCTCTCACTGTTGTGGCCTCTCCTGTTGCGGAGCACAGGCTCCAGACGCGCAGGCTCAGTGGCCATGGCTCACGAGCCCAGCCGCTCTGCAGCATGTGGGATCTTCCCAGACCGGGGCACGAACCCGTGTCTCCTGCATCGGCAGGCGGACTCGCAACCACTGCACCACCAGGGAAGCCCTATTATATATTTTTTTTAATTGGAAGATTTTAGGATTTTAAGCAAAGGAATTAAAGTCGATTTGTGATTTTAAGAGTATCCTAGATTTTTTATTCAAGTTGGTCTTGGAAGTTCATAAACTCCCCACCTTTGTCCAAAACACCATTGGATAAATATAGAAAATTTTAAAAAACAAATCCCAAAGCATATATAAAGTAAACATTTCTTTGAACCAGAATAAAGCAGATGAGAAAAAGCTGTAAGTCAGTCTAAAGCTGCAGATCCACTGGTAGGCAGATGGTTAGGTAGGCAATAAGTAACCAGGAATTTGCTTCCCACAAGATAAAAGGGGATCAAAGTGCTCCAGAGGGGCAGGAAATGGGGAGAGTCGGCCTCATAATCAAACCAAGGGATGAAATGGAGTTTTCCTACCTTGAAAAGGAGGCTGGAAAAAAAAAAAACCTGACATTAACCACTGTGAGGAGCTGCAGCATACTTAAAGCTACACTAGAAGTTGATGGGAAACAGAAAATACCTCAAAGCCGGGGCCTAGATTAAGCTGCCTGCTGACTTAGTGACTAGATCCACTATCTCCAATCTTGTAGTGGAACAGAGGCCCCACAGTGTCAATTTAAGATATGGTTCTAGCCTGGGACTGTTCAGGGGCCAGATAAAAGGAAACCACAAAACTACTAGACAGGAAGAGGGGAAAGCAGCAATAAGAAAATAAGCACATGAAAAACTTAGTCAAGAAGCACTTGCTAAGCAAAATTCTTAAATACACGAAGAAATTACAACCATAAAAGACAGCCACTATAACCAATGTCAAGGAGAGGAACTTGCTGCAGATGGAATAAAAATAGAGAAATCTGAAAATGATTTTTAAAGGTTTAGGATCCTCCAATAGCTAAAGGAAATCATAACAGACATTACAGAAAAAAAATATGCTATGAAATAAAAACAAGAATACTACAAAAATAGAAAAAAATGATAAAGAAGCAAAGTTGAATGATTAAGTTAAAGATTTTCTAGAAGATGGGAGTCCTCAGATTGAAAGTACACACAGAGATCTGAGTGGAAGATGAGAAGAAAAAGGAAGCAAGCAAAACAAAACATCCACCCTACCCAAAACCAAAAAAATACGTGTATGACCTATTTAAATAAAATTGTGTGTATATGTACAAAAGCATAAAGAAACTACCAATAAGCAGCACAGAGCTGAACTATATGTTACATAGTTGAGTGAAAGAAAATCACGGAATATATTGTAAAATACTTACATATAAAAGATAAATAACTCAAAACTTCCTGTGCCTATCTGCCCACACACAAATGCACTGATAAAGATCTAAAATTAGACATTTCAAACAGTTACAGTAGTTATCTATTTGAAGGTGTGTGGCATCAGATAGACTTGGGAAGACAAGTATGGTGGACTTTCATTTTCTACTGTATAGACACCACTGATTATTTAAAAGTTTATATTACGCTTACATTTATTAAGAGAAAAAAACAAAAACTAATTATAAAAATATAAAACAGTTGAAAATAATAATGTCAGATCTATGGCAGTTGAATTGGAGGATTCTCCCATATACTTAGGTTAGAAGAGTAAGGTGTAGATAATCTGAATACATAAGTCAATTTTCTGTAAAATAAATTATGCTCCCCAAATGTCTAGTACATATGTATTTCTATATGATTACATGAGAAGAGAAAAATGGATAAATGGATTCATACCAGATTAATGTTGGACATCTAAAGGAGCAGTAGATGGGAAAGGAGAAAGGAGGCCAAAAATAAAAAATAAAATGCTATCCTTATTTTTTTTTAATTTAAAAAGAACATGTATAATTATGTACTTATTTCATAAATATTTCCTGAGTGTACTATGCCAGATAATGATCTTAAGAGCTAGGGGATACAAAAGTGGACAAAACAAAGTCCTTGTTCACAGGGAGTTTATAATACAGTGGGGAAGGGATGAAGACAATAAAATGAACAGAAATTACATAATGTCAGTAAGTAGTGGGGGAAATAAAGCAGGTTAAAGTGACAGAGTATGACCAAGGGGGTCAGGAGGGGATTTGACACAGATTGTCAGGGAAGACCTCTCTGATGAGGTAACACTTTGAACAGAATGAAGCTGAACAGATGGTGTTGAAACAAATGGATATAGACATACAAAACAATGAATAGCTGAATGAAGTGAGAGTGAGGCAGGTAGTTTCAGATAGGAACAGGGGAGCAGCAAGTATGAAAGCCACAGGGCCAGTGTGTGTTTGGCACATTCTTGGTGAAACAGAAAGAATGCTAGTGCAGCTGGAGCTCAGTAAACAAAGGTGAGAGTGGTAAGAAACTGGGGTCAGAGATGAAATAAGAGGAGCACTCAGGGACCAGGTCAGAGAGACTAAGGGACGTATGATGCGGAGCCACTGGAGACTTTTAAGCAGGGGGTGACATAATCTGATTATGCTTTAAAAAGAATCCGCTGTGTGGCAAACTGAAATGGAAGGAGACCGGTGAGGAGACTACTGTAGCAGTCCCACTAGGAGAATACAGTGACAAGGACAACAGCAGTAGAGATGGATTTGGTAGGAAGTAGTTGGATTCAGAATATATTTTCAAGATAAAGGCAGCAAGATCTTCAGGTAGATTGAAGGTGTAGCCTCAAGCAATATATTATAATACTTGGTCACTGGTTATAAACATATTAATAGTGATTACCTCTTGAGTACATGATTTTGTGTGATTTAAATTTGTTTCTTACGCTTTTAACACTTTGGGAATGTGAATGCATTTATACATAATCAAGAAAAAGCAATAAGGTTGCTTTCAACGTTTTAAAAAAAGAAGTGCACCTCAAGCATGATGCTACGTAAATAAAAATAAACATCTAGCCACATTATGGTAAAATTGCAGAACATTAAGAATACAAAAAGAATTCTGAAAAATCAGGAGAGAAAAAACAGATTATCTATAAAAGAATGGCAATTAGCCTCTCAGGAGACTTCTCATCAACAATGAATACCAGGCTTCCAGATTGGAAAAGAAGAAGTAAAACTATCTCTATTTGCCAATGACACGATATAATCTTTTATATAGAAAATTCTAAAGAATCCACTAAAAAACTATTAGAACTAATAAACGAGTTCAGCAAGGTTGTAAGATACAAGATCTAGATACAAAAATCAATTCTATTTTTATACAATAGCAATGAACAAACTGAAATTTTTTTTAAATTACATTTACATTAGCAACAAAACAAAAAAATACTTGGGAATAAATGTAATTAAAGAGGTGTTAAAAACTAGAAAACTTTGTTGAAAGGAATTAAAGAAGATCTAAATAAATGGAAAGATATTTGTTGTTCATGGATCAGAAAACTTAATATTAAAATAGAAATACTCCCATATTAATCTACAGTCTCAACACAGTCCCTATCAAAATTGCAGCTAGGGGGCTTCCCTGGTGGCGCAGTGGTTGAGAGTCCACCTGCCGATGCAGGGGACACAGGTTCGTGCCCTGGTCCGGGAAGATCCCACATGCCGCGGAGCAGCTAGGCCTGTGTGCCACAACTACTGAGCCTATGTGTCGGGAGCCTGTGCTCCGCAACGGGAGAGACCACAACAGTGAGAGGCCCGTGTACTGCAAAAAAAAAAAAAAAAAAAAAAAAAATTGCAGCTAGCTTCTTTGCAGAAATTGACCAATTGATTCTAAAATTTATATGGAAAGTTAAGGAACCCAGAATAGTTAAACAATCTTGGGAAGAAAAAATACAAAGTTGGAAGACTCACACATCCTGATTTTAAAACATACTGCAAAGCTATAATAATCAAGACAGTGTGGTAGTAGCCTAAAAACAGATATACAGATCAATGAAATAGAATTGTACATCCAGAAATAAACCCACGCATTACAGTTAACTGATTTCCAAGGGTGTCAACACCATTCAATAAGGTAAAGAATAGCCTTTTCAACAGATGGTGTTGAAACAAATGGATATAGACATACAAAAGAATGAAGTTGGACTCCTATCTCACACCATATACAAAAATTAACTCAAAATGAATCAAAGACCTAAATGTAAGAGCTAAAACTATACAACTCTTGAAAGAACCCTCAAATATAAATCTTCATGGCTTTATACTAGACAATAGTTTCTAAGATATGATACCAAAAGCACAAGCAACCAAGGGAAAAACATAAACTAGTACAAAAGTACAACTTTTGTACTTCAAAGGACATCACCAAGAAAGTGAAAAGACAACCCACAAAATGGCAGAAAATATTTGCAAATCATATATCTGATAACGGACTAGTTCCTGGAATATATAAAGGACCATTACAACTAAACAATGAAAAATAAATAACCCATTAGGAAGGCTATAATAAAAAAAACTGGGATGCTGGTGGGGGACCTCGATGCCCAAGGAGACGGGAGGAACCCCCGCGACGGGGTAGGATGAAGTCGGAGTGAGCGGGGGAGGAGAAGTGGAGGCTGGACAGGACAAGCACCTGAAGGGTGGATGGGAAGCGGTAGGGGTTCCCACAGCTGGGGGGGACCCTCAGGGGCTCAGAGGATGGGTGTACTACTCAGTGTGCATAGCATCTCCCCTGCCCGATCGGGCCCCAGAAAGCCTGCAGGGCTCCCACACCGGGTCCTCTGCCCTCCAAAGCCCCTTTGGATCACGTGGGTTCTAGGAGCATAGGAGGGAGATGGGGGGAGAAGAGGAGAGGCGGGTGGGAGGGGTCCTCTGACTGGAGAATAAGCAGAGGCGTAGCAGGTGTTTCCTCCACCCACTTTCCTCCACCCAGGAAGCCTGCTGGGCTCCCGGACCTGGTCCTCCGTTCTCTGGGGCACCCTCCAGCCTCATGGGTCCTAGAGTCTGGGAGGGAGGGAGGAGGGGGTAAGAAGACAGGCAGACAGTGTGAGGGGGAACCCTCCAGGACCAGAGGATCAGGGGAAGCCTAGCAGGCTTCCCAGTGCTAAGTACCCTGCCCTCCAAGGCCCCCCAACAGGCCACATGGGTCCTAAGGGCATAGGAGGGAGGGGGGGGAAGAGGAAAGGCAGATGGGGAGGGCCCACAGGTGTTTTCCCCGCCCACTCGGTCCCGGGAAGCCTATTGGGCTTCCAGGTCTGATCCCCTGCCTTCCGGGATCCCCTCCCGCCACATGAGTCCCAGGGAAATAGGAGGGAGGGAGTGGGGAGAAGAAGAGAGGCCAATGGGGAGGGGCCCTCTGGGATCAGAGGATTGGGGGGAACATGCCTAGCATTTCCCCCACCCACTCAGGCCCAGTGAGCCTGCTGGGGCCCTGAACTTGGTCCTCTGCCCTCCAAGGCCAAAGGGGCCTGGGCCCCTCCTGCTAAGCCTAAGCCCCACCCACACCCCCAGGACCTTTTCCTGCCCTATGGGTCCTAGGCATAGGCCCCATCCACCACCTAAACCTGTTCCTGCCTAAGCCCCACCCCCCACAGCAAAGGCCCTTTCCGACTTTTTTTTTCTTTTTCTCCTCTTTTATACTATTGTGGTTCTGTTTTACCTTCCAGTCATTGTTTCCTCTATATTTTAATTTTTTAATTCTTTTTAACATATCTGTTATTATTTTTCTAACCTAATTTTATTGTTTACTCTGTTATTGTTTTGCTCTTTTTTTTTTTTGCTGCCCCATGCAGCTTGTGGGATCTTGGTTCACGAGCCAGGTCGGGGGAGAGTTCCTGCAGTGGGAGCTCTGATTCCAAACCACTGGACTAACAGAGAACCTCAGACCCAAGGAATAGTCATCGAAGTGAGGTCTCCCAGAGGTCCTCATCTCAGCATCAAGACTCAGCTCTACCCAACAACCTACAAATTCCAGTGCTGGAAGCTTCAGACCAAACAACCAGTAAAATAGAAACACAATCCCACTCATAAAAAAAAAAAAGAGACGACAAAAAATATGTCACAGATGAAGAAGCAAGTAAAAAGCTACAAGACCAAATAAATGAAGAGGAAGTAGGCAACCTACCTATCAATTCAGAGTAATGATAGTAAAGATGATCCAGAATCTCGGAAATAGAATGGAGGCATGGATTGAGAAAATACAAGAAATGTTCAACAAAGATCTAGAAGAACAAAACAACAAACAAACAGATGAACACAGTACCTGAAATGAAAAAAATACACTAAAAGGAATCAATAATGGAATAACTGAGACAGAAGAATGAATAAGTGAGCTGGAAGACAGAATGGTGGAAATAACTGCTGAGGAGCAGAATAAAGAATAATGAATGAAAAGAATTGAAGACAATCTCAGAGACCTCCGGGACAACAATAAATACACCAATATTCAAATTATAGGGGTCCTAGAAGAAGAAGAGAAAAAGAAAGGGTCTGAGAAAATATTTGAAGAGATTACAGTGGAAAAATTCCCTAACATGGAAAAGGAAATGGTCACCCAAGTCCAGCAAGCGCAGAGAGTCCCATATAGGATAAACCCTAGGAGAAACACACCAAGACACATATTAATCAAACTAACAAAAATTAAATTCAAAGAAAAAATATTAAAAGCAGGAAGGGAAAAGCAAAAAATAACATACAAAGGAATCCCCATAGGGTTATCAGCTGATTTTTCATCAGAAACTCTGTAGGCCAGAAGGGAGTGGCAAGGATATACTTAAAGTGATGAAAGAGAAAAACCTACAACCAAGATGACCCTACCCAGCAAGGATCTCATTCAGACAGAGAAATCAAAAGCTCTTCAGACAATCAAAGGCTTTTCAGACAAGCAAAAGCTATGAGAATTCAGCACCACCAAACCATCTTTACAACAAATGCTAAAGGAACTTCTCTAGGCAGGAAAAACAAGAGAAGAAAAAGACCCACAAAAACAAACCCAAAACAATTAAGAAAATGGTAATAGGAACATACATATTGATAATAACCTTGAATGTAAATGGATTAAATGCCCCAACCAAAGGACACAGACTGGCTGAATGGATACAAAAACAAGACCCATATATATGCTGTCTACAAGAGACCCACTTCAGACCTAGGGACACATATTGACTGAAAGTGAATGGATGGAAAAAGATATTCCATGCAAATGGAAATCAAAAGAAAGCTGGAGTAGCAATACTCATATCAGATAAAATAGACTTTAAAATAAAGACTGTTACAAGACATAAGGAAGGGGGTTCCCTGGTGGCACAGTGGTTAAGAATCCGCCTGCCGGGCTTCCCTGGTGGCGCAGTGGTTGAGAGTCCGCCTGCCAATGCAGGGGACATGGGTTCGAGCCCCGGTCCGGGAAGATCCCACATGCCACGGAGCAACTAAGCCCGTGCTCCACAACTACTGAGCCTGTGGCTCTAGAGCCTGAAAGCTACAACTACTGAGCCCACAGGCCTAGAGCCCATACTCCACAACAAGAGAAACCACCGCAACGAGAATCCCAAGCACCGCAACCAAGAGTTGCCCCTGCTTGCCGCAACTAGAGAAAGCCCGCGCGCAGTAACTAAGTCCCAACGCAGCCAAAAATAAATAAATAAAATAAATAAATCTGTTTTTAAAAATCTGTTTAAGAAAAAAAGAGAGATAAGTTAGGACACTACACAGTGATCAAGTGATCAATCCAGGAAGAAGATATAACAATTATAAATGTTGATGTACCCAACATAGGAGCACCTCAATACATAAGGCAAATGCTAACAATCATAAAAGGAGAAATCAACAGCAACACAATAATAGTAGGGGACTTTACCACCCCATTTACACCAATGGACAGATCATCGAAACAGAAAATAAATAAGGAAACACAAGCTTTAAATGACACAGCAGACCACATAGATTTAATTGATATTTATAGGACAGTCCACCCAAAAGTGGCAGAATACACTTTATTCTCAAGTGCACACAGAATATTCTCCAGGATAGAACACATCTTGGGTCACAAATCAAGCCTCAGAAAATTGAGGAAAACTGAAATTGTATCAAGCATCTTTTCTGACCACAACGCTATGAGACTGGAAATCAATTACAGGAAAAAAACCCATAAAAATCACAAATACATGGAGGGTAAACAGCAGTGCACTACTAAACAATCAAGAGATCACTGAAGAAATCACAGAAAAAATTTAAAAATACATAGAACAAATGACGACAACGACCCAAACCCTATGGGACACAGCAAAAGCAGTTTTAAGAGGGTACGTTATAGCAATTCAACCTCACCTTAAGAAATAAGAAAAATAGACACAGACATAGAGAATGGACTTGAGGACAAGGGGAGGGGGAAGGGTAAGCTGGGATGAAGGGAGAGAGTGGCATGGACTTATATATACTACCAAGTGTAAAACAGATAGCTAGTGGGAAGCAGCTGCATAGCACAGGGAGATCAGCTTGGTGCTTTGTGATCACCTAGAGGGGTGGGATAGGGAGGGTGGGAGGGAGACGCAAGAGGGAGGAGATATGGGGATATATGTATACGTATAGCTGATTCACTATGTTATAAAGCAGAAACTAACATACCATTGTAAGGCAACTATACTCTAATGAAGATGTTAAAAAAATTTTTTTAAATAAAAAGAAATAATATAAATCTCAAATAAACGACCTAACCTTACACCTAAAGAAACTAGAGAAAGAATAACAAAGAAAACCCAAAGTCAGTAGAAGGAAAGAAATCATAAAGATCAGAGAAGAAATACAAGAAATAGAAATGAAGAAAACAATAGCAAAGATCAGTAAAACTAAAAGTCGGTTCTTTGAAAAGATAAACATTGAGAAACCTTTAGCCAGACCCCATCAAGAAAAAAAGAGAGGACGCAAATCAGTAAAACTAGAAATGAAAAAGGAGAACTCACAACTGACACTGCAGAAGTACAAAGGATTACAAGACTATTACAACAACTATATGCTAATAAAATGGACAACCACTAAGAAATGGACAAATTCTTGGAAAGTTAAAATTTTCCAAGACTGAGCCAGGAAGAACTAGAAAATATAAACAGACCTATCACAAATAATGAAATTGAAACCATAATTTAAAATCTTCCAACAAACAAAAGCCCAGGACCAGATGGCTTCACAGGCAAATTCTATCAAACACTTAGAGAAGTGCTAATGCCCATCCTTCTCAAACTCTTCCAAAAAACTGCAGAGGAAGAAATACTCCCAAATTCATTCTATGAAGCCACCATCATCCTGATACCAAAACCAGACAAAGATATCACAAAAAAAGAAAATTAGACCAATATCACTGATGAACACAGATGCAAAAATACTCAACAAAGTACTAGCAAACAGAATCCAACATATTATAAGGATCATACACCACGATCAAGTGAGATTTATCCCAGGAATGCAAGGATTCTTCATTATACACAAATCGATCAATGTGATACACCATATTAACAAATTAAGGAATAAAAACCATATGATCATCTCAATAGATGCAGAAAAAGCTTTTGACAAAATTCAACACCCATTTATGATAAATCCTCTCCAGAAAATGGGCATAGAGGGAACCTACCTCAACATATTAAAGGCCATATATGAGGGCTTCCCTGGTGGCGCAGTGGTTGGGAGTCCGCCTGCCGATGCGGGGGACGCGGGTTCGTGCCCCGGTCTGGGAGGATCCCACGTGCCGCGGAGCGGCTGGGCCCGTGAGCCGTGGCCGCTGAGCCTGCGCGTCCGGAGCCTGTGCTCCGCAATGGGAGAGGCCACAACAGTGAGAGGCCCGCATATCACAAAAGAAAAAAAAAAAAAAGAAAAAAAAAAAAAAAAAAAAAAAAAAAAAAAAAAAAAAAAAAAAATAAAGGCCATATATGATAAACCACAGCAAACATCATACTGAATGGTAAAAAACTGAAAGCATTTCCACTAAGATCAGGAACAAGACAAGGATGTCCACTCTCACCACTCTTATTCAACATAGTTTTGGAAGTCCTAGGCACGGCAATCAGACAAGAAAAGGAAATAAAAGGAATACAAATTGGAAAAGAAGAAGTAAAACTGTCACTGTTTGCAGATGACATGATACTATACATAGAAAATCCTAAAGATGCCACCAGAAAACTACTAGGACTAACCAATGAATTTGGTAAAGTTGCAGGATACAAAATTAATGCACTGAAGTCTCTGGCATTCCTATACACTAACAATGAAAACTCAGAAAGAGAAATCAAGAAAACAATTCCATTTACCATTACAACAAAAAGAATAAAATACCTAGGAATAAACCTACCCAAGGAGGCAAAAGACTTGTACTTAGAAAACTATACAACACTGATGAAAGAAATCAAAGATGACACAAACAGATGGAGAGATACACCATGTTCTTGGATTGGAAGAATCAATATTGTGAAAATGACTATATTACCCAAAGCAATCTACAGATTCATTGCAATTCCTATCAAACTACCAATGGCATTCTTCACAGAATTTGAACAAAAATTTTTACAATTTATATGGAAACACAAAAGATCCCGAATAGCCAAAGCAATCTTGAGTGAAAAAAACAGAGCTGGAGGAATCAAGTTACCTGACTTCAAACTATACTACAAAGCTACAATAATCAAGACAGTATCGTACTGGCACAAAAACAGAAATATAGATCAATGGTACAGGATAGAAAGCCCAGAGAGAAACCCACACACCTATGGTCACCTTATTTTTGATAAAGGAGGCAAGAATACACAATGGAGAAAAGACAGCCTCTTCAATAAGTGGTGCTGGGAAAACGGACAGCTACAGGTAAAAGAATGAAATTAGAACACTCCCTAACACCATACATAAAAATAAACTCCAAATGGATTAAAGAACTAAATTTAAGACCGGACACTATAAAACTCTTAGAGGAAAACATAGGAAAAACACTCTTTGACATAAACCACAGCAAGATCTTTTTTCACCCACCTCCTAGAATAATGAAAATACAAACCAAAATAAACAAATGGGACCTAATTAAACTTAAAAGCCTTTGCACAGCAAAGAAAACCATAAACAAGACAAAAAGACAACCTTCAAAATGGGAGAAAATATTTGCAAATGAAACAATGGACTAAGGTTTTTTTCTCCAAAATATACAAACAGCTCATGGAGCTCAATATCAAAAAAATAAACCACCCAATTAAAAAATGGGTGGAAGACCTAAATAGATATTTCATCAAAGAAGACATACAGATGGCCAAGAAGCACATGAAAAGAGGCTCAACATCACTAATTATTCGAGAAATGCAAATCAAAACTACAATGAGGTACCACCTCACTCCAGTCAGAATGGCCATCATCAAAAAATCTACAATAAATGCTGGAGAGGGTGTGGAGAAAAGGGAACCCTTTTGCACTGTTGGTGGGAATGTAAATTGATACAGCCACTATGGAGAACAGTATGGAGGTTCCTTAAAAAACTAAAAACAGAACTACCATAACACCTAGCAATCCCAATACTGGGCATATACCCTGAGAAAACCATAATTCAGAAGGACACATAGGGCTTCCCTGGTGGTGCAGTGATTAAGAATCTACCTGCCAATGCAGGGGACACGGGTTTGAGCCCTGGTCCGAGATGTGGAACAACTAAGCCCGTGCACCACAAATACTGAGCCTGCACTCTAGAGTCCCTGATCCACAACTACTGAAGACTGTGTGCCTAGAGCCCATGCTCCACAACAAGAGACTACTGCAATGACAAGTCCATGCACCGCAACGAAGAGTAGCCCCTGCTCACTGCAACTAGAGGAAGCCTGCATGCAGCAACGAAGACCCAACTTAGCCAAAACAAAAAAATTTTAAAAAAAGACACATGTACCCCAATGTTCATTGCAGCACTATTTACAACAGACAGGACATGTAAACAACCTAAATGTCCAACAACAGATGAGTGGATAAGGAAGATGTGGTACCTATGTACAATGCAATATTACTCAGCCATAAAAAGGAACAAAATTGGGTCATTTGCAGAGATGTGGATGGACCTACAATCTGTCATACAGAGTGAAATAAGCCAGAAAGAGAAAAACAAGTATCGTGTATTAATGTCTATATGTGGAATCTAGAAAAATTGTACAGATGAACCTATTTGTAGGGCAGGAATACAGACACAGACGTAGAGAACGGACATGTGGACACAGAGGGGGAAGGGGAGTGTGGGATGAACTGGGAGATTAGGTTTGACATAAATACACTACCATGTGTAAAATAGATAGTGGGAACCTGCTGTATAGCACCAGGAGCTCAGCTCTGTGCTCTGTGATAACCTAGATGGTGGGGAGGAAGTGGGGGAGGGAGGTCCAAGAGGGTGGGGATATAGGTAGACATACAGCTGATTCACTTCACTGTATAGCAGAAACTAACATAACATTGTAAAGCAATTCTACTCCAATTAAAAAAAAACAAAAAGACAGAAAATAACAAGAGCTGATGAGGATGTGGAGGAATTGGAACCCTCTAACACTGCTGGTGGAAATGTGAAATGGTGCAGCCACTTTGGAAAACAGTTCAACTGTTCCTCTAAACATAAGAGTTCCCATATGATCCAGCAATCCCATTCCTAGCTATATATACTCAAGAGAACTGTAAACATATGTCTACACAATAACTTGTACACAAGTGTTCACAGCAGAATTATTCATAACAACCAAAAGTAGAAACAACTCAAGAATAGCTATATATTGATAAATGGATAAATAAAATGTGATATGTCCATAAAATAAATATTTGGCAAAAAAAGAAATGAAATACTGATACATGCTACAACATGGACCTTGAAAACATGCTAATTCAAAGAAGCCATTCTTAAAGGATGACATATTACATGAGTTAATTTATAAGAAATGTCTAGAATAGTCAAATCTATAGAGATAGAAAGCAGATTAGTGGTTGCCTAGGGCCAGGGGAGAGGGATGAGAGATTAGGGGGAGAATGTGGGGTTTCTTTTTGAAGTGATGAAAATGTTTAAAAATTAATTATGGTGATGGCTGCATAAAATTCTGTGAATATCTAGTTGCACACTTTAAATGAGTGAACGGGATAGTATATGAATTGTACCTCAATAAAGCCACTAGAAAAAAATAAGTGTCAAAGATAATGATGTAATATATTCCATATGGTAAATGAAAGTAAATAAAACAAAATTCAAGAGCATGAAATAAAAACTAAGAGTCTACCGCCCACAGACTTTTACTCAAAGTACCTAAGAAACCCATCAGAGTAGTAAACCTAGAAGGAAGCGATGACAATTAGAGAGTTGGAACATTTTGCTATAAATTTAATTAATCACTGAGTGCAAAAAAGTAGCAACTATTGAAGTGTTTTTTAACAAGAGCTAAAGTTCTAGACACAAACAAGAAGGAAAATTGGGGGAGGGGTGTGCTTATTCAGTGGGTAAAGTGTAATAAAGTCCTTTTCTTGCCCAGGAGGGGACTTGAAATACTGTATAACTCCCGACTGTGTTAGATAATTTTAGAATTATAGTATGGTAAAATTTTACATGTAACACTACAGGAAAAGGAGCATAGCACATAGCTTCCAAACCAGAAAAAAGGAGAATAAAGAAAAATCTATCAACATGATAGATGGCAAAAAAGAGGGAAAATAGTAAAACTCCTATATTTGGAAACAAAAAAATATTCAGAGCTGAATAATGAAAGTTCTACATGTCATGTCTCGAGGATATGGCTAAAGCAGGACTTAGAGATAAACCTGTATCCTTAAACATATTTATTAAAAAATAAGACTAAAGTAAACTTAAGTGTTTAACTCAAGAAGCTAAAAATAACAGAGAAAGCTCAAGAAAGCAGGAAGACCACACTAAAGATAAGATCAGAACTCAAGGAACCAGGAAAGTAAAAAACAATAGAGAAACTCAGCAAAACTAAAAGCTGACTCTCTGCAAAGACCAATAAAAACAAAGAAGTCTAGAGCAAGATATCAAGAAAAAAAAAAGAGGCTTCCTTGGTGGCGCAGTGGTTGAGAGTCCACCTGCCAATGCAGGGGATGCGGGTTCGTGCCCCGGTCCGGGAGGATCCCACATGCCGCAACGCGGCTGGGCCCGTGAGCCATGGCCGCTGAGCCTGCGCGTCCGGAGCCGGTGCCCCGCAATGGGAGAGGCCACAACAATGAGAGGCCCGCATACCGCAAAAAAAAAAAAAAAAAAGAGAGAAAGCAAAAACAAACATTAAGAAATAACCGGGGCTTCCCTGGTGGCGCAGTGGTTGAGAGTCCGCCTGCCGATGCAGGGGACACGGGTTCGTGCCCCGGTCCGGGAAGATCCCACGTGCCGCGGAGCGGCCGGGCCCGTGAGCCATGGCCGCTGAGCCTGCGCGTCCGGAGCCTGTGCTCCGCAACGGGAGAGGCCACAGCAGTGAGAGGCCCGTGTACCGCAAAAAAAAAAAAAAAAAAAAAAAGAAATAACCGTATGTGGAACAATTTTTTTTAATTACAAGCAACTAGTACAAACAGTTTCATACCAACATATTGAACACATGGATGAAACAGACTATTTTCCAAACAAATATTACCAAATTTGATTCAAGAAAAAATTAAAAACCTGAAGAAATCAATAACCATTAAGTATATTCAATCAGTTAAGTCAAACTTACCCCCATACATACACCAGGCTCACACAGTTTTATACATGAACCTTATCAACTCTTCAAAGAACAAAAAACCTCTAACATTTAGACACTGTTTTATGAGGGCAGCATAACCTTGATGACAAAACTGGAAAGGGACAGTATGGTTCGTTGGTTTGTTTTCATTAAAGTTCACCTGCTTTACTATTATTTTTTTCCTTATTAGAGTATAATTGCTCCACAATGTTCTGCCAGTTTCCACTGTACAATGAAGTGCATCAGCCATATGTATATCTCTATCCCCCCTCTTGCACCTCCCATCCTCCATCCCGCCCATCTAGGTCGTCACAGAGCACCGAGCTGAGCTTCCTGTGCTTTATAACGTGCTCATGCCAGCCATCTTGTTTACACATGGTAGTGTATACATGTCACTCCCAATCTCCCAGCCCACCCCACCCTCCCTGCCCGGCCCCACCATGTCCACACATCCGTTCTCTATGTCTGTGTCTCTATTCCTGCCCTGCAAATAGGTTCAGCATGTTTTAAAACACATGTATATTTTTTGTGTGACTACAGATGCAAATACACTATAGGGTAATATACTAAATAAAATACAGGTATAGAGTATAAGTAAATTTAATTCAAGTGTATAAAAGAAAAAATATACTAATGAGTAAGTGGGGTTTTCTCTTAAGAACGCAAAGATAACCATCAGAAAAATCTGTCACTGTTAACTCACCATATTAACAGTTAGAGACAAAAAAGCATACGATCTAGGGGCACAAGGGAACTTCATGAGTGATGAAAAATTCTGTTATCTGAATTGTGGTCACAGTTACATAGTTGTATACATTTGTCAAAACTCAAACTGTATGCATAAAATGGATGTATTTTATTGTATGTAAATTATACCTCAATAAAGTTGGTCAAACAAGTATATGATCTCAGTTGATGCAAAAGAAATGTTCACTAAAATTAAACATTTATTCATAATTTTAAAATATCACGGCCACTGGGCTTCCCTGGTGGCACAGTGGTTAAGAATCCGCCTACCAATGCGGGGGACACGGGTTCGAGCCCTGGTCCAGGAAGATCCCACATGCCACGGAGCAACTAAGCCCATGCACCACAACTACTGAGCCTGCGCTCTAGAGCCCGCGAGCCACAACTACTGTGCCCACATGCGGCAACTACTGAAGCCCGCTCACCTAGAGCCCATGCTCCGCAACAAGAGAAGCCACCGCAACGAGAAGCCCACACACCGTAACCAAGAGTAGCCCCTGCTCGCCACAATTAGAGAAAGCCCGCGTAGCAACGAAGACCAATCGCAGCCAAATATAAATAAATTTTTAAAAAATATATATATCATGGCCACTATCATTACCAGTATTCAACATTACACTGGAGGTTGGTTTTTTTTCCTTAAAAATTTTTTTGTTGAAGTAGAGTTGATTTATAATGCTGTGTTAGTTTCTGGGGTACAGCAAGCTGATTCAGTTATACATATATATATATTGTTTTTCATATTCTTTTCCATTATGGTTTATTATAGGACTTTGAATATAGTTCCCTGTGCTATACATTAGGACCTTGTTGTTTATCTGTTTTATATGTAGTAGTTTGTATCTGCTAATCCGAAACTCCTGATTTATCCCTCCCATACCCCCTAAATATTTATAACAGAGGCTCTAATCAATGTAATAATAAGACAAAAATAGAACATGTATAAAGTTAGGAAAAAGATAAAACCTAGCATTACTTGCAAATGATATGATTATCTATATTTTTAAAAATCTAGTTGGAATTAGATAATCCATGAGAACTAATAAGAGTTCAGCAAATAAAAATCGACGGTATTCCTAAACACCAGGAATATTCAATTACAATGTGTAATCCCAAAATGTTACCATTTACAATAGCTACAAAAAGGTATCTAGGAACAAATAAAAGATGTGTAAAACCTATGTGGAGAAATTTATAAAATGCTATTTTTTTCTTAAAACTATCTTTATTACATGTCTTTAAACACTTCTCTACATGCATTACAGAATATCTTCTCAGATCCAGTCCCTTAAATAACACTGTTTTCAACATAGCAAGCAGGCAGCACTCTTATAAACATCTTTATTACATGTGTTTATAAAACACTATTGGAGGACATTTTGAAAAACCCAAAATGAGATATAATATGTTCACAAATGGGAAGACATATATTGTAAACGTGGCACTTCTCTACAAATTTATCTATAAATTAAATGCACTTCCAATCAAATCCCAATAAGATTTTTCAAGCAATTTTACAAGTTGATCCTAACAATTCCTATGGAAGAGCAAAGGGCCAAAGACAGGCAACAAAATTTGGAAGAAATTGCAAGATATCAAGACTTCTTTTAAACTACAGAAACTTAAAAAGTGTGGTAATGGCGCTGAGACAGCCAAGTCAACCAATAACGTTAAAAAGAGAATCCAGGGGAATTCCCTGGTGGTTCAGTGGTTAAGACTCCACATTTTCACTGGCAAGGGCCAGGGTTCAATCCCTGGTCAGGGAACTAAGATCCCACAAGCCGCGGTGCCAGAAAAAAAAAAAGAAAAAGAGAGACAGAGCCCAGAAACAGACGCCCAAATACATGGAAACTTAGTATATTAGAGACTGACATTACAAAGCAGTAGTAAAGAGATGGACTATTCAATAAATGATGCCAAGACAACTGGCTACCAGTACAGTAGAAATTAGATCCCTTCCTTATAAAATTTTTCTTTTAATTCAGTTGTATTCAAGACCTAAACATGATAATCAAAAGTCTACAAATAAAATAACAAAGGATCTTTATGTCATTTAGATAGACACTTAAAGACACTGAAAGAGCATTTATAATGGAAAAACTCTGGTAAATCTGACTACATTAAAACTTATGTAAACATATATAAAAGGTCATTATAAAGTTATAAGACAAGCCAAAAATTTAGAGCAAATATTTACAGTGCTTATAACACAAATATCCATAATGTGTGTGTGCATGTATGTTCATGTGCCTGTGTATATGACTCTTAGAAATGAATAAGGAAAATTCAAATAACCCAACCAAAAAACAGGCAAAGAATATAAATAGGCAATTCAAGGATGCTCAACCATACTTTAAATACTACCGCATGTCCATCAAATTGGCGGAAAAAAAAAAAATACAGAAAGCCTGACGGTAATAATTGTTGGCAAAATGTAGAGAAGCAAGAACTTTCAAATATTGCGGGTGGGACGGTAAACGGATATGACTCTTTTGGAGGGGTAGTAAAGCTCATATGTAATAAAGCTGAACAGAGACAAGCCCTGTGGACCTAGAAATTTTGCTTTCAGAAATCTACCCCACAAAATCTGTGACATATTTACACTTTACAAGGACACAGGTATAAAAATATTCATTGTAATGTTGTTTATAACAGCCAAAAAAAAAGAAAAGAAACTAAGTGTCCCTCAGTAGAGGAATGGATTTACAGAGGTGTATTCATACTCAGGAATATTATTTACATGAATAGAGAGATATGTGTGTATAAAATATTGAGGAGGGAAAATAAGTTGCAGAATGATATGACTGGTATGATACAATATATGTAAAATTTTAAAACAAATGCCATACATTGTTTATGGATACATTGATAAAGTATCAATAAAAGCATAAAAACATGGATAGGAAGGATCCACTAACCTTGAGGATGGTGGTTACTTCTCAAGTAAGAGGGAGTGGAATGGGATGGTGAAGGGTACAAAGAAAGTTTCAACTGTATCCATATCTTTTAATTCCTAAGAAGGTCTGACCCAAGTTTGGCAAATTTGAATAGCCCTTAAAAATAAGCGGTAAGTACAAAGATGTTCATTATGTTATACTCCATGTTTTCCATATGTCTGAAATATTTCAAATAATGTTTTTAAAAAATCAACTCTGCTTGGGCTTCCCTGCTGGCACAGCGGTTGGGAGTCCGCCTGCCGATGCAGGGGACGCGGGTTCGTGCCCCGGTCCGGGAGGATCCCACGTGCCGCGGGGCGGCTGGGCCCGTGAGCCATGGCCGCTGAGCCTGCGCGTCCGGAACCTGTGCTCCACGATGGGACAGGCCACAGCAGTGAGAGGCCCACGTACAGCAAAAAAATAAATAAATAAATAAAGTAATGCAAATACTTTGAGGAAAAAAAAGAGAAATCTTAAAAAAAAAAAAAAAAATCAACTCTGCTTGAGATGTGTGCGATGGATTGGAAGAGAATAAGACTGAAACAGAAGACCTTCAGGAAAGCATGTCTACAAATCCTGGCTAGAGTGATGGTGACCTAGATTAGAGGTGATAATAGAGAGGTGAAGAGAAGTGGATGAATGTGAGATTATATTTCAAAGGAATAATTTGTAGGACTTATTGATGGATTGTAGATGAGTTCAGGAGAGGAAAGAATCAAAGTTGACTTCTCACTAAAGCAGTACGTAGGTGAAGGTGCTGTTTACTCGGATGGGGAAAACCGGGAAAGGAATCAGTTGGAGAGCATGAAAGAATCCTGTTTTATGTTTATCTCTTATTTCTACTCAGACATAAGCTCTTTATGGGGAGAATCTTTTTTATCTCCATATCCCCCAGAGTTCCTAACATAACTATGCCAAATAATTGTTATATACATTGCTTAAATAACATGTTTTGAAAACCAGACAACCTTCTTTAAAAGTGGGATAGGGAGGGTGGGAGAGAGGGTGATCAAGAGGGAAGAGATATGGGAACATATGTATATGTATAACTGATTCACTTTGTTGTAAAGGAAAAACTAACACACTATTGTAAAACAGTTATACTCCAATAAAGATGTTTAAAAAAAAAAAAAAAGTGCCAGCTTTCAAATAAGCCTGATATCACTTAATATTCTAATAACAAACAAACAAAATTCCAAGAAGTTTCCTAAAAAGTTTTCCCATGTAACTTACTCAGATTTTTAACTTCTACACAAATTTATGCTTTCCACTTTTCTCCTAAGCCATTTTAATTACTTTCATATGATTTTATCAATTGAATGTATTATAGGCTATGTAGTATTATAAGGTGTACCACTGTAAAAGAGATAGGATTTATTTATTTTATTTTTTAATAAATTCATTTATTTATTTTTGGCTGCGTTGGGTCTTCGTTGTTGTGTGCGGGCTCCTCATTGTGGTGGCTTCTCTTGTTGCGGAGCACGGGCTTCGGTAGTTGCCCGTGCCCACGGGCACGTGGGCTCAGCAGTTGTGGCACATGGGCTTAGTTGCTCCGTGGCATGTGGGATCTTCCCAGACCAGGGCTCGAACCCAGGGGATTCTTAACCACTGCACCACCAGGGAAGCCCAGGGATAGGATTTATAATAGGGTTATTATTACATAGCATCTCCTTATAAACTACTACTTATATATTTTAGCTACAGTTTATAGACCCCCTTATCTCATGTGATTCATAACAACCTCAATGAGTAGGCAGGACATTTCTGTAACATTTAGTGACAGAGCTGGAATTCACACCTAAAGCATCAGGCTATGTAGACTTCATCATAAAGAAACTGAGACTTGAAGTCAAGTGACTTGCCCAAGGACATCCAGTTAATAAAACTATAAGTTAATTTTGCTGTGCTTAAAGAGCTGTTGCTATCCTAAGCTTATAAACATTATGAAAATGTATAATGACAAAAATCTCTAAATTTATCCAAAAGATAGATTCTAATTATTTACTTAACTGTGAAGTCAGAATCACATGACAAAGAAGATTTTTCCACTAATACTACATAACTGGAATGGTAGAAAGAAAATCATGTAGACCATCAAAGGATCATTTAAATAAACCTGTTTTCCCTCCTAAGATAAAAAGGTTACCAAGTTTCTTTGGAGAATTAACTATAGTTAAAAAGTAATACTTGAGTATATTGTGACAACACATTTTTCAATTATTACTTTTTTGTTGTTCAAAACTAAAACAAGTATATGTCAACCACTGCATTTTGGCAACTAACCCTTTTTAGTGAACCATGACAATTAAGTGTTAGGTCCTTAACACTTGACAATTAAGTGTTAGGTCAATTTATATTATCAAATACAGTGAGTGCTGTGATTTTAACCAATTTCAGAGTATCTTTACTTCTCCCTCTCAGTTTATCCCATTGGCTTGGGACACTTAAGAAGGGCAAGGGGACATGTTAGAAAGTAAATCAGAATTCAACAAGGCTGAGGTACTCAAAGTCATATGTACAGAAATCCCATACAAATAAATGAAGGTCTTAACTGTTTTACTGATACTTCAGAAATGGTACTCTTGAGCACCAAAGGCAAATTTCAAAAGGTCTCAAGAAAACTGCTAGAAATTTTTTAATGTGAGAATAGAGTCATTAAAAAATACATATGATCCACATTTTTAGCAAAGTCAGTTCTATTGCTGGATTTACAAAATTGGTATAAATTTTATTTCTTTGTGATTTACAGGATGCACCTAAGTGGAAACAGAATTGAGTTCAAAGGCATAACAAGTGTATGTATCTCTTCTTAAGTTCAACGTTATATTTTTGTTGGATTTTATTCTATAAATGATGAGAAACCAGTGATGGTTATCACACTGAGGAGAGACACCATGAGTGCTTTAATAGTATAACTTTGGCTGTAATGCAAAGAATGGATGGTTTAATAGCATTAGAGATAAGAGGGTATTATAACAGAAGTTAGAGATTGACAAGGTGTTATAATAGTCTAGGTCAGGAGAGTGCTTAATAAAAGTCCAGATTCCTGGGTCCTAGCCCTGGAGATTCTGAGTTGGAAGGTTTACAGCAAGTTCTTATAATCCTAAGTGAAAAAAAGAGTTAAACACTGATGACTGGTAGTGAGTTAGAGCGTCAAAGGGAACATACCCTTGATGCTGAAACCTTTAAAAGAGTATCAGGAACTCCTGAAAATTACAAGCTCATGCTTAACTTTTACCATAAATAAACACTGACTCACCTGGATCAGGGTCATATTTTAGGTCCAATGAATGTACAACAGGGTGGTATTGCTTCTAAACATAAAATAAATTAAAACAGATTTAACTACTTAGTGCCTCATACAAACATTTTCTTCAGTTTATATAAACAAATATATTATTAGTCAGTAGTACCATTCTTTTGCCAAAAAAAACCAAAACAAACAAAAAACCCCAAAATTAGATCCTGAAAATCTGTAGGGAAGGGAGGAGAAAAGAAGAAAAGATCAAACTAAGTCTGAATTATACCTTTTATAGTATTGCCACCTACTGCATACAGTAAGATATAGCACCATAAAAAAGCGTAAGAGGGAATTCCCTGGTGGTCTAGTGGTTAGGACTCCATGCTTTTGTTGCTGAGGGTCAGGGCTCAATCCCTGGTCAAGGAACTAAGGTGCAGCCAAAAAAAAAAAAAGGAATCTTGTGTTTATAGAGTACAAGGTAGTTTTCAAATTATGAATGGACTGTTTTTCAAAAGTTCATTTCAAGACAAGTGTTTAGAACTCAGAACTCATATTCCCACAGAAACTCTGTTTTAAAAAGTGGCCAGGCCACTACCACATCAGCACACTAATGCCTACCTATATATCCTGTGATACACTGGGACTGCAATAGCAGAACTATAAGAACGGGATCCAAAATTCAGGCAAAAAGAAAGAGAAGAATGTCTCTCCTTTCTCATGCCCAAAGTAGCGGGAGCCAAAACGGTTTTGTTGTTGTTGTTGCTGTTTCTTTGTTTTTTTAAAAAGCTGTATTTAGTATCCTCACCCCATCCATTCTGCATCAATTTTAAACTTCCACAGCAGTACCCCACCTAGGCTGGCCAACTTCCTTTCTTTTATGTAATACTGATTACTAGGTTTTGGTGGGGGAGGAAGGGTAGTAATAGAGAGGGAGATGTTGGAAAATAAATACATTTTGAATGTTTTTCCCGAGGAAACTTTAAAAGTGGATGAGGCAAAGGGAGGACTGACTTCTATGGAAGAAAAAAATGAAAAATTTTGCTTATAATTATTTTTTCCTCACAGAATGATAACTAAAATGTTTTAGAGAAAGTACCTGTCTTCACTCTCTGAAACAATTCCTGAAAGGAAAGCAACTAGAAAATTTATATGTGAAAGTATGCTAATTTCAAAAACTAATGACAAAAAGTAAAGCACAATCGAAAGCAACATGTATGTCTCACTCCAGAGGCAATGCCATTCCCAGCAAACCTACTACCACCTCATCATGATTTTTGGAGCAAAACAAATTATACACAATTCATAAAGCAAATGTTGGTGTTATAAAACAGGTAGTGAATCTTCATCATCGATTTAACTAAAGGGTCTTCCAAAATACATAAACATATACAAATAATGTGCCAAACACAAATGACGGATAGAAGGAAAAGGTTTAAAAAAAATACATTTTTTTTTCCCTCCTGTTCTCAGAATTAAGTCACTGTCAGTCTTCCATCTTCAAATTCTATTTTATTTTATCATCAGCTGTATTCAAAACCTAGTGTGACTTAGAAGGAGACAAACAGTAGTAAGTGAGGCAGGAAAGACAAAGAAAACAAGATGTCATTTACCTCCACTTGGATCTCATATTTTAATTTTTTTACTGTAGTAAAATAGACATTACATAAATTTACTATTTTAAAGGTAAATCATCTTACCAGAATTTCTTGTTTTGCTTTTATGATTTTGATGACACATTCAAGGATCTTTCTGGGATACTGCTTACGTTTTGTGGCTATATCAACTATGATTTCATCAAACTGGTCTTCAAGGACTTTGATATCAGAATCTATTTTGAGGGAAAAATAATATTAAAAAATGCCTTAAAACACATTTTTAAATATTCTATATGAAAATGTAACATAATAAACCAAATTTAGAAAACACAAAATTTAAGGAAAACAAATATGGCAAGTTAATGGATGCCCCACTTTGGTAATTGATTCATTTATTCATTGAACAGTCGATTACTTACTGGGCCCCTATGGGAAGCCAAGCCTAAATCAGAGAAATACAAAGATGAACATAACATAATCCCTGTTCTCTAAGAGCTCACGGTTCACTGGAAGAAACAGACATACAACTGCAAAACAACTAAATAAATACAGTAGAGGTATGAACAAAATGCTATCAGGACAAAGAACAGTGGAACACTAACTCTGCCTTGGGAATTTAAGACTTTAAAGAGAAAATAACATTTGATTTGGAACTTGAAATATAAGTGTAAATCCACTGCATAAAAAAAGGTAGGGAAAAAAATAATAGGGAGATGCATTTGAGGCAGAGAAACCAGTATCTGCAAGATCAAAGAGTCTTTAGGAAACAGAAAAAGATCTAAATGGCTGCAGGTTAAAGTATAAGGAAAAAAGGATGATAATATATAGAAGAGCCACACTGTAAAGAACATTTAACATCAGGGATGCTAATAAGTTTTGACTTTATCATGTGGTGAATCAAAGCTGTGACAATAGCAGTGAGTAGAGTAGCTAGATCTGAAACAGGCACAACTGGATAAATGGTAGGAAAATGTAAAAGATATGGTGACTTTAGAGTTTCTTTGATTTGGCTAAAGCTATCTTATCAGTTGCTTTCCTATGTTTTAAAGTACCCTTGCACAACGTGGAGGTTAGGGGCACCAACCATCCTTGCCGTCAAAAATCCAAGCATAACTTTATAGTTTGCCTTCTGTGGAAACTTTAGAGTTTCCACATCTGTGGATTCAACCAACTACAAATGGTGTCGTACTGTATTTGGTGAAAAGAATCCCTGTATAAGTGGACTCTTGTAGTTCAAACATGAATTGTTCAAGAGTCAAATGTACTGATTCTCAAACTCTAAAACAATGAATAATCACCTGGGGAACTTGTCAGAAGTGCAGAAATTTTTTTTTACTTTTTAAAAAACAGCTTTATTGAGGTATAACTGTCATACAGTGAGCTGCACATATTTAATGTATACGATTTGATAAGTTTTGACATATGTGTATACCCTTGAAACCACCACTACAGTCAAGATAATGAATACAACCATAACCTCTAAAAGTTTCCTCATGCTCCCTTGTAATCTCTCCCTCCTGCTCCTCCCAAACTGCTCTCTATCCCCAGGCAATCGCCGATCAAATTTTTGTCACTATATTCTAGTTTTCATTTCCTAGAATTTTACATAAATGAAATCATTCAGTACATACTCTTTGGTAAGGAGAAGTGCAGAAATTTTGACTCCTAGTAGAGTTCTCGGGAATGGGGCCCAGAAATTAAGCACCCCAGATGAAATGAATGCAGGGGATACATCAACTTTATTTTGAAAATCACTTTAAAAAGTAGCAAATACTAAGTAGCTAAAAATACTAAAGAGCTAGGTCCTCAGCTTAACTGGTCTTATGTCATTTGTGTTCTGCTATGTCAAAGTCTATGATAGAAATAGATCTATTTATTTTATTGAGTAGAGCTTCATTAGGGAGAAGTCTGAAACATGTTATATATTTTGAGAACATTTTGAGACTTCTGACATACATCAGCATAAACATATATATCATAAAGATTAATGAGGTATATATCATGTATGGTCTTGCATTCATGAAAAAAATATTCACTAAGTCCAATTAAATTACTTCTTCTGAGAGTATTATAAAATATAGTCATTTCTTACTTTGAATACTCATTTAAATGAGCAGTCTTCCCTATATTTTAATTTATTATTTAAAAAGTTCAATCACCAGCCTGAAAGGAATATTGTAACTATTTCACAATCAGTTTTAAAAAACAAGTCTCCCAGCTAAATCTTCCATATAGAGAAGAAAATGGTTTCTTGGCGCCACCTAATGATAAAGCTACAAAACTGAAATGTGTAAATTTGAGCAGGGAAGAATTTGTCATTAATCTAACAAATATGTACTGTGTGCCAAGCCAAGTATTGAAAACATAGTGATGAGAAAAAAATATATAATCCCTGCTCTCAAGGAACTTACCTTTTAATTCTTAAATGTGTCAGGTCCAGCCTTATTGAATTCAAGTCCTTTCAGGGTAGAGGGGCAGGGAGGAAGTTGGTTTCATTTGCACATTCATTCATTCTTTTATTCATTCACTCATTTGCACAATGATCTCAATCAACAAAACAGACAAAAACCTCTGCCCTTGTGAAGCTTACTTATTGATTCTATGTATCAGATCAGACACAGATCCTATTAACTCTATCTGCTAACATCTCTTGAACCTGTCCTCTTCTCTCCTTTCTTAGGGTAAGTCTTCACCACCTTTTGGTGTATTACTGCAATAACGTCCTAAGGTCTTAGAGGTTCTCCCTGGAATTTCTCCCTTCTCCAATCTGTCCCCCACACAGCCAGCAGTTAGCTTTCTAAAACACAAGCCTTTTCTTGTTATAGTAGTGCACCCTTATCTGTGGTTTCACTTTCTGCAGTTTCAGTTACCCACGGTCAACCATGGTCTGAAAATATTACATGGAAAATTTATACGTTTTAAATTGTGTGCCATTCTGAGGGGCATGATGAAATCTCGCGACATCCTGCTCTGTCCCACCCAGGACATGAATCATCCCTTTGTCCAGTGTATCCTGCCCATTAGTCACTTGGTAGCCATTGCTGCAGTATCGTGGTGCTTGTTTTCAAGTAACCCTTATTTTATTGATACTTAATAATGGGCCCAAAGCACAAGAGTAGTGATGCTGGCAATTCAAATATGGCAAAGAGAAGCTGTAAAGTGCTTCCATTAAATGAAAAGGTGAAAGTTCACAACTTAATAAAGGAAAAAAATTGTATGCTGAAGTTGCTAAGATCGACAGTACGAATAAATTTTCTATCCATGAAATTGTGAAGGTAAAAGAAATCTGTGCTAGCTTTGTTGTTGTACCTCAAACTGCAAAAGTTACAGCCACATTGCATGATAAGTCCTTAGTTAAGATGGAAAAGGCATTAAATTTGTACAATAAGATATTCTGAGAGTGAGGGAGAGAGATCACATTTACATAACTTTCATTACAGTGTATTATTATAATTGTTCTATTTTATTATTAGTTATAGCTGTTAATCTCTTGCTGTGCCTGATTTCTAAATTAAACTTTATCATAGATATATACAGGATGGATAAACAACAAGGTCGTACTTTATAGCACTGGGAACTATATTCAATATTCTGTAACAAACCATAATGGAAAAGAATATGAAAAAGAATATACATATATGTATAACAGAGTCATTTTACTGTACAGAAAAAATTAACAACATTGTAAATCAACTATACTTCAATAAAATTTTTTTTTAAATAGTAGATATAGGGTTTGGTAGTATCTGAGATTTCAGGCATCCACTGGGCATCCTGGAACATATCCTCCTCAGATAAGAAGGGACTACTGTAATTTTACTTTAAAAACCTTCACCAGCTTCCTATTACCTACAGGATAAAGTGCAGATTCCTCAGCATATCCTACAGGGCTTTTTGTCATCTGGTCTCAACTTATCTTTCTGGCCACATCTGTCATCAGTATTCCCAATTCACTGCTGACATTTTGCAAACATATCACTCCTTTGTGCCTTTGCATATGCTTTTCTCTTTGCTTCAAATGTCCTTCCTACCTCCTTTCTGTCTAGCACACGCTTACTTATTAAATAAATTTCCTTTAACAACAACCTACTCTATTATGTCTTCTCCCACTTCCTAAAGAGTAATAGTGATTCTTTGTCCATTTCCTTTCCTTAATGATGAGCTCCTAAATGGTAAGAACCATATCTTTTCATCTATTTCCTGGAATTTGGCATAGTGTCTGGCATTTATCAAGTGCCCATGAAAGAAGGTAAAAATGTAGTATTCTCAACTATTTCCCCTCAGAGTTATAAGGGGGAAAAGGGAGAGAGAATATCCACACTTCAGAGCCATCCGCCCAGGCTGCCAACCTGTCAGAAAATACATGGTAATCTATAAACTGATGAATCATATTGCTGAAGACAGTCTGGACCAAACAATAAAGCGATTCCGAGGTGACTTCAAAGAACAAGAGTCAGATGAACACACAGTAGAAGCTGTGTAGTTTGAAAATACTCCTAGGTGATTCTGATACACTGCCCCTCCCCCACTCATTGACAATCACTCTGATAATATCTGGAAAATCTGATGTTATTTTTTCCATTTTAATATATAAACCAGAAAGTGACCTTTGGTGACTTTGAAAAATAACTATAATAATGCCGAGGATTAAACAGTGATGTCTTCTGGGCAAAGAATTATCTTAATGCTGGGGAGAAAAATTATAGCCACAGAGAATTACTTGATGGGCTTGGAATAAGCTCAAGGGTATAAGTGGTTAATCTGAACAGCTAGCAGTGATACCAATCTATGCTGGTCAAGTCTCCGTACTACCACCATGGGGACCAACAAGACACTCCAGTTCTCTTATTGGGGCAGCCCTTCTCCTGGACATTGCTGGAGAGTTCTGCCTCTCTTCCCACACTGAACATTCTTTTTCTACTACATTTTTTTCCTTCCTACACTGACCATTTTCTTTCTATTAAAACTTTTATTTCTTTAGATATGTCAACATCATTAGTTAGGGTACAATCCAGTCTGCTCTACACCAGGAAAACATTCTGTTTTATCAAGGAGGTTTCTACAAATACTGACCTCATCCTTTACATGGTACTTTTATAGTTTAACTTCACATTTCTAAGAGTACTTCACTATCTACTCAAAGGATCACTTGTAAAAATACAACTTGATTTATAAAGTACCAAGCATAGGGATTCTCTGGACCTGTTTCTTCATCTGGGGATAGTTGTACAGTATTTTCCAATAAGCTACTGACAAGGGTACTTTTGAAGTTTAATCAGATGAAAGTCTCGTTGGGAATGCCAGATAGTATGTATCAATATAAAGGATCACAGTAACCACTACGTTGTGTGGCTCAGCTTATGACCTCAATAGTCTTCTAGATTAGTTTTCTCTTTTTCCCAGCAAAGGAACTCTACCACTAAAGGAATTTTAAAAGAAGGGACACTGAAAATGGGGATTAAGAATTAGCACTCAAAATAAAACTAGAGGGAATTCCCTGGCGGTCCAGTGGTTAGGACTCCACACAGGTTCGATTCCTGGTTGGGGAACTAAGACCCTGCAAGCCTTGCAGCACGACCAAAAATAAAATAAAGTAAAAAAATAAAACTAGCCACAAAAATAACTCAGAAATGAATGACAGAGGGACAAAGCAAAATCACATACCCATAAAGTAATTGTCTGAAGCTTCCTGCCATGCTTGCCCATTAATGCTGACATTCTCTTGCACAGCTGATTCAAATGTCTGCAATAGAGTCACAACAGTCAAGTCACTGAAAATAACTTTAAATACTGAATTCAAACATTTTGGCAAAGTAACACTTTCAGATTTGTGATAGAGAATATTAAAAAAAAAGTAGCAGGGGCTTCCCTGGTGGCGCAGTGGTTAAGAATCCGCCTGCCAATGCAGGGGACACGGGTTCGAGCCCTGGTCCAGGATGATCCCACATGCCTCGGAGCAACTAAGCCCCTGCGCCACAACTACTGAGCCTGCGCTCTAGAGTCCATGCGCCACAACTACTGAAGCCCGCTCACCTAGAGCCCTTGCTCTGCAACAAGAGAAGCCACCGCAATGAAAAGCCTGTACACTGCAACAAAGAGCAGCCCTCGCTCGCCACAACTAGAGAAAGACAGCACGCAGCAACAAAGACCCAACGCAGCCAAAAATAAATAAATAAATAAATTTTTAAAACAATGCATATATAACTGAATCACTGCTGTACAGTAGAAATTAACACATTGTAAATCAACTATATTTCAATAAAATAAATTTTAAAATAACTCACAAAAAAGAATGTGATAATACTATATTATGTGGTTTTAGATTAAGAGATGTCAACATAATTAAAGCCTCTGCCTTTTATCTGTTCTCTTAATTAAAGTAAAACACAAGTTAATTCCCTTGGTAGTTTAAGTCTTCACACCTTTTATCTTCTAATCCACTTTCTCATCCATTGAATAAGGTATAATAGGTTAAGCCAAGTTCCCCTTTTTTGTAAGGTAATTAAATGTTCTAAGCACCTCAGCACTTCCTAGAAAGGGATAAATTCTAAGATCATTACACAACAAAACAATCTTCTCCCAAGAAACTACTAAAAATGTCCTCAGGTATGTCTCTATTTTTCCCTTGCTTGCAAGGAGGGAATGATATAAGAGCCAGTGTACACAACACTGGAACAAAGAATCACAACCCAGGGAGTGTTCCTTCATTCTTCATCCATTTAACCTTTATTTTGGTTGCACTGTGGTGCATTATAAAATGTACCAAAATTATAAGCATTTTAACTTTTTTTCCTGAATATAAATAGATTGTGTGCTTCCTTTTGACAGGCACAAATCCCTCAATTTGTTGCGTCTTTCCCCAAAAAACTATCTTCTTCCGGGCTCTGCAAAATATTTAAGAAAGGAAGGGGAAATGTATAAGGGCCAGTGTGTGATCTTACTTTAGTTTATAAGCAAGACAGCTTCCTTATCTACTTTAGACTTGTAGGGAAAAAGTTCTCGCTCTCTTTACAAGATGTTCTAAAACAAACAAAAGGAAAGACCAAAAGCTAGCCTGGTGACTGACTCACTGACTTCCAGGATTACCCTCTCCAAGAGAATTTCTCAGTCTGCACCGCCCAATAGGGGAGCAACTAGCCCCTTTATGGCTGCTGAGGCCTTAAAATATGGCTAGCAGGAAAGGAGGTGAGCTGTAAGTTTAAGACCGATTTGAAAAACTTAGTATGAACAAAAGAATGTAAACTATCTCGTTCATTTAACTATCTCGTTCATTTTTTAATTATTACAAGTTAAAATGATATCTTGGACATGGTTAAATAAATGTTATTAAAATTAATTTCACCTATTTTTTCTTACTTTTAATTTCAAGTTACATACATGGCTCGCCTTGTATTTTTCTGTCGGACAGCACTGGTCTAAGTAATTAACAATACCCAGCTGCCTCTAGTATCTACTTCATTCCCTCCCGTGTCCCAGGCTGCTTCTAACCAAGCGTGGGCCACCGTTAACTCTGCCGAAGCCTGGCGTACGCTCTTTCTGACCACTGAGACCTGGGGTGTGGAGAGAGGGGGTGATAAGACAAGGCTGAGCCCGTACCCACTGCGCATCTCGCAGCACGGGCTCCCGAATCTCCTCTGGCAGCGTGTCCCCCAGCTTTTGCACAAAGCGGCCGCACAGTTCTAGCATTTCCGTCACGGCCCGCTTCGAGGTGCAGCGCACCCGGAAGTCTTTTCGGGAGGTGGCAAGAACCGAGGCCCCATCGTCTGTCCCGGCCACTCTCTCCACGTCCCGCGGAGCAGAAAGGGCCACCGACTCAAGAGCCCCCTCCATTTTTCCTACTTGAATTGTGGGCGGGAACTCAAGGAGCGGAAGAGCGGGTTCCCCGGAAGGAAGGAGCATACGTCCGGCCGGAAACTCGGCCCGCAGCAGCAGTGTTCCGCCTGAGGCTCCGCGGGCAAGTGGAGGGATTCACTGGCTGCGGCGATGGAAGCGGTGGGCGCACGGCTGGTGGACTGTCACTGCCACATCTCCGCCCCGGACTTTGACCACGTATGTGAGGGCGAGGTCGGGCCCGTGGGAGCAGGGAGGCCCCCATCCTTTCCCTTCAGGCTGTCCTTGTTCTCCTCCCTTAGGGCGAAGCCCCAAATCCTCCCAGGCCCCCGTCTGTGGTCCTGTGCGACTTGCTCCTTACTCCCTATTTAATCTCACACTGATTTTTCTTTCTCATCCCGAATATCCATATCCTCTGTCTCCACTTGGCTTTTATTTGCTGTTACTGGCTACTTGAGTCCTTCCCCCTACCCCGCCTTGGCCCGGCTGTTTATCCTACCAGCCTCTCAGCTCCTGGCAGAGAATCCACTTTCCCCAGAACGCCGTCCGCGAAACTCGGGCTCACTCCCACACGCCGCGTGCTCCAGTTCTACAGGGGAGCGAAGCAAACAAAAACCAGCTCATGCGCACACACACGTAATTTCAAAGTGTTTTACCCGCTACGTTGGAAACTAGAGGCTAATAATAAAGAAGAGCGGGGTCTATTTTAGGGGAAAAAAACCTCTCAAGAGGTGAAGCTTAAGTTGGTGCTGGAAAGACAAAGCGGTGAGTGCATGGTGGTGAGGAAGGCAGGCGGCTTGCAGGCCTCCAGACAAGACAGAATTTGGACGTTCAAGCTACCGAAAGGCTGGGTGGAGCCTCAAGAGCTGAGAAGAGAGACGCGTAAAACTAAACCGAAGAGGTTTGCAGAGGATTAGTGAGTCGGGAGTTCGCATTTCACTAGAAGCACAATGGGGATCCGGTAAAGGGCTTTGCCTTTTAAGGAGAGAGACAAGATCTGATAATCCATTTAAAAAACATTTTGCTGATGTGTGGCTAATGGACCGAGGAGAACAAGAATGGAAGCTCGAAGACCAGCTTGGAAGCTTTTGCAGTATTTAGACTAAAGATAGTGGTTGCAGGGAAGTTTGAGAGAAGCAAATGGATTCAAGGTATATTTTAGGGATAGAATCTGTCGTACATGCTGAGAGGAATTGGATATGGAAAGAGAGGGAAAGGGAGAACTGAGGATGCTGTAGAGAGGTGGTGGTGCTGAGATGAGGGAAAACTGAAAGAATAGGTTTGTTGAGGAGAAAATAGTTATGTTCCGCACATGTTGAAACCTAATATCCATTCCAAGTGGAGATGTCATATGGTCACTTTAAAATGTGACTCTTGGGTTCAGGAGAGAGTTATAGGCTGGAGATAAAAACTGGGGGCTCATTAGCATAATGAGCATGGTAATGAGAGGACTTAAGGTGAGTCAGAGAGAGAAGCATGGGGTTCTGAAATCAGATAGAGAGCCAGTCAAGGAGACTGAAAGGTAGCAGCCAGCTAGAGAGGAATATTTGCAGAAGCCAAGAGTGGAAAATATTTCAAAAAGGAAGGAGTGGACAAGTGAGGAGTTTCTAATGCTGCTGAGGGGTAGAGTAGGAGGACAGAGAAGTGTCCTTTAGTTTTGACAATAACAGTTTGTTTTAATAGAGTGGGAACAGAAGCCACATTTTACTGAGCGAGTAAATGGGAGGTAGGGTCAGCATAGGCTCTTCACATTCCACCACCCTGTTCCTTGCCATCATTGTCATTCTTTATGGTGCCTCAACTACATTGATATACACAGCCAAAGGACACTTACTTATCCATCTAAAATGTTTATTTTAGGATCTGGATGATGTGTTGGAGAAAGCCAAGAAAGTAAGTCAGTACCTATAATTGCCCTTTGGTTGTTTTTATTTTCCTCCTAATTTTTATCTAAAACAGCTTGAAATTTAGTTATACTATGTTGTTGTTACTTCAATAATAATAAGTTAATAATAAACAGCATTTATTGTTTACTATGTGCCAGGCACTGAGCTAAGCCCATCCTGTACATTATCTCATTTAATGTTTCACAGCAAGCTTCTGAGGAAGCTATTATTTGATAGCCAACCATTACCCATTTTATAGATGAGGAAACTAAGGCCTAGAGATTAACTTGTCCAAAGACACACCACTAGTAAGTGATGTAGACAAAATAGTCTGAATCCAAAACACATTCCCACAGCCACCATGCTTACCAGCAGTATGGAACAAATTGGTCCATCTTTCAGTTCTTGAATTAACGTCATTCTGGAGATCTTGGAGAAATTATAAAAGTTTTCTGAAACAGTTTGATTTGTGTGGGAAAAAAATTATTAATCTTTGGAAGTGTTTATGAAGCTAGCATTTTGTGGTCTTCCCCACAAGTGATAGTCAAAAATGGTTGCCATTTTTACATACAGCCATCTTTCACTGTGGCAGCTTAATTAGGAGTATGGGGTTTGGAGTTACACAGGGCTAGTGATCTTGGGCAAGTTATTTGACTCCATCCAAAACTCTGTCTCTTGATCCATACAGTGGATTACAGCACTGCCTATGTCATAGGAGTATATAGATTAAATGGGGGGTAATATTTATATTCACCGAGCGTAATACCTGAAACATAGTAACTACTCAATGATAGCTATTATGATTATATTGTTGGAGTGTGAGTGAGCAAGGATAACTAAAAGCACAGAAAACTTTAAATTTTTATTTAATTATATTGGATGTATATTGTTTGAGACTCTAACTATTCTCTTCATTTTTGTTGCAGGCCAATGTTATGGCTCTTGTGGTGGTTGCTGAACATTCAGGAGAATTTGAAAAGATTATGCAGCTTTCAGAAAGGTGTTACTTCTCATTAAGAATTAGAGGGCTTCCCTGGTGGCGCAGTGGTTGAGAGTCCGCCTGCCGATGCAGGGGACATGGGTTCGTGCCCCGGTCCGGGAGGATCCCACATGCTGCGGAGCGAAAAAAAGAATTAGAAAGAGTTGCTAATAAGGATGCAGTTATGATGTCATATTTATAATATCAAAGATCATCAATTTTTAAAGAGAATGAGAAGAAAAACAATCACATTAACATAGCCCTAAAAATATTCTTTCCTACTTGTTCTTCAGAGTACCTTTGTCTCCTAGTCTAATATTCTGCTTTCTTAATTCGTTCTACATTTTTAGGTATAATGGATTTGTCCTGCCATGCTTGGGTGTTCACCCAGTTCAGGGAGTTTCACCAAAAGACCAAAGAAGTGTCACATTAAAGGTAACAGTCTTACAAAACAAGAACCATAAAAAAATCATAACATCATTTGACTCAGTACTCCTCCTCTTTCAGATTAATATTATAAGGCAATAATCCAAAAGAAAGAAATTCTATCTTCTTTCACAAAGATGTTTGTTACAGCAGTTACTTGAAATAGAGAAAAAGTGGAAACAGCCTAAAGGTTAGGAAATAAATAACTAGTTAACTTATACAGTGTTAAATATAATGCTACAATGTTAAATATAACTATATAAAGTATGCACTATACGGTTTATGTAGCAACATGGAAAATGTTTACAATATAGTGTAGGGAGACAAGCAGGATACCAAATGGTTTATTCACTGTGACATCCATGTAAAAATATATTCTATAAGGAAAAGACTAGAGAGAAAAGTACAGAAATTATACTCGTTGTGATGGTCTGATAGAGTTATAAGCACCTTGTTTTCATATTTTTTTATCAAGTTGTCATATTGCTTTGGCAAAAAATGTGATAAAATATCCAGAAAAAGAAAGATACAAATTCATAGATGCGGTACTATAAGGGAACAGATGAGTTCAAGTACATAGTGTCTTCTTTGAGCATTGAACTATCCCTATAGGAGTGCTCTTGATCTGTTAAACTGCCTTACTTTTATACCCTCTCTAAAAAAATTCCTACCCACAAGAACTCACTGACTCACAGTAGTCAATATGTCTTATATTTCAGACTTGTCTCCTGACTCAGCATCAGGGAGATGCACAGTTTCCTGAGTGCTTTATTACATAATGAGATTGAAAGCCCCATGTTGAAGAAGTAAATACTTTTTATTATCTATGAATAAATTAAGATATGAAGACTATCATTTTTTATAATAATAAACTGTATTCCTACATTGGGATACCCGAGGTAGTTCTACTTATTTTGAAACAAAATTACTTTTAATTCACTTCAGGTAAAAATAAATACTTATCCTGTAGATTTCCTGAGTTGTTGATATGATAAAATTAGCTAAATTGCCAGAGTTGCAATTCCCAAAATGTTGGGGATGGTAGCAAGACAGTATTTCTTTCATTTATGTAGAGATTTATACTAATAGTCCTTCATTTCAGTAGTCAGTCAACAAGTGTTTAGTGAGCATGTACCATATTTCAAACACTGTTCTAAGCACTATAGAGTAAAATCCCTCTCACAGAAACCAGATTCTGGATTGGGGAAGACAGTCAACAATTAGATACATGAACTAAGTGCTTCAAAGGCAGTGAAACAAGATTATGTGATGGCGATTGTGGATGCTGGTTTTTAGATTGTGTAGTCAAGGAAGGCCTCTCTGAGGAGGTGACGTTTGAACTGCAACCTGAATGCAGTTGGCCATGCAAAGAGAGGGCTCAGAGTGTTGAAGGCAAAGGAAACAATGAAGCACAGAGGTCCTAAGGTAGTTACAAGTTTGATGTGGTCAAGAAATAGAAAGCGGACTGATGTGACTAGATGGAAGAGGAAGGAATAGTGAGGCCAGGGGGATTGGGCCTGACCAATCACCTCATCCCCAGTCACCTCATACAGGGCCTTGTTGGACTGTAGTTTACATCCGTGGGGGATTTAAAGTAAGGAGTGACAAGAGGTGATTTCTGTTTTGAAAAGATAGCCTTAGCAATGGTGTGAAGAATCAATTTCGAAGAAGGCAAAAAAGGAAGAAGGGAGAATAGTTAAAAGACTGTTGCAGGGCTTCCCTGGTGGCGCAGTGGTTGGGAGTCCGCCTGCCGATGCAGGGGACGCGGGTTCTTGCCCCGGTCCGGGAAGATCCTGCATGCCGCGGAGCGGCTGGGCCCGTGAGCCATGGCCGCTGAGCCTGCGCGTCCGGAGCCTGTGCTCCGCAACGGGAGAGGCCACAGCAGTGAGAGGCCCGCATACCACAAAAAAAAAAAAAAGACTGTTGCCGTAGTCCATGTGAGAAACGATGGTGGATTGGACCAGGACCAGAGTGGTAGCCGTGGAGATGAAGAGAAGTGAGTGGATTTGGCATATTTTGGGCATGAATGTAGAACTGAAAGGACTATTTCACTTACAAAACGAAATAAAATACCAGCAATATACAGGTAAATCTAGATTCTCAAAGCAGACAGGAACTCAGCAAATCTCCAGATAGCCCGCTGGAAAAGACCCGAGTTAAGCAGTTTTGTTCCTAATGTGCTTCTAGCCCCCACAATAGTTCAGTTTTCCCATCGTGGTTAGATTACAAGCTCCTACCACGTGGTACAAAGGTAGGTAGGTACAATAGTAAGTATTCATTAAATTACCTTGGTTTATAAAATGAAAATTGCCTAGCATCACACAAATCTTTCAGCATAGTCAATAAATATTATTACCAGGCAGAATTTAAGACCCTGGGATACCCTGGGGAATCACAATTCACTGTCTACAAGCTACTGCCCCCTCCAGGCAGGGCATGTGCTGTCCAGTTGGCTCCTGTCCCTACTTAACCCACTTCACTCATTTCGGTTACAGGCCTGACCCCTGTTCTAAAGGTTCTGAAGACTAAACATTTTCTTTAATAAAAAGATCAATTCTAATTATTTTAAATCATTCAGAATAAATCTCTCCTCCCTCCTTTTTGCCCTTCTTTCTTCCATCCTTTCCTTCTCTCTCCTTTCTTCTTTCAGTAGCATAGTGGAAACAGCATGGGCTTTGAAGTCAGAGAGACTTGGCCTACGGGCTTCTGTGATCTGTGGCCCTTAACTTTGCCAAGTCTCAATTTCCTCATTTGTAAATCATGAATAATTATTTAGTGTAGTATTCCCAGTTATAGGGTATAGAGGTATAGGATATTTTAAAACCCCACAATAGAACCATTAGCTGTTAAAGAACTTGAGACTTTATGGAGGAAGTGGGAATAGAACTGAGGTCAGTTTTAGACCTATGAACGTCCTCATAAATATCTTTACATCTATTAAAATGATAAAGACCACACATACATTTATACATATTGAATCTGTGATATGAATTATATTCATTTCTATTTACTATACCTGACTTGCCAGAAACTTCCAAAATATTTCATGAGGAGTTGGAACAGTCTCGTTGTAAATTTATTTTGCTTCTTTTTATAGATAATACATATTCCAAGAAGCATTTTTTTCCCTGTATCTGGTCTTCATCCAAATGTGTAATTTCCTTCTGACTGAAGACTTTCTAAGTGTCAAACATTTCCTGAGTAATCTCTCCAACTTCTCCAGTCCCTTTGAGGTCCCACAGACACACAGTAGTTTGGATGTTTGCTATGGAAAATCTTTGCCTGACACTTTGACCTACTCAGCTATTGCCAGACATCTTCTCTGGTATTTAGGGTTATATGCTCTTAGCTCTACATGACAATATTAATTCTTCTTCATTGAGTCTACTGGAATGTCTGAGGCCTTGATTTACCCTTCCTCATCTTCTTTTCTCTCTCTTGAGGTATAATTATAAAATCTCCTCTTCTTCCCCTACCATATGGTTTACCTCCCTTTTCTTAATTCTCCCTTGTTCTGATTATCCTCACTAGAAGTACCTTGAATGTATATATTCTGAGACTAAAATCCTCAAAGTAGTTTAAAATATCTAGAAGCCAATTTTCCATTTACTTGTCTTTCCCTTGTCTTAAAGAGATCCCTCACAGGGAGAATTCTCTTTAAGTGGAAATAGTAATATCATGGAAACTAACAGTACAGAGTTACTTCAGTAGTTGGCAAACAACATATTTGTGATACTTAGTATGTATATTGTTGAACCTTTAGGACAAAAATAGACTACACAGGACTATAAAGACAAAAGAAATTAGTGAAAATAGTGCAAAGGATGTATGGGATTGTCCACCTGGTGGCTTTCTTCTCTCTTGCTCAGCTATTCCAGGAAATCCAGTTCACTCCTCCTAAATGCCAGGAAATGCCTCCTAAACAGAAGGAAGGGTTTAAGTGGGAGTCTTCGTAAGAAGTCATGTTCTTGGGACTTCCCTAGGGGTCCAGTGGCTAAGACTCTGCGCTCCCAATGCAGGAGGCCTGGGTTCAATCCCTGGTCAAGGAACTAGATCCCTCATGCCACAGCTAAGAGTTCGCCTGCTGCAACTAAAGATTCCACATGCCACAACTAAAAGATCCTGCATGCCCCACTGGACATCCCGTACGCAGTAGCGAAGATCCTGTGTGCTGCAACTATGATCCGGTGCAGCCAAATAATAAATAAATATTTTTTTAAAAAAGGAAGTCATGTTCTTGTAACATAAATGGATGTGGGATGTTTGTACTCAAATTTCCAGACAGAAGTACTCACCATTATAGAATTATTACATTATAAATTCCTCAACTGGTTAAAGGTATTGACTATGTAAAGGACCCAGTCAGTATAGCATAGTGCCTGGCATATAATAGGTGTTTATACAAACCCTATAAAATTCCCTTCTCCTTCTATTTTAATAAATTTACTTTTTTTTCCATCCCAGGATTTGGATGTAGCTTTGCCCATTATCGAGTATTATAAGGATCGATTGTTGGCAATTGGAGAGGTAAATACCCACTAACTGATAAAATGATTTCTAATCAAGACTTTCATGTGATAGATGAAAATAGTCCTTAATTTAGTATTGGTGATTATAACAGACTTGGATAATTATGTTCACCCTGTTCAGCTGAATAATAATTCGTCAGTACTTCCTCAATAAGCAAAAGTGCTTAGGGATAAAACAATAGAAGCCTCCCCATGGGCTTCTGTTAATGAAAGAAAACTATTACCATTTCAATATACTTTCTTCTTATTTTCCTTTTGCCTACATAGGGTTATCTCTCTGGTTAATTAAAATAGCATATACAAGCATACCTTAAATAGGTTAGAGTTTATAATTAAAGAACATTTTTTATTAAATAATTTACAGTTGTGAAACATCTCATCACTTGGTAATTCCACTTATAATTAAAGATAAAAGATAATACTAGCACTTACATTCAGAATCTAGGTTATCACGATGCATGCCAGAATAGGATCAAGGGAAGCAGTCATTTATAATCTTCACTGTCCAGTGTGGTTACCACATGCAGCTGTTGAGCACTTGAAATGTGACTGGCCCAAATTGAGATGTGCCATCAGGATAAGATGCACTTAGGATTTCAAAGGCTCAGTACCTCAAAAAAAGAATGTAAAATCTAAGAAAAAAAAATGTCATGAAGAGATTAGTGGTAGGACTGGAATAAAACACAGACCTACTAGAGCATGGACTTGAGGACGTGGGGAGGGGGAAGGGTAAGCTGTGACGATGTGAGAGAGTGGCAGGGACATATACACACTACCAAAAGTAAACTAGATAGCTAGTGGGAAGCTGCCACATAGCACAGGGAGATCACCTCTGTGCTTTGTGACCACCTAGAGGGGTGGGATAGGGAGGGTGGGAGGGAGGGTGATGCAAGAGGGAAGAGATATTGGAACATATGTATATGTATAACTGATTCACTTTGTTGTAAAGGAGAAACTAACACACTATGGTAAAACAGTTATACTCAAATAAAGATGTTTAAAAAAAAAAAAGAATGTAAAATAACTCAATAATTTTTTTTATTGATTTATGTGTTGACATAATAATATGACTATATGATAATATTGATACTATTTTAGATATAGTGGATTAAATATATTATTAAAATTAGTTTCACCTGTTTCTTGTTAGTGTTTTTAATGTAGCTACTGGAAACTGTAAGGTTGTGTATGTGGCTTATGTGTGTGGCTCCCATTATATTTCTCTTGGACTGTACTGCTCCATAATATGTCTTTGGGGATTCATTAAACCATGAACATGTAATTCTGTTTTATTTTTCTGTTATAGGTTGGACTAGATTTCTCCCCCAGAATTGCTGGCACTGACGAACAGAAGGAAGAGCAAAGACAGGTCCTAATCAGACAGGTCCAATTAGCCAGAAGGCTAAATTTGCCTTTGTAGGTTACTTATCATCTTCCTATATGAACAGTTGCAGAGCAAATTAAGGAATGATTCTCCTGAAATTGAGCTCTGTTTTTCTTTTTCTCTGAATTGCTTTAATATAACAAAAATAATAATTTCATATTAAGTACTCAAAAGGAATTTTTTTGTTGTTTACCAGAAATGTTCACTCACGTTCAGCCGGGAGACCCACCATCAGCCTCTTAAACGAGCAAGGTATTTAGGTTCCTGAGAAAAATGTGCCCAATGTTGAAGTTTGACAGTTCCAGTCCATATTCTCAATGGAACAAGCCATGCTCTGCTTGATTTCTTAAAGGGAAGGGAATGGGTCAAGGGTAGAGATGGAAAGCAACTAAGGTGGCTTTGCAAGTCAGCCTACTATTGACAAGGTTTTCAGTGTGATTATGCTGTTTATCAGGCCAGGATAAAGCAAATGAGACATTGGATCAAGTAATTTTAATGCCTTAATTTGAAAATTAGCAGCTCCAACATTTTAATCAGCTTATGTGAGAGAGGAAAAAACAAAGCAAAGAAGGGAGATCACATTGAGTTACTGTTTTGCATGTTTTATGGCTGCTGCTTTAGAAAATGGTATTATACAGATTGTGGCCATCTTATATAAAATGCACTGTCATCTTCACCAGTTGTTCCTAAAGAAAAAATACTTCTCATAGGATTACTTTTCAGATTTTTAACGTGCTGTCCACGGTAAGAAATATACTTTATTTTGAAACTCGATATATACACATACATACTGTTTTTGGCACTGACTTTATTTCGAAACTCAGTATATACACATACAGAAAACTGACAGAAGTTTAAGAAGCAGTACATCTGTATGTATGTGTGTATAGATATGTGTGTGTGCGTGTCTTTACGCACACAAATATATAAGCACACACTGGCCGGTCGTGACCCACTAATTAGATTTCATAACTAACGGTAGTAACCCACTAAATGTCACACCTACCAACAGTATCAAATAGTGAAGTAAACATAATTGCCTACAACTAGAAAGCACTGTATTTCTCAGTGGTGGGTACTGAATCCCCCTGGATTCACCGAGAACATGATTTTTGTGCAGGCTGAGCAGCCATCCTTTAAGAACTGGAGATGGTTTTTGTGAAACTAACTCTGAATGTTGAATTTGTGAGTCATTTGTTTCCTCATTTCTTCTTTCACTAGCATCCTTCTTAAGGACAATTTGCTTAAAAACCTATTAGAAAAAAAAAACCTATTAGGAACAATAATTTGACAGTTCAGAAACTTTTGGAGAAGGTTTGATGGCATAGGAAGTTTAAATAATTGCTCAATTGTATTTATTAATTTTATTTTAAAGATTAAGAATTCACTATATTTTTATTCTACTGGTTAAACACTATATGTTTATATACTCTTTAGAAATCATAGAACCTTATAGTGACCGACATTTACTTAAAATCTGTGTTGTTCAATTTGATTAGTGGGAAAACCTCCTCATTAAGGAAATAAAATGGAACTGTGATTTATATTTAATTTTTGAGAGGTGCTGACAAAGTGTTGCTGCATGCATTTGATGGTCGGCCATCTGTAGCCATGGAAGGAGTAAAAGCTGGGTACTTCTTCTCAATTCCTCCTTCTATCATAAGAAGTGGACAGGTAAATTCTTTCATTAAACCTCATTTTATACTTTGTGAAATATACTTTAAAATATGAACTTTTATTATATACTTGTGATACTATTCTGGTTTCATTGCAAAAATTAATCTTAGGTTCCTACCTCATATAAAGAATAACTCAAAAGTGTATCAAAGGCCTAAGTATAAGAGCTAAAATTATAAAATTCTTAGAAAAAAACAGATCTAAATCTTTGTGACCTTGGATCAGGCAGTGGTTTCTTAGCTATGACACCAAAGGCACAAGCAACCAAAGAAAAAATAGATAAATTGGATATCATCAAAATAAACTTCCACTCACAAAAAATATAAACTTCCACTCACAAAAAACTGGACAGCTCATACTCAAAAGACCTGAACTTCTGATAGCTTTCAGAAAAGGGATTTTAAAGGCAGTGTGAGGGAGGAGGCTGCAGGGTATGTGAGCAGCTTGTGCTCAGTTCTCGAATTGGTTGGCATCAAGGTGAAGTTTTGATCATCATCAATCTTCTGGTTTCAGCTGGTCTGGGGTCTACATGCTTGAGGTCAGCAGTTTCCATCTGGTGGGGGTCTGCTTCCTATAACAACAGCTTAGGAGTGTGTGTCAGTCCTCTATCTATAACTTTCAGGGAACTGGGAATTTGGTGACTCTGCTACGTGGCAAATTCATAGTCTAAGTTGTTACCAGTTTTCTGACCCAACAGCTATTCATTGCTCCTACATCTTCACATTTCCTAATCACTAATTCTTGAACCAGCCTTTTGAGACCCAGGGGAGGCCTGGGAGACTTGAAGTGAAAGCAATTTACTTCAAAATACAGGGACACTGGGCCTTATATACAGTTTCAGGTGGAAAGTTCTAGAAATATCAATTAGGTCATGTTAATTGCTAGTCCATGATTACTTTTTTTTCCCTATTTTTATCATTTGTGGAGAAATTTCTTATTTATTTATTTTTATTTTTTAAAATTTATTTATCTTTGGCTGTGTTGTGTTGGGTCTTGGTTGCTATGCGTGCTTTTTCTCTAGTTGAGGGGAGCAGGGGCTACTACTCTTCATTGTGGTGCACAGACTTCTCATTGGGTGGCTTCTCTTGTTGCAGAGCACGGGCTCTAGTTACGCAGGCTTCAGTAGTTGTGGCAGGTGGGCTCAGTTGTTGTGGCTTATGGGCTCTAGAATGTAGGCTTAGTAGTTGTGGCTCGTGGGCTTAGTTGCTCCATGGCATGTGGGATCTTCCCGGACCAGGGCTCAAACCCATGTCCCCTGCATTGGCAGGTGGATTCTTAACCACTATGCCACCAGGGAAGTCACTCCTCCTTGGATCTTTCAGTAGGTATATGATATCAGATGTTTGGGTTCTTGCTGGATGTTACCTCATTTTTTGCTCTTGGTTACTACTCTTTGGGTTCCTAGCGGCTTCAGATAATTTTTGGCAAAGAATATTTCTTCTTAAATCTAACCATTAATGTAGAATGATAAGAACATAGTGAACATTTATTAATTGAATATTAAAGTATGAATTTTAGATTCTTGCAGAGTAGTATGCGTTGACATGTGGGTTTAATGCGTCTTACTTAATCTTTACTTCTCATGTTTTAAACTTACTATCTTTCTCTTTTCTCTAAGAAGCAGAAACTTGTGAAACAGTTGCCTTTAACTTCGATTTGCTTGGAAACAGATTCACCTGCACTAGGGCCAGAAAAAAAGGTAAATGATTTTCTAATTTCTGCATTGTTTAGATTGTATCTTTTATTTGAACTATTTTCAGTTTAGCTGTGTTTCTCATTCCAGTGTAAATACAATGGGATCCTACTTTAATGCTAGGTTGAAAGGTTATATTGACTTAATTTCAAGTCTTTTGTAAGTATGGCTGTTGTGCTACAAAGAATATTATTTGATATGGGTCATGTCCTAATTTTTGTAATATTGAAATCCAGACCAGTATAGTAAAAAGCTTAGTGTCTAGAGTCAGAAAGGCCTGGATTCAAATCCTGTCTCTGATACCCACTAGCTATGTAACTTTGGGCAAGTTCCTTAATCTCTCTGAAACTGTTTCTACATTTATAAAATGTGGGTAAAATAATAGTACAATACTTTGAAGTATTACAGTGGGGATTAAATGAAGTAATGTATATGAAAGTGCCTAGTGTGTCTGGTACATAGTAGATGCTCAATAAATGTTTTTCTTCTTTTAATTAGCATGTTAAAAATAAGCCTAATTTCTTTCAATACAAGGATGTATTGATATAGTCATAGATTTATTTATGTGATCTTTGCTGTGCATTTTGTTATTGTAGGCCACAAAGAATCATATTTTGAATATTGCTACCGTTATAAATTATAATTCTCTGAAAGGAAGACAGTAATGCCTCTTACAATCACCTACCACTGTGTAGCTTACTAAGTGCCCCTGACTGCCCATCAGAGCTGTCTCCATGCCTCCCAGATTCAGGGGACTGGCAGTTGAGAATAAGAGGTTTGGGAGCAGTAGCGATGTAATTGTTAATAAACTATGATTATTTGTAATTACATTATGATTATTTTGCTAATTAATGTCCAATTAGTTACATAACTTTATAAATCAGCTCTTATAAGAATATAGAAGAGGAATGAGAAAATAGAGGATTATAACCACATTTATTTTCTTGTTTGAGTATAGGACAGAATGGTACAAAATTGCCTTACTGGTTAGTGTGAAATAGGATGAAAAAGACCTAGCTTTTTCACCCTAAACAGAAATGAATTTCAGATGCTCTTCTAACTCAGTTTTATGTTGGTATTTAGTTGATTTGATAAAAATTGTGGGTTTCTGGCATAGTGCCTTGCACACAGTAGGTACTCAAAAACATTTATTGAATAAATGAATTTTAAAACTGAGGAATTCCCTGGTGGTCCAGTGATTAGAAATCTGTACTTCCACTGCAGGGGGAACGGGTTCAATCCCTGGTCAGGCAACTAAGATCCTGCATGCCTCACAGCGCGGCCAAAAAATAAAAATAAAACTGAATGTGCTTTTTGTTAAGTAAAACGTATTTGTTCTAGAAAAATAGAAAACACAGAAAATCATAAGAAAATAGAACCATCTACTACTGAAAGGTTACCACTATAGTATAGTGGTAATTCTGATGTCAGCTTGCACAGATTTAAACCTCAACTGGGCTACTTACTCGCTGTTTAGGATCCCTTCTTATCTGTAAAAAAGGGATGCTAATAATAATAGTACCTATCTCAAAGAGTTTTGGTGGGGTTTTTTTTTGCGGTATGCGGGCCTCTCACTGTTGTGGTCTCTCCCGTTGCGGAGCACAGGCTCCGGACACGCAGGCTCAGCGGCCATGGCTAATGGGCCCAGCCACTCCACAGCACGTGGGATCCTCCTGGACCGGGGCACGAACCCGCGTTCCCTGCATCAGCAGGCGGACTCCCAACCACTACGCCACCAGGGAAGCCCTCACAGAGTTATTTTGAGGATTAAATGAGAAATTCCATGAAAACCTTAGAACAAAACCTTGCCTACAGCAAGCACTAAATAAATGAAAGTTCTTATGTCCTTCCACACTTCTTTATGTCCATATATGTACACATAATATTTTTTTCATAAAAATAGGATTAGTCTTAACACATCATTTCATAACTTGCTTTTATGTGGTGAACACATGTAAATGTCAATAAATAGACTTTTCCTCATCATGTTTAATAAGTATATAAATTTTAGTGTGTGAATGTGCCACAATATATTTAACTTGATACTGTCATTTAGGTTATTTGTTTCCAACACAGTACAGTTGACCCTTGAACAAGAAGTGCTTAGGGGTACCAACACCCTCCCCAACCCCCAGCCCTGCCCCATACCATGGAAACTACATGTCTGTCCACCCTCCACGTCTGCAGTTTTGCATCTGCAGATTCAGCCCGCATTTTTGTGGTTCTGCATTCACAGATTCAACCGCGCTTGGTTTGTGTAGTACTGTAGCGTTTATTGGAAAAAAAAAATCCATGTATAAGTGGACCCACACAGTTCAAAACCATGTTTTTCAGGGGTCAACTATATTATAAACAATAAGATGAATGTCCTTGAACCTAAATCTTGGTGCGCGTTTTTCATTGTTTTCTTAGGTTACATTATCAATGTTATTTTTTAACCTTAACAGTTATCTTATTCCTCTGAACATTATCATCCTGAGTAGATAGCTTAATAATAACAACAGTAATATATTTCTTCAAATCTAAATGCCACTGATTGTAGAGGTACCACTGTTTTGTGACCATTAAGGAAAAAAACACCACCAATTATACTTTCACATGCCACTGAATGTCAGTAAAATATATATCAATTTCAGACATGTTAAGCTAGGGGAGAAATGCATCTTAGAATCAGTGAAATATGACTACATAATCTATGTAGTCTTCCAGACACCATGGCATTACTTGAGTCAAACTGTAGCCAGTGAGGTGAAATGGCCAAGCTACAGAGCTTGACCTTTGTAAGCACTCACTTGAGGAACAAACCAAAGGACAGTTAATTCATCAGTCAGGCAGGTCACCAAGTGTCCACTTTGTGCAGAATGCTTCATATGCTAGGTGCTGGGACCTTGACTGGTAATAATACCCCAGGACTCTTCAGGAGCAGGATAGACTTACAGTTGATGTTGTAGCCTTAGCTTTCAAGCTGAAGTTCAGAGCCTTTTCCTCAGCTTCGCCTCACCCCCATAAAAAAAAGGGGGGGGGCTCATCAGTTGTTTTTACCAACTCATTTTCATCTCTTTTATCTACAGTCTTCAAGGATTGCTTCCCTTGAGTGTCATGTTTGATTAATGTCTGCTTTGTCTGTCTCAGGTACGGAATGAGCCCCAAAACATTTCCATTTCAGCAGAATATATTGCCCAGGTGAAAGGGATCTCAGTGGAGGAAGTTATAGAAGTGACAACACAGAACACATTGAAACTGTTTCCCAAGCTTCAGTACCTGCTCCCGAAATAGCTTCAAAACAAAATCAACTGCAGAGGGCACTGTTTGAGAAAAATAAATGTTCTAATGAAGAGTCTGAACTGAAGAAGCCATTGTATCGGGATTATAAATATAGAGAAATATTTTTCTTAGAAGTAAAACTGGGCTTAGATCCTAAAACCCTGAATTCTAATTCTACCTTGCACTGCTTTTCAATTAATGGAGTCCTAGCAGGAGATTGGGAAATACCACTGCTTCTTACTTTGCCCTGTTGAATAAAGAACCACCAAATGAACTGAAACCATTTCTTCTGGCAAGGGTGGCTCCCACAGGTAAGAAATAAGTGCTACTGTGATGGCATGGAATAGGCTAAAGTTTGATCCTTTACCACCTGTTTGACTTCCCACAAGATTTATCCAGTGAAAGGAGAGTGTCTAGTTTCTTATACTATCAGAAATCTTACCCTTTCTGGGTTTGCAAAATTGAACTTTTAGTACTTTGAATTATCTCTCATTTTAAGAGAAAAATGTGCAAGGTTTTTATATTGATCGTAGATTTTGACTTATAAAGCCCATGGTTCGTGCAATCACCATTAAATACCAAGCCCCACAGTTTAATTAATAAATTGGTTTTAAGTTCCAGTCTGAATTTTGTCACATGTTTAAAATGTACATAGCTCTATTAAAAATGTATCTGACTTTTTTGCATGCAATAATATTTTATATTTTTAAGTTTTAAAAATCTCTGGTATGGGGCTTCCCTGGTGGCGCAGTGGTTGAGAGTCCGCCTGCCGATGCAGGGGACGCGGGTTCGTGCCCCAGTCCGGGAAGATCCCACATGCCGTGGAGCGGCTGGGCCCATGAGCCATGGCCGCTGAGCCTGCACATCCAGAGCCTGTGTGTCTGGAGCCTGTGCTCTGCAACGGGAGAGGCCACAACAGTGAGAGGCCTGCGTACCGCAAAAAAAAAAAAAAAAAAAAAAAATCTCTGGTATGAAAAGAGTCCATTGGATGGTGGTGATAGTAGCACAACAATATGAATGTGCTTGAAGCCACTAAACTATACCCTTAAAAATTCTTGAGATGGTAAATTTTATGTTATGTGTACTTTACCACAATTTTTTAGAAAAAATCTTACGTGTAGGTTACAAGGTATTGCGATCCATACCAAAACATGAGTATTTAATTTTGTTAAATTACATAAGCAGCAAATACTGGAAAAAGTACCTGTCAGAGAAATAAGTTAACTTCCTAAAAAACCAAGTGATTTTACATAATCTTCAATACTTTGAAATGAATTCATTTGTAGAAGTATCAAAACTAGTTCTAGGGCAGATTGTCCAAATCAAACTAGACTATCAAAGTAGAATAGAACGCTTTATGAGATACTTAACCACTTACCAGCATCATGACATGAAATTCCCACATTTAATAGGTTACATTAAAACTAGACATCTGATCTCTTTCAACTCTATATTTCTTTTGCCTGTTTTCTACCTCCTTCAGCTCCCATTCCCTTTCTCAGACTCTCACCTTTAAATCCTTTAAGATCCAACTTAAATGACTTCACCCTGTGCCATCACCCCAGCCAGACATGATCCTTGCCCTCTAAATTGCGTAGCCATTTTCTTCATTTATTCATCAGTTTCTTTCATTTTACACAAATAGTTATTTCTCCTCCTCTAGGTTACCCATTAATCTAGGTCCGTAGGCTACAGAGAGGAATAAGATACGGTTCTTGCCTTCAGTTCATAGTTTACTAAAGAAGATAGACAAGTGGACAAATTTCAAAGCAATGTGAGAAGTACTATAATAAAGGAAGAATGAAGTACTATGAAACCAGTCTGATGACATTATAACACATAACTCCTTTTTACTAGGATTACTTTGTTTTTCACCTCCAGAGATTGCAAACCTTTTGATTTCCATTTGCATGGAATATCTTTTTCCATCCCCTCACTTTTAGTCTGTATGTGTCCCTAGGTCTGAAGTGGATCTCTTGTAGACAGCATATATACGGGTCTCGTTTTTGTGTTCATTCAGCCAGTCTGTCTTTTGGTAGGAGCATTTAATCCCTTTACATTTAAGGTAATTATCAATATGTATGTTCCTATTACCATTTTCTTAATCGTTTTGGGTTTGTTATTGTAGGTCTTTTCATTTTCTTGTGTTTCCTGCCTAGAGAAGTTCCTTTAGCATTTGCTGTAAAGCTGGTTTGGTGGTGCTGAATTCTCTTAGTTTTTGCTTGTCTGTAAAGGTTTTAATTTCTCTGTCGAATCTGAATGAGATCCTTGCTGGGTAGAGTAGTCTTGGTTGTAGGTTTTTCCCTTTCATCACTTTAAATATGTCCTGCCACTCCCTTCTGGCTTGCAGAGTTTCTGCTGAAAGATCAGCTGTTAACCTTATGGGGATTCCCTTGTATGTTATTTGTTGGAGTTGGATGGACCTAGATTCTGTCATACAGAGTGAAGTAAGTCAGAAAGAGAAAACCAAATATCGTATATTAATGCATATATGTGGAACCTAGAAAAATGGTACAGATGAACCCGTTTGCAGGGCAGAAATTGAGACACAGATGTAGAGAACAAACGTATGGACACCAAGGGGGAAAGCGGGGGTGGAGTAGGGTGGGGACGTTGCGGGGGTGGGATGAATTGGGAGTTTGGGATTGACATATATACACTGATATGTATAAAATAGATAACTAATAAGAGCCTGCTGTATAAAAAATAAATAAAATTAAATTTAAAAAAAAAAGATGTCCATCCTGTTGGGATGAGTCCTATTAAAATTTCTACCTTGTTAGGAAGAAGTCACTTGACTTTCCCCTCAGCTGCTTCCTATTCCCTTGTTAATCAACCTAATTAACATTAATTAATCAAAGTTTTTATTAGCATCTATAAGACCCATTGAGGGGAAGCTAAGAAAATTAAGCCTTCTGAAATCAGTTATTTTTGCTTGTTTGTTTTAAATTAAGGGAGTTCTTAAGGTTAGCCTTTTTTTTTTAATCCACCTTCTAATTTGGTCTTTTTATAGGTACCAGTAAAACAGCTATTTATAATGAGAGCTCTCTAAAAACTTACCAATTTAGAAGTTTCTCCAGTTTAAAGGATCCATCATCTGGCCATTGATGAGTAGTATGTTAATAGCAACTCAAACCATAAAATTCAAGATGTGTCCCCACGAGAGTGCAAAGGATGCAGCATTCACAACATCCAGAAAGTTAACTCCCAAAAATAGTTTAAGGAAGTAAAGGCCTTCATTGTATAGACAGGGACAGTTAAGGTTGAGATTCCTTTGATGCCAGTATCCTATGCTTTCTCATCCTAAGCTGCTTCAGGGTATACCGCTAGGGGGTGGCTGCTGGCTTGATGGTGTGCATCCTGTTTCTATCCTGAGTTCCCTCAGGGCTCACCATAGGGCAGATGTAATGTGATGGCTTGATGGCTGCAACATCCTTTGTTTACTGATGTGGCAGGCAACATTTTCATTAACAAGGGAAGGGGGTAGAGGCGGGAAGGTTTCTAGAAGGAAGTGGTATTTATTTATTTATTTTAAAAAATTTTGGGTCACACCACACAGCAAGTAGGATCTTAGTTCACTGACCAGGGATCAAACCCATGCCCCCTGCAGTGGAAGCACAGAGTCTTAACCACTGGACCACCAGGGAGGTCCCTGAAGGGGGTAGTATTTAAACTATACTAGTTCCCCATTATCTACAGGGATAAGTTCCAAGACCACCAGTGGATGCCTGAAACTGAGGATAACACAGAACCCTATACATACTATTTTCCCTATATGTCTGAGGGGAGCAAAATTTGCCACCCCAAAATGTATCTCTTTGGCATGTGGATTATTTCAAGGTGAAAACAATCAAGTCCCAAAGAACTCAGGAAGAACCTTTGACCTTCCCCCTATCTGCCTAAAAGAATTTAGCTAGAGGACCTTCTCCATCTCCATGTGAATTCCTTCCTCCCATTTGAAGTCCCAAACCACTACCCACAACGTCCTCTTTAGTCTTTAGCTGGAGATATATTTAAGATAATGGCTTCAGCCATTCAGGCAAGTTACTCAGTTTTCCTGGGCCTCACCCAGGTATACATGTTATTAAAATGTTTGATTTTCTCCTGCTAATCTGTCTCATGTCAATTTAATTCTTAGACCAGCCAGAACTGCCTAGAAGAGTAGAGGAAAATTTCTTCCTCCCTGACACATACATACCTATGATAAAGTTTAATTTATAATTTAGGTACAGTAAGAGATTAACAACAATAATAATAAAATAGAACAATTATAACAATATACTGTAATAAAAGTTATGTGAATTTGGACTCTCTCTAAATGTCTTATTGTACAAATTTAATGCCTTTTTCAACTTAACTAAGCTCTTATCACACACTGTGGCCGTAACTTTTGCAGTTTGAGGTGTGACAGCAAAGCTAGCACAAATTTTTTTCCTTCTTCAAGATTTCACAGAAGAATCATTCTTACTGTAGATATTAGCAACCCCAGCAAATGATTTTTTTCCTTTCCTTATTAAGTCGAGAATTTTCACCTTTTCACTAAACGGAAGCACTTCTTGTGCTTTGGGGCCAATTTATTAAGTAAAATAAGGGTTACTTGAACATAGCACTGTGATTCTGAAACAGCTACTAGGTCAGCTACTAAGGGAGAAATGGGCAACATACGCTGGACAAAGGGAAGATTCATGTCGTAGGTGGGATGGAGCAGGACAGTGTGAGATTTCATCAAGCTACTCAGAACAGTGCGAAATTTAAAGCTTATGAATTGTTTATTTCTGCAATTTTCCATTTAATATTTCCAGGCCATGGTTGACCACAAGTAATTGAGACTGTGGGTAGTGAAACCGTGGATGGTGGAGTGGGGAGACTGCTGTACAGTTAAACTAAAGTGAGCCAAGTGAACAGAATAAGAGTGGTTGACAGAATAAAGCAGAAAAGCACAAGTAGTTCCATGAAACCGGAAGTGTGGGGGGAGGAGGTAGTAGGGATTGAAATGAAGTTAGAAAGGTTGTCAAGTGTATTACACTCAACCAGACATTCATTTACTGTGTGTTTTGTTTATCTCCTATGATTCATCTTAGATTGAGCCAAAGAATGGTTGGTGCTATATTTATAGCCTTTCTTTGGGTGGCTAGGTGTTGGGAGATCATTCTCCTTGCACAGGTCTCTTACATTTCTGCAGGCTTGTGCCAGAGGCACCAATAGCCTTTGTTCCAGACTATCTGTATTGCCAAGGGCCTTGGTTGACAGAGATAATGTCCTCACTGGATAAAAGGGCAGGTTTATTTACTGTCCAGTATAATAAAGAGAATGTCCTCCACCAGGCAAAGTTTGGGTCTCTTGAACTCAGTGGTCTTTATCAGTGAGGCAGAACCTCTGCATGTGTGGCGTCTATCTGGACAGCTCCATATTGTGCCATGGATTTTAGGATGGAGGGGAGGACAAGAGGAACCGACAGGAATATGAGGTCTGTGCTACTTGCTGGGCTCCGAGTAATAAGTCCTTTACCTCAGAATCAGGAGTCTTATGTCTTCTGTCAATGCCCATGAAACTGTGGCAGGCTAACCCTTCACAGCTCTTGACACTAGGTGTTTGCCTTCTTGAGAAGCAAAAACTCAGCTATGGGTCTGGCTTCTTTTACATGCCCTCAGAGCTGATGAATCTTATCCATACTGTGCCCTGGTAGTCCTAGCTGAGAGAGGGTTTTAGGCCAGATGACTGATCCATCTCCCTTCCAGTATTAAAATGTTTTGGGGCTTCCCTGGTGGCGCAGTGGTTGAGAGTCCGCCTGCCGATGCAGGGGACACAGGTTCGTGCCCCGGTCCGGGAAGATCCCACATGCCGCGGAACGGCTGGGCCCATGAGCCATGGCCGCTGAGCCTGCGCGTCCGGAGCCTCTGCTCCGCAACGGGAGAGGCCACAACAGGGAGAGGCCACAACAGTGAGAGGCCCGCGTACCGGAAAAAAAAAAAAAAAAAAAAATGTTTTGGCTTATGAATCTAAGCTTTCTAGACAAAGGGCAGCCAAATAAAAGGTGAATATTTCACTGGTATAAAGACAAATGCCAAGAAATGGCTGGGTTCCAGGCCTGGCTGTGCTCAGCTTGCTGTATGGAATAGGCTATTAATAGGAATGGAATAGCAATTAACACAAATTACGAAAAAGAACACAAGCCAGGTTAAAATTTGAAAACTAGTCTGCTGTCCAAGCAGCAGTGACACAGAGGTGATAGTAACCAAATAGGATTTGGTCACCAGATGATTCAAGCAATGCCCACTTCGGGGACGGGCAACGACATACAATGAAAGACGCTAGAGGCACCTTCTATTACCTTCTCAAGCATGTACTTACTCAAATTATCAAAACCATAGCTCTAACAGAGTAAGTTAATGTAATTAAGTAATAGAAGCAAGTGTTAACTTTGAGAAACTTTAGCCTTCAGCTTGATTAATGGGGTTGGTCAACATATTCCACTGATTTATAGAAACAATATAAACTCTGGGAGGTGGGGGAGGGATAAATTAGGAGGCTGGGAATAATATATACATACTACTATGTATACTATGTATAAAATAGATAAGCAATAAGGACCTACTCTATGACACAGGGAACTATACTCAATATTATGTAATAACATAAGGGAAAAGAATCTGAAAAAGAATATATATATTTATATATAACTGAATTGCTGTGCTATACACCTGAAACTTACATGATATTGGAAATCAACTATACTTCAATTAAAAATTTTTTTAAAAGAATTAAGAAGAAAATTAAAACACCCAAAACCCTAAAAAAAAAAAAAAGAAAAAAGATAAACAATATAAACTAAACATTTTAGATTAGTAAAGAGAAGATCACTGTAAAGTGAACTTTTAGGTCATCCATCTTTGAAAGTATATTTAATAACTCAAATCCTCTTTCAAAACATCTAAGTCTAACTGATGGAATGGAATGAAGGTGTAATATGTTTTATGTGACAATGTTCTCTTGGTGATCTAGTGAATAGCTTTCTTTGGCTTCTTTTATAATTAATATTTGTAAATAATTGAGACAGACATTGAAGAAAGATCAACGAGATTGTATTTCCATGTGTCTCTGCAGATGCACTTTATCCAAATATGGTGTTATCTGAAAAATAAAAAATAAGTATTTGTCACATATCTTATAATACATTTCATAGTTCCAAAATAACACTGAAGGCAGAGAGGATAAATACAGTTTCACAGATACAGAAAGTAAGGTTTAGAGACACTAAATGACTAAAAGCATGAGACTACTCAATGGCAGAAGCAGAGCTTGAACCCAAGTGCAATGGGCTGAAGGTTTGTGCTCCTCCAAATTCTTTTTTTTTTTTTTTTTTTTTTTTTTTGCGGTACGCGGGCCTCTCACTGTCATGGCCTCTCCCGTTGCAGAGCACAGGCTCTGGACGCGCAGGCTCAGCGGCCATGGCTCACGGGCCCAGCCACTCCGCGACATGTGGGATCTTCCCGGACCGGGGCACGAACCCGTGTCCCCTGCATCGGCAGGTGGGCTCTCAACCACTGCGCCACCAGGGAAGCCCCTCCTCCAAATTCTTATGCTGAAACCCTAGGCCCACTGTGATGGTATTTGGAGGTGGGGCCTTTGAGAGGTAATTAAGTCATGAGAGTGGAGTCCTCAGAATGGGATTAGTGCCATTATAGGAAGAGGCCAAAGTAGCTGTTTCTGTCATGTGAGGACACAGCAAGAAAACAGCCCTCTGAAAACCAGGAAGAGGGCACTCCAAGAACCCAATCATGTTGGCACCCTGATCTCAGACTTTCAGCTTCCAGACTGTGAGAAGTAAATATTGTTTAAGCCATGCAGCCTATGATAATGTGTTATAGCAGCCCAAACTAACTAAGACACCAAGTCTTCTGTTTTTAAGACAAGTTTAAGTAAGACTGTCCCTCTTTTGGCCTCCATATCTACAACTGGAAGACTGAAGAGAGAGCTTCAATATACCTGTGAGTCTGTTTCTGTTTTGTAGATAGGTTCATTTCTGTCGTATTTTAGATTCCACATATAAGTGATATAATATGGTATTTGTCTTTCTCTTTCTGACTTACTTCAGTTGATATGATAATCTCTAGTCCATTCATGTTGCTGCAAATGACATTATTTCATTCTTTTTTATGGCTGAAATTGTGCAGATTCTCTTAGAATTAGGAACACTAAAGGCATTCCTCCTTGTAAAAGAGTTTTTTTTGTTTTTTTTTTTTTTGCGGTACGAGGGCCTCACTGTTGTGGCCTCTCCAGTTGCAGAGCACAGGCTCCGAACGCGCAGGCTCAGCGGCCATGGCTCACGGGCCCAGCCGCTCCACGGCATGTGGGATCTCCCCGAACCGGGGCACGAACCCGCGTCCCCTGAATCAGCAGGCGGACTCCCAACCACTGCGCCACCAGGGAAGCCCAAGAGTTATTTTTTGAGTAAAATAAAAACATGGCTGTTACAGATTAACTTTAAAACATCAGTTTTCCAGGCTATGCTGCATTGCCCTCTCAACCCCACATACAAAGAGTATGGAGTAGACTTCCCTGGTGGCGCAGTGGTTAAGCATCCGCCTGCCAGTGCAGGGGACACGGGTTTGAGCCCTGGTCCAGGAAGATCCCACATGCCATGGAGCAACTAAGCCTGTGCATCACAACTACTGAGCCTGCGCTTGAGAGCCCGTGAGCAACAACTACTGAAGCCCGCATTCCTAGAACCTGTGCTCTGCAACCAGAGAGGCCACCGCAATGAGAAGCCTGTGCACTACAACGAAGAGTAGCCCCCGCTCGCTGCAACTAGAGAAAAGCCCGCACGCAGCAATGAAGACTCAATGCAGCTAAAAATAAATAAAAGTTTTTTTAAAAAAATTTAAAAAAAAAAAGTATGGAGCAAGTGTAAAGTCACAGCCCCCTCATCAAAGAATTTAAATTTCCAGGGCTTCCCTGGTGGCGCAGTGGTTGAGAATCCGCCTGCCGATGCAGGGGTCACGGGTTCGTGCCCTGGTCCGGGAAGATCCCACATGCCGCGGAGCAACTAAGCCCGTGAGCCATGGCCGCTAGGCCTGCGCATCCGGAGCCTGTGCTCCGCAACGGGAGAGGCCACAGCAGTGAGAGGCCCGCATACCGCAAAAAAAAAAAAAAAAAAAAAAAAAAGAATTTAAATTTCCAGTATGGCAATTCTTTTGTTTCTTATCTAACTTAATCATTTGTTGGTTGTATTTAACATAATTATACTCTTTTATTTTTTTTCCAAATAAATGGAAAAAAATACCATCAATTGCTTGTCTTGACTTAGAAACAAGTATTCACAGCTAAGGTATTTACCCGTTCCTCTTCCGCCCCCTGCAAGGTAATATCACCACCACACACACCCCTACCCCAAACTCCCTCCACATTTTATTGTTTCTCAGGACTTTTTGTTTGATATTTGTCATCAAAATCATTTCCATTTTATCTCAATTTTGCACATGAAACCTTTGCAGAGGCAACAGAAACTGATGATAGAGGAGGCCTCTGGAGTTTTCTCAAAATATGGTTTTCAGGCCATCAGAATCACCTTAGCCTGCTGAGAATGCAGATTCCAGGGCCCAAACTAGAGCCTATTTAATGAGCCAGCCTGGAGATGGACTCTGGGATCCTGTAAGCACAAGAATATGAGAATCTCTGGTCTGTAGTAGATCTCACATCAACTAGCCTAGTTTATTGATGCTTTTAACTTCAGACAGATTGCCTTTCAACTAACCCAGAACAATACATATGAACCTCTTTCAACCCCAGAAATAACTCCTAAGTTTACTTATGGATTCCTCTTGTCGATTGGAAAGGATCCTACCACAACATCTTACTTTTTAGTGGAAAGTGCCTTTTCTCCTTGTGAACAAGGAGACTTAGTTTGATCCAGGAGCTCCTGCCACTGTCAGGAACAGGTTCTTTGATTTGGGCATGAGTAAGGGACTTGTAGGCACCACTGAAATGCCTCTTTTGAACTCTCAGTGAGCTGACTTGATTGCTTCTTTCCACCAAGCAGTTGGATTCACGCCTTTCATTTATCTCCTCCAGGAGACGTTTGTCTGCTTCAAGTTTTTTAATTATTTCACTGGTTCTGTTTACAGATGCCATTATGCTGACAAACTAGTCAAGTGATTCTTGCTGTCCTGCTAACAAATGAAAAAAATACTATCAATTGCCTGCTTGACCTTGAAGCCAATATTCACAATCAGGTATTTACCAGAACCTCCAGTTACTTTATCAGGTGATTACCTCAGCCAGGTATTTCTCCTCCTGCAAATACCACCACCACTGTGCCCCCTCTCCCAACCTCTCTCCATTTCTTATTGCTTTCTAAGGTCTTGATATTTCCTCAGGGGAAAAAGAAAGGCTAAAAAAAGAGGATACAGTAAGAAAATATATTTTGGGTTTTAAAGTGATACTATGCATTGATTCTTGCTTTTAGGAATTTTTTTTGCTTTTTCTGATTATAAAATAATATATATTTATTGTAGGAAATGAACATACAGAAAAGTATAAGGTAGAAAAATTAAAATCACTTGTGATCCAGAGACAACCAAATTAATATTTTTGGATGTTTCTTTCCCAATAAATATCCAAAGATATTTTATTATAAAAAGTATAGGAGTGCTTCCCTGGTGGCGCAGTGGTTGAGAGTCCGCCTGCCTATGCAGGAGACACGGGTTCATGCCCCAGTCCCGGAAGGTCCCACATGCCGCGGAGCGGCTGGGCCTGTGAGCCATGGCCGCTGAGCCTGCGCGTCCGGAGCCTGTGCTCCGCAGCAGGAGAGGCCACAACAGTGAGAGGCCCGCATGCCGCTAAAAAGAAAAGTATAGGAAATCTGCTGGCAGTCCAGTGGTTAGGACTTCGTGCTTCTATTGCCAGGGCGCAGGTTCAATCCCTAGTCAGGGCACTAAGATCCCACAAGCCACATGGCACAGCCAAAAAAAAAGTATAGAAGACATCAAACTGGCTATGGTTAAAACAAATTTTAAAATGTATACGTCTTATTAACTATTTAGGAAGATTTTGCTTGTGAGGCCTGTAAATTTGTCTTTTTAGGCAGTTAAAGTGCTTAAAAATCAGATATGCTAAATTTGCAAAGGAAATTTACAATATTTAAAGGACTTGTAAATATACTACGAGAGGTGTTTAGTCTTTTCAACTTGGGTTAACCCATACCCCGAAAATGTTGGTTTATACCCTTCCCATACTAATAAACCTGTCCATCCTTATTATCCTGTCATCTTAGGTACAGTAATCGTAACCACCAGCTCCCATTGACTATTCGCCTGAATTGGATTTGAGATAAGGATGAAAAAATAAGGATGATCATTCTTTATATGAAAATAACTCAATTTATAAATAGAATACAAGACTCATGTTGAAATCAAAGGCTTTTATTTATTTATTTATTCATTTATTTTTGGCTGCGTTGGGTCTTCGTTGCTGTGTGCAGGTTTCCTCTAGTGGCGGTGAGCAGGGGCTACTCTTTGTTGCGGTGTACAGGCTTCTCATTGCAGTGGCTTCTCTTGTGGAGCACCAGCTCTAGGCGTGCGGGCTCAGTAGTTGTGGCACTCAGACTCAGTAGTTGTGGCTCACGGGCTCTAGAGCACAGGCTTAGTAGTTGTGGCGCATGGGCTGGGCTTAGTTGCTCTGTGGCATGTGGAATCTTCCCGGACCAGGGCTCGAACCGGTGTCCCCTGCATTGGCAGGCAGATTCTTAACCACTGCGCCACCAGGAAAGCCCCTCTTATGTACTTATGAGCTAATTTATATTTTGTTAAATGCCTATTGTATAGATTTACTGCAAATGAAATGTAGATGTCTTAGTCACAAATTCACTGAGAAGATCACAAAATTCAAACCCTTATTACAAGTCACCTGAAAACTGGAGCCAACTAAAATTAGACACAGCAAGAGTCTAATGGTAAGAGCATGTGATTTGAAGTCAAAAAGATTTGATTCCAGGGACTTCCTTGCTGGCACAGTGATTAAGAATCCGCCTGCCAATGCAGGGGACACCGGTTCGAGCCCTGGTCAGGGAAGATCCCACATGCCGCAGAGCATCTAAGCCCACGCACCACAACTACTGCGTGTGCTCTAGAACCTGTGAGCCACAACTACCAAGGCCGCGTGCTACAACTGCTGAAGCCCACGCGCTTAGGGCCCGTGCTCTGTAGCAAGAGAAGCCACTGCAATGAGAAGCCCACGCATCGCAAGGAAGAGCAGCCCCCGCTCGCCGCAACTAGAGAAAGCCTGCGTGCAGCAACGAAGACCCAACACAGCAAAAAAAAATAATTAAAAAAAAAAAAGATTTGATTCCTGTTCACGCTATGCTAACTGTATGACCTTGGGTAAGTTACCTTCTCTGGGCCTCAGTTTCCTTATATATTTAATGGAAATATCCAAATTACAGAGGGTCATAAGGATTAAATGAGCTAACACATTATCAAGAACTTAGTACAACCAAATCTCAATAAATGGTAACTTTAATATATTAGTTAGGCACCGTACAACAATTTTTTTTGTTCAGTTGGATAAATATATAGTATTTTTGTCCCCCCAGTTATTAACCTGTTTACTTGCTATGTGATCAGGATCAGCTACATAATTTGTGGGACCCAGAGCAAAATGAAAAGGCAAGGACCCTGGTTGAAAAACCACTGAGAATTTCAAGATGGTGACAGCAGAGCATTAGACCAAGTGGGGACCTTGTGTGAGTGCAGAGACCACATGCCTATGAAACTGACTGTATGTATGACATAGGAACAAATCGATTTCTATGGTTAATTCACCCAGTTTTACAACCTCTTAAATGGAGATAAATAATGTGCCTAAGCTATGGCTGTTTAAAGGGCTTTGAAAATACTAAGCACATATATAGAGTAGATCCTCATTACTCACGGATTCCATATTTGCAAATTCTCCTACTCACTAAAATTTATTTGTTATCCAATAATCAATACTGTGGAGCTTTCACACTCATCCCCAAACATGCACAGAGCAGCAAAAAACCTGAGTCTCCTTGATGGACACATCCCCAGCTGGGGTGCAACAAGGCAGCTCTCTGCCTTCTTATTTCAGGTCTCATACCATGTGTGTCCTTTTCCTGGTCCTTATAGTGTCACATATTTTTTAGTTTTCATTTTGGTTCTTTTCATTGATTTCACTGTTTAGAATGCCCCCCAAGCATAGTGCTAAAGTGCCGTCTTGTGTTTCTAAGCAGCAAGAAGGCTGTGATGTGCCTTATGTGTGTTAGATCAGCCTTGTTCCATAATGAGTTACAGTGCTGTCGGCTGTGAGTTCAACATTAATGAATCAACAACATATATTAAATATGTTTCTTTAAACTGAAACACACATAAAAGATTATATATTGATTGGTTGACAAAAATGCTGTGACCAAAGGCTCACAGGAACCTAACCCTGTATTCCCCCTAAGAGCAATGGCTCAATATCTGTTAATTCAGTGTTCAGGGCCACTTTATACAACATAACTACCACAATAACAAGAATCAAATGTATATATATAGAAAATATATTACTGTTTCTATAGGTATATTATTATAAATTACCTTTTAACATACAGCAACCCAACGCCTATTTGAATTGAAGTCCACTGGTGTGGATGAGACTACTGAGGTGTTACCCTGGCGATGGAATATTCTGATCTGTGCCATTCCAACTTTGTTCCATTCATAGAATCCTGGTTAAGAGTTTGGAGTCAGAGAGACCATTTAGTTATCAGCCATGTGTCCTTGAATAAATTACTCAATCTCTCTTAATATCAGTTTCTTCATCTGCAAAATGGGAAAAAGACACCTATTTCATTAAGTTGTGTGTTTGTGTGTATACGGTGGAGGAGGGAGGAGTTGGAATTGTTACAGAGAAAACCCACAGACCCCAAATGGCATCACTTATACTAAAGCCCATGATGCCAAGCCTAGATTTAATACCTAATGTAATTGCAGTTTCCATCTTTACCAGAAATGCAGTCTTAACCAGTCTGGAATTTTCTGGTCAGCACCAATAAGGTAATCTGCCATCTATGTAGGCCCTCTTTATCCCTCAGAGGAAGAAGAGGTAATCTGCATGATGAAAACCCTGACTTTCTCTTCCCCCACGCCCCCCCAGGCCCCAAAATACAACCTTTTTTTTTTTTCTTTTGCCAATAGCTCCCTTTCCGCACCCTTCTTCCTATAAAAGCCTTCCATTTTGTACAAGCCTGGAGTGCCCTTCTACTTGGTAGGTGGAATGCTGCCCAGGTCATGAATTGCCTAATAAAGCCAATTCGATGTTCAGATCTACTTGGCTGAATTTTTTTTTTTTTTTTCCGCGGTACGCGGGTCTCTCACTGTTGTGGCATCTCCCGTTGTGGAGCACAAGCTCCGGACGCGCAGGCTCAGCGGCCATGGCTCACGGGCCCAGCCGCTCCGCGGCGCGTGGGATCTTCCCAGACCGGGGCACGAACCCGTGTCCCCTGCATCGGCAGGCGGACTCTCAACCACTGTGCCACCAGGGAAGCCCTGAATTTTGTTTTTTAACAGAATTAAATGAGATATGCATATAAAGCTCTGAATTGTGCCTGGCATCAATTTATTATATGAACTGATGTTTCTTGAGCACCTATTCTGTGCCTGGTACTGTTCTGAGTACTGAGGGCAAATAGATACCTGCCCCCAGGGAGCTTATAGTCTGAGAGTTTGTGGTAGATACTTAGTAAATTGTAGCTGTTTTTACTGATTTTATTAAAACTTCATGTTTTACTTGGGTAATTATTTTATTCAAATGATTATTCTCAGAAGTAGATGTCTCCAACTTAAAAAAATCTTCAGAAATACATTTCACAAATACAAAAGTCATCATTTCTTTATCTCTTTACAGAAATTAGTGATAGAAGAAAGAAATTGGTATTGAAGAAAGCAGTTCACAATGCCAGAGAAATTAATTCCCTAAAGAACTATATCAAGGGTCAGCAAAAGAAACTAAATGCCCCAACTCTAATGAGACTGGATTACAAAAACCATTCAGACCAATGCAGGGCACTTGCTAAAGGTAAGAAGGTATTTTTTTTTTCATTTTTTTAAAACAAAGCTCCCAGATATGCAAAAAACTTATCAAGAGACTTCATCAGTTGGACACAACCCTGGCACCTGAGGGCCAGAGGCTATATTCAAGTCCTCCCTTGTCATAGTGCAACCTGGAGGAAGATTTCTACACCTTTGAGCTTCAGCTTCCTTAGCTGCTACATGGGGCTGATATCAGTATTGTGAGAATTAAACAAGATAATAGATGAAAGGTCTTGTAAACTATAAAGTACAATACAAGCATTATGAGTTCTTCTAAAATGTGTAATAGATTAGACTATTAATTCAGGAAGTTGTGTGTGCAGTGCCCAAGAGTAACACTCATTATTTTACAACATGATAATATGTGACGGACTTCCCTGGTGGCGCAGTGGTTAAGAATCCATCTGCTGATGCAGGGGACACAGGTTCAATTCCTGGTCCAGGAAGATCCCACATGCCACGAAGCAACTAAGCCCGTGCACCACAACAACTGAGCCTGCTCTCTACAGCCCGCGAACCACAACTACTGAGCCCACGTGCTTAGAGCCTGTGCTCTGCAACAAGAGAAGCCACCGCAATGAGAAGCCCGCACACTGCAACGAAGAGTAGCCCCCGCTCACCACAACTGGAAAAAGCCTGCGTGCAGCAAGGAAGACTCAAGGCAGCCAAAAATAAATAAATAAAAATAATTTGTGACGTAAGAAACCCAATTTGAATAATTCTTAAGCCAACAGATTTTCCTTGTTCAAAGATTACTCTCCCAGAAGAGATTTCAGGCTGCATTCTAAGGTATCCCACCCCTGTTTTCTTGGACTTGTTCTCCTTTGCTATGCTCTGCAAACTGTCAAAACTAAATAAACCTGGGAGGAAACAATCAAGAAAAAAAGTATTTGAGATCCAAAAATTGCAATTGGGGGCACAGAGACTCAGGTAGCAACACAAACAGTGCCCTGCTGGGGAGTAAAGGTCAGGGGCTTTTAAAGGCAAAAAGGGGAAGTCTGCATTAGTGACTTTTCCCTTTAGTGATTTACTGAAACTATCACTACAGGGGTGTAAAGTCCATTATCGTGACAAGTTTCAGGTGTTTTTGCAGAGTCCTTGGCATATTTGTGGTTTGGCCCAGTTCATGGTTTAACTGGGTGAGGATGTGCGTAAGATCCACCTCCTTAATGGCCTCCTGGCTCCATTTTAAAACCCCTTGACATAAGTGAATCCATTTTATTTCACATTTCATATTTTCCCCTTTTGATCCAGATTTGTCTCTGAAATCATCACTGATCAACTTATAGATATGCTTTGTCTCACATTACTAGGATGGACTGGCCGTCTCCCAGAAAACCAGATCCCATATCCAGGGGAATTTTTAATCTCTGATTAAATAACCATGTCAAGGAGTCGTGTCATAAGGATTAGGCCACATCTGAGCCACAGGGAGGCATTCAGGAAATGACTTCAGGCAATTTCATCATTCAGGAATTTCATCAAGTTACCCAAATGTTCAAGTGAATAAGACTTACTATCATTTCAGCCCATTCAGAGACTACAGTATTGGTGTTTGTAGAAGTTTTGCAGCAGGTCTGAGTCAGGAGTAGCATAAGAAGTTTAAATACAAGCTCACATAGCAAAATTCTAATAATAATCATAAATAATATTTGAAGTCCTGATCTTATCTAAGTGCCTATAGCCGAAGACAGCCAGCTGAAAACATTGATAGGGAACAGAGAGGTTTTGTGCTGTTTTCCTAATTTTTTGAGTTCTAATTCAAATTCACCAGAAGTGTTCATCTAGTTGCAGCAGGAGGTGTTGGCTAGGGCACAGACGCTGCCCTGTTCTGCAAGGAGATAATGAACTACAACCCTCACTAGGGAATCCAGGGATCACTGCTGTTGAGCCAAGCCTCAAGTGGCAGAATTTGTTAGTTTAGCTGTGGTTCAACAGGTCAGTATGGACTGCACCAGTCCAAGGAACAAATCCTTTCACAATGGTAATCAATGGAGAGTATATGGGGTATGAAAAGGGGGCAGCCAAGTCTCATCTAGGTCTATGAGATTATGGCTGCATTTTTTTCTTTAACAAGAACTTGAAATGAAATGCTATGGTATCACAAAAGGCATTTTCCTGTCATATGCCAGCTGTCTAGAAATTCATAAGCCCATGATTCTCCTGTGTAATCACATACAAATGTGTACCCAGTCAAGAGTGGTTATTCACGTTTCCACTGATAGGTTATGAACTTAGGGATACGTTCTAGCCATGGATCCGTGCAGCCATTACAGCCTATTAAGTGGTCAGCCGACAATCATCTGGCCCCAGTGCAGCAAAAAGCTTGACATAGACTTGTTGAGATCACATTTCTTACAAATTTTGCTCGGCCATTTGCTTCATGCCAGAGGTAAAGGAAAAGGGGAGAGGATCCAGGCAGTTGGAATGTTAAAGGAATAGGGCTTTAGAGAAATGTTTTGTGGCAGGGTCAAACAAAAACAAAGTGGAGACACCGATCATAGAGTTTTACTCTGCAGACGATTTTAAGGGCTGAGTGCTTAAAATCTACTGTAGCATTGGGATGATGATTGTGGTCTTGGAAACATACCTAGCACTCAAAGATACGTCCTCCAGTTACTATAGTTTGACAATAGTTCACTAGAATATTCTCTTCCCATTTGCCAAAAAAGTACCCTCAGGGAAGGTAAAAACTTCAGCTAACATTAAACAAATTCCAACCAAATGCTGACTAGTCACCATCTTGGACATAATAAAGGAAGTCGTTAAGTGATATTCTGAAACCACCAGCCAACTGAGTAGGATTTCCTTAGCAAGAATGTTGAATTAGTATTAACCTCAATAAAGGGAATTCCCTGGCAGTCCAGTGGTTAAGAATCTGCCTTTCAATGCAGGGAACATGTGTTCAATTCCTGGTCAGGGAACTAAGATCCCAAACACTGGGGCAACTAACCCCTTGCACCACAACTACAGAGCCCACATGCTCTGGAGCCCACGTGCCACAACTAGAGAGAAGCCCACACACCACAACGAAGAGCCTGTGCACTGTGCATGGCAAGGAAAGATCCTGCGTGCCACAACTAAGACCTGATGCAACAAAAAAAAGAAAAAAAACAAACTCAGTAAATTTATCAGTACAATAGAGCAGAACAATTATGAAAGGCTTAGTAATGAGGTTATAGTGTGTATGTATATAGAGGCCTGGTCCTGAGTCTTGGGAAAGCTGTCAGCATCAGATGTGGTCGGCTTAACTTCCTAGTTAATTTTCATTTTAATTCTCTAGTCAGTTCACAAGTGCAGGTGGGCATTGGAGCCTTTTAAAAATGAGAAACATGGGAATTCCCTGGTGGTCCAGTGGTTAGGACTCCACGCTTCCATTCCTGGGGCCTGGGTTCAATCCCTGGTCAGGAAAGCTGTGTGGTGTGCCCCAGAAAAATAAAAAAGAGAAACATGAATCCAAAATTCAACACCTTCAAGCTTTGCAGGACAAGAATTAGTTCAGAGTATCTGATATGGTCCTTTCCATCTAAGTTGTAAAGAATCTTTCTGAAAAAAAATTTTAAAACAATTTTTTAAACTAAAAAAAAAAAAAAGAATCTTTTTGAAGATGTCTTTACAGATATACAAAACCACCTGCTTATAGAATGTGATGTTTGTTGGCTTGTGTCCCAGGAGCACACTGGGGAAAGATTGTTCTACCAGGGTTTGTTTTTTATCTAAGGCTCTGATAGTCTGTTGCAATATTGAAGCATGTCTCCTTTAACTAGTTGACTATATCAAGAGCAGAGAGAGACAAATGCATAGGTCACCGGTAATGATTTCAAGTGGTGACAGACTGTGTTTTCCAAAAGGGGTAGTTCTCAGATTCAAAAGGACCAGAGGAAGTGCCTTAGGCCAACCCATTTTAAGGTCTGCATAAATTTTGCCAGTTGAGTCTTAACAATGCCATTTGTTCTTTCTATCAGTTCAGAGGACTGAGGGTGCTAAGTACAATGAAAACATTGTAGAATAGGCCAAACCTCACAGACTTGTTTCATAACATGGCCAGTAAAATGCATTCCCTGGTCACTATGCAGTTCTGAGGGCACACCCCATGTAGGTATAACATTTTCCAACAATATTTTTGCAACTGATGAGGCAGTAGCCTGCCAGTAAGGGAATGCTTCAATCCAGTGAGGAAACATGCAAATCATAACAAGAACAAATTTATAGCCTTTTATACCTTAAAAGGCCCTTTAGGGAAATCAAAATATCCAGGGGCAGTTTGGATAGTTTCTCTGGGTTTTTTTTTAAGGATGTACAGTACAAGTACATTGTACTTGGAGGCCTTAAATATATTTTCCCCAACAGTATTATCTCATTTCTCATGGCCCAGTGGGTCATCTGATGCGTCATTTCCATCAGGGGTCTTTACGTGGACTCTGGAAAGACAGATCTTCTTTCGGGGCCATACTATAAATTAGTTAATGGGCTAAAAATACAGCCATTATCAGCCCAATAAAGCCTTTATGCAGTGCCTTACATTGGGCTTCTTTGATCATTTCCATTAGATCCTCTTTCAGAATGTAGTCAAAATTTAACATAACCATTTCAGGTTGGGTGGCCCATAAGACAGCTATTCTTGCAGCCTGATCAGCCAAATTATTTTCTTTGCTTTCATCTGAATTTAATTCTGAATGCCCAAGCACCTTAACGATGACTAGGACAGATGGAAATTGGATTGATTCCAACAACTCATTCACCCAATTTGCATTCTTAATCTGGTTTCCTGCCTGAGGTCAAGAATCCTCTTTGAGGGCTTCCCTGGTGGTGCAGTGGTTGAGAGTCAGCCTGCCAATGCAGGGGACACGGGTTCGTGCCCTGGCCCGGGAAGATCCCACATGCCGCGGAGCGGCTGGGCCCGTGAGCCACTTTGTTTCAAAAGTGTCAAGGTCAGAAACTACTAGAAAGTGACTGTCTATAGAGATATTCACAGTTTTACCTTCTGCTAGGGTGCAAGCTCAGTTAAAGCATGGAGTTCTGCATGCCAGCTGAAGTAGCAGTAGTCAGTGGGGCTTCCTCAATTACTTCAAAGGAGGAGGTGATTGCATACCCGGCGCAATGTTTTCCTCTGTCATGTTTCAAATAAGAACCATCGGTAAACTTAAATTTCAGCATTAGCAATACAGGTTTCTTGTAAGTCAGCTCCAAGGATTACTAACTGATCAGTCAGGGTCAAACAGCCATGAGGAGTTTCATCAGTAGGTAAAGGGAGAAGGCTTGCAGGGTCAAGGTTGTTGCAGTAGGAGAGGCTTATGTGAGAAGTTAGTCACAATATTTCATATGAGGTGAGATAGCTTATAGAAAGGCAGAGTGTGATAAGAATTGAGCAAGACTTCTGTTGCATAGAGAACACAGATGATAAGTGGACAGCCCGTAACTATTTCCTCAGTTGATTTTGTAAGAGCTGCTGCTGCAGCTGAAATAGCTCTCAGGTATGGGAGAACACCTCTGGCTACAGGGTCTAACTGTTGACTGCAATAGCCAAGGGGTTGGTGTTGACCGCTGCACCTTTGAGTAAGCACACCTAAGGCATTCCCCTCCCTTTTGTACACAAAGAGGGAAAAAGGAAGCTGGTAATTAGGATGAACTAAAGCAGGTGGTCTGAGAAGTCTGCTTTTCAGGTTTGGGAGAGTCATACAGATATTTTCTTCCCAATCTAAGGGATCTGATCTTTCAGCTTTGAGCAGTGTATAAAGAGATTGGGCAATTAAGGAAAAATCAGGTATGCAGCTCCCATAGTATCCAGCCAGACTCCACAACCCTTGAAGTTGTCTTTTGGTCTGTGGCTACTGGAAATGTAAGACACTGGATCCTGTTAGGGTCTAAAGGGAGTCCTTGATCTGAGATCAGTACCCTAGGTATTTGACCTGCATTTGAACAACTTCTAATTTCTCCTGAGAGACCTAATGAACTTTAGCTGCTAATGGCCTGAGGAGACTGATGCTATCTTGCTCACTTGCTTCCTTAGAAGAGAACAGAGAAGTTCATCAACATACTGTAAGAGGGTCGATAGGCCCTTGTGGAAAAAAATGACATCTACTAAATCCATTTTTAGGATCTGTGAAAAGTAGGAAGGGCTTTCCATGTAGCCAGGTGTATAGTTGTCCTTCCCACGTGAAAGCAAATAAAAATTGACTTTCAGGTTCCATGGGGATGCTGGAAAAGGCACTACAGAGGTCTGTTGTGGTGAAAAATTTACCCTCTGTAGGTATTGCTATTAAAAGTGTATGAGAGTTAGGGATGGTCAGAGGATGAAGGATAACGATGTTCTAAATAGCCCTCAAATCTTGGACAAATCTCTCTCTCCTTCCTTGGGGGGTTTCTTTTTTTTTTTTTTTTTTTTTTTTTTTTTTTTTTTTTTTTGTGGTATGTGGGCTTCACTGTTGTGGCCTCTCCCGTTGCGGAGCACAAGCACAGGCTCCGGACGCGCAGGCTCAGCGGCCATGGCTCACGGGCCCAGCCGCTCCGCGGCATGTGGGATCTTCCCAGACCGGGGTACGAACCCGTGTCCCCTGCATCGGCAGGCGGATTCTCAACCACTGCGCCACCAGGGAAGCCCCTTGGGGTTTCTTAATAGGGAGAATGGTTGTAATACAAGGACTGGTGCAAGGAACTATGGGGCCTTGTGTCTTATATTCCTGTGTGATTGGTTTAATTCCTGTTAAGGCCTCAGGATTTAAAGAATATTGATTGATGCTTGGAAGAGCTTACCAGGGTCCATTTGAATTTGAATTGGGGGAGCTGAATGAATCCACCCAATGTCAGCTGTGGATTTTTCCCAGAATGTCTTGTAGGACCTTAACTATACTTACACCCCTACCCCCCTGGGCAGAAACCGTTCCGAGCAAACAACAAAGGCCTGGAAAACAGGACATGTCTGAGACATGCCCTAACCGCGAGCAAACAACTACGGCGGGGGATAAGAATGCTTAAGCCAAAGAGTTTAAAGGTCGCCCCAGCCAACCATAACTCATGTGACTCAACCCCCCCACCACAAAAACACGAAAATGTAAAGTAGGCATCCGACAGCTAACCAATCAAGGAACTAGAGCCAAGTCCCCACTCCGGTCCGGAACAAACAAACCAATGAGAAAAAACCCTTGATATATCCACACTTTGCATAATGAAAAATGAAAGCTATAAAATGTATGTGATTGCGTTTGGGTGGGTTCTTCTTCGGCCTCCTGCGTGAGGACCAAGGAACCCCGGCGCACCGGCTCCTAATAAACCTCTTGCGTGTTGCAACGACTCTCGACTCTTGGCGGTTCTTGGGCGAGCTGGGATCCCTCGGAGACCGTTCAGGTCTAACAGTGGTACTATCGTGACCTGGCACCTGAGCAGGCCTGGCTGGAGCTGAGTTTTCTGGGGCACCCGAAAATCATTTTTGCACTGCTCGGAAGCCTCATTTTGTTGACTTTGTGGCATGCCTTAGCTTTATGTACGTGTTGCTCCTTTGTGTTTTTTTTTTTTTTTTTTTTTTTTTTGCGGTATGCGGGCCTCTCACTGTTGTGGCCTCTCCCGTTGCGGAGCACAGGCTCCGGATGCGCAGGCCTAGCGGCCGTGGCTCACGGGCTTAGTTGCTCCGCGGCATGTGGGATCTTCCCGGACCAGGGCACGAACCCGTGTCTCCTGCATCGGCAGGCGGATTCTCAACCACTGCGCCACCAGGGAAGCCCGCTCCTTTGTGTTTTAACTAGACCTCTGTCTCATTTCTTCTGATGGTCATCAGGTTGCTGACCTGCTCCCTTATGACTCTGTGGTGCGTAAGTTTTGGAGGTGGAGGGAGGGCAGTTTGTCTCCTGTATGAGAACAGGAAGACCCGTTGCTGCTGCCGGGCAGCCTGGTATTAAAATAGCCCCGGTCTGGGGTTTCCCTGGTGGCGCAGTGGTTGAGAGTCCACCTGCCGATGCAGGGGGCACAGGTTTGTGCCCCGGTCCGGGAGGATCCCACATGCCGCGGAGCGGCTGGGCCCGTGAGCCATGGCCGCTGAGCCTGTGCGTCCGGAGCCTGTGCTCCGCAACTGGAGAGGCCACAACAGTGAGAGGTCCGCGTACCGCCAAAAAAAAAAAAAAAAAAAAATCCCTGGTCTTGTTCCTTTGGAATTCTTTTTTTAAATTATTGCAATAAATGATTTATTTGCTTTCATTTATATAATATTTACTATTCATTAGACCTTATTATTTTTCATTTTTCTTTTCCTTACTTTCTCTGTATTAAAAAAATTTTTTTAAATTATTTATTTTGGGGGGCCTTGCCATGTGGCATGTGGGATCTTCCCTGACCAGGGGTCGAACCCGTGATCCCCTGCGTTCGGAGCGAGGAGTCCTAACCACTGGACCACCAGGGAAGTCCTATCAGAATTTTATAATCAGTTTCTTGTATGGAATTCTTTGTGTTTGTTAAGAAATGTGTTGAACTTAATTTCTGATACAGTTGATTAATTTTGTGACTTTTGAACTTAAAGATAAATTTCCTCGAAATGTTTTTTTTTTTTTTCATTCAGTCTGAAATCTTCTTTATCTGTAGATTTACTGAAAAATGTTTATTTAGTGACCTAAATAGACATCAGATTTTCTTTGGCATTTAGTCTCTGTGGTTTGTAAGAATATTTAAATTTTTCATTGAATTCCATTTATTGACTGAGTTATGTTTTATGGTGTTTGTTGTTATTAGGAGGCAAATATGGTAACATTCTATTTCAGCAATTCCCAAATAAGATTTAATAAATAGTCTCTATATATTCTATCCCTCTTAGGACTTGTAACTAAAAATTTGTAAAACTGGAGGATACTTGACATATATACACACATATATAAAATGCATATGTATATTGTATATATGTATGTAACATATAATATACAAAAGCTTTATAACTCATCCCCCAATTTATAGATTAAAAAAAGTGATCTCTTAATTTTCTTTGGGACAGGAAGGATTAATTTGATAAAATGAGCAATAAGACAAGGGCTGAGGATAAAAAAAATCACTGAACATGTTTTGCCTGCCTAAAAGTAGTTCTATAGATAATTATTTTAAAAAATTAAAACCTGGGCTTCCCTGGTGGCGCAGTGGTTGAGAGTCCGCCTGCCGATGCAGGGGACACGGGTTCGTGCCCCGATCTGGGAAGATCCCACATGCCGCGGAGCGGCTGGGCCCGTGAGCCATGGCCACTGAGCCTGCGCGTCCGGAGCCTGTGCTCCGCAATGGGAGAGGCCACAACAGTGAGAGGCCCGCGTACCGAAAAAAAAAAAAAAAAAAATTAAAACCTACTTAAGTTTATATTAAAACTGCAAATATAATGTTAAAGTCATCATTAAACATGTAATGTTGAAATAAATGGAGATGAACTCTAAGGGAAAAAAAACCAAACTATTATCTAGGTACTTCAGAGAGAAGCTAAAGCAGAGGATATGGGGGAAGGCCTGTCCTGGGAAGGCCCCATAGGGTCCTGCTCCGTTACAAGTCCAGGATTTTCCTTAAAAACAATTTCAAGTCTGTTGTAATAGTCATGCACAGGTTCGTTAGTCCTTGAGTGCATGCTTTGATTTTATTCCAATCAACAGGTTTTGGGAAGGCCCAAGGAATGGCTTCATGCAAAGTTATTGCTATTTCTTGGGCTTCAGAGCTGTCAGCTGGCATGAAACATTGAAGATCCTCTAAAGGATTATTCCAGCCAGCTTTAGCCATCCAAAGTTGGGCCTGCCTTCCCTCAACATTGATAAAGATCAGGAAACACAAGCTCATAGATTTGAATGACAATGTTAAATTCCTTTGCAAAATGGTGACGGTTCTCCGTAAACTTGGAAAGCCCTTTGGCTATAGCTAGCAATTCTGCCTTAGTCCCAAGTACATAAATTAGATTTAAAAGGGTGCCCTCATTATTGGGTTTCAATTTAAACGTATGAGTTTGTCTATTTATTTATGTATTTATTTTTTGGCAGCACTGCACAGCTTGCAGTATCTTAGTTCTCTGACCAGGGATCGAACCCGTGCCCCCTGTAGTGGAAGTGTAGTTCAGAAGAGTCCGAACCACTGGACCATCAGGGAATTCCCTAAACCTGTGAGTTTGAATGGGTTGAATAAAAGAGGTTGGGGGTGGAGGATCAAGGGGGCCTCAGGGTTTGGGGAGTAAAAAGGGAGTTAGCAAGGGAAGAGGAAAAGAAGGAGGGAGATGGGGGGAAGTGTGGAGGACAGACTTGAGGAGCTGGAGGGGGTGACAGAAGAGTTACCAGTCTTTTGTAACTGAGAAATCTTTTCAGAAAGTTTAGAATTTGTGTCTTGGAAGGAACTGATTTGGGGATCAAAGAATTGTAATTCAGGTCACATAGATTCTGGTAGCAACCTAAACAGCGTCCTGATGGGGAGTAAAAGTCAGGAGCTTTTTTTTTTTTTTTTTTTTAAATTTATTTTATCTATTTATTTTTGGCTGCGTTGGGTCTTCATTGCAGCGTGCGGGCTTAGTTGCTAGTTGCTAGTTGCTCCGCGGCATGTGGGATCTTCACGGACCAGGGCTCGAACCCATGTCCCCTGCATTGGCAGGCGGACTCTTAACCACTGTGCCACCAGGGAAGCCCAAGTCAGGAGCTTTTAAAGGCAAAGATGTGAGATTTGTATTACAAAGAATTTTAATTGTCGTTGGAGGCAGAAGCTAGTGTTGACTAAACAGGTTTGAGTGTGCTAAGGCTAACACTAGAAGGAGGGGAAAGTCGGGTCCATGACTGACAAGTTTCAGGTGTTCTTGCAGAGTCCTTGGAGTATTTGTGGTTTGGCCCAATTCAAAAGTCCATGGTTCCATCCGTGTGTGTGAGGTTCACCTCCTTAATGGCTTCCTGGCTCCATTTTAAAACCCCTTGACCTAAGTGAATCTATTTTATTTCACATTTCACAAAAGCTTACCAAGGTCTTACTTCATTCCCACTCTAAGGTTATAGGATACAACACTAGGCATGCACAATTGTGGTGAACTATGTAAAATTAAATTTAAACTGTATTTAGTTACATTTCAGAAGGAGAGAAGGCATGATTTAATGTGTAATATAAATTTTTAAAGTTTACAATAATGGAGCAGGCTATCTTCCTAATGTTAGTCACTGCCACCTAAAAGCATTTACCAAGTTAGGTGCAAGTGATTCTGTACGGCATGAACTGCCAAGTAAAAAGCCTTTTTAAGTACTGAGGGAGTTATAAAATAAGATACTATATGATACAGTCCCTGGCTTTAGCAAGCTCAAATCCAGAAAAGGGATAAAATATGCAAAGGGAAGTTAAGTAACATTGCCAGGAAGAGTTCGGCGAGTGGCTCTAATAGTGCTACGAGGTCAGAGAGAGAGAGGTCTGTAGGGGCTCCAGTGATGGAGAAAGACTAAGGAAGGAGGTGGGAACTGAGCTGACTTGGACCCTAAAGGATGGGTAGTTAGGCCCAATTGAGAGAATATGGAGAGCAAATCTTAGCAGATCATGAGGACGATTGCATGATAAACATGCACATGGCATCCTGGCTGCACTGGAGGATTAATGTGGTGTGATTTCTTTTCTGCTCTGCCAGTCCTCCTCTGCTCTAGTTATTGTCTCCACTCTGTACACTCAGCCATGCCCAGCTCCTTCACTACTCCTGACCAAAGGGGCACTGTCTTAGCGACCTCACCCTCCCCCAAGCCTGGACATGAGGAATTTGACTTGCTATGGTAGTGTGAAAGAATTCCAATCCAAAACAGAACTGGAGGAGATAAAATGGAGAAACTTTCGCATGTGCCCCCAGGAAGACAAAATTAAGGACTAAGAGACTGATTTCCCATAAGTGACTGATTTATCAAAAACTGATAGTGTGGGAATTTTCTCAGATGATGGGGTTGGATCCAAGGTAGTCTCCTATTGACCTTGGGAAGTTTAGCCAGAGGCAGGCAAGGAAGAGGACCCAGTGGTATTGGTCTCACAAAGTGGACTGAATTGAGTTTTGTTTGCATGATGTGTTGTTGGCCTGAAACAAATAGACTACTAGATATTTTTCCAGCAAAGATGGGTTTATTCAGATCAGCAGAGAATCGCAATTCAGGGTCTGCAACCGTGGCAAGCCACATGCAAGTTCCCTGTACAGTAAGGAAAAGAGAATGCTTTTATCGAGGGGAGAAAGAAGTTGGGAGGGCTATAGTAGACAAAGAGTCCGTGGCTTTTCATTGGCTGAGTCCTTGTCAGGAAAGGAGTCTTTCTTCTTCCTGTTGAACTCTGCTCTTGCTGCAGGATGTGAGAGCGCCTCCTGCTGGTCTCCCAACTCTATTTAATTGAGGTTTCTGTTTATTAATTTTTTTACTTACTTTACAAGAAAATGAAGAAATCATAATATAATATTTTTGGTAATGTCTTTGTAATCATAATAATCAGTATGAATTTTGTTAGTTTAAATGTATGAATGGCTGAGACCCTGATATATTAGAGAATCTGACTTACTAGACTTGTGATTTTAATTTATATTTAATTGCTATTCCACTTGTAGTTTTTTTTTTTTTTTTGTCCTTTTGTTTGTTTGTTTATGTATTTATTTTTGGCTGATCCGCACAGCATGCAGGATCTTAGTTCCCTGACCAGGAATCAAACCTGTGCCCCCTGCAGTGGAAGCATGGAATCTTAACCACTGGACTGACAGCAAAGTCCCCCACTTGTAGTATTTTTATTGGAAAGCTCTGTATAGGGAAAACTCTTCCTCCCATGTGTTTCTTCTTTACTCTGACACTACTATCACACTGACAATACTTCCGACACCAGATGTGTGGGATTTTTTTCCATGTCAAGCAATTCTGTGACACCCTCTGAGTGTCCAACAATTCAACTCAATTTTGACACTATCTACCTGGAGATAGCATCAGATCCCACAGGTGAAGATCTCAGTCCCACAAAACTGCTCCTCTCCCTACTTCGGATGACAGTTGCAAGTCCAGGTTGTCTCCTGTGCTTCTGACCAATTGATTGACTATAAAACAAGGTTCCCATGACCCCATCCTTGGTTTCGATTAATTTGCTGGAGCAGCTCACAGAACTGAGGAAAGCAGTTTACTTACTGTTTACTGGTTTATCATAAAAGGATAAGATAGGGCTTCCCTGGTGGTGCAGTAGTTATAAATATATATTTATATATAATATATATATTATATATAAATATATATAATAATATATTTATAAATATATAAATATATATTTATATTATCTCATAGCTGTAAAAGAGTTTCTTTGCAAACAGTATTTCACTGTTTAAGAAAATTTGTTTTAATCAAAAATTTGGGGGCTTCCCTGGTGGCACAGTGGTTGAGAGTCCACCTGTCGATGCAGGGGAGATGGGTTTGTGCCCCGTTCCGGGAGGATCCCACATGCCGCGGAGCGGCTGGGCCCGTGAGCCATGGCCGCTGAGCCTGCGCGCCTGGAGCCTGTGCTCCGCAACGGGAGAGGCCGCAACAGTGAGAGGCCCGCGTACCGCAAAAAAAAAAAAAAAAAAAATTGGACTTATTAAGTTTGCAAGTAGTGTTTAAAATACTTTGGATGATTTGTTTTGTTAGATTTTTAGCAGTGATGCATTGGTAGATGTAGCATTTGCAAGTTTCACTGTGTACATATTCCCATTATGGTCAATTTTACGCTACCTACATGATATCACTGAAGCTGAGATTGAAATTTGAAATTAGCAACTTTAATACATTTTATATTGATTTAAACACAAGTAACCATGTTTTGTTTTGTTTTCCTGAGCACCAAATGCTCCCTTAACATTAAAAAACAAACAAAATAAGCTCAAATGACTATGGCTGGGGGTAGGGGAGCCATCAGGGGTAAATGTGTGAATGGAAATCTCTTCTTTAAGTTTGTTGTTATGAATCTCACCATCTTTAAAACCAACATGCCAAATCTGATAAATTCATTCAGGTAAAGGGAATAGGAACAAGATGTAATATGGATAATTTAGTGTGATTTGACATTGGTTATACTTAAATCACTCAATAGGCAAATTTTAAGCCAGATTAAGAGAGGCAGGGTCTAATTTAGTAAATCTGTGGAGATGTTTTAGGGCGGAATGCTCTTCCCACCTCAGAATTAAATACCTAGCACATCTGCACAAAAATGTACACATGGTTTCCACCATCTTTCCGTGCCACTATAATGGTAGGCATGAATGTCCTGATGTTCCCAGGAGCAGCAACAATGCCAAAAAGAGGCCCAAATGTCAAATCCTTACCAGGCATTGCTTCAAAGTCATTGCCTGGTTTCTAACTGATGTTGAAGCATGGTGACATTGGTAAATTCAAAGTCATTGATGATCACAGAGCTGGGAGAATTGTGAACCTCCCGGGCAGTTAAAGTGTGGAGTGATCAGCCCTAGATTAGTTGTGTAACTCAAAGATATAGAAAATGGCAGAATAATCTGCTCCTATCCTGTCAGTTTGGTGTCATTGTGCTGATGAACTTAACTGGCATCATGGACCAAGAGGAAGCAAGACAAAAACACACATAAGGGAAAATCCTTAGGATTCTTTTTCTAGGAATGTAACATATAGATACAGATAAATCACTTCAATGGGGGGAAAGGTACACCATGGGAGGATTCTGATTTCCAGCTTCCTCCATGCCTCTGTTCCCAATTTAACCTTTCCCCAGAGTAGAACAGCATTGCCTTGGCAGCTCAGGTGAACAGACATGGTAATAGTGGTGCCAATTGAAAACAATGTTGCTAAAATTTACCCCTCTCCATGAAACATGGATTTTGCATCTAAGGACCTTGTTCTAGGTTGTATCTTACCCTCTTAGACTTCAGGAAACCTTTGCTCAGGAATAGCCACATCACTCTTAATAGTATCTTGGACCTTGGCTCCTGGGTGTCATTCAGATCTCATATCACTGAACATATTACTCATTCAGATTGGTCTGACTTGGCATTTCACATCCATAAGGTAGCTCAAACTCATCTTGACTCCCGGCCAAGTGATGTTCTCAGTACAGTCCTCTCTGGCAGAGGTTAAGTTTCGTGTTATGTTGTATATCCATGATATAAAGTATGATTCATGCCTAATCTGGTACATAAGTATCTACCACTGAAGACTCAAGAGAGAGGAGGCAAGGTTAAGAGATTAGAATGATAGTACAAAGAGATACTGCTGAATTTTCCCCTTTCTGTACTCCATTTGTTACTTTATGGAACTTTGTTGAAAGAGGCATACAAATTTTGTCAAATCCTTTCATTGGAAATATATTAGTTTTCATAAATCATAGAAACTTAAAATCAGAAGAAATCTTAGATCTAACAGAGCTCACTTTTCTATGGAGTTTGGGAATCTTATCCACAACATACCTAGTCCAACACAGATTTCATCTAACTCTTGTCTAGATATGTCATGTGGTGGTCCATTCAACTGTTGGCCACTTCCGATAACAAGAAATCTCCCTCTTGTGAGGTTAAGCGTAATTAGTATATGCCATTGCCTACTGCCTTTTAGGGACATCCTCAGAGCATCTTCCAGGGAGGGACTTTACCACCATAAATTCCATCTAAAAGAACTTGGAGTAGCTCTAGGACAATCCAAGCAGGTTTAAATAGACAAGATGGGATCAAATCCAAGATAACACGAGAATGAGAATGAGATATGACTTTGAGGAGATATGAGTTGATAATAATGGCTATAGAAATATTTTACTGAGTATTACTATACATCAGGGATCAAGGCACCATTTAAGTACTTTATATTTAGCCATTTAGCCATTTATTTCTTAACAACCATCTCATGAAGAACATTGTCCTCATTTTCCCTGTTGAAACTGAGGCACAGAGTAACTAGTCCAAAGTCATGCAACTAGTAAGTCTAAGAGTTAGGATTTGAATCCAGGTCCTTTGGCTCTGGAGCCTGGATCCTTAACCACTATAGTAGACTATCTCAATAACTGTAACTAAGAATGCCTAAACCATGTGCAAAGTGTTATTTACTCACTTAATCCTCACAACAACAATCTAACGAGGCATGCAGTATTACAGAACAGCTAAGTAAATTGCCCAAGTTCTCAAAGCTAGTGAGTACTGAAGTTGGAATTCACCTCCAGGTAGCCTGGCTCTAGATCTGATACTCTTCTCCACTCTTCTAGATCCTCTTGGTGGTATGCTCCATGTAGATGATGATGTTGTCAGATACAGAACTTTGTTAAGTGCAGGGAAGACAAATGACAAGGTGGAAAAGAATAAGATAGGCACCAGCTGGTAAAAGCACAGAGGGAAATTTTTTTTTTTTTTTTTTTGGTGGTCCCGAGCAGCATGCAGGGATCTTAGTTCACCCACCAGGGATCGAACCTATGCCCCCTGCAGTGGAAGCGCAGAGTCTTAACCACTGGACTGCCAGGGAAGTCCACCATGGAGAGAAGTTGGATGCTAACTGGTATCCGGGACACTCAGAGGACTCCCAACTCCCAACCCCAATCATTCTTGCTAAGGACATAGAGAAGACAAATTATCTCTACACAGATGGAGCCTAAAGAATCAGAAAGAATGGCCTCCCTGGAGTACATTCAGGAAGGTCCCTCTGTGCAGAAAGGAAAGTTATCTTTCCAGTCTGGCAAAAGACAATCTCCAATCTTCACTGGATAATGGGGAAATAAAGCCTAATATAATTTGCCACTTTTTGGTTTCAGGAAGGGGGTGAGAAGTTTGCCAGATACCTGAATGTTTACTGTGAACATGTGGATTGGAGGTACTACTGGGCAAGTAAAGAAAAGTCCATTTAAAATTCTACTCATTAGGGCTTCCCTGGTGGCGCAGTGGTTGAGAATCCACCTGCTGATGCAGGGGACGCGGGTTCGTGCCCCGGTCTGGGAAGATCCCACATGCCGCGGAGCGGCTGGGCCCGTGAGCCATGGCCGCTGAGCCTGCGTGTCCGGAGCAGGCTCCACAACGGGACAGGCCACAACAGTGAGAGGCCCGCGTACCGCAAAAAAAAAAAAAAAAAAATTCTACTCATTGGTGATGATCATTTTGAGATGTGTAGAAATATCAAATCCTTTGTTGTGCACCTAGAGGAACTAACATGTGTTGTAGGTCAATTATGCTTCAAAATAAAATAAAATAAAATAAACTTCTATCCATTGGATTCCCTTTTAAAAAATTTATTTATTTTATTATGTATTTATCTTTGGCTGCATTAGGTCTTCGTTGTTGCGCTCTGGCTTTCTCTAGTTGCGGCAAGTGGGGCTACTCTTCGTCGAGGTGCACGGGCTTCTCATTGCGGTGGCTTCTCTTGTTGCGGAGCTCGGGCTCTAGGCACGCAGGCTCAGTAGTTGTGGTGCATGGGCTTAGTTGCTCTGTGGCATGTGGGATCTTCCCGGACCAGGGCTTGAACCTGTGTCCCCTGCACTGGCAGGTGGATTCTTAACCACCGCGCCACCAGGGAAGTTCCTGATTCCCTTTCTGAACAAGTTTTTGGTGTGTGTGTGTGTGCGAGCTATGTAGAAGGTTTCATGGTTCGTGAAGGTATTTAAAAAAAAAAAAAAGCCTCAGAATAAGGAATAGTGAGTTGTACTGAATATTAAGCAATGCAATTAGTCCATTTTTCAGAAATCCATATAATAGACTTCTTAACTAAGAATGAAGTCCTTTGGATTCCACATTTAGTTATTTGTTTGTTCATTCAGAGGACGTCACTCAATCATCTAAAATAATATCTAAATCAGTGTTTAGAAAATCATATTTGCAGAGGAAATTTACAAGTTTTTTTAAAAAAGAAATGGATTCACTTTAAAAATAAGTAATTATTTAAAATATCCAATGCTTGTTAGTTGCAGTCATTCAGTAAATATTTATTGAACACCTACTGCTAAGTATTGTTTCAGGTTCTTAGTATACAGCAACAGCAGCAAAGCAAAAAAATTTCAGCCCTGCCCTCACAGAACTGATGTTTTAGTGGGGAAGGAGGAAATAACCAAAAAAAAAAAAGACATTTTAGAGAGTGCTAAGCATTAAGAAGAAAAATGAAGGGGATTAGGAGTGGACTGTGCAATTTATATAGGATGACCAAGGAAGACATAAAATGCACATATTCCTTCAGGTTTAGGATTATGTAGTATTTCACCTGCATTGAGACATATCTGATATATTTTTATATGCTACCAAAGTAATGATGTTAAGAGGCAATAAAAAGAAAGTGTACTGGGTTTTAGGGTTCTAGGTAGCAACACTTAAAAAAAATAAATTTATTTTTATTTTTGGCTGCATTGGGTCTTCATTGCTGTGTGCAGGCTTTCTCTAGTTGTGGAGAGCGGGGGCTACTCTTTGTCGAGGTGCACGGGCATCTCATTACAGTGGCTTCTCTTCCTGTGGTGTACCGGCTCTAGGCACATGGGCTTCAGTAGCTGCAGGGCCCTGCCTCCAGAGCACAGGCTCAGTACTTGTGGCTCACGGGCTTACTTGCTCTGCAGCATGTGGGATTTTCCTGGACCAGGGCTCGAACCTGTATTCGCTGCATTGGCAGGCAGATTCTTAACCACTGCGCCACCAGGGAAGCCCTACCTTTTACGATTAAATCCATTGTGAGATACCCCTAGTTTCAATTCCACTTTAATAATGAATACTTGGAGTCTTTTTTTTTTTTTTCCTTCAAATTTAGTTTCCCAAGAAGTAGCAGGACTGACTTTTCCTGTAGTCCAGGAACACTTACAAGGCTATGTGTGCTCTTGAGAGCAGGCAATATGTCTCATTTTAATTTTTTATTCCCCAGAGTCCATGACAGTGTGGGGCACATGCCTTTCAAAGCAAGTTTGGTGCTTGGAAGCCACTGAATATGTGTCCAGTAAATATTAACTGCAAGTGTTGGTGCAAGGGAGAATGCTGAGCAACAGGGCCAGCTCAGGCACAGCACATCCCAGAGATTCCAACTTCACAAGGGCAGATTTCTGAAGAAGTCTCTTTATTTAGATCAAAATACTTTCTGGTGCTTTCCCTCTACCGAGACAGCACGAATTTATGAAACGTGCTCCTGTCTGCTCTAAAGGCAGCGTACGATGTTGACAGCTGCATTGGGCCGAGAGGCCAAGTTCGTCCTCTGCCAGTGTTAGACCTGTCCCTAGAGGAGCCCCTCTAGGTGGAGAGACTCATGTCTGCCTCTTTGTCTCCCCCGTTCCTCCTAGCCCCTCGTTCCCAGTCCCTAGTTGCCCAATCCAAAGGTCGCCTCCCGCCCGCCCACGCCCAGGTCGGAGGACTTCTGGCCACAGCATCCACCCATGAGGAGAACACCTAGAGCAAACCTCCAGCATGGCCTTCCTCCTCTACCACTCCGCACACTCACTCCCGCCCCGCCCTTCCGGAAGCTCCCCGATTGGCTCCCGCTGGCGAGGGTGCCGCTGATTGGCCAGGGGGCCTTCACCGCGCCGTGACGCTGCTCTCTCCCGGCCCGACCCGGCCCTGAGTCGCGCATGGGAACGAGGACTTCGCCTACGGACTCAGGCAGCGAGGGTTGCGGCTCCCGGCTCAGACCGAGGCTCACTCGGGCGGGGAGAGGGTCGCAGGAGCAGTGGGCCGAGGGGTAGGGGTTGGGGTGCAGGGAGGGCCTCGGGTCTTGGGCTGGGTGTGCAGGGCTGGGAGGAGGGCGGGGGCGACAGGCGGCTCCGGGGAGCCCAGGGACATGGCACTGCCCGACGATGAGGAGGGGACGACGGTGGCGAACGGGCATCCACCCGCGAACGGATACCTCCCGGTCCCGGGGTACGCGCCCGCTGGAAAGGTGAGCGCGGAGACGCAGAACGGGCCCAAAGCTGGCTGCCTTGCCCTGAATGGGGTCTCTCGGGACAGCCCTAAGGCCGCCTCGGGAGCTCTGGACAGGCCGAAGACTCCGCTGGCCCCGGAGGAGGAGACCCAGGCCCGGCTACTGCCCAAGGACCCCGGCGAGGAGACGCCGGCGGTCGAGGGCACCCTGGTACCCCGGACTTCTCTCTCTGCGTGGCGCTTTTTGGTGCTACTGATCTTCAGCCTGTACTCGCTGGTGAACGCGTTTCAGTGGATCCAATACAGCATCATCAGCAACGTTTTCGAGGGCTTCTACAACGTCTCCTCGCTGCACATTGACTGGCTGTCCATGGTGTACATGCTGGCCTACGTGCCCCTCATCTTCCCTGCCACCTGGCTGCTGGATACCAGAGGCCTGCGGCTCACCGCCCTTCTGGGCTCCGGCCTCAACTGCCTGGGCGCCTGGATCAAGTGCGGCAGCGTGCAGCAGCATCTCTTCTGGGTCACCATGTTGGGCCAGTGCCTGTGCTCTGTGGCCCAGGTGTTCATCCTCGGCTTGCCCTCCCACATCGCTTCAGTGTGGTTTGGGCCCAAGGAGGTGTCCACAGCTTGCGCCACCGCCGTGCTAGGTAATCAGGTAAGGACTAGGGTAATAGATGAAAATCGGATCCGGAAGGACCAGATAAAACGTCATAGGCCATGTGAGCTAGGTATATGGATGGACCCTTAGGAGGCATCCTATAAGTGAAGGAGAGGAGATGAGCAGTCATAAAATAGGAAACAGTCTTGGATTAAAGAGGGGTTTTGATCTATTTGTGAAGACAGACCTTTCAAAACCAGTTTAAAATGACTACCTGGTCATCTTTGAGAATTACCTGTAAAGTAATTAACTGTACAGGCCCATATCTAGGCCTAACATAGAAAACTTGTCAGTGCAATAATGAATGAGTCTAAAGTAGGTATTATTTTTGTCATCAGTGTATTCTTTGCAAAAGGAAGGTGCTGGGTTCTGGGAAGTTTGTTCTTATTTTGAGTGATCCATGTAAACAGCTTCTGTTTAATTTTATATATTAGCAGTCAGCAGAGTGCCTGGTACATAACAGACATTTGTAAATGATTGCTAAATAAATCTAGTGATAAAGACCTCACGGCATTACTGAGTCCTATTACCAAATTTTAATGGTAAGAAAATGCAATACAAATCATAGATCATAGAATCCATTGCAAAAGCGTGGCTTATTTTGCCAAGTCTCCATTAAACTGTTTCCTAGACTTGCCAACACCATAGGTTCAAATTCATTAGCATTCCAGTAGCATTATTAGGTAGAATTTGTGTGTGGTGTTTTAATTGCAGAATGGTCCTTTTACTGTAATTTAAATTTTGCATATGGAGTCCTATGATACTTTATGAAAATTATATTGAGTGTTCATTCAGCTTGAGGAGAATCAAGTTAAAAAACCTGTATAACAAGGGACTTCCCTGCCGGTCCCATGGTTAAGACTTCCCCTTCCAATGCAGGGGGTGCGGGTTCAATCCCTGGTCAAGGAGCTAAGATCCCACATGCCTTGGGGCCAAAAAACCCAAAACATAAAGCAGAAGCAATATTGTAACAAATTCAACAAAGACTTTTAAGAGAAATTGCTTAAAAAAAAAAAAAGACCTGTATAACAAAAATGTTACCTCTCTCTACACACATATCATGTAGCTATGTAACAAAAGAATGTTACTCTTTTACTTCTGGTCTAACACTTGTTTCAAGATCACAGTAAGATCTATTTAAATTCCATGTAAAGACTAACTCTAATGTGGGCTTATTGCTTTATATTTATTTCCTTTAAAAGTACAGAAGAAGGAATAGCTTGAAATATAGTTGTATTTCCAAAATAATTTGTGACTGATATTTTAGTTGGTTGCTTCTGCATGTTTGGATAGGAACTGTTTCCTTAAAATATTTTTTCATTTACGAAATTATATGCAAGATTAATACTTCATTGAGCATGATGGAAATATTATCAACTCCATATCTATGGATTATCTATTTCATGAATAATAAATGGAAATGTTTTCTCATAGGCAGATTTCCCTCTAACGCTTAGCACACCTCGGCGCCTTCCTCCTACATTCTCCCTAAGTGTTTGAATCCTTCCTTGGCTCTAGTAGCTCTGCACTTGCTCACGACCCCCAAGTATTCATCTTTAGCCTAGATTATGGAGTGATCATTCATAGTAATATTCAACATTATTGAGCATTCACTAAACCTGGCACCATGCTAAGTACTTTACACACATTGTTTCATTTAATTTAATTATGTAAGGTAGGAACTATTAGTCTCCTCATTTTATATATACAGAAGCTGAGACTTGGAGGGATAAAATTATTTTCCAAAAGTCACACAGCTAATTAGCAGCAGAATTCACACTCAGGTCTGTCTGATTCCTGAATCCTATCTTTTTACTACCCATCTACTGTGCCAAGTCTCTAACCTGAGAGAACCTTCTAAAAAAATTTTTTTAGCCATGCTGCCCCACGGCTTGCAGGATCTTAGTTCCCCAGCCAGGGATTGAACCCAGGCCCCATCAGTGAAAGCACCAAGTCCTAACCACTGGACTGCCAGGGAATTCCTGAGAGAACCTTTTAAAACAGATCAGATCATGTCATAGCTCTGCTTTGAACTCTCCAGTGATTTCCCATAGTAATTAAAATAAAATCTAAATTCCTTACTCTGGATTACAAAACCTTACTAATATGTTTTTGGTTCCTTAAACAATACTAAGCTTGCATTTTTCATAAGGGCCTTTGCAAAAACATTCTCTCTGTCTGGAATGTTCTTCCTCCTAGGATCACATTGTTATATCCTTATTATCATTCAGCTCTCAGTCTAAATTCATTTTAAATGTCATTCAGTGGCATTTTTTTTTTTTTTTTTTTTTTTTTTGCTGTTCGCGGGCCTCTCACTGTTGTGGCCTCTCCCGTTGCGGAGCACAGGCTCCGGACGCGCAGGCTCAGCGGCCATGGCTCACGGGCCCAGCCGCTCCGCGGCATGTGGGATCTTCCCGGACCGGGGCACGAACCCGTGTCCCCTGCATCGGCAGGCGGACTCTCAACCACTGCGCCACCAGGGAAGCCCGGTGGCATTTCTTGAGGATCTCATGTAGAGTTGCCCAGTCACTGTCTTATTACATCATTGTACTTTAATCCTCTATGTAGTGCTTATCACTGTGTGATATATTTATGTTTATATATTAATTGTTAATTATTACTCTTCTCCGATCCCCACCATTAGATTGTAAGTTTCACGAAATAGGCACATTATCTGAATGTACAGCATTCATTACAGTGCCTGGCACGTTGTAGATTCTCCATAAAAATTTATTCAATAAATGAATGAGCTTCCGACTTATGTAGATACTGGTCAGCTGGATATTTCCACTTGACTATCCCATATGACCCCACCAATCAAAATTTACCTTGTCTCCCAGCTCATTACTCTTCATTTCTACTGCCACCACCTTAGCCTTGGCCACCCGTAGCTCTCACCTAGAGCTTGCTAACTGATTTTCCTATCTACAGCTCTTGCTCTCTTTCCTCTGTTCTCCACATTCGTCCATTGTGGTCTTTCTAATGAGCAAATCTGTCCTGGACACTCCTTTGCCCCCTGCAGTGTCTTCCATTGCCCCTAGGAAAACATTCAAACTTCTTAAGTGTCAAGTGAGACCTTCCAGTTCTGCCTCCTGCCAATTCCTCAGCATCACCTCTCTGCACAGCCTCCATTCCTCATATACAGACTCTTTCTATGCTCTGAGGGGACTTGTGCACTGCTTACAGTTTCTCACAAGGTCATGCTCTCTCCTTCCTTTGTACATGATGGCCCCTTGACTGGGAACATTTTTTTTTTTTATTTTTTTTTTATTTTTATACAGCAGGTTCTTATTAGTCAATCCATTTCATACACATCAGTGTATACATGTCACTCCCAATCGCCCAATTCATCCCCCCACCCCCACCCCCGCTTTCCCCCCATGGTGTCCATACGTTTGTTCTCTACATCGGTGTCTCTATTTCTGCCCTGCAAACCGGTTCATCCGTACCATTTTTCTAGGTTCCACATATATGCGTTAATATACGATATTTGTTTTTCTCTTTCTGACTTACTTGACTGGGAACATTTCTATTTCACTTGGCTAACTCTAATTTCTTATTCAGATCTTTGTTCCTTCAGGAATTTTTCCTGAACCCCAAGTCTATACAAGGTGCTCCTCTAAAGTACTCTCTTAGCTAAGGTGACCATATGTTCCAACTGGCCTAGAATAGTCCAGGTGTACATCTGTTGTCCAGTACAACTGCTCATGGGGTCCCTTTCACTCTGACTAGTGTTCTTGCTTGAATGATCAATTACATGATCTTCCCAGTCATGGCACCCTCTACCTCTCATCACAGTACTGCTCTTACTACAGTTGTAATTACCTGTTTAACTCTCTCTATCCAGCTTTTCATAGGGAGCAAATGAAATATTTGGTAAATGTTACTATCTCTGCCTCAGCCTCCTTTTTGAAACCTATCTTGGGCCCTTCTGTCTCACCTCCATCCCCCAAAGAATCTGAAATCTCCCTCCACTGAGCCTCCTTTAATACTTTGATTTTATTTCTCTTGTTGTGATTATCATAGTCGGCCTAATTTTTTTTTCCTGAGGTGATATTCACATAAAAAATTAATCATTTTAAAGTGTGCAGTTCAGTGGCATTCAGTACCTTCACGATGTGGTGCAGTCATCACCTATATCTGGTTCCAAAACATTTTCATCTACCCTCAAAGAAGACCCAGTTCCCACTAAGCAGTCACTCCTCATTCCCCCCTCTCTAGCCCCTGGCAACCACTAATTTGTTTTTTTGCTATGGATTTCCCTAGTCTAGATATTTCTTTCTTTTTTTTTTTTTAAAGAGTATTGCTCCTTTTTTAAAAAAAATTAATTTATTTATTTTTGGATGTGTTGGGTCTTCGTTTCTGTGCGAGGGCTTTCTACAGTTGCGGCAAGCGGGGCCCACTGTTCATCGTGGTGTGTGGGCCCCTCACTGTCGCAGCCTCTCCCGTTGCGGAGCTCAGGCTCAGTAGTTGTGGCTCACGGGCCCAGCCACTTCGCGGCATGTGGGATCCTCTCAGACCAGGGCTCGAACCCATGTCCCCTGCATTGGCAGGCGGACTCCCAACCACTGAGCCACCAGGGAAGCCCCTAGATATTTCATATAAATAGAATCATACAATATGTGACCTTTTGTGTCTGGCTTCTTTCATTTAGCAAGTTTTCAAAGGTCATCCATGTTACAGCATCTATCAGTATTTCATTCTTTCTAAATAATATTTCATTGAATGGATATACCACATTTTGTTTATCCATTCATTCATTGATAGACAACTTGCTTGTTTCCACCTTTTGGCTATTGCAAATAGGGCTGCTATGGATATTCATGTATAATATTCAATACCTGTTTTCAGTTTGGGGGTATATACCCAAGAGAGGAATTGCTAGGTCATACAGTAATTGTATGTTTAACTTTTTAAGGAACTGCCAAATTGTTTTCCATGGTGACTGCACTGTATTACAATCTTATTAGCAGTGTACAAGGGTGCCAATTTCTCCACATCATGACAACATTTGTTATTTTCTGTTTTTTTTTTTTAATTATAGCCATTCTAGTGGGTATGGTTTTGATTTGCATTTTCCCAGTAACTAATGATATTGAGCATTTTTTCATGTACTTGTTGGACATTTGTACATCTTCTTTGGAGCAATGTCTGTCCAGGTCTTTTGCCCATTTTTGAATTGGGATGTTTGTCTTTTTGTTGTCGAGTTGTAAGAGTTCTCTATATATTCTGGATGGTAGATCCTTATCAAATATATGATTTGCAAATATTTTCTCCCATTCTGTAGGTTGTCTTTTCTCAGCATTTTTTTGTGTGTATGTGTGTATTTTTATTCTCCTTTTTTATTGTAAGTAGCCAAAGGGTAAGGAGTGTGTCTTAAACAACTTTATAGCAGCATCATTTGGATGGTTGGAGCTTAGTAAATGTTCATTGAATAGGGAAGACATTTGACAGCAATTTTCCTTTAATGGTATGGTAAAAAGACATTAGAACATGGTGCTTTAGAGCTTACGAAAGGACCTTGCAATAGTGGTTGTCTTTATGTTGATTAATTACTTTCTTTTCTCTTATAATAAGAAGAAAGAATTAACAGGACTGTTTATTTTACAGCTTGGAACTGCAGTCGGCTTTTTGCTTCCACCAGTGTTAGTGCCGAACACAGAGAATAACACACAACTGCTGGCTTGTAATATCAGTACCATGTTTTATGGAACTTCAGCTGTCGCCACACTTTTATTTATTTTAACGGTAATTGGTAAGTGAATTATTTTCCCTGAAGCTTAAATAGATAAGTGCATGACAAACATATGAAAATAAAAATAACCAACCCTGAAAATTTGTACTGGTGATATCTCAAGTGCTATTGGCTTGTTTAATTCTTGCTGTTCACTTTCTTGTTTAGGTAATGAATGCTACACGCCTAGGGATATGTTATGGTCCGCTACATCCATTTTAATATTGTAAAGGGTTTGAAGACTAATTCATCTCATTTGTCTCCCTACTAACTTTTCTTTCCTGATAACTGTTGGTTTCAAACATATTACCTGCCTCCTCTTTGCATATCCATCTATGTGTCTGCATCTTACGCTAACCTCGCCAGGAACAAGTTCTTGTCATGCTTTGAAATGATGCTAATAGGCTACAACCTTCCTTAAATGATAAATCCTTCCAGGGATCCCCAGTTTAACAGTTAACTGGATCTGAAAATGTTGACCAGTGAATGATCCTGGGCAGCAGCAAGCTGTTCAGCAGAATTTCAAACTGTGGCAACTATCTGCTTGTTAGGCCACTCCAGCAAAGCACTGCTGCCACCACTCGTCCCCGAGTCCTCTCGTCTGGGCCTGTCTCTTGAAGCAGTCAGTCAAAATCAGCTGCAAGCAGCCATCATCAGTTTGGAAGAAGGTTTGGGAAGGTCTGCTTTTTAAAGTTCATTTTTAATGGGAAACAATTTTGATTTCAGGGAAAAGAATAGGTGAGGCTTATTTAAGTAATAGAGCTGCTAACATAACTATAATATTGCCTTTGGGGCACTCAGTATATCTTAAATTGATTTGAAGAAGAAAGGAACTTTAAAGTTGAAAGGCCATCTTTTAATCATTAAAATTTATAATTAAATTTCATTATAGCTGGAGTTTAAAATTTTATATGTTAATTTTTACCATGGTTATAACAGTAATGAAAAATGCAAGCTTTTTAAATTATCACCAGATATAAAATCCTCAGTTTTCAAAGAAAATGTATGTTAAAGACTCTGGAGTGTTTTGATAGAGATGCCTTTATTTTTTAAAATTTTATTTATTTAATTAATTTATTTTATTTTTGACTGATTTATGTCTTCGTTGCTGCACGTGGGCTTTATCTAGTTGGGGCGAGCGGGGGCTACTCTTCATTGCAATGCGCAGGCTTTTCATTGTGGTGGCTTCTCTTGTTGCGGAGCACAGGCTCTAGGTGTGTGGGCTTCAGTAGTTGTGGCACGTGGGCTCAGTAGTTGTGGCTCGCGGGCTCTAGAGCACAGGCTCAGTAGTTGTGACGCACAGGCTTAGTTGCTCGGTGGCATGTGGGATCTTCCCGGACCAGGGCTTGAACCCGTGTCTCCTGCATTGGCAGGCGGATTCTTAACCACTGCGACACCAGGGAAGCCCAGAGATGCCTTTAGAGATGAACTGCTGGACCCAGGGATAGGAAACTCAGCCCACATATTTTTAATTTCCCTTAAGATAATGAACAAAATAGTCTCTTGGTAGCATTTAAAGTATTCTGGGGGCTTCCCTGGTGGTGCAGTGGTTGAGAATCCGCCTGCCAATGCAAGGGACACGGGTTCGTGCCCCGGTCCGGGAAGATCCCACATGCCGCGGAGCGGCTGGGCCCGTGAGCCATGGCCGCTGAGCCTGTGCGTCCGGAGCCTGCGCTCCGCAACGCAAGAGGCCACAGCAGTGGGAGACCAGCGTACCACAAAAAAAAAAAAGTATTCTGACATGTCCAATCTACCTATATGATTGGTTTTTATGTTTCTGTTAGGGAGTAGCATATTTGCTGTGTGCTGACTGCTAAAAAAGGATAAATTATCCCTTGTACTATTTTGGCAGTTTAACAAGATTTTAAAAGAAATCTATATTTTTGAAAAACAAATTCCTTTATCTACTTTTCTGGTAGCCATATTTGATTTGCTAGATGAAATATGAGATATAGTTTATATACATTTTCCATAAATGGATTGTCCATTAGCAATAGGGATTATTAAAATATAAAATTCTCTTTCCTTTGATTGCTATGTATCTTTGCACAAATTCTGGTTTTCCTTTTTTTTATCATCTTCAGTTGCTTGTCTCTTTGGAGGAAGTGAGAGTAATAGACTGTATATAAGATATCTATAGATACAAAATTATATATATGACACATGTATTTAAATATATATATATATGAGATGCTACAAATATAAGATTTTTATTTGTCAAAGGAGTGGGACAAAAAAACATAGGTATGGGACTCCCCTGGTGGCACAGTGGTTGAGAGTCCGTCTGCCGATGCAGGGGACACGGGTTCGTGCCCTGGTCCGAGAAGATCCCGCATGCCGCAGAGCAGCTGGGCCCTTGAGCCATGGCCGCTGATCCTGCGCGTCCGGAGCCTGTGCTCCACAACGGGAGGGACCACAACAGTGAGAGGCCCGTGTAACTCAAAAAAAAAACAAAAAACACCCCACATAGGTATGACCATTGGTGTATCACCCTGTATTATTTAAGAAATTAAAAGAGAGCTATTCATGTACATAATTATTTATGTACTCATGGCTTATGAGTAGACAGTGGAAATGGAAATGGGGAATGGAATGGAAATAGAATAGAAAAAAAGAAAGCTCATTGTCAAGTTTTGCTTGGTGACCTATAAACTTAATCTAATGATACTGAGCATAGTATAAAAGCAAGATAATATACAGTTGTGATATGAAAGGCTAGGTTGAGAATTGTGACATTTAAATTAAAAATTTACCTGTTTTCCTTATACCTAAACATTTGCTATTGAGGAAAATACGGATTATTTTTAAAATCCTAACTTTCTTGAAGTTCCTTAATTACTAAGAGACAATACTACTTCCTTCTAAATTCTACCCATAAATATTTTGGAAGCCCAATCAAATCTTATAAAATAATTTAGTTTTGTGCTGATGCTTTTCAGCAATGTGACATATGCCAAACTGGTATTCAGAGGTCTTCCTAAAATACCAACTTGAGGAGGGTTCATGTCATGTAATCCTGTTACCCTCCCTAAGTGTAATCCATCTAACATTTCTAGGAATTAAGCCCAACCTTCCACCGAATTTCACACTAATACCCCATTCTTATTGGTAGAATACTATTACAGTCTCTAACATTTGATTGATATGTACCAAACATGTTTAAAAGCACAACTACATGCTATATTTCATTTAATCCTCAAAGCCCTATAAGGGTGGTACTATTATTATCATTCCCATTTTATAAATGAGGAAACTGGGCACAGAATTTAAGTAAATTTAACTTACCCATGATCACAGTTAGTATATAAATGCTAAAGATGAAATTTAAGCCTAGGCAATCTAACTCCATTAATAAAATGTTACATATACAAATACATCATTTTAATTTTTACTCAGTCTGATTTTTTGTTTTAATTCCTCTGTATAAGTGGTAATACTGTTGTATTTGAAAGCTGTTCTTCTTATGCAGAGCAGTAAACTATATCACTTAAGTATGTCAGTTAAAATCCTTATCATCCTGATTCACTAAAATGAGTGGATGACAGAAACCAAAAGTAATGGCAGTCAAAATATTTAATATTAAGGTATTTAAATACATGAGTATAAAACATACATGCATAATTTTACTTTTGATTCTTATATTCAGTATATTTATATATTGGATCCTATTATAAATTGTTAATAGAAGGACGTTTTACTTAGTGTATTAGAATTTCAAGCCCTGAGAAAAGTCTCTGATTTTATTTTATTTAAAAATATTTATTTATTTATTTATTTTTGGCTGCACTGCGCAGCATGTGGGATCTTAGTTCCCCAACCAGGGATCCAACCTGTACCCCCTGCGGTGGAAGTCAAGTCCTAACCACTGGATTACCAGGGAATTCCCTGAAAAGTCTCTGATTTTTAAAAATAAATATTCATCAAAAATACAGTGTATTGGGCTTCCCTGGTGGCGCAGTGGTTGAGAATCCGCCTGCCGATGCAGGGGACACGGGTTCGTGCCCCGGTCCGGGAAGATCCCACATGCCGCGGAGCGGCTGGGCCCGTGAGCCATGGCCGCTGAGCCTGCGCGTCCGGAGCCTGTGCTTTGCAACGGGAGAGGCTACAACAGTGAGAGGCCCGCATATCACAAAAAAAAAAAAAAAAAAAAAAAAAATACAGTGTATTTTGTGTAGTACTCAATAATTACAAAATTCTTTTTTTTTTTGCGGTACGCGGGCCTCTCACTGTTGTGGCCTCTCCCGTTGCGGAGCACAGGCTCCGGATGCGCAGGCTCAGCGGCCATGGCTCACGGGCCCAGCCACTCCGCGGCATGTGGGATCCTCCCAGACCGGGGCACGAACCCGTGTCCCCTGCATTGGCAGGCGGACTCTCAACCACTGCGCCACCAGGGAAGCCCCAAAATTCTTTTACACATATCATATAGTCCTCATACCAGCTTGGTGTTATTATCTCCATTTTATGAAAGAGAAAACAATAGCTGAGAAGCAGGAATTGATTTCTTCGAGTCATATAGTGAGATGAGGCAGAGCCAGGATTCAAACCTGTGTTTGTCTTATAATAAATTAATATGTGTAATGTCCTCTTGCGTCACAAAGGCACAAATAATGAAATCAAAAGATAATATTATAACCTGATTTCAAAAAATAGAGGTGGTCCTAAACACAATAGATTTGTTATTTATTCATCATGGGAGAAAAAGTTTGAATGTGGTGCCCAGAATCCTTTGGCTACTTTCCATGCCTATTGCTAAGAGTGGAGAATAACTGTTTTATTAATTAATTATTTTATTACTTAATTATTTTATTTGCACAACTTTTTGGTAGGGAGAAGAGAAGAAGTTAGAAGTCTATTTTTCAGTTTCAAAGGAGAAAGAAAAAGCCATATTTCATCCTTTGAAAGGAGCAATGAGGTGTAAACAGGGTCATAGACCAATGGTTTTTTTGTTCCTCTTTTTTTTTTTTTTTTTTTCTTCATAGACTTAAGCCTGACTTTACTATATTGTGTAGCTGGTAGATAAAATCTTGATTTTGTCCAAGAGAGCAGTTGACTTCCTGAAACTAAGACATAACACTTGTATTCAGAAAACAAGTCTAATGGAATTAAAGACTACCAGAACTTGTTTTTATTTTGCATTTGAGTTCAGATCTGAGCCATTTAGACTTATTTTACTATAGTAAATAAAAATCTAAGTAAGAGACTTAGGACTCATTCAATACCCATGACTACGTTGTAAGCATAGTTTTTACATTCTGAAACTTTGTTTTACAACCACGTGAGTTCTGTTTTACCAATATTAATAAAAAGAGATATCTCCTGTCTTAACTACGATGCAAAGAGGCTTTCAGGAGAGGACAACAGGCGTCCCCAACAGTGAGCAGATAGGGTGAAAGGAAGGGGAGGGATTGCAACCACTTAAAACGTTTTATGTCTACCAGTCCTCCAATGTAAGAATATTAAAAAGTAAATATTTATGAGTTATGCCTCCTCTTCAATTAGTTGTTAAGACCTATAAAAATAGAAGTCTAGTTTGTTGTTTTATTTATATCATAATTAATCCATGTTTTGGTGAGCAAAGAGCTGTAATTTTTAAATTTTTAGCAGCAAACAGGAGAATTAGAGAATTACAATATTGTGCAAGTTTTTTTTTTTTTTTTTTTTTGTAGTACGCGGGCCTCTCACTGCTGTGGCCTCTCCCGTTGCGGAGCACAGGCTCCGGACGCGCAGGCTCAGCGGCTATGGCTCACGGGCCCAGCCGCTCCGCGGCATATGGGATCCTCCCGGACCAGGGCACGAACCCGTGTCCCCTGCATCGGCAGGCGGACTCTCAACCACTGCGCCACCAGGGAAGCCCTGTGCAAGTTTTAAGGATCATTTCTTTCTTCTACAGTGATTTTCAAACCTGGCTGAGTGTTGAGTTTTGTGTAATACAGTTCTAAGGTTCTGTACTGGAGGTTCTGATTCACTGAGCCTTCTCTGGAATCCCAAAATCTGTATTTTAAAAAAATTTCTACATGATTACAGTTGACAGTCAGGTCCATCAGATCTAGACCACTTTCAAACTACAAAGCAGGCTTCTTTGTTGGAAGAAAGAAATAGCCACTATTTAAAAAGAGAGAGAGAGAGAAAGAGAAGGAGGAAATTCTAATATTTTAGAAAATATTACTTTCTTCTGAATCCATTTACCTGCTTTTTGGCTTTTGAATTTACCCTACTTTATTGATTCTAAAGTGTACATTTTTTTCATGGCATCTCTGAAATTGAGGTGCCTTTAGTAATCAGTCAATGGCGTCTAAGATGAATAAGTTCTAGAGATATGCTGTATAACATTATGCCTATAGTTAACAATACTTATTGTACACTTAAAAGTTTGTTAAGAGGGTGGATTTCAAGTTAAATGTTCTTATCACAATTAAAAAAATCAATGGCATGTAACATTGGTGTCAATTGAATCATGGTTATGTGAAAACCTTCTGTTGATGCCTGCTGAGATCACTAAGTGCCAGCATCAGATCATTTTATATTCAGTGAAATACAGCATTTTTCCTGTATGTATTTTAGTTTAAAATTTTGAGTCAATACTAAAACTAGATTTTAATTTCTGATGTACCACTCTTAGCAGGTCAGCTCTTCTATTAAAGTCTTGACTCCTGGCTAGCCATACCCTACAGAAATCTCTGCCTAGCCATCTGTTGTAGGAAATTAGTAGATCCTTCCCTGCCCAGCAAAAGGGCAGTCTCTAAATGTCTGGCTGAGAAGGCTGTGCGATCTTTCTCTAACTACATAGTAATGGGCAGTGCTAGAACTTACGGTATCAGAAACTATGTATCACACTTTTATGTCTCCCAGCTCTACCCCTAGATTTTCCATATGCAGCTGAAGTGAGTCAGCAAGCAGGACCTAGCTCTACTCCCATGAATCTACATGGACCTTTTCAGTTCTAGAGGGGTAATTGCATCAGATGATAAACTTTATATCAAATTTCAGAAGAAAATAGGTACTAACTCAAGACAATCCTCTAAAAGTTCAATAAGATACTGGCTTGCTCATATCTGATATTACCTCTAATTACAGATTGAACCAAATTTAGAAATAGAATTGTTGAGTACTTAATATAATAAAAATTAATCTTGCTTAATTAAAAATGGAATAATCACTGGGCAAAGTTGTGACATAGTATTGATGGTTTTACAATTCAGTTCTGTGAATTGGCCAAATCTCCGAGTTTTAGTCCATCTCAGAGGGTTGAGATTATATCAAACTATTCTTCACTTAGAAATTAGTGAAAATGAAAAGCCTTACTATAAAAGACTTTTACTACCTCTTTAAACTTAAACTGAATTTAGTCTGCTCACTAAAGAAGACTTGTATATTGAATTATCTTTTCATGTATATTTCTAGCATTCAAAGAAAAACCTCAGTATCCACCAAGCCAGGCTCAAGCAGTTCTCCAAGACAGTCCCCCTGGAGAGTATTCCTATGTGAAATCAATAAGGAACCTATTTAAAAATATTCCTTTTGTCCTTCTATTGATCACTTATGGTAAGTGGTTTTATTTTTGTTGATGTCTGTGTAAACCTTTGAGCATTACAGATTATTTTCTTATAATCTAGTGGCTTGAGCTTTAATTAATGAGATAATGAGATAGGTTTATTAACTCTATAATACTAGCATAATCATAAACTTAAATTTTTAACCAAAAGCAAAAACTTCAGAACGGATTTCCTTACATGTTTTTTAGAACAAAAAAAAATTGTGGATATTAAAGAGAGACACACCCTTTAAAAAATATTTTATTTAATTTAAAAAAATTTTTTTATACAGCAGGCTCTTATTAGTCATCTATTTTATACATATTACTGTATATATGTCAATCCCAATCTCTCAATTCACCACACCACCATCCTCCCCTGCCACATTCCTCCCTTGGTGTCCATACGTTTGTTCTCTACATCTGTGTCTCTATTTCTGCCTTGAAACTGGTTCATCTGTACCATTTTTCTAGGTTCCACATATATGAGTTAATATACGATATTTGTTTTTCTCTCTCTGACTTACTTCACTCTGTATGACAGTCTCTAGATCCATCCATGTCTCTACAAATGACCCAATTTCGTTCCTTTTTATGGCTGAGTAATATTCCATTGTATATATGTACTACATCTTCTTTATCCATTTGTCTGTCAATGGGCATTTAGGTTGCTTCCATGACCTGGCTATTGTAAATAGTGCTGCAATGAACATTGGGGTGCATGTGTCTTTTTGAATTATGGTTTTCTCTGAGTATATGCCCAGTAGTGGGATTGCTGGATCATATGGTAATTCTATTTTTAGTTTTTTTTTTTTTTTTTTTTTTTTTTTTTTTTTTTTTTTTTTTGTGGTACACGGGCCTCTCACTGTTGTGTCCTCTCCCGTTGCGGAGCACAGGCTCCGGATGCACAGGCTCAGCGACCATGGCTCACAGGCCCAGCCGCCCCACGGCATGTGGGCTTTTCCCAGACCGGGGCATGAACCCATGTCCCCTGCATCAGCAGGCGGATTCTCAACCACTGCGCCACCAGGGAAGCCCCTATTTTTAGTTTTTTAAGGAACCTCCAAACTGTTCTCCATAGTTGCTGTATCAATTTACATTCCCACCAGCAATGCAAGAGGGTTCCCTTTTCTCCACACCCTCTCCAGCATTTGTTGTTTGTAGATTTTCTGATGATGCCCATTCTAACCAGTGTGAGGTAATACCTTATTGTAGTTTTGATTTGCATTTCTCTAATAATTAGTGAAGTTGAGCAGCTTTTCATGTGCTTCTTGGCCATCTGTATGTCTTCTTTGGAGAAATGTCTATTTAGGTCTTCTGCCCATTTTTTGATTGGGTTTTTTTTTTTTTAATATCGTGCTGTATGAGCTATTTATATATTTTGGAGATTAATCCTTTGTCCATTGATTCATTTGCAAATATTTCCTCCCATTCTGAGAGTTGTCTTGTCTTTTTTATAGTTTCCTTTGCTGTGCAAAAGCTTTTAAGTTTCATTAGGTCCCATTTGTTTATTTTTGTTTTTATTTCCATTACTCTAGGAAGTAGATCAAAAAAGCTCTTGCTGTGATTTATGTCAAAGAGTGTTCTTCCTGTTTTCCTCTAAGAGTTTTATAGTGTCTAGTCTTACATTTAGGTCTCTAATCCATATTGAGTTTATTTTTGTGTATGGTGTTAGGGAGTATTCTATTTCATTCTTTTACATGTAGCTGTCCAGTTCTCCCAGCACCACTTATTGAAGAGACTGTCTTTTCTCCATCGTATATCCTTGCTTCCTTTGTCATGGATTAGTTCACCATAGGTGCGTGGGTTTACCTCTGGGCTTTCTATCCTGTTCCATTGATCTATATTTCTGTTTTTGTGCCAGTACCATATTGTCTTGATTACTGTAGCTTTGTAGTATAGTCTGAAGTTGGGGAGTCTGATTCTTCCAGCTCCATTTTTTTCCCTCAAGACTGCTTTGGCTTTTTGGGGTCGTTTGTGTCTCCATACACATTTAAAAATTTTTGTTCTAGGGCTTCCCTGGTGGCGCAGTGGTTGAGAATCCGCCTGCCGATGCAGGAGACGCGGGTTCGTGCCCTGGTCCGGGAGGATCCCACATGCCGCGGAGCAACTAAGCCCGTGAGCCATGGCCGCTGGGCCTGCGTGTCCGGAGCCTGTGCTCCGCAACGGGAGAGGCCACAGCGGTGAGAGGCCCGCATACCGAAAAAAAAAAAAAAAAAAAAAAAAATTTTTGTTCTAGTTCTCTAAAAAGTATAACTGGTAATTTGATAAGGATTGCATTGAATCTGTAGATTGCTTTGGGTAGTATAGTCATTTTCACAGTATTGATTCTTCCAATCCAAGAACATGGTATGTCTCTCCATCTGTTTGTGTCATCTTTGATTTCTTTCATCAGTGTCTTATAATTTTCTGAGTACAGGTCTTTTACCTCCTTAGGTAGGTTTATTCCTAGGTATTTTATTCTTTTTGTTACAATGGTGAATGGGATTGTTTCCTTAATTTCTTTTTCTGATCTTTCGTTGTTAGTGTATAGGAATGCACGAGATTTCTGTGCATCAATTTTGTATCCTGCAACTTTACCAGATTCATTGATTAGCTCTAGTAGTTTTCTGGTGGCATCTTTAGGATTCTTTAGGATTCTCTATGTATAGTATCATGTCATCTGAAAACAGTGACAGTTTTACTTCTTCTTTTCCAATTTGTATTCCTTTTATTTCTTTTTCTTCTCTGATTGCCGTGGCTGGGACTTCCAAAACTATGTTGAATCATAGTGGCAAGAGTGGACATCCTTGTCTTGTTCCTGATCTTAGACGAAATGCTTTCAGTTTTACACCATTGAAAATGATGTTTGCTGTGGGTTTGTCATATATGGCCTTTATTATGTTGAGGTAGTTTCCCTCTATGCCCACCTCTGGAGAGTTTTTATCATAAATGGGTGTTGAATTTTGTCAAAAGCTTTTTCTGCATCTATTGAGATGATCATATGGTTTTTATTCTTCAATTTGTTAATATGGTATATCACATTGATTGATTTGCGTATACTGAAGAATCCTTCCCTGGGATAAATCCCACTTGATCATGGTGTATGAGTCTTTTAATGTGCTCTTGGATTCTGTTTGCTAGTATTTTGTTGAGGATTTTTGCATCTATAGTCATCAGTAATATTGGTCTGTAATTTTCTTTTTTTGTAGTATCATTGTCTGGTTTTGGTATCAGGGTGACGGTGGCCTCATAGAATGAGTTTGGGAGTGTTCCTTCCTCTGCAATTTTTTGGAAGAGTTTGAGAAGGATAAATGTTAGCTCTTCTCTAAATGTTTGATAGAATTCACCTGTGAAGCCATCTGGTCCTGGGCTTTTGTTTGTTGGAAGATTTTAAATCACAGTTTCATTTTTATTACTTGTGATTGGTCTGTTCATATTTTGTATTTCTTCCTGGTTCAGTCTTGGAAGGTTATACCTTTCTAAGAACTTGTCCATTTCTTCCAGGTTGTCCATTTTATTGGCGTAGAGTTGCTTGTAGTAGTCTCTCATGATGCTTTGTATTTCTGTGGTGTCCATTGTAACTTCTCCTTTTTCATGTCTAATTTATTGATTGAGTCTTCTTCCTCTTTTTCTTGATGAGTCTGGCTAAAAGTTTATCAATTTTGTTTATCTTCTCAAAGAACCAGCTTTTAGTTTTATTGATCTTTGCTCTTGTTTTCTTTGTTTCTATTTCATTTATTTCGGCTCTGATCTTTATGATTTCTTTCCTTCTACTAACTTTGGGTTTTGTTTGTTCTTCTTTCTCTCGTTCCTTTAGGTGTAAGGTTAAATTGTTTATTTGAGATTTTTCTTGCTTCTTGAGGTAGGCTTGTATTGCTATAAACTTCCCTCTTAGAACTGCTTTTGCTGCATCCCGTAGGTTTTGGGTCATTGTGTTTTCATTGTCATTTGTTTCTAGGTAGTTTTTGATTTCCTCTTTGATTTCTTCAGTGATCTCTTGGTTTTTTAGTATTGTGTTGTTTAGCCTCCATGTGTTTGTAGTTTTTATGGTTTTTCCCCTGTAATTGATTTCTAATCTCTTAGCATTGTGTTCGGAAAAGATTCTTGATATGATTTCAATTTTCTTAAATTTACCGAGGCTTGATTTGTGACCCAGGATGTCATCTATCCTGGAGAATGTTCCGTGTGCACTTAAGAAAGTGGAATCTGCAGTTTTGGGATGGAATGTCCTATAAATATCAATTAAATCTATCTGGTCTATTGTGTAATTTAAAGCTTTTGTTTCCTTATTAATTTTCTGTCTGGATGATGTGTCCATTGGTGTAAGTAAGGTGTTATTAAAGTCCCACACTTTTATTGTGTTACTCACGATTTCCTCTTTTATAACTGTTAGCATTTGCCTTATGTATTGAGGTGCTCCTCTTTGGGTGCGTATATATTTATAATTGTTATGTCTTCTTCTTGGATTGATCCCTTGATCATCATGTAGTGTCTTTCCTTGTCTCTTGTAACATTGTTTATTTTAAAGTCTATTTTATCTGATATGAGTATTGTTACTCCAGCTTTCTTTCGATTTCCATTTACATGGAATATCTTTTTCCATTCCCTCAGTTTCAGTCTGTATGTGTCCCTAGGTCTGAAGTGGATCTCTTGTAGATAGCATATATATGGGTCTTGTTTTTGTATCCATTCAGTGAGCCTGTGCCTTTTTGTTGGAGCACTTAATCCATTCACATTTAAGGTAATTATCGATATGTATGTTCCTATGACCATTTTCTTAATTGTTTGGGGTTTGTTTTTGTAGGTCCTTTTTGTCTTTTGTGTTTCACACTTAGAGAAGTTCCTTTAGCATTTGTTGTAGAGCTGGTTTGGTGGTGCTGAATTTTCTGAGCCTTTCCTTGTCTGTGAAGCTTTTGATTTCTCTGTCAAATCTGAATGAGATCCTTGTCGGGTAGAGTAATCTTGGTTGTAGGTTCTTCCCTTTCATCACTTTAAATATATCATGCCACTGGCTTGATATATTTGATATATACAAGCCTTCTGGCTTGTAGAGTTTCTGCTGAGAAATCAATTGTTAACCTTATGGGAGTTCCCTTGTATGTTATTTGTCATTTTTCCCTTGTTGCTTTTAATAATTTTTCTTTGTCTTTAATTTTTGTCAGTTTGATTACTTTGTGTCTTGGCATGTTTCTCTTTGGGTTTATCCTGCCTGGGACTCTCTGTGCTTCCTGGACTTGGGTGGCTATTTCCTTTCCCATGTTAGGGAGGTTTTTGACTATAATCTCTTCAAATATTTTCTCAGGTCCTTTCTTTCTCCCTTCTCCTTCTGGGCCCCCTATAATGTGAATGTTGGTGCATTTAATGTTGTCCCACAGGTCTCTTAGACTGTCTTCATTTGTTTTCATTCTTTTTTCTTCATTCTGTTCTGCAGCAGTGAATTCCACCATTCTGTCTTCCAGGTCACTTATCTGTTCTTCTGCCTCAATTATTCTGCTATTTATTCCTTCTAGTGTATTTTTCATTTCAATTATTGTATTGTCATCTCTGTTTGTTCTTTAATTCTTCTAGGTATTTGTTCTTTAACTCTTCTAGGTCCTTGTTAAACATTTCTTGCATCTTCTTGATCTCCATTCTTTTTCCAAGGTCCTGGATCATCTTCACTATCATTATTCTGAATTCTTTTTCTGGAAGGTTGCCTGCCTTCACTTCATTTAATTGTTTTTCTGGGGTTTTATCTTGTTCCTTCATCTGGTACAAAGTACTCTGCCTTTTCATTTTGTCTATCTTTCTGTGAATGTGGTTTTCGTTCCACAGGCTGCAGGATTGTAGTTCTTGTTTCTGCTGTCTGCCAACACTGTCTTCTTTTGTGAGTTCTCCCAGGGTGTTTTTGGTCCTTTATAAATTATAGTTCTGACCACCGTAAGCATATGGAAAATGTCATCAATGATTCCTTTCTTTGACCCCATGTAAACTGTCATCTATTTTGACTACTCTATCAAAGTCTCATCCTTCTAGGTCTTTCAGCATAGCAGACAGATATTCCTCCTAACACTGTAGCTTTGACTGCAGGCACCAACACATTGTGTTCCCTTCAGGGTTTTCTGACAGAGTATTCTTTTGTCCTTATATTAACACTGTTTATTAACCAATACCCCCTATTTCTGTCTTACTTGCCTTCAGAAGTCACTCACTGCTATTCTTTTCTTTATATTTTGGGGGGGAGCAGTGCACACAGGAGTACATAATTGTTTTGTAAGTTGTAACAAATTATGCTGTGACCTAAACTCTTACCCTTTTACTGGGATTAATTCCCCCCACCCTTTTTCTTAGTGGAAATTATTAAACACAAAAGTAGAACATTTAATTTAATGAATTCCTAAGTACGCATCATCACCCAGCTTCAACAATTACCAACAGTTCACCAATCTTGCTTTTATTTCCTCTGCTTTTTTTCTGGAATATTTTACCTTTTTATTTTATTTTTATTTTTTGGCTTTGGCCACACTGCAGCTTGTGGGATCTTAGTTCCCAAACCAGGGATCAAACCCAGGCCCTTGGCAGTGAAAGTGCAGAGTCCTAACCACTGGACAGCCAGGGAATTCCCTAGAATATTTTAAAGCAAATACCAGATGTTATATCATCTCATGATTAAATACTTCAGTTCCTTTTCTTAATTTTGGTTATCTCCACTGCTTAGCTTAAACCTGAAATTCATAACTAGGAAGTAGAGAAAATATAGTGGCTCACTGTTATCTAGTAGAGCAAATTCATTTCTTTAGCCTATCATTTAAGGTGGCTTCTTTCCTTCTTTTATACCTCATTGTTTCCCAATACAAAATTCTCTTTTAGCCAAATTTATAACCAACCCTGTGTCACATACGCAGACATACAAACATGCCTTCACATGCATATACACTGTTAATTCTCATCTCTGTAATACATTTTGTGCCATTATTTCTTTTACCTGAAATGTGTTCTTTTTTTCCTTAAGCAGTCCTATAAGAGCTAGCTTAACATTTACCTCACTTATTGTTCATTGTATTATTCATTCATTTGTTCATTTATCCTACCAGTAATTATCATGTATCTACTAAATGTATAATAGTGCCCTAGATGCTTTGTGGATTAGAAAGAAGCATGATATATGATTTCCACCCTGAAATAATTATAATTCAATTGAGGAGATAATGTAAACCTCTGAAAAGTAAACAATAGTGTAAAAGTTATTTATCAGAAAGGTAACAACATAAGAGAAGTTGTATGGCAAGTACATGCGAAAGGCCTTCAGAATACATAATTGGGACAATATACAAGAAAGGAAGGGGTGTGGATGGCAGAGGGCATCACAGCAAAGATGGTGGTTGAGGCTGGCCTTGAAGGACAGGTTAGATTTGGATAGACAAGGGGCAAGAGGGTAATGGCATGAGCAAGGGCCTTAGATGGTACCATCTCTGAATATTCTGATTTCTGTGGAGCTTTTATGTGTTTGATAGCACATTATTTAGCACCTGATTATGCATAAATAATTAGGTAAAAATTTGTTTAGTTGTTTGAAATTTGTAAAGGACTTCCACATATATTATTTCAGCTAACTTTTTGAGATAGAAAGATTATTATACTTATTTTAAAAATAAAGACTCTGAGTTCTCATTTCTTTTTCTTTTTTTAAAAATATATTTAAATACTTATTTATTTGGCTGTGCCAGGTCTTTTTTTTTTTTTTTTTTTTTTTTTGACTGCATTGGGTCTTCATTGCTCTGTGCAGGCTTCTCATGGCGGTGGCTTCTCTTGCTGCGGAGCATGGGCTCTAGGTGCGCAGGCTTCAGTAGTTGCAGCATGCAGGCTCAGCTGTTGTGGCGCACAAGCTTAGTTGCTCTGTTGCATGTGGGATCTTCCCAGATCAGGGATTGAACCCATGTCCCCTGCATTGGCAGGCGGATTCTTAACCACTGTGATGCCAAGGAAGTCCCCGTGCCCGGTCTTAGTTGTGGCACGTGGGATCTTTGTTGCCACGTACGGGATTTTCATTGCAACGTGAGGGATCTTTACTTGCGGCATGTGGGAATCCTTTAGTTGCAGCATGTGGGCTCTTAGTTGTGGCATGCGGGATCTGGTTCCCTGACCAAGGATCAAACCAGGGCCCCCTGCATTGGGAGCATGGAGTCTTAACCACTGGACCATCAGGGAAGTCCCCTGAGTTCTCATTTCTTAATTCTAAATTTTATTTGTATAGAATTTAAAAGGTACAAAGGACATACAATGAAAAGTCAGTGTTCTCCCATCTCTATCCCCACTGGGGATTCCTTCCACTCCCTGGAAGGAATCACTGTTACCACCTGCAACTTACTTGTTATCATCTACAATTTATTTGTGAGGCTAGTATAACCTTGATATCAAAATCAGACAGGGACAGTATAAGAGAAAAATTATAGGCCAGTTTTACCTATGAACCTAGATGTAAAAATCCAAAATAAAATATTAGAAAACCTAATCCAGCTATTTATAAAAATAATAGTGCATCCTGACAAAGTTGGGTTTATGTCAGGAGTGAGAAATGATTTAGTACTAGAAATGTATGCATATAAATGACCACAGTAAGAGATCAAAGAGGAAAATTTACCCAATGGCTGAGGAAAAAGCATTTGATAGAATACAGTACCCATTGGTTAAAGACTCTTAGCCAATTGTGAGAAAAATGAACTTTCTGAACCTGATAAAGTTCATCTACAAAAACCCTATAACCAACATCATTCCAAAGGCAAAACCTTAGGAACATTACCCTTAAAAATCAATAAGAGGGGCTTCCCTGGTGGCGCAGTGGTTGAGAATCCGCCTGCCGATGCAGGAGACATGGGTTCGTGCCCTGGTCCGGGAGGATCCCACATGCCGCGGAACAACTGGGCCCGTGAGCCATGGCCGCTGAGCCTGCGCGTCCGGAGCCTGTGCTCCGCAGCGGGAGAGGCCACAACAGTGAGAGGCCCGCATACCGCAAAAAAAAAAAAAAAAAAAAAAAATCAATAAGAGGTATCCTTAAAACAAGGATGCCTATTGTCACCACTTCTATTCAACATCCAACTGAAAGTCCTGGCTGGCCCACTAATACAGGAAAAACGAAAAATATATGAATTGGAAAGAAAAAAGATGCTATTATTCGCAGATAATATGATTATATATACCAGAGGTCAGCAAACTGTCTTAGGAGCCAAATCCGGCCATTGCCGGTTTTTATAAAGTTTTGTTGGCTTACGTATTGTGTATGGTTGCTTTTGAACTACAAGAGCAGCAGAGTAGCCACATCAGGGACCATACAGCCTGCAAAGCTAAAATATTTACTACCTGGTCTTTTACAGAAAATGTTTTTGCTAGCCCCATGGTCTACAAAATAATTCAAGAGAACCTACAGACTCTGTTAGAACTAATAAGGATGGGTCCAGAAAGATTATGAGATACCTAACAATATGAAAATATCAATTGCATTCTTATAAAAAGATACCTTTTATAATAGCAACCAAAAGTATAAGATGCGTAGGAATAAATCTACCAAAAATAACTTAATATAAATCAGCTATACTTAAATGTTAAAAAATAACTTTATAAATTATAAAATTATAAAACATTGAAAGACATAAGAGAAGACCTCAACTAAGTGGTGGAGGGCTATACCATGTTTTTGGAAGACTCGAGATTGTAATAATGCCAATTAACCTTACAGGACCACTGCATTAACAAATGCCAATTATGGATTTGGACTGATGGAAAGGCCAGACACAGACACAGCCTTCAGAAACTGAACAGAGTTTACTTGTTGAAGGAATTAGAAAGAGGGAGTTGGGAAACCCTGTGGAGAGTTCAATAATATTCCCCAGGACAGTTGGAGAAGTTTCTTGACTTGATATTTGTCACCAAAGGGGTGCATAGTTAGGGAACATAATGTCTGAATGAGTGAGAATCATATCACACCTTTTGGAATTGTACCTGTCCCCCTCCATGCCTAGTATTATAGACAAAAGATTGGAGCAGACTTGTATGTGGGATAGTCTGGGTAGGCACTACACTCCTAGGACAGGTTTTCAGGATTTTTTAGTGTGCAAATCTCAGGAACCAAATAAACCAAGAAACTTTTTTTTTTTTTTTGGAGTTAGGACTATTTGGAGAAAGCATGATCCCTCACTACTGTCCCCATCTGTAGTTACTTGCTATCTGAAACTCAGACAAATACCGTACTCTAGACTCAGCTAACAGTATTCTTTGCTATTATAATTCTTTCTCCAGATTCTGGCTATCCTCACTGAGGTCTGGAATAGATTTGAGATCACCGTAGGGTTCAGTGCAGTAGAGTACACTCAAGCCTCAGCACAGGCCTCCTTTCTTTTCCTTGACCTCCTCCGGCTAACCTAGCTGGGTCCCTTATGCATTCCTGAACTCAGTGGGAAGTGAGTAACAAAGGCTAGTTACCCAGGGGGTTTTGATAAGATCTTTAGACCTAGGCCTCATCTTGCAATCTCCAACTTAAGCAGGTTTGTAATAAAACTTGGCTAATTCTGAAATTACTGTGAGATAAGTAAGGGTCAAGAACAACAATGGTAATTTTGATAAGGAACTAATTCTCAGATATCAAGACTTATAAAGCTGTGGTAATCAAGATGTCATGTATTAGTAAGGGATAGACGATTAGATCACTGGAACGGAATAGAGAGCCCAGGGACCTGGCGCTGTGTATCAGTTGGCATAGGCTAGGTTGCATTACAGCAGTGAAACCCCACCAAAAAAAAATCTTAGTGGCCAAACACATCAAAAGTTTATTTCTAGATTAGTGGTAGGACGGGAATAAAACACAGACTTACTCGAGCATGGACTTGAGGATATGGGGAGGGGGAAGGGTGGGCTGTGACGAAGTGAGAGAGTGGCAGGGACATATATACACTATCAAATGTAAATTAGATAGCTAGTGGGAAGCTGCTGCATAGCACAGGGAGATCACCTCTGTGCTTTGTGACCACCTACAGGGGTGGGATAGGGAGGGTGGGAGAGAGGGTGATGCAAGAGGGAAGAGATATGGGAACATATGTATATGTATAACTGATTCAGTTTGTTGTAAAGGAAAAACTAACACACTATTGTAAAACAATTATACTCCAATAAAGATGTTAAAAAAATAAATAAACCCCCCCCCAAAAAAAAAAAAAGTTTATTTCTTGCCAATGCTACATTGGCACTGTTCACTGTGAGTAGGCAGCAAATTACTCAGGGATCCAGGCACATGTCTCCATGATTACTCAGGTAGGAAATGAGAAGTATCACTTTTACTCACCTTTAAAGTCATATGGCCATGCTACTAAGTGCCTGGATAGAGAAAAACTAGAATATTTGCAGACAGCTGTGATGACTAGAACATTATGCATATGTGAAAACTTGATATTTTTAGAAGAGAATCTACATAGTAAATTGTCCTGGGACAATCCATTAGCCATAGAGGAAAAATAAGGTGAAATTAGAGAATGAATTGTGGATTAAAGATCAAAGGGTAAAAATCAGAACTTTATTATTATTATTATTATTATTTTTTGGCCACGCGGCACAGCATGCGGGATCTTAGTTCCTGACCGGGGCAGGGATTGAACCCGTGCCTCCTGCAGTGGAAGCGTGGAGTCTTAACCACTGAACCTCCAGGGAAGTCCCCAGAACTTTAATGTTTTTAGAAGCAATAAAGGGAAGGGAAGGGAACCATCTTTAGTATTCTTAAAAGAATTTCCTAATGCAAAAAACATAAACCCTAAATAAAAAGATTGATAAATATGTACATTAAAATAATGATATTTTCTAAAAAGACGTGACATGGGCTATGAGAAAATGTCTGCAATGCATATAACCAACAAAGGCTTTGTAGCCACAATATAAAAGTGACCCCTACTAATCACTAAGAAAAGAGCAAACAGTCTGGGGAAATCAGAAGACATTTATATGTTTGTGTGTGTATATTGCTCATGTATGATGCTCAACCTTACTAGTAATTGAGGAAATTCAAATCAAAACCAAAGTAAGATACAATATCCCACACATTCAAATTGGCAAAAAAAAGAAAAAAATTTTTTAATCTGGTGCAAACAAATTTGGCAAGGATGTAGAGTAAAGGAACTCTGTCGGTAGTACAGCAAGTCCCCTACATATGAACCTTCAAGTTGTGAACTTTCAAAGATGCAAACGTGCATTCCATCAGCGTCAGGCGTGAGTGAAACTGCAGCTTGCCCTCCATCTCCTATTGCTGACAGTCCTTCAGCTCTACCGTCTCCCACCTCCTCTCCCTCCTCCAGTCAGTAACTCTTCTAGTCTGTTCACTTGTTGCCAGCCCCTGTATGTCAGCTGTTGTACTGTACTACTGTACTTTTGAAGGTACTGCACTGTAAGATTAAAAGTGTTTTCTTTATTTTTTGTTTTTCATCTATTATTTGTGTGAAAAGTATTATAAACCCATTACAGTACAGTACTATGTAGCTGATTGTGTTACTTGGGTACCTAGGCTAACTCTGTTGAACGCACGAACAAATTGGGCTTAACGAACGCGCTCTCGGAACGGAACTCCTTCGTATGTAGGGGACTTACTATGTAAACTGGCACACCCATTTTGAAGAGTAGTTTGGCTATATCTAGAAAGTAGAAGTTTTACTCCTAGGTACATACTTAGAGAAACCCTTATACATAAGAACAAAAACATAGTATTTATTGCAACATTGTTTTAAATAGAAAAAAACTGGAAAAAGCCTTAACATGTCTATTGACTTAGGACAAGAGATAATTAAATGGAAGTATATTCACACAATGTACTATTATACACCAGAGAAAACTGATGAGCTAGAACTAAAAGTATCAACATGGTTAAATCTCAAAACCATGATATTGAGTGATATGAGCAAATTGCAGATGGATACGAATACCGTATTATTTATATACAGTTTAAATACATGCAGAATAATTCTAACTGTTGTGTATTGATACACATGTTATAATATCTACAATGATAAACACCAAGATCAGGATGGGGATTACCTCTGAGGAAGAATAGGATTAAGGAAGGTCTAAAAAAATGAATCTACAGCAAAGATGGCAAAATGTTAATGTTTAGCAAGAGGGTGATGAGTAAGGGTATTTGTTAAATTAGTCTCTGTACTATTTTGTATGCTTGAAATATTTAATAATAGAAAAACAATAAACTTAAATTTCAGTTAGGTTAAAAGACTTAGACCTAAAGTTACACAACATATGTGAAGAAACTCCATGATTCAAACCTAGTCATATGATTCCTGATAACCAGCTGTTTTTATTTTTCCTTTTTAAGTATTCTTTAATTAACATTGTCTTACTAATTGCCTTATAAGTCTTTGATGCAAGGGTGAGATCTCTGTAAGAGGGATTCTGTCGTAATGCTTTAACGTTCATTAACTTGTGTAGGCGCTCAGGAAGCGCCTACACAAGTTAATGTTATACAGTGTTATGCATAGGACTGTGATTTCTGGTCCATATGTCTGAATCTAAATAATAGTAAATGATGTAATGACAGAATTTTACAATCACAATCTCTAGTAAGTTTAGGTGTTAGCGTTGATCAGTCCACATCCTGAAAGGGAATAGCAAGAGGTCTTAATTTTTTCTGTCAACTGTCTTAAGAAGACATTATATTTTCACAACTGTCACAGAGTGTTCCATATTACTTTATGAACTAGTACATGGTACATTGATAGTTTTCTCTTTATTTATTGTAGGTATCATGACTGGAGCATTTTATTCAGTCTCAACATTATTAAATCAAATTATACTGACATATTACGAGGTAAGCTTCTGCCTATATTGTGTTGCATGCCTGGCCAAGAATTTTTCTTTAGCAATATAATTCCTGTTAGCATGATCATAAGGCTAAAGATTTGTGACCTTGTTGCCGTAAAAGATTTATATTTGTTTTCACTGAGAATACATTTAATCCAGTTTATAAAACAACATGGAAAGCAGAAGTCATTATTGCTTTGACAGTACCTCACTCTTTTTAAAATTTTTTTTAAAGAGATTGTGTGACTGATTATATGAAAAAAGATAAAGAACAAACTTTGAAAGAAACCAACACAAATATTAAGACATAAATATCAAGCTCTGATCTCTCTTTGCTTTTGAAAGGAGAATGCAGTTGTAGTATGTAAAAGCTATCAGCTTAACTTCCTTTTCAGACATCTGTGAATTACTTAAGAATTCTAACAAAAATTACTGTACTTCTAACCATGGAAGATCAAGAAAAATTCCCTTTTTGATTTCTCCCATATATCAGGGTTTTTTTTCTGTTTTAATGTACAATGTCCTTTAATATGTGCTTTACCTGCCTCTACCCCATTCACCTTAACACATGTACTGAATTCTTCATGTTGTATTGTACGCTTAATTATATCTGCTATTTCCATTGACTTTGAGAAGGTATTGGAATGTGAAGGATCTGTTTGAATTAGAAGTATCTCATCAACTTCTTTTGAAAAAAATTTTAAGGGCGAAGAAGTGAATGCTGGAAGGATTGGGCTAACGCTAGTATTAGCTGGAATGGTGGGCTCTATTCTTTGTGGTTTATGGCTGGATTATACCAAAACATACAAGTAAGTGAAAGTAGGCAAATGTATGGTGTACGACCTAAGGTATTTTGGTTTTAAAGGAGCCTTTACTTTTTATTTTAAGAAATTTACAAAGTGTTATTATTACTAAAATACTTGGATTCTAGACACTCTTAGGTTCCCTTAACTTCTTTTTTTTTTTTTTCCCTTCTGAATACAGTAGTCTGTGTATTATCTTATCGGTCATGTTTATTTCAACTTTGAGAACTTGGATACCTTATGAACTCTCCTCCCCTCTAATAAAACTCATATATACCTCTTCGGAATGGATCATTTCTATTCTAAAAAGGGCCCTTTCTGAGAAACATTTGACTTCTGGCAGAGACTTTATATTGCTCTTTTCTCATGTTATGAACTTAAAAACAAACAAATAAAAAGTTGTTCTTTCCTATCAAAAGGCTTTTTGGTAAAAAGTTTTTGGCTAAAATGCCCCCAAACTGTAGTTCCACTTAATTATAATACTGTAATACATAATATGAAGATGCTATATTAATTATACATCTATATGGAACCAGAAAAACGCTAATACAAAAGAAAAAGTGAGTAATACCAACTAGGAGACTGAGAAAGGGGTTTCAGAGGCAGCATCTTCTGCGCTGGGCCTTAAAAGAATAGCTATATTTCAAAAAAAAAAAGAAGAATAGCTACCTTTCTTAACAGACAAACTTCCCATCTGTTTGGGAGAAATGAATGAATGGAACTATGAATGAATGAAGTAATGGAACTATGTCCTCTGTGCCTTTCAAGGCCTAAGATATATTTGATACCGTTATCTAAACCCTTTCAAAGTACTGCTGATCTTGAAATTCTCCGAGATAGTTCTCGTGTAATTTAAGACAGCACTTACTGTGGCTTCATTATTACGTAATGGTAGCTGAGAGTAAAACCCATTAAATTTGTAGATGAAGGGAGCATATGTAAAGGATTTATATTTATTAATAGTCTTTGGTCCATTTTATAATTAGGAAGCTGGATTGGCATAGAAATGTTCTTTGTTGCCCTGGCTTTCTTCTCAGGATAACTGCCATTCATTCACCAAATTCCTGTTATGTGCATCACTCTTAGCTAGGAATCGTGGGAAGTAATATTTGATCCCTGTCCTTAGGACCTTTGCAGTCTAGTTGGGAAAAATAAGGTGTTCACATATGTAAAGTTTAATAATAATATAACAGACTAAAATAGATGTCAAGTGCCAATTATGTAGATAGAAAATGATTGGGGAGTTTGGAAGAAAGGAGACTCTTGTAAGCTGCAGTGGTTAGGAAAAGCATTTTGGAAGAGGTGGAATTTGATCTGTATCTTGAAATATGGATAGGGAACTATCCCATCTGGTGGCACAAAAATGATTTTATCCTTATGAGTTTTCCTTCTTGTCTGAGCATTGGATATGATGTGAGTTTTGTTGTCTGTTGCTGTTGAAAATTAAATTTAATCTTTCAAGTCCATGCCTTGGTGGAAACATTTTCCATAGATAAGAAGCGGTTAATCTTGAAATCTGAAGGATTTATTACTGTATGGACAGAGCATGGCTAGACATGATTTTTATGTGCCTAAGAAAATCAGACAAAATACTAACAATTTTGTTGCTTTTGTTTTAGACATACTACTTTGACAGTTTACATTTTGTCTTTTGTTGGAATGGTTATATTTACTTTCACACTAAACCTTGGACACATTATCATCGTGTTTGTCACTGGAGGGTTGCTTGGGTAAGCATCACATGTGTTTAGGAGGAATGATAGCATGCTGTTGTAATTCTGAAGTACTACTACTGTGGTTTTTAATTTTTTTAAGTTCATCCAAAAGTTCTTTAATATTTTATTTTTAAATTTTTATTTGTTTAACGTCTTTATTGGAGTATAATTGCTCAAAAGTTCTTTAATATTTTAAACCTTAAGAATCTGTCTTGTGCATGTCAATGTGTAATTCTTTACAACTATAAAAAATTAGCTTAAAATTATTTTTTTGCTATACTCTAGGTGAAAAGTGGATAAGCCTTACTTAATCCAAGTAACTTTACTTGGCTAGAAAGACAACTGACTTAGAAAACTTGGGGTAAATTTTTCTCAGGAAAAAAAATTAGAAACTTTTGCTTTCTAGTTCATGGTTTTGCGTCTCAGTTCTCATGTCCTTGGGTTAATTGGTGAATCATAATAGTGCCTTCCTTTCACATACCAACCTCAAAACATTCACTTACTTGATAATTAGAATAGGTCTGAGAAGTTAACCAATTGCATCAGTGTGTGATATTGTCCTTTTAATGATTCTTTCTGTGATTTTGGATTTATTTTCTTAGTTTCTTCATGACTGGTTACCTCCCCTTGGGTTTTGAATTTGCTGTTGAAATCACTTACCCTGAGTCTGAAGGTACTTCATCTGGTCTTCTTAATGCTGCTGCACAGGTAAACCTCTGATTTCTCTTAAATCTGAGGCCATTAGTTTACCAAATAGTCTAGTGGATAATGAGTTTGACCATAGTTTTTGTTTTAAAAATTCCACCTTACAGTGCATGTTTCTAGAAGCCAAATCATATGAATAAAATAGTTAAGAAAAGTTCTGGGGAAACCATTATATTTGTTTTAAAGAAGCAAACAATAAAAATATATCTCTTACTTTATTTTAGATATTTGGAATTTTATTCACATTGGCGCAAGGAAAGCTCACATCAGACTATGGTCCTAGGACAGGGAACATTTTCCTCTGTGTTTGGATGTTTGTAGGCATCATTTTAACAGGTAAATTAGGGAATTTGCCTGCCAAAGTACTTGTGTCATGTTGTCTTTATATTTAATTTTCATTTATATTGCTTCTCAAGGCTTGACAGAACTCAAGAAAAAAATGAGATAAAAAGCAGGATATGGCCTTCCCTGGTGGCGCAGCGGTTGAGAGTCTGCCTGCCGATGCAGGGGACACGGGTTCGTGCCCCAGTCCAGGAGGATCCCACATGCCGCCGAGCGGCTGGGCCCGTGAGCCATGGCCGCTGAGCCTGTGCGTCCGGACCCTGTGCTCTGCAACAGGAGAGGCCACAACAGTGAGAGGCCCACGTACTGCAAAAAGAAAAAAGAAAAAAGCAGGATATTATTGTTTCCTTCAAGGATATGAATCTATGAATTCATTTTTCAGGTTTCAAATTCAATGCAGTTACTATGCATGGAAAACAAAACCATTGTAACAAGTGTCAGTAATGCCCTGGAATGGACAGACCTGGCCTCAAGTTCTGATTCTGCTGCTCACTAGCTGTGTGACTTTGAAAAGTTACTCAACCTCTCACATCCTCCCTTTCTCATTTATATAATAGGGTATTAAATGCCTGCTTTATGATGGTTATACAATTTTTTGAATATAATTTTGAAAACACTGAATTATTAAAGGGGTAAATGTTATGATATGTGAATTGTATCTCAAAAAATGTATATAGATGTAATATAAATATGGTAAAAATAGAAAAAAGAAAGGGGGAAATGCAACTATACTATTGCAAGATTTCTACATCTTTCTTGAAGTAATTCTATATAAAGTCTAAGAAGATTGTGATAAATTAAGGATGCACAGTGCAATCCCTAGAGCAACGAATAGAAAATAAACAACAACAACAACAAAAGCCTGCCTTAGGGGGTTGCTGTGAGGATTAACTGAGATGGTTGATGAAAAGCTCCTAGTATAGTGTCTGGCACCTAGGACATGCCTGATCATGTATCACATAGGCTGCTTTTTTTTTTTTTTTTTTTTTTCTTTTTGGCTGCATCGGGTCTTAGTTGCGGCATGCAGGATCCTCCGCTGTGGCGTGCAGGCTCTTTGTTGCAGCACACTGGATTCTCTCTAGTTGTGGCCCATGGCTTGTGTGCTCAATAGTTGCGGCACATGGACTTAGTTGCCCTGTGGCATGTGGGATCTTAGTTCCCTGCCCAGGGATCAAACTCATGTCCCCTGCATTGGAAGGCAGATTCTCAACACTGGACTTCCAGGGGAGTCCCCTTAAGATTTTTTTGATGTGGACCATTTTTAAAGTCTTCATTGAATTTTTGCTTCTGTTTTATGTTTTGTTTTTCTTGGCTGTGAGGCATGTGGGATCTTAGCTCCCCAACCAGGGATCGAACCCACACCCCTTGCATTGGAAGGTGAAATCTTAACCACTGGACCGCCAGGGAAGTCCCAGGCTATTATTATAATGTGGTAACCATGGGAAGAAGTCAAATGGTGGTGGTGGAAATAGCGTGTGGAATTATTTGCCAGTTCTTCTTAGGTCTAGTCAGAATGGACATGGGCAGGAAAGAGAATAGTGCCCATTCTCCAGAAAAAGAGCATGTAAAAGGACTTTTATCCATAGTTTATCCAGGCACACGGGCGTAAGGATGAATTTCGAAGCAAGATTTATAGGGAATTCCCTGGCAGTCCGGTGTGTAGGACTCTGAGCTTTCACTGCTGGGACCCAGGTTTGATCTCTGGTTAGGGAACACAGATCCCACAAGCTGTGGGGCATGACCAAAAAAAAAAAAAAAAAAAAAAAAGCAAGATTTATATCCAGTAGTGCTTCCAGGCCCATGTTGGCCTCAACTGTTATTTCACTTTGTTAATTTCTTTCTGAGTCCCCTTGTCAACATGAGAGACAGAAGCCATGGAGACTTGAAGAGGGATTATTTTTTTTGATCTGCTATAACTTGATTCAAGGATAGAAACTAACAGAAAGCTATGAATCAAGGCTTCTTTTTATATTCGTTGAATACCTGATCATTCTTTTTGAAACCCCCAATACGATAAGTGCTCACCAGTGTTAAGCACTTATTTTGGAAATACACAACCACCTAAGGTCACTATCATTCATTCATTACACTCAAAGGGACTAAATGTACCATTTCCTCAAAGAAAAACATCCTACCATGGAAGTGTTTTCCTCTTATTCTCTTCAGTTAGTAAAACAAAGCATACAAAACTGAATGTTTTGTAACTGAATGTATGTAATTTAATACATTAACTGTCTTACCTACTGATCTGTCATAAATAATTCCATATTTGTTCTTAATTTCTGGGGAGGTAACACCTACCTATCAAATAGAGTGTTTCTGTTGCACCAAAAAAGGGAACAGTTTTGTGTTCTCTTTTCACATTATCTTATAGTAAGATTCATAAATGTTAATTCAAACAGGTGAAGTACAGAAAATTAATTAAGTGAAAAAAAGATCTTTAAAAGTAGTTTTACATTGATACTTTTGCCACCTAAAAATGCTAATTATTGTCTCTCATCTGTTGAATATTTTACTGGAGAGAGGTGATGGATTTATATCCAGTAGTTATTTGTTCAGACAGAGGAAAGAAGGCTGGGAAATTCCTGAGGTTTGGTGAAGGTGGTACCTTTTCTTTTTACTTTTTTTTTTTTTTTTTTTTTTTTTTTGTGATATGCGGGCCTCTCACTGTTGTGGCCTCTCCCGTTGCGAAGCACAGGCTCCGGACGCGCAGGCTCAGCGGCCATGGCTCACGGGCCCAGCCGCTCTGCGGCATGTGGGATCTTCCCGGACCGGGGCACGAACCCGTGTCCCCCGCATCGGCAGGCGGATTCCCAACCACTGCGCCACCAGGGAAGCCCTCTTTTTACATTTTTTGAGAATTGTTGGCAGGTCTTGTTTTGACAGGGGAATTACCCTTTAAATGCAGTGCATTCTGCTTTTCCAGTATTGACAGCTCTCTGTAAAGTCTATTATATATGCTCCTTAGCCCATTTATGTCCATTGAAAAAAGTGTCTCTAAACACTTCACAGTGTTTCTGAATTCTATGATTAATATTAATGGTAAAGAAATCCACAGTTTCCCCCTACAAAAAATGAGTAGGCTCTTTGATTTGGTGGATCGTACAACAATGTCGAGTGGATCAGCCAATATCGATCATTGCTGCAATTTAAAGCATGATGTTTTAATATCAAGCTGCTTGTAAATATGAGCTTGTTACACAACATCACTTTAAAATCATTTAAATGCATTCAGAAAGGCCATTTTACATATATCCAATTAGTTCAGTGTAAATATCTGAATTTCTAAAATATTGGTTTCAGTAATGGAACAGAATTACAAGGGGTAGTGTGGATTTCTAAAGAAGCATTAGTCTAATTTTTTTTTTTTTTTTTTTTTTTTTTTTTTTTTTTTGCGGTATGCGGGCCTCTCACCGCCGTGGCCTCTCCCGTCGCGGAGCACAGGCTCCGGACGCGCAGGCCCGGCGGCCATGGCCCACGGGCCCAGCCGCTCCGCGGCACGTGGGATCCTCCCGGACCGGGGCACGAACCCGCGTCCCCTGCATCGGCAGGCGGACTCTCAACCACTGCGCCACCAGGGAAGCCCTAGTCTAATTTTTAAGACTGATTTTACTTTCACCTTTCTGACTTTGCTTTATGACTGATTAGATTACTTGACTACCCACAAACTTTTATCTTTTCTTGTTTTACACTCTCTTTGTTCAGTCTGTGGCCTTAACTACCACATGAATCTGTACCTCCAGACCCTGATCGCTTTTACATTTCAGACCAATATGTCTAATCATCTATTTATCTCTGGACCTGGATGTCCCATGGTATTTTATACTCAACCTGTGCAGAACTGAACTCACCACCTTCCCAATCACACCAATTCGTCCTGTATTTTCAGTTTCAATCACTAGGACCTCCATCCATTCAATTGCCCAAGCAAGTCACCCACTTCCCCCTCCCTAATCCCCATTTGTTATATCCTATCAAACCACTGAGTCTTTTTAAAAAAATATTATTTATTTATTTTTTTTTTTGGCTGCGTTGGGTCTTATTTGAGGCACGCGGGGCTTTCGCTGAGGTGTGCGGGCTCTTCGTTGCAGCTCTGGGCTTCTCTCTAGTTGTGGTGTGCAGGTTTTCTCTTCTCTAGTTGTGGCGCACAGGCTCCAGAGCATGTGGGTTCTGTAGTTTGCAGCACGCGGGCTCTCTCACTGAGGCTCATGAGCTTAGTAGTTCTGGCACGCGGGCTTAGTTGCCCTGCGGCATGTGGGATCTTAGTCCCCCAACCAGGGATCGAACCAGCGTTCCCTGCACTGGAAGGCGGATTCTTTACCCCTGGACCACCAGGGAAGTCCCTCAAACCACTGAGTCTTATTGGTTCGATTCTAAAATATCTCTGAAACCTGTCCCTATATCACCATTTCTCACACATGCAGGCCTTACCACCTCTCAGCAGGATGAAAGTCTCTTGACTGGCCTTCCTGCCTCTAGCCTTGTTTCTGATGACATCCCCCCCCCCGCACAGCTGCCAGACTGAGCTCCCTAACACACAGACCTGATTATATCCTCCCCGACTCAGACGCAATCAATGTCATCCTGGCAGCCCAGCCTCCCATCTTGCCACCTGCCTCTTGTACTTGATGTTACAGTGATCCCAAAGTACCTCTAGTGCCAAGAATAGACTGTACTCTTCCTGTCCTGGTCTCTTGGCATGTACTGGTTTCCGCCTGCCTACAATGCCTTCCCCTCTCCTCTTATCTGCTTGACAAGTTCCAACTCATTTTTCAAGTTTCAGTTCAAACACATCTCCTCTGGTAAGCCTTTCCTGGTTTCCTTCTGACATCTGCATCTTTTCCCCCACACTTCTGCTACACCCTGTGCATGCCTGCATTATTGGAGTTGTTATACAGTGTTATAATGGTTTGCATGTCAGTGTTTCCCTAGACTGGAGTGTCCTTTAGGGAAAGAGCGGTGCTTTTCCTCTTTGTGTCTTGGTTCTTAGCATCCTGTATTTGTTCACTAATGAATGACTTGCTAATTAAGTTAATGGCTTAGAGAGATACTATTATTTTTTCCAGGCTACAAGAATGTTATGGAATATTATGGTACTGTAGAGTGCTAAAATTGACAATGCCAAAAAAGATTTTGTACTGCTTAGATAAAAATATATTTATACATACTCTACGGTAACTCCATTGATGCTTCTCTGTTTGCAGCATTAATCAAGTCCGATCTGAAAAGGCACAATATAAATAAAGGAATTACAAATGGCGATATTAAAGCTGTAAGTAGTGAATATTTTTATGATTATACTATTGAGAAATGTGTGCCTAGAGTGAGTATAAACCCGTCTACCCCATCAGCTGTTGTTTTTATTCCTGTGGATCTGTCATAATGGCATGTGCCAGATATGTACTGTAAATTTTTTATCCTCTTATTCTTTCTACAGGTACCAGTTGATAGCCCCACAGATGAAGAATCAAAAACTATACTGATGTCCAAGCAATCAGAATCAGCAATTTGAGGTGAAAGGAAAAGTTAATATCAAAGCTTAGTTTATAGGTTGTGGGGAATGGGCACTTACTTGAAAATTATGGTATGACTCCTTATGCAGTTACTGTTCTTACTTGTTAATTTAAGCAATATTTTGCTTAAAATACTTTTGTTTACATCATTTTAACACTACCATTTATCTAATGAGTGTCCCATCTTATATTATTGACCTAAAAGTAAGCTTCTTGACATTTGGTTTTCCAAAGTAAATGTTCTTTTTGTAGAAAATGGAAGCTTAGAAGGCTTTCTAAAATGATAATATGGAGGTCCAATCCCTTCAAGTCACATAGGAGTACATGCAATTTGTTTATATAAAACTATCCAGTGGAACCAAGTGTACAATGTATTCCTAATTATCTCCCTTTCCATTGTTCAGACCAGCTGTCCAAGCCCCCTCAGTGTGAATACAGTCTACGAATATGACTTCTAACCCACCAGATGACACTATTGGGATGAGACTTCCAGATGACCTCTTAAGATTTTTCCCATTTCTTACATTTTGTTAGAAAATACTTTGTAACAGGTACTGTCAGTGGCCATAAAAACTTTTCTGTGTGCAGACGGAACCCATAACTTTGGTCTTAGGCATGTGTTCTCATTAAGCGAAGTAGCCCAGACACAGACTCATTACCTTAAGTTCTTCTTTGTTCTGCCTTCCCATTCATCGTAAGAATGCTAACACTATATTTTTTCACTCCAACTTGATATAGAGTAGTTTTGTATCCGCTACCTTTTTTTTACTCTTTTTTTTTCTTCAATATATAACTTTCTAGTAAGAAAATTTCATCCTATGTGTTACTGACTTTTTCATGAATTTTTGTATCACACCTTATACTTTTGCCTTGAAGATTCCTGAGATTAGGAAATCTGTAATAACTTCAGGTAGCCTAGGTATTCCCATTTAGTGGAGACCTCTTGAAATGCTGTCTGTTCTAATTCAGCAAATCATTCTTTATGGAATCTTTATCATTCTTTGAGGAATCCTTTGACCAGGTCTGTGCTCCCTCAGTGTGCTGGGGGAGTGGATTCTTTTCTTCACCACAGAATGTGCATAGGCTCCAAACTGTTGGGACAGTCTCCGCTCTTTTACATGCTCAGGGTAAGGAGAACAGGACCAAATGCATTTCCACAGTGCCTACCACTGTGTTTTGTTTACAGTGAGAATCTCAATGTTGTTCATGTCCTGGCTTTCTAAGCTGATAGGGAATACCTTTAGAATAATGGCATTTAAACAGCCATAATATTTATATTATGTCCACATAAACACAAAAAGCCAATCAGGTATTCCCTTGACTATCCTTGAAGTGAATTAACAATTCTGATTTGGGTATACTATATATATCGCTTTATACTGAAATTATAACATTCTCTGTAACCAAACGACAGTAAATTATGTGGAGTCTTACCCTGGAGAGCATGTTACCAGAAGAACTTAGCTGGGAATCTGGAACTTCAGGTCTATGTCCTGGATCTGTTTCTAGTTTCCCTGTAAATCAGGCAACACTTTCTTCATACGTATAATGAATGTGTAAAATTTGACCTCAGAGATCTTCTTTGAATTTTAAATGCTCTCATCGGGGGATAGACCAAATCATTGTACCACAGGAACTTAAATCTAGCTGTAGAAAAATTCCCTGGACAGTTGAACAAACAACTGTGGTTGTTACCTTGTAGACACAGGGAACTTAAAATCTGTTTTTAGGACTTCCCTGGTGGCGCAGTGGTTGAGAATCCTCCTGCCGATGCAGGGGACACGGGTTCGTGCCCCGGTCCGGGAAGATCCCACATGCCGCGGAGCGGCTGGGCCCGTGAGCCATGGCCGCTGAGCCTGTGCGTCCGGAGCCTGTGCTCCGCAACGGGAGAGGCCACAGCAGTGAGAGGCCCGCGTACCGCAAAAAAAAAAAAAAAAATCTGTTTTTAGAACTCCCCTGGTGGCGCAGTGTTTAAAAATCTGCCTGCCAAGGCAGGGGACACGGTTCAAGCCCTGGTCCGGGAAGATCCCACATCCTGCGGAGCATCTAAGCCCATGCACCACAACTACTGAGCCTGTGCTTTAGAGCCCGCGAGCCACAACTATTGAAACCCATGCACCTAGAGCCTGTGTCTGCAACAAGAGAAGCCACCACAATGAGAAGCCTGTGCACCACAACGAAGAGTAGCCCCTGCTCACCACAACTAGAGAAAGCCCTCACGCAGCAACGAAGACCTAACACAGCCAAAAATAAATTAATTAAAAAATATCCATGACAAAATGTTTTAAAAAGAAAATCAAATCTGTTTTTTAGCCTTTTCGTTCAGTTGGTGATAGCTCAGGCAGAATATGCTGAATCATTAACTTCCTTAGATATTTACATCACAGATTTTATGGCCAAAAATATATTTTAAGGTCCCTCCTCTAAATAATTGTTTTTACTTTTAAACTGTCAATGTTATTTCAAATAATCATGTACTTGTCAAGTTCCTGAGGTTTGAACAAATTACAGATAAAAGTTGGATATTTTATTTCTGAAAAGCATATATACATATATGTCGTGTATTTTTCCTTGTTGATTAGAAAAAGAATGAAATATGATGTGACAGAACACAAAATGAATTGATAATTTTTCTGTATTTTAAGTTAAATTTGTAATATATCAAACAAGAATGTCGTGCAATTCTATGTCATATCTTTGGAATATGGAGTTGATAACTATCACTTGTGTAAATTTTAATCAAGTGATTTAGAAAGAAACTGGATGCTTTCAAAAGCTCTTATATTTGGGCTTCCCTGGTGGCGCAGTGGTTGAGAATCCGCCTGCCGATGCAGGAGACACGGGTTCGTGCCCTGGTCCGGGAAGATCCCACATGCCGCGGAGCAACTAAGCCCGTGAGCCATGGCCGCTAGGCCTGTGCGTCCGGAGCCTGTGCTCCACAACGGGAGAGGCCACAACAGTGAGAGGCCCGCATACCGAAAAAAAAAAAAAAAGCTCTTATATTTATAAATGTTGCAAATATAGCTTTTGCCTTTTGTGAATGTTGGAGAAATGTCTTTAAAAATGTGTTTTAAAAATATGTGTAAACATAGAGTATTGTCAGAAGGATGCCTGTCTGTCTTAAGTCATTTTTCATGTTCTAATTTTTGCTCTTTGTACTATTTAGCTGTATGCTTGTTCATCAGTTATTTCAGACTTGAGATAAATTTATTTTTTTAAGGTTAATTTTGTGTGGCTTATTTTTTTTTAAGTTCTGATGTTTTAGTACACATGGGGAATGGAAAGGCATTATAACATTTCAGAATGGGCCAAGGGAGAGAAGAGGTGGTTTGTGGAATACAGTAAATCGCCTACATATGAACGAGTTCTGTTCCCAGAGCACATCCCTAAGTCCAGTTTGTTTGTAAGTCCAAAAAAGTTATTTTCACTTTTGTTTCCATTGTTATTGCTTGGCGCTTCTTAGCAGTAGTCCTAGCTAAATCCCTGCAGCTTTCATGCTTGCTTCAAGACATCCTAGGCTTGAAATAAATATACTCTACTACTGTACTCTATATAGTACTGTACAGTAAGGTACACAAGAGCACGTGATTGGACATGCAAATGCATGTTCGCATCTTTGAAAGTTCGCAACTTGAAGGTTCGTATGTAGGGGACTTACTGTACAAGATAACAAAGCCCACCAGGGTCAGGGTCCAGATCAGGGTCAGGGCTGAACCAGCAAAGTAGCCGGGGCTCAATCTCTTCCCCTTACTTTGGTGCCTGCCTCTCATTGGCCAGATGGGCAGCCCGCCATGAGCCATCCTGGACACTACATCTAAGCTCCAGACTGTTCTCTGCCTTTTTCTCCTGGTAGCATGTGCCTGTATGGGACCTTATATCCTAGAGTATGTGTCACTGTTCCTCAAGGCCTTGCTGATTAATAATATCAATCTACAAATTTCTTCATTGAAAATAGGGTAGGATAAATGTTCATTCTTCATAAGATTAAATGAGATAATACATGAAAAGTGTTTAGAATTAAGCTTGACATAGTCAACACTCAAAAGTTGGGTATTGGGACCTCCCTGGCAGTCCAGTGGTTAAGAGTCCGCCCTTCCAATGCAGGGGGTGCAGTTTTGATCCCTGGTCAGGGAATAAGATCCCACATGCCACACAGTGCAGCCAAAAGAATTTTTTTTTAAAAAGGCATTATTTTAATACATTAATGACTGGGAACTAGCAACGACTACCACTTACATGTATTTAGATTTGAAGAGAGACGTTGAAGTGACATGTCAAAAGAATACCAATGAGGAAAATCTGAAGTCCTGTGGAGGGTCAACAGAGAAGATATTTGGGGAGAAGGGAAGTGGTGGCTTGCACTATTCAAATCAAACCAGGCAGGGGGCTGTCCACTCCAAATCCTCCTGAAGCTAGTCTTGTGTACTAATAAATGGGTTAGTGTCTATTAAGGAAACTGTAATAGAGACTGGAGGCCAGATGAAAGATTGGTCTAGGGCAGTGACTCCCAAAGGTTTTGATCTCAAAATTCTTTTACACTTGAAAATCAATATCATATTAGAAACTAAAACAAAACTATTCATTTAAAAATAACTTCATTGTATCTTAACATGTTACATCTTTATGAAAATAACTATTTCCCCAAATAAAACAGGTAGTGAGAAGAGTGACTCTTTTTTAAAAAAATAAATTTATTTATTTTTTATTTTTGGCTGCGTTGGGTCTTTGTTGCAGTGCACGGGCTTCTCATTGCAGTGGCTTCTCTTGTTAGGGAGCACAGGCTCTAGGCACCCGGGCTCAGTAGTTGTGGCTCACGGGCTCTAGAGCGCAGGCTCAGTAGTTGTGGCGCACGGGCTTAGTTGCTCCGCGGCATGTCGGATCTTCCCGGACCAGGGCTCGAACCCGTGTCCCCTGCATTGGCAGGAAGATTCTTAACCACTGAGCCACCAGGGAAGTCCCCAGAGTGACTCTTTTTACTTTTTTTTTTCTTTCGGTACGCGGGCCTCTCACTGTTGTGGCCTGTCCCGTTTCGGAGCACAGGCTCCGGACGCGCAGGCTCAGCGGCCATGGCTCACGGGCCCAGCCGCTCCGCGGCATGTGGGATCTTCCCGGACCGGGGCACGAACCCATGTCCCCTGCATCAGCAGGCGGACTCTCAACCACTGCGCCACCAGGGAAGCCCCTCCTCCCACTATTAATCCTATGTTTTCCGTGACGATTATCATTCCCCCTATAATCTTACAACCAGTGATGCTACGCTACAGAATTCTGCACAGAAGGGCACATGGCTCTACTGCAGGACCTGGGAGAATATCTTCCTCCCTAATGCTGAAGTTCACAGGGGATATATAAACTAAATTTCATGTCACTCTCAGAAGCAAGGAAGGTTGTCACAACAATTGCTCCTTCCCCAGGCTGACCTCCGAACCAAGAAAATATGGCACTCAGGCCACAAATTAGGACCAGAAAGCTCTGTAGCCTTTCCTCGGAAGCCTTGGGCAATGATGCGAACAAGGCCAAAATGGAGAGAGGTATATCTGCTATCATACTGTGCCCTTAAGGCACACAAAGCGTGGGATTCCCAACAAAAGCTGATCACTCCTTTATGTCAGCAGAACCCAACTGTTTTCAAATCATCCCATACAGTGAATGGAACCTCAAGGTTTAATGTGGCTTAAACAGTGAGACCTTTATAATTGCACAAACCGGAGCAATGGGGGGGAAGCTACTCCTGGACTGGTGACTTGATGGCTAGAAAATCCTATCACAGGAGTTATGTGCGGCCAGCGATATCCCTGAATAAGGTCATCCATTTTTGCAAGTCACGAGCAGAGTCCTTTGGGCCAAAAATGATCAGGTCAGTGACTTTAACTCATCAAACAAATGAGAAAGGAGTGAGGGCTCAGGTTTCTCACAGTCTCTCCTGTGAATGGGAAAAAGCAAGGTTTCTTTCCCTGAACCCACCGTGGTGGGTGAATGCTGTACACTGTGAGTGCCTGCCAGGTGGGAGAGGTGAAATAGCTTTGGCCACCGAAACTGTCAATGACAGAAATCTGGCAAGGGACCTGGGCAGGTTAAAAAGTACAATGCAGCTCCCACATACCTGGGATGTTTGCAGATGTTTGCATGTATGAGGTTCAATTCAGATAGTACCACGAGGAGGGATCTCAAGTGCTGACATGCTGAAAAAGGAAATTGTACATCCCTGCACGTGTAAGATGTTTTTTTACTTCTGAAATCTGTGGTTCCAGAGTCAAAACCATGGGCTAATGGCCTTATCGTATTCATTGCATTAACAAGGCCTTGATCCAGGGTAAACAGTCTGGTGTGTGAAGAGACAGGAACTGTAGGTAAAGAATTCAGCATATTCCCCAAATTGTAAGGCCTTTTCTCAGTGGGAACTCTCCGATGTGTGATGAGGTTAGAGCTTTGGCTAAAGGATTTCCCACACTCACTGCACTCATAAGGCCTTTCTCCAGCGTGAACTCTCTCATGTCTAATGAGATGGGAGCTTTTGGTAAATGATTTCCCACATTCGCTGCACGTGTAGCATCTTCCTCTACTGAGGACCCTCTGGTGCTGAACAAGTGTGTTTGCCACTGAAAGTTTCTGGGCAGTCTCCCCAATTGTAATGATTTTTTTTCCCCTTGGAAAGGGAGCCTCACACTCAGTTCCATTCTTTGACTTCTCCCAGTTGCATGTGGCCTGTTGGTGAAGAAATCCGGAGTTGCCCAGGAAGTCCTTCCCGACATCCCCAAAGGTCAAGGGCTTCCTCGATACATAGAATTTGCAGCTGTTCACAAACAATGCTGTCCTCACATCACTTCTCAATGGTTTGTCTCCAGCGTGCTGCTTTTGGTGATGGAGGTTTGCTCTGAAATAGAATGGTTTCTCACACGCCCCACGCGAGTAGTTTCTGCCCACAGCGTGCTGCCTGGTACTCAGCCAAGTGAAAAATGTCACTCAGGATCGGGCCACACATCTCATAGAGGTTGGCCTTCTGGGGAGACAGACCTGCCTTAACAATTCTGATCTGTGAGCTTCCTTGATCAGAGACAGTCTGCTCAGATAGCGCCTCCCCACCCTCTGCTGCCAACAACCCAGCGAAGTTGTAAGTGCCCAGTCCTCCAGCATCACATCATGGTACAGGCATCTCTGAGCCTCGTCAAGGAGACCCCCATTCCTCAAGGAAAAGTTCACGGCCACATCTGCAAAAGTCACACAGCCCTCAGGCGGGTCCCTCAGCGCCGCCGCCCGCCATCGGACTCTGTGGGCGGAGCGGGGCCCGTAGCGGCGGGAGAGGAGGCAGGACGCGGACCCGGCGGTCCCGCTCCGGGGCCTGGCGCGGGCGTCGCCGAACCTCAGGCCCGCCTCTGTGCTGCAGGGACAGCCCCTCCTCTCGCACCCCTTCTGTCCCGTCACCTCCGTCCCTACCCAGCATTGCGGAGCTGAAACAGGCCAAGGCCAATTAAAAACTGATATTTTTTTTAGAATTAAACATTTTTATTTATTTGGGGCTGCGTCGGGTCTTCGTTGCGGTGCACGGGCCTCTCTCTAGTTGTGGCTCAGTAGTTTCGGCTTGTGGGCTTAATTACCCTGCAGCATGTGGGCTCTTAGTTCCCCGACCAGGGATCAAACCCGCATCCCCTGTATTGGAAGGCAGATTCTTAATATCTCACAGGAGATAAAATACCTTTGGGTTCCTAAAGAGAGATAAAGTTTCAAAGTGCACTGACCATCGAAGTGCACTGACCATCAAGGAAGAACGCCTTATCTTAAATCTGTACTAAGATCTATAGATGTCCTGTGAGCAGGTTTGAATTGGAGGAAGGAGGACATGGGTCTGGAGGCGCTAGAGCCTTGAGAAAAGAGGAGAATGGGATTCAGGAGAGAGGGAAAAACGACTCATAAGGTAACGTATATGAGCTTCATTTCCCATTTAGACAAACGACAGATCAGGCTTTGGCCTAGTCCTGTTCCATGTATTCACTTGCACTTTTCTCTTCATTCCTATTATTTTAAGCCCATGGTGAAATGGTCACTCTAAAGAGAAGTGTCAGAAACCAGTAGACACTTGATTTCTGGTTGCAGCTTCCAGGTTTTGGTTGACACATGCTGCTTGAGTACACCTTTCTCAGGGAAACATATGATTCCTCCAGGGATTGAAATGGCCCCTAACCCCCTGAGATTAATGGATAGAATAAACTTTCATAAAGCTTCAGAATGCAAAAGAGTGAAGCTGAAATAAGAGTAACAGTAGGCACTTCCCTGGTGGCGCAGTGGTTAAGAATCCGCCTGCCGATGCAGGGGACACGGGTTCGAGCCCTGGTCCGGGAAGATCCCACGTGCCACAGAGCAACTAAGCCTGTCCGCCACAACCACTGAGCCTGTGCTCTAGAGCCCAAGAGCCACAACTACTGAGCCCGGGTGCCACAACTACTGAAGCCCGTGCGCCTAGAGCCCGTGCTCCGCAACAAGAGAAGCCACCGCAGTGAGAAGCCCGCGCACCGCAATGAAGAGAGTAGCCCCTGCTCGCCACAACTAGAGAAAGCCCGCAGGCGGCAGCGAAGACCCAACGCAGCCAAGAATAAATAAATAAATAAAAAGAGTGACAGTGATTTCTTTTTCAGTGAAAACCTAATCCTTCAAATCATATTTTGACCGAAAACCCAGAGAGGTAAGCTCCAGATCATCAGCTAGGGCGCGATTTATGGGTGGACGGAGCTTCCCATTATACAATCAGCAGCTCAGTATTAGAGAAGGGGTCCCTGGAGACATTACACGTAGGCAGAGACTCATTGATTGTCTCCAAACCTACGTAGTGCTCGGTACTATTATTCATGACAGTTTTCTTACATAGTTAGGCTGTATTACTCATGTGCGTTATTTTGTTGCCTCTGCTGCGCTGTGAGCCCTTTGAAAGCATCGTCATGGTGTGGAGGGTAAAAACATGCACAGCCTTTGGAAACCTAGTCTGAGGTATGAAACCCAACTGCCTATGGTCTTGGGGAAGTAATTGAAACCCTCTGAATTTCTGTTTCTTCCTTTACGAAATGGGATAATATTTCCTTGCTTGCAGGTTTGGGGTGAGGATTAAATTTACGTAGAAGCCACGCAGTAGCTTCTGAAAAAATCAGATCCATTATTATTCTCATTGAGAAACGGTACATACAGGGACTTGCTACAGATAACACTTGAGAAGCAGCTGACTGATTTGGGAGAACTTGAGAAGCAGTTGACTGATTTGGGAGAACTTCAGTTTAAGTGTTTGAACTTGATGTTATTCACAGCAGCTGCCATAAAATCATTAACATCCAAAGGATTTAGATACTTCTGTGTGCATGTGGGTGCAGCCCCGGGCGTTGTGACCAGCACGTGGAACAGATGAATTCTGAAGAGACAGAGATCTGAGCAAACAGGATGGGAGTCAAGGTACTTTGGCACCAAAGAACAAAACTGAGACGCCCTTGTGAGCAGGAAAAAAAGGTTCTTATGTTTATTGCACAACCCACAACAAAGGAGATTAAATCACAAGCTAGGAAGGAAGCTACCCACAAGTCCACTGCCCTGCCACAACTCTTCATTTCTCCTTGTTCCCTTTTTGTTCACATGAATGCGTAATCTTCCGTAGATATGAAGCAATTTGTATACTCAACATAATATCATAATCATTTCCCGTGTTGCTACATGCCTTTGTAACCAATATTTTATTTTATTTTTTTTCCAGTTTTATTAAGATATAATTGACATATAACACTGTATTACTTTAAGGTGTACAACATAATGATATGATTTATATATATAGTGAAATGATCACCACAGTAAGTTTAGTTAATATCCATCACCTCACATGGTTACAATTTTTTCTTTCCTTGTAAGAGCTACTCTTTTAGCAATTCTCAAATAACCATTATTTTATTTATTTATTTAAATATTTATTTGTTTATTTGTCTGCACCCGTCTTAGTTGCAGCAATGCAGGATCTTTTAGTTGAGGCATGTGGGCTCTTCAGTTGCGGCATGGGGCATCTAGTTCCCTGACCAGGGATCAAACTCCGGCCCCCTGCATTGGGAGCGTGGAGTCAACCGCTGGACCACCAGGGAAGTCCCTGAAATAACAATTATTTTAAATCACTGCATCATATTCCAATAAGGCTGATACACCATAATTTACTTAATGGTTCCCTACTCGTGGCCATTCATTTGTTCATTTATTCAACTTTTATTGAACATTTACGATTGTGTCAGGGTTTATGACAGGAGCTAGAAATACAAAGCAGTGTCCCGTTCTCAAAATGCTCAAAGGCAAGAAAATAAATCATCAGGGTCCACAGCACTTGATCAGAGACTGTCCACGTGCAAATAATAACGGACCCCCAAGGAGGCGGCGTCCCTCCTGAGGGACACAGACACTCGGGCAGTCTCAGCTGTCACCCTGGGAATCACACAAGGCTTTTCTTTTCTCTGGAACAGAGGAGGATTGTGATGCTTGCGAGGCCCGAATCTCATTGTTTTATGCCCCAAATCCCTCTCTGCCCACCCCAGCACTCACTCCCCCTCACCTTCTAGTTTGTCAGAACCCTCTCAGCTCCCTCCATCTCAAGGAGACAGGAAGGCCTGAAGTTGTAATCCTGGATTATATTTGCATTTTAAATGGATAAACCTCAGACAGTCTCAATTGTCTGGGAAGACAGACTATGCAAGCCTTTGTACCTCCCTGTGTCCCTGAAGTCACTCTTCATTAGGCTGAGTCAATCTGGGGTTTCCTTAGCCCTGAAAGGCTGCCTGCTAGACCCATGGCGGCCTCAAAGCCCAGGGAGCCGGTTCCGCCCCAAACTGGGGCGAGTACGCCCTCTACTGGGTGGTCTCACAAACCGTTTCAGACAATGCAGAAATCTCGCTGTTGGGGGAGTGGGGGATGGGATGTGCGCGTTCATTTCAACCATATCCAGGCCAGCAGGAGTCACTTAACCCAAACACACACACACACACACACACACACACACATCACATCACGGGGCAACAACAATCTCTCATACTTCTAGTGACGCTTCCAAGAAAAATAATGGGATGGTTGGTGAACGTGCTGACTTCTCTTAACTGTCCTGCACAATTTCTGTAAGATTGGGAAGAGCACAGTGTTTTCTCACTGCTCCTGTGGCCCTCGGGGTACCTCTGGCCACGCTGCTCCAGACCCAGCCCGGTAGCCCAATGGCGGGCTTCCTTCCACTGACACCCCTCAGCTTGGCCGTGGGCTTTCTCCCTTCTCCACACCTGCTGACCAAGTATCAAGAAGCAGCGGGCCTGTGCCGACTGAAACACGACAGTTTTATGTTGGGCAAAAGGATCTGCACACAATGTTCGTCTCCAAGCCAGGTTACCAGGGAATCTGTGGAAACACATTCTCCAAGTTGGGATAAAGGGTCATCTGCACCCGGAAGAAGGAAGCCATACTTCAGCAGCTGACTTTCCTCAGCGTTTCTCCCTGTCATGTGCTTCTCAGCTGGCTCTCAAACGCTTTTCACCTGCCAGCACGCCTAGAAAAGGATACTCTTTGTACAACACACTGGGGCAGACGGATGAGGCTGCTCTGACTGGAGGCCCCCCTGGGGGGACCCCCAGCGTGCCTCCCTCACCAGGCCTCAGGGCTCCCTATCCTGGCAGACCTTACCCAGAGGCCCGGCAATCCGGGCCTGCCTCAGAATCCCCTGCAAGGCTTGTTAAATCACAGCGTGCTGCACCGCACTGCAGAGGTTGTGATCTGCCCGTCTGTGGTGGGGCCCAAGAATTGGTGTTCTTAACAAGTTCCAGGTTATGCAGACGTTGGTTCCAGGACTGGGGGCCACTCTTCGAGAACTCCCACCCTACAGTAGCTGCCTCTGGCCTCGCGTCCCTGGGTGGGCTGAGCGCACGCCGCCCCTTCAGAGGGTTCTCCCCCGGGGCTCAGCACTCCCTCCCCACACATGCGCCCCCTGGATGCCCCAGAAATGCTTCCTCCAGCCTCACTGGAAGCAGGCCCCTGCTGTTTCTTTCATGATCTGGATGGGAGGCTTTTGTCTTTCCCCTGGTGAAGAGGAACAAGGTAGAGACTGGGTTTCTTAGCCACCTGGACAGTTCCTAGCCGGGTGGGTGCATCTGTGGCTGCAGAGGGAAGGCATGTAGATGGGGCAGGGGGCCCGTTTCCAGCCTGCCAAGGACACAAGCCACCACCAGGCACCTGCTTCTGTGCAGAAACAAGCCGAGCACCCACGGGAGACATGGGGAGGGCCAGGCTGGTCCCTAGAGAGTGTTGGCTGGCGCTCTTCCCAATCAGACGTTTATCTTCCTCCCCTCCTCTTGCTTTTGGACCAATTCAGAGAACAGGGTGGATTTGAGATGGGAGCAAAGGACTCTGCTTCAAGGAAAGGAGGGTTGGAAAAACCAGCTTCCAGGAAAGCTGCTTTCTCCCTGGTGAAGACAGCACTAACACACACCCTGTTCCCGCAGCCACTAAGGGAGGAAGGCAAGAAACACCCTTACTGGGACTTCCCTGCTGGTCCAGTGGGTAAGACTCCATGCTCCCAATGCAGGGGGCCCGGGTTCGATCCCTGGTCAGGGAACTAGATCCGCATGCATGCTGCAACCAAGAAGTTTGCATGCCGCAACTAAAGATCCCGAATGCCGCAATGAAGACCTGGCGCAGCCAAATATAAATAAATTTAAAAAAAGAAAAGAAACACCCTTACCTGGTTTGGAGAAAAGGTAGCAAAGAAGAGAAGAAGCTCTGCCCCAGAAACTGGGCACAAAATCCACCACTCTCAAAAGGGCAACCTCCTAGGCTTGATGCCATGGCCTCTTTCTGAGAGAGTAAAGGAGGGAAAGCGATGCTTGTGGTCTTGATTTTTTTTTTTTTTTTTTGCGGTACTCGGGCCTCTCACTGTTGTGGCCTCTCCGGTTGCGGAGCACAGGCTCCGGACGCGCAGGCTCAGCGGCCACGGCTCACGGGCCCAGCCGCTCCGCGGCATGTGGGATCTTCCCGGACCGGAGCACGAACCCGTGTCTCCTGCATCGGCAGGCGGACTCTCAACCACTGCGCCACCAGAGAAGCCCTGTGGTCTTGATTTTTAATTTCTAGGAGTCACCTAGTGATCCGGATGGCCACACTGGGTCAGACCCACACAAGACAACCACTTCCCTGAATTACATATTCACTTCTAGAACTCTCAAGTATGGGTTTGCCTGACTCTTCCTCTGCCTGTTTCTGTTTTCCCTCTATTACTTATGAGGCTAATGAATTGTATGATTAGGACTTCCATTTTTTTCTTCTTTAAATTCTCTCTTAAAATTCAAGATCTTCTCTGGGTTTCTGTCTCACAGGTTAATTATGGGATTTGTTTGTTTATTCGTTCAACAAACATTAAACAGTACTTTGGGCCAGTGGATGGGCTGCAGAGCCAAGCAAGATGCCAGTTCTCATAGTCTGGTGAGGACAGACATACGGAGAATTTTAATGGTGAGAAAGTGCTAAGAAGGGGCTCTGTGCCGCGTGCTGAAGCACATTAGCAAGGATGAACTCTGTGGGTGGAGGCGCCGGTGGGGTGGGCGGGGAGTTGGGGAGGGAAGTCTTCGGGGGCAGAGCTGCTGTTTGAGCTGAGTCTGCTAGGAGCAACCCCTAGCCCCCTGTGAGACCTCCCCTAGTTTTCTGTCTTTTCCAGACAGGAGCTTCTGCCCTTAGCAAAAGTTCCTAATGCATTTAAAACCCTATCTCCCCAGTTCTGTTTTTATTCTCGAGTTTCCTTCTGCACTATTTCAACCGATTTTTCCAAAAGGAATACGTGGCTGGTATATGTGGTGTGTTCCTGTCACTTCATCACCTCCCAGGGACTAAGCGAGTACTTTAAAATTGGGAAAGATTCTCCCCAATTTGAACGGTTTGCAGGAACTCTGTCTGGACAGGGCACCAGATCCCATGCAAAACCCTTTCCAAAACCCAAATTCAGTTTGTACAACAATAACCAGGGATGCTTGTGATAAAAAACAAAACAAAAGCAAACAAAAAAACCTCACAGATTGTTCCAGCCCACTCCCAGAAATTAATTCCTTAGACTGAGGGTGCGGCTGTGGAATTTTTCACAAGCCACTGGTTCCGGAAGCGATTGGCCACCTTTGCCTCTGAAGGTTCTTACAACCTATTTGGAGGACTACATGGGCTGCTGATGAGTAAGGAGGTTCCTCCAGAAAACAATGCTTTGCGGGGGTTGGGAGGATCCAACCAAGTCCCTGGCATAAGAAGGAGCCAGATAACCATTTGGGGCATCGTCCACAGCTGGGAAGGGTGCTTATTGGAGGCCTCGCTGCAGAAGGGTCCACAGGAACATCCCTGATCCATTAGCAAGCAATGCCGGTCAGGCTCCTGGCTGAAGGGCTCAGGTCCTTCTGTAGGCGGAGACAATAACGTACTCCATCTGTTGAGAGCATTACAATTCCCAGAGGGCTTCACTGCGTGATCTCATTTGACCATCACAATCATCACGTGTAGGAGGCAGGTTTTAAGTCCTGGAACCATGGCAGCACTAAAAGATGGCTGGAAGAGGCTTCAGCTTTGCCCTGGCTCCCCGTTACCCAACCCACCCCCAACAAGCCTGTAAGCTAAGCAAAATGTTGTATATGTGCTTGTCACAATTTCCCAGCACCTCCTTCCTTAGGGCCCCTTTAAGTGCCTCCTATAAAAAACTCTGGAGCCTCACTGATTACAACCATTTTGCAGAAGAGTAAACTCAGACTCAGCCTTGCCAAAAGTTGCAGGGTTAGAAAAGAATGGAGCTGGGACTAGGAAAGATTTGCAAGGCAGGCCTTTCCCTTGCTCCGTGCTGCCTCCTTGGGAAAAGAAGGGTCAGAAAACCCAAGCTGGGAGATGCAGGCAGCTGCCCCAACCTCGGGCAGGCACCAGCCCGCCCCGGTGACCCAGAGGGATGCATGTCTCTAAGGAGAAGTCAGCGCTGATTATCAGCCTTGAGGGGCATCAGGGGCTGGCTTTCTCAGCCCTGGAACGAATCTGCTGCTGGCACTTCTGCCTTCCAACACCCACGGGACCGCTGCCTACATTGCTCCCCACCATTGGTCCCGTGCAGACTCTCTAGAAAGGTCTCCCACACCCGACCTGTCTGGGGCAGCCGCTGCTGGCGCCCTCACAGCACCCCTTCCTATGCCCACTCCATCCTCTGGGCCTCGAAGTCAGGCATATGGCAGTGGACACTCTGGGCTGCGAATTATGTCAGTGATTGTAAGCCACACTGGTGATTCCCTTGGGGATCCTGGGGCTCTTCTGGCAAAAAGTCCAACAAGCCACACCCACCTGCTCCTGAGTCAGACACCCTGAGGCAGCAGGAGGTTCATATATGTTAGGCTCTTTGATGACATCCGTATGTTGAATAAAGCTTAAAGTATAAATCCATTCATGCTTTTCCTGTGTTTTTTCCTGTGTTTCTTTTAGCGATGGTTATGTAGTTTGGAGTCTGCAGCAGAAAATGTATCTTAAAAAGCTACCTTGGTTTCAAGTGACCTGTAGCATGGGGTGGCCGTGTCCCACCTGATGGACTCAGGAGAACAGTGGGGCGTCTGGGCATCACATCACCATCCCAGGCTCAGCTCGGCTTGGCTGGGCACCTGCACCTGGGGCTCATGGTGGCCAGGCTGTTCCGTGCTGCACCAGGGGCCCCATCTGTCCCTCCTCTGGAAGAGCTGAGCTATTGCTTTTCCTCCTTCTCCACCCTCCCGAACTTGGGCTCTGCTCTGCAGCCCCCGCTGGGACCCCTGAGGGTGGAGACAGGCACCCTCTGCGTGTAGCTTTGTCCTGGTGAGAAGGCTTTCCCTCTGACCTGGGAACACAGGCCAGGGTTCCTGGTTTCTGAGTTGGCTGGAGCATCTTCCCTTGTCAGAGCTGCTGTTGAGCCACCAAAGAGGGCCCTGGGAGCCGAGGGCAGGGCAGCTAAGCAAGGATGCTCTCTTGCTGTTGGATCCCACAGGTTTCTGGGTGTGAGAACTGCCTGGCATGATAGCCAGCCCAGAAGGGTTCTGCGGTGGGGAAGTGGGCAGCAGGGAGAGATGGACAGAGAATACAAAGGCTTTGGTGTTCGATCTTACTAGCTTACTAGCTGGGGGCTTACTAGCTGTGTGACTTTGGGGAGGTTACTAACCTCTCTGAGCCGAGTCTCGCTGGGAATTCGGTGTGAGTGGGTTAAATGAGACAGAGATCACGGGTTCCCCACACAGAACAGGATGCCCTACAGACACTGGATCCCGTACCCTTCCGCCTCTCTCAGAGTCTCCAGAGCACAGTCAGGACAAGCCAGATGTGTCAGGACCAAATGAACAGCCTACTCAGCAAGCTGGGCACCTCCCCCCAGAATTCCACAGCTTCCAGCTCCTTCCATAAAAATGCAAAATCAGAGCCAGTCCCCCAAGCACTAAGCCTCCTGCCCTGCTGAGTCTGAGGTGGGGCGGCGGGGGCGAGGGGTGGGGGTGGGGGGGGTGGGCAAGGGAAACAGCAAGAGGCCTTTGTCTCTGGACATTTCCTCCTGGTTGAGCTCGGGTGTCGAACCCCATCTCTGCAGTGCTGGTCACAGAGGCTGGAGGGGGCTTCGCCCTGAGGGTACATCTCTTGTTCTCTTCCCCCCAGGCTCCTGGCAGAGACCCGGGGAGGGCCAAACCAAGAGCCCTGGGATCTTGGGGGCCTAATTCACAGGATCCGGCTGAAGTTGTGTGCTCTCCCAGGGAAGAAGGGGCTCTGCTTCTCCTGGCACCCTCTGAACTTGACAGCAACTTTTGGACCCTGACCCTTAATGGGGTCATCAGTCTGAACATAAAGGCCTCTTCCAGCCAGCTGTGCCCAGTCCCCATGAAAGCCCCAGGTGGGTTTGCCCTTCTAGAAACAGACTTTGGGTTTGTCTCTGGGCTGGACTCTAAGTCTTAAAAAGTGTCTGCGAGGCAGCCCTGGGTGAATCCCCTGCGGGGCCTGGGGACTCCCCAGTGCTTTCCAGAACTTGCTTCTTAATCTGTGTATTAGCAGGGCTGCCTCCTCAGCCCCAAGTTTGTCCTGCGCTGGAAGCTGGGCTGTTGTTCACACCTCGGCCACTGGGTGGCAGAGTGAAGCACTGTCCTGTCGCCTCCCTCCACCTGGGGCTCCGCCCCTACAGCAGGCATTCTCAGACTTGTGAACACCAGAATCAGCCAAGGGCTTGTTCAATTGCTTTTATCCTGCCTCTTACTAGCTGTGTGACTTTGGCAGGTTACTAATCTTTCCGAGCCGATTTTCTGATTCAGCGGGTCTGAGGTGGGGCTGAGAATTTGCATTTCTACCAAGTTCCCAGGTGATATGGCGGCTGCTGGTCAGGGGACAGTGTCAGGGGCTAAGAGCCCCTTCCAGGCCCCTGGGAGCCCAGCGCCTTTGATCCCCGTGGGATCAAACTCTCTGATTTCACAGGAGGTGGGTGGAGGTGGTCACGGCTTTCCTTCCTGTTAAGGCTCCTGTGCCGACATTTCTCGCCCTATCCCCCTCCCAACATCCTTTATCATTGTCCCTAGAGCATGTCTCCACTGAAGCCCTCAGTGGCCAAACAATCAACCTTTCTGCAACCACAGAACCACAACAGAGGGTAGGCGCCATTGGAGAGAGAACAGGAACTGGAGGAAAGTAACCGGAGAAGGTCAGAGAGAAAGGAGACAGAAGACGAGCCCCGCACATGCGCAGTGGTCCCAGTGCCGTCCCAGACGGGATAACCACTGCCCGTGCTAGGGCTTGAGATGGGAGACAATCCTATTGGCTCCCTCCGGCCCTGCTTCACAGCACCCTTCCCAGGCTCCCTGGGGCGTGTGACTGGGTTCTGGCCAGTGGAATGCCCGTGGAAGTGACGCCATTCCCACGTGGCCCCCAAACGCTCCCGAGATAGTCTTCCTCTGTCTCTCTCAGCTTGTGTGCCATGTGGCTGTCAAAGCCCTGGGCTGCCTTGGGGGCCACACCTTGAAGATGATGGAGCCTCTGACATCCTTAATGACTACATGGGGCAGAGCACCCCCTTCCCCACTACCATTAGACGTTATGAGAGAAGAATGAACTCCCACGGAATTAAGCTACTGAGATCTCGGGCTCTACCTGCAACGGGCTGTAGCATTCCCCAACCAAAGTGTCAGACAGGAGAAGGGAGAAAGACAGCAGATGCCACCACATACAACCTACAGCCTTGCTGGTCTCTCCATCAGTCTGATCGGAGCAAGCTTATTTAACATCTCCTGCTCTGGGATAGTAACAGTGACCGCCTAGTGAGTGTGCTAGCGGGCCAGACACTGCTTTCCCTTCGTGAATTCACTTGTTCCTCGTAACAATGCGAAAGACAGTGCTAGGATAACACCCATTCTGCAGATGCAGATCTGAGATGGGTGGTTGGCGTGCTAAGTATGTGCCCAAGGTCATGTAGTGATAATCTCTGGTAGGAGGGCGGAGGCAAGATCTGAATCCGGACTGCCTGGCTGTAGCCCACGCACTCCAAACTACACCAAGTCCCCCAAAGCCTCAAGCCCCCGGTCCTCGGCCGTGAGGGGCTTAAGCTGGGTTGGGAAGAGATGGTCTTCCCAACTTGGGAAGTGTGTACTTGGGAGTATGGATTTGAGTTCACGGAAAAGAATTTTTCTGGCCCTAAGGTTGCTTGCTAACTGCAGATATGCCGATCCCACAGTTGAAGGAGGAGGGTAGGGAGTAAAGGATGATGGGATTAATACAACAGGGACCCTTGTTAACCTTAGGAGTTTGATGAAATAATGTGTAAGTTTGGGAACTCTGTGTGAATCAACACATTCCCCAAATTCCCTTCCTACACCCTCCTCTTTAGCTTTGTGATTTCAGGTCTGTCCCAAGAGTTGAACACAGAAGAGTGTCTGTCTGGGTCCAGCCCCTAGAATGGTGCTAGGCATACAGTAGGTGCTCAGTAAGTATTTGTGGAATGAATTGATGAGGAGAGACAGCTGGCTGGAACTTGGCAGCAAGAGCCTGTCCTCTTGGAGCCTCAAATCATTGAATGTTATGAGCAGTGGAACTCTCAAGAGGCCATCTGGTCCGTGCCTTGCTTCTGCTGAGGACTGCCTGCCAATCATCCCCTCTCTCCTTTCCTTAAAGACGTAATATATGGCAGCAGGGCTGACTGAGACCTTTAGAGACCACGTAGCCCTGTGGATCTCAAACTTGGGTCCGTACAGTATTCTAGTTTATGGGATACTGATGCCTGGACCTGCTCTTGGAACGATTCTGATTTAGTTGGTCTGATTTAGCTGTTGCCAGGTATCAGAATTTTTAGTAGCTCCCTGGGTACTTATAATGTGCAGCTGAGGTTTAGAACTAGGGATCTAATCCAATCCCTTCGTTTTATAGACCGAGCGTCAGAGAAGGGAGGGGAGGGTGCCCGGGATTACTCAGCCAGTTCGTGGCAGGGATGAGCCCCAAATCCAGTGAGCTCTCTTCTCTACTTCAAAGGCCTCCCCGTCATCTCTTCTGAAAACGCATTTTTCGATCTCCTGGCTTTTGTGGCTGAAAGTTCTTCCCAAGGTGAGGAACTTTAAGCCTTTCCTTGATCTGCCCAGAGTGGATTTAGCTTTAATCCAGAGTTTCAGTGCAGCCCCCAATGCAGCTTCACCGAGGTCCTCCTTCTTGCTCTGCGAGATCCTCCCTTTAAGACCACTTGCAGGTTCTTCTGTTTCTGAGGGAGGTCTCCCTGTATGCCTCTCCGGGAGGGTCTGCTCCACTAGCATCCGATGCCCAGCTCCTTTCTGGCCTTCTTTACTCCACCTCACCTGCCTTTAACCCACTCATTCTTCTCCAGGTCAAAGTCCTCGCCAGAGCATTCCCCCCACTCCCAGGCCCAAGCTGTCCCCAGCAAGACCTGGCAGAAGGTGAGTTTTGCCTCCTTCTTTTGCATTTCTCCTCCTTGGTGTACTCCCCTCTGGCTCTGCAAAGGGAGAGCTGGCCCCAGAAAACCAACTCTATCTCCCTCCCAGCTGGCAAACAGCTAACTTGAATCATGGCCTTGGAACATACATAATAGCTCTCATTTGTTAAAAAAAAACAAAAAACAACCCCCCCCCCAAAAAAAAGAAACAAACAAAAAAACCCCCACCAGCAGTCAAAAACACACACTGACAGAGGCTTTGCTGAAAGATGATACAAAGTAGATAAACTGTTCCTTAATCAGCAGCTCAGTAAATATTCCCTTCCTAGGGGAGCCTTTCTGAGACTATTTTGAGCAGCCTGGAGAGTTTTTAACCCTCATTAGCCCCAACTCAAGATGGACCCACTGGAATTTTTACAGGCAGCTATTAAGCACAAGTAGAACTTTCAGTGCATTATTGCAAACACTGTTACTAATTCTCCCAAGCCCTCGGGAGCAGAGCAGGCTGCTTGGTTCCTGTCTTCCGGAGGTGAAATTGCTCTCTCTCATTCCTGTCAATTTCTTCACCTCCCAGCCAGGCCCCTGGGCTCTCCAGATCACCCTCTGCTGAGTTGTAGAACTTGGCAGATGGTTTCTCTTCCAAGCATGTTACAGCCAACAGTACCCTGTGGGTAAGGAGCTCACACACTTAACACTGAGACCCTGATGATGTGCGGGAAGGCTGAGCACAGTGCCTCTGAACCCAGCAGGGGCTCCACACACAGCTAACTCATCATCTGCCAGTTGCTTCCTCCTGCAAGGTGGGTATCATTGGACGAGTTTTCAGAAGAGGAAATGGGCTCGGGGTTTCATGGCTCAGCCAAGTCTGCACATCGTTCTTGCATGGACTGTGCTTGGAAACACTTCTGGATCATGATGGTGATCATTTTCCTGAAGACAAGGGACTTAGAGACACCACAGGAATATCTCAAAAGGCAGAGAATCGTGGCCAAGTGGAGAGGAAGGAAGAGAAGGGAGGGTAAAAAAATCACCTAGTCCAGAGGGGACATTGTACACCAGACATGGCCTGTAGACATGTTTTAATTGGCCTGCACACTCTTTTAGGATGTAATTTGTTGCCAATATTTGAAAAACCAGAACATTTCCCCCAAAGATCCAGACTTCTAAGTTTGTCTTGAAAAACTGTAACCACTTGGCCAACGATTGGTGGAAGCAGACTAGGGCTTCCCTTCTCTTTAGAGAGGGCAGTGGTCTCCAGCTCTGCCAGCTTCACCTGTTTCTGTTACCTGCATGACCTCTGTTGACAATTGAGTTTATGACCCCTGACGTATTTCATCCTACCCCCTTCCTATAAGAAAAGCAGGGCGCTGCGCGGTGAGAAGATCAAAGTCAAAGGCAAACGGGGTGACCTAAGAAAACCACTCACCTTCCCTATGCTGCAGTTTCTTCATTTATAAGATGGAAATATTGATAGTGCTTGTCTTGGCTTGGGCTGATATAACAAAATACCACAGATTGGATAGCTTAAACAACAGACATTTATTTGCTTACAGATCTGGAGGCTGGAAAGTCTATGATCAAGGCGCTGGTAAATTTGGTTTCTGGTGAGAGCTCTCTTCCTGGCTTGTAGACGGCCACCTTCTTGCTGTGTCCTCATGTGGCCTTTCCTCACTGCATGTGCTCGGGGAAGGGCAAGCGATCTGGTGTCTCTTTTTATAAGGACACTAACCCTATCGGCTCAGGGCCCTACCCTATGACCTCATGTAACCTGAATTCTTTCCTTAGGGTCCCCATCTCCAAATACAGCCACACTGTGGGGTCAGGGCTTCAACATACAAATCGGGGCAGGGGGACACAATTCAGTCCATAATGGCGCCCATTTCCTAGGGTTGCTGTGTGAGGTTGGATGAGTCCATGCAGGAAGAGCACTCAGTGTCTGGCACATGATATGTTCTCAGTAAATGTTAGCAGTAACATGTGATGATAACATTCAGGGTATGGACTTCCGCTTTAGCTTTTAGTAGCGCTTCCTCTACCAAAAGAGATGTTTGTCATGGGTACCCACCTGCTCCCCACACAGCTGTTGTTTTTGATAAGGTCGAGGAAAATGTTAAAATTAAAAAAGGAAGACCTGTTGGCACATTTCTAATGCTGACTCTTTCCTCAAATTGGACATTCAGGGAGCATCCAGGGAGACTGTCAACAAGAGGCCCCTTGGTCCTCTCCTCAGGGAAGGTTGAACACCTCCCTACGTAACTTGGGCTCACTTTCCCTCTTCAGTATCCCCCGGAAGACAGTCAGCCTCTGAATGTGCTTAGCTCGAGGTCTGGATACACGAATGCCTTGTTTTCCCTCCCGTGTTAAGTCCTCGTTCCATCTTATCTGTTTTGCCCTTTCATCTCCAGGTGTGTGAGAGTCCCCGGAAGGCACCGGGCCTGCGCCCATGCCCTGAAGATCAAGGGGTACTAGTCATCTTTGTTTGCCCCCCCAGCCCACTTTCTGCTCTGCTCTCTGTGCAGGAGGCCACCCTCGGTGGACTGGGCTCCTGTCTCCTGCCCTCACCTGCTCAGGCCTCAGGCAGGTAACAGCTTCTGGGTTCTGCACCATCCCTGGTGGTCCCCTTCATCCAGCCTATGCCTCTGTCAACAAGGCCTTCAAAAAATAACTTTCACTTACCCCTTTTTTGAGAGTCCCCCCTGTTTTGCGCTTGACCCCTGACTCCTATAGGAGGAACCTGATCTGTACATAGATTTTAAGGGGACAGTTGAGAGATCTGAACCCAGAAAAACTGCTCAGTGGCTGGGGTGATGGGTCACGCACTCAAATACACATTCTGTGGCAGTCACCAGATACCTAGAGATGGCTACCTGCCTCAGCCGGGACGTTGCAGGCAGAGCTAAGATTGGTCGATGGCGTGCCCTTCATATCACATGGGTTCCTGGACCTTCAGAAACTCTCAACTGTAGCTCCTGTATGGACCCCAAATCATGTGTCTCCATAGCAACTGCCTTAGGTCTCATTCATCAGACGAGGCAGGCCTGGGTCACTGTGCTCCCATTTTCCGTTGGGAAACAGATGCTGTCTTGTTAATTTGCTTCATTTCAGTCTTCCTTAAGTGCCAGAGAGCCAAAAGGGGGGCTTCCTCACATAACCCCAGCTGTCCCAAGGCATCTGAGCGACAGCTCCTCTTTGCGTGAATCTGCGGAAGCCCACAAAGGCCAGATACAAGTTTTTGCGAGATGGTTGCTATTAGAGACTGAATGTTTGTGTCCTCAAAAATTCATATGTTAAATCCTAATCCCCAATGCAATGGTATTAGGAGATGGGACCTTTGGGCAGTGATTAGGTCAAAAGGATGGAGCCTTCATGAATGGGATTAGTGTCCTTGTAAAAGAGGCCCTGGAGAGCTCCCTTGTCCCTTCCACCAAGTCAGGACACAGTGAGAAGCCGGCTGTGTATGAACCAGGAAGTGGGTCCTCACCAGAGCCTTGAATCTACCAGCACCTTCATCTTGGACTTCCCAGCCTCTGGAACTGTGAGAAATTAATGTCTGTTGTTTATGTCATGCAGTCTATGGTCTTTTTGTGAAGGGGCGAGCACAGAGCCTCTGACTGCAGTGTCCAGAAGTGACAACAGGTGTCTCCTCTGAAGGCTGCCACTGTAAATTTACAGTAGATGATCCTCTTCCTCTCTGGGCAAAAAGTAGCTGTAATCCAAGAAAGTCTTAAATTTCTGCTCCCTCTAGCCAAATGTCCTCAAAGCACCTTAGCACTCTAAACCTGGCAGGGAGGATCATTGTCCAGGGCCCGTTGCTGCCAGTGGATCATCCCAGTGTGCTTCCTTCCCTGGTTGCTCCCCTGGTCTTAGTAACTTTGTTTCTAATTCTCCTCTGTGCTCCCCCTTCTCTGGCATCCCCTCTCCAGGGGATAGGTTAGAAAAATTAATGAACCTGAAATTCAAGGGACTTCCCTAGGAGGCAAAAGTTTGAAGCATCAGGACAGTAAAACTTTTTGATCATAAAGATGCCTGGCACTTATCTGTGATGAGCATTTACATCCATGTTCTTCCTACTATTAAAAAAAAGAAAGAAAAGAGTTGGATTAAGAGAATCGAGTTCTTTTATTTATTTATTTTGGCTGCATCGGGTCTTAGTTGTGCATGCGGGATCTTTTGTCGTGGCACGCGGGCTTCTCTCTAGTTGTGGCATGCGGGTTTTCCTCTCTCTAGTTGTGGCATGTGGGCTTCAGGGCGCGGGTTCCAGAGCACGTGGGCTCTGTAGTTTGCGGCACCCAGGCTCTCTAGTTGTGGTGCGTGAGCTCAGTTGCCCAGCAGCATGTGGGATCTTAGTTCCCCGACCAGGGATCGAACCTGCGTTCCCTGCATTGGAAGTCGGATTCTTTGCCACTGGACCACCAGGGAAGTCCTTAATTTCTAGTTCTGACACTCACTAATTGTATCATCTTATGCAAGTTACCTAACCTATTAAACCTCAGTTACTTCCTTTGTAAAATGAAAATAATAATACCTGCCTCACAGGGCTAGTATAATAGACAGTTATTATGTTTTTAGGGATTATTCAGTCTCCCCCCTTTTTTAACCTTTTACTTTGATATAATTTCAAACTCACAGAACAGTGGCAAGAATAAGAATAGTGCAAAAAATCTCCACATACTCTTTACCCAGATATATCAACCATTAACATTTTACCTTATTTCTTTTATCATTTTCTCTCTCTGTATACACACACACATACACACACTCACACACACAGTGGGGTGTTTTTCTGATCAACTTGAGAGTAAGTTACACATATAATGGCCCTTTGGCCTGTATACCTCAATGTATATTTTCTAAGAAAAGGAATCAGGATTTTCTCTCCCATCATGGTAGTACAGTTATTAACTTCCGTAAAGTTAACATAGACACAATACTTTTACCTAATTGAACACCTAGATTCCAATTTTGTCAATTGACCCAATAATATCATTTACACCATTTTTTCCCCTATAGGTCAAGATCTAGTTTATAATCAGATATCACATTTAGTCATCATGGTGTTTTTTTTTTTTCTATTTTCTTGTTTTTGGCCATGCAGCATGAGGGATGTTAATTCCCTGACCAGGGATCAAACCCGTGCCCCTTGCAGTGGAAGCATGGAGACTTAACCACTGGACCACCAGGGGAGCCCCAATCATCATGTTTTTTTTAGTCTTCCTTAATCTGGAACATTTACACAGATTTTCTTTCTTTTATTACGTTGACTGTTTTAAAAATATAGTTTTTTGAATGGAACTTTTCTTATTTTGGATTGGTATGATGTTTCTTCATGATTAGATCCATGTTAAGGATTCTAGCCAGAATAGTGTAAAGGGGATATTGTGTCCTCTGGATATCACATCTGGACACCAGTGATGTCCATCTGCCCATAATTGGTGATATTAACTTTGATCCCCTGGTCAAGGTGCTGTGTAATTACTCCACTGGATAATTACCATTCTTTCTCCTGAAATTTGTTTTTTTTTTTGCGGTACGTGGGCCTCTCACTGTTGTGGCCTCTCCAGTTGCGGAGCACAGGCTCCGGACGCGCAGGCTCAGCGGCCATGGCTCACGGGCCCAGCCGCTCCGCGGCATGTGGGATCTTCCTGGACCGGGGCACGAACCCGCGTCCCCTGCATCGGCAGGCGGACTCTCAACCACTGCGCCACCAGGGGAGCCCTCTCTTGAAACTTATGAGCAATCTTGTAAGACATCTAAGACCATGCAGATATGCCACTCCTCATCAAGATGTCCCCCTAGCATGCATTTATGACTCTTGCCTGAAATAATCTTTACCGACATGATTGCAGAATGATGATTTTCTAACTCTAGTACTCCCTTCACATTTATATTCTTCTCTAAGCAAGTCTTCCCTTCTTCCCCACTTATTTATCTATTTATAATCAATGTAGACTCGTGGCTTCCTATTTTTCCAGTGGTTTGTATTTCATTATTGTAGTTAATTATTTTGTGCTCAGTTTGTCCCAGATTTGACTAGTGGGAGCCCCTTCAAGCCAGCTTCCAAGGTGGAAGGTTCAATATAAATTTACCTGCCGCCAGGTGGCTATATGTCTCCGCTGAGGAATGCTGCTATATTGAGGGCTCAGCATCAGTCTTTTCTGTTGGCCAGTTGGGCTCCTCAGCAAGAGCAATCGCTTTGGGCCAGATCTGGTTTAGATTTGGAAATGAGGAAGGGTCTGTGACTTTTCACCATGGTGACTAAAGTTGGCCTTCTGTTCTGTCTGATGATCCAAATCATGCAACACTCGAATTGGCTGCTCATCTGTCTCACCCCTCGTAGGGTGACCATGGGTATCAGTTTGACTGGAATGGTTCTGGTGTATACCTATGTTCCCCATGTAATTATTACTAGGACCCTTTTAACTCTTAAAAGTGGCTGGGCCTCCCTGGTGGCGCAGTGGTTAAGACTCTGCCTGCTAATGCAGGGGACACGGGTTTGAGCCCTGGTCTGGGAAGATTCCACATGCCGCGGAGCAACTAGGCCTGTGCGCCACAACTACTGAGCCTGCGCTCTAGAGCCCACGAGCCACAACTACTGAGCCTGCACGTCTGGAGCCTGTGCTCCGCAACAAGAGAGGCCGCGATAGTGAGAGGTCCGCGTACCGCGATGAAGAGGGGGGGCCCCCTCTCGCCGCAACTAGAGAAAGCCCTCGCACAGAAACGAAGACCCAACACAGCCAAAAATAAATAAGTAAACAAATGTGGGGTTAGAAAAAAAAGTGGCTCAATTTAGACAACAAATTCTATGGATACCCTCCCCCTAGGAACACCATGACTTATTATCCAAACACCAGGAGTCCCTGCAGATATAGTCACGTTGAGCTTCCTTCCTCCTTGCTGTACATTGTGATAAGTATTCCACCTTGCCTTTTATGATTAAGTGCTTTGCAATTCTGTGATTTTTATCATCTCCACTGAAAGTATGGAGCTCAGTTCCGCAGTAGCTTTCTCCCTCCCATCGACCCTGGACGACAAGGATAGCCACTACCAGGTGCTCAAAAAACCTCCTTGCTAGTAACACTCTTTATTGCTTTAGTGAAGGGAGTGTCCTCTGGGCTGGCCCAGGGAACTAGTCAGGTGGTGGGTTCTTGAGCCACGTATAATAAATGCTTCTAATATTTCTTCCTTCCTGAGTCTTCTGACCCCTTCCTCGACACTACACAAGGAAGTCTGGCTTCTCCACTTTGCTTACTATAGGCCATCGCTGAGACCAGGCTTCAAAGAGCCATCCCAGCAAACTATCGGGACAAACTCCGAGCATCCTTGCGAAAACATTAAATCTGGAGTTCTGTGTGAGTATCCCCAAATTAGTGGATCCTCCCAACTGAGCTTCCTGTTTCACCCCCAAATATAACATCTTCCATATCCACTCCCACACATATTTCTACAGTTCCTGCCAGTACACGGTAGCCAAGTCCCGCAAGAGCTTTGGCAGGTATGCTTTTTCTCCCTGGAAGAGGACTTTTTTCCTGCCAGCGTGGGCTGTGCTGCAACTTGACTGTGGGTTTTGGCAGAGGCAGTAGTGGTGGGGCCAGGTCTTGAGAAGCAGCAGCAGCCACGGAGAAGGGGACCTGGTTTGGGCAGGAACGTTCAGGGGATCTGAAGGGTCAAGATGCTCATCCACCTAGATATGCCCAGCCCAGGTCTCAGAGTTCCAGTTTCCCTATCAGGGCTCTGCTTTGACATGGGTACCTATCAAGGCCATGCATTTAGTCTTTTTTTTTTGCAGTGCTGCTACCCTGTGATCAGATCTCGGGCTTGATTTTATGAGTCTCTCCCACAGTTTCAGGAAATAAGACCTTCCCCTTAAAGCCATAGCAGCTCTCTGGCTTTCAGAGCGTTCGATGAGTTGGTAGTTAACTGCTCTGAGCCTGTCAGTTTCTGTTTCCAAGGTCTCTGGTACCTGTCATTAGCACTGTTTCCAAACTGACTACCACAGCCACTTGCTCTCCCAATGTCTCGCTCTCCACCCAGTTCACCCCAATTAACCAAGTGAAAGCTTGGGTGCGATCGCATATCAAAGCTATTGCCATCTCTCTTATCACCAGCGAAGGACTCTATTGATTTCAGACACCTAGGAGATACAACCCCAAAATCCATCCTGAGGACTTGCTTTCTTTTTTTTTTTTTTTAACATCTTTATTGGAGTATAATTGCTTTCCAATGGTGTGTTAGTTTCTGCTTTATAACCAAGTGGATCAGTTGTACATATACATATGTTCCCATATCTCTTCCCTCTTGCGTCTCCCTCCCTCCTACCCTCCCTATCCCACCCCTCTAGGTGGTCACAAAGCACCGAGCTGATCTCCCTGTGCTATGCGGCTGCCTCCCACTAGCTATCTAGTTTACTTTTGGTAGTGTGTATATGTCCCTGCCACTCTCTCACATTGTCACAGCTTACCCTTCCCCTTCCCCATATCCTCAAGTGCATTCTCTGATAGGTCTGTGTCTTTATTCCCGTCTTACCCCTAGGTTCTTCATGACATTTTTTTCCTTAGATTCCATATATATGTGTTAGCATATGGTATTTGTCTTTCTCTTTCTGATTTACTTCACTCTGTATGACAGACTCTAGGTCCATCCGGACTTGCTTTCTTGAACCACTTGTGGAAGCAACAGTCTTAGCTCTGTTTCTCTAGAAAACGTATCTGAAGCAAAGACCAAATCTGACTGAGAAGGCAGTAAGAGTGAGTGAAAAGGGGAATGAGGTGGGCTAGGATGAGAAGCAGTGCAAGACAGTGTGTTACACGTAGGTAACTGCTTCACCACCCACCGCAAAGAGCCCTGGCAGTAACCTACTCAGGAGGTATGTCTGCTCAGCCATGCAGGACATCTCCAGACAGGCTGTGTTAGAAAATCATGACTTGGAACAGTCCACAGGAGGCAGGAAGGAAAGATAGTTTATTTGCCCAGCTCCCTCTCATCTCGTTTCTCATTGGTCAAAATGTTCCTCAGAGGGAATTAATTCCCTCGGATTCCCCTTTGATGGCTGCTTAGAAGCCACACCCTGCAGTGTGGCATTTCTTCTGATCCAGAAGTAGTGGAAGAGTCGCGGGCTCCGGACATGTGGTCAGCCAGCTTGGCTGTGCAGCAGCAGCCTAGAGGGACCTGACTGGGCAAGTGATTATCAGTCATAGGTGGCTGAACTACACAGATTTGGTTGGCTGTGCAGGGAGCTGCGGAGGCAGGAGAAGGGCAAGGTCTGACCGGTGCGATTTGGCTCATAAGGTGGGTCTGATACATCCATCAATAGGCTATTAACATCAACAGGTGTTAGAGCTAGAAATATGATCATCGGGTTAGGATTTTGTGTTATTTATCTTTGAGACCCCAGCGACTGGCACTTGAATAATAAGATACCGTCTGAACCCAGTTTTTCTTGTTCCAAACCTTCCCACTACATGTCTCTGCTATACCAGTTGTTATGCCAGTGAATGGACGTGACCATGCTCTCAGAGACTGGGCAGCTAGTCATCATGTGTCCCTGTTCAAGGTGCAATTAGGCCCCGCCCCACTGTGTGCTATGTCATTCTCACTAACCATCTGAGCTATGGTTACCAAAGGGAAAGGGTGGGAGGCTAAATTAGGAGTTTGCGATTAACATATACACACCACTATATATAAAATAGGTAACCAACAAGGACCTATATTCAATATTTTGTAACGATCTATAAGGGAAGAGAATATGAAAAAGACTATATATATTTTTGTATATATAAAATAATATATATGTATATATATATAACTGAATCACTTTGCTGTACACCTGAAACTAATACAACATTGTAAATCAACTATAGTTCAATTAAAAAAATTGAAAACCACCACAACAAAACCCCAAAACCCATTATCTGTCTGTCCTGTGTTCACTGGAGTGTCATGTAACACAAAATACAGAAAGAAATGAAGAAGAGTTGGCGGGTCCACACAATTAGCACAATTCTCAAATGCAAAAGAATTCTGAACAAAAGGGCCCTTCTCCTTTCCAGTCCTTTCAATGGGACACTGCAGCTCACTTTAGAAGGCTTCTTACCACCTCTTTGGAAAGTTAGCCAAATCTCACAGCTCTCTTCATAGACCATTTCACTTGCCTCGCCACTGCACCCCAGCTGCTGGGGAAAAGACAACAGATAGTTGGAATACTGGAGATGAAACACAAAAGCGTTTCCCTCAATTGTCAGGGAGTCCTGAGGTGCCTGGAGCGGGAAGATGAACCGATAATCCTCTCTGGTCCCTAGGATTTTGATGCAGGTAAATCAGGAACCAGGCCCTGGTTTGACAGGGACATTATAGTTGTTTGGATTTGGCCTGAGTCGGGACACTGGGAATCGATGCCAAGGACAGTGACACATGCCAGACATTCTTCGATGTTCACCAACTAGTCTGATCACTTGAGCTTTGAGAACTCAGTTTTCTCCTGAGGGGTGGTTAGGCCATATTCTCATCCTCGGCATAGAGATCTGCATCCTGAAATCCTAGTCTTCTGGGACTTGAAACCCCTGGGGAAGCAAGGAGAAGGGGACAGATTTGAGAGATGAGTGAGAAAAGAAGGGAGGAAGAATGTTCGAGATGAGAAAAGAGCTCACCCTCTGAGGCATGTTTTCTCCTAATCAGGAAATGAAAACTGAGGCAATTATATATTGAGAGGATAATTCTCTTTCAATTCCCTAATGTTTTCTTCAAGTGTGCTTGTTCCACTTGAATTATTCAGATAATTTCCTGAATATTATTATTAGGTCCATTTCCTCTGTCTATCCAGACCTAAGTTAGTCTCCTTCTGGAATCTATAAAGTCCTGGGCATGGGCTCTGTCTGTAGCTGTGCAAGACTGGTCCAGAATCCAGATCTCCTCACCCAACACCTTGGCTCTCAGCTACCCTCCAGCACCTGCCCCTCGCCACGCCCTCCTCTGAAAGAGAAGTTCCAGGGTTAAGCATCCAGATAGAGATCTGTCATCAGTGGTCTTTGATGACTGCATTCTTAATTCGAGGTTAACTTAGCATTGCTATCACAGCTGCTTCACTCCCCTCAAAGCTGGCAGGCTGGCCTGGAGTTTAAAGAGAAAGCATATTATGGCCCGGTTCCCAAGTGTCCATAAAAAAGGAAGTCAGAGAATCACAGCATCTTAGAACCAGAACGGGCCTTGGAGAGTGAAGGGTCTGCTCTTCTCTTTTCATAAAGAGGCTAAGGCCCAGAGCAGGCAAATGGCTTGTCCTGGATCACACAGCTTTGCCAAGTGATAAACATGGACTTAGGGCCAGGCCTCAGGTCAGTAGTCTGGTACTCCTCACCTGCTCTTCTTTTAAGAAAAAAAGAAAAAGAAAAAGAAGATGCCTTTAAGGAAAAGGTGTTTCCCTGGAGAGTGTGGGAAGGTCTCCACTTCACAGTGGCTCTGAAGCATCTCTCCACCCTCTTCTAACTCAGTAGCTGTAACAGAACAGTGGGGACCTGGCTGACATCCCCGGTTTTAGTGTCACATATCAGCTTGGTTTAAAGGGACTTTATTAATCATGACTAATGTCAGAGAGTATATGGCTGTGTCCCCTTGTTAGTTTTGGGGTATTTGTAATGTAGAATTAAAAAAAGAAGATTTACTGTTGTACCATCATGTTTACATGCCTGCCTGAACCATCCATCACTGCCTGGTAGTGGCAGGTGACTGTGTGCCCAGCCTTCTTCAGGGAATGCTGTCCCTATGACAAGCCCTCCTCTACCTCAGGGTCACTTCTTGGGTGGCTTTAATTCTCCTCTGATTCCCATAGTTGCTCCCCCCGCAGTGCCGCGACCCCTGGGGAAACTATCTTAAGTACCAGGGACAAACTCTCCAGCCTCGCGGGGCTCGCAGGACACGACAGCGATCGGATTTCGCGCGGGCGGCCCAGCTCCCCCTACTCCTCACCCCTCCCGCCCGGGAACCCCGGGAGCCAATCAGAGCGTCGCGGAGCTCCGGGTTGTAGAGTCCCGCGCCCGGGACCCGCCCCTCTTTGTTGCGGTGGCCAATGGACGCAGTCGGAACATCGGCGGCTGCCCGGGTGACTCGCTTATATGTCACAGAATAACATTAGAGGATGGGACATGGAATGAGGCGACGGCCGCAGCAGCCTCAGCACCGCCCGCCACCAACGCCGCCCGGAGAAGCCGTGCAGCCATGAGGCCGACCGTCCGGAGGTAGGGTCCGGGAGCTGCGGTGCGCCCTTTCCGCGCCCCGCCTGCAGCCATTTCCCCGGGGTGCCTGGCGCTGGAACTCAGGGAAGGGGCCGGGTGGAGCCACTGCCACTGGAGCCTGGGGGCCGGGGCCGCCCCTCGTCCGCCCAGCTTCGGGAGGGCTTCGTGGAAGAAACGCGGCCGCTTTTGCAAGCCGAGGCTGTCGCTGGGCTCTCGCGGCAGCCCCGGGCGCTCACGTGCCGGCACGTTCTGGCTTGGCTCGGCGCTCGGCCACATCTGGCGACCAAGGGACGTGTGGAGCCTTGCGGGGACCTCCTGTTCCATCCCGTCCCGCTGCACGAGCTGCCTTTCTTCTCTCTACCCCGTCCACTCCGCAACCTCCACGCTCCTTGTCTTTCCCTCCCGCGGTTTAGGTGGGTGTGAAGCTTTGTGGCAAAATTCAACTCACCTTTCTAGGTAATGGCAGGGCTGGAAGCTCGTGTGCAATTCCGTGGTGGGTGGGTGGGGCGTCCTGTCCGCGCGCGGGGGGAGCGGGGGAAGTGGGGGACACTTCGAAGCCCCCCCCCCGTCTTGGCCACGGCCCCCTACTTGGTTCCTCCGGGTGTCCACTTACCCGTGGTATGTGCTGGGTCTCACTGATTTCAGGCACGGCCCGTAAGCGGAGTTCCAGTCGCCGCTCCCACTTCGCGCGTCTTGCGGCAGCCAGAAGCATGGAGAAGGCCGCCCCCGCGGGGCGCTGATCCCCGCGCCGCGCCCGCGTGCACACGCCCCCCGCCGCCCTCCCCGCCCCTGCCCCACCATGACCGGCTCGGCGGCCGACACTCACCGCTGCCCCCACCCCAAAGGCGCCAAAGGCACCCGGTCCCGGAGCAGCCACGCGCGGCCCGTGAGCCTCGCTACGAGCGGGGGCTCGGAGGAGGAGGACAAAGACGGCGGGGTGCTGTTTCACGTTAACAAGAGCGGCTTCCCCATCGACAGCCACACCTGGGAGCGCATGTGGATGCACGTGGCCAAAGTGCACCCCAAGGGGGGAGAAATGGTGGGCGCCATCAGGAACGCCACCTTCTTAGCAAAGGTTAGTGGCTCCGAAGGAGGTGGGTGGTGTGGACGCTGATGGGACCATTTTGCCTGTACGTAGCAATTTCCATTTTCCTGGTCCTGCTGCAGACTCCCTTCCCCTCATTTTTCGCAACAGTCTCCACCCCCTTTGCTTAATGGAGATGTTTGTCTTGGACGTCTTAGAAATGGGGGAGAGAGAGAAAGGGGGCTTGCTGTCCTGGGACTGTGTGGTCGGCTTGTGCCAAGGTTTCTTTGAATCTGGAGCCAAACTTAGCTCCGTGTACATCCTGCTTCAGCGAAGACTGTAGCCACCAAGTAGCACCAGTGATGGCAAGAATGCATAGGCCCCCTAGGGATCCCACCCCGCTTATCCTCTTTGGAGTCTCTTGGTCCTCCTCTGTCACCCCCTGGCAAATGATTAATTAGGCTATGAATGAATATACAATCAACCAGTCAGATTTCTCAGCATGAATCATTCCTAGATTTTTTTGCCAATTTTTTTTTTTTTTTTGTATGACAGTGACTTTCACCTCTAAAACTTGCAAAACAGGCAGCTCTCTCTTTTCCCAGCTTATCTGGGCTCGGAGAAAAAAGAGTTTTTAACTATGGCTTAGAAGGGACTTTCCAGTACACGTGAGGAATGAATCTCACTGGATAGAGAAAGAGGCTCAGGAGTGAAACTCTGCCTTGGAGAGAAGCCAGTGAGCCAATTGGGTTTGGTGGCCAAAGATAGTGTTAGTAAGTAAGATGGAGGAAGATGTGCAGTGGTCGCTGTATGAAGCACGAAAACGTAAACTGGAGGAGAAATGGCACAGAGCCTGGGGGTTGTAGCATGGCAGATGGTTTCCCATCCATCCTGGGGACACTGGTATGGCCAAGAAGATTCCTGGACAGGTCTAGGAATGCCAGACCTGAGACCTGGAAGGCCATCTGGTCGAGCCCCCAACCTGGAGCATCTGGTGACCTGAGCATCTGAGCCTGCAGGCCAGAAAGCTGTGTGTGCCCTTGGGAAAAGTGACAGAGCCTCTAAGCTTCCTGCTGTAGTTGGTTACGGTGTTTTATTACCCTGCTGGTCAATGAGATCTTCATTATGCCCAGTGAGAATCTTGCCTGCTTTTGTGTCAGCTATAATTACCCTTGCTGAGTCTTCCTTGAGGACTCAGAGCCTGAGAACAAACCCGATACTGGAGTGCAGTTCTGACTTCGGAGTCTGTCCTCACTTAAGTGAGCCTTTCTCATTTAGCAGCCTTAGCCACCTGAATGTGGCTTCTGATTGTGGCTTCATCTTTCTCCCAACATTGTGGCTGGGGACCCCCTCTCTGTGGGAATCAGACAATGTCAGGGTTGGTAGAGACCAATCCTGTACCTCTCAGCAGAATCCCTTCCTCTTTCTGAAGGCCTCCTGGGAGTGGGGGGCTTGTCGCCTCACAGGGCAGCTCCCAGGCCTGGCCAGATTTGGTCACTGGGAAACTCCTCTCTGAAACTGAACAGAGCTCTTCCTTCTCCCCTCCTCGGTCACATGTCATCACTGATTCTTGTGCTCAAGAACCAAAGGGCAGCACACGTCGACTTCCTGTGCTACTCATAGCTCCCTCGAATGTTACGAGATGTTTCTCTTGGAGTAAGGAAAGGACTTGGAGTGAAAAAAATCAAGGGACTGAGTTCTGGTTCTGGTTGTGCTACCTCTAGCTTTGTGGCCTAGGTCACTCGCTTAAAATCTCCGGCCTTAGTTTTCTGACCTATAAAATGTGAGTAGATCAGATTTCACGTAGAGTTCTTTCCAACTCTCAAATCCCATCGTGTTATGACCCATTGGTCTTCAGGTTCTAGTCATCTGTGTGACACGGGCCCTGGATTATTCTGCATCTTCCTTTAATCGTCTTTGTCCACAGGTAGTTCCTTTCACCTTTTCTTATGTGTCATAGTTCCCAGATCAGCTCACTTTCCTCCTCCTCTTTCTAGGACAATTGCTAGTTTGTCATCAGTCAGTCCCCGAAAACATGAACACAGTAAGAAACGCAATATTCTAAATGTTGTCTGAGCAGCTTAGAACATAAATTACTACTTCCTGAGACCTGTATGTGATACTTCCGTTATTGTGGCTGAATTCTGGGTTCTTAAAAAATGAGCTTTCTTTCTTTTTTTTAAATATAGCGGCCATATCATATTGTACTTTCATAGTAACCGGAAGGTCACACGAGAACTGCCAAGCCAGGGCAACCCCAGGCTGAACATGGGCATTGGCTTTTGAACCTAAATAAAGAGCTTCACATTTCTCTCTCTTACACTGAATCATAATGCTTGGTTCTCCATCCTCAACGCCCATCACAGCATCCCCTCTCTCCCTGGTCCTGGCATTCCCCAAACCATGACTCCTATGTATTCCCTGGGATGGGAACAGCTTTGAAAGTTCCTGTTTCCAGGAGCCGCTCCTCTCTGATTTGAGGGCTATTCCTGCACTCAGCTCAGCAGACTTTTTCCTCTGGGGCCAAGCCCTTTTCTCCTTTAATCACATCAGTGTCTTGCTGAGGAATTTGTACAGAAGGGGGGTGGTGGAGTGGTTGGTGGAAGGGTTGGAGAGTTTCAGGGAGCTGAACCTTTTTTTAGCAATTGAATTGTGGACTGAGAAGCAAGAGAAGTGGCCAGGGGAAGGTGTCAAAGGCCTAAGAGGAGGACTGAATGACACTTTCTTTGACCACAGGGCATTTTGTTAGCAGCCGTGGTAATTTCTGCCCAAAGATCCAGGTGCCCCCCCCACTGGGGAAAGGGGGACAGGTATCACCTGCTCTGCAATCCTAAATTTGTGACTGCAGGCCTCTCCCCTGGTGGTTACTGAGTCTGAAGTTAACAATTGACTAGGTGAAAGCCAGGGTTTTTCAGGGATAGTGCAAGAAAGCAGCACGGGTCAGTTGGAGGATAGTAGAGGTTGGGAAGGGAGGGGCAGAGAGGATGGCTGGCCCAGAAAAAACAGCTGGGCCGGCTAGGAAACAGCACCTCCTGCTTCTCGACTGGCTGGAGCCCGACTCTCCTGGGACAGACAGCCAGATGGATTCAGCAGGAAACACCAAGCCGTTTCTTGCAGACACCACGTTTTTGTGCCTCATTCTCACGCTGATCCCAAATTGGGAAATAATTCACATTTAGAGGACTCAGCTTTGCGTGAGTGAAGAAGTGTGAGGGCTTTGGGGCCAGACTTTGCTGCGGTCAGGGCTCCACTCCTGCCCCCTGCTGGCTCACACAGGCAGTGCGCTTTCTTCCCTGTCCTGCGTTCAAAACCATCCATCCGTGCTCGGCCCAAGGTTGTGACCGCTGGACTAGGTCACCATCAACAGATTCCTGACTGCTCCTGATGCAGGGGCCTGGGGCCCATCCTTGGCCCAAGGGTGATGTTCCATGCTCCCCCCACCCCACCCCCTGCCCAAGGTTGCCAGAGAAAATTCTTCTGCCTGGCACCTGCACAGTGTGTATGATACGTATTCAGAGAAGGGACGGCAAAAGGCTTCGCTTTCTCCTTGTACTTTCTTGTTAAAGACTCCCGGGGCCTGGGGCTCTCGATGCCTCCCTGGCTCCTTTCCTGGTTTCTCCCTTCTTTCCACATGGTGATGCACGGTGATGATACACACTCGTGTCCTTCTACATCCCTTCTTGCATTCTTCTGCCAGGACATTGCATTTGGCAAGAATGGAGTGAAAGAGAGCCTGTCCACTAAAGCTTGCCTGTGGTTTGTTTCATTTTTCTTCTTGAACAACCATATTCCTGTCCACTCCCCTCCTTCCCCCCTATTCCCTACCCTCGGGGACCCCACCCCCTAACTGTAGGCACAGTGCCTGTGTGCTGAGGGTGGTTTTGATGTGTGCCCCCTAGATTCTGCCTTCATCAGCTGGGCTGTGGCTTGAGATGGCTGGATGCAGGTGGCAGGAGGGAATCTAGAGGGCCAGGGCCAGGGGAATTCTAGGTTGCAGTCTCAGCTGAAACGGGGCAGGAAGATAACAGGAGAGACTCTCAGGACCCCAGTCAGGGAAGAGGAGAAAAAAAAGGAATGTGCCCTGGTCTTTTCATAAAAGGTTGCACCAATTAATTTTCCCATTATGCTGTATGAGAGCATTCTCACCAGCACTGAGTATCCACACTGCAGAATATCTCTGCTAATTGGAGAGGCCAAAAATGACATTTTGAAGTGGCTTTAATTTGCAGTTCTTAAATTGTTAAGTGTGCTGGAACATTATTAAAAAATATTTATTCACTATTTGCATTTCTTCTTTTGTGAATTGTCTTTTCACGGCCATTTAAAAAATTGTGGTAACGTATAATTTACCATTCTAACCATCTGAAGTGTACAGTTCTGTGAATTAAATATATTCACGTTGTTGTGCAACCATCACCACCTTCCACCTCCAGAAATTTTTCTTCTTCCCTGACTAAAACTTTGTACCCATTAAGCACTGAGTTTCCATTTCTCCCACCCCTCAGCCCCTGGCAACCATCCTTCTACTTTCTGTCTCTATGAACTTGACTACTACAGGAATCTCACATAAGAGAAGTCATCCAATATTTGTCCTTTTGTGACTGGATTATTTCACTTAGCATAAGGTCTTCAAAGTTCTGGCATGTATATAGCATGTGTCAGAATGCCCCTCCTTTTTAAGGCTGAATAATATCCTATTGCATATGTGCTACATTTTGTTTATCCATTTATCTGTTGGTGGACACTTGGGTTGCTTCCACTTTGTGGGGCCATTTTCTTTTCATTGAGGCCTAGAGGGTTTTCTTATCACTTTGTATGAACTCTTCATGAATTAAGGATATTAACTCACGGTCACCACGTGTCCACAGGGGAAGTGGACGTTTTCATCCTCTTCCATCAGAGGCTGAGAAGGCATCTCGCTGATGCTTCTGTGTTGAGTGTCTGGGGGCTCGGGCCCTGCTGATTCTGTTTTCCAGTTACTGAGAAGTGGAGACCATTCAGGCTCCCCCATCTAGACCTCTGAAAACACGCTGTTGATGAATAACAATAACACAGCTAACACTTAAAAACACCCGATGGGCTTCCCTGGTGGCGCAGTGGTTGAGAATCCGTCTGCCGATGCAGGGGACGCGGGTTCGTGCCCCGGTCCGGGAAGATCCCACATGCCGCGGAGCGGCTGGGCCCGTGAGCCATGGCCGCTGAGCCTGCGCGTCCGGAGCCTGTGCTCCGCAACGGGAGAGGCCACGACAGTAAGAGGCCCGCGTACCACAAAAAAAAAAAAAAAAACCAAAAAAAACACCCGAGTGCCAAGCCCCAAGTTGTCTGCTTTATACATTAGGTCATATAATCCTCACAACCAGCTCCGAAGGTTTGAAGTAGGTGATGTCCTCTCCTATTTTATCAGGAAGGAACTGGAGCCTCAGAGAGGCCGTGCAGCTTGCCCAGGGGCCACAGCAGTAGGTGACAAAGCGAGGACTCATAATTATACCCCAAGGAGCCTGCCTGGTTTATCGTCCATCATCCTGTGGGGCCTTGGCAGCCCGAGGTGCTGGTTGGGAGCTGCCCCAGCCTGAGCCCCAGCCCGAGCCCCCGCCAGCTGTCCCAGACGGCAGGGTGGGCTGTAGCCAGATGACATCATCCCCTCAGCAGTCTCGGCTTCTCTCCCTCCACAGCCAGGCTCCCCAGCAGGGGTTTGGGGAATGTGACTGCAGCTCCTGCACTCACTCTTCGCCGGGGCTGGGGTAACCAGGCAGCTGTTTTTAAAAGCCCTTGGGCGCCACTGGGCTGCTATTCTGAGGACCAGCTGCTGCTTGACTCCCCCCATCATCTGGCTCTTGTGGGCTCCGCTGGGCTTGGGGGAGTTGCAATAACTCGGTGGTCGGCCCCCAAAGCTGACTCAGAGCCAGGTCACTCCGGCTTCCTCAGGGCTTTGGCCAAGGGACACCCCTCTGGGGATCCCTCAGGTGGCTGGTGATTCTCCGGGGCGTTGTCCCGTGCTGGCCAGGGTAGAGGTTTGCTCCTGCCTTCATAAACTGTCATTTGCCACTTCCCTTTTGTACCTGGCCTAGAGCTTGGAACACTGGAGGTGCGAAAGAAATGGTGGTTCTCCGTCTCCCCTGCTTCCTCACTTCTCTGTGAAAGCTCTGGCACATTCTTATGCAGAATTCCAGGTGTGGGTAGATCAGTGGATGTTACTGCCAAAAGCAGGGACAAGCGTCCTTATGCTCGCTAGGTCGGGAACACCAGGACGCGCTTTGTATTTTGACCCGGCTGGGCGGGGGTGTTGTGGGAATGGCCGTATAAGCAGATGTTCAGATGGGAACATTTTGCTCCCCAAAGTGACTCTCCAAGACAGGAATGTGATTTGAGCTGATATGTTGTAAACAAAATGTTTGCAGAACAGCTGTGTGAGTGTGTGCACACAGTCTCACATTCTCTCTCTGTCTTTCACACATGCAGTCACGCGTGTGCGCGCGCGCGCGCACACACACACACACACACACGCTGCACCTTGGCTGTGAAATAGGATGTGTGACTAGTTCCTTTCTATTTTAAGTAAAAGCAGCAGAGGGTGTAGAAGTATGGCCCGGGGGACCCTCTTGCCCTCCAGCTTGGCTGTGGGGCCTGAGCTTGCAGAGCTGGGGACAGAAGTGGGGACCGTCCGTGGTCAGCGTCTGGCACTGGTGCCCAGCCAGGCTGCCCGATGCTGTCCCTCAGTCTGTGCACCCGTGGCTTCACCTTCCATCAGCTAAGTACTAAATCCCCAGGGCCTCCCTTCCCCTGTTTTCTTAGAGGGTGGAGCTAATCTGTCCTGCGGGCCCTTCCACCCCTCCCTAAGCGGCTTAGTCCTCCTCTCCTTCCTGCCGGAGCTACAGACCCACAGGGGCTGAGTGTCTCTGTCACCGGCGCCCCTCCCCCTCGCCCATCAGAGAGGCTGAGGTTAAGGGACTGGGTAACACAGAGAAGAAATAAAGCAGAAACTGCCGCCTTGCTTCCCAGTAGTGACTGGATCGGAAGTCCCTGCTTGCTCTCGCTCTTGGCCTGGTCGGCAGGGTTGCTCAGGGCTGGGTGGTATCTCAGCTCTAAATTCCCGAGAAGAGAGACTTAACCTCCCCCTTTTCAGTCCTGGCCCGCCAGTTGCTCCCTTCCCTTCCCAGCAGGGGTTAGAACTTCATTACCCTCAGCTGGTGAATGTTGACCAAGAGGAGATGCCCAGGCAGACTGGGCAGCCGGGTGGGGTCAAAGGGTAAGATGGCTCATGAGTGAGAGGAGCTGCACTTAGCTGGGAAGATTCGAGGCAAGAAGGGAATCTTTGCTAATGCACTTGGGGCTGGCCCCGGGAAACGGATGTGATGGGCATTGCAGGGGATGCTGTTAAAGAGAAGTGGCATGTGGAGCACCAGGTTGCATTCCTTTGGGGCACCATTCATCCTGTATTCAGTGGTGCCCTGGAGTGGACACATACAGTGGGGACAGCAGCCATACAGCAGAAGTGTAGTCGTGCAGTAGAAGTGTCAGGATTAATGGAGCACCTCTGAGCCCTCCTGGACCAGGCCTGGGGAGAGGGCGTCACTACAGGACCTGGTCCTTGGCCTCAAGAAGGGCTGAGGCTCCCCTGGGGAGGCAGGCGGTGTTCATACCACGACACACAAAGGGCCATAGAGAGCCGCCGCGACCCAGGGCGGAGTGTGCGCCAAGGGGACGCAGAGAGAGGACTGGCTGGCCTGGGGAGACTTTGTCCAGGAGGTACCAGTTGCACAGGTGCCCAGGCCAGCGTGGCCATCTGCCTTCAGGAGTAGCTCTGCATCTCCTTGATAAAATGATCTCTCTCTACTTCCCTGCAGCCTTCAGTACCCCAGGTTCCCAACTACAGGCTGTCGATGACGATCCCAGACTGGCTCCAGGCAATCCAGAACTACATGAAGACACTACAGTATCCTTCCGACCAGGGTCTGAGCAGACCCAGCCCGGGGACAGGCGTGATGATGGCGAGGCTGGTGGCGGCTCTGTCCCCATCTGGTCAGCAAATGCTGTGTGAGGTTGGCGAGGCCGGGCACAGGGGGATGCCTCGATGTGAGAGTCTCGAAGAAGTGACACTGGAGGACGTCGTTGCAATGATCAGACCCTCTCTGTTTAAGCAGGGTGTGGGCCGGGCCGGCAAAGGGCAGCGAAGTGGCGGTGGGCAGCACACGCCCCTCTTCCTTCCATCTACTCCTCTTTCTCTACCTCCTCGTCCTTGGTTATCCTTGGCTCCCTCCATCTCTGTTCCTGTACCAGCTTTCTTTCTCCCTCTTCCTTCCTAGTCTTTTTTTTTTTTTTTTTAGTATATCTGTTTATTTATTTATTTATGGCTGCGTCGGGTCTTAGTTGAGGCACGTGGGGTCTTCGTTGAGGCGTGTGGGATCTTTCGTTGCAGCATGTGCTCTTTGTTGTGGCGCGCAGGTTCTCCCTCTCTAGTTGTGGTGCATGGGCTCCAGGGCGCATGGGCTCAGTAGTTGTGGTGCGCAGGCTTAGTTGCTCCGTGGCATGTGGGATCTCATTTCCCAGACCAGGGCTCGAACCCGAGTCCCCTGCGCTGGAAGGCGGATTCTCAACCACTGGACCGCCAGGGAGGCCCCGCTCCTAGTCTTCTGTTCCTTTTCTTTCCTTTCACTTTTGCGCTGATCCTGACCGCTCATCATCTACAAGAGGCTCCCCTGGCGTTGCCTTTGGCGCCCTGGTGCCCTTGGTCCATTCTGCATGAGTGAATGGGGCCCTGGGCTGGGGGCCCTCTCCCCTCATGTGAGTTTGAAGAAGAGCTGAGAAATCCCGTGGGTCCAGGCTGAGTGCAGACCAGCCAGCCTGTGGCCCCTTTTCTCCTCCAGTGTTCGCAGTCAGGATTACATCTGTTCTGAGCGCCCATATGAGCTACGTTGTAAGAACCAAGGGGCAGGGTCAGATGGTCCCCTCGCCACGGCTGGTGCTTTATCAGGGATGGGAGTCAGACGGGAGCCGGGCCAACAGAGGAGGTATATGTGAGTGGGACAGGCCGTTTGCCCAGGCGAGGCAGTGAGCATCTCAGCTAAGCCAGCGTCGGACTCCCTGCCGAGGCAGCTGCTGCCGTCCTAGCCCCCAGCACATTGTTCAGGAGGTCTGCTGACCTCTGTCCTTCCTCCCTAAAGGTACAGAACTTAGCAGAAAGGATTTCACGGGGCACTGCACACACGTCCCACATGCCTGGGAAGAGGCCTCCCCTCTCTGTGCTATAGGCAGGAAGCTTTCCTGTGGACTTTTGTGTTTTCCATGAAGGGGGAAGGGTCCTACCAGATGAGAACTGCCGCTCGTTTGGGCGGGCAGATTTCTTGATTAGCCTCTCAGTTCCCACTTCACGGACTGTGAACTCCCCTGCATGGCATCTTCCTCGTAGAATCCTGAAGCGACATTAGAGAAGATAACACCAGCCTCCAGGGGTCAGGCGGACAGTTCTAGCCTACGGAAGGCTGATGTCGGTGCTGATCGCTGAACTGGGACCACACGGGGGGAGTTCCATGTGGCCCAGAAGCGTAAACTCCTGCCAGAGTCGACCTGGACCCCAAAAGCTGAGTCTTCCTGGATGTGATCGACTCCTCACAGAACGTTCCAGAAGGTGACAGAAATTAGGATGGCTCCCCCCTTCTATTTAGGACATGGTCTTCACAAGGATCATCTGGCTGGCGATTAAAGAGGACGAGCCTGGCCGCTGGGAATGCACTGATAGGGCAAATTTGCATGTGCTTTACATATCATTGGCTCATTCTCCGTAAAGGCTGCAGCCCATTCTCAGTCCTGAAGGATGTGCTTTTCATTTTTCCCTTCACTGACCCATTGTGATGTTCACTGAGCTGGTTCAGTGACTGCAGAGAGGGCTGGAGAAGGGAAAGCACCACCGTGCTACTGGGATCAGGCTCCAGGTCACCTGGCCACTGGAGTAACCTCTTTGTTGTACCTCCTGACCAGCCTTTTATTTAGTTCCTTGGGCCTTCCTACTGCTTTATCCTGGATGCAGTGACTGGTGCTAGGGTATGGGGACCGATTGGGGCCGGCCCTGACCACAGATGTCCTCAGCTGGGGACGGGAAAGGACAAATCTGCCTTCCCTTCTGACAGCCTCACAGCGTTGGCCAACAGGAGTGCTGACCTTGCACCGGGTTCTGCAAAGAGAAGTCCCCACCCCCGAGCTCTGCTGTGTAGGGAGCAGAGGGTGAAGTCTGCCTCTTCAGGCAGCGTTTACAGGAGGCTGTCCTCCCCAGCTCACTTTCAGGGGCTCATAACCGTAAGGAACGGAGAAAGAATGGTCAGGTAGTTTTTTATTATATTATTAGAGGTTTGTCTCACTCCATGCACTAGATGTGTAAACTAGATAGATGAACAGGGGGAAAAATGGGCATATAAATAGAACTTTTGCCAATTGCATGCTACTTTAAATATACAAGGAATCTCACTATTTGAATGAAATCTTTGGCCAAGTGAAAAATCATTTCACAACGAGGCTATGTAGCCCTTCATTCTTCTCTCTTATCTCTAGGGTTTTGTATATTGTATTTTAAAAAATCTGGACAAGCCTGTATTGTTATTGGTTATTCTTATGGCTCATGCTGGTAATTTCGACGGTGAGCTTGTTAAAATCATCCGCTGGGGCTTCCCTGGTGGCGCAGTGGTTGAGAGTCCGCCTGCCGATGCAGAGGACACGGGTTCGTGCCCCGGTCCGGGAAGATCCCACATGCCGCGGAGCGGCTGGGCCCGTGAGCCATGGCCGCTGAGCCTGTGCGTCCAGAGCCTGTGTTCCGCAACGGGAGAGGCCACAGCAGTGAGAGGACTGCGTACCGCAAAAAAAAAAAAAAAAAAATCATCCCCCGGCCCTCACCCTAGAACTTCCAATTCGACAGTCCCAGGTGGGGCAACTCTGACATCAGGGGCCAAGACCATGGCCTGAAATCAGAATCTCTAAGGATGGAGCTCAGAATGTGCTTGTAACAAACTCTCCAGGTGATCGTTACATATGCTTGTGTCTTAGAGGCCAAGCACGTCTTTGCCCGGAGAGGAATCCCAACCCTTGTCGGGAGGGTGTGCAGTTCCTTGAGGTGATCATTGCCACTTTCTGCAGATGCCCATACCACTGTAGGGGCACACACCTAACCTCATACTTCCTGCCGGGGCTACAGTTCATGCTTCATTAGCACCTTCCCAGTATGCACTATTTCTATAGGATTTTGTTTGAGGCAGGAAAGAGAAACATATAAAACAACTTTTCTTCAGGCTCAGAAAAAAATCAAGGTCCAGTCTCAGAGAGCCCGGTATCTGAGAATCTCCAGTCTCCTTCAGAATGAGCTGGTGCGGGCTTGCCCAGTCCCTGAGACCTTGTGGGCAACCAGTTAAATCCCAGTTTGTGGATAATGCTGTCATCTTCTCAGATCTAGTAATCAATATCAAAAATCAGTCCAGGCATGAAATGAAAGTGCTATCTCCACAGTAAGCTCTGCTGCAGAGTCTGCGCTCTTGAGAAACCCTACTACCATCTATCCACCTTCCATCCGTAACCCTTCCATCCTTCCTTTCACCCATCCATCAACCTACCTTTCTGTCTGTCCAGCCAGCCAACCAGCTTTCCATCCATCCATCCATCCACTCTTCTATCAATTCCATCCTTCCTTCCATCCACCCATCCATTCACTTATTCCTCATTCATTTAATAATATTTGCTAAATGGAATATGTTGGGGTTGTGCCAGGCTTTATGGGTGACACAAAGATGATAAATGGTCCCAGCTCTCAAAGGGCTTGTAGTCTAGTAGGTGAATTAAGACATATAGTCCACTAAACAAAATACAGAGCAGATTGAAAATAGCTATTGTATAGATCCAAGGTGCTTTGGGGCCTAAGTTAGAAAGTAGATTTCTAGGGCAGGACAGAGAGGAGGAAGATACTGTTGGCGATCTTCCGGCTAGAGGCCACCTTCTGGAAAGCCCCCACTTCCTCATCCCGTTGAGAAATCCCTCTGCTGGATTACTGAGACCTTTGGAGTTTTCTGTCACTTTCCCTTTACATACTTCACACAGATACAATCATACAGGGACCCAGTTCTTTGAAATTAGGAAAATGAGACCGCTGAGTGGGTAAGTGGTGCATGATGTGTGGGCCAGGTGACCATGTTCCTATCTGAGAGCTGCCATCTTTCTCTCCCACTCTCTCTCCTTCATCCCAGCGCTCAAATATTCTGGTCTGTAAGGGGTAGGGGTGCCCCGGGCCAGGTTGGAGGTGGGGCTGAGCTCAGCTCAGTGGTGGAGACTGACTCGGGTGGGGCAGACCTGTGAAATTTGTTTTATGTGGCCTTTTTCACTTGCTCCATTGTAACACCCCTGTCCTGGGTTAGTGGGAGGGTGCTGTGGAGTAAAAGCACTAATCTCCCGGAACTACGTCTTGCAGAGAGGAGTGGAGAATTTAGGAATTTAGTTCCACCAGGTGCGGATGTGCTTTTGCGAGCCTCCTGCGAGGCAAGTTCTGCCCTTTCTCTCTGTACTCCTGCACGCCGCCTAGTGTGGCGATGGGCGTGCCTGGTGGATTGGCGCACAGTCCGGCCGCGTAATTAAATAAGTCTGAGATCCTTTGCTGTGCTCTACCCTACAGGTTAATGGAAACAGCGAAAGAAATGACTCGGGAGTCCTTGCCTATCAAATGCCTTGAAGCTGTCATCCTGGGCATGTATCCTTTAAGTGACGTAAGCTTAAATTTACTCCATAGATGATAGCTTCACTGTGGGGCTGCTTGTGCCTATTTTTTTTTTTTTTTTTTGCTTGTGCCTTTAACATCCTAGATCCACAGAGATGATGCCTGTTGTCTCCTTGGAGGAAAGTGTCAAGCCCTCTAGGTGCTTCTCTTGAACTTTCACCATCTGGAGTTGAACCAAATCAGAGCTTGGACCATCATCAGTGTTAACTTGTGAGCTGAAGCCTGCATCACGGCCAGCTCCCAGGCCAGATGCATTAGTCACGAGGAGAATTCTAGCTTCAAGGGACTAGTGAGAGAGTGTGTATCATTATTTTTTGCATTAATCTGGCATTGCAACAGGAAAGACCCTCCAGGGAAAATGGGATTATCCAAAGCCGTCTCCAGGGAAAGTTCTATGAGTGGATTGTGGAGGAGACCAATGGCGTAGGGTCCTGACCCTACAGGACATAAAGCTGAAACAAGGGTCTGGTCTCTCCATACTTTCTGCTCCGTTTTCCACCAGACTCCTGGGTCCTCAGCCTGAGGGGGAATACGGGGGGAATACGGTCCAGAATAACTGTGACGGCACTGACTTATTAGTGGTGGTGGCAGTAGAATATGATCTGGTAGGAAAGCAAAGAAACTCCCAGTCCTGGGGCAGACGGCTGGGGTGAACCGGCCAAGAGAACACAGTAAGACATGAGCTCGAGAGGTGATCCTAACCTGATCCCAGGTTAGGACAGGTAGGTCCTTGAATGCCATTCTGAGAAGTGTACCTTTTTCCAAAGGCAATGGGCAGCCCAGCCGAAATCTCTGGAGCAGAGACAGGACATGATGAGGTGTGCACTTTAGAGAGGTAGTTCTTGGGGCCATTTGAAGGGCAACCAGAGAAGGTGGGGCTGCATCTGCGAGGCCAGTTAGGAGCTGCTACGTGAGGGCAGTGGTGATCCTTGAACCACGGTTTTGGCTATGGGAATGGATTTGAGGGGACTGTTTCAAGAGATCCCGAGGAGATAGAATTTACAGGACTTGGAGGCCAGAGAGGTAGAAGGAAAACCAGGAGAGAGAGCAGATACAGAAGTCAGTGGGAGGACTGGTGACTCAGAATCGGACTGGGGACAGTAGGCTGGGTCTGGTCTGTTCTCCCGGCCCCCTGGACATCTTTGTGGGGAGGGGAATTTCCGCCCCTCTGGTCTGCAGAGCGCTGGCTGGCCGGATCTGAAACAGGACCGTCCACAGGTGCCCAGGCTGATGTCTGAAAAATGGAAACTTGAGCTTTGTGGAGGCCTTTGCCCAGCCCTCCAGTCATACCTCCTCCCTGTTCCCCACCAAGGAGATGGACTGTGTCTGGGGGCCCAGCAGGAGGGCAGGAGGGGGGCGGGGGGGTGGGGAGGCAACAGATAGCTCCGGGCCCCACCCTTTGGAGGCAGGAGTCAGCACAGCTGCTGGGCAGAGCCTCCTGCAAGTTTAATGGGGTGAACAATTGTCGGGGATTTGCTGGTGATGGGTGAGGGAGCCCATCACCACGGGCACCAGCTGCCTTCAGACCCTGTGCTGACAGAGGTCGCAGGGCCCCTGGATGGAGGTCATCTTGCTTCACACGGCAGTCCTGTACACAGTTGTCTTGTCCCCGAGCAATTATATCAATCCAAGCCGAAATTAGCTTAGGTTACCGGAGTTACCGATGAAACGTTTGGGGTCGGGGGGATGGACCTGTGGCCAGCCTCTGGACCTGTCCGAATCAGAGGGTAGCGTGCTCTGGGTTCTTCTTTGTTCTAAACGGTGTGTCATTTCAGAAAAGTGGAGGGAGGGTGGAGAAATACAGCTGAACTCAGGGAAATGTGACTCTTGCACAGACAGGAAACACAGCTGAATTCTAAAAGTTACGGCCTCTTTGTCTTTGCTCTGTGTCAGCAGCCCTGTGGCCTGCTTTGCTCCCAGGCACAGTGAAGGACGGACTTGGGTCATCGGTCGGCCTCCCATGGGCCCTTCCACAGGTCCTGGGGACAAGCGGTGCGTTGACAACTCTGAAACAGGTCGGCTTGGCTGCTGCTTGGAAGCTGTGTCCATGGGCTTGTCCTTGTTTTCTCTTGTTTGACGTGAGCTCCGAGTTCAGGATTCATTTGTGAAGGGCCACTTCTTTTGATCTTGTTTTTTTGATCATGCTGGAGAGATAGACTTTTGGTTCCAGATTATTTTCTGAATCATGGCAGCTCTTTAGGGGGCCTCACTGGCTCTGGTAGGGCTTAATCGTGGTGCCGAAGTGCTATGGTTTATTCAATAACACGTATGTAATTAGAGGCAGGGGAGGCATAGCCCCAGCAGGCTGGGTACTGGGCAGATTTTCCCTAGAAAAGCTCAGGCTACTTCCCAGCCCTCATCCATACCTATTAGTCCCCTCCCTCTCTGTTCACAGAGGCTCCAGGTCCCAAGGCTTTACTGATTGCTGTAGTGATGGAGCAAATCCAAGTGATTGGTGACGTCACAGGATGGACTGGTGGTCCCTCCAGTCCCCTCCCCACTCGCTCTTCTCCCCTTGGCTGACTCTGCCTCTCCTGTGGGACTCATTCTGGTCCCGAGGGCTCCTCTCTGCTCTTCCTGAGGTGGCAGAGATGCCTCTCTCACAACCCACGTCACGTTGGGGTGGGTTTTTTTCAGTTTGAGATAAAATTGATTTAGGGCACCGTGTAAGTTTCAGGTGTACAGCATAATGACTTGACACATACATTGCAAATGTGGGGTTTCTAAGAATTGTAAACTATCCATAACACAGATTTACCATTTTAACTATTTTTAAGTGTACGATTGAGTGGCATTGAGGACATTCACGCAGTTGTGCAACCATCACCACCATTCATCTCTAAACTTCCTCTTTCCCAACTGAAATGCTAAACCCATTAAACACAGGGCCCCCAGTCCCGGGCAGCCACCATTCTACTTTCTGTTTCTATGAATTCGACCACTCCGGGTACCTCATAAAGTTGAATCATGACAGTATTTGTCCTTCTGTGACTGGCTTATTCCACTTAGTGTAATATCCTCGAGGTTCATTCATGTTGCAGCATATTGCAGAATTTCTGTCCTTTTTAGAACAATGATATTCCATTGTATGTACATAACACACATTGTTTATCCATTCATCCCTTGATGGACGCTTTGGTTATTTCCACCTTTTGGCAATTGTGAATAATGCTGCTGTGAACATCGGTGTGCGAGTATCTGTTTTGAGTCTTTGCTTTCAGTTCTCTTGGGTATATACCTGAAGTACCTGAAGTACAATTGCTGGGTCATATGGTAATTCTATGTTTAGTTTGCTTGAGGAACTGCCATACTGATGGTATTGTGTCCACTTTGAGTCTTTCTCCCTATCAGACTTCCAGGGAGTCTTCATCTTTGGCTCTGCAGCCCTACCTAGCAGTCTGTCTGGCACAGGAAACACTCACCCAGTGTTTGTTATACTGACTTAACTGAGGAATGCCCTTGTTCCAGCCCCAGAGAACTCGCCCCAGAAAGCAGGTAAGGATTTATGTAAGAGGACTCAGACGGATGTGATTTCACTCCCTTACTGCCAGTTTATCTCACATGATAAAGTGAAGAGAAAGCAGGTAACCATTTTTATAGAGAGGAGCCATCTGTGATTTAATTAAGGGTAGAGGACAAGGCTTCTTTCTTTTAAGGGTACTGGATTAGCCCCACACCCAGTGCAGACCTTTTAAAAAAAAAAATTTTTATTTAAAAGAAATTTTAATACAATTTTTAAAGGTTACTTTCCATTTACAGTTATTACAAAATATTGGCTATATTCCCCATGTTGTACAATACATCCGTGAGCCTATCTTACACCCAGCAGTTTGTACCTCCCACTCCCTCATCCCTATGTTGCCCCTCCCCCCCACTCGTAACCACTAGTTTCTTCTCTGTATCTGTGAGTCTGCTTCTTTTTTGTTATATTCACTAGTTTGTTGTATTTTTTAAGATTCTACATGTAAGTGATATCATACAGTGTTTGTCTTTCTCTGTCGAGCACAGTCTTTTTAAATGTAAGGAAATGTATCCTCACAATCTAAGATTCATCCTTTCAGCCAGCACTAACCAGGTACTTCTGTGTGCCAGGCCTGTGCGATGCCTGGGGATACCAGGGTGCAAAGCACAATTCCTGCCATTACAAGATACAAACGCACACACGTGCGTGCACATACACACACACACAAAGCAGGATGAATAAGCCCCAGGTGCTGTGGGAGTTCTTGCAGGGGGTGTGGGAGACTTAACCCACACTGAGGAAGGTCAGGGGAGGTATCACACCCAGGAAGTGAGGCTGTTCCAGTCAGGGAGCAGCCTGTGTAAAGAGAGAAAGCCCAATAACATCCTTTTTTAAAAAATAAATTTATTTATTTTTGGCTGCATTGGGTCTTCGTTGCTGTGCGTGGGCTTTCTCTAGTTGCGGCGAGCAGGGGCTACTCTTCATTGTGGTGTGCGGGCTTCTCATTGTGGTGGCTTCTCTTGTTGCGGAGCATGGGCTCTGGGCGCGCGGGCTTCAGTAGTTGTGACACACAGGCTCAGTAGTTGTGACGCACGGCTTTAGTTGCTCTGCGGCGTGTGGGATCTTCCCAGACCAGGGCTTGAACCTGTGTCCCCTGCATTGGCAGGTGGATTCTTAGCCACTGCGCCACCAGGGAAGCCCCAGTAGCATCCTTATCACTCATGATTCTTAGGAGACCCCAAAGATCTCTGCCAGGTTTAAATCCCCCACAATATAAGACTGATGTGTGAGTGAAGCCATAAAAGAAGTTATACTACGATGGAGACATGAGGTCATGGACAGTGGGTTTAGTAGCTTGGTTTTGAAAGTTTCATAGGTCACTTTGGTCTCATGGCCTTGTAATGTAAAGGTCATTTAAAATATTCAGTTATATTTGACTTCATATTCTGAGGGAGTATGTGCTGAGGGCAGTGGGCACAGATCTTTGGGTTCTTTATGGTCTCAGGGTGTATCCTTCAAAAATGTCACAGGTTGAGAGTTCCCTGGAGGTCTAGTGGTTAGGGCTCCGCGCTTTCACTGCTGAGGGTGTGGGTTCAATTCCTGGTTGGGGAACTAATCCTGCAAGCTGCACTGCAGGCAAAAAAAAACAACAAAAAAAATGTCACGGGTCAACTGTAGGTCAGTGTGTGATCCCGGAGTGTGGGGGAGATGAGACAGTACAAAGGGATGGTGACCAGGGGCTGAATCATGGCAGGACTTTGCTGAGGGATTTGGACCAAGTCCTGGAGAAGATGAGAGACACTGAAAACTTAAGCAGCAGAGTGACGTGTACCAAATTTTGGCTTCAGTAGATCATTCTGGCCACTGTATGGAAGGTAAATTGGAGCAGGGGCAAGAAATGGTGAAGACAAGTTCTCAGAGAGTGGAGAATGGTACCCACTTACTGAGCCCTCACCGCGCACAAGCCACCATGTTAAGAGCCTGGATTGTTATTTCCCTTAGAAAAGGTCTGGAGACACCAGTGGTCTTCAGCAGAGTGTATTTGAATTTCCAGTATCCCTCACCAGAAGAGTTGGGTCTTTGAGTCTCCACGGCCACGCCAGGGCTGTCCAGAGACTTTGAGATGGACTTGAGGATGTGGTGCCTCTTGTCCATGGTTGCAGCGTGTGGAGTCAGTGAAGCTGCACCATGTGGGGTTGCTGGGCCCAAACCGAGTTAAGGGTAAGAGGCTGGGTGGCTCAATCCAGACGGGCCAACACGTGGAGAGAGCTGAGCTGTGACACCAGCTGGGTTGGGGACTGAAGGGAGCCTGAGGTTCGGATGCTGCAGGCAGCTCTCTCTGTGGTACCCAAGGCTACTGGCCTGGGTATACTGGGGCCAATGAGAGGAGCAGATGAGGTGCAGATATGACCCATTCTGACACCATTCTGTCCCTTCCCATCCTGTCAGTTGGTCTGTGTCTTTTACATCTCCACTGCCTTGCCTTGGTTCTGGTTGTCATTTCTCCGAGCACCATCGCAGAGGCCTTCAATTCCCGGTCTGTCCCACATACTCCAGCCAGAATGAACGACTGAGAACATCATTCCAATGGCAGAAACCAACTTTTAATAGCTTATCATCCCTTGTAGAGCACCAAGGGAGGATAAAGTACGTTGTTAATGGTTTTGCTTGCATTTATTTATTTACCAAAGAAGATGGTAAATCTTCCCTCTTTGTCCCATATTCATTTGGTTTGGTATGCACCATGTGGCAGGTACTCAAAGATATCCAGTGAGTCCTTTATAAGAGGATTGGTCTGGAAAGGTTAGGTCTGGGCCTGCTTAGAGGCAGAGGGGTGGACCCACTGACTTTCCTTTCCTGGGAGTCCCAAGTTCTGGTGTCTTCACGCCTCCTTTCTCTTCCTTGACTCACGTTCTCTAAGATACTTAACCAATGGACAGCCTTCCATCGAGCGATTCCCCATCAGCTTTAAAACCTACTTCTCAGGAAACTACTTTCACCATGTTGTGCTGGGGATTTACTGCAGTGGCCGCTATGGCTCACTGGGCATGAGCCGAAGGGCTGAGCTGATGGACAAGCCATTGACCTTTCGGACTCTGAGTGACCTCATCTTTGACTTTGAAGACTCCTACAAGAAATATCTGCACACAGTCAAGAAGGTCAAGATTGGGTTGTATGTCCCCCATGAGCCTCATAGCTTTCAGCCCATCGAGTGGAAGCAGCTGGTCCTCAATGTCTCAAAGATGTTGAGGGCTGATATAAGGAAGGAGCTGGAGAAATATGCCAGGGACATGAGAATGAAGGTAGGTGCAGGGGAGGCAAATGAGCAGTGCAAGAGAGTTCTTTCCTCGCTCTCTCGCGCTCTCTCTCTCTCTCTCTCTCTCTCTCTCTCTCTCTCCCCTTCCCTCCCTCCTCCTCTCTCTCTTTCTCTATTGCCACGTGCCCTGTGTTTCTGAGATGGTCAAAAGTTTCTTGAGGTTATCTTGCTTAGTAGGCACCCTGTTAAAAAAATGCCATTCAGTTTTTGACACGGACAGTTTAAAGTCTCTTTGCATTTACTACTTTAAAAACTAGAGCTAAGCTCAATTTAGGTGTGGTAGCTGAAGCAGAGTCTTGGCCTGCAGTTCCTTCTGAGTCAATCTAAAATGTTAGTCATTTTATACTAAGGCTCTAGTTTTGTTTTATTCTGTTTTGTCTTTATAATAAGAGTGGCCAGTCATCTCAGTTTCCCTGAAACTGAGGGGTTTCTGAGGACATGAGATTTTCAGTACTTAAAGCCAAGAAAGTCTCAGGCGAGCCAGGATGAGTGGGTCACCTGCTGTATAATCTATTTCAGAGTCGTGTTTTATCTCTGCTTTGCTTTGTAAGTTGCAGAGCCTTTTGGCATAAAATTCTGACCTGGAGTCACAAAAGCAAACAAAGGAGCATGCGGCTCTGCTGGCTTTATATAAACTACACTCATAAGCCCTTCTTCCTTCCACCATGTCACTTCCAAGGTGACAGGATGCCTGTTTATCCCTGCTCCTCCAGAGCTCGTGGAGTCACTGAGAGAGAAAGCCTGTGTGTATGCCGAGCCCCGCAGGGGCAAGGGATTATGCCGAATTCAGGCTTGGTTGTGTTTAGCGCCTGGGGACTTCACTCGGCAGCACCTGTAATGGAGATTCTCGATCAGCTGGACCCACTCTGCGCATGCGTATGGGGTGGGCGGGTCAGAAAAGGAACCAATTGGCTTCTGGGGCAACGTGCATGGGACTTCGCCTTCGCGAGAGGGGAAATTTCTGAGCAACCAAACAGCCCCAGGAGGCTGAGACATTGGGCCCTGCTCCTCTCTCTGCCGTGGGGAAAGGGGCACAAGGTAATCCTATCATCCTCTGGGAAGTGGAACCTCTTGACAAGTGCTTCTTGTCAGTGCAGCACGAGAGAAGCACATCTGTGTGTCAGGAGGAGGTCTCCAGCTCAGGGCCTTCTAAACCCCGGGATCATGAATGGGCAGGGGTTGAGATGCTGGGCTGTAGGGAGGCATGAGGGCGGGTCTGTTAGGAAGCAGCGTGGTAACTCCTCGTATCTCCTCCAGATCCTGAAACCTGCAAGTGCTCACTCTCCAACCCAAGTGAGAAGCCGGGGAAAATCACTGTCCCCCCGAAGGAGGCAGGCAAGCCCCCCAAGACGGCTCGGCAGGCGAGACAAATCGTGAGTAGTATTTTCTCTTTCCCAAATTAAGGCCCAGCACACACGTTTGGGAGGTTGTCCTGGCCCTTGGGGATGAAGTTGTGTCCTGGGCTCGGCATTTGAACCAAATGGTGATCTCCAAGAGATCTGCCTCTCGTCCGGTGGCATCTCTTATGGAAGAGGATCCACCATGCACATCACTCCCAGTGCTCTTACCCTCCTGTCAGAGGTAGACACAGTTGGAGGGATAAGCCCCGGATGGTGTGAGACGGAGGACAGTACGAAATCCCGGCAGCATGGAAGGAGCATTGGCCTTAGAGTTAGGAAACCCATGTCTGGAGCCAGCTCAGCTGCTTAAGGAGCTGTGGGGCCTTCGGCATGTCGTGCAGCCTTTCCGGGCTCAAGTTCTCTCACCCCCAAAATGAGATTGTTAGAAGTGATGAACTTGCCTAAAACCTTAGCCTTCTGTGCCCAGCAGAAAGCGCAATCGCCCTCCATGGATGGTGGCATCAGAAATACCACTAGGCTCATCCTCTTCCCTGGTTGACTGTATCCTCCCGTTTTAGCCCTGAAGCTAGTGGTTTCACACCTGCATCTTAGTTCAAAATGACCCATTTAAGAAATGATGGATTGGAGATGCTGAGGCTACCCAAAGTAACCAGTGATAATCCACTGGCAGATATGCGGGTCATAATTACACTGGGAAAAACTACTACTTTGATTAATACCAGCAGCAGCTGTGTCTGTCACGTGGGTTCTCACCGTGTAGGGGACCGAGTGGTACAGGGCACAGAGGTCAAGCTTGGACCCCGGCTCTGCTGCCTATTAGCCTTGCAGCCTGGGCAAATCCTTCGGGAGCCTTAGTTTCCTCATCCGTCAAAGAGGATGAAAATGTTTTTCTTGCCTGTATCACAAGGTGCGGTAAGGATCAAGTTAGAAGGCGTCATGAGAGCAATTTGTTAATGGTGAACTGCTGTGCGCAAGCGTATTATTGGCACATCAGCTCCGTAGAGGGAGAAGGGAGAGTTTTACGGTCTTCCTTTTTAGATGAAGAAACCAGAGCACAGAAAAGGTTTGTCATCTTTCGCTGTGTCGTGTAGCTGGCCAGTGATGGCACTGGGGCTAGAACCCAGATCTCTTGACTCTGGGAAGGTGGCGGGGGAGGGCAGCATTGGTTCTGTTTTTGGAAGACTAGGACAGGACCAGGTGTTGTCAGCTCTGAGGAAGGTGCTCCTGTAGCTGAAGGTCAGTCGGGGTGGTTTCAGCATAGGTGTGTCCTTTTTTGGGTATTTTTATTTTTTAATTATTATTATTTTTTTGCGATACACGGGCCTCTCACTGTCGTGGCCTCTCCCGTTGTGGAGCACAGGCTCCAGATGCGCAGGCCCAGCGGCCATGGCTCACGGGCCCAGCCGCTCCGCGGCACGTGGGATCTTCCCGGACCGGGACACGAACCCGTGTTCCCCCGTACCGGCAGGAGGACTCTCAACCACTGCGCCACCAGGGAAGCCCAATGTGTCCTTTTAGGGAGCAGGATGGCTTCAAGCCTTTCATACATGGCCTCTGACCCTGTTCCTGCCCCTGATGCTGACTAGCACCCTTGACCCTGACCCTAACCCTGTCTCTCCTCCTCTCTGATTCTAACATCCATTCATTGCTGTCCCTGAACAAAGTAGCAGTTGTCTCACAGGACTATGGACATGTAAGCCCTTCCCAGAGGATCATTTGGCATAGAGTGAGTGACCCAGAAATGGGACTCTGGTGGCTCCTGAAGCAGGGGAGGGGACCCTTTAATCTGATAGATTATCCTTTCTGCCCGTGGAGGCCTGAGTCCTTTCCTGAGGGGCTCCCACTCTTCAGCAAACGTTGAGCCGTCCATAAGGTCTTTCTTGAGACTCTGGCGTCCAGGGTACATGGAAACCCTAGGCATTCTACCTGACGGATTTATGCACAGAATGGCAGCCGCTGGTTTTTAAGGCGATTCCTGTCCGAGTCGTTTTACTTGGATCCACAGGAACTTTGCGGTCCAAAGTATACTAAGTTTTTAACCAGAAAAAGTTACTGTGATTGCCCAGGGATGGTAAAGCCAATAAGATCTTAGAAGCTGGTTGTAGAGACAAAAGTGAGGATGACAAGCTGCTGGTGATGGTGGTGGTAGTGCTGGTGGTGTGAGTGGGGTAAGAAGGTGAATTTGAGTTTGGACTGTGGACTTTGAGGTACTTCTTAGGCACCCAGGGAGCGGAGTGTTTGTTGTAGAAGTTGCTGGAAATGCAGATCTGGAGTTGGAGGAGGTTGGGAAAGAGAGATCATGCTCTTAGAGCCGTCTCCTCAGAAGTGACAGTTGAAACAACAGCTGGATAAATTTGCAAGGAAAGAAGGGAGAGAAAGGAGAGAAAAGAAGTGATGTCAGGGTCCTGAGCGGGCCAGAGGAAGAAGACCCAGCGTAGCAGATGTGGAAGAAACAGAGGGCAAGAGAAAGGATCAGGAGTGTGGAGGCGTACGTACGCCTGTGCCTGCAGGGAACAGTGGGGAAGAGGGAGGGAGGGTTTAAGGGGGGTGAGGAGGTAGAAGTTGACAACCGTCCATCGGACGGCTTTGATCCTGCCGGGGAAGGAGGCCGAGTCACCTGGTGGGAGTGAGGAGGTGGGTTATCAGTACAGGGTGAAAAAAGGGCTGCACACAGGGCCCATCTGAGGAAAGACAGAAGGATCCTATACCCCTGTTCTCAAGCTTGAGCAAACCTAGAACCACCCGGAGGGCTTGTTCAAACAGGTTTCCGGGCCCTGCCCCCAGCCCTCCTGATTCAGCAGATCTGGGTGGGGCCTGAGAAGGTGCCCTTCTCACAAGTCCCCTGGTGACGCCGATGCCGGTCCAGGGACCACACCTGGAGAGCCACCGTTTGATCAGTCAATGTGGGAGAACTGATCTGAGGCTGGACTTCAAAAAAAAAAAAAAAAAAAAGGGCCTCCCTGGTGGTGCAGCGGTTGAGAATCCGCCTGCCGATGCAGGGGACACGGGTTCGTGACCCGGTCTGGGAAGATCCCACATGCCGCGGAGCGGCTGGGCCCGTGAGCCGTGGCCGCTGAGCCTGCGCGTCCGGAGCCTGTGCTCTGCAACAGTGAGAGGCCCGCGTACCGCAAAAAGATAAAAACAAACCAGACCGTCAAGATGAAGGTCCTGCGTCTGCTGAAAGGGGCAGATGAGGCCACTGAGTGTGGTTTAGGGGCTCAGCCCTGCCTGGGCCTCTGGATAATGAGGTTGCTGGGCTGAGGTTAGAGGGTGTGACCGAGGCCTGGCCCCGTGGTTGGGCCCCACTGAAGTCACTCTGGGAGGAACCCAAGTGGTCTTTCTCCTATGGGCCACATAGAGAAATCCTGTTCTTGGTTATCCCCCAGGCCGTGCCCCTGCTCTAATCTGCAGCTGCTTTGTCGTGCAGCCAAGGCGTGCAAGCACACCGGTGCCTGCAGAGGACGGCTGTTAGACTGCCTAGGATGTGAGTGCAAAGCCACCCTCTAGTGTCAGGGCCCACCGTCCTGAGGCGTGGGAGTGGGCCTGGGAAGCGGGAGAAAGACTAGGGAGAGAGGGCGGTAGTCACCGAGGGGTCAGGAAGGAAGACGTGCTGGGGAGATGAGATTCAATGCCACCAGCCTCCTTCATGCCCTGAATTGGTCCCAGCTGTAGCCAAGCAGGCCCCAGGAGCACACGGATGGCGGCGGCTCGTGGTTCAGTGAAAATGTAAACTTTTCCAAAATGGTGAAGAGTCGCTGCAACCAGCCTCTGAATCCCTTGGACTCAAGACCCTTCTCCGCAGCCCTTTCTTCTGGGCAGAGCACTGGTTCCCAGGATTCTTCCTTCGTAAACTCCTCGCAAGGGTCAGAATATGGGGATGTTTTTTTCACAATTAGGGCCAGGTGGCCTTGGTTGTTTGCCCATCAAGGGAACCCAGGTGGCTTGTGGGTTCTTACGGACAATTTGATGTGAGCAAATCCAGTAAGACCACGGTTATTCTTGGTGGTGGAAGCCCCTGCCGCTTCTTTTCTCCTAGTGTTTGGAGGTCAGGAGAGGAATCTAGAGGGCAGATATCTTGGCTGCAGTTTCACAGTGGATGGAGGAGTTACAAGGAGGGAAGAGTCTCTCCCCGGTTCCTCCTAAACCCTGACTTCTGGGTTGCAGGGCTGGGTGAGGGATGACGGGGCCACCATGTAGGAAGAGAGGGAAGAGAGATGCAGGAGATGAGAGTAAAATGGAGGCTGTGAGAGGTGGGGACCACGGGAAGAACTGAGCACCAAGCCCCTCCATCCCTCTCCAGCTCCCAGCCTCCGCCATTGCAACAGACTAGAATCCGGGACAGCTTGGTTCCTAGAGGTGTGTCTGGAGAAAAGCAGCTTCTCAGCTTCCACCCATGGCCCTCACCAAGCAGGCTTTTCTCCAGGTGATCTTGCTTTTGGCTAGGAAACGAGAAAGTGACACATTTCATCATGACCCAATAACTCCATCAAACTTTGGGCACCCTACTGTAGCAGGGTCAGGACTGGCAAGGGTTTGCTGATTCTCACCGTGTTATTATTTCAGCGTTACCTAAGGCCATCAAGTCATTTCTAAGTGTGTTGGGTGCCACAGTGAGGCCGGGGAGTGGCCCAAAGGGTGGAAAATTACCATAACAGGCAAGAGGCCCATCAGCTGTGGGGCCCCAGCCCCTGTCTGTGCGTGGATAATTTTAGTGGCTTTCTATCCTCAGCCACCACCTCCCTGCAGCTGGAGCTACTTCCAGCCCTGCATTCCTCTCCATTTTTGCACATGTCTGAATAATCCTTCTAGGAAGGAGGATCCGTGTCACTGGGTTGACAGAGAGTCAGCTGAGTGGGAGAAGGGCAAGTAGCAGTGACTACCTTAGTGTCAGCTGAGACAAAGTTTCAAGAGAGAAATAGGGACTCCTCCACCCCTCCACCCCTCCACCCACGAGTCCTTTCTCGTACTCGCTGCTCCTCTAGGAGTGTTTAGAGAAGCGTCCACACAGAACAGCCAGGTTGTTGCCTGAAGGTCTTACAGAGTCAGGGAGTTGGAGGTTGAGATCTAGGTGTAAAAGGCCTTTTGCGAACTCGAATCAACTCCTCTACAACTCTGGGCCTCAGTCCCGGCTTAGCTCCTCACTGAGGGGTGTTCACAGAGGTTCTCAACAGGCGCCCCCTGGGGGAGAAGGGTTAGAAGTGCAGTGGGAGGGGAGGGGTTTGCTGATCACAGTGATAATGCTCCCCATTAGGGCCTGGGAGCCAAGATGGTAAATGCCCTGCAAAGCTATGGACCATCCAACCCCGTAAAGAACCATTCCACCTAAGCTGCTTCCACTGAGAACCCCAGATGCTCCCTGGGGTCCTTTCCGTCTCTGACAGTCCACAGCTCTTGGCCTGCTGACTGTAGCCTGAACCCGGGGGAGTGGGGGTGAGTGGACTGTGGTTTTCTGGCTGGGCTGCCTTTGTTCGCATGAAGGCAGCTCCTACCAACTGGAGTGACCCCAAGGGGCATTCTTCTGAACTGGGGCAAGAGTCCCTCAGGACCCCCCGAGACCATCTTTGTCTTCTCTCCCCACCTGCCTCCTTTTTTCCTCTCTGTCTCTGCTCTCTTCTTTGCCTTTCACAATATTTTTTTTCCTTCTCTTTGATTTCCCTTCTTTGTCATTTATCTCGAGGGCACTTCGTGCCTCCAGCGGGCTTTACTCACCCTGCTGGACACCCTCAGGGTCACAGAGGTTACTCAGCCCAGTGCGAGTTCTCCTTTCACTGCTGGCCCACAGCTGGATGAGGGAATTCCTTCTCCATTCTATCACCAGCCTCATGAAGTTGCCTCCAGGCAACCGGTTGAATGAGACCCTCAAGTCATTTCTAAATGAAGTCCTAATGTAGTCATAGGAGAAGCAGTTCAGTCCCATGATCTAATCACATCAAAGATATTTTGAATGGGGCCCAAGAAGTCATTCTCTATAGACCCCAGATGAGAAAATCTCCCCAAGGGGGAAAGGGGGAAATTGCCTTCACATGGAACATAGCAGGGGCACAAAGAGGGAGAGAAAACGAGGAAGGTTATGGAGGGGAGAAGTAAAACCTCCACGATGATGTGGGGTTTCTTTCCAGGAGCCCAGAGAAGGTAGTTCCAACTCAGGCCCGCCCTGCTTCGTTCCCCAAGGGATTTCATATGGTCCAGGGTCCCCGGGGATGCTCGAAGAAACCAAGATGGAGTGATGGGCCTTATCGGGAAAGACTGCCTCTGGCTGACTGAGCCAAGAGCCTCCAGAGCTGACGATCGAAACAGTCATGCCGGGTTGGGGTTCCTACAGGGGTCCCCTGCCCTGGAAAGGGGAGGTGAGATCAGAGCCTGGAATCTGTGCCCTGGAATCTCAGTGGCCCATGGCTCTTGGTCTCTGGCCAGAGCTCCTGCCTGGGGAGGCCTTGAAAGAAAGGGCAAAGGGCTGGAGGATCTCTTCAGAGCCACATCTCTCTTGGCTCAAGCCTGTCTGTTCACATGGCAGCCTCAGCTGTCCACCCTGTCAGCTGCCAGCAGTGGTGCCTGGGGTCCTGGGAAGTAAGGAATGTGAGCGAGGGGCAGGACTGGCTTTGAATGAAGGTGACAGGTGGGCGGGAACCACCCGCCATCCCAGTGGCATACCCGCATGGGCCGTGAGACCTATATCGGGGCCTGGCCTGACCTGACTGCTGCCAGACGAGACCAGAGAGGAGGAGGGTCTGGGGTCTCCCTGAACTTGTGAGTGCTGGGCCGACACCATCCCTGATTTAGTCCGTTGCACAGCCTTAACACTGAGAACCGAGAGATTAGCATTGCTCCTTTGCCATATATCCCCTTCTGGAACCCAGAGACCACAAGGATCACAGCTAAACTGGTCCTTGCGAGCGTGTGGTGTGTGAGGACGGTGGGTGTGAACGTGGGCACGTGCACCCTCGCCCTGAGGGGTCGTGACCTCGGGAAACAGGAGCAAGAAGCATGAGCAGCCTGACTGGTGGTCTGTGCGCCCCCATCAGGCGGCCCTGAACTGGACAGAGCTGGGCCCTGTCCCTGAGTCAGTATCTCACACTCGTAGGGAAGAAGCAAGAGGTGAATTTCCATTGGAAGAAAGGGGAATGGATTGTGGCTCCACTGAGCTGCCATCTGTCTTGATAACCCCAAGACTTGCAAGGCGCTTGGCACAGAGTGCTGCTTAATGAATTCTTGTGGACGAGGAAGTAGCAAGCAAGTTGCAGGAGCCCTGCTGTCTGGCTGTCACTCAGGCCCTCTGACCCATCCTGCCCAGTGACAGCTTGGGGGCTGGGGAGTGGAGACGTGAGGAGAGGAGATGCCCCAGACACAGCCCTTAGTCAGAGGGACAGAAAGGGGACTGGGTGCTTTTAGGGAAAACCCCGTAGGCTTTTCCTCCACTTACTGCTTCTTTCCCGAAAGCCAGTGTCACACAGACACACGCCAACTCGTTCAGCCCCAGGATATGATGTTGTCCGCGCTTCTGTCCCCGACATGCTGCCATCACTTTCTGGTTCTGATGCTTCTTGCGGCTTCAACGCCAACATCAAATCTAGCCGAGCTCTTCCTCGGCCCTGAGGCTGCCTCAGGGTTTGTGAAAGACACCATGTGCCACCTGGAGATGGTTCACTGTGCCCGAACTGTCGAGGTGTAGTTCGCGAACACTAGGGTGTGTGGTGAATAGCAGCGGTGCGTCTCACAGAATGCCTTCTCCGTGGAACAGTTGGCCTGTCCTCCCCAGCTCACCTCCCCCTCTGCACAGCCCCGCTGCAGCTGACTCCTGGGATGCAGGCCTGAGGGTGGACCTGGGACCAGGCCATCAAGCTGTCACCCTGGTTCACCCTGGATACAGTTGAGGCTGGGATTTTTCCATTTGTGCTCGGAGAGGAGTGCCCCCTTTGCTATCCACCAAGCGCATCAAAGGAAACGTGAAGTCCCTACCCCGCTTCCCCTAAAGTAGAAGGTGCCCGAGAGCTTTCCGAAGGAGAATCCTTTGATTTCTTTTCCTTGACTGGACTGGGGAGGGGTTTGGAGAAATATATTGTTCTAAAATAATAACCCTGGATCTGATGCGAGGTTCTGGGCAAGCGCAGACCTGGCTGAATCATCATCCTGGTGCTTGTATTTCTTAAAAATAACCCCCCTTGCAATATTCTAATTATAGCCAGGGGAGCACTTGGAAGAGGCCTCTCCATACTCAATAGCTCCCCCAGCTCTGGCCCTGAGATGAGCTGGCAAGGACTGAACAGTAATTCTGGCTAGGTCCATGGGCAGGTGGCATGCTGTGATAACCCACTTCTGCCCTTCGCCAGGCCAGGAAATTGTAGCCAGTGTTGCTGAGCAAGAAAAGGGTTTCACCTTACGGATAGGTCATCAGGAATCTCAGTTTAACTCATTTTCTGCCAGTGTTAACATTTTTTTTTTTTCCTCTTCTGGGTTCTGGGCTCTTGGGGGGAGGTGGGAAGGGTGGAGATACAGAGGAAGGAGACAGCTTAGTCCCTTTCCATTGGAAGCCCCCAAGCTGTCTGTCGTTGCAGAACCACATTCAGCTGTACCAAGTAGGCAGCTTCCCCAAATAGCTTTCGGAGATAAGGTAAAGCCTCTCTTACACAGAAAAAAAAAAATTCTTCCTACTTGTTACTTCTTCGAATGGTGTCGTGGTGGCTTGAATTCCTGGCTTAGGACTTTGTTAAAATAAAAATATCCCATGACAAACGTAACAGAATGTGAAGTCCTATCAGCCATTTACACGTTAGTCAGAACTAGACCAAAATTTATTGAGAGGTGCAGGTGCCACAGTGGGGATTCACAGATGAATTTACTTGATCCCTGCTCTGAAGTTGTTTGCAGTCTCTGAGGCAGGCACAAGGATTATCAGCCTTCGAGATTCTTTAGCAGATGTACAAAAGGAAAGACCAGTGCATACAGAGCAAGTAGCAGTGTGCTGTGGGGAGAGGAAGTCAGAAAATACTGCAGGGGAGAAGTGGCATCTGGGTTGGTTCTTGAAAGGATGACAAGAAGACATGCAGGAGGCGTTCCAAAAGCCAAGGTGCAGAGGCAGGAGTGGCCTGATATCATCTTCAGATGCTTGGGAAGATACTTTGCGTGGGGATGGGGGTCAGTTTGCATCTTGGTCAAGCACATGGGCTCTAGATTCTGGGGAAGAACTCTGGTTTCCACCACTTGCTAACCACACGACTTTGCTTTGAGCAAGCTGCCTAACTTTCAGTGCCTCCCTTTCTTCCTCTGTAAAATGGGTAGTAACACTATCAGCTCCATAACGTTATGGTGAGAATGAATTCACCCGTGTAAACTGCTTAGAACAATGCCTGGCCCAGAGTAAGTGCCTAATAAATAAAAGCTGTTTATAACGGTGATTTCTCAGCACCTGGAAGGTGTGGGGAACTGGTGGAAGTGATAAGGAAAGGTTTAGAAAAAGGAGGCCAAAGAGCCCCAAATTATTTATTTATGTTTGGTCACACCGCACGGCTCATGGGATCTTAGTTCCCTGACCAGGGATCAAACCCGGGCCCCTGGCAGTGAGAGAGCTGAGTCCTAACCCCTGGGATGCCAGGGAATTCCCATAAGAGCCTCTCATTAAAGTGCATCTGTTTTCAAGGGTGCTGAGAGCAGAACATGGGAAAGGTAAAGGGAGAAATTTTCAGGGCACAGAAAGTTCAAAAAATAGGAAAATTATGTTCCTCAGGGCTGAGGGGTTCCAAAAGGAGGAAGCCAGGAGAGTGGCCAAAAAGTGGCTTCTGAGGAGGTGGCAAGCGTGTGGTTTGTGGCTGTGGCCTGTTGCTGCAGTGACCCCAGGGAAGCCCTCGTTACAGGGCTGAGTGGGTAGGCTTTGTTCTCTCCTTGACACCTACCCTGTCGCCTGTCCTGCCACTGACTTTCCAGCAGGTGCTGTTGGTCAGAGGACTGAGGGAGAGAAAATAAGGTCAGTGCAGACTTATCCCAACACCTGAGAAATGATATGAAGCTAGGGTCTTACCAGCATTATTCTCATATAGGAAGGGCAGCACCTTTATAGTCTCAGGAGGAGAGGTGTGACTTGGTGTCGAGGAAGATGCCAGGCCAGGAACAAACATGTGTGAGAAAGGTTTGGAAACTGGGGTGAGCTAATTGGTAGGTGCTGCAAGGACCGTGGAGCAAGGGATTCTCTTGTTGAGCACAAGGGATTGCTAAACTTTCAGAGGCAACGGGAGATCTAAAGAGCTGCCATGGTGGAAAATTATTTCAGTTGCTATAGGGAGTGATCCCTATTGAATCCTTCTCTAAAGCAAGGAATACACATGGGTACTTCAAGCTTATCCTTTGGCCAGTGGATTTTTTAAAAAATAAATTTATTTATTTATTTTTGGCTGCATTGGGTCTTCGTTGCTGCACGTGGGCTTTTCTCTAGTTGTGGTGAGCAGGGGCTACTCTTCGTTGCAGTGCGCGGGCTTCTCACTGCACTGGCTTCTCTTGTTGCGGAGCACAGGCTCTAGGCACGCAGGCTTCAGTAGCTGCAGCATGTGGGCTCAGTAGTTGTGGCTCGCGGGCTCTAGAGCACAGGTTCAGCAGTTGTGGCGCATGGGCTTAGCTGCTCCGCGGCACGTGGGATCTTCCCGGACCAGCGCTTGAACCCGTGTCCCCCGCATTCGTAGGTGGATTCTTTTTTTTTTTTTTTTTTTTGTGGTACGCGGGCCTCTTACTGTTGTGGCCTCTCCCGTTGCGGAGCACAGGCTCCGGACGCGCAGGCTCAGTGGCCATGGCTCACGGGCCCAGCCGCTCCGCGGCATGTGGGATCTTCCCGGACCGGGGCACGAACCCGTGTCCCCTGCATCGGCAGGCGGGTTCTCAACCACTGCGCCACCAGGGAAGCCCTCGCAGGTGGATTCTTAACCACTGCGCCACCAGGGAAGCCCGGCCAGTGGATTTTTGACTACTGAATTTTCTAAAAGTGGGGCACACTGCGGAGGCGGGTGTAATTTACCTTTCTAACCACATTTGCCTTAGGCTGATGCTAACTTAAGGGGAGTCCCCTTGAGGGAGAAAGTCTCATATTAGCTATTTGTAAAGACAGCACCACGCCAGGCAAGGAGACAAAACAGACTTCTTTCAGGCTTTATGACAAAATGAACAAGATACTGATACATACGGACTGTGAACCTGGCTTGTCTGCAAAAACCCTAGTTCTCCCCACATTAGTTGGCCAAGGACTAGGGCAGAAATATAAGTTCAAGTTGAATCCTCAAGCAAAAGCGTGCTCCCTTTAGCCGTCAACTCAAGAATGGCTCTTGCAGTGGTCCCTGGGAGCCACTCTACCAGGCCTGAGGCAGTGGCTCTGTTTATAGGGAATGGCTCATCTCTAGGGCATGTATGCGCTGGAGGACACCATTGCCCTGAAGGTCAGAAGCCTTAGGCTCTTTGATACAATGAAGGGTGCAGGCAAGGAAGTATTGGGAGTTCTACCCACAGTCGACCATATTTATCAGCATCATCTGTGTATCCTGGGCACCATGAGGAGATACACAAAGGAATGAGAGGCATGATTCCTGATCGGTAAAGCAGGGCACGTGGTCCAGCTGAGAAGTAAGCCCCGTGCAACGGAGACAAGAAAGGTTACAAGTTACTTTAGTAGTGCCAAGTAGCAGGTCAGGGAGGGGGTTTCTGTACCACTTTGGATAATCTAGTTTCAGAGGGGATGATCATAGACTGTTAATGACTATTCAGAAATGGGACATCTCTGAAAACAAGAAAGGGAGGGAGAGAGGGAGGAAGAGGGGAGAGGGAGGGCCAAGGAGAGAGAGAATGAGAATGTGAGGGGTGGTAGAATTTGTTGCCGAAACTAAGCCTGGTGTCCTTTATCGAGCAGCACCCTAGCCTAGCTGTTGATTTCTTGTTCTAGCAACACTGAATGAGTTGGGCCACATTCATGCCAGGGGAAAAACAAATTTACTGCCAGGAAATCTTTCAAAGGTGTAAACCAAGAAACTTTTGTTGGTTTTTTTTTTTTTTTTTGCAATACGCGGGCCTCTCACTGTTGTGGAGCACAGGCTCAGCGGCCATGGCTCACGGGCCCAGCCGCTCCGCGGCATGTGGGATCTTCCCAGACCGGGGCACGAACCCGTGTCCCCTGCATCGGCAGGCGGATTCTCAACCACTGCGCCACCAGGGAAGCCCTGGTCTCTCCTTTTTTCAACACTTAAGACAAGATTCAAGTGTAACCTAAAAATGTCTTTGATCTTCTTGTAAAAACGTGAAACTTTTCAATTAGAACTCAGACATACTGGTTTACAATCTGGGTTATGTCTTACCAAAGAAGGTGAGGAGGAGGCTCATTTTAAAAATGGAAAAAATTGTGAGATAAATCATGAGAACACTTAGGTATGATTTTATATTGGGAAGTCACCTAGGAAGTATCTTTAATGAAGACAGATGATGTGCTACTGAATGATTTCTTTCCCCACCTTGAAGTACTTTCTTACAACTTCCTATGAATGCTTGGGTGCACTGTCATATTGGAAAGTGCTTGAGAAAATGTATTTAGGGAAGAGAGGTGATTTGCCACTGAATGATTTTCCACACTGACCTGCTTTTACAGATGAATTCTAAAAGATTCATCCTGATTTTATATCCTCAAGCCTGGAATAGTGACTGAGAATCTCCACAAGAACCTGAGTCACCTGAGACATCTTGTAGGTGCTGGGCTTCCCCAGGGCACTGTACACGAGGAGGCCAAGGTTTCTAGGAGAATTTGGTTCAGATGGTCAGTTCTACTGTAGTCAAACTTTTTTAGACCCTTGCGAGGTTTACAGAAACTAGGTTTCAGAAGTTAGTGTGACCAAATTCAGGCTTAAAGTTGAACAAACTCATTCAGCAACCTGTAAATTTTTTTTGAACTCTACATTGAAAGCCTATTAAAAGGTTCCTTAAAACCTATAAAGGTGGGCTTCCCTGGTGGCGAAGTGGTTGAGAATCCGCCTGCCGATGCAGGGGTCACGGGTTCGTGCCCTGGTCCGGGAAGATCCCACATGCCGCGGAGCAACTAAGCCCGTGAGCCATGGCCGCTAGGCCTGCGCGTCCGGAGCCTGTGCTCCGCAACGGGAGAGGCCACAGCAGTGAGAGGCCCGCATACTGCAAAAAAAAAAAAAAAAAAAAAAAAAAACCTATAAAGGTGGACTTCAGAAACAAGAGGTGGAGTTGGGAGCTAAGGCTGGTGGGGGGTCAAATACCAAAAGGGTAGAGGTCCTTGACAATACTAAATGATCTTTCTGTATCCCTTCCCCTCTCGCCTACCATCTTTCTTTTACCCTTAGGCCTGCACTGCCTGAAAAGAAGGTGGCTGATCTCAGCACTCTGAATGAAGTGGGCTATCAAATCCGAATTTAGGCTAGCCATACAGCCAGCCAACAGGGCTTCTATGGTGCTTCTGTCTGCACTTTACCCAGCATCTTCCAGGAGGAACTGCAACTATTTATTAAGAACTTGTGAATTTTATTTGTAAGGGTTCACTTGGAATAGACTCTGAGTATGTGGTAACAATTAACTTCAAAAAATTCACGAAGGGACAACCACGAAAAGGCTAAGTAATAAATCCCACTGGGGTCAGACTGTCTCCCTCACTCCAGATAGAAAGGATAAGACCATAACTGTAGTTTTATATTTTCCCATTTACCTACATTCTTTTACTTGTTTTAAACAGCAGGAGTAAATGTTCATGAAACTCTCCCTCCCACTTTTGATATAGTAAGGTAACTCAATCAGTATTAATGTCTTTTTCAGCAATAACAGCGGCAAAGATTGGTGGGGTTTTTTTTTTTTTAAGCAGTCAATATTACCTCAGCATCTTGACATCAGATATGCAAATTTAATGGTGTTTTGTTTTTTTATATTCTATTTGTATTGTTTCCCCAATATTTTCCATGGGGATCTCCACAAGGTTCGGAATTTTTTTCCTGGTGCACACATGCGATGAAATTTAACGTATTATATGCAAGTGTTTTACTAAAAAAGCACTGAAATTCTTCTGGCAATACGGGAAACCATTTTCAGGACCTTGGAGTTACTTCTTTCTTAAATCTTTCTTAAAGCATTCACTGACAGCTGTTTTTTGTTCTTTCAAAACAAAACAAGCAAAGCACGTTCAGAAGCTAGTCTATGTTCTGTCACTAACATTTAAACTTTGCAGAGTCCAGCAAAAAGCACACAGGGTCATGAACTGTTACACACATTTAGCAGTATTGCAATTACCTCTGACAGTAACACACTCAAAGGCACAGGCCAGGAGTGAATCAGCAGGTCTTGAGAACCAGCTAACCTTGCTAATCCCATTTCACCTGATTTCGAAACTCTTAAGTCAGGCCTCGGTTCTGAAGGACTCACTGTTGTTAGAGATGTGTTCTGATGTCTTATATTAAGACCAAATACGACACGATGTGATGATTTTCCAGTACCTTGCTTTTAGGTACCACTTCATGATGCTTAGGAACTGGTATTGGAAAATACAATGAATTAGAGAAGCAGAACCTTTTTTGAAATGGAAAAGTCTTCAGGTACAGTGTTAACACCTTATAGTGTGATTTAGTCCACGGAGCACAGTATGAATATCCGGCCTGCATATGGTAGTTACAGTGTAACTTCTGGCTGCAGACCACACAGAATAACTCTAACAGCACACATACCAAGTCTGTATGTTATGAAGAGTACAGCTTCCGTTTCATTTGTTTGATCTTAGCAACCATGCCAACTGATGAGACCAAAAGGCATATTTGAGTGAAGTCTGCTAGTCAACAAAAGTGTTATTTCAGTCTCAGTGCTTCCCCCTCTGGTTTTCTTTGACTGAAGTGTACATCTCAATTAGATTTTAAAAAAGCATAAGTTAAAAATTCGGAACTTAACCACTTTCCTCAAGAATAGTACTGTCAGTTAGCAGAATTTAAAATGAGTTATCTTTAATCTTCACGAGATGAACCCATTTGCAGCCTCATGGCCACATGTATTTAGATGTTTGCAGGCGCCAGTGAATCATTTCATTCTCATTCTAAAACAATACTGACCTAGCTCTCTCTCTAGATGAAATACCGTCATCTGTTTATCAATCTGAAAATATTATATCCAATAAGTAGACTACTTATAACATTGCAATCATTCTAAGAGCTTGGAATAGGATTTTCCAAGTATTAAGTACTGTCTAATCTAAAATATGGAATGCCAATAGTTGCATAGCCTCTCGTTTCCCACAGAAAAGGGGAAAGGAATAGGAATACATCCTGTTTCTAATATGCTGATGTATAAGCCTTAAAACTGCCAACTGGCTTGATGATTCAATTAGTAACCTGATTTATTCCACACTCATTACTTGATTTTAAGATTCATCTCCCCAAAGCAAGGGTTAGTCACAGAAACATGAAAATTAACTTAAAACGTTCTTGGTTGTTATTATTTTTATTGCCTATGGAGTATGTTAATTTCTAAAAGATATGAGAAAAGCACCAAACTCCTACATTCTAGTGAAGTAATTTAATTGATAAGGCAAGAAAAAAAAGACATGATTTATCCCCTAGAACTGATTTTAAAACTGGCTATAATTCAAAAGATAAAAAACAAAACTATGAAGTGATCTGAAATCTAGTTTTGAACATTATTAATGCAAGAGAAATTTTATGCTTAAGCCATTATGGCAATACATGGCAAAGTTTAAATGAATGACAGAAATTTTGATTCTAGACTACATGTTGTGCTGTTTTGAGTACACTTTATTTCAGAAAGTGATATTTAGTATTTTCTATACACTCTGAAATCATGAGCATTTCACTTTTTCTAAGTCAATTATTTCATAAGGATTTTATTAATAGATATTGGTAAATAGAACTTTGGAAATCTTAATTCAGTATTCTTACTATACCCGAGGCTTTTGTAAGCTATAGTTTTATGTACAACCTTGTACAGTTTTTTTGACATGCAATTCAGAATCTTGTTTATTCTCTGGACTTTGTTCTGGCCAACACGTTTTTTTAAAATCTTTTAAGAAAAACTGTGATTGTTTTAGTGGGTATTTTTCTAAGTAAATGAAAACTTGTATAATGGTATTTTAGAGAATGCCAGATAAGTGCATGTTTCAAGTTAATGTTTTTCTCATCACTTGTATGTTTATACACAGCATGGGACTTTTAATAAAACCATCCTGGAAACTCTTCCTTCTGAAAATATAAATAGTGTGATTTTTTTTTCTTATTCCTCTTTATTACATAGTTTTCCTAGTAAACTAATTTATCACTCTCTCACCCTTGCTGTCCACAATTTTCAGACTCTGTATTAAACATCACTCTATTTTGGTGTATCTTAATTCACTTATATTTTGGTATCACCCTAAGTAATAAAGGCTGAAAAGGGTAATGAAACAGTTTAGAAGAGGCAACAAGTCAGTTACACAGCTTAGTACCTCTACCACAAAATCTTCAGGCACAGATGTACTAGTACAATAATATATTAGGTAACTTACAGGGAAAAAGTGCAAATGACTTGACATGAATGTTCCTCCAATTCCTTGAACTCTCTGGATCTTAGTTTTTATGAAAGCAAAGGGTTAAAAGCAGACAGCTGCTAAATTCCAAAAAAGATGATTTCAAATACAGTAAAGCCAAAATTTCATTATTCCACAATATATCCCTTTCTATTTAAAACTTAAATAGCATAGGGGATTCCCTGGAGGTCCAGGGGTTAGGACTCTGCTTTCACTGCCATGGCCCAGGTTCAATCCCTGGTCAGGGAACTAAGATCCTGCAAGTGGCAGGGTGCGGCCAAAAAAAAAAAAAAACCACCACCAACAACCCCCCCCCCCACACACACACACACGGACAGCATAGTGCTTGAGACTGGGAGATTTGGTTTCAGCAATTAACCAAATTTAAATTAATTTAATTTTGGCAGATAAATACAAGGATCCAACAGAGTGATTAACTCTTCTGACCAAAAAAAGTAAAGACAAATGGACGTTAATTTTATTGGAGCTTTTTTTTTCTTTTATAAATTTATTTTTGGCTGCACTGGGTCTTCATTGCTGTGCACAGGCTTTCTCTAGTTGCAGCAAGTGGGGGCTACTCTTCGTTGCAGTGCGCAGGCTTCTCATTGCAGTGGCTTCTCTTGTTGTGGAGCACGGGCTCTAGGCGCACAGGCTTCAGTAGTTGTGGCTTGCACGCTGAGTAGTTGTGGCACACTGGCTTAGGTGCTCCGCAGCATGTGGGATCTTCCCCGACCAGGGACTGAACCCATGTCCCCTGCATTGGCAGGTGGATTCTTAACCACCAGAGAAGTCCCTAGTGGAGCTTTAAAAAACTATGATGTTACATGGACCCTTTGGCCTCCAGTACACAAAATAATACTTCATTCTATAAGCTAAAGTAGAAAGCAATTTTATGGATTAACTATTGAAGTGAAGTGCATGAAAAGGGCCTAAAATCACTATGTATTAATCAGGATACAAAAAATTAAGTTCTCATAGAGGTTTTCAGGGATGTTTATCAACAAAACCTATATATAAAGTTAGTTAATAAATTCACACAACACAAAGTAGTAATCAGTGAATCTTCATTTTTCTTTCCCCAATACTAAAAGGGGATAAATATACTATGTGCTGTTATTATTTGATAATGACAATATCTGCTAATTAGAACATACAATTTTCTGAAAACTGTTACTACGAAATGAAAAATCCTAGAACTATAGTTAATACTGTAAGAGAAAGTGAGACATTAAACAGTTAAAAGTACTTGCTTATCGCTATAATTTTTACTAGGCAAATCCTTGTAACCCGCATGCCTTTTGGGGGTATTTATCTGGTTTATTTTTTAAAAATTGTAGTAAATAGTAGAAAAACTTTTAAAGTCCAAGACTATAAAGTAGCTGCTGCTTTCTAATTTAAGATGAAGTATTCTATTAAGAAAACCCACTGTAAAAACTTGTATAATTCAGTATAATTCAATATAAAATTACTACTTAGTAAAAATGTACATAATTCTTTGATCCCAATGTCTAAAAAAGAGGAAATTTTCAATTATGTTTAAAAATTTTTGATTCAAACACGTATACAGAGCCAACTACAGGAATTTTTAGGCCTGCTCTTCACCACTTTATAAAAAAAAATCAGCATCATCTCACACTGCTGCATCACGATAAAACATTTTAGAAACAAAACCACAACAGTTAAACCACAACAAAACAAAACAGTTAAAAGTTACTACTTACGAGCATTAGGTCTCCAAGTTGATATCTCTCTAGAGTTTTGCTGGCTTCCTCTTATTTCTAAGGCAAAATAAAAATAACCTTATAGCTGCCACTTTGTTCCAAATATAAGTTTCCTAACAAAACAAATTTCTACAAGATTAGTCAAGTAAAATAAAATATCTTTCCCAATCCAGGGATCTTTTCTTGAAACTGAATAGAAAAAAAAAATTACTAGGGAAACACAAAGCATAACCCCAATCTCTGCCTCTCCTAGGTATCCTGCAATGGTCTATGACAGGATGGAAAGTGGGCTTGTGTAAAGCACTTCATCCTACTAGTTATGGTGACCTATATTTCCCCAATAAAATGCAGGCATATTACATGGCTCAGGATAGTAGTAAGATGGATTAAGCAATTTGTACAATTTTAAAAAGCATTACTGAGCCCCCTCAAAAACAAACTACAGTGGTTGGTTGGACACTTGGGAACCCGATGATTTCTGAGAGGAACTACTTAGGACTCAACAAACATGATCCTCATGAAATTGGGCCTCTGTGCAAGGGAAATGAGTTGTGGTTTGTAAGAACTCAAAGATATTTTGGATCCACTGTAAAGCTTGCCAAAAACATGAAATTCTTTACTAAGAGGACTAAAGAAACTGCACTATATTTAAAAATCACTGTCAATTTTACTGGAATTTAGAATAAATATTTACAACTCTTACAATAAAGAGCGTTTAGATCTCACTTGTCAGGAAAATATTTTTTCATTATCAAAAAAAGAAAATTGTTGTAAACTTGTTTCTTCTGCTACCTGTTTCAAGCATTTAACATAACCTCTTCAGAAATTCCATAGCGTAAAAATAAGTAACATGCAAACTCTTAACAACTTTACATTCTTTGAAAAAGAACATAAATGGGAAAGCACAGTATATATGTAATCAAAGAAGAGTCAGAGCTGAAGTCTGAATTTAGCCAATAAAGGCAGATGATCCGAAGAGTTATTTTCGTTTGGAAGTCCATTAACAGTCCATAAGTCTTGTTCTGTAAGAAGTGACAGTCTAGCTAGAAGTTTCAAGCCGCCAACCAAAGCAACTTCGGCTCCTACATTAAAGAAACATATACATATTTAGTGAAACAACAGGTTACTGTAAATCATACAAATCTTCTTTTTCTTTTAAAACAACAATGATATATATAGCTTGACACACTTCTGGAAGTCTAATATGAAACAGTTTTTAGAACATGGTTAAATTTTTATTGCGATATAACCTAATTATAATTCTCTAACAAACAGAAGTTTCAGATGCTTGTTTTTTTCTGTTTCAGATTTTTTTCTATTTCAACTTCTGCAAATAATCTTTAGAAGAAAATATCAATGCAACACATAAGATGTTAAGAATAATTTGAGATTGACAACTACCCAAGAAATTCACCCATCAACCTTTCTGTAGTTGTATAAAATCAGACAGACCAAGCCATATCTGAGTAGGACGTTTATGAGGTGACTTCAGAATAAATTAGTATAGTTTGGTCCCAGAGACTCAGTACCCATGGAAGTAGAGTAAAAGAGGATGTGCTCTTAATGTTAACATTAGCGATGCTGGTCCATGGCACACTTCCGCCACCTAGTGAGTGGTCTTCAGTATGACAACTACCAGAACCTTATTACAAATTCAAAGCAAGCTTCTTTTGCAGAGTTGATCTAGCAGAGAGGAGTAAACCACCTCCTGAATGTTACTAGTAAGGTTATCCTTGTGAAGAAGAAAACAAACAAACAGACGGGAAAAGAAAAGTAGCACTGAAAAAAGAAAAAGGAAAAGAAAAAAGGGGGAAACCAGGAAAAACAAAATAGCTGCCCCCATTTAGGATTTTCAATTTTCTGAATATATTTTTGACTTCCAGTTACTTTATTATTATTATTATTTTTTGCGGTACGCGGTCCTCTCACTGTTGTGGCCTCTCCCGTTGCGGAGCACAGGCTCTGGACGCGCAGGCTCAGCGGCCATGGCTCACGGGCCCAGCCGCTCCACGGCACGTGGGATCTTCCCGGACCGGGGCACGAACCAGTATGCCCTGCATCAGCAGGCGGACTCTCAACCACTGCGCCACCAGGGAAGCCCTCCAGTTACTTTTTTTTTTTTTTTTTTTTTTTTCTGTACGTGGGCCTCTCACTGTTGTGGCCTTTCCCATTGCGGGGCACAGGCTCCGGACGCGCAGGCTCAGCGGCCATGGCTCAGGGGCCCAGCCGCTCCGCGGCATGTGGGATCTTCCCGGACCGGGGCACGAACCCGTGTCCCCTGCATCGGCAGGCGGACTCTCAACCACTGCGCCACCAGGGAAGCCCTCCAGTTACTTTAAATGGCACTTTCTTCTCCATGTTAAGTCCTTTGATTAGCATTTAAAATCTTGTTTTCATTGAATCATACAAGGAAGAGTGTGTTATCACCTTTGCTTTTTGAAAACACATATATTATAGACTTCTCTTTCCAGGAAGAACCAATATTCCAGGCTCAACATGACGAAACTGTCAATAGTTGACAGTACAAGCAAGGCCCTACAATGAAGGCAGCACACTTCAGTAAAATTTAAGTACAAAACTGTATGATGTTGCTGTCACAAGAAAAACATAAATGTATGGAGAATAAAACCAAAGGGCAGTATGAAAGATCTGTACTCTACCTCAGAAGCTGACTGGGACTGGAGGGTAGAGCGGAGGATGTAATTCTTGGGTAATAATTTGCTTTGAAGTGTTCCATTGCCTCCAGCTTGCAGGTGATAAACTGATTTACTCAAATATATCACCAATCTGCCAAATATATTACCAATTTAAAAATATTTTAAATTTCTAAATCTAAACATCTAGATGTTTAGCTAGCTTTCTCAACTTTAGCCCTGAAGTTTTAGTTACTGTGTTCTCAAGCAGAATTTAAGATTACATGCATTCTTTACCTGGCTGCCCAGCAACACCTTCCTTTTCAGCAGAATAGAAAATATAATCCACAGTTATGGCACTTCGGGAATGACAGGTGGTCACTTCTGGAATTCCAGTGTCAGGAAAATAATGTGAATAAACAGATGACAAGCTGAAATGGTGCTGTAACTTTGAAGATAATCTAAATTGAAAAGAAAAATTATTTAGCATCCATCAAGTTCTTCATGATTTTTATAATTCCTCCTATTTAAACCACTTTTTCACTTAATTTCCAGACAAAACCAGACATTAGGACAATCTTTATTTAAATAGACCATATCACAATTTTGCATTCCTTTATTCATGCAGTGATATCCAAAACCCATTAACAGCTGTGATACATGGAGTCGGGTGGGAGTGGGGAGCTTAATACTTAACCGACTAATGTGACTTTTAAAATTAATTATAACGTATTTGACAGCCTTCACTTGTGAATGAACATATATTCTTAAACAATTTATAAGTTTTTTGTTGTTTTTAAGAAGGAAAATTAAAGTGGCCTTTAGGAATGCTATTTAGAACAGACTTCTGATGTCAGAGGGGTTATATTCTACCATGACTGTTCTTGTTATGGTATATGAGATAATTTTGTACTGCATCTTTTTTTTTTTTTTTGGCTGCACTGCACGGCTTGCAGGATCTTAGCTCCCTGACCAGGGATTGAACCTGTGCCCTCTGAGAGCGTGGAGTCCTAATCACTGGACTGCCAGGGAATTCCCTCATACTGTATCCTAAAACAGCTTCTACAATGGTTTACATTTACCCCACACTACAAATACACATCATGTTATGGGTAAAAGGTTTAAAAATCATTTCCGGGCTTCCCTGGTGGCGCAGTGGTTGAGAATCCGCCTGCCGATGCAGGAAACACGGGTTCGTGCCCTGGTCCGGGAGGATCCCACGTGCCGCGGAGCGGCTGGGCCCGTGAGCCGTGGCCGCTGGGCCTGCGCGTCTGGAGCCTGTGCTCCGCAACGGGAGAGGCCACAACAGTGAGAGGCCCACATACCGCAAAAAAAAAAAAAAAAAAAAAAAAAAAAAATCATTTCCTATTAACACATAATGAATTTTAAGGAACTTTTATGTCACAAAAGAAAACAAAATTTTAAAAAATCTTTTTAAAAATTCACCCAACAAACATTTACCAAGCATGTACTAAAGTCCTAGGCACGATCTCATCTTTTGTGCTGAGAATACACAAAGATGTTGCTCTGCTTTTAAAGAGCTCATATGTCAATAAGCAAAGGTAATTGCTTCAAGATGGTCTACTTCCAAGTTTTAGCAACTTTTTATGTCTAAGGACTTATATTTACAATATTTTAAAATGTAAAATAGGTCTCCTGCAAACTGTTATCTTACTACCAACATTTCAGTTTACAGATATAAGCTATGCGTATAAACACACTGTATTTATATAGATACTTAAAAGTATCTTTTTTTTTTTTTTTTTTTGCGGTACGCGGGCCTCTCACTGTTGTGGCCCCTCCCATTGCGGAGCACAGGATCCGGACACGCAGGCTCAGGGGCCATGGCTCACGGGCCCAGCCACTCCGCGGCATGTGGGATCCTCCTGGACCAGGGCATGAACCCGTGTCCCCTGCATCGGCAGGTGGACTCTCAACCACTGTGCCACCAGGGAAGCCAAAAGTATCTTTTCTTATACCCCATTATGTTATAAAAAGATTTTAGAATTACTCAAAACTAAGTATTTGTTAGTAAGAGTAGCCTTTTTTTTTTTTCTTTCTTTTTTTTTTTTTTTTGGTACGCAGGCCTCTCACTGTTGTGGCCTCTCCCATTGCGGAGCACACGCTCCGCGACCATGGCTCACGGGCCCAGCCGCTCCGCGGCATGTGGGATCCTCCCGGACCAGGGCACGAACCCGTGTCCCCCGCATCGGCAGGCAGACTCTCAACCACTGCGCCACCAGGGAAGCCCAAGAGTAGCCTTTTTATTAATCTTACTCAGGGAAGTTTTTACTTTGAAAGTTTTAATCACAGATTTTTATATATTCTTTTTCAAAAATTCAAAAAAATTGCTTTGTTTCTTACTAATTCTTATATATGAGATATTTTCCCAAAACAAGATATACAAAATAAAATAAGACTGAGGAGAAAGCAGATAAAAAGAATGAGAGGTGGTCCTGAAATTTAAATGTTAAACGAAAGTCAAAGCTATAAAAGAGCCACAGTATGAAACAATCAAGACATTTCAAGAATCTTCCAAGAGACAAGATTTAAGTCTCCATCCTGTTGTATTAATATACATCTGTTTCTCAACCACAGCCCTAAACATTCATGATTCTTTAATAAAAAGAAATCCAGGCATCTTCACCCAGCTACCTCTGATGACCTTTTCCTGTAGTTTAAGAGATACGTATAAGCCTTTTCTACAGACATATTCTTTTTTGGATCAATTCTCCTATAGATCTGTTTCAAGATCCAGTAAATCAAAGGAGGCTAAAGGTCCTCTTGAAATCTGAAAGATATTTTTCTGTGATCTTGACCTTTGTTTAAATATGTAATAGCAAGAAATTTCAAAGATAATAAATTTACTAGCCTGTTCAGGTCCATGGACAAGCTGCTTCTATAAACAGCAGTGCTTAAGCACTTACTATATGTCAGACACCGAGCTTTACATGCTTTGTCTCATCTAATCTTCACAACAACCCAAATTATAGATAAACTGAACCTTAGAGATGTTAAATTTCTTGCTCAAAAATCACACAGCTAAAAAGTAGCAAAGTCAAGGTTGGAACTCAGGTCTATTTCACTTAAGAGCCAGCGTTCTTCACCAGCATAAAATAATATCAACTTCATTTTTCATCCAAGTGATTTTTGAGAAATGATTTCTTTACTCAACTAAAGTCAGCAAATGTCTATTGTTGCTTTTCAAAACTCACTTTTCAGCTGTTACTAGGACCTCTGTTTCCTCCAGCTGTGTTTGTGTCAGATCACCGTCTGTGAGAACAAAGAGAAACATATTAATACTATCAATGTATTGTTTTGTTCTAGGTTGCCTGAGTATAGTCCTTTTACTCTAGGAACAATATTTAAGACATATCTAGTTTAGATAGATGCCTAGTTAAATGGTTCATTCTGGTATCTATGTTTTGATGATCTCCAGAATTAGCAAAAATAAAACACAAACATTTCCAAAGCAACATGCAAGTAATTCAGGCAAAGATAATTTTGGAAGCTGAATTTTAAAAAGGTAAATTTAGAGCTCTTAAAAAAAAGGAATAAGCAAACAACTATATGCTTTTATATAAGAATATTCATCCCTGAGATGTTATCCCTTTAAAAATTTAGTTTTATGTCTTCAGATGGAACACTATTATCAAGAAGACTGCCAAAATGTATTGCAAACACTTACCTTTCTTTTCTACTTTTGGTACCTGCTGTACCTCATACACACAGTTCTGTGAGATACCTAGGTTTGGGGGCCAAATTGGAATAGATAAAATTCTTTGTCCCCGTGAAGACTGTTCCTGGCCAGATACCTAAACAAAATTTCAACAGGTATCTTAGGTGAATAGATTTTAAATAGTTTGTGTACTGAAAAGTTTATTTCTTAGATAAAAGGGAATCCAAGAATGGTAAATATTACCATTTTTTTACCATATTTATTTATAATTTATAATAACTTTTATAATAAATATTACCATATTTATTCATTACATTGATTATTTGTGCTTATAAAATCTTGTTCAAATACAGTTCAGAAAGCACTTATTATTTACATGCAAATGGCAATCTTTTCCTATGCATGTTTTTGTCTAATTTGGAAATCTAAACGATCTGTAGCTTTGGACTAATACTGCTCCTCCTTTTTTACTACCTGCAATATATTTCCTGTTATATAAAACACTAAGAGAGATCAACTCTTATAAAATTTTAAACTATCATTCAAAACTCAGTGGTGGAGAGTTTATTTTGGTTAAATATACCGAAGATGAAATGATCTAAAGTAAGCAAAAGAAAGTACAATGAAAATAAAAACATGGGATAAATTACACTCAGCTAAAGAATTAAAATATTTATCATTGTATAAGGGGAAACTTATATAATAAATAAATACTAAATTACTGTTTTGCCAACTATATTGGCCACACCCAGCATTCAAAATTCTATTCTGCCACCTTGTAAGTAGTTCCTTATTTATGCAGTACTCATGTTTGTCAATGGTTTTACTTTTCTTCTCCTCCCCCATTCTGAATTTTTTACTGCCTGTCAATTCCTCCAAGCAGAATGTTGCCACAAATAGATGGAAAAGGTGAAATTCAATTCAATAAATATAATTACTTATCAGTAGCTGTAGATCATCATCACAGGTTGGTCAAGTGAGAGTACTGACTCATCAAGGTTTTCAAACAGCCCTGTGATGACTATCCTCACTTTACAATGAAGAGAGAGACTAAGTCCACCTCCTAATAATGAGGAAGCAAGCACGTACCTTTCCTATGGCAAGTCCTTCATAATTCAATTTCCCTTCCTTTATAAAACTATACAGTGGAGAACCAGGAACAGAATTAAAGTCACCACACATAACAATGGGGCAGAAGCTGCCATCTTTCTGATGGGCAACACTGGAAATCTCTGCCAGAAGCATTGCCAATTGGGTCAGTTTAATATCACCTCGCCTTGGGTTATACAACAGATGTGTGTTAGCCACACAGATTGCAGGGGAGGCAGTACTTGGGATTTTGGGCTGCAAGAGTAACACTAATCCAACATTGTCTCTGTCCAATAGAGGAACATCACGGCGGTAGAATTCCACTGGGTTCACTGATAAGAGGGAAAATTTGGAATGTTTGAAGCAAATGGCACAGCCATCAGGTTTCCTTCCTGTCCGCATCTTGTATTCACAGTGATAACCTAGAGGAAAGAAAAAAATTTTAAACGAAGATGGCTGGTTTTTTATATATATAAGTATTAGAAGAACTGTGCTTTGCCACACACACACAAAATTATATATATGGTAAAACACCATTCTCCTAATTTTTTGAACAATGTTTGTCAAAGTGTATTCTGCAAAACATTAGTGATGTAGGATGTTAATAAGTGTTAGAATCAAAAAAGTCCGAGACTGGGTCAAATAGATTTTTTTACTGGCAGACTTCAGGGTTACATACGTGTACATTATCACATTCTCATTTCCATCCTAAAAGAAGTCAGAGTCATGACAAAGACAGTGAGGCCTTATAGTAATCTGCCCCCTCACCGCCCCTAACCCCACATCTCTCACCTTTTTGCCTCTAATTCTTCCCGGCCTGCTCCACTCCACACACAGCAGCTTCACCTGCCTTAAGGCACTCCAACCTCAGCGGCTTTCCTTTGCTATCTCCACTACCTGGAAAGCTCTAGCCATGGCTTGTTCCTGCACCTCCTTTGTCTTTACTCAAATGTTACCTTCTCTGATCATTTTGTTTAAAACTGAAACCTGACCCATTTGCTTTTCTCCAGAAAACTACCATTACCTAAGGCACTATTTACTTGTTTGTTCAGTTTATTCTTGGCCTTTCTCCACTAGAATGTATGCTCCCCAAGGGCAGAGATTGTTGCCTGTTTGGCTCACTGCTGTATCCCCACTGCCTAGAACAGTGCATGGTGTACAGTAGGCACTCAAAAAATATCAATATTTGCTGCATGAATGAATGCAAAGTAGGCAGCATTTCTCAAACAGACAACCTGTTTCTAGAGGTATTCATTCACCAAACAGATTTTCAGTTTCTATCCGTTACACACGGTGGACACTGGTATTATATGATGATGAACTAGACATGGTGGTCCCTGATCTCACGGAACTCAGAATCTTAGGGCTCTGGGAGTAGGCAAAGCAACTCCTGGAAAGGACGCTATTAAGAGATCTTTGCATACCTTTCCATCTGAATTAAAATTATGTATTAACACAAAAGGTCCCATTTGATATACCTCAATCTTTTCCTGACCTTTTGAAATGCATATTAAGTTTTTTCAAAATTAAGATATTTGGTCCAAATACACCACACATCTTTGTTATTAGCAAGTTATACTTTAATAACCCATTAAGTAAATCTGGCTAAAGTAAAAGTTACACTGTACCCAATGATTCCAAACTTGGCCTGATCTCTGTTCCATAATGATCTTCTTGCACTTCTTGCAAACAAAGTACCTTAAAAGAAAAAAAATGGCTTGAATTAAAACAAATAAATGGAAATATGAATTTTCTGGTGCTTTTGTCTTTAAAAATAGGTTTCTAAAATTCTAAAAACCTGATGAAAGCTGAAATAAAAAAATTTTTTTTCTTGTAATGTATAGATCTATCAAATTAATGTCTCCAAATTTGATCAGTCCCCAAAACCCTGACCTTTAATCACATGAAACCCTCTTATTATCCAAAACTGGTTATTTACCAAAGGAAATATTTATAATTTATGTTGGAATATTTTTCCTGAATTTACATGTTCATTAGTACTAAATCCTTCTAGTCCTTTTTAAAAAAATTTATTTTATCTTATTTATTTTTGGCTGCACTGAGTCTTCATTGCTGCATGCAGGCTTTTCTCTAGTTGCGGCGAGCAGGGGCTACTCTTCATTGTGGTGCACGGGCTTATTGCTGTGGCTTCTTTTGTTGTGGAGCATGGGCTCTAGGTGCACAGGCTTCAGTTGTTGTGGCACGTGGGCTCAGTAGTTGTGGCTCACGGGCTCTAGAGCACAGGCTCAGTAGTTGTGGTGCACGGGCTCTAGATCAGAGGCTCAGTAGTTGTGGCCACAGGCTTAGTTACTCCGTGGCATGTGGGATCTTCCCAGGCCAGGGCTCAAACCCGTGTCTCCTGCATTGGCAGGCAGATTCTTAATCCACTGGCAGGCAGATTTGCCACCAGGGAAGCCCCTAGTTCTTTCTTAAGAGATAATTTTTCGAATGCTATCACCTAAATAAATTTTTGCACGAATTATTTAAATTTTGAATCAAAGGAAATATTTACTGAATACTTAATATGGTGCCAGTCCCTGTCTCAAAACTGGTTGACACTTAAAACTTTTTGGATCTTATTTGAAACATTATATAATTATTTATATCAACAACCATTAGCAAGTTATTCCTCCAAAGTTATGATACCTTGTTAAAAACTGTTCCATCACTATATTTATTTATTATTTATTTATTTATTTTTGGGCCACACTGTGGCTTGTGGGATCTTAGTTCCCCGACCAAGGCCCTGGCAGTGAAAGTGCAGAGTCCTAACCACTGGGCCGCCAGGGAATTCCCTCATCACTATATTTAATGTCTTCCCTTCTTACCCTACAAACAAAAGGGATAAAACCATTTAGTTCAGAAATGAATCCAACTCTTCCTTATGTGAAGAATTTTGATGATATTTTGTACTTACGTCTGCATCAAAGTGTTTAATTTCTTTCAGAATATTGGGAAACCTAAAACTCCAGTGTAATACTGGCCGCTGGCAGTGTTTATAAAGGTGTGAATTGTCTTCCAATAAATCTTGAGAAAGTATATTATAGGACATCACTGAAAAGTCAAACTTGTTCTCACTGTCTTCACATATGGGGTCATCATTTGTGTCTCCTAGGATCTTCGTTTTTTCTTTATTATGGTTACATATATATTCCCAATGACGTTTTATTGTGCCTGTTAAAATATATTAGATAAAATACAAAGAATTAATAAAAACAGATCACATTTTTCCTGTATATAAGTATTTTCTTGCCTTTTAAACATTCCTATAGGCAATGAACAGAATGTTTTTCCCTAGGAAATGGCAATGTAGTACTTAATAACTAGAAGTTGTCATCAAATTGATTACAAAGGCAGTAAAATGATACACTGACTGCCCAAGAGGTACAAAACAGTTTAAAAGGGTCTAGCAAGTCATTTTGGAGGCTGAGAGCGTGTGTTAATAAAACTGACTATGTTGGGGTCACCGTTTCTCAGTTCCCCACGGTTACGAAGTGGCTCTGCCGCAGACCTGCTCAGCAACTTCATAACCATGATAACATATTTTACATGTCACAGCTGGCCTTTCAATGAGGTGATTTCACATTGTATTTTATCACCTATTAGTATGATAAGATCATCAAATGCTTAACTAAGTTCCAGAAACAATTCATCTGAGAAATCTGGTTTAGACATGAATGAAGGGTATATAATGACAATAAATGGAAGCAGTATTTACTGGAAGAACGCAAACAAAATAAGCAAAAGAAATATTTTTAATGCACACCAAAGCAAAAGCTAAATGTAACACAGTTACAGAATGCTAGTAAATGATAATGCCTGACTGACAAACCGAGCATGCAGCAACCAGGAATGTGTGATAGTTTATATTCTGCAAAGACACCATGTACCCTGATAAAGTGATGAGAAGAGGATCAAATAGCATGAGATTTTGCAATTATAGGCAGTCTCTGACTTAGAAATGACTACTAAAAATATATATATATATATGTGTATCACTATAGATAGACACACACCACTAAGTATGTATGTTTATATATATGTATATATACACAAGACACACACACACCCCCTTTGATCTTGTCTTCCTCACCCCACCATTAAAGAGGATACTCTTACTGCCATGGAAGCCATGAAAAAAAATGTGGAACATTTTAGAGAATCTATAAGCTCAAAAGAAGGGGAAAAACAAGAAATGGGATGAACTTGGGAAACAAAAAGATTTGAAGATGGACTTTTGAGCATGATTCGATGATATGAAAAAAATCTGAGCCCTATAATATCTCCCTTTTCCTGCAAGAAGGTTTTCACTTCACTGGATGACAATCCCTAAAATTTCACCAATTAAAAATTAAATTGAAGAAAAATATTTTAAATATGGGGGAAAAAAGACTAAAGGGAAACATACCACTGTTTTTAAGAGTAATTGTCTCTGAGAGGAAGGATTGTGGTAGATTTTTCCAAATCTTCTACAATGACGGTACATTTACAGTCAGAATATCATCACACTCTAGTGGGGACGGGGAACTGGCTGAGGGCAGTCAAAAGGTACAAGCCTCCAGTTATAAGATGAATAAATACTAGGGATGTGATGTACAACACGAACAATGTAATGAGCACTGCGGTGTGTTCTATAGGAAAACTGTCAAGAGAGTAAATCCTAAGCGTCCTCATCACAGGGGAGAATATTTCTTTACTTTTGTGTCTCTGTGGAATGACGGATGTTCACAAAACTTATTGTGATAATCATTTCATGATGTATGTAAGTCAAATCATTATGCTGTACAACTTAAGCTTATACAGGGCTGGTATGTCAATTATATCTCAATAAAACTGGAAGAAAAAAGTGTCAGTACACTCTATAAAAATGCCAATGAAGTAAAAATTTTAAAATATACTCTGGTAAATTGACTTTAATCAGGTTTCTTCCCTCAAAATCTAAATGCTGATATCTGCTGCACTGAGGGAATAGGAATTTTGACCAGAGGACAGAAGAGGAAGGTAATTTTTATGAATCGTGAGGTCTGGGTGGAACAGGGGAGTTGGAATTATGATACCATGAAGGTACTAAGAGCCTGAGGAGAAAGGTTAAGAAAAAATGGTGGAAGGAAAGAAAACCAAAATAACCAAAAGCATTCAACTATTACATAATTTAGCCTACAGCTTGTCCTATGCCCAGGAAAGAGAAGGAAACTATCCCCTTGCTTATCCTTCACTGAAAATGGAGACTCCTACCCCTAAAGGCCAGAACTAAAGCAAATTATACTGACTCCACACAACTACCCTGAGATTTGTAACATAGCTTCTACGAGGAAAACAGAACTGATCCTTAAGAACTGATTATCTAGAACACAATTCATTCATAAACTGGGGACTGTCTATGGTTTTAGCCACAAATCATTAAGTCTTTATATGTATACGAGATGGAAAGGGTTCTAGTCATACAAACAAAATGTAAGCTACCATCACAAACTTACAGCACTACCCTGATGGCACCACTGCATTAAAATATGAAAGATGAAAGTCTAAAAAAATTATTCATACTTTCTTGTAGAATATGTATATACAAAGGCATATAAAAGCATTAAGATTTGTATAGTCCTGGTAATTAAGAGTCTGTAACCAAATGTTTTTGCAATTCCATTTTTAGAATAACTGAGACCAGCAGATTATCAAATTAATACAGTGGCTTTCAGACTTCTACAGCTTGTATAACCCTTTGGCATTACTTTTCACGTCATGACCATCAGTCCCTGGTATGCTGGGACTGGAGCTGGGATGATGGGGTAAACACATTTTATCCCGACCACATTTAATTTTTTTTTTTTTTTGTGGTACGCCGGCCTCCTCCCTTTGCGGAGCACAGGCCCCAGACACGCAGGCTCAGCGGCCATGTCTCACGGGCCCAGCTGCTCCGCAGCACGTGGGATCTTCCCGGACCGGGGCACGAACCCGCGTGCCCAGCATCAGCAGGCGGACTCTCAACCACTGCGCCACCTGGGAAGCCCCACATTTGCTTTTAATAAACATAAAGAAATGTGTTTGAGTGCTAGGGTTCCCTGGAAGACAATTTGAAAACTACTGAGAGAGTGGATAGTCTTTGGCCTTCACATACTTCACAACATAAATTCACACTGCAAAAGCTTATATACCTTCCATGTCAGGAGCAACAAGGTGATCACAGCAGAGAAGACAGATGAGTCAAAGAAAGTAAGCAATAGGCCTGATCAGGTTTTTAGGGTGCCTAATTAAAAGGTCATAATTGTGTCACACAAATCCTTCAAATACCACTTTAAAGTGATACGCAAGTTAGCAATGCTGTTCTCTTGATTGAAAAGTAGTATTACTGAAATATCAGAAGTCACAAATATGGCTTAACGAAGAGCATTTTCCTTATTCACAATACCTAGGAAGAACGGACATATAAAGAGTCAGGTTGCAATCAAAGTTTATCAGTCTGTAAATGTAATTCCCCATCCATTAAAGGGAAAACACCACCACCAGGATTTTCTGAGTACCTACTATGAAGCCAACAGTGTGTTAGGCACTTTGACATATCTCACTTCATGCCTCCACAGGCTTTCAAGGTAGGCATTATTTTACACTAGGAAACCAAGGAGCAGAGAGGTTCAGTGACCTGTCCAAACCCACACAATTAGTGGCGGAGCAGAATGAGAGCAGGGAGAGGTTCCTAAGCCCATGCTTGTGTCACTACACCACCGCTCCACCTGAGAGCACACCTGATTTATGACAAAAGGCTAGACAGAAGAGATGTGCGTCGTCCTGATGAACAATGAACACGTGAATGAGAAGCTATCTCATGTCATCATACAGCCCTAGATTTCTAAAGTATGTGCTGTCCTTAGGAACCTAACTTTAATGTCTCTAAATACACCTTTTAATCATTCAAACAAAGCTTCGTTTATAAACACAGGTGGTGGTTAAGTGCTATACAAATAGATTTTCACTTTTGAGTGCTTAGAATTTCTACTTAAACGTGTAGTAGAAGTTCTACTTGAAAGAGCACTAACTAATCTAGCTCTGACTTCCAGGTGAGACACTGTGAATGCCATCCTTTGACAAACTTAGGTCAGCTTCCTACACATTAACACTCACACAGCCTATTTTCATATCTTCAGAGGAATGATCTTCACTGAAAACCACAACTCAGTAAGAAAGACAATTCCAAATTTACTTAGACAACTCATGTATACTTTGGAGGCAGGGCTGGGCTGGCAGCACAGAGAGCCTAGTGAATTGTTTAGAGTAAAAAGAATATGAGAAAAATAGAAATAATCAAGACATCTAGAAAAAATTGTCTCAAAGTTGAATAAGATGTGGTTAAAAGATAAGACTTCCCACAGACTCTCGAGATTATGTCTACAGACCCCAGTATGAGAAATATAAATTTAATAAGCTAAAATCGGATTTTGTAAGAAAATAGCTTTCATTTATGATTGTTTCTATTTAAGGAAATTCTTTTGTCTTATACAATGAAGCTAACATTAAAAATGAAAACATGATTTTTTAAAAATAGCTCTGTGGACTCCCAAGCATACATCCACCAATTTCTAAGAAGTCTAAGGACGTTTGTTTCAAAAACACTGAATTTGAAAATTATTCTTAAATTAAACTTAATGTTTTAATCTAGTCCTTCATTGTTTTCCAACTTTAGTCTATACATAGAGCCACTTCTATTTTTACTGGCAGAAATACACAATTAATTGAAGATTTCTTTTTAAAAGTCTTAATTTTAAAAAAGAATTTCCTCTTTCATAACAGAAAACCACTGGCTAAAAATAAAAACCAACACCTCTAAACCCTGCAGGTTTTCTTAAGGATTAAATATGAAAGTTTCAATTACTCTATGGCTTATGTCTATTTCTCCACCAAGATAAATGTCACCTTTACCTTGGTGTTTTCTTCGTTTTGATGAAGGCTCATCTCCCTCAGAGTTCATGATGTAACTAGAGAGATGAATCAAAGATGTCTGGCTCAAGTTGTCAGGTCTCCAGTTCCAGTACTGAAACTGAGTTCTAGACTCAAACAAACAAGGTGGTCTCCAATTTAGTGAAAAATGCCTACTACTGAAGTATGGGTAAGGAGCACGAGAATAATGTCCAGGCCACCTCATACAACTAGAAATATGTCTGTTCCAGCAACACCTTTGCAGATTCTCCCACGGTGCAGTCCAGTCTCTGCCCAGACTCTTCTGGTGGTGGGGTAACATGGGGTATCTAAAAGAAATAAATACACTCCTTGAGGCACCACTTTTTGTTCAGCTGTAGCACACAAAATCTAAATGCTTCCTCAAGGGAAGGTAATGTCTAATATTTAAAATCTGACTTCTAAATCTGTGAAGGATGGGGGGAAAAGCAGCCATTACTTAACTACTAGTGGCAATATCTCAATACTCTCCCTAAACAACTATGAATGGTATTCTAAACACTTAACATAGAATCCACCAACCTCCCGAGAAACACCTGATGCACTTCTAAAAGTCCACACAATTCAACTGTGTTGAATCAATCACCAAACTGTATTCAGAGTAGCTTTCTAGCATCTAATAAAACTCAATGGACAAATAAAATCCACAGCAAACATAATACTTAAATCAAATATAGAACACGTAAGGTGACTACAATTAAAGTGAATCTCTCCAACCTGGGTTTGGAGTAAAAACATGTTTTTGAACATGTTTTTGATACCAAGGTTATATTTTCCAAACATCTTTATACCTAACAAAACAAAAGCCTATCACTACCTCATAAAAGTACCTCTCCTGCTAATCAGTAGGTAGATAATTTATTGTTCCATGCTACTCCCTTTTTTTTTTCTTTTAATTTAAAGCACGCTTCTCCTTGAGGTAAATGAAAGAGAATTACTTACTAGAAATTCACCAACACTCCAAACCCAACAGCATCAATTATCTGATACCAATTATATGATAGGTTATAGCATGAAAAATGTCTCCAAAGTAGTGTTATTATTATTTTGAATAGATATATCGCTCTCAGGCTCTCTTAAGAAACAATGCAACTCAAGCACCACCTTCTTTCTACTACACTATTCTGGCAAAATGCTAGGATTCTGAGAAAAACTTCTATTTTTTCCTCCAGAATTCATTAAAGGTACATTTCCAAGATAGTGTCAATAATGTCCACTTTTATCACCAAAAGAATTTTGCTTAAATTATATTTAACTGTTTTTTTACTTTTATATGTTATATTTGTTTCATTTTAACAGCATTTAAATTTTTAACTGTTACGTAAATTTATTGAGCAGTTTACACATTTTCAAACTGTTCTCTAAACTCAATGTAATTGTAAATCTTTAAAGGCATGAAAAGGGAGGTGTATCTTGCTTTGTGACAACTCTGAAAGCCATAGAGATTTGGGGCTTGCCCATACATTTTCTATCTCAATAAGCTACCGTATTGAAATATAATACTTGTACTACAAAACATTCTCTATATCTGTAGTTACTTATACAGACTTTTTTTTTTTCCTCTTAAAATGATGAGCTCCTTCACGGCCAGAGCCTTCTTATTCATTTTAATCTGGGTCTCTTCCCAAGTGCCTAGCACAGTGCCTGACACACAGCTGGTACTCAGGAAACATTGTTGAACTGAACTGTCCAGTCCCAACACTACAGGAGTTAAAACCAGATCCCCATAACTTATGTAAAAACTAATAGAGTGCTGTGCTTCCCACGTGTGGTACACCAGTCGATTTCGCGTGGTACACATTTAAACTTAAAAATTTTTTATGTCTAAGTATCCATTACAAAATGTATTAGGAAAAAAAATCAGTATACCAAACCAAACCCAAGATCTCACGGATACTGCTTAGGGAGACGCTAACGTGTGCAGCACCTATTGAAGTGCTTTTTAAAAAAGTGAGTCAATTTCAAGAAAAATATCCAGTAAGTAATATAGATGTGGAACGAGAATTTGGTAATAATCGTAAAGGTTGGGATCCCAGTGACTAAAGTTCGAGAGGCACCATCACAACAACAAACCACCCCTCCCTGCAGACCGGCAGCTCCCGGAGGGGGCTGCAGGGTTGGGGAAGGAGGCCGGGGACCCGGAGGCTCAGGCTGGCTCGTAGGTTGGGTTGGGGGAAAAGGGCCGGGACTCTGAGGCCAACCTGGTCCGGAAAGCACGAACCCGGCCCATGGACGACGCGCTCCGCGCCCGGGCCCCGGACCCCGGACCCCGTGGGCCGAGCGCCCCTCCGGCTGCGCGCCGGGTTTACCTATCCCTCAGGGTCTCTGGAGGTCCGTCCTGACGGTACCGCGGCCCGGGCCCTCTTCCTCGTCCAACCCCCACTCCCCACCCCGCCCCGCCCCGGTTAACCCTGGCCGCCCGCCCCCAGGCCGCCCGCCCCTCCCTCCTCCCTCCCGCCACCCAGCTCTACTAACCTGCCTCTCCCCACCACACAGCGGCCGTAGCCCCTCCTCACACAGCGCCACGCTTCCATTTTCCCCCTTTGCGAGCGTCCAATTCCCAGGCCCCGGCCTCAACCTCAACCGCTACAGCCGATTTGGCGGCGTAGAGCACCAAAGGTTCCCCATCACTAGACGTCGGGCCTCTCGGCCGGGGTGCAAAGCATGCTGGGAGGTTCAGTCTTGCCCGCCGCCAAGTCCCCATCTTGCGCTGCGAAAGTCACTGAGTTGCCTCTACGCCAAATTCTGTTCAAGAAGCATGCGCAGAGCTTGTGAAGCAGGGACAGCCATTTCTGAACAGGGCAAAACACCCGACTTACGTCTTAAAGAAACAGAGGAAATAAACTAAGAGCCGAACGGCTTAATTAAGGCTTGTTGGGAGGGTTCACTGCAGTTACTGTTAAAAAGAAAGAAAAAAAAAAATTTAGTGTATTTATATAATGTCCTTGGGAATTTCCAAAGGTGGATGTCCAAAGTGGGGAAATGCCCTTCTCTGAGTTCTGATAGAATTGTGGTACCACGGGTTTTTTTCAATTTATTTTGTGGGAACACGGCCGCAGAGCTCACTTTTGAACGTACGTGTGCGTCGTCTGTGTCCGTCGCTATCAAATTTAGTATAGGACTCTAGATTCTTGGAAAACATTACTTAAGTGGAGAGCCCCTTCAAGAGACACAGAGAGACAGAGAGAACTGAGGAAGAATAAAGTGGAGGGGGAAAGGAATAGTGGAAAGCCTGATGACCGCTTTTATAGGCTGTTTGGGAGAGTAGTGGAGCGATTTCTTGGGAAGGCTTTTTTTTTCCCCCACTTGTGTTAATAAGAAAATCAGATGCATTTGAAAAACACTTTCCCTCCGTATACATATAGTTGATTTCCGTTATTTGTGGTAGTTATTTATAAAGTTGATACCAGCCAGGGTTCTTGGCCTTCCCCCAATCAATAGAAATTTATAGGAGGCCAGATAAGGAATTCAGGCAAGGCTTTATTGGGACCCCTGCTGCAGTAGGGTGAGGGGAAACAAGTAACAGTTTCCCTTGTTTGCTCCTCAAGGTCGGTGGTGACCTGGTTCCTTTTGTGGGGTGGGAGTAGGAGGCTGTGCAGTGGTCGGGCTGGAGGGGCTCAGGTTGTTTGCCCACCCCTTTGTGGTTTTTTTGTTTGTTTGTTTGTTTTTTTCTCGGTACGCGGGCCTCTCACTGTTGTGGCCTCTCCCATTGCGGACGGAGCACAGGCTCCGGGCGCGCAGGCTCAGCGGCCATGGCTCATGGGCCCAGCTGCTCCGCGGCATGTGGGATCTTCCCGGACCGGGGCACAAACCTGTCCGTGTCCCCTGCATCGGCAGGGGGACTCCCAACCACTGTGCCACCAGGGAAGCCCTGCCCACCCCTTTGGTGGTGTTGAGTGCAGCGTGCATGTGCAGTACACGTTTTTTGCTCACTGCTCTTCAGAAGTGGTAGTTGGGTTTTTTTGGTCTTTTTGTATCATGTCCATAATTTGCCCCCACTGCTCAAGCATACACGCAGTTATTATTAGTCCTTTAGAGTTTCTTTGTATTTTGTTGCTCAAGGAGATGTTTGTCCAGGTGCAAGCACGGCAGCAAAGTGTCCCAGGTCCCAGCCTGTCTCAAAGTTACTGCCAACACTGAATTAATAACTACTGAACCATTGCTCCTAAGGTAAATACAGTTAGGTTCCCCCAAGCCACTGGTCACATTTTAGGCACTAAATCAATACATAACCTTGTTTTATATGTGTTTGTTTAAAGACACTTTATTTACTATATATTTTTGATTCAGTAACATTGAATTCATCACCAATAGCACGAATTCATACCTGAGTGAAGCATATATAACACATGTATTTTCTCCATAAGGTACATCAAGGACTCTAGGAACAATAGACAGCATTTCAGCACTACCTTTGGGGGCCATTTAAAAAATATTTTATTTCTTTTCTTTTATTTCATTTCATTTCATTTCATTTTCATGGCTGCACCCCACAGCTGTGGGGTCTTAGTTCCTGAACCAGGCATTGAACCAGGGCCCTGGAAGTGAAAATGCAGAGTCCTAACTACTGTACTGCCAGGGAATTCCCTGGGGGCCATTTTAAACAAGAAAATCCCTAAGAAAAAAGGCACAAAAATTTGAAAAATGTGGCACTAAATAGACCGTGAAGAGGACACTTGTTTATGATGTGAGAGTTGAAACAAGAAGGCAGCACTTTGCTTCCCCAGACCTCTCCTGGGAACATGCACGTTAGGCAACCACATTTTTTGCCACTCTGCACATGTCCATGAATGACTGCAAAAGCACTGCAAATATTGATGGTGGACAGACCACACCTAAGCCACCCCTCGGGCCCAAGCCCTGGACCCACCCCTACCCTCACCCTGTATAGAGAACCAGCTTGCCTCCCCTACTCGGGGAACAAGCAAGGGAACCTATCACTTGTTTTTGCTTGTTTTGCTTGTTTTTCCCTCGTGCTGCAGCAGGAGCCCCAATAAAACCTTGCCTGAATTTCCTGTCTGGCCTCTTATCAATTTCTATTGATTAGGGAGGCCAAGAACCGTGGTGGGTAACAGTATGATTTTACTTTTTTTTTTTTTTTTTTTTTTTGAGATTTATCCTATGACAGTTTTTTTTTTTTTTTTCTTCGGTACGCGGGCCTCTCACTGTTGTGGCTGTTAGACCTGAACGGTCTCCGAGGGATCCCAGCTCGCCCAAGAACCGCCAAGAGTCGAGAGTCGCTGCAACACGCAAGAGGTTTATTAGGAGCCGGTGCACCGGGGTTCCTTGGTCCTCACGCAGGAGGCCGAAGAGGAACCCCCCCAAGCGGAATCACATACATTTTATAGCTTTCATTTTTCATTATGCAAAGTGTGGATATATCAAGGTTTTTTTTTTTCTCATTGGTTTGTTTGTTCCGGACCGGAGTGGGGACTTGGCTCTAGTTCCTTGATTGGTTGGCTGTCGGATGCCTACTTTACATTTACCGGAGTGGGGTCTTGGCTCTAGTTCCTTGATTGGTTAGCTGTCGGATGCCTACTTTACATTTTCGTGTTTTTGTGGTGGGGGGTTGAGTCACATGAGTTATGGTTGGCTAGGGCGACCTTTAAACTCTGGCTTAATCATTCTTATCACCCGCCATACTGGTTTGCTCGAGGTCTCATCCCCGCCATACTTGTTTGCTCGGAACGGTTTCTGCCCAGGGGGGACATTCCAGTATCTTATTGCCAGCCGAAAAAGCTTAAAGCTCAAAAGTATCGATAGGGAAGTAGGGGTGTAAGTATAGTTAAGGCCCTACATTGGATTGCTAAATCCAGGTACTTCTTTTCTTGCTCCCAGAGGTGAATCTGAAGCACAGTAGAATTCTTTAGGTCTCTGTTTTCCTCATGTAAATTTTCTCCTCCACCAATTTTTGGGGGCTTATATGTGGCCAATAAATTATTTCCCCTTCATGGCAGCAAGGATCAGGAATTTGGTTGTATGGTCTGACCGCACTGGTGGGCTCTGTAAAAGGATTAATGATTTATAGAGATCTATTTTCCATTGAATGAGAGACAACAGAGAATCTGGTTTGTTGGTTTCGTTTGTTTTTTTGTCTATTTTCAGTTCAAGAATTTTTTGTCTACTGGGAAGAATAACTCTTTGATATCTAGACTAGTGAATTTTTATGTTTTACATTTCTTTGTTTACTCTTGACCCATGGCTGAAATTGTAAAATCAAAGCCATGAACTCTCCATATGCCTGTGTGTCTATGTGTCTGTTATTTCGAAAGGACTTTACCTCTCATTTTGTGAGTATGAGATGTCTTACATCTGGATGGTACTAATAAATTAAATTATAAAGTTTATTAAAGGAGCTCTGTTCTGATTGGTTTATAAAGGTAAATAAACACATAAATTTAACTTCTAAAATTATCTGAAAACAAAGACACAGAAATACTTTAATGTGATACGCTTAAAAGAAAAATATATTATTCTTACAGAAACTAACTCAGAAATGTTTTAAGAATCCAAGTTCAAATAATTAAGGTCAATCTCTAGTGAACAGGTGATTTCTTTTTTGAAATAGTTTAATGGTAATAAGAAATGGGTGGGGTGAGACACTGATTGATATCTCAAAATACCATTCCATGGTAATTGCATAGATAGCCAGGGGCTGAGGCAGTGAAGAAGAATGGTCAGGAATGCTTCAGGGTTCAAGTTCTCTACTAAAGGGAAACTGAATATTTCTGGCAAGCATACAGAGATTCATCTGCTGCTAAGGGGACTGCTTAAAAGCTTAGGAACTTGAATCAGCTGGGCGGAGGTGTGAGTAGATAATATGGTAATAAGTGTGAGTTAAACCTCTCCCAGAGGCTCTGATGTTTGAAAGAAAAGGGAAGTACTTCGGAGTCCAGATTCTGTGACATGAGGACTCTCAAGAATTCATTGCCTACTGGGAAGGAGTACAGCTCTTTAATAACTGGACGGGTGAGTTTCTGTGTGTCTGTGTTTACTCTTGAACCATGGAAGTTGTTCTTGCTGCCAAAAACTAAAGTAGCTAAGACTCCCTCTCCCTTCCACAGAACTGCCAGGGCTGATTATGGAGCAGAGAGGAGGATGGAGAGGTGCAGTGTCATGAAGTCAGAGACTGTCTCTCCTCTCAAGGAATAAGTCACTAGTGGAGGCACTTTTCAGAGTGTGACAGAGGTACAGAGAACCTCATTAAGGAATTAAGGGCTCTACAACTAGACATAGAGATGACTAGAGCTATGGAAATGTGGCAGAAGATAAAATAATACTCAAAAATATGAATTTTGTAATGCCATTTGCAGCAATAATGGATGGACCTAGAGATTGTCATACTATGTGAAGTAAGCCAGACAAAAACAAATATATGATATCACTTATATGTGGAATCTAAAAAAATGGTACAAATGAACTTATTTACAAAACAGAAACAGAGTCACAGCTGTAGAAAACAATCTTATGGTTACCAGGGGGAGGGGATAAATTCGGAAATTGGGATTGATATATACACACTACTATATATAAAATAGATAACTAATAAGGCCCTACTGTATAGCACAGGGAACTCTATTCAATACTCTGTAATTACCTATATGGGAAAATAATCTGAAAAAGAGTGGAGATATATATATATATATATATATATATATATATATATATATATATATATATATAACTGATTCACTTTGCTGTACAGAAACTAACACAACATTATAAATCAACTATATGCTAATAAAAATGTTTTTAAAAATATGAGTTTTGAACAATAGCAAAGAGACTTAGAATTATCTGAAAATTGTTTTCAAATCCCTGAGCAGGGGCTTGACCATTTCAGCTGTCTAGTCAAGGATGTCCAGACTGGATTAGCAAACAAGACAGAGTCAGGATTATGAGAGAAGAAAAATACAGAACAGACTGAAAGAGAAACATTACACATCTGGAGAAGACCTTCACTAGTTTCTAGAGGACAGGAGGAATCAGAAATTTATACCATATTGGTCAAAAGGCACAAACTTTCGGTTATAAGATGAATAAATTCTGAGGCCTAAAGTATAGCATAGTGACTATAGTTAATAAAAAGGTATACCTGAAATTTGCTAAGTATTCTCACCCTACACACACACAAAATGGTAACTAAGTGAGGAGATGGATAGTATATGTTAATTAACTTGTGATAATGGTTTCAAAATGTTTATATACATCAAAACATGTTGCACACCTTGATATGTACAATTTTTGTCAGTCATACCTCCATTTAACGCCATTACAAGAGTGTAGCACTTGTAGTTTGTTAAGTTCCAATTTAAATAATCTTTCCAGATATTATTATTGTTATATTCCTATACCAGGTGGGCTCCAATGACATTTGCAGTTAAAGTTCATTCACTCTTTCATTTTTTCATTTATCCCAACACCCAGCTTAAGAAATAAAGTATTAAAAATGTGGTTGAGGGGCTTCCCTGGTGGCGCAGTGGTTGAGAGTCCGCCTGCCGATGCAGGGGACGAGGGTTCGTGCCCCGGTCCGGGAAGATCCCACGTGCCGCGGAGCGGCTGGGCCCGTGAGCCATGGCTGCTGAGCCTGCGCGGCTGGAGCCTGTGCTCCGTAACGGGAGAGGCCACAGCAGTGAGAGGCCGGCGTACCGCAAAAAAAAAAAAAAAAAAAAAAAAAAAAAAAATGTGGTTGAAGCCTCTTGGCACTTCACCCACAAGTCCTTCATCTCCCCAGATATAACTACTGTCCTGATTTCCATTCCCATATATGCTGTTATATTTTTCTGTATAATAAGTATTCCAAACATTATATAATGGTTTATGTAACATATTTTAAAACTATATCTAAATGGCACACTCTGTATCTTTCTGCAACTTGCTTTTAAAACTCAACATTATATTTTAAGATTTATCCATGTTTATCCCTCTAATTCTGGTTCATTCATTTTTCAATACTGTACATTATTCCAACTACAAGTCACAGTTTATTAATCTTTTATTCTGTTGATATATATTTAATGCTGTTTACTGTTTTTGCTATTATTACTAATGCTATAATTACTAATAAATGTTCTTATATGTCTCCCTGTTCACACCTGTGATGTTTCTTTACATGTTCCCAGGGGTGGAATTGTGCTGATGGTAGGAAATACATCCTCATCTTCACTACATATTGACAAATTGCTCTCCAAAGTGGTTGTACTTTCACTTGGCATGTATAAAAATTTCTATTGCTCCAGATACTAATTTCATTTGTATTCCTAACAAAATTTCTAATAAGAATTTTGTTATCTCTATCCTTTTCATGATTAAGACAAGAACTTTAGCAGACTTTTTCATTAAACATTGCTGCCCATATTTCTTGATTTTTTTTTTTGTTCCCTCAACACTAGTTTTTTAATAGTAACACCAACATATTTATAACAACTTCTTTGCCTCTTTGTTATTGTTAAAAATCAAAATTCAACTGAGGAAATTTGAAGATCTAACTGGCTTTATTCGAGGATTCATGAATCAGGCAGCATCCCATCAAACAGACAGAAAGGAGCTCTGAGGAGCTGTACCAAATGGACCCCTTTTGGAGGCAGAAAGGGATGAGAAAAGGAAGTTTCTAGCAAAGAGTGGGTTGTTTCAGGCAAGGTCACCTGCCTTTGGGGGACAGAAGGGTTCTATTGGGCAGACTACCTTGCTAGTGCTGACCAGGTAATTTCAGATTCACTGGTTAAAGTTTACATTCCTGGGAGAGGCTGAAACTGCAATTAGGTTAGGTATTAAGTCTTGATTTGCTGATGTGGGGCTTAGAACAAGAGAATCCATTTTGGGCCCGTTGTGTCTATTTTAAACATTGTTTCTCTTTTTAGCAAATGTCTATGGGTGATAAAATCTTTTTGTTTTTGTGTCACTGATAAAATCTTCATTTTAGGTTTCTCTGTGAGTGACACTTAGTTACCAAACTGTGTTTTATTTGCCTCCATTTTCCCCCAAGTAATCCCAGACCAGAATCAGGTCTTATATTGGTGGTTTAAGCTTATCTAGCTATGCTATTAAGAAACACTGCAGATCCAGGCTTTGAGCTAGTGGACCACTTGACCAGGTCCGGGATATGAAACTGTCACCTTTCTCCTGCCTACCTCCTAGCCACTGTCACGGCTCTGGAAGCAGTCATTGCAGCGCTTTTCAACCTTTTTTCATAGGTGCCGAAGCCCCTAGTTTCAGCAGTGAGACTGCATCCATCTCTTGTCTTTCATGGGAGGACTTTTGGTCCATGTTAACAAGCAGGAGCAAAATTCTTAGACGGAGAACGCTGCAGGCCTCAACTTTGGTGTTTCTGGGCCTCAGAGAGGTTTACATTGGTTCCGAACATGGTAGTTTGTTTGTTTGTTTGTTTCTTGGCTTTGTTTTGTTTGTTAATTTCTGTTTTTATATTTTATCTCTCATTGCTATGTGTTGGAGCAGAGGACATTTCAATGCAAGAACTTATATCTTAGCTGGAAGTACAAACATATTGTTTTATGTAATATCAGAAACAATTTCTTTATAAGCTCAAAGTGTATGCCTCCAGAATCATGAGGACATTGATAATCAGTGTAGCACAGGAAATGGAAAGACTTGTAAGTGTCAAATAAACCTGGGATTTAACAGACCTGACACTTCCAGATGTGGCATGGGGCAAATGTATCACCTCTTTGATTACAGTTAGCTCATCTCTAAAAGGGGATAATAATACTTATGAAATATTGTGAGGATTAAATAAAATGATAGCTGTGAAGTATCTGTTATAAGACACAGGCAGAAATGTTTATTTTGCATCAACTTTGTATGCAAAACAAACTGGAACATAAACTTGGTTAAATGAACTACATATACAGAGTAGATAATACACATATAACAGAGCTTTATGCAGATACTTTGGGAAACAGTACAGAGGAAATTAAACACAGAAGATTAAAATGTTATAAAATCAAATGAAAAGTAATATAGTATAAATTCAATACATAAGGTATCCACCTGATACTCTCAGGTTTTTTAAGGCAAGGATGGGTATACTAATGTATAATAACCTATTTTGGGACTTCCCTGGTGGTCCAGTGGTTAAGAATACGCCTGCCAATGCAGGGGACACGGGTTCGACCCCTGGTCCGGGATGATCCCACATGCCACGGAGCAACCAAGGCCGTGCGCCACAACTGAGCCAGGGCTCTAGAGCCTGTGAGCCACAACTACTGAGCCCACGTGCCACAACTACTGAGCCTGCATGCCACAATTACTGAAGCCTGCACGCCTAGAGCCCAAGCTCTGCAACAAGAGAAGCCACTGCAACGAGAAGCCCTCGCACCACAATGAAGAGTAGCCCCTACTCTCCACAACTAGAGAAAGCTCACGCACAGCAACGAAGACCCAACACGGCCAAAAATAAATAAATAAAAAATAAAAATAAATTAATTATAAATTTTTTTTTATAATAACCTATTTTGAACTATTGATGATATAAATGTGTCCAATTCTTCAAGAAAACTTGTATCCTTTGTTAAAAAAATCCCCTCCCAATTCATGAAGTTACATAGTCATATATACATGTATATAACATTTATATATTAACATGGGGTATAAAAATTATTTTTGCCCTTTTGCGCTTAAAAAACAAGATTTGGCAATATGTGGATTGCAAGGAAAAGCTAAAAAATAAAGATGAAAATCCAAATAAAGTTGAAATTTGTCTTTCAACTCCCACACATGTTCTTATACTTCACTCTCAACCTCCAAATTCTGGAACATGTTTCAGTATAGCCTACCAACTCTTAATAAAAATATCTCGGGTTGTCATGGTGACATAATTCTCTCCCCTGCAGAACCTTGTAGTCTGGTACAGTGGCTTCCTAACTCTTTATGGTTATGAAATCTCACCTTTCTTTTTTTCATGCTGTTTCTAATTTTTTCCAGCCTAAGTTATATCTGACCTGCCAGAGTGGTGGCATATTAAAGATTTAATTTGGAGCAGGCCAGATGTCACAAATGGTCTCACAATATCCAGTAACTTGGACTGGAAAGCTGATGGAATTCTCCATAACGATATGTTCTGCAGTGGTCCTTGACGAAAACTTTACAGCATTCAGCCCTTGCTAGAATTTCTCATTTCTTTCCTAACCTGTAAAGTGAGTCCCTATAGTGCAGATACTTGTGAATGTTATGGAGTTGAACTCAGCTCTGACAGATGACCTTGCTGCCTGGCTTGGTCTGTTTGTGGGCTCCTACAGCTATCTTTCTGGGATGCTATGAAAGAGCAAGGACAGATCTCAGCAGGGGTTCCTTGGACACAGAGAAGAAGGAAGAGGCTGAGAAATGGAACAGCAGAGGAGAGCATGAGGCAGCTACCTGTAAGAAAAAGCAAAAATGCCCTTTGTGGTTGTCTGATACCCATTTAAGGACAGAAACTGTGTCTTTTGTTTGTCTAAATAATGAGTAAATAAATGGACATTTTATGGTATTTTACCAAGTATTTTGACTCTGCCATGCCCAAACTAGATATTTAGCTGAAAGCAGTATGTGCCTTTAATGAAGGCTAACGTCAAGGTGTAAGTTGTTTCACATTATTCTCTTTAATTAATCTTTAGTTCATAGTTTTCTAAACTTGGGAGGTTTGGGATCCTAGAGGTCAAAAATATTTAATAGAATCTTTGAATTATTACAATATTTTGAAAAATCTAATAGAAACTGAAGAAAAGTCTACAACAAGGTAGCAAAGCTTTGCCAAAACCTCAAGTTTCTTTTAGTGTTAGTGTTAGTTTCTGTTGTACAAAAAACTGAATCAGCCATATGCATATACACGTCCCTATATCCCCTCCCTCTTGAGCCTCCCTCCAATCCTCCCTATCCCACCTCTCTATGTCATCGCAAAGCACTGGGGTGATCTCCCTGTGCTATGCTGCTGCTTCCCACTAGCTATCTTTTTTACATTCAGTAGAGTATATATGTCGATGCTACTCTCACTTCGCCCCAGCTTCCCCCTCCCCTGCCGTGTCCTCAAGTCCATTCTCTATGTCTACATCTTTATTCCTGCCCTGCAACTAGGTTCATCAGTACCATTTTTTTAAGATTCCATATATATGTGTTAGCATATGGTATTTGTTTTTCTCTTTCTGACTTACTTCACTCTGTATGACAGACTCTAGGTCCATTCACCTCACTACAAATAACTCAATTTCGTTTCTTTTTATGGCTGAGTAATATTCCATTGTATATATGTGCCACATCTTCTTTATCCATTCATCTGTCAATGGACACTTAGCTTGCTTCCATGTCCTGGCTATTGTAAATAGAGCTGCAATGAACATTGTGGTACATGACTCTTTTTGAATTATAGTTTTCTCAGGGTATAAGCCCAGTAGTGGGATTGCTGGGTCATATGGTAGTTCTATTTTTAGTTTTTTAAGGAACCTCCATACTGTTTTCCATAGTGGTTGTATCAATTTACATTCCCACCAACAGTGCAGGAGGGTTCCCTTTTCACTGCACCCTTTCCAGCATCTGTTCCTTCTAGATTTTTTGATAATGGCCATTCTGACTGGCATGAGGTGATACCTCATTGTAGTTCTGATTTGCATTTCTCTAATAATTAGTGATGTTGAGCATCTTTTCATGTACCTCTTGGCCATCTGTATGTCTTCCTTGGTGAAATGTTTATTTAGGTCTTCTGCCCATTTTTTAACTGGATTGTTTGGTTTTTTTTATATTGAGCTCCATGAGCTGTTTGTATATTTTGGAGATTAATCCTTTGTCTGTTGTTTCATTTGCAAATATTTTCTCCCATTCTGAGGGTTGTCTTTTTGTCTTGTTTATGGCTTCCTTTGCTGTGCAAAACCTTTTACGTTTCATTAGGTCCCATTTGTTTTTGTTTTTATTTCTGTTACTCTGGGAGGTGGGTCAAAAAAGATCTTGTTGTGGTTTATGTCAAAGAGTGTTTCTCCTATGTTTTCCTCTAAGAATTTTATAGTGTCTGGTCTTACATTTAAGTCTTTAGTCCATTTTGAGTTCATTTTTGTGTATGGTGTTAGGTAGTGTTCTAATTTCATTCCTTTACATGTAGCTGTCCAGTTTTCCCAGCACTACTTATAGAGGAGGCTGTCTTTTCTCCATTGTATGTTCTTGCCTCCTTTGTTGTAAATTAGGTGCCCATAAATGTGTGGATTTATCTCTGGGCATTCTATCTGGTACCATTGATCTATATTTCTGTTTTTGTTCCAGTACCATACTGCCTTGATTACTGTAGCTTTGTGGTATAGTTTGAAGTCAGGGAGCCTGATTCCTCCAACTCTGTTTTTCTTTCTGAAGATTTCTTTGGTTATTCGGGGTCTTTTGTGTTTCCATACAAATTGTAAATTTTTTTGTTCTAGTTCTGTGAAAAATGCCATTGGTAATTTGATGGGGATTGCACTGAATCTGTAGATTGCTTTGGGTAGTATACTCATTTTCACAATGTTGATTCTTCCAATCTAAGAACATGGTATATCTCTCCATCTTTTTGTATCATCTTTAATTTCTTTCATCAGTGTCTTATAGTTTTCTGCATACAGGTCTTTTGTCTCCTTAGGTAGGTTTATTCCTAGGTATTTTATTCTTTTTGTTGCAGTGGTAAATGCGAGTGTTTCCTTTATTTCTCTTTCTGATTTTTTGTTGTTGGTGTATAGGAATGCCAGAGATTTCTGTGCATTAATTGTGTATCCTGCAACCTTACCAAATTCATTGATTAGTTCTAGTAGTTTTCTGGTGGCATCAGTCAGTTGTGATTTCTCCTTTTTCATTTCTAATTTTATTGTTTTGCATCCTCTCACTTTTTTTCTTGATGAGTCTGGCTAAGGGTTTATCAGTTTTGTTTATCTTCTCAAAGAACCAGCTTTTAGTTTTATCGATCTTTGCTACTGTTTTCTTTGTTTCTATTTCATTTATTTCTGCTCTGATTTTTATGAGTTCTTTCCTTCTACTAACTTTGGGTTTTCTTTGTTCTTCTTTCTCTAGTTTTTTAAAAAAATGTATTAATTTTTGGCTGCATTGGGTCTTCCTTGATGCATGCAGGCTTTCTCTAGTTTTGGTGAGTGGGGACTACTCTTCCTTGTGGTGCGCCGGCTACTCATTGCGGTGGCTTCTCTTGTTGCGGAGCATGGGCTCTAGGCACGCAAGCTTCAGTAGTTGTGGCATGTGGGCTCTAGAGCGCACGCTCAGTAGTTGTGGCACACAGGCTTAGTTGCTCCACGGCATGTGGGATCTTCCTGGACCAGGGTTTGAACCCATGTCCCCTGCATTGCCAGGCGGATCCTTAACCACTGCGCCACCAGGGAAGCCCTCTCTAGTTGTTTTAAGTGTAGGGTTTGATTGTTTATTTGAGATTTTTCTTGTTTCTTGTGATGAGATTGAATTGCTATAAACCTCCCTCTTAAAAGTCCTTTTGCTGTGTACCATAGGTTTTGGGTCGTTGTGTTCTCATAGTCATTTATTGCTACGTACTTTTTAATTTCTTCTTTGATTTCTTCAGTGATCTCTTGGTTATTTAGTAGCACACTGTTTAGCCTCCATGTATTTGTGTTTTTTACAGTTTTTTTCCTGTAATTGATTTCCAGTCTTATAGTATTCTGGTCAGAAAAGATGCATGATATGATTTCAATTTTCTTAAATTTTCCGAGGCTTGATTTGCGACCCAAGATATGATCTATCCTGGAGAATGTTCCATGTGCACTTGAGAAGAAAGTGTATTCTGCCACTTTTGGGTGGAATGTTCTATAAATATCTATTAAATCTATCTGGTCTATTGTGTCATTTAAAGCTTGTGTTTCCTTATTTATTTTCTGTTTGGATGATCTGTCCACTGATGTAAGTGGGGTGTTATAAAGTCCCCTACTATTATTGTGTTACTATCGATTTCTCCTTTCATGGCTGTTAGCATTTGCCTTATGTATTGAGGTGCTCCTATGGGTACATTTTTTATTACATTCTGGTCAGATGCTCAGATCAGTATAAGTCGATGATTTTGGCAAGAAGATAAATAATTATAACTTAATATATTTAATTGGATTGGCAGGAAAAAATCTTTAGAGCCCGGGAGTTAAAGCCCTCAGAAGCTCTTATCTTCTAGCTTAACTCTGAAGCTCTTATCTTCTAGCCACTGCAACAAATACCGGGGTACAAATACAATACAGAGGAAGAACAGCCCCTGCCTTTAAGGAGCATGAGGGAACTCCTGCAATGATGTCTGTGGTGATGGTTACACAATTATAGACATTTGTCAAAACTAAACAAACTATACACTTAAAATTGGTGAATTTTGCTGTATATAAATTATGTCTCAATATAAACAACATAAAGTCATAAGGCAACACTGCCTTTTAATAATAAAAGCATACCTTTTTCTTTCTATATTCATGGAAAGAATACAGGCAAGAATTACCATTCATTTAATATTGTTGAGAAATCTATATTACATTATGAGGATTTTGTAAACTTAGCATGATGAAACAACCAAAAAACACTGCTAACGGTTCTTTCATATCTGTGTCTCCTTTAACTAAAGGCTGAAAGGAATTCTACAAGAGAATTTTCCAGTCCTGAACAGAACTTCTTATTCTAGATGAAAATTAATAAGCAACACAGAGTTTAACTAGGAAATCTGTTAGCAAGTTTGTAGCTGGCCATAAGGTTATCTAAGCCTGTCAGATTCCAGAGAATTGAAAAAAAAAGTATAAAGGAGATTTAAGAACATGAAACAGCTCTTATGCTACTCAAAATTTAGCAATGGTACTCCACATGATTCTAATTCTACTCCTACATAAAGAACCCTGCAAGGATCAAGAATATAGAGATTGTTCCTTAAATCTAGAAGTCAGTCAGTAATAGGAAATGTAAAGAAGACTGCCTTTAAGGAGTTCACGGTGTAGTGGGATAAAAACATGTCAGCCCTAAATTAACCCACACAACATATCACTACCCTGCAATAGGTGTGTAGTACAGATGAAGAATAGAGATGTGGTAGCAAAGAAGAAGAAGCATCTACTACTTGAAAAGGAAGATAGTTACTGTGAAAGAGGGCTTCAGAAAATCATTAGTCCTTGAGTGAGTTGATTCCTGAAGGCTGGTTGGGAGTGGTGGGGATTTCAAGAGAAACAAATGGTTTGAAGATCTGGAGGTGTGAAATTGCAAAGGATTTGGTTGAAACCCAGAGAAATGAAACTGACAGGTGAGCAGGGACCAGACATGATGGATCCTAAAAATCTATGACAGAGAAATTATGACAGTAAGACCCACTGAAGAATTTTACAGAGGAGTGACATAATGCCATAGCTTTTAAAATGCATGATTTTAATGGGAATATGAAAGGTGGATTGGAAGGGACTAGGGAAACCAGGGGACTTTTACTTCCTTAAATTTTTTTTTAACTTATTGATTGGGGTACAACATACATACAGTAAAGTGAATAAATTGTAAATGTTTAGTTTGGTAAGTGTTTTCATATGTATACACTTATATAACTACTAACCACCAGATCATGGCCCTTTCCAGCATCCCAGAAGAGTTTCTCACGTGGTTCTCAGGCAATACCCATTGTACCTTGCACCTCCCATCCCCGTCGTCTTTGGATAGCCACTGTTCTGACTTCTATCACTATAGATTAGCTTTAACTCTTTTTGAACTTAATATCAATGGAATCATAGAGTATGTACATTATCTTATGTCTGACTTCTATGCTGAACATTATGTGCATAAGATTCATCCTTTTTTTTTAAGAGAATAACTCTTTTAAAAATTATTTATTTATTTATTTGGCTGCGCAGTGTCTTAGCTGTGGCATGTGGGATCTTCATTGCCATGTGTGAGATCTTTGTTGTGACATGCAGGGTCTTTTTAGTTGTGGCATGTGTGATCTTTAGCTGTGGCATGCAGGCTCTTAGTTGCAGTATGCGGGATCTAGCTCCTTAGCCAGGGATCGAACCTGGGACCCCTGCATTGGGAGCATGGAGTCTTAACCACTGGACTACCGGGGAATTCCCAGATTTATCCTTTTTGATTCATGTAGCAGGAGTTAATTTTTAAAAAACTTTAGTATATGGCATAAGGTAGGGATCCAAATTCATTCTCCTGCATGTGGATATCTAGTTTTTCCAGCACTACTTGTTGAAAAGACTATCTACTACCCCTCCCCACCCTCCTCCACCCTCTCAGCCATTGAATGGTCTTTGGATCATTGTTGAAAATCACTTGACTATAAATGTATGGATTTATTTCTGAACTCTCAAATCCATGCCATTTGTCTATATGTTTACCCTTATGTCACGACCACACTCTTTTGATTACTGTAGCTTTGTAGTAAAATTTGAAATCAGGAAGTGAATCCTTTTTTTTTTCAAGATTGTTTTGGCCATTCAGCATCCCTTGCATTTCCAAATGAATTTTAGGAACAGTTTGACCATTTCCGAAAACAGAAAAAACAAAAACCAAGCAGTCAGAATTTTAATGGGGATAATACTGAATCTGTAGATAAATTTGGGGAGTATTGCCATCTTAACAATATTCTAATCCGTGAACATGGGATGACTTTTTACTTATTTAGGTATGCTTTAATTTCTCTCTACGAGGTTTTTAGAGTTTTCAGTGTACAAGTCTTAAATTTCCTTGTTTCAATTTATTCTCAAATATTTTATTGTTTTTGATGGTACTGTAAATGGAATTATTTTCTTAATTTTATTTTCAGATTGTTTATTGCTAGTGTATAGAAATAAAATTGATTTTTCTGTGCTGATCTTATTTCCTGCAATTACAGTTTTATTGCATTTGTGTGTATTTAGAATTTTCTGTATATGAGATCATGTCACCTGCAAAAAAAAGTTTTACTTCTGCCTTTCTACTCTGGATGCTTTTTATTTCTTGTCTCATTGTCTTGGCTAGAACTTCCAGTACTATGTTGAATAGATGTGGAAAGAGTGTACCTCTTTGTCTTGTTGCTGATCTTAGGGAGAAAACTTTCAGTCTTTCACCACTGAGTATGATGTTAGCTGTGATTTTTTCATCCATACCATTTATCAGGTTGAGGAAATTCTATTTTGTTCCTACTTTGTTTTGCGTTTATCACAAAAGGGTGTTGGATTTTGTCAAATGCTTTTTCTGTATATATCTATTGAGATAATCATGTGTTTTCCCCCTTTATTTCATTAATATGGTGTATTACATTCATTTATTTTCATATGTTGAACCAACCTTGCATTTGGGGGATAAATCCCACTTAGTCATGTTATTTAATCCTTTTAATACACTGTGGGATTTGGTTTGCTAATATTTAGTTGAAGATGTTTCCATATATTCTTAAGAGATTTTGGACTGCAGTTTTCTTATTTTGGTATGTCTTTGTCTGGCTTTGATACTCAGTTAATACTGGCTTCATAAAATGAGTCATTGTTTTCTCATCTATTTTTTTGGAAGAATTTGAGAAAGATTGTTGTTAATTTTTCTTTAAATATTTGGTAGAATTCACCAGTGAAGCCATCTGATCCTGGGCTTTTTATTTGTTCAAGTTTTAAAATTACTGATTCAATATTTTTATTCATTATGTGTCTATTCACATTTTCTGTTGCTTCTTGATCCAGTTTTGGTTGGACATTTTTTGTTTTGTTTTTTAGCTCTTTGAACATATTTAAAATAGTTTATTTACATTTGGACTTCCTCATGGACTTGGTTTTTATTGATTTCTTTTTTCACTGTGTAGGGGCCATACTTTCTTATTTTTTAGGATGCCTCATAATTTTTTGTTGAAAACTGGACTTTTTGAGTATCATAATGTGACAACTCTGAAAACCAGATTCTCTTCCATCTTCAGAGTTTATTGTTACTGTTTGTAGTAGCTGTTGTTTAGTACATTTTCTGAACTGTTTTGTAAAGTCTGTTAGTTGTTGTGTGTGGCCACTGAAGTCTCTGTTCTGTTAGCTTAGTGGTCAGCTAATGACTGGACAGAGATTTTCTTATATGCCTGGAGATTTAAAAAAACTGATTTGGGACTTTCCTGGTAGTCCAGTGGTTAAGACTCCACGCTTCCACTGTGAGGGGTACAGGTTTAATCTCTGGTCAGGGAACTAAGATCCCAAGCATGGCCAAAAAAAAAAAATTAAAAATACCATTTATTTTAAAAAAATCATTTATTGTCCATCTGTTTTATCAGTTACTGAGAGAGGAGTGTTAATGTCTTAACTACTATCATGGATTTGTCTTTTTCTTCTTTTAGTTCTACTGGTTTTTGCTTTATACATTTTTAAATTCTTTGACTAGGCACATGCACATTTAAAATCGTCATACATTCTTGATGAATTCGTCGACTGAAAGAAAAATGCACAACATAAAACTTGTGAGTTAAGTTTTATTCAGGACCTTACTGAGGACTATTGACTGGGAGAGAACCTCTAGGATACCTGTGAGGAACTGCTCCAAAGAGGTAACAGACGACCCAGGATATACATAAGTTTCTTTTGCTGGGAAAAACATGACGTCATGCACCAAAAGGTTACTGCTAATCACAAAGAATAAACATCTCAAGTTAATGATTTTAGTGTTTTTCTATGTATGGGAAGATGTAAGAATCTGGGGTCATTTGAAAAATTTCCTTAGATATGCATCTTAACTGTCTAAGGGCCTGTATATCCAAAGCACTCCTGAATGTTTCCAGTTTTTCTCTATCCTGAATTCCCCTCAGGGTGCACTGTCAGTGGGCACCTGCAGGGGCAAATGGCTTGATTCTTGTAGAACTGGAATGGCAGGCAACTTTTTTTTTTCTTTACAAATTGAACCCTTTATCATTAAGTTTTGTTCTTCCTTATACCTGGTAATTTGTCTTCTTCTAAAGACTTCTGTGTAGTGCTTTCATGATATATCTTTTTCCATTCTTTTAGTCTTAACCAATGGCAGTTGCTGAATTAAACAAATTTGGAGAAAGTGGGAGAGGAAGTTGCTTAGGGTGATTCCTAGATTCCTGGCTAATGTAACTAAACGGAGGGTAAAGTCAGTGATTGAGATAGGAACAGGCTTTTGAGGGAAAAAAGCTCAGATTTTAATCTGTTTTATTTTAGTGGTATTTGGATATTATAGGTAAAGATGTGCAGAATATGTGTCAAATCCTAGAAAAGAGATACTCCTTGAGATATAGATTTGTAAGTCAATAGGAATAAAGAACAAAGGATCAAAGGCAAAATTCTGAGGAACAATAACATTAAAGGTTCCCAGAAGGAGGAGAAATCAACAAGGGAGATTGAAAAGGAGTGAATGACTCAGAGTGTAAAAGAAAAAAGCAAGAGAATGCTGACTCCTAGACTAAGGACACAGAAGAGTTTTGAAAAGGTGGAAATGATCAGAAACTTCAAAGTCTGGAAATACTGGGTAAGATAAGGTCATTAGAAACTTTTTTCAAAGCAGTTTCACAGTAGCAGTGTAGTAGTGAAGTGAATATGAGAATGAATGTATGATATTCATGAATGTATGAATGTGTGATGAATAATTGACTATTGATGCAGATTATTATTATTTTTTTTTTTTTAACATCTTTATTGGAGTATAATTGTTTTACAATAGTGTGTTAGTTTTCCCTCTACAACAAACTAAATCAGTTATACATACACACATGCTCCCACATCTCCTCCCTCTTGCATCACCCTCTCTCCCACCCTCCCTATCCCACCCCCCCAGGCGGTCACAAAGCACAGAGATGATCTCCCTGTGCTATGATGCAGATTATTTTGAAAACAACTTAAACAACTTTGACAAAGAGGGGAAGGAGAAAGAAAGAAGCAGGGGAAAAGACAACATGAATGATGTCCTTTATTCTCTTCTCTGCCTGGCTAATTCCTATCTCTCTTTCAAGATTCAGCTATAGTTTCCCCTGTATCAGAAAAACCTTAGCTAATCTTCCAATATTAATTAGATGTGCTCTATAGCACTCTATATATACATCTGTTATACTATTTATAACAATATAGTTTAATTATTCTCTGTTTTTTCTTACTAGATGGTTCTTAAGAGCAGGGACTTTGTAACTCCAATGCCTAATTAGCATGATGTCTGGCATATAGTAGGTGGTGAATTCAGGTTTAATGAATGAATAATAGATAGATTTAGGCATACATGGGATGAGAAGAAGGAGCCAGTGATAGGGAATAGATTAAAGGTACAGAGAGCAGAGTTGGGATGTCATCGATGGAACAACGTCTTTAGGTCTGTCAATGAGGATGGATATCAGGGCACAGGAAGAGTGATTAGTCCTGAAAAACGAGGTAGGGATATGTCTATATCTCAGATTGGAATAGAAATGTGTCAAGATGGAGGGGTTGGTACTAAGAACTTTTTTTCCCCTGTAAAGAAGGAGGGGCCAAAGGGTAGGGAGGCAAGACGAATAGGAATAGAGAGTTGAGGAGAATGGCAAACGCTTGGAATGAATGTTATGGGGGAATGAGAAAATCTTGATCAAGGGAAGGTAGAATAATTGCCAAGCAGTGGAGAGCAAGGAATTGAGATAGGAAACTCTATCTTCCTAGTAGCTTTCTGAGGTCAGGTGATTCCTACTCCCTCCCACCCCCGACCCCACCAGCCAGACACAGATTCCAGCTTTTAGAATATGAGGGGATGAAGTTTAAAACTGGTATAGGGTTGTGTCAACTAAGAAACACGCACAATGTGAGAATAATGAGTTTCAGTTTTATTCAGGGACTGCTTTGAGTACTATAGCTCAGGAGACAGCCTCTCAGATAGCTCTGAGAAACTGCTCCAAAGAGGTAAGGGAGGGAGCCAGGTTATATATGATTTTTTTTTTTGCTGGGAAAGACATGAAGTCAAGCATCAAAAAATTACTGCTAATCACACAGAACAGCTATCTCAAATTAATGATTTTAGTGCTTTTCTATGTATGGAAAGGTGCAAGAACCTGTGAAAATTTCCCTTGGATATGCATCTTAACTATCTAAGGTTTAGTATACCCAAAGCAGGGAATACGTCCTAATTTTCCCCAGCTTGAATTCCCCGCAGGGCCTACTGTCAGTGGGCTACTGCAGTGGGTCGCAACATAATCCTTGTAAAACTCTAACAGGCAGGCTCTAACTATTTTTTTTTTTTTTTTTTTTGACATTTGGGGGCTTGCTGTGGTGGTATAAAGACATGCACAGGTGGACGGGATTTGTCTTAGAAAGAAGGAAGAGTTATGTCAGGGAGAGAGTTCAGGCGTTGTGAGTATTTAAACCGATGGGTCGTCAGTAGGGAAGGAAAGAAGGTGCTAGGCTCGGGTATGCCTCCATCCCGTTACAGGCGGTTCTACTGCCTGATTCCAGCCCATTTGCCCGGGTCAGGCCCTAATTAGTGTCCGTATCTCAGGTGGAAACTCTTCTGCCCCAGAATTGGGGCCCCGGCCTGACCCGGAAGCTTTCCCGCCAACCCGGAAGCACAGCCCTGCGGCGGAGGCGCCGGGTAAGGCGCCGCCGCAGAGCTACAGCTCCCTCGCCGCCTGGCCGCTGCTTAGAGAATTCGTGCCGCGGCGGTGTCGGGTTGCACTGATGATCCCCGGCAGGCGGCGGCGGCAGAGGCGGCGGGAGGATGACCTCTCCCCGAGAGCGGGGTGCCGACCTGGCCCGTTTCTATACTGTCACCGAGCCCCAGCGACACCCAAGAGGCTACACGGTGTATAAGGTCACCGCCCGGGTGAGTGCAGTTGTCTGGCTGGGGTAAGAGTCTGAATTGTGATGAGAGACAGGTGTGGACCCTGGTGTGGGGATGCCTGACACCGGGTCAGAGCCGAGGGTGGGACTGGCAGCGCCTAGGGCCGGGACAGGCGTACGAGGTGAGGACTTAAGGAAGGATGGGGTGGGGGCAGAGCGTGGGATGTCCCGGACAACGCTGGAAAAGGTCGCGGTAGTGTCCGCATTCCAGGGTGGGGCAAACGTTGATCATTTTAAATTGATGACTCAGCCCCATCCCACTTGGACTTTCTCTTCTGAGGCTGAAATTTGCAGAAGTGGTTTTGCTTGCCTCCGAGGGATAATGCAGGTTTAAAAAAATTTTAAATTTACGTACTATTTGATTTACGTAATAGAAGATATTTCTTCCCTTGACCTTTTATACAGCTTCAGGGTTGCACTGAGGAAGGTAAACTCTTGGGAAGTATGTCAGTGGTTGGGCCACTGACCTACTCGTAAGACCTGTGTATCTGCCTATGTCTTTCTGCCTCTGAGTTTTTCATGGTTTTCAGTAGGAGACATGAGAAATTCTGCTGATGGTGTCTTGTGTGAGTTGTCTTGAGGGCACATTTAAAAGTTGTGAGGCTCCTTTACATCAACTAATTGATCCAGTTTTTAGTACCCACTTTGTTCATGTTTCATTGCTCTTGCCTTGAGTTTTAGAGTTTGTGTCTCCCTTCTTGGAAAATAATAGTAATAGAGTTGAATATGAATATTAAATATAAAATAAGAATATTAAAATTAAATATTTATGTACATGTATGTAGTATGAATGTATGTGTATATTGGGCGTGTTGTACACATCACCCAATTTAATACTAATTTTAATAATGAGGAAACTAAGGTTCAAGAGAGTGTTGTGGCTTGCCCAACTTCACGTTGCAAGGTGGTAGCACAAATGGGGTTTGAGATCAGTTCTGTTTAACTCCAAGCTGTATAAAATGTTAAGAATTTATCATTATCATTAATTGGTAAAAAAGAGAGGTATAGATAGTAGTAATGGTACAATATACATTTGGGGGATGTAGTAATCTTGGGTGATAGCTTAGGAAGTGGGCTTTCAGAAGAACCTTAACGATTAAATAGATTTAGATAAGCAGAGTTTGGGGCATGGGAATGGCACATGCCTTATGGAAATGGTGCACAATTCAGACAAGTGTGAGAGGATGATGTATAAATATAATAAGACCAGGCCTGGTTATTGCAGAGGGCTGTACCAAGAATAGAGAGAAATTTGTTACTCCCTGTTTGCAAGTAAGGTTGCTATATAGGTGGAGTGTTAGTTTCAGGTTAAGAAAAAATTTTAAGATTAAGGGGGCTCTTATTATATACCACTCTTGAAACCTTTCTAGTCTGTGGGCCCTTCAAAAATCTAGACTTGGTTTCCTAACATAGTTTGTGGAATTAGAACAATCTTCAACATATGTAATGTTCCCCTCACAGCACCCTGTTTATCTCTTATTATAATACTTATCACGGTTATATTGTATTAATCTTTTTACATGTCTATGTCTCTTAGTAGATTTAGAGCCCGTCTCTATCATTGGTATTTGTTTCCTTTTATATCTCCTGAGGCAGTGGGGCACAGAATGCCTAAAAAAATATTGTTGAATGTTTTCCTCTCTATTTCTTCTCTAAACACATCCAATAAATGTTTAGTTTCAGGCACTACGTGCTCCTAGGGATACAAGGCTGAATAAAGTGTGGACCTTCCTTTCAATGATACTCCTAGTAGAAAAGGGTTTAGTGGACTTAAAGAAGTATAGTACAGGGTAGAAAGTGTTAAATGCCATAAGAGACTACAGAAAAGGGCTATGGGATTTTAGAAGACAGAGAGATTGTTTCTGGCCCAAGGGATCAGGGAACATGTACCAATTAAGATAGGTGGTGAGAGATGGGAAGAATCTAGATGGGTGGGATAAATGGAGAGGGCATGTAGGTAGAAGGGTAGGTAGAAGAAATAGAGCCCATTAAGGCCTGAAGGTGTGAATGTGTGTGGAACTTGAATAGGAAACACTGAGTATGATTATTACTTGTATTCTTACTTTACAAAAGGAAAGGTTAACCTAATTGAGATCTTAAATATCTTAAGCTGTGAACTAACTTATGTGACAGCATAAATTAGAAGATAAAGTAGCACATTGCCTGTTCTAACCAAATCCATATAATATGCGTGCTACTTATTGCTTTGGTTGTTTAACTGGAAATTGCTTACACTGCCTTTTTTTCTCCTTGTAAATATTTACGTCATTTATTATTGTACAGAGTTTGTTTTCTAATTTTAAGGATTGAGGGTTAATACTGATATATACTTAAAAAACAACCACTTAGTTTTATAAAATAAGTAAAATATTTGTTATTTTTTGAGACTTTTAAGGAGAAAACCAGCTTAACTTAGGAGAATTAATCAGGTAAGTAGTGCTCCCCTGAGAGAACTTCATGAGATAAAAATGTCTTCTTTATGTTTCCTATTATTGACTGACTTCTAGCTTTAAGGAACAATATATTCTTGATCCTTGCAGAGTTCTTTATGTAGGAGTAGAATTAGAATCATGCGGAGTACCATTGCTAAATTTTGAGTAGCATAAGAGCCGTTTCATGTTCTTAAATCTCCTTTATACTTTTTTTTTCCCCCTCAATTCTCTGGAACCTGTCAGGCTTAGATAACCTTATGGCCAGTTACAAGCTTGCTAACGGATTTCCTAGTTAAACTCTGTGTTGCTTATTAATTTTCAACTAGAATAAGTACTTCTGTTCAGGATTGGAAAATTCTCTTGTGGAATTCCATTGATTCTTTAGTTAAAGGAGACACAGATATGAAAGAACCATTAGCAGTGTTTTTTGGTTGTTTCATCATGCTAAGTTTACAAAATTCTCATAATGTAATATAGATTTCTCAACAATATTAAGTGAATGGTAATTCTTGCCTGTATTCTTTCCATGAATATGGAAAGAAAAAGATATGCTTTTATTTTTAAAAGACGGTTTGCCTTATGACTTTATGTTGTTTATATTGAGACGTAATTTATATACAGTAAAATTCACCAATTTTAAGTGTATAGTTTGTTTAGTTTTGACAAATGTCTATAATTGTGTAACCACCACCACAGACATCATTGCAGGAGTTCCCTCATGCTCCTTTGCAGTCAGTCCCCTCTCCCCACCCCCGTCCCTAGGCAACCACTAGTCAGTTTTCTGTCGTTGTAGATTAGTCTGTATTTTCTAGAATGTTATATAAAAGGAATCATATACAGTGCTTTTTTTGGGGGGGGAATCCAACTTCTTTAACTCAGTATGATTATTTGAGATTCATCTATGTTGTGTATTTTTTAAAAATAAATTTATTTTTTATTTATTTCCTTTTGGCTGCGTTGGGTCTCCGTTGCTGCGGGCTTTCTCTAGTTGCGGCGAGCTGGGGCTACTCTTCGTTGTGGTGCGCAGGCTTCTCATTGCCATGGCTTCTCTTGCTGCGGAGCACGGGCTCTAGGTGCGCCGGCCTCTGTAGCTGTGACTCGCTGGCTCTATAGCGCAGGCTCAGTAGTGGCGCACGGGCTTAGTTTCTCCGTGGCATGTGGGATCTTCCCGGACCAGGGCTCGAACCCTTGTCCCCTGCCTTGGCAGGCGGATTCTTAATCACTCCGGCATCAGGGAAGTCCTGTATGTTGTGTATTTTTATTCTCTTTTTTTGCTGACCAGTATTCCCTTGTATGGTTATACTACAGTTAATCCATCCACCTGTTGATGGACATTTGGGTTGTTTCCAGTTTTGAGCTGTTAATACAGCTATTATGAACATTTATACACAAGTCTCTGTACAAATGTGGGCTTTTATTTCTCTTAATAGCACACAGCCTTGTTTACTATACCTTTATACTAAGTTGAAATCTGGTAGTCTTAGTCCTCTTTCTTTTTCTTTCTCAAAATTGTTTTGGCTTTTCTAGATTGTTTGCATTTTCATAAAAAATTTGGAATCAGCTTGTCAAGTTCTACAAACATGCCTACCCAGATTTTGATTGGGATTACATTGAGAATGTAGATCAATTTCAGAAGAATTGATATCTTTAAACAATATTGAATCTTCTGATCCATGAACGCACATCTTCCATGTATTTAGCTCTTTAATTTGAACCATATTTTCTAGTTTTCAGTGTGCAGGTCTTGCACATACTTAAAGTAATTTGGGTTTGTTTTCAAACTGTGAGAATACATGTCTTTATTTTACATAGCTAACGTTTACTGAGTATTAATAGACACTTCTGTTGTGCTTTCTATGAGTCAAGCTCTATTCTAAGCACTTTATATAAATTAGCACATTTTTCATAGCAGCCCGATGAGCAGCTGCAATTATTATTCTCATTTTATTGTGAGAAAATTGAAGCACAGAGAGGTTAAATAACTTGCTTAGGGTCACACAACTAGCAAATTATGGAGTCTAGATTTGAACCCTGGTAGACTGGGTTTTTAATCCCAGTGCTGTGCTGAATACCTAAACATATTTCGTTAGAGGCTGTGGCTGTACTGTAGCTTGGCAAAAGTGATAGATGCAAGTATACTACAGTGATGAGGATGATGTGAACAAAGGGGAGCAAGGAATGAATAGAAGTACTCAGCTTGACTCAATCTGAAAGCTGCCATTTCCAAAGCTGCATACTCAGGCACTATTTGTATTGCTTACAGGGAACCTGCTTTCAATTCCTGAGCACATTCTTGTATGGCCTGCTTGTGCTTGGGGAGATAATTATTTGTAGTTTTCTAAGTATGTTGGTACCCTGCATTCTTCCATACCTCTCTGTTAGATGCTGTTTCCTCTGTCTGGAATGCTGTTTCCTTTTGTCCTGGCAGTCCCTGCTCATATGAAGTGTTAGCTCCTGCCCTGTGTTCTACAGGAAGCCTTTCTTTCTTTCTTTTCTTTTTTTTTTTTTGAATTTTATTTCCTTTATTTGTAATTTCTATTTGGGCCTCCCTTCACCATCACCTCCCCCACACATATAAATCTGCCCTTATAATATGATCATCACCATTAATTACACAGTTGTACAAAACCAGAATCAGGAATGTAAAACTTCCCTTTTTTTCCCCACAACTCACACACACACACTGTATTTTATTTTTACAAGAGATAAATAAAGTGACACCAAGCATTGTAAATGGATGATCACAACAAAAGCAACAATGATTGCAATTACCAAACACAAAACACACTCATACTATGTCATAATATTGACATTCAGTCCAGTAATCCTCCACTGTAACAGCTCCTTTACTTTGCAGTGAAAATTGATTTGTATATTTTTTGCCTCTGAGTCCTTGTGGGATTTTTTTTTTTTATTCAAACAGAAAGTCACAAAAATTATAATCATCCTCATCAGTTCACTCAGTCCCATGTAATTAATTTTTTTTCCTCTTGATCTTTTGTTAGCACTTTTATGAATTCATCAGTTTTGCATTAGAGTTCTGAAAATCCTTATTCATTCAGTTCAGCAGTACAGTCAGTTACCAGAAACCTGTACTTGTCAGTCTTTTCCATGAATTCCTTGAAGATGAAACCCTTTTATAGGAACATTTTTGCGAAAGCATCAGAGTGCACCCAGAACTGTCTGTAAATGACAAAAGACTTAAAAACGACCATGATTAAAGTTCTGATGAAAGTTCATAATAATGCAGTTGACAAGGAAATTTAGTTATTTCTGAGATACATATTTTAAAGTAATAACTAGAATTATGACTTATAACATTATACCAGAACATATAAGATTTTTAGAAATTTCATGTAATGTATGAAACATTTATATTAACATATTTCCATACAAATAACCCAAAGAAAGTTTAGTTGTTGTTTTTTGTTTGTTTTTTTATACTGCAGGTTCTTATTAGTCATCAGTTTTATACACATCAGTGTATACATGTCAATCCCAATCGCCCAATTCAGCACACCACCATCCCCACCCCACCGCGGTTTTTGCCCCTTGGTGCCCATATGTTTATTCTCTACATCTGTGTCTCAGCTTCTGCCCTGCAAACCGGTTCATCTGTACCATTTTTCTAGGTTCCACATACATGTGTTAATATACGATATTTGTTTTTCTCTTTCTGACTTACTTCACTCTGTATGACAGTCTCTAGATCCATGCACGTCTCAACAAATGACTCAATTTCCTTCCTTTTTATGGCTGAGTAATATTCCATTGTATATATGTACCACAACTTCTTTATCCATTCGTCTGTTGATGGGCATTTAGGTTGCTTCCATGACCTGGCTATTGTAAATAGTGCTGCAATGAACATTGGGGTGCATGTGTCTTTTTGAATTATGGTTTTCTCTGGGTATATGCCCAGTAATGGGATTGCTGGATCATATGGTAATTCTATTTTTAGTTTTTTAAGGAACCTCCACACTGTTCTTCATAGTAGCTGTATCAATTTACATTCCCACCAACAGTGCAAGAGGGTTCTCTTGTTTCCACACCCTCTCCAGCATTTGTTTGTAGATTTTCTGATGATGCCCATTCTAACTGATGTGAGGTGATACCTCATTGTAGTTTTGATTTGCATTTCTAATAATTAGTGATATTGAGCAGCTTTTCATGTGCTTCTTGGCCATCTGTATGTCTTCTTTGGAGAAATGTCTATTTAGGTCTTCTGTTCATTTTTGAATTGGGTTGTTTGTTTCTTTAATATTGAGCTGCATGAGCTGTTTATATATTTTGAAGATTAATCCTTTGTCCGTTGATTCATTTGCAAATATTTTCTCCCATTCTGAGGGTTGTCTTTTCATCTTGTTTATGGTTTCCTTTGCTGTGCAAAACCTTTTAAGTTTCATTAGGTCCCACTTGTTTATTTTTATTTCCATTACTCTAGGAGGTGGATCAAAAAAAATCTTTATGTGATTTATGTCAAAGAGTGTTCTGCCTATGTTTTCCTCTAAGAGTTTTATACTGTCTGGTCTTACATTTAGGTCTCTAATCCATTTTGAGTTTATTTTTGTGTATGGTGTTAGGGAGTGTTCTAAGTTCATTCTTTGACATGTAGCTGTCCAGTTTTCTCAGCAGCACTTATTGAAGAGGCTGTCTTTTCTCCATTGTGTATTCTTGCCTCCTTTATCAAAAATAAGGTGACCATAGGTGTGTGGGTTTCTCTCTGGGCTTTCTATCCTGTACCATTGATCTATATTTCTGTTTTTGTGACAGTACCATATTGTCTTGATTACTCTAGCTTTGTAGTATAGTCAGAAGTCAGGGAGTCTGATTCCTCCAGCTCCGTTTTTTTCCCCTCAAGACTGCTTTGGCTATTCGGGGTCTTTTATGTCTCCATACAATTTTTAAGATGATTTTTTCTAGTTCTGTAAAAAATGCCATGGTAATTTGATAGGGATTGCATTGAATCTGTAGATTGCTTTGGGTAATATAGTCATTTTCACAATATTGATTCTTCCAGTCCAAGAACATGGTATATCTCTCCTTCTGTTGGTATCATCTTTAATTTCTTTCATCAGTGTCTTATAGTTTTCTGCATACAGGTCTTTTGTTTCCCTAGGTAGGTTTATTCCTAGGTATTTTATTCTTTTTGTTGCAGTGGTAAATGGGAGTGTTTCCTTAATTTCTCTTTCAGATTTTTCATCATTAGTGTATAGGAATGCAGGAGATTTCTGTGCATTAATTTTGTATCCTGCAACTTTACCAAATTCATTGATTAGCTCTAGTAGTTTTCTGGTGACATCTTTAGGATTCCTATGTATAGTATCATGTCATCTACAAACAGTGACAGATTTACTTCTTCTTTTCCAATTTGTATTCCTTTTCTTTTTCTTCTCTGATTGCCGTGGCTAGGACTTACAAGACTATGTTGAATAATAGCGGTGAGAGTGGACATCCTTGTCTTGTTCCTGATCTTAGAGGAAATACTTTCAGTTTTTCACCATAGAGAATGATGTTTGCTGTGGGTTTGTCATATATGGCCTTTATTATGTTGGGGGAGGTTCCCTCTATGCCCACTTTCTGGAGAGTTTGTATCATAAATGGGTGTTGAATTTTGTCAAAAGCTTTTTCTGCATCTATTGAGATGATCATATGGTTTTTATTCTTCAGTTTGTTAATATGGTGTATCACATTGAGTGATTTGTGTATATTGAAGAAAACTTGCATCTATGGGATAAATCCCATTTGATCATGGTATATGAGCCTTTTAATGTGTTGTTGGATTCTGTTTGCTAGTATTTTGTTGAGGATTTTTGCATCTATATTCATAAGTGATATTTTTCTGTAATTATCTTTTTTTGTAGTATGTTTGTCTGGTTTATGTATCATGGTGATGGTGGCCTCATAGAATGAGTTTGGGAGTTTTCCTTCCTCTGCAGTTCTTTGGAAGAGTTTGAGAAGGATGGGTGTTAGCTCTTCTCTAAATGTTTGATAGAATTCACCTGTGAAGCCATCTGGTCCTGGGCTTTTGTTTGTTGGAAGATTTTTAATCACAGTTTCAATTTCATTACTTGTGATTGGTCTGTTCATAATTTCCAATTCTTCCTGGTTCAGTCTTGGAAGTTTATACCTTTCTAAGAATTTGTCCATTTCTTCCAGGTTGTCCATTTTATTGGCATAGAGTTGCTTGTAGTAGTCTCTATGATGCTTTGTATTTCTGAGGTGTCTGTTGTAACTTCTTTTTCATTTCTAATTTTATTGATTTGAGTCCTCTCCCTCTTTTTTCTTGATGAGTCTCACTAATGGTTTATCAATATTGTTTATCTTCTCAAAGAACCAGCTTTTAGTTTTATTGATCCTTGCTATTGTTTTCTTTCTATTTCATTTATTTCTGCTCTGATCTTTATGATTTCTTTCCTTCTGCTAACTTTGGGTTTTGTCTGTTCTTCTTTCTCTAGTCCCTTTAGGTGTAAGGTTAGATTGTTTATTTTTCTTGTTTCTTGATGTAGGCTTGTATAGCTATAAACTTCCATCTTATAACTGCTTTTGCCACATCCCATAGGTTTTGGACTGTTGTGTTTTCATTGTCATTGGTCTCTAGCTATTTTTCAATTGCCTCTTTGATTTCTTCAGTGATCTCTTGGTTATTTAGCAACGTATTGTTTAGCCTCCATGTGTTTGTGTTTTTTACGTTTTTTTTTTTCCCTGTAACTGATTTCTAATCTCATAGCGTTGTGGTCAGAAGAGATGCTTGATATGACTTCAATTTTCTTAAATTTACTGAGGCTTGATTTGCGACCCAAGATGTGATCTATTCTGCAGAATGTTCTGTGCACACTTGAGAAGAAAGTGTAATCTGCTGTTTTTGGATGGAATGTCCTATAAATATCAATTAAATCTATCTGGTCTATTGTGTCATTTAAAGCTTGTGTTTCCTTATTAATTTTCTGTTTGGATTATGTGTCCATTGGTGTAAGTGCAGTGTGAAAGTCCCCCATTATTATTGTGTTACTGTTGATTTCCTCTTTTATAGCTGTTAGCATTTGCCTTATGTATTGAGGTGCTCCTATGTTGGGTGCATATGTATTTATAATTGTTATATATTCTTCTTGGATTGATCCTTTGATCATTATGTACTGTCCTTCCTTGTCTCTTGTAACGTTCTGTATTTTAAACTCTTTTTTATTTGATATGAGTATTGCTACTCCAGCTTTCTTTTGATTTCCATTTGCATGGAATATCTTTTTCCATCCCCTCACTTTCAGTGTGTATGTGTCCCTAGGTCTGAACTGGGTCTCTTGTAGGTAGCATATATATGGATCTTGTTTTTGTATCCATTCAGCAAGCCTGTGTCTTTTGGTTGGAGCATTTAATCCATTCACGTTTAAGGTAATTACCGATATGTATGTTCCTATGACCATTTTCTTAATTGTTTGGGTTTGTTTTTGTAGGTCCTTTTCTTCTCTTGTGTTTCTCACTTAGAGAAGTTCCTTTAGCATTTGTTTTAGAGCTGGTTTGGTGGTACTGAATTCTCTTAGCTGTTGCTTGTCTGTAAAGGTTTTGATTTCTCCATCAAGTCTGAATGAGATCCTTGCTGGGTAGAGTAATCTTGGTTGTCGTTTCTTCCCTTTCATCACTTTATCATACCACTCCCTTCTGGCTTGTGGAGTTTCTGTTGAGAAATCAGTGATTAACCTTATTGGAATTCTCTTGTATGTTATTTGTCGTTTTTCCCTTTCTGCTTTCAATAATTTTTCTTTGTCTTTAATTTTTGCCAATTTGATTACTATGTGTCTTGGCGTGTTTCTCCTTGGGTTTATTCTGTATGGGACTCTCTTTGCTTCCTGGACTTGGGTGGCTATTTCCTTTCTCGTGTTAGGGAAGTTTTTTCATATAATCTTTTCATATATTTTCTCAGGTCCTTTCTCTCTCTCTCCTCCTTCTGGGAACCCTATAATGCGAATGTTGTTGTGTTTAATGTTGTCCTAGAGGGCTCTTAGGCTGTCTTCATTTCTTTTCATTCTTTTTTCTTTATTCCGTTCCGCAGCAGTGAATTCCACCATTCTGTCTTCCAGGTCACTTATCCGTTCTTCTGCCTCAGTTATTCTGCTGTTCCTTCCAGTGTATTTTTCATTTCAGTTATTGTATTGTTCCTCTCTGTTTGTTTGTTCTTTAATTCTCTAGGTCTTTGTTAAACATTTCTTCCATCTTCTCGATCTTTGCCTCCAGTCTTTTTCCGAGGTCCTGGATCATCTTCACTATCATTATTCTGAATTCTTTTTCTGGAAGATTGCCTATCTCCACTTCATTTAGTTGTTTTTCTGGGGTTTTATCTTGTTCCTTCTTCTGGTACATAGCCCTCTGCCTTTTCATCTTGTCTATTTTTCTGTGAATATGGTTTTTGTTCCACAGGCTGCAGGATTGTAGTTCTTCTTGCTTCTACTGTCAGCCCTCTGGTGGATGAGGCTATCTAAGAGGCTATGGAAGATTCCTCTATTTTTAGTTTTTTAAGGAACCTCCATATTGTTTTCCACAGTGGCTGTATCAGTTTACATTTCCACCAACAGTGTAAGAGGGTTTCATTTTCTCTGTACCCTCTCCAGCATTTATTTGTAGACTTTTTACTAATGGCCATTCTGACTGGTGTGAGGTGGTACCTCATTATAGTTTTGATTTGCATTTCTCTAATAATTAATGATGTTGAGCATCTTTTCACATGCCCACTGGCCATCTGTATGTCTTCTTTGGAGAAATGTCTATTAAGGTCTTCTTACCCATTTTTCGATTGGGTTGTTCGTTCTTTTTGTTTTTGAGTTGTATGAGGTGTTTGTATATTTTGGGGATTAAGCCCTTGTCTGTCGCATCATCTTTAAATATTTTCTCCCATTCTGTATGTTGTCTTTTAATTTTTTTTCATGGTTTCTTTTGCTGTGCAAAAGCTTGTAAGTTTGATTAGGTCCCGTTTGTTTAATTTTGTTTTTATTTTTATTGCCTTGGGAGACTGACCTAAGGAAACATTGGTACAATTTATGTCAGAGAATGTTTTTCCTGTGCTCTCTATTCTAGGAGTTTTATGGTGTCAGGTCTTATGTTTAAATCTTTAAGCTTTTTTTTTTTTTTTTTTTTTTTTGCGTTACGCGGGCCTCTCACTGTTGTGGCCTCTCCCGTTGCAGAGCACAGGCTCCGGACGTGCAGGCCCAGCAGCCATGGCTTACAGGCCCAGCCGCTTCGCGGCATGTGGGATCTTCCCAGACTGGGGCACAAACCCGTGTGCCCTGCATCGGTAGGCGGACTCTCAACCACTGCGCCACCAGGGAAGCCCTAAGCCATTTTGAGCTTATTTTTTGCATGGTGTGAGGTTTATTTTGGTTTATGTTGCGCATGTTCTGACTTCATTGATTTACATGCAGCTGGCCAACTTTCCCAGCACCACTTGCTGAAGAGAGTGTCTTTTTCCCATTTTTTGTTCTTGCCTCCTTTGTCGAAGATTAATTGGCCATAGGTGTGTGGGTTTATTTCTGGGCTCTCTATTCTGTTCCATTGATCCGTATGTCTGTTTTTGTACCAGTACCACACTATTTTGCTTACTGTAGCTTTGTAGTATTGTCTGAAGTCTGGAAGAGTTATGCCTCCTGCTTTGTTCATTTTTTTTCCTCAGGATTACTTTGGCAATTCTGGGTATTTTATGGTTCCATATAAATTTTTGGATTATTTGTTCTAGTTCTATGAAAAATGTCTTGGGTATTTTGATAGGGATCACATTAAATCTGTAGATTGCTTTGGGTAGCATTGCCACTTTAACAATATTAATTCTTCTAATCCAAGAGCATCGGATATCTTTCCGTTACTTTGAATTCTCTTTAATTTCCTTTATTAATGTTTTATAGTTCTCAAGTATGTCTTTCACTTCCTTGGTCAGGTTTATCCCTAGGTGTGGAAAGTCGTATCTTTGAGAAATGAAAAGAGTGGGCATGTCTCTCTTTTTTCATTGTGTTTGATTATTTGTATCTTGACACTTAGTTTTTTTTTTAATATGTTACTTTTGTTAGTATTTTATCCTCTTAGATCTGCTATTACCCTAAACTAGCAGCTGAATAGTAATAGTGAAGTGGCCATCAGAAGACTTGATTATAATAAATTGCTCATAAAAGTAGCTTTTAAAAATTTATATTTAACTGATTTCCATTTGTTTCTAAAGGGACTTATTTTGTGATCATTTTTGGTAGGAAACACAATAACTAGATTTGAATAAATTTTGTAGCTTTATTTTGCAGTAGCTATCTCTTAATCTTATGAAGAAGACAATTCTTTTGTGTATGTCTGAGTTGAGGTTGATTTCAAATCATTCTTATGAGTTATTATGATAATAATTAGATAAAAGAGTGTCTTTCACTTGACTTTTAAGGAAACTAGGTAAAACTTATTAAGAAGTAGGTAAAGTAAGTTAGCACTGGAAAGGATTTAGAGGAACTAATGACAGCATGGCTTGTTGTTTATTATGGGCCTTAGCTAGGGCCACAACATTCATTTTTTTTTTTTTAAAGATGGGCAAGAGGGCTCATTTTAAGGTTTCTTTTCTTTGGTTTATCACTTAACTGGCAAGAAAGCAATTTATAGCTAGTGCCAGAGCTGGTATTCAGACTCTCTTCTTCGATCCTTCTGATCTGCCAAAGTGCTTCTTCAACGTCTATTTTTTGGTTTACTTGCATTTCTTTGTGAAAGACAAATGGGTTTACCTAACAGGCATTAGGACTATTACTTGGAATTTTAATCTCTAGGAGGGTAGATCTGTTATGTCCTGGAAAGAGCATTTTGTTCAGAATCACAGAGTTGTGAGATCCAGTCCTGTCTGTTACTGATTAATCTGATTAGTATTAGTATGCTAATATATGCTCTTGGTCCTTGGTTATCTCATTCTGCCAGGCAAGATTGTCTTGTTGATTGAATGAAATAAAGTATTTAATTTCTTAGCATAGTGAGAGAGAGTTAACCTTCACTGTGAGCCCTTACTTGTTTTCCTAAGTTCAGAACTTGTCATTGGAATTAACCGAGGCAGATGGACTACAAACGTTGCAGTAACATTTCCCAAGTGTGTTTCAAATTTTAGTAGGTGTTGCACTAAATAAATCAAATAATAATAAATAAACAACCTATGATAAAAATAAAAAGTTGATTGGATAAATGACCTTGGGGAATACTATATATTTTCCTTTTGGAGATTTACTAGGCATAATAGTGTGTTACAGGCCTTGAGAAATTCTGCTGTAAAAAACAAAAATTTTTTTTAAAACAAAGGTAAACTGAGTTGACCATTAAGCCTCCTTTGAGAGCACCGATTATTAAAGAATATCCGTATTCTGTGGCAGCATGGCTTGTGAAGCACAGCTTTAGCACAATAATTTGCAGGATGATGAAGCACAGCTTTAGCACAATAATTTGCAGCATGACTTGGTGAAATAATTCTCTATAGCAAAAGGCTCTTCAAGATATGTATAGTACTTACTGAGACAGTGGTAGCTAATGCTTGCAGTGGAAATTTATGAACTTTAAATAAAAACGATCACTGCTTTAAATTCTAACTTTTGTGAAATTATAGGCTGAATTCTATGACAAAATATTGAAATTTTCCCAGAAAAAAATTACTAAATGCTAGCAATCTATATCAGGGTGAAATTACAGTATTTTTGTTTTGGAATTGATATTACTTGTTGAGATAATTACTAATATAGTTTTAAAAGTTATAGAAATCTTGGTTGAGGGCTCAGTTTTGTTCATTTTCAGTATGATCATATTTTTCTTCAGATTCTGATTTGATATTCTTATTTTTTGTCAATTTGGCAGTCCTGCTGAAGAGAATTATTTAGTTAGAAAGAGTTACTACTAAAGGACATTGGGCTTAACTCATGTTATCCTAATACATTTGTGTTTTTGGTTTTCATTTCAGAGGACACATTGTTAACTCATTTAAGTGAGATTACACCAAGTGGGAATACAGAATCCTTATAGTGGGATACCAAGTGGTTGAACTTGGTAATGTATTTGGCAAGTGATTATATTTTTATAATGTGATGTAGAAATCAGACCCAGTGTTTTCACCACTGTGCTTCAGTACCTAGCAGCAGAGTAGGCACTGATATTTGTTGAATGAGTAAGAGAAAGAATAAATAAAACCTAATAGTGAAGGGTGTTGTGGAAGTAAGTAAAGTTAGTTGTTGCTAAAAATACTGCAGATGAACGGACGGATGCAGTAGAGTACCACAGAAAGAGCACTGAACCAGGAGTCAGACTCTGCGAGTTCTCATTCCAGTCTGAAGGTGAATAGCCATATGACCTTGCACCAATTTCTGGATCTCTTCCTTGTTGGGTAAAAGGGGAACTCATAATAACCACTTCTGCCTAATTCATAGGTTGCTGAGAGAGTAACGTGAAACACTGATATATCAATAAAATGCTTTGCAAATGTAAATGTACAAAGTCAAGGTCCCCCCCCCCACATGCCTAGCACAGTGCCTGGAACAGTATTAGCATGGATATGGACTTTCTCTCTTAATACTAAAAATGAGGCTAAGAAGCAGAGTTAAGACTGATTCTTGGAGTGATTACAGAGTGTTGAGGGTGAAAGGAGGAAGAACCTACAAAAGAGAAGCAAAAAAACCAAAGAGGAAAGAGGAGAATCAGGCCCTCTACTTTCCAGACATGATTTTCACTAAGCTTTGTTTATGTTGTTTGGGAAAAGGATAATTAATGCTCAGGAAATAGCTTTTGACTTAATTTTCTGAACTCTGCCTAAGTAAATTATCCCCCCTTCATATGAGAGATATGTGAGGGTGAAGAGAAGTTCCTTTTGGGTGCTTAATATTAAAGACCTTTGGGACTTCCCTGGTGGTCCAGTGGTTAAGAATCCACCTTTCAGTGCAGGGGATGCAGGTTTGATCCCTGGTCGGGGAACTAAGATCCCACATGCCTCAGGGCAACTAAGCCCACATGCTGCAACTACTGAGCATGCGAGCCACGACTAGATAGCGCATGTGTCGCAATTACAGAGCCCACGTGCTCTGGAGCCCATGTGCCAAACCTGAGCTGGTGTGCCACAACTAGAGAAAAGCCCCTGTGCTGCAATGAAGAGCCTTCATGCCACAGTGAAAGATCCCGTATGTTGCAACAAAGATCCCATGTGCTGCAACTAAGACCCAACACAGCCAAAAATAAATAAATAAATAAATAAATATTAAAAAAAAATTAAAGACCTTCACTTAGGTACTTTGAGTACTTAGGCTTTGATTTTCTGTAATAACCATGAGTAACTTACTATGAAAACATTGAAGGTCTTAAGTCACTAAACTGTTCTTGTCTGCTTCTGGGATGCCACTGTGGTCTGGACAAAGAGAATTCAGCGAGCATTCAGTGTCATGGGAAGCGCCTAGGATGAAGCACTTCGAACTCTGTTGCTTAGCACACTACAGTCTTGCGCATCACCAGACTGTGAGCTCTGGGAGGTGTGAAGGCGGGGACTTTCTTTTGCTCACCATCGTAGCCCGAGCACACAGCAGAAGTATGTGAACCAGTAAGAGTGTGCATGAGGAATCATAATCAGATTGGTTATTTCTGATGAAGTGGTTTTAAAATTGTGGATATCATTAGGGGATTACTAATGTATTTTTGCTTATTGCAGTACACATATATTTAATTTCTGGAATGCCTTACCTGAGGAAAATCTAAAATGTGATACTTCTGATACATACACCAAACCAGGAAATAATTTCTTTTGTTACAAAAAGATCATTTGCATGTGTAAAAAAAGATTATTTAAAATAGAAAGTTACTTTAGTATGTTTATAAAATGATTGAGTTGTAAATTCAGGAAATTAGTAAATTTTCAGAAAGGTACATCTTAGAATGTAAGGAACACCTGAATAAATCTTATTGCCAGTGATCATATGTTGATTATTTTTGGTGGGTGGATATTAGTGGATTGATTATCTCTAACTTTCTTTTCGTTACCACATCTTACAAAAATATAAGAAAAAATTATAGGAGGCAAAATTAAATCATTTAATTATGTGAAACACCAACTTTTGGAAAGGTGTGTGTGTGTTTCCAAAAACTTTTGGAAAGTTTTTTCAGGGAGGGTTGGAATTAGAAAGTAATAGCTAAAATCCAGTATTTGAATAATATATGGTTGTTAGTTACCTTTCTAACCTCTTACTTTATTTTATTTTATTTTATTTTTTTGTGGTACGCGGGCCTCTCACTGTTGTGCCCTCTCCCGTTGCGGAGCACAGGCTCCAGATGCGCAGGCTCAGCGGCCATGGCTCACGGGCCCAGCCGCTCTGCGGCATGTGGGATCCTCCTGGACCGGGGCACGAACCCGTGTCCCCTGCATCGGCAGGCGGATTCTCAACCACTGCGCCGCCAGGGAAGCCCTAACCTCTTACTTTAAATCTGTGTTGTTTAATGTGGTAGCCATTTGCCATATGTGGCTACTTTTATTTAAATTTAATTTAAATGAAATAAAATTAAAAATTAAGTTCTTCAGTTGCAGTAGCCATATTTTAGGTGCTCAGTAGCCACACAGAAGCATGTGGCCAGAGGCTACTGTGTTGAACAGTGCAGATAGGGAACATTTCCTTCCATCATCAGACGAAGTACTGTTGGACAGCACTGTTCTAAATTAATGAAAATTGCTAAGAGATTTCACCAAATTTTATATCCTGAAAATTGGAGAATAGAGTGGCAAGAAATTGAAAACCTTTTCTGTTGGCATTCTTTTTTAAAATTTAATTTATTTATTTATAAATTTATTTATTTATTTATTTATGGTTGTGTTGGGTCTTCATTGCTGCGCACGGGGTTTCTCTAGTTGCAGCGAGTGGGGGTACTCTTTGTTGCGTTGCATGGGCTTCTCATTGCGGTGGCTTCTCTTGTTGTGGAGCACGGGCTCTAGGTGTGTGGGCTTCAGTAGTTGTGGCACGCAGGCTCAGTAGCTGCAGCTCGTGGGCTCTAGAGTGCAGGCTCAGTAGTTGTGCACGGGCTTAGTTGCTCTGGGGCATGTGGGATCTTCCCGGACCAGGGTTCGAACCCGTGTCCCCTGCATTGGCAGGCAGATTCTTAACCACTCTGCCACCAGGGAAGTCCCTCTGTTGGCATTCTTGTGTTAAATTCTCTAGTAAGAGAGAGAGGGAGATGACTTTTTAATTATGGAGTTCTTGTTCTGTTCTTATTTGATGTCAATTACAGCCAGGCCAGGCAGGGAGTATTATCCTCATTTTACAGAGGAGATCAAACCTGTAAGTGGAGCAACTACAATTTGAACCCAGGTTTGTCTGACTTTAAATAGTATACTTTTTGTTTTTGTTTTGGACCTCAGGAATAGTGTTGAGTTGATTGTAATCTCCCAGTTCATTGTCACCAGTCATCAAGGACTTTTTCCCTCTCATCCACAGGAAACCATTTTAATATGTTTGATGTATCTTTTTGTCTGTTTCTGCAAAATACATATTGTAGCATCAAATTCGTGATTTTTACATTTGCATAGAGGGTATTATGTATCTAATGTGAGATTTTCCCACTCTACAATGCTGTTTGATGATTTAAGCACCCAGCCTTCTTTTTTGTACATTTTGTGAGGAATTCTTTGTAAATGGTGTTAGACTTTTTGGCTTTTGTCATTAGAGAAGTCTGAAAGAATCCACCGCCTCACCCCCTCACCCCCCTTGCTCAGGGAATATTGATAGGGTTATTTGTCCCCAAATGATATATACAATTAAAAAAATTTAATCCTTGAATATTTACTGAATATTTACCACAAGTCAATTACTGGCCAGGGGAGTATAGCAGTGAACAAAACAGACAAAAGTCCTTGCCTACACACAGGTTACAAAATAGATAACAAGTAAAATCCATAGCATAATATTTTGAAAACCATAAATCAGGGGAAAAGGATAGAGAATGCCAGGTGTGAGTAGAGCTGTATTTTAAATAGGAAGGAAAGAAAAGTCCTCACTGAGAAATTGACATTTGGGTAAAGATTTGAAAGAGATGAAGGAACAACCCATGAAAATACTGAGGGGAGAAGCATTTCAGGCAAAGGGAACAGTGAGAATGGTAGCTCTTAGGTAGGGGTGGGGATACACTTGATAAATTTGACCTCCTGGAAAAGAAGTCTGTGTGGGTAGAAAGATGGGGTGGGGGTCCAAGAGGTAATGGGGTTAGGTCCTGGGGCCTTGCAGGATAGTAAGGGATGATGCCAGGTGCCAATCACACCTTAAAGGCCCATATGCAGTCAGTCTTAGGAATTTAAATTTGAATTTAACTGTAAAATGCAGCTCGCAAGCTACCCTAAAGCTCCTTCCATTCCAGCTTGTCCAGCGTTCCTTCTCTTGTGTCTGGAATCCTCTCCTCCCCCTCGTCCTTCATCTTTGATGTTTTCCCTGACCTTTTCTGTCTGTTTTATTTGCACTCCCATCCCTGTTCCTATCTCAGTCTGTACTTACAGACTGGCCATCGTATCATGTTTACTGTTTTATGCCTTCAGCCAGGAGCTCGTTAAGGATGAGGATGATGTATATAATTTTTTATGGGTTAGTTTTGTTTTCTTCTTCACCATTAGGAGGTCAGTGATTACTTCTAACAGATAATGGTGTATGGGAGCATTGTGATTGCTGTTTTTTTTTTTTTTTTTTGCGGTATGCGGGCCTCACCGCTGCGGCCTCTCCAGTTGTGGAGCACAGGCCTGGGACGCGCAGGCCCAGGGGCCCAGCCGCTCCGTGGCACGCGGGACCCTCCCGGACCGGGGCACGAACCCGTATCCCCCTCATTGGCAGGTGGACTCCCAACCACTGCGCCACCAGGGAAGCCTGCTATTTTTTTTTTAACTTGAAATTTTTATTGAGCTAATTGTAGATTCACATACAGTTGTAAGAAATAATACAGAAAAAAAAGACAAAAAATGAAAAATAAAAAAAAAGTAAGAAGAAAAAAATAAAACAGTGCTATCCTTTTGTACACTTTGTCCAGGTGCAGCTGCTTTTTATGCTTCTGATTTATATGTAGGCTGGAAAGGGGGATAGACAAGCCTTTAGAATTATGTCAAGTAAGAGGGGAAGCATGAGGCATTCTCTTGTGAATGTAATAATACATGAACTTTAGCGTGTAGACTTTATTTTAGTTGTCTTTTTGCTTAATTTTTTAGTATGTGTTTCAGATACTGAAGTTATTATATAATTAACTTCTGTATAAGTGATATAGTATTTCTTTTTCTTTAAGCAAATTGAATTTTTCATACAAATGCTGTTGAAAGTAATGCAATGATTTATGTGTATGCTTTGTTTTAGGTTGTTTCACGAAGAAATCCAGAGGATGTCCAGGAGGTAACATGTTTATCCATATGAAAATTTTATTTTATGTATTTGACAAAAATTTAATTAAATGCTTTATTGAGGAAACAATTATTTGTATGTCAGTTTTTGTATTTGTTTGTTTGTCTGGAGATTGTCTGCAATTCATTAAACAATAGCTGAAGTATCTTATTTCAGACCTATTAAGTACATGTTAAGTTTCAGTAGTTGTTAAGTTATATAAATAAGAATTTCAGGAATTATAGTGCCGTTTAATAATGGGATAATTTTTCTGATAACTACCACTCATAAGATTTCAGTATCAGTTAAGGCCCCCTCTTTACCTATTTCAAAATCATGATGCCTGTTTGGTTAAAAAAAAAAAAAAAAGAAAGTATTTGGTAACTAGTATTAATTTTAAAGATCATAATAATAAATTATGTGTTTCCGTCTACTTTCATTTTTATAGTGAGTTGGCATGTTGACATGTTGGAAAACTGCTTTGGGTGTAGATGTTTCTTTTTAAAATTTTGTAGTTTTTTTACAGACTGTTTCCCTCTTTCTAAAATAACAGCTTGTTATATTTTTGCTTTGGAATTCTCTATTTATAATTACTTTATCCTTGTTATATATTCTTTAGGAATCCTAACTGTGAGGAGTTAGCTTTTTTTTAACATTTTAAAATTTACTTTCATTTTGGTCCTTGCTTATTTACAGAAGGATTAGAAGAGCATCTATCTATCTATCTATCTATATCTATTTTTTTCCTTTCTACTAAAGTGTTTAAAACAGATGTTGTAAATTGGCAGTCTTGATTCTGCAAGTTATTTTTTTAATTGCATTTTAATGTCTTCAGGTGGGCTATATGCTATCTATTTAGCCACAAGCCCCACTACTCCTTACTGTACATACCTGGCTTGATTCATAGATTTAAGTTGATTGTTTGCTACCGGTTGGTTTGAATTTGTGACACATGTTTAGATAATATTTTAACTTTTATATATTACCATTACTTGCTATATCTGATCTGATACTTGTTTTTGTCCTGTTGTTAAAAAGAGTTCAATAAAAGACACATTTTAAAATGATTTCATACTTTTTCCTTAGGGGTTTTAAGATATCTCACCCCACCCCCCACCAATAGCCAGGAAGAGAATATTGTAATATTGTTATTTAGGAAGAAAAGGCTATATCTATATCTATATCTATATCTAGATCTGTATTTATATATCTTTGTCCTTTCAAAATGGCAGTGAAAATAACTTGTACCTTTGATTGATAAAATACTCTTTCTACTTAAGTGTCAGTTGATTAGTGTCAACTATTCCTTAGAATTCTATTAATTATGTTGAATTAATAGTCAATACCAGGCTATTCTGCTTTTGAAAATTTACAACTCTGTTAGAATTGAAAATGGGTTGTGTTTCTGTTGAATACATTGTCTGATTGCTGTGCTGTAGTTTGTAGCTTGATGTTCCCCTTTTCCAGGGAGAATCCTGAACCAACCTATCCATGAACATACTCTCTGCCATTTCCTTAATCCTTTTTTGGGGAAATCTCTTTTATAATAACAACTGTTGGTGAACCATCAGAAAACTCTTGTAAGTGTCCTTTAGTTAGATGATTGCATGGTCCTTTGTTAGAAATGGAATAAAATTTTTAAAAGAATGTCTTCTGTCTAGCTTGCTTCTTGAAGTATAAATAACCTTGAAGTTATAGCAACATTTTTTGGTTTCCCATGTATTTCATTTAAACATTGGAATTCTTATTTAGGAGAGGAATTTTACCACCTAGAATTTGTTTCTGTTTCCTTTCTTTTCACTTTCTTTCTCTGTTAACAGATTCATTTAGTTATTGCTTAGAATTTAGTCATGCTTCACAAGTGCTATTGAAGATCAGTAGATGTACTGCTTGTCTAAGCAAGTATAGGGCTAATAATATGGTATCCTTATAAAAGTGGAGAACTTTAGCTCTTTTATACACACACACACACACACACACACACACACACACACACACACCTTGGTGCATGCCACCAGATAGCTCTGTTTTCTTCCTAAGGATGCCAAAACACTCACATGGAGTAAATAATTTAAAATTATGCAGGATAGTTTTTTCTTTTTATCTTTTAAAAATTCCCTCTAAATTGTTATTTATTAAGAGCAGCATGGGTGAATCTTAAGGGGGACAGCAATAGTTAATGTGGCCTCTTGTTCAGTAGATTCTCTAGAGCAGGGGTCCCCAATGCCCCAGGACATGGACTGGTACTGGTCCATGGTCTGTTAGGAACTGGGCCGCACAGCAGGAGGTGAGTGGCAGGTGAGTGAGCAAAGCTTCATCTGCCGCTCTGCATTGCTCGTGTTACCGCATGAACCCCCCACATGCCTCCCCCTCCCTCCCCGTCCACGGTCAGTGGAAAACGTGTCTTCCACGAAACTGGTCCCTGGTGTCAAAAAGATTGGGGACCGCTGCTCTGAACACTTGCAGAAGGTAAAGAAAAAGATGGAGATGTTGTGCCCTCCTCCCCCCACCTTTTAAAAAAAAATAACCTATAGCTCTGTTTCTCTCTAGGTAGTAAATTTCACTGGGGAAATGTGGGAAAGGAGAACCAAAATAGAACTTTCTGTGTATCATGTCAGAAACGTTGAAGTCATTTCATAAATAAAATAGTTTTAGAAAAGCTATTTGAGCACATTTGGAAATGTGTCAGGAGAAAGAAAAGGCTCTTCAAAAGGGGAGGAAAGAAAATCTGTAAGCAGATAGTATGGTAGTGATGTTACATGAAAAGATGATCCAGCTAGTTTTAAATACTATATGAGAGTAAAAAGGACAAAATTAATTGAATTGAGTGGTTTTGTAAAAGATCTAAAGTTTTTTTGGTATCGTTAAGAGAAATTATCTGAAAAGAAAGAATTTTTTTTATGTAAAAAGTATTTAAGGCAGTGTTTTTAATGAAAATTAAGCTTTTATTAAATTTGTAGTCTATTATGTCACTGAATTAATATTTAATTGAATTTTATTCAGAGTAACTATAATAAATAGGAAATTTCTGCAGGGTTGGTTCTGCAGAGTAATAGCTGTTGATATAACTTTTTTTTTTTCCTGTTAGGAAAGAATTGATTATTAGAAAAATATATGTTTTGCATGTATCTTTTGGGACTTTGCATAGTCCAGTTATAGACATCCATACTTGCTGATGTAATGGACGTGTGCTTTTGTTCACATTTACATTTTGAAGATTTCTAGAAATGTCCAAGCTCAAAAGGAGTAAGAAGAAAAGGAGGCAGTAGATGGTGACATTTTTGGGATTCTTTGATTTCCTGCCTTTTTTGAGGGTTTATATTTGCTCTTAGGTATTTCACTTCTACAGTCTTAGAGTCCAGAATAAGGAATATATGAGTGAATAAATTAGAGCATGGTGAAGAAACAAAGATTCTCTAATTTTTGCTATGACAGACTATCTACTGGTTTATATGCCATGGTATTATTATTATTATTGTGATTCAGTTGTTAACTTTTGCCCTTTAAGTTACTCTGACTTTATCTGAAAATGACCATAACTAGACTATAAATTCTATCTGCAGATTTAATCGTTTCCATGAGCTTCAGTCTTTTGAATAGCTCTCGTGTCTAGTTTATAATGGCTTTAAGGATTGCATTTTCCTTATGTAAGATTACTGTCATGAGGACTTCGCTGGTGGTGCAGTGGTTAAGAATCCACCTGCCAATGCAGGCACGGGTTCGAGCCCTGGTCCGGGAAGATCCCACATGTCACGGAGCAACTAAGCCCGTGCGCCACAACTACTGAGCCTGCGCTCTAGATCCCGCAAGCCACAACTACTAGTGAGCCCGCGTGCCCCAACTACTGAAGCCCGTGTGCCTAGAGCCTGTGCTCCGCAACAAGAGAAGCCACCTCAGTGAGAAGCCCGCGCACCGCAATGAAGAGTAGCCCGCACTTGCCACAACTAGAGAAAGCCTGTGTGCAGCAACAAAGACCTAACACAGACCAAAAAAAAAAAAAAAAAAAAGATTACTGTCATGAGCCCACCACCCATTTCCCTCTTAAGCCCTTGGCAAACGTGGTAGCACCATAATTTGATCTATTTAAAAATATAAAAATAACACTGTTTTCCCATGCCAAAATTATGTTGATGTATCAAAATTAGAAACTACAGAGAAGCAAGATATGAAAATTAAAATCACTTGTAATCTCACTATCCTGAGACCTTTTACTTTTTGAGTGTTGGTTTGGCTCTCTCAGTTAGTTGCTCTTACTCAGTCTTTTACTGGAACTGTTGATTTTCTGCTGTCAGCATTTGTCTTGTTTACTTCCATTTAAAATAAAATCTCTTCTTCCATCCAGGTGTCCTGTGTCATGGCATAGCTGAGCTTCTTAAATACTTACTTTGTGCTTGGTTTCTTCCTTACTTCTGGCTGACCCCCATCATTCAGTTGTTAGATTCCTCATCTTGTTACAAATGCTGAGAAATGTTTTCTGAGTGATTACCACCTCTCTCCCGATGACTCCCCAGTTAATACATCTTGATTAGTTTTTGCTCTTGAACTGCAAACCTGTCTTTTCTATTGGAGAACTCCAATTAAATGCCTCACATGCACCTAAATAAAATATGTCTAAAATTGAACTTCATTCTTATCTCAAAACAGCTTTTTCTCCTTTGCTCTTTACCTTAGGGAATAACACTACCATTTATCCAGTTGCAAAAGCCAAAATTTTAGTAATTATATTTGGTATCTCACTCTCTCCTTTTAAATACTGCATTCCCAATCACTTCTCTCTCTCTGTCTTTTTTTATTTTTTGTTCTAGCTATTATGTCCCTTCAGTATGCCCACCTAAGTCAGTACTTTGTGTAGGTGCTCCTTCCATAATACGCTTGGGCTACTGTTTTAAGCATTTATCATGCTGTCTTGTGATGTAGTTATTGTGTTGGCTTATTCTTCCTAATTTGACAGGGAACTCTTTAAAGGAGGGACTATGTTTCTCATTTCTTCATCCTTTGTGCCAACACAGTGCCTAGCATAAAGTAGGCTCATGAAAATATTTGTTTTGATGACTATTTTTGTTGTCAAGTAAATGAATAAAAGGAAGGCTCAGGAGGAAGCAGTTTGTTTAAATTAATTCATATTATAGTCTGACTAGTCTCCTAGGATTAAAAGCAAGTCTCCTATATTAAAGCAAGACACTTAGTAATCATGGTAGAATTTTTGATAGTATGGCAGAGTTTAGTGAAGAATTTCTTATATACAGGAGTAGATTTTTTGACAAGTCTCTTAAATCACACTTGGTTACCTCTTTGGCCTAAGATTTGCTTATTAGCATTACACTATTGAGTTTGTTAGAAGTGAAATAATTAGGTTTTTCATAAGTAAAGGCCCTAATATACCAGGTAATGGAATTTAAAACTCAGTTTTTACCCTATTTTGTGGCAACTGAGGGGCTGAATCAGCAACATCAAGGCCATGTGTCAAATTCTTTTTATTAAGTGTTTTTCTAATTTAATCTAAATAAGTTTAGACGATAATTTAAACTAATGAAGGTAAACTTTTACATGTTATATAATCTAAATGATTGTTATTTTGTTTTTTGAAATATCCTAATTTTAGTGGTATTCTGATCAGGATTTACCTTGCCTCCAGAAATCTTGTTACTATTTTTATTGAGATTTATGAAATGCAGAAGCTTAGGTTAATTATTTACTACAAAGCCATTTTTTTTCAGTGTTTTTCAGATTATTCTTTAGGCAAGTGCTGAGTATGTTTTTTATGTTTAAAAATTGTCTAAACTACTTTGTGTTTATAAACATGCTGTTTTTGAGATGAATATATATTTTGACATCTAACTCGTTTCCAGGGTAATAGTAATTAATGTTTGAAGAGGTTAAGTGACATTTTATGTAGTGTAAACCTTTTTTGTACCAGGTTGATATTTTTCTAGTATGAAGAAAATAGTACTTGTTTAAAATGAAATTTAAAAACCCAAACAGAACAGTTTGAGGAAGAATTGCTGCTTTATATTTTTAAATAAAATATTACTAGTTAATTTTAGATAGTTAACCATATTGGTTAGAACATATATGTTTGCCTTTGCATGACAATTTTGAGCACTTTAATGAAAAGATCATTTGTTGTTCGGATATCTATGGTTTCACTGTGAGTTACACATTTAATTATCTTCTCTCTTTAGATAATTGTTTGGAAGAGATATAGTGACTTTAAGAAACTACACAAAGAACTATGGCAAATTCACAAAAACTTATTCCGACGTTCAGAATTGTTTCCTCCATTTGCTAAAGGAATAGTGTTTGGTAAGTGATTATTTTGAAATTGTGATTTTGAAAAGTGATGATTAGCTAATTATGTATATATACTGAACACTGAAACACTGTACCATGAAGTCAGAAGCCCCTTATTAAGATAATTCCCATCATGCCTCAAGCAATTGAAGTTGTTTTTTCATGTTCTTTTTTTTTTTTTAAGATAGAAGATTCCTATTTTATTTCTCCAGTGACATATTTACTGTTGAATATAAATTAAAGGCCTGCTTGCACACCAAAGCCAAGTCCTTTAGTTGGTTCAGTCAAAGAGGTAAGACCTCTGGCTGGCTCACATGAGAATTGTCCACTCCTTGGCCCAGGTTTTGGGATTTTGCCAGCTTTGGGTTCATCAGTAATTTCTTCAATATCCTTAAGTGTCAGATCCTCATAGTAGTTGTCATTTATTTGAATCATTGGTGCATTTACACAGGCCCCTAAACATTCCACTTCTATACGAGTGAAAAGTTTGTCAGGTGTAGTCTCCCCAACCTTTATTCCAAGCTTTTTCTGAGTGGTCTCCAGTATGCTGTCAGAATTTTGAAGCATGCAAGGTATAGTAGTGCAGACTTGAATATGATACTTTCACCTGGCTTTCTATTATACATTGTATAAAAAGTTGCTACTTCATATGCTCTCATTGGAGGTACTTATAAAACTTCTGCAGCCTTGTTCATAGCAGAGATGGGCAGTCATCCATTCTGTCTTTGGGCTAAATCCAGGACTGGAAGCACAGCTGCTGCTTTATGCCCCTCTGGGTAGTTTTTTACAATGGCCTCTATCCTCTTATAGTTTTCTGGTGTGAAATCAAATGGAGTATCTGGGTTATTCTCAGGAGTATCTCTCTGCACAAATAAGGCTCCTCCAACTCCATTCTGCACGGCTGTCTTATGCAAATTCCTTATATGTCTTCCCCACTGGGCGGTGAGGCTGGCCGCGTGAGCCCGAGTGCCATGGAGAGGAACATGGCAGGCCAAACTGCAGGCCTTTCAGGTTGCCTGCTTTTTCATGTTCTTGCTGTGGTTTTGTTAACTCAGAATGCATTTACTCCTTTCTTTCATGAAAAAACAGCACCAGAACAACAACTCAAACTCTAACTGATGAAGCAAATAGAAAAACCCTATAGGAACATGAGGTGACATTGAATTATTCTTATCCAGTTGTCCCTTGGTATCTGTGGGGGATTGGTTCCAGGACCCCCTGTGGATACCAGAATCTGTGGATGCTCAAGTCCCTTATATAAAATGGTGTTGTGCAGTCAGCCCTCTGCATCTATGGATTCAACCAACTGTGGATTGGCACCTCATATGAGTGAAATCATACAGTATTTGTCCTTTTGTGACGGGCTCTTTTCACTTAGCATAATTTCTCAAGATTCACTTATGTTGTATCAATAGCATGTGTCAAAATTTCCTTCTTGTGTCTGAATATAGTCCGTTGGGTGTGTAGACACCATTTTGTTTATTTTTTCATCCATCAGTGAACACTGGATTGCTTTTACCTTTTATTAAAAATAATACTGCTGCTGCTGCTGCTGCAAAAAATAATACTGCTGTGAACATGGGTGTACACATATCCGTTCAATTCCTGCTTTTAATTTTTTTGGTTATATACCGAAAGTGGAATTACTGGATCATATGGTAATTTTATTTTTAATTTTTTGAGGAACCACCATATTGTTTTCCATAGTGGCTGCTCTATTTTACATTTCCACTAGCTGTGCATAAGGGTTCCAGTTTCTCTTCCTCCTTGCCAACACTTGTTATTTTCTGTTATTTTGATACCTTGGTGTTTCTTTTTTTGCCTTCATTTTCACATACTTAGTTTACTTTTTTAATATTAAATTCTCTTTGTTAAAAAAATTCTCTTTGGGCTTCCCTGGTGGCGCAGTGGTTGGGAGTCTGCCTGCCGATGCAGGGGACACGGGTTCGTGCCCCGGTCTGGGAAGATCCCACATGCCGCGGAGCGGCTGGGCCCGTGAGCCATGGCCGCTGAGCCTGAGCGTCTGGAGCCTGTGCTCCACAACGGGAGAGGCCACAACAGTGAGGCCCGCATACCACAAAAAAAAAAAAAAAAAAAAAAAAAAATTCTCTTTGTTAAAATAATTGATATGTTTTTGTAATCCCTTGGCTGGACCTTGACCAGTAGAGTACAGAATGTTATTTCTTGTTTTTTTTCTATAACTTTACCATAAATTTACTTGTATGGACAACTTTATATTCATCCTGTTATTTATTTTAAAATTAATTAATTAATTAATTTTTGGCTGTGTTGAGTCTTCGTTGCTGCATGCTGGCTTTCTCTAGTTGTGGTGAGTGGGGGCTACTGTTCGTTGTGGTGCACGGGCTTCTCATTGTGGTGTCTTCTCTTGTTGCGGAGCACAGGCTCTAGGCATGCAGGCTACAGTAGTTGTGGCATGCGGGCTCAATAGTTGTGGCTCACGGGCTCTAGAGCGCAGGCTCAGTAGTTGTGGTGCACGGGCTTAGTTGCTCCATGGTATGTGGGATCTTCCCGGACCAGGGCTCGAACCCATGTCCCCTGCACTGGCAGGTAGATTCTTAACCACTGTGCCACCAGGGAAGTCCCATCCTGTTTTTTTTTTTTTTTTTTAAGACTTGCATGTTTTTTTTTTTTTTTTTAAATTATTTATTTATTTATTATTTTTGGCTGTGTTGGGTCTTCGTTTCTGTGCGAGGGCTTTCTCTAGTTGCGGCGAGTGGGGGCCACTCTTCATCGCAGCGCATGGGCCTCTCACTGCTGCGGCCTCTTTTGTTGCGGAGCACAGGCTCCAGACGTGCAGGCTCAGTAGTTGTGGCTCACTGGTGTAGTTGCTCCGCGGCATGTGGGAATTTCCCAGACCAGGGCTCGAACCCGTGTCCCCTGCATTGGCAGGCAGATTCTTAACCACTGCGCCACCAGGGAAGTCCCATCCCGTTATTTTTTTATTTTTTTTAATTTTTTTTATTTTTTATTTTTTTGCGATACGCGGGCCTCTCACCGCTGTGGCCTCTCCCGTTGCGGAGCACAGGCTCCGGACGCACAGGCTCAGCAGCCATGGCTCACGGGCCCAGCCGCTCCGCGGCATGTGGGATCTTCCCGGACCGGGGCACGAACCCGTGTCCCCTGCATCGGCAGGCAGACTCTCAAGCACTGCGCCACCAGGGAAGCCCCCGTTATTTTTTTTTAAAAATCAATTTCTGCATGTGTAGTTGTAGTGTCAAAGTATATGGATGTTATTTTTCAAACGAGACAGGTTTTTTTTTCAGGTTATAAATTACCATATGCAAATAACTCAGATGATACAGAAAACTACTTAAAATAAAAATTCAACCTTAATACCATTTCCTAGATGGTATAACATTTTAGCATAATTTTTAGACTGTGTGTGTGTGTCCATGTGTGCATGTGTGTACATATGAGTATGCACATGCTTCTTTACTTTTCTGTACATATAAACTTCAAAATTGAAGTCTTGCTAAATGTAGTCTTGAAACCTCTTTTTCATACAGTGGTATATTGTGATCGTCTTTTCGTATCAATAAAAAGAATCTACATTGTTAATATTAATAGATGCATAGTATTTCAGTTTTTGTATATACCATGATTTATTAACCAACCTTTTACTCATATATTGTTTTTAGTTTTTTTGCTATTATAAACAACACTGCTTAATATTCTTATTCGTACACTGTAATGCAGATGTATAATTATTTAATTAGGATAAATTCCTGGGAGCAAAATTGCTTGATCAAAGGGTATGCATATTGTGACTTTTGATGCATATTGCATTATTGTTTTCAAATAATTTTAACATCAGTATTCTTTATACATTGGAATAACTTTAGAAGTCAAAGTAATGCAGGTATATGGCTAAGAAAATTGAAAAACAAAGCACAAAACAAAGCTAATAGAAGAATGTTCAATAAAAAGCAGTAGTTTCCTGGAGAGCAGCATCAGGATCATGGTAGCATGAGATGATCCCTTCTTTCCCCTTCAGTCTATAACTAGTAAAACTACTCAACAAAGTTTCCTTTGCCTAACAGAACAGGATGCTGGAGAGATCCACACATTTTTACATCTGAAGGTGACTGGACTGAGCACGTAGAGGAGGTGGAACCAGGGGAACAGTGGATGTGGTACCTGCAGTTTCAGCCCCCTGGCCATGGTGGCTGAGTCCACAGCCCCAGAGAATGCAGTAACAGCAGTGGAGGCAGCGCACATGACTCTGGCCTTCCAGCTGCAATGGCACCTGCAGCCACAGGGGACCATGCAGCTAGGCATGTGATCCTGCTGATCCACTGTCAAAAGTCAATGATAAGGAAAGAATTTTAAAGGCAGCCAGGGGAAGAAAGATAGTAACCTACAAAGGTACCCCCCCCGCCATTGGGCTTTCAGCAGATTTCTCAGCAAAAACTCTACTGTCTGGGAGAGAGTGTGATGACATACTCAGAATACTGAAAGATAAAAAATGTCAGCCAAGAATAGTCTATCTGGCAAAGTCGTCCTTCATATGAAGGAGAAATAAAGGCTTTCCCACACAAACAAAAGCTAAGGCAGTTTATCACCATTAGACTTATCATATAAGAAATGTTGAAAGGAGCTCTTCTACCTGAAATGAAAAGGCAAAAGTACACAAAACTTTGAGTAAGGTGATAAATAGATAGAATCAGAAAGTACAGCTTGGTGGCAGAATAGGTTGTTAAACACAATTGTGACATAAAGGTTAAAGGGAAAAAAAGCATTAAAAATAACTAGCTACTTCAACTTGGTAATTAACCCACAACATAATAAGGGATAATATGTGACAACAAAAACATAAAAGGGGGAAAAAGAAACATAAAAGGGAAAGAGGGAAAGGATGGAACTGTATAGGCAAATGAAGATATGATACTATCAGCATAAAAAGGACTATCTTATCTATGAGATGTTTTATACAAACCTTATGGTAACCACAAAACAAAAAATCTAGAGCAGAAACATGAAACATAAAAAAGAGGAAACTGAGCAAAACATTACAGAAAAACACCAAACTGGGACTGCTCTGGTGATGCAGTGGATAAGATTCTGCACTCCCAATGCAGGTCTCCTGGGTACAATTCCTGGTCAGGGAACTAGATCCCACATTCATGCCACAACTAAGAGTTTGCATGCCACAACTAAGGAGCTGGCGAGCTGCAACCAAATAAATAAATATTAAAAATAAAAAAAATCTTAAAAAAAACCCCTCCAAAATACCAAACTAAAATGGCAGACACAAACACAAGAAAAAAGAAGCAATGAAGATAGAGAGCAACCAGAAAATGTTAAATAAATGGCAGTACTAAGTCTTCATATGTCACTAATCATCTGAAATGTAAATGGGTTGAATTCAATCAAAAGAAAGAGTGACTGGGTGGATTAGAAAATAAGACCCAACTATTTGTTGCCTCTGGGATACTCAGCTCTAAAGACAAATACAGGCTCATTGTAAAGAGATGGAAGATGATACTTCAAGCAAATGGCAGCCAAAAGAAAGCAGGTGTAGCCATACTTAGACAAAAATAGACTTCGAGTCAAAAAAATAACGAGACAAAGATGGACATTATATAATGGTAAAGGGAACAGTGTGTCAAGACATGACATTTACTAATAATATATACATCTAACATAGCACCAAAATATATAAAGCAATTATATAACAGTCATAAAGGGAGAAACTGACAGCAACATAATAATAGTAGGGGACTTTAACACCCCACTTACATCAATGGATAGATCATCCAGACAGAAAGTCAACAAGGAAACATTGACCTTAAATGAAACATTAGACTAGACTTATTAAATAGATATATACAGAACATTCCATCCAAAAGCAACAGAATACACATTTTTCTCAAGTGCACATGGAGTGTTCTCAATGGTAGACCATATGTTGGGACAAATATCAAGTCTCTTTAAGAAGATTGATCAACTACAAGAAGGCTGGAAAAGGTCACAAATATGTGGAGACTAAACAACATGCTACTGAACAGCTATTGGTCAATGAAGAAATCAAAAGAGAAATCAAAAAAAGACAAATGAAAATAAGACGTACCAAAATCTGTGGGATGCAGCAAAAGCAGTTCTAAGACAGAATTTTATAGCAGTATAGGCCTACTTCAAGAAACAAGAATCTCAAGTAATCTAACCTTACAGCTAAAGGAACTAGAAGAACAAATGAAGCACAAAGTCAGTAGAAGGAAGAACATAATAAAAATCAGAGTGGAAATAAATGAAATAGAGAATTAAATGACAGAAAAGATCAGTGAAACTAAGAGCTGGTTCTTTGAAAAGGTAAACAAAATTGACAAAACTTCAGCTAGACTCACCAAGAAAAAAAGAGAAGGCTCAAATAAATAAAATCGGAAATGAAAGAAGTGAAGTTACACTGAAATACAAAGGATTATATGAGACTGATATGAACAAATATGTCAACAAATTGAACAGCCTATAAGAACTGGATAAAAGAATCATACAACGTTTCAAGTCTGAAACATGAAGAAATATAAAATCTGAATTGACTGATCACTAGTAAAGAGATTGAAACAGTAACCAGAAACCTCCCCAAAAAACAGAAATCCAGGACCAGATGGCTTCACTGGTGAATTCTATGAAACATTCAAAGAAGATTTAATACCTGTCCTTCTCAAACCTTCCAAATAAATTGAAAAGAAGGGAATGGTTCTTAACACATTTTATGAGGCCAACATTACCCTGATACCAAAGCCAGATAAGGACAACATGCAAAAGAGAAAATTACAGGCCAGTGTCTCTGATGAGCATAGATGCAAAAATCTTCAACAAAATATTAAGCAAATTGAATACAACAATACATTAAAAGGATCATACACCAAGATCAAGTGACATTCCTTCCAGGGATGCAAGGATGGTTCAGTTTCTGCAAATCAATTAACATTCTACACCACATTAATGAAACGAAGGATAAAAATCATATCATTTCAATAGATGCAGAAAAAGCATTTGACAGTTTTCAATATCCATTTATGATAAAAACTTTCAATAAAATAAAATGGGTACAGAAGAAATGTACCTAAACATAAACATATCTAAACATAATAAAGACCATATATGACAAACTCATAGCTACCATCATATTCAGTGGTGAAAAACTGAAAGGTATTCTTCTATCAGTGGGATCAGTATGCCTGCTGTTGCCACTCTTATTCAACATAGTATTGGAAGTCCTACCCAGAGCAGTTAGGCAAGAAAAAGAAATAAAAGGCATCAAACTGGAAAGGAGGAAGTAAAACTGTCAGTGTTTGCAGATGACATGATTTTATATATAGAAACCCCTAAAAATTTCACCAAAACCTATTAGAAATATTAAACGAATATAGTAAATTTGCAGGGTAGGAAATCAAAGTACAAAACTCTGTTGCATTTTTATTCCCTAACAATTAACTAGCAGAAAGAGAAATTAAGAAAACAGTACCATTTGTAATTCCAACAAAAAGAATAAAATACCGAGGAGTAAACTTAACCAAGGAGGTGACAGACTTGTACGCTGAAAACTGTAAGGCATTGTTGAAAGAAATTGAAGAAGACACAAAGTAATGGAAAGATATCCCATGTTCATGGATTGGAAGAATTAACATTGTTAAAGTGTCCATATCACCTAAAGCAATCTACAGACTCAATGCAATCACTGTCAAAATCTCAACATTTTTCACAGAAATTGAACAAAAAATCCTAAAATTTGTATGGAATCACAGAAGACCCAGAACAGCCAAAATAATCCTGAGAAAAATGAACAAAGCTGGCGATATCACACTCCCTTATTTCAAATTATACTACAAAGCTATACTAATCAAAATAGCATGTTATTGGTAGAAAACAGGCACACAGATCAATGGGACAGAATTGAGAGCCCAGAAATAAACCCACACATATATGGATAACTAATTACAATGAAGTAGCCAAGAAAATGCAATGGAGAAAGGTAAGTCACTTCAATAAATGGTGTTGGGAAAACTGGATAGCCACATGCAAAAGAATGAAACTAGACCACTATTTTATACCATGCACAGAAATTAACTCAAAATGGATTAAAGATTTGATGTCAGATCTGAAAGCATAAAATTCCTAGAAGAAAGCATAGGCAGTGCACTCTTTGATATTAGTCTTAGCAATAATTTTTTGGATATGTCTCCTCAGGCAAAGGAAGTAAAGGCAGAAATAACTGGGATGACATCAAACTAAAAAGCTTCAGCACAGCAAATGAAACCATTAACAAAATGAAAAGACAGCTTACTGAGTGGGAGAAGGTACTTGCAAATTGTATATCTGATAAAGGGTTAATGTCCAAAATATATAAAGAACTCATACAACTCAACAACAAAGAAAACCAAACAGCCTGATTAAAAAATGGGCAGAATAGATCTTTTTCCAAAGACATACAGATGTCCAACAGGCACATAAAAGATGTTCAACATCACTAATCATTAGGGAAATGCAAATCAAAATCACAATTAGATACCCCCTCATGCTCATTAGAATGGTGATTATCAAAAGTGTTGGAGAGGATGTGAAGAAAAGGGAACCCTCATACACTGGTGGTGGGAAGGTAAATTTGTGCAGCCACAGTGGAAACCAGTGTGGAGATTTCTCAAAAAATTAATAGAAATACCATATGATCCAGCTATTTCACTTCTGGGTATTTATCTGAAGAATATGAAAACAGTAATTTGAAAAGATATATGCAGACCTTTGTTTATTGCTGCATTATTTACAAAATCCAAGATATGGAAACAACCTAAATGCCATTGATGGGTGGATGAAGAAGATGTGGTATATATATGCAATCAAATACTACACAGCCATAAAAAAGAATGAAATCTTGCCATCTGCGAAAGCATGAATGGACCTAGAGGGTATTATGTTAAGTGAAATAAATCAGATGGAGAAAGACAAATACTGTATGATTTCACGCATGTGAAGTCTAAACAAAACAAAAGGAACTAAATGAAACAAAAACAAATACATAGATACAGATTGGCAGTCATCAGAGGGGAAGGGAAGTGAGGAGAGGGCCAAGAGGGTAAAGGAGATCAAATGCCTGGTGATGGATGGAAACCAGGCTTTTGTGGTGAGCACACGTGGTGTATATAGAAATTGAATTATAATGTTATACACAAGAAACCTATGTTATAAACCAGCGTTACCTCATAAAAAAGAAAAAGCTGTAATTTTCCACTCTACCCATCTTCCTCCCAGTTTTGCTTCTAGAGAGAACTGACTTTTATCTCTTTTATTTTTCATATCTTGAGTGTGTATTCCATATCTATAATAGTAAGTTTATACCTTTTTTTTTTCTTTGACATAACAGCTTATGACATGTCTTTTGACTTTTTACTCTGGTAGGTAAGAATTTGACTTACCCTGTTCCCTTGTATTATTACATAATACTTTTAGTTCCTCTATTGACTGTATCTCTATTTCTTGTTCCATAACTATGGACAATACCATTTGTCTCTGTAAGATGAATCCAAGAGCATATTTGTCCTTTCTTTTACCTCTTTAGCCCCTTTCACCACTCAGCATATTTTAACGTTTGTCAAAGGTGATAGTATTTGTATTCTGTTCAATAATCATTATTAAGATTCCATACTTAATCTGTAGAATGATTTTCAAATCTGGAATTTAATAGACAGCATCTGGAACATTTGTATTATGACTATGTAAATATTGTTCATTATTATGTCAGGTAGTGTGCCAGAATTACATTTTGTTCTCTAAGTTTAACTGTGATGACTACTGTGACAATGTAGTTTTTTTTTTTTTTTTTTTTTTTTTGTGGTACGCGGGCCTCTCGCTGTTGTGGCCTCTCCCATTGCGGAGCACAGGCTCCGGACGCGCAGGCTCAGCGGCCATGGCTCACAGGCCCAGCCGCTCCGTGGCATGTGGGATCCCCCCGGACCGGGGCACGAACCCGTGTCCCCTGCATCGGTAGGCGGACTCTCAACCACTGCGCCACCAGGGAAGCCCGCCAATGTAGTTTTTTAAAAAAAGTTTTTTAACATCTTTATTGTAGTATAATTGTTCCACAATGTTGTGTTAGTTTCTGTTGTATAACAAAGTGAATCAGCTATACATATACATATATCCCCATATCCCTTCCCTCTTGCATCTCCCTCCCACCCTCCCTATCCCACCCCTCTAGGTGATCACAGAGCACCAAGCTGATCTCCCTGTGTTATGCAGCTGCTTCCCACTAGCTATCTGTTTTACGTTTGGTAGTGAATATATGTCCATGCCACTCTCACTTCATCCCAGATTACCCGTCCCACTCCCTGTGTCCTCAAGTCCATTCTCTACATCTTTATTCCTGTACTGCCCCTAGGTTCGTTAGAACCTTTTTTTTTTTCTTTTTAGATTCCATATATATGTGTTAGTGTACAGTATTTGTTTTTCTCTTTCAGACTTACTTCACTCTGTATGACAGACTCTAGGTCCATCCACTTGTCTACAAATAACTCAATTTCATTTCATTTTATGGCTGAGTAATATTTCATTGTATATATGTGCCACATCTTTTTATCCATTCATCTGTTGATGGACACTTAGGTTGCTTACATGTCCTGGCTATTGTAAATAGAGCTGTAATGAACATTGTGGTACATGACTCTTTCTGAATTATGGTTTTCTCACGGTATATGCCTAGTAGTGGAATTGCTGGGTCATATGGTAGTTCTATTTTTAGTTTTTTAAGGATCCTCCATACTGTTCTCCATAGTGGCTGTATCAATTTACATTCCCACCAACAGTGCAAGGGGGTTCCCTTTTCGCCACACCCTCTCCAGCATTTATTGTTTGTAGATTTTTTCTTTCTTTTTTTTTTTTTTTTTGCGGTACTTGGGCCTCTCACCATTGTGGCCTCTCCCGTTGCGGAGCACAGGCTCCGGACGTGCAGGCCCAGCAGCCATGGCTTACAGGCCCAGCCGCTCCGTGGCACGTGGGATCTTCCTGGACCGGGGCATGAACCTGCGTACCCTGCATCAGCAGGCGGACTCTCAACCACTGCGCCACCAGGGAAGCCCTGTTTGTAGATTTTTTGATGACGGCCGTTCTGACCTGTGTGAGGTGATTACCTCATTGTAGTTTTGATTTGCATTTCTCTAATGATTAGTGATGTTGAGCATCCTTTCATGTATTTGTTGGCAATCTGTATATCTTCTTTGGAGAAATGTCTATTTAGGTCTTCTGCTCATTTTTGGATTGGGTTGTTTGTTTTTTTGATATTGAGCTGCATGAGCTGCTTGTATATTCTGGAGATTAATCCTTTGTCAGTTGCTACTTTTACAAATATTTTCTCCCATTCTGAGGGTTGTCTTTTCTTCTTGTTTATGGTTTCCTTTGCTGTGCAAAAGCTTTTAAGTTTCATAAGGTCCCATTTGTTTATTTTTGTTTTTATTTCCATTTCTCTAGGAGGTGGGTCAAAAAGGATCTTGCTGTGATTTATGTTAAAGAGTGTTCTTCCTATGTTTTCCTCTAGGAGTTTTATAGTGTCTGGCCTTACATTTAGGACAATGTAGTTTTGATGGAGTCTTTTTTCCTTGTACTACATAGGTAAGTCAAATTCATGCTGCATGCTAGTTTGCTAAATATTTGGACCATGCCTTCTGTGGTAGACAGTCTCCAAGATGGCCACCTGTAATCCTCCTCTCCTACTAGTTACACATTTGTGTATTCTCTTCCCAGGGATTGGTTTTTGGGACCAGTAGCATAGGGAAAAGTGACAATATGTCATTTCTGAGATTAGGTTATAAAGGCCGTGGCTTCTCTCTTAGGGATGTTCCCTCCCTCTCTCATTACTTGCTCTGAGGTTTACCAGCTTTCATATTGTAAGGACACTCACGCAGCCTATGACGAGGCCCCCATAGAGACGAACAGAGGGCAACAGCCAACACCTTGAAGGCATCTGACACCTGGCACAACCATGTGAATGAACTTAGATGCAGACTCTCCAGTCCCTGTAGAACTTTGAGTTGGTTGCAACGCTGACTGACAGCTTGACTGCAGCCTCATGAGAGACCTTGAGCTAGAACCATCCAGCCAAGCCACTTTTGGATTCCTAACTATCAGGGGTTGTGTGAGATACTAATGTTTATTGTTGTAGGCTGGTAAGTTTGGGGGTAGTTCGTTACCTAGCAATGACTACTTAATAGATGTTTTTTTTAACCTGTAAGTAGAGTGCTGTTATGACAAAAACCAAAAAATGTGGAGAGTGGCTTTGGAATGAGCCATGGGCTTTGAGGAGAGTGTGAGAGCCTGAAGTGTCTTGAAGAAGCTATTCATAGAAGCCTCACGGTCGTTGATAAGACTGCAGGTGAGGGTTTGCAGGAAAATTAGGTAACTGTTACTGGAAATTAGAGGAAGGTAGTGGATCCTTCTTATGTAGTTGCAGAAAGTCTAGCCACATGGTTGCATACAGTTATTTGGAAAGTAGAAAATGTACCAAAGAAGAGGGTAATGTAGCAAAGGAGATTTCCAACCAGAGTGTTTAATAAGTATGGTGTGGTTTCTTCTTGCTGCTTTTAGTAAAATGTGAGAGGAGAGAGAAGTTAAAGGAAGAATTATTTTTGTGGTGACTTAAAACAATAGAACTTTATTTTCTTGCAGTTCTGGGGGCCAGAAGTCTGAAATAAGTATCTTTGGGCAGAAATCAAGGTGTCAGCAGGGCCTAGAGCCTCTAAGGAAGAATATGTTCTTTGCCTCTTTCAGTTTTTGGTGACTGGCTGTGTTCCTTGGCTTGTGCCAGCATCATGTCAATCTTCAAAGCCCTCATCTTCAAACCTCTGTCTGCTTCATCTTCACATTGCCTTCTCTGTGAAATCTCTCTCTGTTTCTCTCTTATAAGGATATTTGTGATGGCATTTAGTGCCCACCCTGATAATTCAGGATAATCTCAAGATCCTTAATCAAAAGTGCAAAGACTGTTTGTCCAAATAACATATCATTTACAAATTCCAGGAATTTGGACCTGGTATCTTTGGGGTCATTTTTTATACTATTGCATATATTCACCTTCCTCCCTCCCTCCATGTCGCCATGCCTCTCTCCCTTCCTTCTTCCTTCCTTTCTTCCAAAACTTTTAAGATCATGAATATATCCTGCTCTTCTACAAAACTGCCTCTTAGATTTAGCATCCATTGATTTTTGCATGAACCACTGTTTGCATAATGGCTACAAAATAATGATTTTTCCAGTTCCAGCACCCCTTTCACATTAATGATTATCCTCCCTTCTCACTTTATCTGTGTATCTTTGTTAACTATTCTTCTTTTTACTTGTATCTGTTTATCTGTCTATACAGCTATATGTCTGTGTATTGTATCTGTCTATATATTTATCCATCTATCCATTATTTATTTGGACACATACACCTATTTTTTTCCCCTAATAGTTTAGAATTCATTAATGTACTTAATTATTTTGATGCTCAAATTGTCCTAGTTTTGACCAGTAGGAGACCTTTTACTCTGGCTTTTCTGTCCTTGTAACTTCTTCCTATCAAATTTTTTTTTTTAAAGTACTTCTTACTTTTAGGCATAAGAAGATGTTCATTGCTTATCTTGAATTTATTATGCTCCAGCCCTGGAATCAGCCATCTTTTCACAGAGCCCTGGTTGCTTTTTGTGGGGAATGATTTTAGAAACTATGTTAGTTATCAATTTATTGCATTTTAGCTCCAAATTCACCTTTTATTGCCTTATTGGACCTACTTTTCCAACTGGCATGTATAAACTTACTCCGCAGAGGGGGGTTGGAGGGACCCTGTGGGAGACGGGGTTTGGGTGCACTTCTCTTCCTGCTGGCTGCGTTGCCAGTGGCATGTGCGTGTGGGGGCTGCCCAGTGCGCTCACCCTCTAGCGAATTTTGTTGTCAGCTCCTGTCTGGGGCTTCCTGCCTTCCACCCTTGGCCTGCTGACGCCACAGCAAAATTTCCTGTTTGTCAGGTCCAGCCTGCAGTTCCTTGCGCACCACCTTTGGCCCTCCTGCTATGGAACAGGCGTGGCTTGGGCAGCCCAGCTAACTTCTCGTACCCAGTGTGCCGCAGCCACACTGTCTCCATGAGATCTGAAGTCCAGCCTTGGGGACGAGGCGCCCCTTACAAGTACTGCCTTTGGTTTTCTCTCTCCACCCTAGGATATTCCTTATAGTTCTCTTTTAGTCCTTCTTAGTAGTTAATCCTGTGTAAGTAGTTAATAATTCTCTATAAGACTTTTCCTGTTCAAATTGCTGTGTGGATTCCATTTTTTTGGCTGGACTCTGGCTGCCACAGAGACGAAAGAGATGACTGCCTGGGCAGTAGATAAGCTCATGGTAGCTTGCTTTTAGGCTCTTTCAGCTGCTATAGTTGGGAAACAGAAGGCATTTATGTACATGCATATTACAATGCATACATAATACATATTTCCATTCATATACAAACCTGCATATATACATGTATATAGGTACACATTTTTATACACATGTACATATACATATTTCAGAGTTGTTTATGATAGCTTTTGCCAAACAACTTTTTATATGCTCAGTTCTGTTCTTGCATGCCCCTCTACTAACCTCCCTGCCAAGATTTTGCAGTTTTGGTCCTGATTAGAAAGGTCTCCCATACTTACATTTGCTTGTAAGATGATTTTTTTTTTTGCGGTATGCGGGCCTCTCACTGTTGTGGCCTCTCCCGTTGCGGAGCACAGGCTCCGGACGTGCAGGCCCAGCGGCCATGGCTCACGGGCTTAGTTGCTCCGCGGCATGTGGGATCTTCCCGGACCAGGGCACGAACCCGTGTCTCCTGCGTCGGCAGGAGGACTCTCAACCACTGCGCCACCAGGGAAGCCCTGTAAGATGATTTTTATAGCTTAAAAAGTTCTTTTTAATATCCATGTGGAATTTATATTTGAATGGGATGTCAGGTGATGCTGCATTTTACTGTTCTTTCAGATGGTTAGGTGTCTGTTATAAGATCATTTATTAAATAATCCATATTTTTCCTCGTGAAATTTTTGTTATACTTTTCAGATGCATTGTCATGAATTAAAGGTTTTTTTTCTTTTGTGGCATTTTATTTGTTTATTCTTACATTAATTCCTGTTTCTATACCATGTTGATTTTTGTATAATGGCTTTATAGAGTATGTTCTGATACCAACCATATTTCTCATCAACATTGGGGAAATTGCTGCCTTTCAGGATCACCCTGGAATTCCTGGGGCTCTTACATCGGTACTTGGTTTTAAGAAGCCATGCCAATTATCCATTTATTGCCTCTTAGCTTCAGGTCCCTTCTTTCTTTTTTTGTTTTTGGCCATGCTGTGCGGCTTGCAGGATTTTAGTTCCCCAACCAGGGATTGAACCCGTGCCCTCGGCAGTAAAAGCACAGAGTCCTAACCACTGGACCTCCAGGGAGTTCCCTTCAGGTCCCTTCTTTCATTTCCCGTTCTGCATTAATGGGTTGGACTCCCGTAAGCATTTTCCTTTACAGTGAGTATGCAGTTAAGCTTCACAGTAGAGGACACTGGAGGGGCATTGTGGGAGGGTCAGGTCTTTTCTTCTTCTTTCCAGTGTTCTATGGGCTTTGTTTTTCATGTTGCTTTTGCTGCACCGTTGCCAGAGGCATCTGCCTCAGCTGTATACCTAGAGCGCAGGCTCCTGATAAGCTTGCAGCCCCAGCCAATTGATGGCCATCTAGCTAAGCACACAAAGGTCCCCCAGACCTATTGGAGAATGGGCTTCAGACTCTCTGACTTCCTCTGTGTACCTGCCTCTCAGCTTCAGCCTGCTAGCACCCTGTACCCCTCCTGAAAGGTACACTGCAGACCTAAGGCCTTGTTGCCCTGCAGGCGAACAGATTCTAGATGCCCCTCTCCTTCTCCATGCATGTCTGACAGCTTTGGCCTGCCTTTATTACTTCAGAAAGTCATTTCCTGTGGCCTTCCCAACACTGCCACTGTGTCCCCCAGGCCTTGCATTACCTTGCTTGTGAGTGGGCTCCCAGCACTGTGACTCTTTCGTTGCCCACCCGCCAGACTTGTCCCTTCTGAAGTCTGCAGGGGTCTTTTCTGGCAACTGTGGACCAGTTCTGGCCCGGGGAACCCAGCAAATGTCTCCCCCATCCAGTGGCTGTAACCATACCTTTTTCAAGAAGATCTGAGTCCTAACCTTGGGGAGGGCTTCCCCCTTCCAATTTTTTTCTTTCTTGGGTACCCTGGGGTATTCTTTAGAGTTCTCTTTTCACTTTAGAGTTTCTCATTTTTCCATGGTCATGGTTAATAATTCTTTATATTAAACTTTTCCTGTTCCAATTACTGTGTGGTTTTGATCTCTTGACTGAACCCTACTGTCTGTCTTTCATTTTAGAAGGATTCTGTATGATCTGATGTTATCTTGTCTCCATTGGCTAGGAGTCCACGTGGCACAGGGATTTCTTCATTCTGAGTTGATTGCAGGACCACAGTACTAACTGAGCTTCACACCTGCTCACTCAGGATATTCAGCACGTTTTAACAGCTCCTTGAGATCTGGGCACAAGATGCAGGGAATCTTATATAGTATAGCAACATCAGTGGCATTTATGCCAGAATAAAGTGGTCATCGAAAGCTTCTTGCTACAATTATTTAATTTTAATTAATACTAAATATTAACAATTTATGATATATAGTGATATTTTGAAATATAAGTAATAGCAAGAAGTATCTTAGATGCATAATTTAAAAGGTGAAAAACAATTGAGGGATGTGGGCAACTGGTCACTAGCAATAGAACCATTAGTCCTGATGGGTCCATCCATTCATTCCGATCTCCTACTAAGCATTAGGGGGATCCACAAACTCTTTGTTATCGTAGGCTATTAACCTTTGACTGCTTGCTTTTGGCCTTTGAGTCCAGACATTCCATTGGTACTCCATATTTCTGTTGCCTTTTGTTCATAGTTACCATCCAAGATCTATGGTTCCCTACTTTTTTTTTTGACACCTGTCCTGATTAAAGTTGTAGCTGGTTACATGCCACAAATCTATTATTAATAGAGTCTTCTCTGATTAATTTCAGTTTAGCTCTTAATTATCTGGAAATTTTATGGACACATTTAATTCAAGAAACATTTTAGAAGTAACCACTGTGGATACAATGACTCAATCTCTGTCTTCTAAGAAACTTAGAGTCTCGTAGTTGAAGTGAGCATCATGATCCAGAAGTGCTTTAGGATGTGGCATTCATACTGTCAAGTTTTTAAATCTTGTGACACTCTACTTTTATTATGAAGATGCAAATAATTTAAAAAATTGACTAATCTGAGGAGTTTTAAGAATCATACTTCTAAATCCACATCAAAAAGTTTTTTTTTTGTATTCTGAAAGTAAAGAAACCTCCCTCATGTTGTACTTAACTGTCTTTTCCTCTTCCTTTCAACTCTAAGCTGTGTTGTTTGGAGAATGCTTTATTCTTACTTATGGATATATCTTCAGCATGTAGGACCATGCCTAACATATAAATGCTTGAAAAATAAATTGAGCAAAAAGAAAATGAGTTAAGATTTAAGAGTTGGAGTAGTTATAGGCAATGATATTAAAAGTCAGTCACGGGCCTCCCTGGTGGCATAGTGGTGAAGAATCTGTCTGCCAATGGCAGGGGACACAGGTTTGAACCCTGGTGCGGTAAGATCCCACATGCGGTGGAGCAACTAAGCCCATGAGCCACAACTACTGAGCCTAGGCTCTAGAGCCCGCAAGCCACAACTGCTGAGCCTGTGTGCTACAACTACGGAAGCCCGCTCACCTAGAGCCCGTGCTCTGCAACAAGAGAAGTCACCATGATGAGAAGCCTGCACACCGCAATGAAGAGTATCCCCTGGGATTCCCTGGTGGCGCAATGGTTGAGAGTCCGCCTGCCGATGCAGGGGACATGGGTTAGTGCCCCGGTCCGGGAAGATCCCATGTGCCGCAGAGCGGCTGGGCCCGTGAGCCATGGCCGCTGAGCCTGCGCGTCCGGAGCCTGTGCTCCGCAACGGGAGAGGCCACAACAGTGAGAGGCCCACATACCACAAAAAAAAAAAAAAAAAAAAAAAAAGAGTATCCTCTGCTTGCCGCAACTAGAGAAAGCCTGCATGCAGCAGCAAAGACCCAAAGCAGCACCCCCCCCCCCAAAAAAAAGAGTCAGTCTCATGGCAGAAATTTAAAAGTTTGATTATAGCTACTATGGGGAAATAGATACAGGGAGAGTAGAAATTTGACCAGTTTGGGGAGGACAATTTGGAATATACCTTTTCCTGTTTTTGGTAAATTTTACTACACATCTATTCTCGTGTCTACATAGGAGATATTTACCAGATTATTAGACGTTTTGGCTTCAGAAGTCTCCTTTACACTCTTAAAAATTATTGAAGCTTGAAGAACTTGTTTATTTGGTTGTATCTCTTAATATTTGCCATACTAGAAGTTTAAAAATATTGTCCTAAATTAAGAATAAAAACGCACTTAACATGTTAATATTTTTATGAAAAATGATTTTTCCAAAGCAAAAAAACTAGAGGAGTAGTATTAGTTTACTTTTGTGAACCTCCAATGCCTGTATTAAAAGAAGACAGCTGATTCTTTTTTAAAAAAATAAATTTTATTTATTTATTTATTTATTTTTGGCTGCATTGGGTCTTCCTTGCTGTGTGCGGGCTTTCTCTAGTGGCGAGTAGGGGCTACTCTTCGTTGTGGTGTGTGGGCTTCTCATTGCGGTGGCTTCTCTTGCTGCAGAGCATGGGCTTTAGGTGCACAGATTTCAGTAGTTGTGGCTCGCTGGCTCTAGAGCGCAGGTTCAGTAGTCGTGGTGCACGGGCTTAGTTGCTCTGCGGCATGTGGGATCTCCCCGGACCAGGGCTCAAACCCGTGTCCCCTACCTTGGCAGGCGGATTCTTAACCACTGTGCCACCAGGGAAGTCCCAACAGCTGATTCTTGTATCTTCTTCTGGATTCAGTCTGTGGTGATGGTTTTGGTTGAAGTATATGATGAAAATTTAGGGTCACACAGATGATGTAGTTGAAAAAGGAAGGAGTATTTTAATCGTTCTTCAGATAATTGAAGATATTCTTCGATACATCAGAGCTTGACGGTGGTAAATTCCTTCTTTTTTTGTTATTGAAGTCTAGCTGATTTACAATATTATGTTAGTTTCAGGTGTACAACATAGTGCTTTGATATTTTTAAAAATTATACTCTATTTGAAGTTATAAAATGTTGGCTATATTCTCTGTGCTGTACATTACATCCTTGTATCTTATTTATTTTATGCCTAGTAGTTTGTACCTCTTAATCCCCTACCCCTATATTGCCCTGCCCCTCAACCTTGTCTCCACTGGTAACCATTAGTTTGTTCTATGTATCTGTGTGCCTGTTTCTGTTTTGTCATACTCATTTGTTTGTTTTATTTTTTAGATTCTACATATAAGTGAAAATATACAGTATTTGTCTTTCTCTGCCTTATTTCACTAAGCATAATACTTTCCAGGTACATCCATGTTGTTACATATGGCAGAATTTATTCTTTTCTATGACTGAGTAGACAGCGGTAATTTCTTATTCTTTTATTAAAATTTGTTTTTAATTGGAGTATAATTGCTTTAGAATGTTGTGTTAGTTTCTGCTGTAGAATGAAGTGAATCAGCTATATGTCTACCTATATCCCCTCCCCCTTGGATCTCCCTCCCCCACACCCCCCATCCCACCCATCTAGGTCGTCACAGAGCACCGAACTGAGCTTTCTGTGCTTTATAGCATGTTCCCACTAGCTATCAGTTTTACACATGGTAGTGTATATATGTCATTCATAATCTCCCAATTCATCCCACCTTCCCCATCACCCCCTGGGTCCACATGTCCGTTCTGTACATCTATGTCTCTGTTCCTGCCCTGCAAATAGGTTCGTCTCTACCATTTTTCTATATTCCACATATATGCGTTACTATATGATATTTGTTTTTCTCTTTCTGGCTTACTTCATTCTGACTGACAGACTCTAGGTCCATCCACATCTCTACAAATGACCCAATTTCATTCCTTTTCATGGCTGAGTAATATGCCATTGTATATATGTGCCACATCTTTATCCATTCATCTGTCATTGGACATTTAGGTTGTTTCCATGTCCTGGCTATCGTAAATAGAGCTGCAATGAACATTGGGGTACATGTGTTCTTTTGAATTATGGTTTTCTCAGGGTATATGCCCAGTAGTAGGATTACTGGGTAATACAGCAGTTCTATTTTTAGTTTTTTAAAGAACCTCCATACTTTTCTCCATAGTGGCTGTACCAATTTACATTCCCACCAGCAGTGCAAGAGGGTTCCCTTTTCTCCACACCCTCTCCAGCATTTACTGTTTGTAGATGTTTTGAGGATGGCCAGTCTGACCAGTGTGAGGTGATACCTCATTGTAGTTTTGATTTGCATTTCTCTAATAATTAGAGATGTTGAGCATCTTGTCATGTGCCTCTTGGCCATCTGTATGTCATCTATGGTGAAATGTCTATTTAGGTTTTCCACCTTTTTTTTTTTTTTTTTTTTTTTGCGGTACGTGGGCCTCTCACTGCTGTGGCCTCTCCCATTGCAGAGCACAGACTCCGGACGCGCAGGCTCAGTGGCCATGGCTCACGGGCCCAGCCGCTCCGCGGCACGTGGGATCTTCCCGGACCAGGGTACGAACCCACGTCCCCTGCATCGGCAGGCGAACCCTCAACCACTGCGCCACCAGGGAAGCCCTCCACCCATTTTTTGATTGGGTTGTTTGTTTTTTTGATATTGAGCTCCATGAGCTGTTTGTATATTTTGGAGATTAATCCTTTGTTGCTTCACTTGCAAATATTTTCTCCCATTCTGAGGGTTGTCTTTTCATCTTGTTTATTGTTTCTTTTTCTGTGCAAAAGATTTTAAGTTTCATTAGGTCCCACTTGTTTATTTTTGGTTTTATTTTCATTACTCTAGGAGGTGGGTCAAAAAAGATCTTGCTGTGGTTTGTGTCAAAGAGTGTTTTTCCTATGTTTTCCTCAAAAGTTTAGTAGTGTCCAGTCTTACATTTGTGTCTTTAATCCATTTTGAGTTTATTTTTGTGTATGGTGTTAGGGAGTGTTCTAATTTCTTTCTTTTACATGTAGCTGTCCAATTTTCCCAGCACCACTTATTGACAAGGCTGTCTTTTCTCCATTGTATGTTCTTGCCTCATTTGTCATAAAGTAGGTGACTGTATGTGTGCGGGTTTATCTCTGAGCTTTCTATCCTGTGCCACTGATCTATATTTCTGTTTTTGTGCCAGTACCATGCTGTCTTGGTTACTGTAGCTTTGTGGTATAGCTTGAAGTCAGGGAGCCCGATTCCTCCAGCTCCATGTTTTTTCCCTCAGGATTGCTTTGGCTATTCAGGGTCTTTTGTGTTTCCATACAAATTGTAAAATTTTTTGTTCTAATTCTGAGAAAAATACCACTGGTAATTTGATAGGGATTGCATTGAATCTGTAGATTGCTTTGGGTAGTATAATCATTTTCATAAATCTGTTTCTTCCAATCAAGAACATGGTATATTTCTCCTATCTGTTTATGTCATCTTTGATTTCTTTCATCAGTGTTTTATAGTTTTCTGAGTACAGGTCTTTTGCCTCCTTAGGTAGGTTTATTCCTAGGTATTTTATTCTTTTTGTTAAGATGGTAAATTGGATTGTTTCTTTAATTTCTCTTTTTGATCTTTTGTTGTTAGTGTATAGGAATGCAAGAGATTTCTGTGCATTAATTTTGTATCCTGCAACTTTACCAAATTCATTGATTAGTTCTAGTAGTTTTCTGGTGGCATCTTTAGGATTTTTAACATATAATATCATGTCATTGGCAAACAGTGACAATTTTACTTCTTCTTTTCCAATTTGTATTCGTTTTATTTCTTTTTCTTCTCTGATTGCCATGGCTAGGACTTCCAAAACTGTGTTGAATGAGTGGCAAGAGTGGACATCCTTGTCTTGTTCCTGGTCTTAGTGAAAATGCTTTCAGTTTTTCACCAATGATGTTTGGTGTGGGTTTGTCATATATGACCTTTATTATGTTGCAGTAGGTTCCGTCTGTGCACATTTTCTGGAGAGTTTTTATCATAAATGGGTGTTGAATTTTGTCAGAAATTTTTTTTTTTCTGCACCTATTGAGATGATCATATGGTTTTTATTCCTTAATTTGTTAATATGGTATATCACATTGATTTATTTGCATATATTGAAGAATACGTACATTCCTGGGACAAATCCCACTTGATCATGGTGTATGATCCTTTTAAAGTGTTGTTGGATTCTCTTTGCTAGCACTTTGTTGAGGATTTTTGTGTCCTTGTTCATCAGTAATATTGGTCTGTGATTTTCTTTTTTTGTGATTTTTTTTCTGGTTTTGGTGTCAGGGTGATGGTGGCCTCATAGAACAAATTTGGAAGTGTTCCTTTCTCTGCAATTTTTTTGAAGAGTTTGAGAAGGATAGGTGTTAGCTCTTCTTTAAATGTTTGGTAGAATTTGCCTGTGAAGCCATCTGGTCCTGGGCTTTTGTTTGTTGGAAGATTTTTAATTACTGTTTCAATTTCGTTACTCATTATAGGTCTGTTTATATTTTCTAATTCTTCCTGGTTCAGTCTTGGAAAGTTGTACCTTTCCAAGAATTTGTCCATTTCTTTGAGGTTGTCCATTTTAACGGCATATACTTGTTTGTAGTAGTCTCTTATAATCCTTTGTATTTCTGTGGTGTCAGTTGTGATTTCTTCTATTTCATTTCTGATTTTTTTGATTTGCACCCTCTCCCTTTTTTTCTTGATGAGTCTGGCTAAAGGTTTATCAATTTTGTTTATCTTCTCAAAAAAACAGCTTTTACCTTTATTGGTCTTTGCTATTGTTTCCTTCCTTTCTGTTTTATTTATTTCTGCTCTGATATTTACGAATTCTTTCCTTCTATTGACTTTGTTCTTTGTTCTTCTTTCCCTAGTTGCTTTAAATGTAAGGTTAGATTGTTTATTTGAGATTTTTCTTGTTTCTTGAGGCGAGATTGAATTGCTATAAACTTCCCTCTTAGAACTGCTTTTGCTGTGTCCCATAGGTTTTGGGTTGTGATGTTTCCATTGTCATTTATTTCTAGTTTTTTTTTTTTTTTTTTTTTTTTTTTGTGGTAAGTGGCCCTCTCACTGTTGTGGCCTCTCCCGTTGCGGAGCACAGGCTCTGGATGCGCAGGCTCAGCGGCCATGGCTCACGGGCCCAGCTGCTCTGCGGCTTGTGGGATCCTCCCGGACTGGGGCACGAACGCGTGTCCTCTGCACCGGCAGGCGGACTGTCAACCACTGCGCCACCAGGGAAGCCCTCTAGGTATTTTATATTTCCTCTTTGGTGTCTTCAGTGGTCTCTTGGTTATTTAGTAGCACGCTGTTTAGCCTCCATGTATTTGTGATTTTTTTCAGTCGTTTTCCTGTAATTGATTTCTAATTTCATAGCCTTGTTGTTGGAAAAGATGCTTAATACAATTTCAGTTTTCTTAAGCTTTCCAGGGCTTGATTTGTGACCCAAGATGTATCTATCCTGGAGAATGTTCTGTGTACACTGAGAAGAAAGTGTATTCTGCCACTTTCGGGTGGACTCTCCTATAAATATCAATTAAATCTATCTGGTCTATTGTGTCATTTAAAGCTTCTGTTTCCGTATTTATTTTCTGTTTGATCTGTCCGTTGCTGTAAGTGGGGTGTTAAAGTCCCCTACAATTATTGTGTTACTGTTGATTTCTCCTTTTATGGTTAGCATTTGCTTTATATATTGAGGTGCTCCTATGTTGGGTGTATAAATATTTATAATTGTTATATCTTCTATTTGGATTGCTCCCTTGATCATCATGTAGTGTCTTTCCTTATCACTTGTAACAGTCTTTATTTTAAAGTCTATTTTATCTGATATGACTGTTGCTACTCCAGCTTTCTTTTGATTTCCATTTGCATGGAATATCTTTTTCTATCCCCTCACTTTCAATCTGTATGTGTCCCTAGGTCTGAAGTAGGTCTCTTGTAGACATCATATCTATACAGGTCTTGTTTTTGTATCCATTCAGGCAGTCTGTGTCTTTTGGTTGGGACATTTAATCCATTTACATTTAAGGTATTTATTGATATGTATGTTCCTATTACCATTTTCTTAATTATTTTAGGTTTGTTTCTGTGGGTCTTTTTCTTCACCTAGGGAAGTTCCTATAGCATTTGTTGTAAAGCTGGTTTGGTGGTGCCAAATTATCTTAACTTTTGCTTGTCTGTGAAGGTTTTAATTTCTCCATCAAATCGGAATGAGATCTGTGCTGGGTAGAGTAATCTTGGTTGTAGGTTTTCCTCTTTCATTACTTTAGGTATACCCTGCCATTCCCTTCTGGCCTGCAGAGTTTCTTCTGAAAAACCAGCTGATAACCTTATGGGGATTCCCTTGTATGTTATGTTTTGCTTTTCCCTTGCTGCTTTAAATATTTTTTTCTTTGAATTTAGTTTTTGATAGTTTGATTAATATGTGTGTTGGTGTGTTTCTCCTAGGGTTTATCCTATATGGGACTCTATGTGCTTCCTGGACTTGGGTGGCTATTTCCTTTCCCACGTTAGGGAAGTTTTTTCCTATAATCTCTTGGAATATTTTCTCAGACCCTTCCTTTTTTGTTCTTCTTCTTGGACCCCTATAATTCGTATGTTGGTGCGTTTAGTGTTGTTCCAGAGGTCTCTGAGATTGTCTTCAATTCTTTTCATTCTTTTGTCTTTATTCTGCTCCTTGGAAGTTACTTCCACCATTCCGTCTTCCAGCTCACTTATTCGTTCTTCTGCCTCAGTTATTCTGCTGTGGATTCCTGCTAGTGTATTTTAAATTTCATTTATTGTGTTGTTCATCTCTGTTTGTTCTTTAGTTCTTCTAGGTCTTTCTTAAATATTTCTTGTATTTTCTTGACCTGTGCCTCCATTCTGTTTCTGAGATTTTGGATCATTTGTACTACCATTATTCTGAATTCTTTTTCAGGTAGGTTGCTTATTTCCTCTTCATTTATTTGGTCGTAGGTTTTTACTTTGCTCCTTTATCTGTAACATGGTTTTTTGTCATCTCATTTTTTTTTTTTTTTTTTTTTTAATGGGTGGGACTGTGTTCCTGTCTTACTGGTTGTTTGGCCTGAGGCTTCCAGCACTGGAGTATGTAGGCTGTTGGGTAGAGCCAGGTCTTGGTGGTGAGATGAGGACCTCCAGGAGACCTCAGTCTGATTAATATTCCTTGGGGTCTAAGGTTCTCTGATAGTCCAGTGGTTTGGACTCGGAGCTCCTACCACAGGGGCTCAGGCCCAACCCCTGGCCCGTGCACCAAGATCCCGCAAGCCACGTGGGGTGGCAAAGAAAATAAAAAAGGGAGGAGACAATAACAGAGTAAAAAATAAAATAAGATTAGAAAACTAACAGATATGTTAGAAAAAAATATATATAGATGAAACAATAACAAGAAGGTAAGACAGAACCACAGTAGCAAGAAAGAGGGAAAAGAAAAACAACCAGAAAAGGCCTTGGCTGTGGGGGGTGGGGCTTAGGTAGGGGTGTGGATTAGGTGGGGGTGGAGTCTAGGTTTAGGACCCAGGGGCCCTGGGTGGATGGGGGTGGGGCATAGGCTCAGTGCAGCCAGAGGTGCCCTGGAGTGCCTCTGGCCTCAGAGTGTGGATGATGAGGCCCAGGACTTCAGCAGGGTCCCCCGGGGTCCGATTGGTTGGGGAAATGTTAGCTACACTTCTCCCCGCTGATCCTCCCATCCCAGAGTGTCCCTCCCCATTCACCTCTACTCTTCTCCCTCCCTCCCCACACCATGCCCCTAGTACCCACGCGGCTGGAGGGGAGTTTGGATGATTGAGGACCAGGCCCGGGACCCCAGCAGGCGCCCCAGGCCTGAGTGGGCAGGGGAAATGCTAGGCACGTTCCCCCCAATCCTCCATTCCTGGAAGGTCCCTTGTCTTCCCCCTCTCCTTCCCCCCCACCACCTTGCTCCCATGCCCCTACAACTCATGCCATTGGAAGGTGCCCTGGAAGGTAGAGGACCAGGCCTGGGAGCCCAGCAGGCTTCCCAGGGCCTGCCTAGGTGGGGGAAATGCAAGCTGCGTTTCCTCCCTGATCCTCCAATCCCTGAGGGTCCCTCCCCATTTGCCTCTCCTCTTCTTCCCCTGCCCCACCCGTCCCTCCCATGCCCCCAGGACACACATGGCCAGAAGGGGCCCTGGAGGGCAGAGGACCTGGCCTGGGACCCCAGCAGGCTTCCCGGGGCCCGATTGGGCAGGGGAAATGCTAGCCACTTTCTCCTCTGATCCTCTGAACCCCCAAGGGTCTCTGAAGGCTTGGGAACTCCTTCCCTCCCCCAGCCATCCCTCAGGGGTGCTGTTCCCATTTGGCCTCTACTTCTCCTCCCCCCTTGTTCCCCCCTACATCCTACCTTGTCACTTTGGGGTTCCTCCTGTCCCCTTGGGTGTTGAGGTCCCCCACCAGCATCTGGTAGGTACTCTAGTTGTGGGGAGATGCAAACTCTGCGTCCTCCTACTCTGCCATCTTGACTCCACCCCCCACAGCAGTAATTTCTTAAAGGTTTAATTGCATTATGGAATCTGAAATCCTATCAGTGAACCTTTGGTACTTGGTTGTATTAAAATCCATTGGTCTTGGGAATTCCCTGGTGGTGTAGTGGTTAAGAATCTGCCTGCCAATGCAGGGGGCGTGGGTTCGATCCCTGGTCTGGGAAGATCCCACATGCTGCAGGGCAACTAAGCCCATGGGGCACAACTACTGAGTCTGCGCTCTAGAGCCTGTGAGCCACAACTACTGAGCCCATGCACCACAGCTACTGAAGCCCACATGCTCTAGAGCCCGTGCTCTCCAACTGCTGAGCCCACGCGCTGCAATTACTGAAGCCCGTGTGCTCTAGGACCTGCGTGCTGCAACTGCTGAGCCTGTGTGCTGCAGCTGCTGAAGCCCGTGCTCGTAGAGCTCGTGCTCCTCAGCAAGAGAAGCCACCACAATGAGAAGCCCGCACATCTCAACGAAGAGTAGCCCCCACTCACCACAATTAGAGAAAGCCCATGTGCAGCAACGAAGACCCAATACAGGCAAAAAAAAAAAAAAAAAAAAAAAGCGTAAAAAATTAAAAAAAAATCCATCTAGTCTGTCTTAGATTTGAATGGATATTTTACTTATGCATGAGCTTGTAACATCATGCATTGATCATTTGAAAAAGATTGTTTCCTTGAGTTATGCAGATCTTGAAAATGTTGACCCATTTCATTATATAATATCAAAAATTGTTAATATCATCACAGATCTCTAAAGGAAATTTTTTTTTTTTTTTTTTTCTGTACACCGGCCTCTCACTGTTGTGGCCTCTCCTATCGCGGAGCACAGGCTCCAGACGCGCAGGCTCGGTGGCCATGGCTCACGGGCCCAGCCTCTCCGCGGCATGTCGGATCTTCCCGGACTGGGGCACGAACCTGTGTCCCCTGCATTGGCAGGCGGATGGACTCTCAACCACTGCACCACCAGGGAAGCCCTAAAGGAAATTTTTTAAGTATTGCGAAGCTGTCAAGCTTATAGTGAATTGACAGCTTGAATTTCATCACTGAAAACAATGCCATTGGTTGTTTTACTTGAAGTGTTAGGCTCAGTTTGTTTATTTTTGAGAGAATATCTGTCAAATATCCAAGTCTGAGTAGTTATAGTTTTCTTTTACCTGTAGACTTTTAAAAAGAGATAGTCTCAGGGACTTCCCTGGTGGTCCAGTGGTAAAGAATCCGCCTTGCAATGCAGGGGACACAGGTTCGATCCCTGGTCAGGGAACTGTGATCCCACATGCCATGGGGCAACTAAGCCGTGTGCCACAACTACTGAGCTCTCATGTCTCAACTAGAGCCCACGTGCCATAGACGACAGAGCCCTCTGGAACCGGCACGTCACAACTGCATAAGAGAAAACCTCTACGCACAACTAGAGAGAAGCCCACGCACCACAACGAAGAGCCTGCATGCTGCAACTAAGACCCGACGCAACCAGAAATAAAGAAAAAAAAATAGAAATGGTCTCAAGGATCGAGGTTTAATAAAGTTAATAATTTTTACAGCTTCATCAAGGACATTCTCACGTGAAACTGGCATTAAAAAAATTTAATATGAGTGAGTGGCAATAAGGAATATGATGAGTACTAGTAAGTATAGTTTGGTGTCATTGTCTTGATTCATGCCAAGAGGTCAGCAGTTTTACTGCCATTGCTTTTAGATTATCAGTGCAAATGTCAATGTGGCGAAAAATGCAACTGCTGTCTTGGTATTATTATGAAAATGGTTTTGACCTTGTTGATACCTTAAAAGGCCCTCGGGGGAACCCCCAGCAGTTTGTGGACCAAACTTTGAGAACACACAGCACATATATGAACACACATATATGTATATACACATGGGTTTCCTTGAAAGCATTTTCAATACTGACACTGAATTTTCTCACATTATGGATGTGCCATAATTTAGCCAATTAATAGAATTCTGCAGCTATTTGAGATACACTGATATAGAAAGATGTCCAAGATATATTTTTAAGATACAGAAAACAAATGTTGCATAGCAATATGTTTAGTAAATCCCATCTGTGTTTAAATAGACATACATATTTGCGTGAAGTTGTACCTAATGTATATAACCTATGATGATGTGAGTGGAGGGATATTTTTACTTTCTGCCTTATACGTTCTGTACTGTGGAATTCAACTGCACCCAAGTAGCTTTAACTTTAATGTTGGGAGATGTACAGCCTGGCTTCTTAAACAATAAGCTTGTCACTGGGTGAAAGGGAGTGGCTTCTGAATTGGTTGAGCTTCTTTTTTTTTTTTTTTTTTTTTGCGGTATGCGGGCCTCTCACTGCCGTGGCCTCTCCCGTTGCGGAGCACAGGCTCCGGACGCACAGGCCCAGCGGCCACGGCCCACCACGGGCCCAGTCGCTCCGCGGCATGTGGGATCCTCCCGGACCGGGGCACGAACCCGTGTCTCCCGCATCGGCAGGCGGACTCTCAACCACTGCGCCACCAGGGAAGCCCTGGTTGAGCTTCTTAGCTATTATTGTCTGTTGCTAGTGGATTATTGTCAGCTTTTCTCCACATCCTTATATATTAAAGAGTGAAATTTTCTTATTAATCTTAGTAAGTGAGCAATTTATCTCTTTCAATAAATGGTACAGTCCATTTGTAATACTTATAGTTGCAGTGAACCTTGCAGGCAGCAGCTGTGGTTGTGTGGAGGGAAGTGTTGGTTAATCGTCTGTCTTTTAGCTATTCTCACATTTTTAGTACATAAGCCTCAGCTGCAAAAGAGAGTCCTATTTAATTTGCAGAACCATTGGATATGTAGTTACTCTTCTAGTGTTACAGTGAAAAGAACATGCCTTTTGGAGTCAGATAGATTTAGGCCCAAATCTTCTCTCCATTATTTACTTAGCGGTGTGATCTTGTACAAATTAACATCTGAGGCTATTTTGTTATTGGTGAGTTAGGGATTATAGCTTCCTGTTCTGAGGATCATATTCATAGTATGTATAGCTCAGTGCTTGACACACGTCAGCTACTGTTAGCTCTCATCTGTTGCTTGGTCTGCCTTTCCTCTAATGTACCACACTTTCTCTGTCTCCTTCTTCAGTGTTGTACTGTTCCACTGAGAACGTTCTGGTTAGCCTTTAAGATTTTTAGCTGTCTCATCTTCTAGGAAGTTCTGTTTCCTTTAGGCTGAATTAGTTGTTTTCCCCTTGTGGTTCTACATCTCACCAATATGACACTTAACTCATTTTATTTTTCTCCAATTTTTTTAAACTTGCAAACTTTGCAAATTTACCAAAAGACCCTAAAGAGTAGTGTAGTGAACACTTACATACCTTTTGTCCAAGTTCACTGATGAACTTTTTGCCACATTTTCCTGTATCTCTGTGTGTGAGTGTATCATTTTTTTTTACTGAACCACTTGAGAATAAGTTGCAGATATAGTGACATTTCATCCCTACTTCCCATATTTCCCCTATAGTCACAATACCATATTATTCAAGGAATTTAGCACTCAAGGAATTTAGCATTGATATAATACTGTTATCAAATATGTAGTCAATATTCAGATTTTTCCAGTTATTCTAAAAATGGTTTTTTTAGATTTTTTTTCTTTTTTGGATCCAGGATTATGCCTCTAGGTTTGTTTCTTTAATCTAGACTATTCCTTATGCATTTTTTTTGGTCTTTCATGACATTGACATTTTTAAGGAGTATGAGACAGTTGTTTTGTAGGTTTCACAATCTTGATCTGATTGTTTTCTCATGATTAGATCATTGTTTTCTGTTTGCTTTGTTACATCTCTCCTCACACTATGATTTCCTGTGGGAAAGGCAAAGCAGTTCCTGACAGATCTAAGAAAGAAGTGGCCCGACACTACCTATTTGTTTGACTTTGGTGTTTCTTAAAGTTGGCCTGGCATTCACAGCTAAGCTGTGTTGTTCTTCTGTTGAACGTAAGCAGTTTCACAGAACAGGAACATTAGACAAGGCCACTCTGTGTCCTTGGATCAAGACTAAAACAAGACCACTCTGTAATCATGTCTGAACACAGACGAAAACATTTTTCAAGTCACAAAAATGATCAAGCATATCTTCATCTTGGCTATCGTGATGACTACAGCTTTTTTTCTTACAAATCACAGCCTTATCCTTTCTTCATTCTTCTTGCCTCATAGTAAGATTTATTAAAATCATAGAATCACAGAATTAGAATTAACAGAGTCATAGAATTACTCCCACTTCCTGACAGCATCCAAGCCAGGGCAAACAAAGCCCCACTTCTTTGACTCTTTCCCCAAAGCACCTAACACAGGCTCAAATCCTGTAAGTCCTTTCTAACACCCTCTTAGTGAAATGCCTCAGGGTTCCCCATAGTATACTTTCTCGGAGTCTTAAATCCAGCTTGTTTAACTAGAGGTATGTTCTTGGTGCTGTTGACTAGAGGGAATTCACACCTGAGAACGTTGGCCTCCCTCTTTTTCTTTTTACTCTGTGAATGAATTTTTAATAGTTAAGAATTAGCACCAAGCTTTTCTGGCTAGTTTCTTACTGGTCAAGGGTAACTTTTAGTTTTGTATAATCAGTTTTTGGTCATCGACATTTGCATGTTAAAAAAGTTGTGAACGCTGCTTTCAGGAGTTGTTCTACGTAATTAAAAAAACAGAGAAAATCTCAAAGGCAGCTTATAAATCAAAGAGAGAGACTTTATTTCCGATGCTTTACCAGCTTTATTAGAAGGTTTTGGTTTAATTTTCCTTTTGCAGCTTTTAATAGCAAACCATTGTTCAGTAATTTGGAGGTGGTGGAGTGGCTTAAAGATACTATATACATACTCACACACAAATAATATAGTATGTAATATGTGATATTGTATAATAAACCTCAGGAAAAATTTGTTTTACATTTTCTATCACAATTATGTATAAATTTTCTACTCTGTTCACAAGAAAATAAAAAAATTTCCATTCCTGTGAATGGAAATTTAAAGCACTGATAAGAGAAGCACCTGTTTATTAATTTCTCATTGTTGTTGCCTTTTAAGGGAGGTTGATGATATTAAAAGATTAACAGTTTGAGAATAGCCACTAGTGTGTTATCTACCTTTAGAATCTTGCTAATGCTTAATCTAATTTTCAAATTAGGTGGCTTTGTAATATATATTAGGGCCAGTAGTTACTGCATTAAAATTCATCTGCTTCTCTTTGTGCTGCCAATACTATTTTTTGTTGTTATTTGGAAATATCTTAGGAGCAAAGAAGTGAGCATGTTCTTTCATCATATTAGTTCTGATGATAGGATTCAGTGTAATTGAACCTTTTAATGCACTAGCCTTTAATTTTGGTTTTACTCCATTCTGAAAAATGTTTTAATTCATCTCTGCTTGTCCAAGTTTAGTGGAATAGAAATGCATAGATCAATAGAAATATAACAAAGACACACTTTTGACATGTTTATTCTATTTAGAAGTGATATGCTTGTTGCTTAAGCATTTAAATCTAGTTTAATAGGGAGGTGGGATGAGTCATTGATCACACTAGGATTAAAGCATCTAAATTTTTATGTATTTGTTTCAGCCAGTAAATGAGAGTTTTTTAGGATGTCATCAAATATTAGGAAGTTTTTCATTAAAATTTTTCAACAAGTTGTTCATTTAATAATATCAGGTGGTCTTGTGGGTTGAAGCATAATATAATGTGTGCATTTTCTGGATTTCTGTTCTGAGATTGCAGATGCTCACATAAATACTAATTTACAGGTACTGCAGTTTACTTTTTTGTTTAAAGGATAAATATGTTGGACAGTAATCATAAGCACTGATGCATACTTAATATCTTATTTAGGCAAAACAAGGAATAATGGACATTTAGCTGTCATTTTAACCTGTTTGGCCTACTGTTTTTTCCCCAAGATTGAATATCTTAGATTGTTTTCAGGCCACAGAATTTGTTCTACGTGTTAGGGCTCTTAGAAGTTTGTTTCCAGATAATATTATTGATAGGTATACTAGCAACGTCATTTTAGATGTGTTTTTTGTCATTGGAAGAATTTAATTTAATGTAATTGTTGCGTATGAACTGGGAACTAATAGGAAAGCAGATTTAGCATAATGGATTATATTAGGTTTGGTTACTTGTGACAAAACTTAAAACCAGATAGATGTCAATTTTTTCCTCATGGCATAAGCTCTGGAGGTAGCCTATGCAGCGCAGCATAGGAGGCAGGGCAGCTCCAAAGTAGTCAGGAATCCAAGCTCTTGCCTTGTTGCTATATCATTTTTAACCTCCCACATCATAATCCTTCTTGGAAAGGGAAAAGGAAATAGAAGAAAAAGCGGGAGGTGGGGAGGTGAGGGTGTCTATCAGTTGTCTCTGAAAGAGATTTCTGGTAATCTGCAAAATAACTTTTGTTTATATGTTATTGGCCAGATTTTAGTCCATGTCCACATGTAACTGCAAGGCAAGCTGGAAATTATAGTCTTTTTTTTTTTTTCCCCTGGGCCGCCATGTACCTAGTTAGAAATTGGGGATTATTTTACTTAGAAAGAAGGCGAGAACAGATATGGGGATAGCAACTGGCTATCCCAAAGTAAATGAAGTAGCATACTGAATGTTAGGAATCCGCTAATTGATTGCCACTTGCCTGCTAACCTTTACTGGGCCTGGGCTCTTTGAGGATGCTGATACAAGTTACAAATCTTTCACCTAGAAAAATGTACCTGTGGACATACGCGTGGAGTTTTGTAGGATTGTTGTAACCCATCCATTAAGCATAGGGGGTTGTTTATGGACCCACTGTTATAATTTCTTTTTCTTTCTTTCTTTCTCTTTTTGGCTGTGTCGGGTCTGGCGGCACGTGGGATCTTCGTTGCAGCGTGCAGGCTTCTCTCTAGTTGTGGCGTGCAGGTTTTTCTCTTCTCTGGTTGTGGTGTGCAGGCTCCAGAGTGCGTGGACTCTGTAGTTGTGGCACACGCGTTCCAGAGCACATGTGCGCTGTAGTTTGTGGCATGCGTGCTCTCTAGTTGTGGCATGCGTGCTCAGTAGTTGTGGTGCACGGCTTAGTTGCCCCGCAGCACGCGGGATCTTAGTTCCCCGACCTGGGATTGATTGGAAGGCGGATTCTTTACCACTGGACTACCAGGTAAGTCCTTAAAATTTCTTATCAGTGAAAGATGACTATCTTCTAGGATAGAATGTTCCACTGTAAGATAGTTCTTTGTGTTAGAAAGTATTTGTACGTTTTTATTATTCACTCATACAGTCAACAAAAATATATTAGCATGTTCTGTATGTCAGACACTATGATGGTACTTGAAGATTTAAAGACACCATGATTGGTTTATTAAGTGCTTACTATGTGCCTGGTATGGAACTGCTCATTTTAAGTACGTTGCTCATTTTCTCCGTTTTGTAAATTAGGAAATAATCTGCCTAAGATTTTATAGCTAGTGAATGATAGAGCAAGTAGTTTGAACCCAGGTCTAACTCTAAAACCATTTCTTTTAGTTATCATGAAGTAGACATTTCACCATAAGCATGAGACACATTGAGCTGAGGTATTTAGTGGTTCAGTTTCAAATTCTTGCCGTGAGTAGTATAACTAGGAGTCTCCCTCTCTCTTTTTTATCTTTAGGTTGACAAGCATTTTTAATGTGATCATGCTACCTTGCTTATTTACGTTCCATAGACTTTTAAAAACCTGTTCACTTTCTATAAAACATTGTTAACCATTTTAAGGTGATATCATGATTAAAATCAAAATGCTTGAACCTCAATCTGTTATTTTCCACAAAGTCTAATTATTATGTCAAGTTTGTTAGCTGGGATATAGTATAATCTTACACATAAAGGTTGGTTTTAAATTAAAGTATGTTGGATTAGATGTGACATTTCCTAGTGTAGAACATCTTTTTTGTAATTATGTGTTTTTACAATAGAGGAGCATTTTGAAACAGATTTCCCCATAAACAAGGGAGAGTAGAGAGTTGGCACACCAAAATTTAATCATTAATTGTGTTTCTGAGTGGGTGGAAAATAGAGGTGATATTTTAAAAAGTTAGTAAAAAATAAATTTCCTTACTTTATAGTTATATTAAATACTTATTGAGCTACTGCAAGAAGTGTGGCACGCAAAAGTAACCTCTTTTCTCTTTGTACTCTCAGATGTAGTTTAATGCTTTGACTAAAGCAAGTGAGGGCTCTGTTTTAATCCATCTGTTTCTTTTTTTCCTCCCTTTCTTTCATTTGCTTCTTTGTAGTGATAACTGCAAAGAAGTTGACTTATTTCCAGGAAGTTGTGGTGCCTATAACTAGGAATCTCTTTATATCTCAGTTTTCTATTAACATTTTGCAAAGCCACTTAAGTATGGGATGTGTTACTCTTTTGATTTTGTATTTTTTTAAACCTAAATTGCAATCAGTATGGTACATGGCATGTGACAAATGCCAACTGGTAATCTTATCTGAGAGTAGTGCAAAATGGTCATGTTTGAAAATGTCTTATCAGCATTCAGACTGTATATATCATTAAAAAAATTCTTTGAAAACCACCTTTCGATCACCTTGCAAACCGGAGCTCACTGTGCTGTGTGTGTTCTCTTTTTTCTCACAAGTGTGCTTTCATGTACACTGACAGCATCACACATGGAATTTGGCTTGAAAGCTTTTTGCTTCAAGCTGAGGTTTTTGACCCCACTGACATACAGATGTTCTCATAATTTTCTCTCTTCAGCTCCGTTTATAAATCAAAAGAGTGGGAAAGGGAAAATTATATGAGTAATTACAGTATTAAATTACTATAGAAAACCATTTGAGTTCTTTATTAATTCTCCTTTCAACTTTAGTTTCAAATTACCAGCTTCTTAAATGGTAAGTTTTTTATATTGACAGGCTTTAGATTATGACTGCATTATTTGTTTACTAGTTGACACCTCTGCCTCTTGTTTTATCAGAAACATTATTTTCTTTTCTGGTGGGAGCATTACTGATTCCAGTTGTAGAGACTAGATTTAACTTCAGAAGGTTGCCTGATACGCAGAGCAAATAGGCAGTGATAGGCCTGCTGCTGCTCTCTAAATTGTGAATATAAACTAACATAAATCCGTGTTTGATCTTTCTTTCCTTAAGTGTTGATTCATATTTAATTCTAGGACGATTTGATGAAACTGTTATTGAAGAGAGGAGACAGTGTGCTGAAGATCTGCTACAGTTCTCTGCCAATATTCCTGCTCTTTATAACAGTAAACAGCTTGAAGATTTTTTCAAGGTTTGGTGTTCTTTCTGGAATATTTGTATTTTATTAAATGTCTTTGTTTTCTAATTTGTGGTAAAGCAAGATTCAAGTTTTTTTTTTAAAACAAAATGTCATTTACTTTTGAATTTCATTATTCACTAAAATAAGTAGAAGTTAATAGCTAAATAACAATGTCTGTGGCATGTCTTCTATTTCTCATGTAAAACTGTATATAATTTTCGATTCACAGATTTAAAAAAAATTGATGCTGAGGGTTTAGAGATTATCTAATTCATCCATCATAATTGAAATACATTAAAATGTTTAAATATGATGAAACTCCAGTAGTTATCTTCACTTTTTGAGGTGTCTTTCAGTAGTAGACTTCTTTTCTATTAGTCTATATTAAATTTGTTCTAATTGGACTAAGCTGTGTAAAGATAGAACAAAAATAGTCACTGTACAACTTAAAGAGGTAGACTAGTACAAGTTGTATTACCACAGATGTTTGGATAGTAGTGTTTTAAGTTTCTTGACACGTAATGCCTTCATTCTGAGTTCATTATCATTTTAGATAATAATTTTCTAGCTTATTTTGTATTGAACCTGTGCTAGTTGTCAGTTAATATCAATGTCTTTATTTATAATATTAATGTCTTTTCATATTTCATTTAGCTCTCTAGAAAAAAGCTAGATGATTGTGCCATAATTACTTTTTCCCTTCTTTAACTAAAAATCTACTCAATTGTATATATGTCATTTCTTAGACCATATAGGCAGCAAGGTATATGAGGATCTTACAAAAGACTATACCAAAGGATCTACAAAAGGAATTTATTTTTCATGACCTATTTTAGTTTACTGAAGGAAGTTGATCTTTTGAAAGATACTATAAACTTATGACTTAGAAATAGAAAGAGTAGTAGAAAAGTTTGTAGTAACAATAAGATTCTTGCTGATTGACTTCATTGCTTAATTTTTTATTACTCTGCAAATGTGGCTGAGATGATAAATTTGGCTTCTGCTCATGACCTAATGCAGATATTTAGGATAAAAGGCCAAGTCAAATTGATACAGTATTTAGCTCTTTACTAAATACAGCTGTTTCTATGTGGCAGCGAATCTATGCTTCTAGAAAGAGGCAGCCTTATTTATTATTATTATTATATTTTGCGGTACGCGGGCTTCTCACCGCTGTGGCCTCGCCCGTTGCGGAGCACAGGCTCTGGACACGCAGGCTCAGCGGCCATAGCTCATGGGCCTAGCTGCTCTGCGGCATGTGGGATCTTCCCAGACCGGGGCACGAACCCGTGTCCCCTGCATCGGCAGGCGGACTCTCAACCACTGCGCCACCAGGGAAGCCCCACCATATTATCTTAAACAAGAAAAGGGTTTATTTGTCTCATACAACAAAGTTTCTTTTTCCACATATATATATATTTTTTAAAATTCAGGTATAGTTGATTTACAACATTATGTAAGTTTCAGATGTACAGCATAGTGATTCACAATTTTTAAAGGTTATACTCCATTTATAATTATTATAAAATATTGGCTACATTCTCCGTGTTGTACAGTATATCCTGGTAGCTTATTTATTTTATAGATAATAGTTTGTACCTCTGAATCCCCTACTCCTATTTTGCTCCTCCCCCTTTTCCTCTCCCCAATCATAATCACTGTTTCTCTATATCCAAGTCTGTTTCTTTTTTGTTATATTCATCAGTTTGTTTTATTTTTTAGATTTCACATATAAGTGATATCATACAGTATTTGTCTTCTCTTTCTGAGTTATTTCACTAAACATAACACCCTCTGAGTCTATCAATGTTGTTGCAAATGGCAAAATTTCATCCTTTTTTATAGCTGAATAGTATTCTATTGTATATATACACCATATCTTCTTTATCTGTTCATCTGTTGATGGACACTTAGGTTGCTTCTATATCTTGCCCATTGTAAATAATGCTACTCTGAACATTGGGGTGCATATATCTTTTTTTTAAAACATCTTTGTTGGAGTATAATTGCTTTACAGCAATTATACTCATGTTAGTTTCTGCTGTATAACAAAGTGAATCAGCTATATGCCTACTTATACCCCTATATCCCCTCCCTCTTGCATCTCCCTCCCACCCTCCTTATCCCACCCCTCTAGGTGGTCTCAAAGCACTGAGCTGATTTCCCTGTGACGTGCAGCTGCTTCCCACTAGCTAGCTATTTTACCTTTGGTAGTGTATATATGTCAGTGCTACTCTCTCACTTTGTCCCAGCTTATACTTCCCCCTCCCCGTGTCCTCAAGTCCATTCTCTATGTCTGTGTCTTTATTCCTGTCCTGCCCCTATGTTCATCAGAACCATTTTTTTTTTTTAGATTCCATATATATGTGTTAGTATACGGTATTTGTTTTACTCTTCTGACTTACTTCACACTGTATGACAGACTCTGGGTCCATCCACCTCACTACAGATCAAGACAGTATGGTACTGGCACAAAAACAGAAATATAGATCAGTGGAACAGGATAGAAAGCCCATAGATAAACCCACACACATATGGTCACCTTATCTTTGATAAAGGAGGCAAGAGTATACAATGGAGAAAAAACAGCCTCTTCAATAAGTGGTGCTGGGAAAACTGGACAACTACATGTAAAAGAATGAAGTTAGAACACTTCTAAGACCATACACAAAAATAAACTCAAAATGGATTAAAGACCTAAATGTAAGGCCAGACACTATCAAACTCTTAGAGGAAAACATAGGCAGAACACTCTATGACATAAATCATATATCTTTTTGAATTATGTTTTTGTTTTTTTTGGATGTATTGGAACTGCTGGGTCATATGGTAGTTCTGTTTTTAGTTTTTTGAGAAACCTGCACACTGTTTTCTTCAGTTGCAGCACCAATTTACATTCCCATCAGCAGTGCACAGGGTTTCCTTTTTTCCACATCCTTGCTAACATTTATTATTTGTGGTCTTTTTGAGGATAGCCATTCTGACAGGGTGAGGTGATGTCTCATTGTGGTTTTGATTTGCATTTCTCTCGTGATTAATGATGTTAAGCATCTTTTCATGTGCCTGTTGGCCATCTGTATGTCTTTGGAAAAATGTCTCTTCAGGTCTTCTGCCCATTTTTTAATTGGGTTGACTTTTTTTGATGTTGAGTTGTATGAGCTCTTTATGTATTTTGGATATTAACCCCTTATTGGTCATATCATTTGCAAGTGTTTTCTCCCAGTCAGTAGGTTGTCTTCTCGTTTTGTTGATGGTTGTCTTTGTTATTCAAAAGCTTTTTAGTTTAATTAGGTCCCGTTTGTTTATTTTTGCTTTTGTTTCCTTTGCCTTTGGAAATGGATCCAAAAAAATATTGCTGTGATTTATGTCAAAGAATGTTCCACCTGTGTATTCTTCTAGGAGTCTTATAGTTTCCAGTCTAACATTTAGGTCTTTAATCCATTTTGAGTTTATTTTTGTATATGATATGAGAAAATGTTCTAATTTCATTTCATATAGAAAACATATATCAGATTGATATTTAGTAGTGGAATTGCCGAGTCTTATGGTAAGTTTATGTTTTTAAGAAACTGCCAAACTGTTTTCCAAAGTGACTTTACCATTTTACATTCCCCAGCAATGTATGAAGGCTCTGGTTCTTTTACAACCTCACCAGCACTTGGTATCGTGTGCTTTAAAAAATATAACTGTGTATAATGGTATCTCACTGTAGTATTAATTTCAGTTTCGTAACCTCACCAACACTTGGTATTGTGTGATTTTTTTTTTTTCTTTAATTTACTTTTGGTTGTGTTGGGTCTTCATTGCTAGATGCGGGCTTTCTCTAGTTGTGGTGAGTGGGGGCTACTCTTCATTGTGATGCACGGGCTCTAGGCCGTGCAGGCTTCAGTAGTTGTGGCACCCGGGCTTAGTTGCTCCGTGTCATGTGGGATCTTCCGGGAGCAGGGATCAAACCCATGTCCCCTGCATTGGCAGGCGCATTCTTAACCACTGAGCCACCAGGGAAGTCCCTGTGTGATTTTAGAATTATAACTGTGTGTATGTGTATAATGGTATCTCACGGTAGTATTAATTTCAGTTTGGCTAATGATGTTGAACCTGTTTTCAACCTGTGCTTATCTATATGTATTCTTTGGTGAAATGTCTATTAAAATCTGTCCCTCTTTTGGTTGAGTTGTTTGTGTTAATGAGTTTCAGATGTAATATGGATACAGGTTCTTTATTAGACATGTGATTTGCAAATATTTTCTCCAAATGTATGGCTTGTCTTTTCATTTTCTTAATGGTGTCATTTGATGTGCAAAAGTTTCTAGTTTTGATGAAGTATAATTTACCATTTTTTTTCTTTTTTGAATCATGCTTTTGTTGTCATATCTAAGATCTCTTTGATTAATCCAAAGTCAAGAGAATTTTCTCTTACATTCCTTTCTGGAAGTCTGTGATCCGTTTTCAGTTAATTTTTGTGTATAGTGTGAAGTAACAGTCTAAATTAATCTTTTGGCACTTGAATATCAAATAGTCTCAGCACTGTTTGTTGAAAAGACTATCATTTCCCTATTGAAGTATGTTGGCACTGTTGCTGAAAAAGAATTGACTATACATGTAACGCTTTATTTCTGGACTTTTGACATCTTCTGTTGATCTATGTGCCTGTTCTTTTACCAGTATGTACTCTTTTGATTACTGTAGCTTTATAATATGTTTTGAAATCAGAAAGTGTAAGTTTTCCCACTATATTTGTATTTTTCAAAGATGTTATGGCAATTTTGATTCCTTTGAATTTTCATATAATGTTTTAGTATCAGCTTGTCCATATCAACAGAAAATTCTGATGAAATTTTGATTGGAATTGTATTAATCATTAGTTCAGTTTGGGGAGAATTGTTATCTTAACAATATTGTCTTCTAATCTGTGAACATGAAATAACTCGCCATTTATTTGTGTTCTTTAATTTGTCTCAGCAGTGTTTTGCCATTTTCAGGTATAAGTCTGGCACTTCTTTTGTTAAATTTATTACTAAATATTTTATTCTTTTGTTGCTATTATGAATGGAACTGTATTTTTTCATTTAGCATTATACTTTAAAGGTTATCCATGTTATAGCCAGTATCCATACTTCATTCCTTTTTTTATACTTATAATATTCCTTTGTATGGATCCATGGATATTCCAAATTTTGTTTATCCATTCATCAGTTGATGCACATATAGGTTGTCTTCTCCTTTTGACTGTTATGAATGATGCTATTATGAATACTGGCATATAAGTTTTTGTGTGGACGTATTTTTTCATTTCTCTTAGGTATATACCTAGGAGTGGAATTGATGTGGGAAAATTTTAAATTTCTAATTCAGTGCATTTTCTTGTTGTAGGTCTATTCTAATTTTCTCTTTCTTATTGAATCAGCTTGTTAAGTTGTATCTTCCTAGGAGTTTTCATCTAAATTCTGTAATTTGTTCATAGTGTTCCTTACAATGTTTTAAATTTCTATAGGTATGGTAGTGATGTCCCCTCTTTCATTCATGATTTTGGTAATTTGTGTCTTATCTATTTTTTCTTGACCTGTCTAGGTAAAAGTTTGATATTTTTGTTGATCTTTTCAAAGGATCAACTTGGTTTCATTGATTTTTTTTCTCTATTTTTCTATTTCATTTCACTGATTTTTGTTCTAAACTCTGTTTCCTTCCTTTTGCATGCTTTGGGTTTACTTTGCTCTTTATCTAATTCTTTAATTCCTTAAATTTGAAGCTTAAGTTATTGATTTGAGATGGTTCTTCTTGTCTAACATAGGCATTTACAGCTATAAATTTTCTTCTTAGCATTGTTTGAGCCTCATCCCATAAATTTTTGTTTTATTTTCACTTTTATTCAGTTCAAAGTATTTTCTGATTACTTTTATGATTTTTCTGTTGACCCATTGGTTATTTGGAAACATGTTCTTTAATTTCCAAATATTTGTGGATTTCTTAAAGTTTAATCTGTTGTTGATTTCTAATTTTGTTTTCTTGTGGTTGTGGTCAGAAAATATACATTGTGGACTTCCCTGGTGGCTCAGTGGTTAAGAATCTGCCTGCCAATGCAAGAGACACGGGTTTGAGCTCTGGTCTGGGAAGATCCCACATGCCACAGAGCAACCAAGCCCATGCGCCACAACTACTGAGCCTGCGCTCTAGAGCCCATGAGCCACAACTACTGAGCCCAAATGCCACAACCACTGAAGCCCGTGTGCCTAGAGCCCATGCTCCACAACAAGAGAAGCCACCACGATGAGAAGTCTGTGCACTGCAATGAAGAGTAGCCCCCACTTGCCACAACTAGAGAAAGCCCACGCGTATCAATGAAGACTCAACACAGCCAAAAATAAATAAATTTATAAAAAGAAAAAAAAGAAAATATACATTGTATGATTTCATTCCTTTAAAATTTACTGAGACCTGATTTATTTCCTAGCAACATTGAAAGGAGCATATATTTTGTTGTCAGGTGGAGTTTTATGTAAATATCTGTTAATTCAAGTTACTTGATAATGTTGTCTTCTTTATCCTTGCTAATTTTCTGTCTAGTTGTTCTAGCAATTATTGAGATTGAAGTATTGAAGTCTCTCTAATTATTATTGTTGAATTTTCTGTTTTTCTTTCCAGTTATGTTAACTTTTACTTTATTTTGGGGCTTTTTTGGCATAGAATGGTTATATCTTCCTGATGAATTGATTTTCTTAACCTTATGAAATGCCCCTCTTTCTAGTAATATTTATTGTCTTAAAGTCTGTTTTTAATATAAAGTCTGTGTGATTTTAATATAGACACTCTAGGTTTCTTACTGTTGCATGGTACCTTTCTTTTATTCTTTTGCTTTCAGTCTGTATTATTGAATCTAAAGGGTACTCTTATGTGCACTATATATAGTTTAATCCTGTTTTTTTATTCAGTCTGCAAATTGCTGTTGTTGATTGTGGTATTTAGTCCTTTTATATTTAATTATTGGTAAGATTGAAGTTTTGTCTGCCATTTTGCTATTTGTTATATGTCTCATATTTTTGGTTCTTTTGTTTTTCTACTTTATACCACCTTTTGTATTAAATAGGTATTGTTTATTATACCACTTAAATTCTTTTTTTTTTTTGCGGTATGCGGGCCTCTCACTGTTGTGGCCTCTCCCGTTGCGGAGCACAGGCTCCGGACGCGCAGGCTCAGCAGCCATGGCTCACGGGCCCAGCCGCTCAGCGGTATGTGGGATCCTCCCAGACCGGGGCACGAACCTGCGTCCCCTGCATTGGCAGGCGGACTCTCAACCACTGCGCCACCAGGGAAGCCCTAAATTCTTTTTTTTTAGGTGTGTGTTTTTAAAAGTTATTTTCGTTTTTTTTTTTTTTTTTTTGGTATGTGGGCCTCTCACTGTTGTGGCCTCTCCCGTTGCGGAGCACAGGCTCCGGCCGCGCAGGCCTAGCGGCCATGGCTCACGGGCTTAGTTGCTCCGCGGCATGTGGGATCTTCCCAGACCAGGGCACGAACACGTGTCTCCTGCATCGGCAGGCAGATTCTCAACCACTGCGCCACCAGGGAAGCCCCTAAAAGTTATTTTCTCTCTGTTTGCTCTAGGGATTAAAATATGCACTTTATTTAAAAAAAATTTTTTTTTATTTTTAATTTTTTTTGCGGTACGCGGGCCTCTCACTGCCGCGGCCTCCTCCGTTGCGGAGCACAGGCTCTGGACGCACAGGCCCAGTGGCCGTGACTCACAGGCCCAGCGGCTCTGCGGCATGTGGGATCTTCCCAGACCGGGGCACGAACCCGCGTCCCCTGCATCGGCAGGCGGACTCGCAACTACTGCGCCACCAGGGAAGCCCAGAATATGCACTTAAACTTATGACAATTTACTTGAGAAGAATACTAACTTAATTCCAGTAAAATATAGAAAGTTTGCTCCATAGAGCTCTATTCACTCCTCCTTTTTTGTTATATTATTGTATACCTCAAATGTAAACTGAACAATAGAGTGTTATGATGTCTTTTCAAAGAGTTAAGGGAGGAAAAGAGAACATATATTTATGTATTCTTTTTATTTACCCTCATATTTCCTTTTTTTGTTCAGGTGGATTTGAATTACCATATGTTGTCATTTCCTTTCATCTTGAAGGATTGTAGTTTCTTTTTTTGTGCAAGGCAGGTTTGCTAGCAAGAGTCTCCCAGTCCTTGTCTGGAAATGTTTTTATTTACTCATCATTTTAAAAGAATAGTTTGCTGGATGTATAGAATTATTGATTGACAGTTCTTTTTGACAGTTTGAATTTATCATTCCTCTGTCTTTTGTCCTTTATTGTTTTTTTATGTGAAGTCAGCTGTTAATTATACTGTAGTTCCACTGTATAAGTCTTTTTCTGTTGCTTCTTTCTGAATTTAGCCTTTGTCTTTCAACAGTGACTAGCTGTTGATCTGTTTCTGTTTATTTTATTTTGGGTTTAATTTATCTTCTTGTGTTTGTAGATTAATATTTTTGTCAAATTTGGAAGTTTTCTGCCCTCACCTCTTCAAATATTTTTTTTCAGCCCTTTTTCCTCTCTCATGTCTGGTACTCCTATTACATGTAAGTTGGTATGCTTGATATTATCCCACAGCTCTCCCTGGTTCTCTGTTATTATTCAGTTTTTTTCCTATGATGTTCATATTGGATAGTTTCTGTTGATCTTCAAGTTCATTGGTTATTCTTCTTTCTCAAATGTATTGTTGAACTTCTCTAGTGAATTTAAAATTTTCTTACTATACTTTTCAACTCTAGGATTTTCATCTGGTTCTTTTTTTCTTAAAATCGAGATTAATTCACATTACATAAAATGCACCAATTAAGGCATACAGTTCAGTGCTTTTTAGTTTGTTCACAAGGTCATGCAACCATTATTACTGTCTAATTTCAGAACATTTTTATCACCCCAAAAGAAACGTTATACCCATTAGCATTCACCCCTCCTACCCCACTTGCCCTAACCCCTAGCAAACACTAATTTACTTTCTGTTTTGATGGATTTTCCTATTCTGGACATGACTGGAATCATACAGTATGCGGCCTTTTACATCTGACTTGTTTCACATAGCTTAATGTTTTCGAGGTTCATCTGTGTTGTAACATGTATCAGTACTTATGTCCTTTCGATGGCTGAATAATATTCCATTAAGTGGATATGAATATACCACATTCTGTGTATCCATTCATCATCACTCTTTACTCTTTCTTTGTATGTCTCATAATTTTGTTGTTGAACACTGAAAAATTTGTATAATATATTATAGCAACTCTGGGTTCTAATTTTTTTCCCCTGAGGGTTGTTGCCATTGTTTTATTAGTGTCTTCAGTAACATGTCTGTACTAAATCTGTGTAGTCTGTTTGGTATACAGTGTGTGACTGCTAATGTTTCTGCTCAGCTTAAAATCTTTATTGTATTTTTAAACCTGGCTGGGTGCCTTGTATAAGCATAGCTTGGTCAGCCAGTGATTGGCCTTTGCTTGTACACTTTGTTTCATTATATACTTCTCCCTTATGCTGATGATTCTTTGTGTGTTTTCAAGGTTCAAGCAGTTTTAAAGTTTGCCCTGGCTTTTGTTTTCCTTTGGGATCTCTTGCATTTCTCTGCATGCGCACCCTCTCATGGTTTGCCAGGGATTTGCAGATAGCTTGATCCATCTCTGGTTTTTCCTCCATGGATAGGTAGAAAACTTATTAAGAACCCTTATGGCCACGTTATTTTCTGGATCTTCCTGCTAAATGTCTGGCTAATGTGCTGGTCCTTTGCTTACTACAACTTCATGCCTGCAGAGCCACTGTTCTTGCCATTTGTTTGGCACTAAGATCACTACTATTATTGGTAACACTGTTTTTTGAGCGGGGGGACTTCTTTCTGTGCTTAAGTCTAAATCATGCCAGCCTCTTCTGCAAGTGAATCTACTTGTTTCTAAGGCTTGTCTTCCCTTGTATAATTACCATGGCAACCAGCTGGGAGGGAATATGGGAACAACCTCAGGCAAGAATGTCACAGACCCCCACAGTTCTCACCCGGGCTTCTGTGGTTTCATGAGTAACCACTTATTCATTTGCTTTATGTTTTTGGTTAATTTCCAGAGCTCTGAAATGTAAAATTGTTTTGACAGTTTTCTCTAGTTTCATCATTGCCTTTTGGTGGGGGCATTTGCTCATTTACCACCATATTTGGATATTACAGCATATCTGAACTCCTTCCCCCCCAGATTGACTCTTCATTAATCAAAACCTTTGAGATGCTGTATAATAAGAGTTTCTTTTTACTGCATACTCAGAAACACTAAAAGGTTAATGTTTTTGAACTAGAGATTTAAAGTAGAATTGTGGCATATTTTCCTACTACTTCCCTTAAGTTCCTCTAGAACAGTTTTTATTATTTTGTTTCATTAAATATTTATTCTTTATTATCTATTTTGTATAATATTGTTTATTAAATTAGGTAAGTAAAATTTCTGTAGGATTATGAGCTAAAACTTTTCTTGCATTCTTCAGTATTTTGTTTTTATCTTATGAGCAGATCTTGTATCAGCTAGTAATAACAAATAAAAATTTGAGTGCTTATTGCATTGTTCTAAACACTTTACATCTGTGAAATCTAGTCCTAACAACTCTTTGAGTTAGTTATGTAGATATTATTTCCATTTTTATAGGTAGGTAACTTAAAGTCACATACCTCGTAGTGGAAGAGGTAGTTAATAGTTGAAAGGCACTTTCTACTATGTGAGATTATACCTAAAATCAAATTTGCCTATTAAAACTCTCAGGAATACTTTTACATTTTCTTAGGGTTTGGTTTGGATATTGTTTAAAGGATGGCTTAGTTTAGAATAGATACTCTTCTTTTTGGAGAAAAATTCAGTTACAATCTGTGATTTGAATATTTTAATTAAAAAATAAAATAATGTGATAAAAATTCTTCTAAAAATAATCGTTTTCAAAGTTTCAGTTCACTTAAAACTCAGAGAAGTAAAATTTGTTAATTTGAGAGGGACCATTTCAAATTTCCCTTCCTTAAAGATGAACTGGCAGGGAGACTTGATTAGGTAAAGATAGTTGTTAGGGGCGGGGGAAGGATAGTTGTTGAGTTCTTTGTGCTGACACAGAGAGGAAATAGGGATCTTATATTTCTCTTGGGTTGTGCTATCCTGGTAATAGTGTTTGGGGGTATAGAACTGTTGGTGGAAGGTAAAAGGAAATATGTTAAAGAGCAGAAGAGCTATTATTTTAATTAGTTATAGTTATTTAAGGGTTATAAACCTTTAATATATGTGATTGGAGCATTCAGTCCATAAAGCCACAGCACAAAATCATACCACACCACTTGCCTGATAGAGCATTCTCTAGTTGCACACAGAGTAAGAGAAAATAATCTTTTCAGGTCTGAATTTTCAAACTTAAATATAGAATTAAAATGATGGTCACGTGGATAAATCCGTTTTATATTTATTAAAAATGTATCTCTTTAATAAAATATCTTAAATTTATTTAGTCTTATGTACATTGCATTCAAATGATTCTCGAATATAAGGCACTTCTCGGATCACTTGAGGTGCTGTGTTGTATTTTTTAATTTGGTAAAATTAAATGACTTCCTAATGGAGTCCATCATTTGTCATTAATTAGAAAGACTAGTGACTACTAAGCATACTGAGTAATACCCACCACCTTAGCTGGTGGGCTTTTTCTTTTTCTGCATTTTTTTTTTTCTTTTGCGGTACGCGGGCCTCTCACTGTTGTGGCCTCTCCCGTTGCGGAGCACAGGCTCTGGACATGCAGGCTCAGAGGCCATGGCTCACGGGCCATGCCGCTCCACGCATGTGGGATCTTCCCAGACCGGGGCACGAACCTGCATCCCCTGAATTGGCAGGTGGACTCTCAACCACTGCGCCACCAGGGAAGCCCTGAATTTTTAAATAGGCTATGTTTTAGAACAGTTTAGGTTTACAGAAAAATTATGCAGAAAGTATAGTGTTTTCCCATAGATTCTCCTTTCTCCCTCACAGTTTCCCCTATTATTAACATCTTTCCTTGGTGTGGTACATTTGTTATATTTGATGAACCAATATTGATATTCCTATTGATTTTTTAAAAGCAATTGTAATCTAGTTTAATAGATGAACATTTTTGTAATTCTTGTACATAGATGAGATAACCATTGTTCTCATTACTGATTTTTAAAAATACTCATATCGACAATGAAGCACAGTTACTTTGGTCTTTCTAGGGAGGAATAATCAATGATGGTTCTGAATTGATTGGTCCTGTTGAAGCTTATTCGGATTCCCTCATTGATAGCTTTCCTGAATGTACTACAGAAGGTAAGAGATTTAAATTTTTTGTTCATTTCAGTGGTTTTGATTGCAACACACTATAAATCATAGCTACAGTGCCAAAATTAGATGGATATAGGAATTTGAGAGTATTTCACTAATTCTAAGATACTTTTTTCCCCTCATGTTTTAACATCACTGATATTGAGTACATAATACTGGGTTGATGATATCTTACATTTAATAGACAGCTTTTTTCTTTCTTAGTGGTGTATAAAATAATGATTTGTCCTACAATTAATAGCTTCTTAGATTTGATGAAATGTGGTATAATGAGTGTTCAGAATTTGTGTTGTCTAGTATAAGAATGCCTTGCTGAAGTTTATTTAGCAGCATCTGACTATCAATTAATTCCAAGACTGGCTTTAAAAGTTTAGTCATGGGGCTTCCCTGGTGGCGCAGTGGTTGAGAGTCCGCCTGCCGATGCAGGGGACACGGGTTCGTGCCCCAGTCCGGGAAGATCCCACATGCTGTGGAGCGGTTGAGCCCGTGAGCCATGGCCGCTGAGCCTGCGCGTCTGGAGCCTGTGCTCCGCAACGGGAGAGGCCACAACAGTGAGAGGCCCGCGTACCACAAAAAAAAAAAAAAAAAAGTTTAGTAATGTACCAGAGAGAATAAATCTAAGGCAGTTTTAGTGTTTTTGATATATTTTATAATAACATGAGTCTAAACCAAAGCAATTTTTGTACTTTTAATCACTTTAATTCAAGAATGCTTAATCCCGTGTTTTATTCCTCTATTAAGCCATCTTTGAATTTTTATGAAGATTTAAAATACATATTTTGGTCTTTGAATTTCCTTAGCTAGTTTTCTTCCAGAAAATATCTTGGAATTAAAAAAGAGAGAGACCGGGGGACAGGGTGGGGAGAGTCTTTAAAAATAGGTAATTATATTTGTTTGAGGTAGCTTAGGTTTGGTTTGTATAAAAGAAAAATCATAGACTAGATAATATTTCTTGATCTCTTTCATGAGTAAGAATTTATGGTAGAGGAGAATGGTGTATGACTGTAACATGGGAGGTAGCCATGATCTCATTGTAGTGATGTTTTTGTGGGGATGTGTACTGATGTCATACAGTGACAGACACATTGACATAGATCTATTGCAGTAATTCCCATCATGTTTTGGTAGGAACAACAAGTTCCCATCCATTGTGTGGGCTGATGCACTTAAAATTTATTTTTCTTTTGGTGGTACCACATTGAGAAGTGATTAGCTTTTCTTATTTTTCATGATGGCTCTCATTGACTTAAAAGCACAGTCCATTAACTTACACCTACTGTTCTGTGAAATGTATGGGGGACCTTAGGCCCAGGGGTCTCCCTTGGGTCCCCAGTATCTTTGACTCCATCCTGAATCAGCTAAGGTAATAGAAAAACATTGTTGATAGTAATTTTATTTTATAGTCCATCAGGTTTGTTGGGAAAAAAAACATCTATTCTCCATGACCTGTTTTGATCTGAGATCCTTGCTAGGCTTTGGAAAATCTAATCACTGCTTGAGATCCTAAGGTGACTCTGTTTCTAGAACTAGTTTCCTTGGAGGGTGACTTTTCTGGGATAACCTGATCTGGGTGTTGCCTCAGAGATACACTCCTACTCCTGAGAAAGAGGGAGAGGGCATTTTCTGCCTGTAAATGTGCTGATTTGGTGATGTCCAAGAGAGGACAAGTAGGAGAGTTGGAAAGATTTGTGGGAGAGTATTCAGTGAGGAGTACAGTTCTTGAAAATTACAGAATGTTTCTTTTCTCTCTTTGTTTTTTGATACAGAAATTGAATGGTATTTGATTTGGGGATGGTTATATTCTTTGATATCCTTGATAAGTCTTTATTACCTAGGTAGGAGTCAACCATGGTGACAGAAGGGTGTCCCACAAGCCTATTTGAGTATAAGGTAACCAGGGATGGGAGTGGTGCAGAGGTCTTTTGCCTTAGTTTAGGAGAGAAGGGGAGGAGCATTATTATTAGGATGACTTTCCTTGGGATGGTGTTGTAAAATGTGGAAGCTGTTCGGAATAAAAAGGTATTGATATTAAAGGAGATATAACCTAAGGTAGATTATAGCTCTAACTTTATAAGCTAGGGTGAACTTATAATTTATTGTCCCAACTGAGACACTTCTGAGAATTAAAGAAGATGCTACTGTACTTACTGTACGCCAAGACAGCAAGCATAAACCAACAAGCTGGGCAAACTGGGTGAATGGGCCACCTTACCTATGGCAGAGGTAGAGTATATTTGTTTCAGGGTTTATCTTTGACATTTCAAAAAGATAAGTTTTCCTTGGAAGCAGTTATCATTTAGGAATATGCTTTTATGAGGGAAATTGGGGGCAACATTTCTGTTAAAAACACAGAAAAAGACTTAATGGTACCTAAAAGTAATACTGAAATTTTATCCTTTCAGTGTATAGTTTAGTTTTCTAACTATATTACCATCTCTAAAACACACTGTGATCCTTGAAGAATGAAAAACATGGAGCTGGAAATGCTGTTAATGTTTATGTTTTTTATCCCCTCCCTTTAAAAGCCTCTATGCCTGGCTAATTAATCCTGCTGAAAGATACCTGTTGACAAATACAGCTCAGAGTGTCAGATAACTTGCAAATTCATTGTTATTTGAGAGGAAATATGACTTTTAAATATCATGAGATCATCTGGCATACTAGCCAAGTGGAAGATTTACTTTCATACCAAAAAGTCTGCAAACCACAGAGACAAACAAGGGAGAAGGCCTCTAGTAGGAAAAGAGCAGGGGAAAGCTGGCAGCCAGCCAAGCCCCACAGGTATGCAGTGAAATGGAAGGTTGTAGAGGGATTGTGGTGGCAAATGCTTGACATTTGAATTCAGAGCCAAAATGTGAGGAGGTGATTTACTCCGTAACAGCTCTTCTGAGTGTAGTATTTTAAATGGTGTTTTGAAGGTGGATTCATTTTTCATACTTGTGATTTAGTTTGCCAGTGGAATGGGCCAGAAGGGCAAATCTTAATATATAGTCTGCTGTGCCAGTGTCCTTCAGTTAGAGTTAAAGTGACAGAGAACATATGTAGAGGCTAAGTGATCATCATTTTTATTAGTACCATAAAATGCAATCAACAGGTCTTACTTAATTTAACTTGAAAGAAAGTTTTCTAAGGAAAACGTAAAGAATTGTGGGCTTCCCTGGTGGTGCAGTGGTTGAGAGTCCACCTGCCAATGCAGGGGACACGGGTTTGTGCCCCGGTCCGGGGGGGTCCCACATGCCGCAGAGCGTCTGGGCCCGTGAGCCATGGCTGCTGAGCCTGCGCGTCCGGAGCAAAAAAAAAAAAAAAAGAAAGAATTGGTTTAGTGGATTTAAAAAAAATTTCATTATTTTATAGTATAGTACGATAGAGGAAACCTCTTTAAGGTTTCATAAAACCAATAATTTGGTGATTAACTGCTAAATGTATTTTATCTAATATGAAATTGAAAATTATAAAATTATTCAGTAGGTTTTTAGATAAAATGTTAATGTTTTATGTTTTTAATATGAAATGCTGGTTGCTCTTTATCTCCTTTGTTCAGTGAAATTACACTATATTTTCTCAAAGATGAAAGAAGATTTAATTGATTATTAACATCTTATTTCCTTTTTAAAATTCCATCTTTTTGTTGAATTAAACTTAGCTATAAAGTTACTGTGACATTAGTGGAAACCTGGCCAAAATGGTGCATGGGAATTGAGCTTCTTGATATGTATCTCTCATCTGTTGGCCTGTTGGAAGGATGTAGGTTTCTTTACTGCCATGTTGGCCTTGGTATTGGAGCCTTTGATGTTGGTATAAGCTCATCTGGTAAACTGTGTCATTTCCTCTTCCTAGTACATTACTTGACTTCTTTTGCAGTTTTGGGAGGGACATTTTCCAGGTGTATGAGCAAATAAGAGAAAATAATTAGGTGATCATAACCACAAATACAAATGGAGAGATCTGCTTTTTATGTGTAGCATATCTTTAAGAATAAATATTCTTAAATGTCTCCTGGAGTAGTCAAATTTACCCTTTTTTTCCTTTTTGCCTGTAAGTTGTGGAGTAAGAGCTCTCTAAGTGCTCATTGTAACAGTTGTAGACACAAGAAAGGATCTGTTAAGCGGTCTTGAATTAACTATTTTTAGAGTAAATGAGATGTACATTTTGAGAATAGCATCTATTGCTAGTCTATGTAAGGGACCTCTTAAAATCACTTTCAGTTCAAGATTTGTGTATTTATTTGGTGGCAGGGTAATAATTCTTTCTATTATGTAGGTAAGCACAAAGATGACAAAATATAGAAAGCCTAATTAAAAGTAATTTAAACTTAAAGTAGAATTTAGTGCAAATGTCCGCTAGGTGGCACCATGAGAACTGTAAATCTTGTTACTGGGCTAATTCTAGGCCCTCCTGTATTACTTTTGAGTGTGCTTTTTCAGTTTGAAGTTCCTTTTTCTCTTAAGTGCTTATTTACTTAACTCTTATTCACTGTCCATTATTAGTTGAATTTCCTTTGGTGGAGAAGTTTAAAATAAATAGGAAAAAAAAAGAATAAGTTATTATTCTCAAGATAAGCACAAATGAGAATGTGTCATTGTGGTTATGTGTGCATGTAAAACAAATGACACAAATTATAAGTACTGACCCTTAACAACTCTAGGGCTATTGAGGATAACATTGGATATTAAGAGTTTAGCAGTCGGGTGGGGCAAATAAAAAATTCATGATATTAATATGTTGTGGGAATGGGTTTTAGAATAGAAGGAACATTGGGAATGATATAGGTAAATCTCTTATCTTACAATTAAAAATTGGAATTTCAGAGAAATTAAGCCATGTGCCTAAGGCAGTCACAGCACTCCAGATATTTAATAGCAATCACAGAACTCTATTTTGAAATGAGATTTAATTTTATGTAGGGGAAGGCAGTGAGAATACATATTTGGTATAGGAAGCTCAGTGTGAGTTACTTATGTGCTGGTAACAGGTTTGATTTGCAGAATAGATTATGGAGAGTAGCAGCAAAAAAAGTTCATTAGGTAGAAATGGAAGCGAACTCATAGATCTTTGTTGCTCATATAAGGTAACAGTAGGGTTACAACAGTAAGGTAACAATTAGGGTTGTAATTGATCTATTGTTTTATGAGTTTACTCTTTTTTTTAAGCAAATATGCAGTAGATATTCTGATGTTCTTTTTATAAAATTTCAATGGTGAAGCAAAGACACGTATGGAGGACGGACGTTATAAAAATGTGACACGTCAAAGGAATGGTTCTTTTTAGTAACAATAGCTATTATTGAATGATGAGTTGGTAATCAAGTACAGACTCTTTTTTTTTAGTTTCTGCTGTATAACAAAGTGAATCAGCTATACATATACATATATCCCCATATCTCCTCCCTCTTGCATCTCCCTCCCTCCCACCCTATCTCACTGCTCTAGGTAGTTACCAAGCACTGAGCTGATCTCCCTGTGCTATGCGGCTGCTTCCCACTAGCTATCTATTTTACATTTGGTAGTGTATATATGTCCGTGCCACTCTCTCACTTCATCCCAGCTTACCCTTCCCCCTCCCCGTGTCCTCAAGTCCATTCTCTACGTCTGCATCTTTATTCAAGTACAGGAATCTTGACTAACATCAACTCTTAGGTTTAGGTATTCACTTAAAATCATATTTATAAGGGCTCATTTCTTAATGGAGATTGATATGTATGTCTTCTACCTCAGGGTGACCTTTGTTCTGCTCGCTAGAAATCTTGCTTTGTGTGTGAAACTTGAGTCATTGCTACTAGGAAAAGTAGAAATTCCCTTTCATTGACTATGGCAATATTTGAACCTCAGGGCTCAGTGAAAGCTATCAGCTAATAATAATGAGGCCATGTATTTTATATATAGTTGGCCATGAGAGACCACCTGTTGTTCTAAAGGAAACTGATCTCTTTTTTGCAGATGGTCTTCAAATACAGATTTCTGATAGCTTATAGTATAAAGATTTATTCTATGGCAACTCAACCTTTTCCCCTGGAGCCTGTCTTTCAGAGACGGTGTCCTAGACAGATTACACTACACTGCCCTACTCTAAGCAGTTCAAAGCACAGAAGGTGAGGGTAGGTAGGTGAACTGTTGTAGCTGCTTTTTAACCAGTCGCCTGGGGCCCTCTAATAGCCCTGAGACTTGAATCTCTGTGATATGAACCTGGAGGCAGAATGCTTTCATAGAACCTTTGACTCCCCTCCACCCCCCACCCTTCCCAAAAAAGGCTTAGGTATTTGACTTGATGGTGTTGGTAAAGGATGCACCTTTTACTCTCATGATGGCCCAGAGGGCCCCTTTAAACATGGATTGACTTCAAGTTGGTTTAACTTTTGACAAATAGTCTCTGTATTGTCAGTTGTTGCCCTGCCTTATCCACAGTGTTCTTCCTACTCACCTTAACTGAGAACCTCTTTCTTGCTTGCAGCTCTCTTTATCTTACTTGTTAACTTTCTGGGTTTCAGGGAGCTAGTGTCCATTTCATGTGATATTTATATGTGTAGCATTGTAAAAAAACAGATTAAATGACAGGACTGTGATTTCAAGGAGTTGAGCAAGCACTGTATTAAGTAGATTTATTAAGGATATAAGATGAATAAACTAAGTACTGAGCATTTGCATACCTCTATCTATATTTTTATATTCATTGCTGAGGTGGTAGATGGGGGGTGTTCTTCTTGAGTTGGTTGGGGAATTCCCTTCATTGAGAAGAAGGGAAGGTAGAAATTGCTTCAATATGGAAGAGAAACATATCAGATAATACTAGATTAGTTGCAGTGTATGGTTGAGGAAATATGATAGGGTTAGGTTTTTCAGGTAAAATAAGCAAGGAAGAAGTGTCAGGGGTTAGTCTGCTTTATACAGATCTGTCTTTATAATCATGTCTGTCTTCTCTCTTAAGTTAGATGTTTCTTGGCACTGGCTGCTGGCCATGATTCACACAGGCCTATATTTTATAAATTATGTCTGTATAACATATCTTTATTTACAAACAATTTCCCAGTTTTAGCTCTTGCTACATCTTCTTTGATATTCTTCACATACAGAGCGTTAAGGACTTGTCATACACGTACAGCAAATATGATGAGTCACCTGCAGTCCCAGCATACAGAGAAAAGTACTGTTAATGTTTAGTGTACCTTCCTAGACTTTTTTTCTGTGTTTGTGGTTTTAAACTAGAATTATAGTATATATATACTGCTTTGCAGTTTGTTGTTTTTGATTAATAGAGCATGAATACTTCAGCATTAAATATTCTTCTATAACATAATATTTCTTTTTTTTTTTTTTTTTTTTTTTTGCGGCACACGGGCCTCTCACTGTTGTGGCCTCTCCCGTTGCGGAGCACAGGCTCAGTGGCCGTAGCTCACGGGCCCAGCCGCTCCATGGCATGTGGGATCTTCCCGGACTTGGGCACGAACCCGTGTCTCCTGCATTGGCAGGCGGACTCTCAACCACTGCACCACCAGGGAAGCCCTATAACATAATTTTTAATAACTGTGTAATATTTTATCATAAGGATGTGCCATAATCTCCTATCATTAGGAATTTGTTATTTCCAATTGCACTAATTTTTGTGATGGATATTCTTATGTATGGATCTTTTTTTCACATCTCTGTTTATTTCTGGTATAAATTGCTGAATTTCTGGGCCAAAGATACCAACATGTTTTGCATCTGGTATGCATTGCCAAATTGTCCTCCAAAAAGTTTAAACCAGAACGTCTTTTTGTTTCCTTTTGCTTCTCCTGTTTAGGCTAAAAAATTTCCTCTTCCTAACCTGCTAGTTTTTATGTTTGCTTATTTTGAAACATTCCTCCTTTATAGGTGGATGGCCCTAGAGTCTGTCATACAGAGTGAAGTAAGTCAGAAAGAGAAAAACAAATACTGTATGCTAACGCACATATATGGAATCTGAAAAAAAAAAAGTATGGTTCTGATGAACCTAGTGGCAGGGTAGGAATAAAGATGTAGACATAGAGAATAGACTTGAGGACACGGGGTGGGGAGGGGGAAGCTGGGGCGAAGTGAGAGTAGCAGTGACATATATACACTACCAAATGTAAAATAGATAGCTAGTGGGAAGCTGCTGCATAGCACAGGGAGATTAGCTTGGTGCTTTGTGACCACCTAGAGGGGTGGGATAGGGCGGGTGGGAGGGAGGCTCAAGAGGGAGGGGATATGGGGATACATGTATCCATATGGTTGATTCAGTTTGTTGTATAACAGAAACTAACACAGCATTGTGAAGCAATTATACTCCAATAAAGATCTATTAAAAAAACCCACTCATTTAGAATTAGGTAGAATGTGAAAAGGTAACAATTTATATAGAATGTTTATTTATTACTTTATTTTACTATCTGACTTTCTCCCTAGGTGTTTTGATGGTCTTACTTTTCTGATCTAATTTCATTTAATCATAATTTCCTTTGCTAATAAAATAAGGTTGGAAAAGTAAGAGGAAATATGACTATGTGATTAGATGTTTATGGTCAAAAGCCAAGAAACTGAATACACATAACTTTACCCTCTTACCCTTTGGTATTATTGTTCTTGTTAGAAAGGAAAATCAGGCAAAGCATGAAACAGTACAATGTGATAGATGATGTGGAGGTTACAGTGACAAGACATCAGAGAGCAGACAAAAGATCTATGACATTTCCTTTGTTTTGTGATTAGCTGTATAAACAACACTTTTTTTCTTTGTCTGTTTATTAATTTCAATGGAACAGGTTATATAATGATAACTATTTAAGGAAATAAATTTGTATGGAATATATAAAATATTTAAAAATTATTTTAAAAAATCTCTTGTAAAGTTTATATATTGCTAAATAATTTTGTAGATTGCTATAGAGATTTTGATTTTAAGTGCTATCTATACAGTTGAAATGTCAGAGAATTGAAAAGATTTCCACTAGGTCCAGTGAATTTCATCTGATATTGTGGATTTAATGAAATCTGTTGCTTTTAGGGAACAAAATTAGTACTTTATGAGCATTCTAAGGATTTAAAAAAAACCCCAAATCCCTGAAAACAGGATATATGGACAGAGTGCCAAAGTAGTGTCTAAAGCTGATTTGAAATTTGAGCTTAGCTGCCAGTAAATGTTTTTACCCTAACTTACTTTATTCCATATGAAGTAAGCAATTTGAGTCTGTAATAGGGGTTGACAAACTGTGGCCCATGGGCCAAGTCTGGCCTGCCACCTGTTTTTATATGATATACAAGCTAAAAATGGTTTTTATATTTTTAAATGGTTGACAGAATTCAAAAGAATATTATTTTGTGGCATGTGAAAATTATATGGAATTCAAATTTCAACATCCATATAAGAAGTTTTATTGGAACACAGGCACACTTTTCACATAGGCATTGTCTGTGGCTGCTTTTATGCTACAACAGCAGTGTTGATTAGTTGTGACTGAGGTCATATGGCCCACAAAGCCTAAAATAGTCACCCTGTGGCCCTCAGAAAGAAAGTTTGCTGATCCCTGATCTAGAATTGTACACTCAAATCCACCTTTAATTTTGACTTAGTATATGATCCTGGGGAGATCATTTTTTTCTTAATATATTTTCCTTTATGAGAAACTTGGCAGTCAGTATTCAATGGAGGTGCAGATCTCATAGTTGTTCCCAGACCTAAGTTTTGCCTAACCTTACTGCCAGTCTTATTTAATGATATAAATCAGTGGCTCTCAAAGTATGGTCTTCAGACCCCTGGATATTCCTGAGATGTTTTTCAGGGGATGCCCAAGGCAGAAACTATTTTCCATAATAATCTAGGAGATTATTTGCTGTTTCCACTCTGCTGACATTTGATGATCCAAAAGCAATGGTGGATAAAACTGATGTACTTGAGCATGAATCAAGACAGTGATATGAGACGGTAACAGTAATTGTTGCACATACTTGCAGTAATACCAATGGTAGTTTCACCTAGGAATAAAGCCTTGATAAAGCAGTAAAAACTGTTAATTTTATTAAATCTCAACCCTTGGGTACATGTCTTCTTGTTATTCTGTGTGATGACATGGAAGTATACATAAAACACTTTGTGTACTGAACTACCATGGTTGCCTTAAGAAAAAGCACTTGTGCAATTGTTTGAGCCATAAACTAGCTACTTTTTCCTTGGCACCCCATTTTTGTTTGAAAGAATGATTGACATACAAACTATCATTATTCAGACTTGGGTATTTAGCAAATTTTTTTGGAAAATTAATGAAGTGAGCTGACACTTCAAGGAAAACAGCTAACAGTATTTGTTGCCAAATACTGATAAAATTCTAGTGTTCAGTCCCAAATTAGAATTTTGGAGAACCTGTGTCAGCCACTTTGAGCCTGACAGTTTCCAATACTTAAAGAATTTTCTGATGATGTTGGTGGCGGTAAGTAGCAAATATGATTTTCTTGGAGATATTGTAATAATGAAATTTGTCACCATTTGGAGGATCTGTGTAACTCAGGGAACTAATATTTTCAAAATGACCAGGGTGTGATGTTACAAACTCATGCATGATAAAAGATCCATTCAGTGTGTAAGACAGACCCATGGATCTGAATGTAACAGAAACAGAAATTACATTGATAGAAATTTATATTCCACATGTAAACTAACCTTTAAGAAACTACTATTTGTTTTCTGGTAGTATCAAAAAAACAGTAGCCACAATTATATGAAAAAGCTATTAAAATATTCACCCCATTTTCAGTTACTTATCCATGTGACATTTTCTTCAAATTTTCCAACCAGAAAAACATCTGACAACAGACTGAGTGCAGAATTAGTCATGAGACTCCAGCCATCTTCTGTTAACAAGATTTGCAAATATGTAACACAGTGGCACTTCTTATAGTTATTTTTATAAAAATTATGTTGAGGGCTTCCCTGGTGGCACAGTGGTTGAGAGTCCGCCTGCCGATGCAGGGGACATGGGTTCGTGCCCTGGTCCGGGAGGATCCCACATGCCCCAGAGTGGCTGGGCCGATGGGCCATGGCTGCTGGGCTTGGTGCAACTAGAGAAAGGCAGTGTGCAGCAACGAAGACCCAACACAGCCAAAAAATAAATTAAAACAAACAAACTTGAAATGATAAAAAGGTCCTGTAACAGGAGAATGAATGAAAAAAAAAAAGGAAAAAACAGTATGTTAACATGTAATGGGCTTTAGTGTTTTAAAAAAATTCAGTCTGTTTTTAAAATATCAAGATTGGTAAATATTTACAGATACAATCCATATAAACAAAAGCTCTTTGAGGTCCTTAATCATTTTTAAGAATGTAAAGGGAGGTCCTAAGACCAGAAAGTTTAATAACTGTTGTATTTCAAATTCACTTACCATGAAGTCAGTTATATGAAATGGAAGAAGTAATTTTCATTGCTTAAATGTTTCAGTAGCACCCATTATTCATTTTATGTCAGAAAACTAAGATGCAAATACAGACCAAAGATTCCTCCAAAAGCTTGTGGAAGAGGCTGAAACGTAAATTTCAAAATACTTTGGTTAAAAAAACCTGTGAGTGGCATACATTTTGCAGATATGGATGGTTATTTAAAAGCACACCTCTGGGCTTCCCTGGTGGCACAGTGGTTGAGAATCTGCCTGCCAATGCAGAGGACAGGGATTCGAGCCCTGGTCTGGGAAATTCCCACATGCCGCGGAGCAACTAGACCCCGTGAGCCACAACTACTGAGCCTGCGCGTCTGGAGCCTGTGCTCCGCAACAAGAGAGGCCGCGATAGTGAGGGGTCCGCGCACTGAGATGAAGAGTGGCCCCCGCTTGCCGCAACTAGAGAAAGCCCTTGCACAGAAACGAAGACCCAACACAGCCCAAAATAAGTAAATAAAAAATAAAAATAAAGGAATTCCCTTAAAAAAAAAAGTACACGTCTGAGGATACACTATATTATCGTAAAATAATTATTATGTAATTGCTATAATAGTTATAATTTAATGATAGCCTGTTATATCCATTAACTCTTTTTCTCATTTAAAGCCCTGTATGATAAGTTATATTATTAAGTAACTTGCTGTTGGTCACACAGTAAGTTTTAAAGAGCCGGGATTCAGGCACTTCTTTTTTGTCTTACTCTAAAGCTCTTACTCTTCCTTTTACCATAATGCTGTTGTTCACAGCAGCTGTGTATACAAGCATCAGCCTTCTATAAATAGTTTACGAGATCTTGTGGTAAGGGCTGTTTTTGACAACAAGGCTAGATAAAGACTTGTCTCAGGTTTAGTTTGATGATTAAGGCAAGGAGACTGTCTTCTAGAGCTGTAGGGAGACAGCGCAAAAATGAATGAACTAAGAAAGAAAAACAAATATCGTATAGTAACACATATATTTGGAATCTAAAACAAAAAATGGTTCTGATGAACCTAGGGGCAGGACAGGAATAGAGACATGGATGTAGAGAATGGACTTGAGGACACGGGGAGGGGGAAGGGTAAGATGGGACGAAGTGAGAGAGTTGCATTGACTATACTACCAAATGTAAAATAGAGAGCTAGTGGGAAGCAGCTGCATAGCACAGGGAGATCAGCTCAGTGCTTTGTGACCACCTAGAGGGGTGGGATAGGGAAGGTGGGAGGAAGATGCAAGAGGGAGGGGATATGGGGATATATGTATATGTATAGCTGATTCACTTTGTTGTACAGCAGAAACTAACACAACATTGTAGAGCAATTATATTCCAATAAAGATATTAAAAAAAATGAATGAACTAAGCTGAAACAAATTGCTAGACACTGACTTCCGTCAGTAAATTACACCCTTCCGGATTGACATGGGTAGTATGAAAAAATGAATAGTCAGTATGATTTGTATTCTTTTGGCTGATTCTCAGTTTAATATCTGTTTACTATTGTGATCATATTTCTAGGCTTCTCCAGTGACAGTGATCTACTATCTCTTACTGTTGATGTGGATTCTCTTGCTGAGTTGGATGATGGAATGGCTTCCAATCAAAATTCTCCCATTAGAACTTTTGGTCTCAGTCTTTCTTCGGATTCTTCAGCACTAGGGGCTGTTGCTTCTGACAGTGAACAGAGTAAAACAGAAGAAGAACGGGAAAGTCGTGGCCTCTTTCCTGGCAGCTTAAAATCCAAGCTTGGCAAGAGAGATTATTTGGAGAAAGCAGGAGAATTAATAAAGCTGGCTTTAAAAAAGGAAGAAGAAGATGACTATGAAGCTGCTTCTGATTTTTATAGGAAGGGAGTTGATTTACTCCTAGAAGGTGTTCAAGGTACAATTTTATCTGTATTAATGTATTTTGGCATGTTCTTATGTTGGTATCTGGGGAAGAAAAAGTATGTGATGTATAACTGTTGCTTGTGTATAATCCTATGTAAAAACAAGACTGAAAAGGAGAAATTACTGTAGATTATATGACTTAAATATGGACATATACTTTTAGTTACATCAAATGGAGGACAGTATCAGAGATACTTAACTTCTGCTTTGATCAATTAATCAACAAAAACAATTAAAAAAAAAAAGAAGGCCCTAAGTCTTTTGTATGAATAATAATGTTTTTTTCTGGCATGTTCACCAGCCTTCACCTGTCTCAGGAGTATTCAGAGATTCTTTAGTACATCTACTCTCGGCCCGAAGAGACAAGATGAAATGAGCTTTTAAACTGAGAGTATAAAGGGTTCTTGGATTTGCCTACTATTCTGTTTTTGTTAGTTGTGATAAATTCTCAGCTAATTAATGTGGGTGATATGGGACATGTAGAGCTGAATGTTGCTGAATGTCTCTAAGTAGAACTTAGCGTTTTATTTACTTAGTTTTTATGTTTTAATTTTTTTCATTTGCCTTTTCTTTATGGAAGCAGATTGAAGCATACTTCAGTTCGTTACCTGACTTTCTGGACACAATAATCAAAGGTTGATAGGACCTTCTTCCAGTGGTTTTCTGTCCAGAAAATCATCATCATCATTGTTGATTTGTGGTCTTTGACTTGTTAGTACCATTTAGATTACCACAGTCTCCTGGATTACTAATGCTTTTTTACTACAGTACTCCCACCCTCACTATGCCTGGTGTCCTATAGTCTAGAAGACTTCTGTTTACTCTTCCTAGAGGATAAATTTCCATCTTCTAATGTAGTATAAAGTTGACTACTTGGCTGTATAGAGTGGAAGAGGCAGTGTGTGTAGTAGTGTCCTAATTACTTCTTAACCAGGACTGTGATGAATTCTCTTGTTTTTAGCCTTCACACTCAACTTCCACAGCTACCAAAAACCACTAGTTCCTGAAATTTTGAACAGATTTAAAGTGCTGTGTAAGTCAAGCAGCTTCCTTGAGTTGCCCAAGTCAATAACCACTCGTCCATCTACTTTTTAGCTTCTAAAATTTTGTTGTTGCTATTTTCTCTGTGTCTCTGTTCTTACAGGATTTTGCCTTAAAAATAATTCTTTTTTTTACTGCCACATTAATGGAATTTCAGGAGGGAGCATCTCTTATGGTTTGATTGATATATTATTTTGATATAAATTTTTGTTTTTCAAATAGTTTCATAGTCTTTTGCATTTTTTTTTTTTGTCTGCTAGTAGAGCATTTTGGTCTTAATGATCTACTGACTTTTCTTCTTTGTCTTAAATTTCATTTGGGGTTGGGAGTTTAAAATGGGGATGAGTTCCAAACAGTTGGCTCTGATATTTTGCCCTTTTCTTTCTATATAATTTTGTGCTAAAACACAAAATTGATATATATTGATATAAATCACATCAGTGTGATACTTTTCTGTCTAAAAGTTACTTGCATTTAACCTTAGAACACTTCATAATGTTACCACTTGATGGCACCAGAAAAATAAAAATCTTTGCTTCAAAATGAGAATTAGGGATGCATGTCAGCAAATAACGAAAAAAGTACATAATTTAGTTAGTTACTTTGTGATTATGGTGGTGAATTATTTCTCCACTGGAACTTGATACCAAACCTACTAAACCTCTAGCTTAAGGAGTGTTACTATTTAAACATATTTGTCCTATTTAACTTACGATTGTCTCTCTGAAATCACAATCTCCAGTTCTGCCTGGATTAGTTTTTGTGGTTAATATGCCATCAAATCTAAAAAGTTATAATCAACTAATTGCTTGTAACCTTCTATTGTTTATTCATAATGTGATCAATATTATTCATACAAACTGTGGGAACCACAATCACAGAATTCTCATTTTTAACCAAAATATAAAATAACTTCTGTTTGAGGCCCATGGGTATGCATTTAACTACTTGTTAAATGTAATGTCAGGGCAGTGCTTCTAGTCTGTGGGTTCTGTTTAAAAGTATACCAGTCACCAGATATGGACATTATTTTTAAAAAATGTTTTCTCCAGTTCTACTGAGATATAATTGACATATGACATTGTATTAAAGGTGTACAACATAATGATTTGATATATCTATATATTGTGAAGTGATTACTGCAGTAAGTTTAGTTAACATATATTACCTCACATAGTTGTAAATTTTTTTTCCTGGTGATGAGAACTTTTAAGATCTATTCCGTTAGCAACTTTCAGACATACAATACAGTTGTTAGCTATAGTCACAATGTTGTATGTCACATCCCCTGGATTTATTAATCTTATAAATGGAAGTTTGTATTTTTTGATCACCTTCACCCCTTGCCTCTGGCAACCACCAGTCTGTTCTCTGTTTCTATGAGTTTGGTTCTTCTTAGATTCCACATATAAGTGAGATCATATGGTATTTGTCCTTCTCTGACTCACTTCACTTAGCATAGTACCTGAAAAATTTCTTTGTTTTTTTATGGTTGAATAATATTCCATTGTATATATATATACACCACATTTTCTTTATCTATTAATCTGTTGATGGACACTTAGGTTGATTCATGTCTTGGCTATTGTAAATAATGCTGCAATGAACATGGAGGTGCAAATGTATCTTTGAGGTAGTGATTTTGTTTCCTTCAGATGTATACCTGGAAGTGGAATTGCTCAATCATGTGGTAGTTCTATTTTTAATTTTTTGAGGAACCTCCATATTGTTTTCCATAGTGGCTGCACCAATCTCCCTTACCACCAACAGTGCACAAGAGTTCACTTTTCTCCATATCCTTGTTAACATTTATTTGTTGTCCTTTTGATGGTGACCATTCTGACAGGTGTGAGGTGATATCTCATTGTGGTTTTGATGTGGGTTTCCCTTATGATGAGTGATGTTAAGTACCTTTTCATATACCTTTTAAGCGTTTGTATGTCTTCTTTGGGAAAATGTCTGTTCACTTCCTCTGACCTTTTTTTTTTTTTTTTTTTGTGGTACGCGGGCCTCTCACTGTTGTGGCCTCTCCTGTTGTGGAGCACAGGCTCTGGACACACAGGCTCAGCGGCCATGGCTCACGGGCCCAGCCGCTCCACAGCATGTGGGAATCTTCCCAGACCGGGGCACGAACCCGTGTCCCCTGAATCAGCAGGCGGATTCTCAACCACTGCGCCACCAGGGAAGCCCTCCTCTGACCATTTTTTAATCTGATTAATTTTTTTTCCTCTATTGAGTTGTGAGAATTTTGTGTGTATTTTGGATATTAACTTCTTATCAGATACATAATTTGCAAATATTTCTCCCATTTGGTAGATTGCCTTTTCATTTTGTTGATGGTTTTCTTTGCTGTGCAGAAGAAGCTTTTTAGTTTGATATAGTCCCACTTTTTTATTTTTGCTTTTGTTGTCTTTGCTTTTGGTTTCAAATCCAAAAAATTATTGCCAAGACTGATGTCAAGGAGCTTACCCTCTATGTTTTCTTCTAGGAGTTCTATGGTCTCAAGTTTTCATTCAGGTCTGTAATCCATTTTGAGTTTATTTTTGTGTATGGTGTAAGATAGGAGTCCAGTTTTACTCCTTTGCAAGTGGATGCCCAGTTTTCCCAGCACCATTTATTGTGCCTATCCTTTCCCTATTGAATATTATTGGCTCCTTTGTAAAAAAATTAGTTAACTGTACATGCATGGGTTTATTTCTGGGCTGTCTATTCTGTTCCATTGATATTTGTGTCTTTTTAATACCAATACCATATTGTTTTTTTTTAACATCTTCATTGGAGTATAATTGCTTTATGATGGTGTGTTAGTTTCTGCTTTATAACAGAGTGAATCAGGTATACATATACATGTATCCCCATATCTCCTCCCTCTTGTGTCTCCCTCCCACCCTCCTTATCCCACCCCTCTAGGTGGTCACAAAGCACTGAGCTGATCTCCCTGTGCTATGTGGCTGCTTCCCACTAGCTATCTGTTTTACATTTGGTAATATATATTAGTCCATGCCACTCTCTTACTTCGTCCCAGCTTACCCTTACCCCTCCCTGTGTCCTCAAGTCCATTCTCTACATCTGCGTCATTATTCCTGTCCTGCCTCTAGGTTCTTCAAAACCATTTTTTTTAGATTCATATATATGTGTTAGCATACAGTATTTGTTTTTCTCTTTCTGACTTCACTCTGTATGACAGAGTCTAGGTCCATCCACCTCACTACAAATAACTCAGTTTCATTTCTTTTTATGACTGAGTAATATTCCATTGTATATGTGTGCCACATCTTCTTTATCCATTCATCTGTTGATGGACACTTAGGTTGCTTCCATGTCCTTGCTGTTGTAAATAGAGCTTCAATGAACATTGTGGTACATGGCTCTTTTTTGGATTATGGTTTTCTCAGGGTATATGCCCAGTAGTGGGATTGCTGGGTCATATGGTATTTCTATTTTTAGTTTTTTAAGGAACCTCCATACTGTTCTCTGTAGTGGCTGTATCAATTTACATTCCCACCAACAGTGCAAGAGGGTTCCCTTTTCTCCACACCCTCTCCAGCATTTACTGTTTGTAGATTTTTTGATGATGGCCATTTGACTAGTGTGAGGTGATACCTCATTGTAGGTGTTTTTTTTTTTTTTTTTTTTTTTTGCTGTACGTGGGGCTCTCACTGTTGTGGCCTCTCCTGTTGCGGAGCACAGGCTCCGGACGCGCGGGCTCAGCGGCCATGGCTCACAGGCCCAGCCGCTCTGCGGCACGTGGGATCCTCCCGGACCGGGGCACAAACCCGTGTCCCCTGCATCGGCAGGCGGACTCTCAACCACTGTGCCACCAGGGAAGCCCCTCATTGTAGTTTTGATTTGCATTTTTCTAATGATTAGTGATGTTGAGCATCCTTTCGTGTGTTTGTTGGCAGTTTGTACATCTTCTTTGGAGAAATGTCTATTTAGGTCCTCTGCCCATTTTTGGATTGGGTTGTTTGTTTTTTTTTTGATATTGAGTTGCATGAGCTGCTTGTAAATTTTGGAGATTAATCTTTTGTCAGTTGCTTCATTTGCAAATATTTTCTCCCATTCTGAGGGTTGTCTTTTGGTCTTGTTTATGGTTTCCTTTGCTGTGCAAAAGCTTTTAAGTTTCATTAGGTCCCATTTGTTTTTTTGTTTGTTTGTTTTTATTTCCATTTCTCTAGGAGGTGGGTCAAAAAGGATCTTGCTGTGATGTGTGTCACAGAGTGTTCTGCCTATGTTTTCCTCTAAGAGTTTGATAGTGTCTGGCCTTATATTTAGGTCTTTAATCCATTTTGAGTTTCTTTTTGTGTATGGTGTTAGGGAGTGTTCTAATTTCATACTTTTACATGTAGCTGTCCAGTTTTCCCAGCACCACTTATTGAAGAGGCTGTCTTTTCTCCATTGTATATTCTTGCCTCCTTTATCAAAGATAAGGTGACCATATGTGTGTGGGTTTATCTCTGGGCTTTCTCTCCTGTTCCATTGATCTCTATTTCTGTTTTTGTGCCAGTACCATACTGTCTTGATTACTGTAGATTTGTAGTATAGTTTGAAGTCCAGGAGCCTGATTCCTCCTGCTCTGTTTTTCTTTCTCAAGATTGCTTTGGCTTACCATACTGTTTTGATTACTATAGCTTTGTAATATAGTTTGAAATTAAGATTAATCAAGATTGCTTTGCCTACTCAGGGTCTTTTGAGGTTCCATACAAATTTTAGAATTGTTTTTTCTACTTCTGTGAAAAATGCCATTGGAATTTTGATAGGGATCGCTTTCAATCAGTGGATCACTTTGAGTAGTATGGATATTTTAACAATATTAATTCTCCTAGTCCATGAGCATCTTTTGTTTTTCTCTTCAGTTTCTTTCATCAGTTATTTGTAGGTTTTAGTGTACTGATCTTTCACCTTCCTGGTTGAATTTATTCCTAGGTATTTTATTCTTTTTTATACATTTATAAGTGGGATTGTTTTCTTAATTTCTCTTTCTAATAATTTGTTGTTAGTGTGTAGAAACACTGATTTTTGTATATTGATTTTGTATTCTGTACTTTTACTGAATTCGTTTATTAGTTTAACAGTTTTGGGGGGAGTCTTTGGGATTTTCTATATCTAATATCATGTCATCTGCAAAAAGAGAGAGTTTTACTTCTTCCTTCTGATTTGGATGCTTTTTTTTTCCTTCCCTTTTTCTTGAATAATTGCTCTGGCTAGGACCTCCAGTACTATGTTGAATAAAGTGCAGAAGTGAGCATCCTTGTCTTGTTCCTGATCTTAGAGGAGAATGTTTCAGCTTATCACTGTTGAGTGATGTTGAGTATAATGGACTTTATTCTTTAATTTGTGGGGAAATTGGGGGCTCCAGCTTTTGAGCTAACTTGACGTTTAGGAGCAGAAGGGATGTTTCCTTGGAGAAACTGTTATTGAGACATCACTCTAACCAGTTATACCTATGAGTCATTTTGATTTAACTCTTGCTGTGAGAATTGTTGCCTGTGACTTAGATTGGATTGGCATGCTTTCTAATAAAGTAACTATTTCTGGATATCTGATAATCCAGAGAAATAATCTTTCAGAGCTAAGTAGAAGTGCTTTGTACAGGGGTTCTTAAGAGTTTGCAAATTTTGTTATTCTGCATACTAACTATTCATCCTAACTAAACTATTCATTGAAAGGAATTTATCTAGGTTGTTTGGAGATCTGATAAAGATGGCTTGATGTTTTTCTTACTTAATTCGTGTTTGCACAGCTGAGGTTAGATGCAAAACACAGTAGCAGCAGTTCTATTTGCCCATCCAGCAGAGAAGAAGCATACCCTGATAGTGGTAACTTTGAATTCTCCTTTTGAATCTGACACTTATTTCCTCAGTCTAGAAATGGCTCTTGAAATTAAGGTGCCCTCTACTCTTCGAAGTCCAGAAGAGATTTTTATGGTTTTAAGTGGGAAAATCCAAAAGTCAAGATTGAAGGAATCAACTTGAATCTTTGAAGAGAATGTTTCAGTACATAACCTTTCATTTCTGTCTTATTTATGTATTTCTGCAAGTGGCTGATACGATTAATCTGTATTCTTAGTGTGGGCTTATTGGAATAATTGTGATAATGTAGAGTGGCAAATGGATGACATAAAGGTATTAACGAAATATTTAAATAACAATAATTTATTATTTAATACATGCTTGTCAGTGTACAAGGGGTTTTTCTTAACGTTATTTTTAATCCTCAGAGCAAACCTATAAGCTGAGCTATGGCTGGTCTTGCTGGGTTTTGTCTAAGGACACCAAAACTTAGAGGGTGCAGACATTTTATATAATGATTCTAAAAGCTTGGCACCTAGTTAGCAAGAATAATTATTTAAAACAGGGAGCTACCAGATGGCGAGCATTGTTAGTAACACCCATCTGTGGGCTACATTATGAATTACAGAGTTGATCTGAGAGCTGGTTTTGTTCAGTTTGTTCTAGGTGCCAACATTGCTGGTTTATTGTGTTTTGTAAGGTGGATACTGGAATCCCCATTTTACAGGTGGAGAAAACTAAGGCTTATATAAAGTAAGCAATTTGCTCAGCAGCACAAACCAGTAAAAGTTTCAGCCAGGCTTTAAATCTAGGTCTGAGTTCAAATTTTGCCTTCTTTCCACTCTGCCATGCTACTTCTCACACATAATTAGATTAGCTTTTTAAAATGGAAACACAAGTCTTCTCCAGTTTCAAATATTTTTAAACTTTGCATATTTATTTTTTCCTTCTATCCATTTATTTCTTTGCTCAGTCAACCATCTATCATTCAGTTGGCCATTCAACAAGCTTTTACTACTTGTATGTACCAGGTACTGTGATAGTGAATATACAGTGGTTTTTTATAAAAATATAAAATTGAACAATGAGACCTCCTCTCTGCCCATCCCTTCTTCTCCCTTCCCTACCCCTCTCTATCCCTCTCCTGTTTCTGTTTAAGTCTCCTGCATACATTATGAATATCACAATGAAAAGAGTTTCTGGATGTTGTTGGTATCTAATTCTTTTGTCAAACTTGTTGATATTTTTGACCTATGAGCCTACTTATGATGTTGCTACTTAGCTGAGAGATGCAAACCGTCTTCTGCAATTTTCATCCTGGTAAATGGTATAATAAGCAGTACCAAATCATTGTTTATCGTTTACCCCATATCTGGGTCTATGTGTGCTAGGCTCTCAGGGATGTTCAGAAATATTTCAAAAGCTGACCTAGTGTGCTGTGGTACTATTGGTCTCTTATTGGGTCTTGACTATTTTTCTTTCCCACAGTGAGGAATAGAATTCCTGGAGAAACCATAAACCTACATACACTTCTAGGTTTCCTTTGAGTCACTTTGATTAGCTCAGAATTGTAGGGTTGGTTCTAGAACATGTCCAGGCTCTATGAATGTGGCTAGTCTCTGTGCAGTCATAATGACATATACTCAAGTGCTTTAAAAAACAGTTTTGACCATTGATTTATTCCTTTGAATGAGAGTTACTCAAGTATCAGGAAGCTCAAAGGATAAACTTGTTTGCTTTAGAATGGATGGATATAGGAGAAAGGTAGTAAGTCTACGTTTGATGAAGAGAAGCAAGTCACATAATTTCTTATTGCTAAATTTCAGAAATGAAAACATGTAACTTTAAGAATAAAATTTATTTGACTTGTTTATGGTGTTAACTCTGAAGACATTATGAAAATATTGTGTAGCCCACTTTTTCTTTAAGGGCTTGCCCAGTTCAGTACAAAGTATGATATAGTATAAGGCTAACAGACCCAAAGCTGTATTTTTAATAAGCAATGGTGGTGTGATCATCCAGCCTTCTAATGCATTGACTCCTAGCTTTTTTGATTTATGTTTATGATCCCCTTTGAGAATTTTGTTCTTCTTTTTCAATGTTGTTTCTACTATTGGGATCTCCTTACAACTCTATATAAATTTGAAAATCACCTTAAAAAATTTGCGGTATAATTGACATACTTATTTTTAAAATTTATTTAAATTTTTTTTGGAAATCAGCTTTTCTATTTCTGCAAAAAAGGCTGTTGGAATTTTAGTAGGCATTGAATTAAATCTGTAAATACATTTGGGGAGTATTACCATCTTAACAATATTAAGTCTTTCAATCTATGAACACAGATGTCTTATTTTTTACATCTTCTTTAATCTCTTTCATCAGTGTTTTGTGGTTTTCAGTGTATGAATCTTTCACCTCCTTGGTTAAATCTGTTCCTAGGTATTTATTCTTTTGAATGCTATCGTAAATGGAACTGTTTCATTAATTTTCTTTGCAGATTGTTTATTTCTGGTGAATTAAAACACAGTTGATTTTTGTGAGTATATCTTGTATCTGGCAACTTGCCCAATTCATTTATTAGCTCTAGGTTTTTGTGGATTCCTTGGGATTTCTATATATAGGATTATTTTATCTGAATAGATGTAGTTTATTTATTCTTTTTCAATTTGGGTGCCTTTTATTACTTTTTCTTGCCTAATGCTCTGGCTAGAACTTCCAGTACAGTGTTCAGAAGCATTGTGAAGGTAGGCATCCTTGTCTTTTAAAATTAATTAATTAATTAATTAATTAATTTTTGGCTGCATTGGGTCTTCATTGCTGCCTGCGGGCTTCCTGTAGTTGTGGCAAGCAAGGACTACTCTTCGTTGCAGTGCATGGCCTTCTCATTGCAGTGGCTTCTCTCATTGCGGAACACAGGCTCTAGGCATGAGGGCTTCAGTAGTTGTGGCACATGGGCTCAGTAGTTGTGGCTTATGGGCTCTAGAGCACAGGCTCAGTAGTTGTGGTGCACGGGCTTAGTTGCTACACGTCATGTGGGATCTTACTGGACCAGGGCTCAAATCCATGTCCCCTGCATTGGTAGGCGGATTCTTAACCACTGTGCCACCGGGGACTTTCCAGCATCCTTGTCTTGTTCCAGATCTTAGGGGGAAAGCTTTTAGTTTTTTACCATTGAATATGACGTTAGTAATTGGTTTTTCATAGGTGTCCTTTATAATGTTGAAGAAGTTTCCTACTATTTCTAGTTTTCTGGATGGTTTTATCAAGAAAGAGAGATTCTGTTAAGCAGAATTACAAGTTTACAACACAAATTTATTATTTTATGGTTTTGTAGGTTAGAAATATGACATGAATCTTACTGGGCTGAAATCAAAGTGTGGGCAGGACTGTATTCCCTTCCAGAGACTGTAGGGGAGAATGGGTTTCCTTGCCTTTTCTAGCTTCTAGAGGACATCTGCATGTCTTCTTCCATTTTGAAAGCCAGCAATCTTGTATCTCTCTGATCATTTTTCCATAGTTACATCTCACTCTGATCCTTAGCAAGGACACGTTACGTGATTCAAGAACCCATTTGGGCTTCCCTGGTGGCGCAGTGGTTGAGAGTCCGCCTGCCGATGCAGGGGACACGGGTTTGTGCCCCAGTCCGGGAAGATCCCACATGCCGCAGAACGGCTAGGCCCGTGAGCCATGGCAGCTGAGCCTGTGCGTCTGGAGCCTGTGCTCCGCAACAGGAGAGGCCACAACAGTGAGAGGCCCACGTAATGCAAAAAAAAAAAAAAAAAATCAACAACAACAACAAAAACCCATGTGATTTGGTTGGGCCCACCCTGATAATCCAGGAAAATTGCCATGTCTCAAGATTCATAACCTTAATCACATTTGTAAAGTTGTTTTAGCCAAGTAAAGTAATATATTCATAGGTTCCTTGGTTAGGATACAGACATCTTAGGAGTCCATTAGTCTGCCTATGGCACTTGTGAATTACTAAGTAATATACTTCTTTGTATATTATAAGTATACTATTTAATATCCCAGCAATTGAGATTTTTCAGATTATCTTTTTGTTACCGATTTCTAACTTAATTCCATGGTGCCCAGTGGACTTTGTCTGAATGGTTTTAATTTTTTGAAATTTGTTGTGGCTTTCTTTATGGCCAAGCCATCCTATTTAATCGTTTTTGCACAGGGCTTTGAAATGGGGATTCTTTAAAAAAAAAAATTTAATTAATTATTTTTAACATCTTTATTGGAGTATAATTGCTTTACAATGGTGTGTTAGTTTCTGCTTTATGAGAAAGTGAATTAGTTATACACATACATATGTTCCCATATCTCTTCCCTCTTGCGTCTCCCTCCCTCCCACCCTCCCTCTCCCACCTCTCTAGGTGGTCACAAACCACCGAGCTGGTCTCCCTGTGCTATGCGGCTGCTTCCCACTAACTATCTATTTTACATTTGATAGTGTATATATGTCCATGCCACTCTCTCACTTTGTCACAGCTTACCCTTCCCCCTCCCTATATCCTCAAGTCCATTCTCTAGTAGGTCTGTGTCTTTATTCCTGTCTTACCCTTAGGTTCTTCATGATCGTTTTTTTTTTCTTAGATTCCATATATATGTGTTAGCATACGGTATTTGTTTTTCTCTTTCTGACTTACTTCACTCGGTATGACAGACTCTCGGTCCATCCACCTCATTACAAATAACTCAATTTCATTTCTTTTTATGGCTGAGTAATATTCCATTGTATATATGTGCCACATCTTCTTTATCCATTAATCTGTTGATGGACATTTAGGTTGCTTCCATGTCCTGGCTGTTGTAAATAGAGCTGCCATGAACACTGTGGTACATGACTCTTTTTTTGTGGTACGCGGGCCTCTCACTGTTGTGGCCTCTCCCGTTGTGGAGCACAGGCTCCGGACGCTCAGGCTCAGTGGCCAGGGCTCACGGGCCTAGCTGCTCCACGGCATGTGGGATCTTCCCAGACTGGGGCTCAAACCCATGTCCCCTGCATTGGCAGGTGGACTCTCAACCACTTTGCCACCAGGGAAGCCCATGACTCTTTTTGAATTATGGTTTTCTCAGGGTATATGCCCAGTAGTGGGATTGCTGGGTCGTATGGTAATTCTATTTTTAGTTTTTTAAGGAACCTCCAGACTGTTTTCCATAGTGGCTGTATCAATTTACATTCCCACCAACAGTGCAAGAGTGTTCCCTTTTCTCCACACCCTCTCCAGCATTTAGTGTTTGTAGATTTTTTTGATGATGGCCATTCTGACCGGTATGATATGATACCTCATTGTAGTTTTGATTTACATTTCTCTAATGATTAATGATGTTGAACATTCTTTCATGTGTTTGTTGGTAATCTGTATTTCTTCTTTGGAGAAATGTCTATTTAGGTCTTCTGCCCATTTTTGGATTGAGCTGCATGAGCTGCTTGTAAATTTTGGAGATTAATCCTTTGTCAGTTGCTTCATTTGCAAATATTTTCTCCCATTCTGAGGGTTGTCTTTTGGTCTTGTTTATGGTTTCCTTTGCTGTGCAAAATCTTTTAAGTTCATTAGGTCCCATTTGGTTTTTTTTGTTTTTATTTCCATTTCTCTAGGAGGTGGGTGAAAAAGGATCTTGCTGTGATGTATGTCATAGAGTGTTCTGCCTATGTTTTCCTCTAAGAGTTTGATAGTGTCTGGCCTTACATTTAGGTCTTTAATCCATTTTGAGTTTATTTTTGTATATGGTGTTAGGGAGTGTTCTAATTTCATACTTTTACATATAGCTGTCCAGTTTTCCCAGCACCACTTATTGAAGAGGCTGTCTTTTCTCCATTGTATATTCTTGCCTCCTTTATGAAAGATACAGTGACCATACGTGCGTGGGTTTATCTCTGGGCTTTCTCTCCTGTTCCATTGATCTATATTTCTGTTTTTGTGCCAGTACCATACTGTTTTGATTACTGTAGCTTTTGTAGTATAGTCTGAAGTCAGGGAGCCTGATTCCTCCAGCTCCATTTTTTGTTCTCGAGATTGCTTTGGCTGTTCGGGGTCTTTTGTGTTTCCATACAAATTGTGAAATTTTTTGTTTTAGTTCTGTGAAAAATGCCAGTGGTAGTTTGATAGGGATTGCATTGAATCTGTAGATTGCTTTGGGTTGTAGAGTCATTTTCACAATGTTGATTCTTCCATCCAAGAACATGGTATATCTCTCCATCTATTTGTATCATCTTTAATTTCTTTCATCAGTGTCTTATAATTTTCTGCGTACAGGTCTTTTGTCTCCTTAGGTAGGTTTATTTCTAGATATTTTATTCTCTTTGTTGCAATGGTAAATGGGAGTGTTTTCTTAATTTCACTGTCAGATTTTTCATCATTAGTGTATAGGAATGCCAGAGATTTCTGTGCATTAATTTTGTATCCTGCTACTTTACCAAATTCATTGATTAACTCTAGCAGTTTTCTGGTAGCACCTTTAGGATTCTCTATGTATAGTGTCATGTCATCTGCAAACAGTGACAGCTTTACTTCTTCTTTTCCGATTTGGATTCCAAATACAGGCCAATATCACTGATGAGCATAGATGCAAAAATCCTCCACAAAATATTAGCAAACAGAATCCAACAGCACATTAAAAGGATCATACACCATGATCAAGTGGGGTTTATTCCAGGAATGCAAGGATTCATCAATATATGCAAATCAATTAACGTGATACACCATATTAACAAATTGAAGGAGAAAGACCATATGATCATCTCAATAAATGCAGAGAAAGCTTTCGACAAAATTCAACACCCATTTATGATAAAAACCATTCAGAAAGTAGGCATAGAGGGAACTTTCCTCAACATAATAAAGGCCATATATGACAAACCCACAGCCAACATCATCCTCAATGGTGAAAGACTGAAACCATTTCCACTAAGATCAGGAACAAGACAAGTTTGCCCACTCTCACCACTATTATTCAGCATAGTTTTGGCAGTTTTAGCCACAGCAATCAGAGAAGTAATGGGGATTCTTAATAGAGTTATTTGAAGGTTTCATCATACTTTCTGTAATACTGCTATTGTATTTATGTTTGTAGAACATTTTCTTACCTTTTAGTAGTCTCTGCCTTATTATTATTATTATTATTTTTTGTGGTATGCGGACCTCTCCCTGTTGTGGCCTCTCCTGCTGCGGAGCACAGGCTCCGGATGTGCAGGCTCAGCGGCCATGGCTCACGGGCCCAGCTGCTCCACGGCACGTGGGATCCTCCTGGACCGGGGCACGAACCCGTGTCCCCTCCATTGGCAGGTGGACTCTCAACCACTGCACCACCAAGGAAGCCCTATTAGTACTTCTTAATGGCTAACCTATCCACTTTTTCTTTTTAGAACCTCAGTTGTTTCTATTTTTGTATTTATCTTAGTTTTCATGAGCCATCATTTCAAAAAGTCTTTTGGCAGATACCTTAATCTCCCTTGCTTTTTTGACCTTACATCACTTTTACCTGGGAGATCTCCAGCTATGGATTAAGTTATACACTTGTTTTGGAGTATCCATGAATTTCCCATATTTCTGGCTTACAGAGGTTGCTAACCAAAATGAATTCATTGTTACTAATCTTAACTGGGCCCTCAATAATTATACTTATCCTTGATGTTCCTTGGTTAACTCACATGTATACACTCTGCAGTGATTGTATTTCATACAATCGCTGATTTTCCTAAATCTCTTCTGCTTTTCCAGTGACACCACACTTTTCTTCATTTTCTCTCCTAGGTTGCCTTTTCTAAGTCTACTTTGCTAGCTTCTTCTTTTCCATTTGACATTTAACTGTTGAAATTTGTTGATTCTTGGTTGTTAACCTTCTTAAGCTCCTTACCCTGCTTTCTTAGATTATTTCAGCATTACATAGTTTTGGAGACTATCTACAATAACATTGTATAATAGAAATATAATGTAAGACACATTTAAATTTTTCCATTAGCCACATTACAACTAGGACTCCCACTACTGGCCAGTATGGGTAACAGGGTAACTATATTTACTCTCCTTCAGGAAGGAACAAAAAAACCAGACAAAGTATATGTAACAATGGTTTTCAAGACACTGGATATTAAGTAATGAAGGACAGTGTTTTCTGAGGAACAGGAAATAAGCATGATGAGTCTTATGATTGTCCAGCTTACTGTGTTGAGTTTCCAGGCTCAAGGACAGGGAACAAGGAACAGGGAAGCTAGGTGGATCATGGCAAAACCTCTGAGTTGAATAGATGGAGCTGAGAGTCCACAAAGGCCAAAGCTAGAGTTTGCAGTTAGAGCTTGAAGGACCATTACTTGATGTCTAGGGAAGAGATGACCGTATATAGATTTACAGAGTGTCCCCTGGAATATTTAGCAGAGTACAGATTGGTGCATGGATGCGGAGAAACTTTCCATAGTCATGGAAAGGTTCCCTGAAAGGATCAAGGGAAACATTCTGGGCATTCACCCTGGGCTGAGAATAGTGTCTGTTCCTAAAAGGTAGTCTTGAAAACCTCAACCATGGGGAGTTGGGTAGAATACTCAGAAGAGTCTTGCTCCAGTAGGGTGGAGTAACAGTTAGCTCTAGGCCCACCCTAACAAATTTTAGAAGTTAAGACCTGCCAAAATGAAACTGCTTCCAAGAAATATAACTATCCCAGAACAAAACTCAGTAATACCTAAAAGCTTTCCAATTCAATTAAAACATTCTGCTGGTTCAAGAAGCCCAACAAACCCCAAACATAAGAAACATGAAAACAACACTAAGGCATATTATAATCAAATTGCTCAAAACCAGTGATAAAGGAAAAATCTTAAACTTAAAAGCAGGCAGAAAAAAAAACCAAACATGAATTGAAGAACAAAGGAAAGAGTGACATCAGATTTCCGGCATAAATAATGCAAATAAGTAGACAACTGATTAACATCTTTAACATAGTGGAAATTAAAAAAACCTGTCGATTGAGAATTCTGTACCCAGTGAAAATATATTTAAAAAATGAATGCTGATTTTTTCTGTTTTAGCAGTTATTGAGACAGCTCTGACTGATGTTGAATTGTCTGTTTCTCCCTTTATTTCTTTCAGTTTTTGCTTCATCTACTTTGGGACTCCGTCATTAGCCACATAATTTTTTTATGACTGTTATATCTTCCTGATTAATTTAACTTTTTAACATTATAATCTTTTGTCTCTATTAAAATTTTTTTTCTTAAATTCTTTTTGTTGGATGTTAGTATAGGTATCTACCTCTCTCATTACTTTTTGTGTGATATATGTTTTTCCAATCTATTACTTTAAACCTGTTTGTCTGAATCAAATTCTGTCTCCTATAGACAGGATGTAGTTAGATCCTTTTTTTAAAAAGAAACATGAGTCTTATAACCTCTGCTTTTTTTTTTTTTTTTTTTTTTGTGGTATGCGGGCCTCTCACTGTTGTGGCCTCCCCCATTGCAGAGCACAGGCTCTGGACACACAGGCTCCATGGCCAGGCTCACGGGCCCAGCCGCTCTGCGGCATGTGGGATCTTCCTCGACCAGGGCACAAACCCGCGTCCCCTGCATTGGCAGGCGGACTCTCAACCACTGTGCCACCAGGGAATCCCTAACCTCTGCTTTTTGATTGGCATGTTTAATCCATATACATTTAATGTATTTAATAATATCATTGGATTTATGTCTGCTCTCATACTATTTGTTTTCTATATGTTCCATTTCTTTGTTTTTACTGCCTCCTCTGTGGTAAGTAGATATTCTAGGGTACCTTTATTATCTGTTTTTTTTTCTAGGCTATCTCATTTTGACTTTGATTTGACTATGATTTTCCATAGTGGTTCTTCTGAAGATTATAGTAATAAACATTTTAACTTAAAACATTCTACTTCAGAGTAAAACTACCTTAATTCTAGTGATAAAGAGAAACTTTGCTTCAGTATAGCATCCTTCCCTTCCTTCTACTTTTTGCTAGTATTGTCATATATGTTACATCTTAATATAAAAGCCCTACAATGCAGTTTTACAATTATTGATTAAATTTACTTGTCTTTTAAACCAGTTTGGGGAAGAAATGAAAAGAATATATTTATGCTGTCTTTTAAAAATTTTACCTAAGTAATTTCCTTGCTCTCTTTATTTATTTACTTTTTAAATTTGGATTTCAGTTACTCTCTGGTGTCATTTCCTTTTCTTTCTTTCTTGTGGGTTTTTTTTTTTTTCCCTGCTTCAGTATTTCTTGTAAGGCAGGTCTACTAGCAACAAATTCTCTTAATGTTTATGTAAGAATGTTTATTTTGTCTTTATTGTTGAAAGATAGTTTTCCTGGATATTGGATTCTTGGTTAACTGTTTTTTTTCCTTTTCAGCATATTGAATATGCCATACCACTGCCTTTTGGTTTTCATTTTTCTGATAATAAGTCAGTTGTTAAATTTTGTTAAAATCCCCTAGCATGTGATAAGTAATGTTTCTTTTGCTACTTTTAAGATTTTCTGTTTTGGCTTTTGACAGTTTGGCTGTTATATATTTGGGTGTGAATCTCTATGTTTATCCTTCTTTTTTTTTTTTAAAATAAATTTATTTAGTTTATTTTTGGCTGTGTTGGGTCTTCATTGCTGCATGTGGGCTTTCTCTAGTTGTGGTGAGCAGGGGCTACTCTTCGTTGCCGTGCGTGGGCTTCTCATTGCAGTGGCTTCTCTTGTTGCAGAGTATGGCCTCTAGGTGCGCAGGCTTCAGTAGTTGTGGAGTGCAGGCTCAGTAGTTGTGGCTCGCAGGCTCTAGAGCGCAGGCTCAGTAGTTGTGGCGCATGGGCTTAGTTGCTCCGAGGCATGTGGGATCTTCCTGGACCAGGGCTCAAACCCGTGTCCCCTGCATTGGCAGGCGGATTCTTAACCACTGCGCCACCAGGGAAGTCCCTATCCTTCTTAATGTTTGTTGTATCCTTGGTATTTGATGACCTTCTTAGATATGTAGATCATTTTGGAGAAATTTTCACCTTTCTTTTTAAAAACATTTATTTGCTTGGCTGTGCTGGGTCTTAGTTGTGGCATGTGGGATCTTCGTTGCCGCGTGCGGGATCTTCGTTGTGGCGTTCGGGATCTTTTAGTTGCGGCATGTAGGCTCAGTTGCGGCATGTGGGCTCTTTTAGTTGTGGCATGTGGGATCTAGTTCCCTGACCAGGGATTGAACCTGGGCCCCCTGCATTGGGAGCACATAGTCTTAACTGCTGGACCACCAGGGAAGTCCCTTACCTATTAAAATATTCCTTTCTTCCATTTCCCCCATCTCTTTTATTTTTTTGGACTGCATTATTTGTATGTTAGTGTGCTTTATGTCTGAATTTGGTTCTTCCCCTACACCCTCCCTCTTTTTTTTATTGTTCAGTTTTATTCAGACTGAATAATGTCTACTCATTTATCTTCAAATTTGCTGTTTCTTTTTTCTGTCAGCTCAGTGTGCTATTGAGTACTTTTTAACTCCAAAATTTCTATTTGGTTCTTTTTTACAATTTCTGTGTTTTCATTGTTAACCTGTATTTGTTGATTCATTGTCTTTGTGCTTTCTTTAATTCCTTAAACATGGTTTCTTTTAGTTCTTTGAACATATTTATAATAATTGTTTGAAGTGTTTGTCTACTAAGATTTACGTATGAGTCCCTTCTGAGACAGTTTTTACTGACTGCTTTTCTCTGTTTATGGGCCATACTTTTCCTGTTTCTTGACATGTCTCATATTTTTTGTTGAAAACTTGATATTTTAGGTAATATAACAACTGTAAGATTCTACCTCCTCCCCTCCGTTTTTCTAGGGTTGTTTGTTGTTGTTGTTGTTTGTGGTCAGCCAGTGATCCTTTAGAGATTATGCTTAAACTGCCTCAGTCAGTGAGGCTTCTGCCATTTGCTGAGAGTGTCTGTGTGTGGGTTAGGGCATTCAAAATTCAGGCGGTTTACGAGTCTTCCCTGGTTTTTACTTTCTGTTTTTGCGTGGTCTCCTGTTCACCAAGAGTGAGAGGATAGCTGTGGCCCTCTGTGGTCTTTTCTGTGCGTGTGTATAACTTTCAAGATCCCTATGAATATGTGGGAGCTTATCAAAGCACACTGTGACTATCTTGTTTCTCAGATTTTCCTGTTAAATTTTTGGCTTGTCTGTTGTCACTGTTTGCTGTTGATTTCAATAGCCTGGAACTTTTTTCAGTGGATATCAGACTAGCCACCCCGGCAGCAGGAAGGCTGTTGATCCTCACATCTGCTATTGACATTGGGCTGGGGATGGGTGGGAGTAGCTGCATGTTAAAACACCCTTGCTTCTCTATTGCAGTTCAGTACTTTTTCCTATATAAATATTTCTTAATTTTTTGTAAGCCTGTAGTCAATTTCCAGAGTTGTTGTTTTTGATAATTTTAACCAGTTTGGTCTGGGAAGAGGTTTTCTCCAGTTCCTCTCTCTGATATTCTGGAAGTCCTACCTTCTGTCATTGCTTTTCTAACAACTTAAAAAATTTTTTTCCTGCTCTGCTCTTGCTTGATGTTAATCCATTCTTTCTGTACCAGTAGAGTAGTCTGAATGATCTTTTAAAAATAGTCTAATCATGCCAGTTTCTTGCATTAAACTCATTGCTTTGAGGATCAAATCCAAAGATATTATGGTCTACAAGGCTATGAATGATTTGGCTTCTTCCTCCCTCTCCAGGCTCATCTTGAACCACTCCTCTTCAGTTATGCTTCTTTAGCCACAGTGGCTGCCTTTTACCTCCTGGCAAGCACCAAGGTCTTTTCTGTGTTGGAACCTTCACATAAGCTATGCTCTGTTTGAGTGCTTTTCTGTGTTGCTTCAGTTGATATCCCCTTGTTCATCAGGTCTCAGTTTCAATGACAGTTCCTCAGTGAAGCCTTTCCTCACCTCTATTCAGACCAGAATAGATTTCCTGAATCTTGTTGTCATTTCACACTGTTTTGCTTCAAGTACTTATCATATTTACAATGAAATAATTATTTATGCAATTATTTATTTAATGAATATCTCCTTGTTTACTTGTAATGTCCTTGAATGCAAGGAATTTTCTCATTCATCATTGTATCTTCTAGTATAGTGGCTTTTCCATAGAAAATCCTCTATAAATATTTTTGAATAAGAATAATTCTATAGATACATATAAATGGGCACTTGACTGGGGGAAGGAGAAAGCTTGTAGGGAAGGCTTCTGGAGGAGGTGATAAATAAGTGAAATCTTAAAGTGTAGTAAATAGCCAGTATGCATTAAGGCAGCTTGTAAAAATGTCAAATAGGCTTAACATGACTCCTGTAGGCACGTCAGTACTCCACACAAACCTCAGTATATTTGTCTTGAAAGTTTGACAATGTGTAGAATTTAGCCATTTGAAATGACATTAATTATATGCATTATTATATTTATATTTGTAGCTATATAAGTAGTGGGAACTCTGTGTTATTTTTTGCTAATATGACCCTGAGTTTGATTTCTAGCTTTAGTAAATAAGCTTCTGTCTTGGTTCCTTTCCTTGTCTTGGTCTTGTCTTTCCTATTTCAGCATCCTGGGAACTAGGACTCTATTCTGTTTTGATTAGACTCAACCCCAGATTGTCCAGAATTAGCATTTGACCTAAAATGCAAACTTGGCAGCTGGGAAACTGTCATGTGATTTACTCTAATACTTTTCTCATTGTTCTTTTTGGGAACAAGGTAGGGATAGACAAACACCTATACTATATTCTAGCAGCTGAATAGACACCTGTAGCATATCACGGTAGCTAATAATCAGGGGAAGAATGGAGTAACTCAGTTTAGAAATATTTGTATCAAAGTAAAGAGTTATATAAGCTTGGACCCAGAAGGGCTAATTCTACATTATCTCTAAAAATTTTGATTGTGAAAATAAACAAAAAACCCTTGTTTCCTAAGAGTTCTTTATTACCACAGTTTTTTAATACTACAGGTTTTCACCATAGATGTTTTAAAAGTTGCCCTTTTTAAAAAGAGAAAAGACACTATAAGAATATTATAGGGTTGTGCTTCTTCCTTAATTTCAGATTTTGTTACCTCTGGAAACAACTTTAGAGATCACATACCTTGGGCCTAGAATAATGTCCATCTGAGGATGATTATTGGTATGCAATATTGTTAATATATAATAATAGTAATAATGATAATTAAGATGTTCTTTCATGTAGTTAGAACTCAAGCAGGATAAATTGAATATGAAGCAGTATGCTTTGGGCAGGTTTTGATTCTTCATTTGTTTGTCTCATGTTAAAGATATATGTGTTTGGTGGTCTAGATGGAACGAATATCATACATTCAAAAAATAATGAACTGGGGCTTCCCTGGTGGCGCAGTGGTTGAGAGTCCGCCTGCCGATGCCAGGGACACAGGTTCATGCCCCGGTCGGGGAAGATCCCACATGCTGCGGAGCGGCTGGGCCCATGAGCCATGGCCACTGAGCTGCGCGTCCGGAGCCTGTGCTCTGCAACGGGAGAGGCCACGACAGTGAGAGGCCCACGTAGTACCGCAAAAAAAAAAAGAACCTTCTGAACCTCTGATGATCAGGAGGCTCAGCATACTGCATCCAATGGGCATAAAGTGCTGCCTTCCCACATGGTTACAACTGAAGCAAGAAAGTCTGGATGAATCATCTGCTGGCATATGTTTCTTGAGTTGTTGGCTATTTTGATGTCGACTTTTATGTTGAGAGTTTCATGTTTTAATGACAAAAGTGTTCACTGGAAATTATAGCCTGGAAAAGAGAACCACTTTCCTGCTTCTGCAAAAAGCTAGGTAAAGCATTGATGTGGGGTAGAGTAGCTGTGGAGTTTTATATTCAGATTGTATGAAGAGTAAACAGAGCATCTAAAATAACCACTTGCACATTGCAACAAACACATCATCATTTGCTTAAAAAAGAGTTATAATTACAGTTGACGAAGCATGGACACCATAAAAAATGCATTAGTTTGGCTTGACACATTAATTACCTGTTTTTGCAGATGTTTTTATGTATTGTTGTGTGAACAGTTTACAAAATAATTACAGGAAAGTCATACGGAAAATAAACTAAGTGGGTGTTTTCTCATCTAAATATTTTCATTCATGTGAATCTTTGTGAGGCACAGCTGCTCTATAGCAAAAACAGAGAGATGAGGATTCTCGAGTTTTCTTTTTTTGTTTTTTATTAGATGGTCTCTGTCATCAGTATCACCACATTTTAATATCTTTAGCAGCACAGTTTAAAAACATAAAATGAGAGGGTTGGTTTAATCCCTGTGATTATTGAAAAAAACCTTGATTCTGATCAGAAGAAATGTAGATATCTACGAGTATTTTAAAATAAACCAAACAAAACTAAAATACCCCAAGTGAAAAACTATTGCTATTTCAGTGCTGGCAGGTCGTTAGGCACTTGGGCAAGGATTTAATCATTATTTTGTTTTTACTTGAGTTACATACTTTTACATAATTCAGCTTAAGCGATATCTTTTTTTTTTTTTTTTTTCCCGTATGCGGGCCTCTCACTGTTGTGGCCTCTCCCATTGCGGAGCACAGGCTCCGGACGCTCAGGCTCAGCGGCCATGGCTCACGGGCCCAGCCGCTCCGCGGCATGTGGGATCCTCCCGGACCGGGGCACGAACCCGTGTCCCCAGCATTGGCCGTCGGACTCTCAACCACTGCGCCACCAGGGAAGCCCTAAGCTATATCTTAATTAAACATTGAGCTAGTTATAAATTGCATGGAAGTTCAGCTTATTTATTCTCTTTTAGGAAGTATTAAAAATGTAAATCTGTTTTTTCTCAGAAGATTATACTGTATTTCTCTTAGTGGTCTCAAAATGTGTTTCATTTGAAAAATAACCAGATCATTGTATCATACTTTTACGAACTGTTAAGAAACACATTTTCCAAAATTGTAATTGTCAAACAATAGAGTTCATAGGCTTCATTTTATTTTACAGAATGGTTTATAATTACTTAGAATATCTGTGTTGTATTTGCCTCACGGATACTGTTATGATAATTTTTCATAAAATTAAACCAAATATAGATTCTCTTTTTAGTCCAGCCATGCCACTTCTATGCTATATTCCTTTTTTATGCATTTCACCTGCACAGATGATAGACAATAATTATACACATTTTCTGACATGTATTTTATGTGACTATTATGAAAGGCACTAAGTTATAGAAGGAGATAATTGAATCATATCTAGGAGTGAAGGTATTATAATCAGACTGTGTAATATTGGTGCAAAATCATTCATTTACTTTTTCATTCATTTGTTTAACAAAATTTTATTGATAGTCTTCTATACGTAATGTCCTATGACAACATTGAAATGACTATAAACATTGAGATGACTGTGTGTCTGGCACATAATAGATGTTCAGTAACTGTTAGACATCTTCCCTTTTGAAAGGGGTAGGAGAGGCAGGAATAAGTGGTATGGAGAACTTTTTCACTCTTGTGCCTTACTTAACAAAAGCTAGTTGCTGGGAGGATTTTCTTTGTTATCTTGAAATGGGCTTCACATGTGATATACTCAGGGAGTAGTGCTTGACACATACTTTGAATTGTTTAAATGTGGTGATATGTAATTTTCACCTTAAATCAGTCTGAAGAAAGATGGGATGGAGTCTTTTCTAATTCTAGTATACACTAAGGCAATTTAATTTTTAAGGTAGGGATGCATTAATGGAGTCTATGAAACTTACAGAATTGAGAAGAATTAACTGCTTATAATCAGTATTTCTGTTGATCATTTTATATCCTCTCAAAGGATATGTGATTCCATATCATGACATCAAGAAAACAGTTGTTGAACTGAGTCTTCCATAGATTTGCTGCTTTTCTTAAGATGTCTCTTATAGCGAGTGAAAAATGAGCAAAAGCTTTTGTATGGTTTGGGGGACTTTCCATATTTACCTGTGTGGCAGATAAAAAACTGTAAGTTTATGTGGAGTTTCCTTTCCAGATTTTCCCCTATCTTATTTTTATTCCATCTTATAAGACAAAATTTAGCTTTTTGGTTTTAATTCTTTATTCCTTTTTCCTTCAATATGTCTCTAGCTCCTTTTAATCTTTTTATCTTAATCTTTTAGAAGCCATTTAATTAGAACATAAGGGACACTTAGGGGATTATTATCATCATCATCATAAGGAACATTTGAGGGATTTTTTATTTATTTACTTTCTTACTTAGAAGAGTTTATTGTCAGAAAGAGACTGTCCAAGCAGTGTTGTTTTGAAGGAATTGAATGATCGGTCTTTTGGGTTCTCCCCTTTAAAAATGCAAAACAAAAATAGGGAGCAGAAAGAAATTGTTGAATCTAAGAGAGGGCTATCTCTGTAGGCATTTAACACCCTATGGTCTAACGATATGTTAGTTTTCACATAGTATTACTGATAGCAGTGTTAAAAAACAAAATTCAAGTGAGTAAGTTTGAAGATCTAATTGGCTTTATTAATGGATTTATGAATTGGGCAGCATCCTGTCTAGCAAGTAGCAGGGAGCTCTAAGGAGCTCCAGAAAAGGAGACGTTTTTAAAGAAAAGGGAGTGGGAAAAGGAAGTCATAAATATAATAAGGATTATTTTGAGCAAGGTCACCTTCCTTTGGGGTCAAAAGGGTTTATCATGCATATTATCTCACTGATCCTGACTGAGAAATTCCAGATTGATTGGTTAAGAGTCCAATCCTGGGGAAGGTTGAAATTACAGTTAGACTAGGTATTAAGTCTTGGTTTGGTGACAGGGGCTTAGCACAAGTGACTCCATTTTGGACCTGTTGTTTCTTTTTCTTTCTTTTTTTAAAAATTCTCCCCTTTTGATCAAACTCTTAGCTTAACTGAGAAACGTGATCACAGTTTAAAGATTATTATAATTATAAAAAAGCAGGATAATTCTCAGTGTTTGGGGTGCATTTCGGAGCCATGGTCCCCAAGATCCAAACCAATCAAAATCAAATAAGTCAAAGAACAACCCTGCTGAAGGAGTCAGCTTTTTAACCAAGTGGCTTGCTCAGTGATTTTATGTAATTGAGTTTCAGCTTCCCCAGAAGTGTTGATCCAGGCATAGCAAGTGGTGTTGAGCACAGCACAGACACCTCCCTGCTCAGCTAAAAGATAATTAAGGACTATACTATTATGAGGAAAAATTTTGGCCAGAGAGTCTAAGGATTTTTGGGGGGCAGCTATTGTTTCAGTAGCAGATAACAGAATATCTTCAAGAATTAAGGAAAATTTTAAAATCACATTCTCAGTTACGTTTACTTTTGACCAGGGAAGCATGGCCTTGCCAGAGGAAGTGAATTCTGAGTCATGAACATCTCCTGGTAGGTCTTTTCTAACTTTCTGTTGTAAATCCATGGGAGTTGACCAGTGAGGTGACTAGTTCATTTGTGGAAAGTTAGGGGTACAGTTGGATAACCTAAGAGGCATTGCACAGTTGTATGCTAGCCATCTAGGCACTCGTAGGTCTGAGGAGAATGATAACCGCCACAAACAAAGACAAACCCTCTTGGGGCACAAACCATTCCCGTGAAAGTGATGCCGCTAATGGACCATTCACAGGGATTGCTGTGTTTGCCATTCAAGCCAGGGGTCAGTTAGGATTTCAGTGCCTACGGAAAGAAAATCTTTTAGCCTGAAATAAAGAGTCATCCACCTTGCAAAGATGGGTGCTGCTGGTGAGATCTCTTAGTGAGTGGGGACAGATCTGATCTAGATAATCATGGGAATGTGGGGGGGCAAATGACCTAAATTATGTAGGTAATTATGTCTCATTGGGGAAGTACAGTTATAATTGGAGAAAGATAAAAAATGGTATTTCATGTGCTGGCCACAAGAGCTGAACTTGGTAAGAGACTTCTTACTAAGTGGGGGCGAGTGGGGTGTTGATCATAGTTTCCAGTGACATTGGGAATAGAAGAAAAATTGGTCACAGGGAGGACCAGGAGATCTCTAGTATCATGGATAGATCGGAATCTTTGGTGACAAATCCAGCAGTCTGAGAAGTTACTCTGCTTAGCATTGGACTGGGAGATAATGTTTTTCCAGGCTAATTCCAGAGTAAATGAAAGAAAGACAAGCATAAAGGGTTTCATGTTTGTTAAAGTATGAAGTCTTGATCCAGCATCATGGGCAGAAGCAATCTACCTGGATGTCAGCTACTTCTCTTCCTTGACAATTTGATTCAGAGGTCCTTAGTGTCTGTACAGGACCAGAGGTCAGGTGGAGCCTTCAGCTGTGAGACATATTATCCGAGGCTCAAGTCTCTGAAGTTTGACTGCCATCCGGGCAGAGAAGAGGACCTGGTTATAGTCCCCTGTAGTCTCTTACAGGAGATTCAGTGGCAGCCTTTAAAACAAAGGCTTAAGTGACTTTAAATTAGAAGGGTGGGGGCTTCCCTGGTGGCGCAGTAGTTGAGAATCCGCCTGCCGATGCAGGGGACACGGGTTCGTGCCCCGGTCTGGGAAGATCCCACATGCCGTGGAGCGGCTGAGCCCGTGAGCCATGGCTGCTGAGCCTGCGCGTCCGGAGCCTCTGCTCCGCAAAGGGAGAGGCCACAGCAGTGAGAGGCCCACGTACCACCAAAAAAAAATTAGAAGGGTGGGAGAAAATTCGAAATGTTAGTTTGGAGAGTGGTAGCCAGATATTTGAGGAAACTAGAAGAATTTAGGATCTAGTTCAGTTTATAGGTGTATAACCAAACCTCAAAGACAGTTAACAGGGTTACTCTAAAATAGACAAAGGTGCAAACATAATTTTTCTCCCTACAGTTATCCCCACTTTTTTTAAAGGATAATTACAGTAAAACTAATCAGTTTGCATTAGACTTGGCCAGATTATTTTCATAAGTGCAGCAAGAATAGTGATTGATTGTATAAGTTCTTTTTAATACTGCTTTGGTGGAACTTTTCATAAGGGATCTCAGATTGAACTCTTAAAAGCCTTTGAGGCTAGGAAGCCAATCCAAGGATCATCACTAGATTTTACCTGCAATACCTACAATTTGAGTGAAGTCCTCTCTTTTCAAGGTTCCTGGGCCTGTCAGGAAGTATAACCTTCCATACTCATCTTGTAAGGCTGATGGTAACCCTGTAAGGCATCAGGCTAATTTTTCCAAGCAGTTCCTTAAAGCTGTCTGGTCATATCTGAGTGTATCCACATTTCTGTCAAATATGACATTCTAGTTAAAGTCTTGGTAATATAACCAGTGTTTCCAATTGTGTTCTGTTACAATGAGAACAGATTCTTATTGAACTTATGCAAATAATGAACTTTATTGCCATGAAGAGAATGCTCAGGAGTTTCTGAATTTTGGTGGGATCAAGTAGGGAGAAAAAGTAAATGTTCCACTTTAGTTCACAAATGTATATTACCAAATTGCTGATAGCTTTAAAAGAAGAGATAAAAGGATTTCCTTAAACCTGGAAAAATGAAAGAACCAGCAATGTTTTAAACAAAAAGTCATAAAAAATTATAATCATCTTCATCAGTTCATTCAGTTCTATGGAATTATTTCTTTTTTAAAATTAATTTTTATTAGAGTATAGTTGCTTTACACTGTAATTAGTTCTTTTTTTTTTTTTTTTTTTTTTTTTGCCGTACACAGGCCTCCCACTGTTGTGGTCTCTCCCGTTGCGGAGCACAGGCTCCGGACGCGCAGGCTCAGCGGCCATGGCTCATGGGCCCAGCCGCTCCGCGGCATGTGGGATCTTCCCGGACCAGGGCACGAACCTGTGTCTCCTGCATCGGCAGGCGGACTCTCAACCACTGTGCCACCAGGGAATCCCCTACACTGTAATTAATTCTTGATCTTCATCTTTTGTTAGCAGTTTTATGAATCCAGTTTTTACTTAGAGTTCTATAAATTCTTAACCAGTTGGTGTTATGATCTGAAAGTTACCAGAAACTAGTATCCTAGAGTACTTGTCAGAATCCTTTCTAGAAATTTCTCTGAAGAAGAAACACTTTTGTAGAACGCTTTAGCAAAAGCATCAGAGTAAAACAATAACCATCTGTAAATGTCAGAAGACTTAAAATGCCTGTGGTTAAAGATCTGACTAGAGTTCATTACAGCACAGTTGACAAGGAAATTTGGTTATTTCTGTGACACACAACACTCCAAGACAATAACTAGAATTATGACTGAAAACATTATCAGATTTATTATTGTTATTATTATAATGTCATTATATGTATTATAATGTTTTATTATAACACTGTCAGATATTAACATATATCAGATTTCTAGGAACTTCATACAATTTTTAGAATACTTTTATACCTATATAAATAGAACATAAAGAAGGCCTAGTATTTTAATTTCTCAATGCTTCACATGTAATTTAACATATCAAATAAGTCTAATTAGTTTAACATCTATCTTTTTATGAGAAGAGAGAACAAATCTTTTGAGATATGACAGGGGCCCTCTGGAAAAATCCCCAAATTAGTTTGAGGTCAGAAAGACTTCTTTTAGAATTTGATTTTTGGGAATTTTGTGAAAAATATCAAACGGTTTAAAAACACTTGGTCAAATAGGGTCATAGGAAACTACGAAACGATGCTTATGTATTTAACCAAAGTGGCAAAGCCTTTACAGGCAAATATAGGTTACATAGTTCTGAGAAAAACTTACTTCTTTTAATATCCAGAGGACTAGGTTTAAGAAATCAAAGACCCGATAAAGACAACAGGGAACATAGGTGATTATTTTGACAGGACACAAGATCTTTGTGTCCCCCACCTCCTCCCTGGCCCTGGCAGATTGTTCAAAAGGTAAAGGACAACCTTTTATAATCTCTTACTATCAAAAGCAGACCAGTAGTCCAAGAAAACTTTGTCCCTTTTAATAGGGAGAAACTCAAATTCTAATTTGACACCAGCTTACGTTTGGTATTGAAACTTAATCAAATTCATTCTAATCTTAGCCAGTCCTGATCACACATAAAATTCCTTTTCCTTATTATTTCTAGTAGTTTTAATTACCTACATGAGAATTTTTAACCCTTAGAAACCTTTAATTTCTAGTGAAAACTGGGAAGTAAGCAATTATGAACTATCTTTTACATTAGCATTCTGTGGATTGGCAGATTCATAAATACTTCTTATAATTTCTAGAAATGTGTTTTCTCATAGACAGTTTCTCAGTGTGGCATAAAACATGCTTATTAATAGATCCAAATGCCTTGAATGTCTCTGTAAAAAGAAGCAAAAATTAGATAAACCTATGTTCAGTAATTAATGTTTCAGTATTTTACCTAGTTTGGAAGTGATCTAGATACTTAATGACTATCCTTTAACTTAACAAAATTTCAGGTTACCAAAAAGATTTGGAGAAACTATTGGAAAGTTCACCTAAAAACTTTTTGTTTTACTGACATCTATTTCATTTACTTGTTTTTTTGTGTTTTTTTTTTGTGGTACGCGGGCCTCTCATTGTTGGGGCCTCTCCCGTTGCGGAGTACGGGCTCCGGACGCACAGGCTCTGGATGCACAGGCTCAGCGGCCATGGCTCACGGGCCCAGCCGCTCCGCGGCGTGTGGGATCTTCCTGGACCAGGGCACGAGCCCATGTCCCCTGCATCGGCAGGCGGACTCTCAACCACTGCACCACCAGGGAAGCCCCATTCACTTGTTTTTAACAATTAAGTTTAGACTGCCCACAAAAACTTCATGAGACGTTAGACAATGTCAGTCTTCATCCCAAGCCATTTTTCTTGCTGACAAATTTTGTAAGAGGTAACATGAACTTATTTGATCTTTAGTTAGCCTAGGCTGAATAAAAGGTGTATATCAACATTATTTTTAGTATGATAACTTTAAAGACGTGTCTGTTTTAATTAAATCAACAAACTTAAAATGAGCTTTTATTTACTAAAGATTATCTCAGATCGAGTGAACCTCAAAAGCATTGGGTTAATTTTTCTTTTATATATATATATATATATATTTTTTTTTTTTTTTAAATTTTTAAATTTTTTATTTTTTTTTTTTTGCGGTACGCGGGCCTCTCACTGTTGTGGCCTCTCCTGTTGCGGAGCACAGGCTCCTAAGAGGGTTGGGGATTATGTGGTAATTTACAGTGTACCTCTATGCGTGGAAATTTTCTTAAGGTTGGCAAGTGACTGAGTGTCAGTAACCCATTCTGTGACCAACTTATCCTAACATGGGAGTCTTTGAGTTAGGTAGTGGGTATTCTAACAGATCTTAAATGCTCAACCCTTACGCATCAGTTTTGAGGCTGTTTTGACTTCTGAGGTTCCTATTAGCATTTAGCCTTTATCTACGTAAAGTAAGCCAAACAAATGTGTACCTTAGTATATACTGAGTCCTAACCAAGAAAAGGCCCTGTGTGTACCATACCAGTTCCCCAATGTGGGATGTGGGACCTTGGACTGGGGAAAGCATTGAATCAGCAGATCTCAACAAATGCGGGCTGTGGACTGGGGACCCCACATAAATAGGGAACTGCATATTGCCACTAACAGTACCTAAGTGGATCCTGGGACAGAATTAAGGGTTGGGGGTTCCACTCTAAAACCTGGGAATTGCAGTCCATGATAAAGCTAGGGGCCTGGGTTCCGGGCAGAACTGTCCACCAGCTCAAGCTGTCTTGCTCTGTAAAGGAAAGCCAGTTATATCTGAAGCTTGATGCAAAGAGAAAGGAGCTCAGAATTGAGAGAAATTTACCGCTGAAAGAAAGTGAACACAAAAAGGGGTTCACAGATACCACACCTGTCTTTCTTGTCCTCGAATGCCATCAGAAGTTTGTTCACTTTGGACCCTGACACTGACACCATATCTGTTAAAAGACAAAATCCAGCTGAGTAAATTTGAAGATCTAATTGACTTTATTGATTCCTGAACCAGGCAGCATCCCATCTAGCAAGTAGAAAGGAGCTCCAGGTAGCTCCAGAAAAGGAAAGGTCTTTAAAGCCAGAGAGGGGATGGGACAAGGGAGTCATAAACAAAAAAAGATTATTTTGAGCAAGACACCTTCCTTTGGGAGACAAAAACGTCTATTGGCTGGTTACCTCCCTGGTGCCGACGAGGAAGTTCCAGACTGACTGGTTAAGATTCCAGTTCTGGGGAAGGTTGAAACTGCGATTAAGTTAGGTATTCTAAAGTTTGGTGACATGGGCTTAGTGGCTCCATTTTGGGCTGTTTGTTTCTTTTTTTAGCTTTTTCTTTTTTAGCTGTTTGTTTCTTTTTTTTAATGGCAGAAAAACTGCTTAAACAACATTGAAAGCGATTATAGTTGAGGCAATGCCTGGGCACAACTATTATTGTGACTATTGCTTTTACTATTCTTTGGTGACTCTTTGAACTTCTAGGGTCACATAACAGTTTAGAAAAAACATTAATAGGGGGTTGGTTAAATGCACATGGGAAGCAGATTCCCTGACTGACCAGGTTTGTTATTCACGGAAAGGCTGATGGCTCTAGATTTGTGGGTGATGTGTAGAACCGCAAATTGCAGTTCTTCTCAAGGTTGCCTTTTGTTTTCAGAACACTTAGCATAAGTCAGAAATGGTAGGCTTTACCTGAAAAGAACAAAGAACCCATTGAATATAATAAATCAGCACTTAAAAAAAACTCTAACCACCAAGGCCATCTCAAACAGGCATATTCTTTTATGTGAATGAAGTTGTTTAAAAAAAAAAAAAGAAGCACCAACAAACAAAAACTTATCCCAGCAAACCCAGGTTGATGTGGATGTTCTTTCTAATGTGATAAATCTGAATGAAAACCAAGCATGCTTGACCAAGAGTAAAGTGACATAGGGCCTATTGGAGAGTGTGGAGTAGAGATAGGAATATAAGATGTGACTAAGTAGAGTCTTTTTTTTTTTTTTTTTTTTTTGCGGTACGCTGGCCTCTCTCTCACTGTTGTGGCCTCTCCCGTTGCGGAGCACAGGCTCCGGACGCGCAGGCTCAGCGGCCATGGCTCACGGGCCCAGCCGCTCCGCGGCATGTGGGATCCTCCCGGACCGGGGCACGAACCCATGTTCCCTGCAATGGCAGGCGGACTCTCAATCACTGCGCCACCAGGGAAGCCCAGTAGAGTCTTATATGGGGATTAAATTCTGTGCATGTGGAGACAGTCAAGTATGGTCAAAATACTCTTGAAAATCCCTTAAAATTTCCCATAAAGTACAGATGTAGACATACTGGCTTTCAAGAAGTCTGATGTGGCCAATTCTTCCTTTAACATTGCTTTTCTTTTGTTGAATCAATGATGAGGAAGTAGCTATATTCTTTTTAGTGACTAAGGGTAGGATAACAGAATTGGAAGAATTGACTTTTTATTCTAGTTCGTGAAACTGATTTTCATTATTTCTGTGAATAAAAATGTCTTTTTTTAAAAAATGGGTAAATGAATAAGGACCTTTGTTTTCCAAGGAAATCCTTGGGTTACAAGGATGTTTGAGAGCCCAGTTTTTCTCAGAGAGGCCCATTCTCTTTTACATAGTGTGAAATTTGTACCTCTTCATAGCTCTGATTTTCTCGTGTGCCTGTCCGTCTTCTTCAGTCTTTCCTTCTCTCTGATTCTACTCTATCTTGTCTGATAGCCTCCTGCCTCAACTCCTTATCTTTATTTTCTCTTCATCTGTTTTTTTTTTTTTTTTTTTTTTTTTTTTTTGCTGTACGCGGGCATCTCACTGCTGTGGCCTCTCCCGTTGCGGAGCACAGGCTCCGGACGCGCAGGCTCAGCGGCCACGGCTCACGGGCCCAGCCGCTCCGCGGCATGTGGGATCCTCCCGGACCGGGGCACGAACCCGTGTCCCCTGCATCGGTAGGCGGACTCTCAACCGCTGCGCCACTAGGGAAGCCCTTCTCTTCATCTTTGTTCCCGTACTCACTTGTACTTGTCCTGTGCTCTGTATTTTTCTTGCTCTACTCAGTAACAGTAGAATAATCTAATTCAAATTCAGTTACCTGAAGTGTGGTAGCATAAGATCTGGTTTAGGTTTAGGCTCTTATTTAACTTTGTGACTGAGAAAGGCATTTCACATCCCTAAGCTTCAATTTCCTCAGTTATAAAAGGAAGGTAATATATTAAATGAATTTGATATAGTGAAGGAGTACCAAATGGTGATGGTCTCTTGGGTAAATTAGAATTTCACAATTCTGTTATCTATAGATTGTGCCTTCTATAATAACTTCTCTTAGTAAATTGAGTCAGGGTTGGTGCTCTGTACTGCTGGATAGCAGTTTTCAAAAATTTTCAATGACAACTTTGAAATTGTTCATTTCTATTCAGCTACACTCTCTTCTTTCATGAATCACACTTTATAATCACTCTAATTCTATTCTTTCTCTTGATCTGAGGTAAAGAAATACGGGTTGACACAATATATAAATATAAGACATCTTTTATGGTACACCAGAACTTTTTGACATAAAGGTTAGTAAGTAAATAATGGAAGCAGTTTTTCTCTTTTGAATGCCAAAGCACAGTGGAAATTCTTGTTCTGTTTGAATGATTAACAGAAATGTAGAGAACTTACTGAAGGTATTGGTTTATCTTCAGGTAGAATTTTTATTGTTTTTAAAGATTTTTTGATGTGGACCATTTTTAAAGTCTTTATTGAGTTTGTTACGATATTGCTTCTGTTTTATGCTTTGGCTTTTGGCCCGGAGGCATGTGGGATCTTAGCTTCCAGACCAGGGATCGAACCTACACCCCCTGCATTGGAAGGCGAAGTCTTAACCACTGGACCACTAGGGAAGTCCCTAGGTAGAATGTTAAATACGTATCCATTTTTAAAAGCATTTATTAAGTGTCTACCTAGATATATTACTGAAGAAATAATAGCCATATGACCTAATATGGGATTAAAAGTTGAATTCCAGGTAACCTAGTTTCCTTGAAAAATAATCATTATATGCTGCGTGTGTGTCTTAAAATGAAGATTAAGAAATTAAGAAGGTTAGAGTCAAAAATTTTGATCAAGTAAAATCTGTTTAAAGTCATATTTATGAATAAGTTGATTACTTGGAGTTATTCTGGAAATCGATAGATTAATATTTTCTTTCTGGTGGTACTCAAAAACCTCAGTAAGTATCCTGCAGCAGAAATCTGCAAGAGGTGGTTTTCATCCTTGGCTGCTGCTATTGATCAGCAGTGCTTGTGACCTACTTTTAAGGGGCTGATAAGGAAGGAGGCATAGTATGTATATTTAAGATTACATTTAAAAAGCCTTCCAGTATTTCCATCACTTCGTTGTTGTTTCCATGGAAGCGGAACCACTATCATCAGCAGGAGTCCATTTCAACTGCTGGCTTCCGGTTCTTGTTTCTCTGTTACTATGGTGACTGCCTCGAAAGCAACAGAAATACCAAAAGTTTAAAAAGCAGCAATTTGATTACAAGATATGGTTTTAACTCTAGCTTTAATTAGGTGTTTTATAATTGACATTTTTGAATTTCAAGTTGATTTTTTTGAAAAAAGAAAAATTTGAAGTTTTATTAAGGCTTAATGACACTGAATTAAATAGAAAAAAAAAAAAACTAAATTGCCATAGTTTCTGTTAGAGTTGAGCCTAAGAAGAACCAAACATTCTAAGTGGGGATTTAAATTAGGGCTTGAAAGGTATAACCTGCAATGAGAAGAGCTAATGATAATGGGAGTAGCAGTTAGAGTCTATGAGCAATAAGCTCAAAACTAAGAATGAGCAGTGTGTCGAAGCAGTGAATGTTTCTTATTTATGTGGCACATTTTATCTTCGAAATATGTTATAGTTAGGTGATTTTCACAGATTATATCCAGTTTTCAACCAAGTAAAAATAAAAACCTTGGGTTTAGAAATTAAGTAAATTTTAAGGACAGAGGCAGGAAGCATCCTGACATTTTATTTGAGGTTTGAAGAGTTGGAGAGTTAATAAATATAGATTGTTCCACAGTTAAAAGGCAGTAGAGATCCCCATCCCTCACCAAGACCAGTTATATTTGTGAATTACTACTCATAAAGGAGAGAAGAGATGGAGTTGTAAGATAAAAGCTGTGAAAGGAAAGGTATTTAAGCAAAATTGCAATCCCAACTTTGTTGCAATTTTTCTTTTTAAAAAAATATTTATTTATTTATTAGGCTGCGCTGGGTCTTAGTTGTGTCACGCGGGATCTTCGTTGTGGTAGGCGGGATCTTTCGTTGAGGCATGCGAACGCTTAGTTGCGGCATGTGGGATCTAGTTCCCTGACCAGGGATCGAACCTGGGGCCCCTGCATTGGGAGTGCAGAGTCTTAGCCACTGGACCACCAGGGAAGTCCCTGTACTTTTTCTTAGAGGTCTGTATTCATTCAGGGTTCTTTGGTTTACATGTGACAAAATCCACTACCTTAGGCAACAAATGGCAGGATTGTAGGTTCAGCTGAAATCAGGGACCCCAGTCACATTAGGTTTTCTTTTTTGGTCTCTCATATTTGTGTCTCTTTTTTTTTTTGCTTTGGCAGAAACTATGGCTGCTGGCAGTTCCCACTCTCTTACTTTCAGCATCAATAACACAGAAGGACTGATTGGTCCAGTTTGTGTTGGGCCAATTTCTCCCTTCTCCAACTGTGGCCAAGAGGATGGGGTTCTATGGTTGGCCCTGCTGTGACAGGGAGGCTCACCCTTGGCTGACAAGTAGTGACTAGAGGGGCTGAGATGTGAAATAAGGTAGCCACTTTCATTCAAACCATGTTGTTAAGGGTTGGTAGTGGTTGGGGGAAGAGGTGGAAGAGTATGAAGGGGAGGAGAAAGGGGCATTTCCCAGAAGAAATAGAAGATGTTGTTCCAGGCAGAAATAAGAAGAGGTTTTTCCACCTGTAATCTCTTGGGGGGAAATATCTGCTTTATTGTAATTCAGTTCACTTCTAATTCAGCAAACCAGGTGACATTATTATGTAGGATTTGGTTTTGAGAGAAAAACCAAGATTGAAAACCTTTACAACTTATTGCTTCCTATAGCACTGGCTCTGTTGTAGTACCTTTTATGTATGTTGTCTCCTTTAATCACTACAGTCATTTGAGGTATATATTTCCATTTTAGAGAATGAGGAAGAGGTTCACAGAGTTGAGATGACTTATCATCGGACACATGACTAACGACAGGCAGAGCCAGAATTCAGATAACTAGGGCTTCTGGAATGTAATCCAGGGTACTTTCCACTGTGTGATTCTTACATTTTGGTTAACTTCATTCAGAAGATGCATAGAGTGAATTATAAAAACAGTACTGTGTATTAAGTGCTTTGATAAAAATGAGTCATGAATACTATTGAATATTATTTATGAAAGGAACCTTAGACATCATGTAGTACAGTGGTTTCAGGCTTTTTGACTTTCAGCCATGGGATCCTTTCTTCAAATGAAATGTTATATTGTAGTCGAGTATATATACAAAATGGGTAAAAGCATAGGATCATCCCACTCTGGAGAGGGGAGATCCAGGAGTGTAACACTTCCTTTTTGAGATCTTGTGTTCTTAGAGGCCACTTTGAATACCCTTTCCTTAGGGAAACCGAGAGCCAGGCAGGGTAAATGATCCTTGTTCACTTTCACATAATATATTACAAGGATTTAAATCACATTATTGTTTTCAGTTGTAAGGTGGGTGACAATTTGTTATTAATGAATAAACCCTGATGCTTACAAAAATCAGAGTGAATTTAGAGTTACCCTAAATAATTTTATTCTCCAGTTTGGTGGTACTTTTATAGCATATCACATCCATGTCGCAGCTTTTATTAAATGTCTCTTGCACTTAGTCCTATTTGTTGAGTTGGACAACCGTATACTGTTTGGACTAGGCTAGTCTCTTGTCCACAGAGCTTTTTACATTACATTCTTTATATATCGGCTCCTCTTATAAAATACATCAAGTTCTCTATACATATTTAAATAGGGGCGTTTCAGAATTTAGATAAATGAAATTCATCTGGGTAATATTTAGACCTTGCTGATATGAATAACTTTGATGTCTGTTTCAATTTTGATCTCTCTCTTCTTTTCAGTTAGAAATGTGAACAAGTGGTAAATTGGGTAAAAGGAAGTTAATCTTCAGTTTGGATAAAAGAAAGTTTATTTATTTTTCACATGTCCTGACTTTTGTTTTTTCCTTTTAGGAGAGTCAAGCCCAACTCGTCGAGAAGCTGTGAAGAGAAGAACCGCAGAATATCTCATGCGAGCAGAGAGTCTCTCTAGCCTTTATGTGAAAACTCAACTTGATGATGTGTCTCAGGTATGTCTTATGTTTCGTTTTGTATTTTCTTTAGACATTTTTGCTGTTTTTGTCTCTCAGTTTTATTTCTAACTAGAATGTTTGAGCATTTTGGTCTTTGGAATTTTATCAGTGATTTTCTTACAAGGCGTTGGTGGGAAGAAAAGCATTAAAGCAAACCACCAAAAGTGGAATGAAACGGGACTCAACTTTCTCCTTCTCTTTCTTGGCCCTTTATTCTTTACTCCATCCCTAATATCACCATGTGTAGAATGACAATAATTTATACTGAATTTTATTTGAAAATTTTAAAGATAAGTTATGATTCTTATACCATTCCTGCACCGTTTATTGATTCATGCTAAAACTAATTATTTAAGCATAAGTCCTACAAGTAGCAGGTATAGATCACCTAGAATTATAAAGGTATAATTCTAACAGGGATATTTAGGTTATTTGGGGCTACCCCTAGTCTTGTCTGGAAAGCAGGTGAATGTTTAAAACATTAGAAACATTTTGGTTTATCATTATTGTTTTTATGTTATGTCCATCTGGATTTGGCAAATTTCTGGAAGAAATTTTTCTGTTTTTTTCTTTATATGAAACTAAGTTTTTTTTTTCTGATGCAATTTAAGAGTTATACCTTCTAGAGGTGGGAGAAAGGGTTTATTTTCTTTTTTTAAAATTAAAAAAATTTTTTAATTTTTATATATTTTATTTTTTTTAACATCTTTATTTGAGTATAACTGTTTTACAATAGTGTGTTAGTTTCTCCTTTACAACAAAGTGAATCAGTTATACATATGTTCCCGTATCTCTTCCCTCTTTCATCACCCTCCCTCCCACCCTCCCTATCCCACTCCTCTAGGTGGTCACAAAGCACAGAGGTGAACTCCCTGTGCTATGCGACAGCTTCTCACTAGCTATCTAATTTACATTTGGTAGTGTGTATATGTCCCTGCCACTCTCTCACATCGTCACCGCTTACCCTTCCCCCTCCCCATATCCTCAAGTCCATGCTCTAGTAGGTCTGTGTTTTATTCCCGTCCTACCACTAATCTCTTCATGACATTTTTGTTTTCTTAGATTCCATATATATATGTTAGCATACGGTATTTGTTTTTCTCCTTCTGACTTACTTTACTCTGTATGACAGACTCCAGGTTATTTTCTTAATTGATCTAAGAGGCAGGCAGGCTTGTTCACATCTCAGTTCTGTCCCTTGAAGCCATGGAAGATTGGACAAGATACTTAACTCCACCTCTTAGCTTCAGTTTCTACATCTGAATAATGATGATAATAGTAATTCCTTACTAGATTGTAGTTAGGATTAAATGAGTTTAAAAAATCACTCATATGTGGATGCACGCGCACACACACACGTAAACATTCACGTGCCTACCTCATAAAAAGATCAGCCTATAAGCCAAGCTTTTAAGACTAGCTTAATAAGCATTAGCCCTGTTTTTCATCTCCCCTCATATATTGCTTTATATACCTTTTCCCACATTTTTAAATGCTTTTTATACTTTCTGAAAATTATAAAATGTCTCAATTTTCTAGTTTAAAAATAGCCCATTATTTAATTTTGGTTCATTGGACAACTAAAACTTTTTTTGCTGCTTTTCTGAGGCCTTTTCATTTTCTGTGTGACCTTTTAAAAAACATACAGTTATCAGAACTGTACTTATTAGTATAAGAATTTTTGTTGTTAAGCATTTGGCCAATCTTTTTAGAACAAAAACATATTCCAACTTGGAAGTAATATACTTTTGTTACTTGTTCTAACATAATAATTGTATTTAAGTAAGATAGCTACTGACTCATTTTCAGATTGTTAATTACTGTGACTCTCTGTATTCTGTTTGCTAATCTTTTCCTGTTTTCTTTCATCATTGTTTCAATTATATTATTTCCTTTAACACTTCACTATTGAATTTTATTTTTAATTTTTAAAATTAAAAACTTTTTATTGAAGTATAATTGACTTATAATATTATATTAGTTTCAGGTGTACAACATAGTGATTCAATATTTTTATACATTACAAAATGATCACCATGATAAGTCTAGTTATCATGTGTTACTTATTACAATACTATTGACTATATTCCTTATGCTGACGTATTTACTTTGTAACTGGAAGTTTGTACCTCTTAATCTACCTCACCTATTTCACTCACACCCCTTCCCTGCTCCGGCAACCACCAGTCTGTTCTCTGTATTTATGAGTATGTTTCTGTTTTGTTATTTTTATTCATTTGTTTTGTCTTTTAGATTCCACATGTAAGTGGAATCATACAATATTTATTTTTCCCTGACACTTAGCCTAATACCCTCTAGGTCCATTCATTTTGCAAATGGCAGGATTGAGTTTTATCTTTTTAAAAAATAAATTTATTTATTTTTGGCTGCGTTGGGTCTTCGTTGCTGCACATGGGCTTTCTCTAGCTGCGGCGAGCGCGCGTTACTTTTTGTTGTGGTGTGTGGGCTTCTCCTTGTGGTGGCTTCTCTTATTGTGGAGCACGGGCTCTAGGTGCGCGGGCTTCAGTAGTTGTGGCACGTGGGCTCAGTAGTTGTGGCACACGGGCTTAGTTGCTCTGCAGCATGTGGGATCTTCCCAGATCAGGGATCGAACCCATGTCCCCTGCATTGGCAGGCGGATTTTTTTTTTTTTTTTTTTTTTTTTTGCGATACGCAGGCTTCTCACTGTTGTGGCCTCTCCCGCTGCGGAGCACAGGCTCCGGACGCGCAGGCTCAGCGGCCATGGCTCACGGGCCCAGCCGCTCCGCGGCATGTGGGATCTTCCCAGACCGGGGCACGAACCCGTGTCCCCTGCATCGGCAGGCGGACTCTCAACCACTGTGCCACTAGGGAAGCCCCGGCAGGCGGATTCTTAACCACTGCGCCACCAGGGAAGTCCCTGAATTTTATCATTTTTAAATGGAATATTTATCTAAACATTACTTTGAATCTAATTCTTATTTTCTGTGGAGTTGGCAACCTACCCTGTGTGCTATCCTGATGTGTATGTTCTCCATCCATTTTGGGGGATACTCATAAATGTATTAAATAGGATGTGCCTCTATGAACTTTTACTAAATCCATCTTGTATATAAATACAATTGATCCTTGAACAACATGGGTTTGAACAGTGCAGGTTCACTTACACGTGGATTTCTTCCAGCAGTAAATACTGCAGTACTATGCAATCTGAAGTTGGTTGAATCCATGGATACAGGAGGAATTGTGGATACAGAGGGCTACTATAAGTTGTATTAGGATTTTCAACTGTGGGGAGGGTTGGCACCCCAACCCTGTGTTATTCAAGGGATAACCATATTCTAAAAGTTTTAGGGAGTCAAAATCAGCAGTATTCTGTTCTTTCTATTAATGTTAACTTTGAATGTTCTACTTATACTTACTCATTCAAACTCCCCATTTATGCATCCCCTGTTACAGTTCCCCACAATCATTTTATGGAGCAATAACTTATTAGGCAAATAAATATATAAAGCCTGCTGTATAGCTTTTGACTTGGAGAAAGGAACCATGAAGCATATTAGTCAGAATTTTCCTTCAAGCATAGCTTCAAATGAAAATAAAACAAAAAGAGATCTAGTATAGGAAAGCTGATTGTATTAGATTTATATAAATTCATTAAGCATCTGTTATGACTCTGCATGTATACAGTATCAAACTAGATATACTTTGGAGTTATATTAAAGATATGACATATTAAAGATATGACACAGTTTCTGCTTTTGCAAACCCTAAAACATAATTGAGGACCCCAAATATGTACGTAATTGAGGAAACAAAAGTTAAAGAGGATTGTGAGAGCCATGTAGAATAATGGAAACTTGTATCAGGAAGGGTTAAAAAGGGGTACCTAGTGAATCAGATTTGATATGCTAGGATTTTTTTTCAGTTCTTAGGCAAGGAGGTTAGAGAAGAGTTTTTCTTGATAGAGCAAGATGTTTTTCTTTTAGGGTAAGGATTTGCTTTTTATTTTCACTTTTGTATTTTACTCTATTAAATCTGGCCCTTATTTAGGTCAGAGATATGCTTGATTATTTTTTATCTGTAATTTAACTTAAATGTCTTCTAGAGGTTCTGGATGAGCTTGGTGAATTTATTATTTCTCTTCTTTAACCATCTTTAGGCAATAGTTTCAACCAACACAATGAGAGAATGATATAAATGATTTTTAGCAAATCTTAAATTCTGTGCAGAGCAGATATTATTTCTTTCTTGAATATATGTGCAAATATTTCTTTCTCATCTGGTTGATTAAGAAAATAAAGGAATCCTTTGTGGGTTTGAAATTTTTTGTTGATTACTGTTTTTCCCTTTGGTGCAGTCTAGGTCATGACTCACTGTACCTGAGTTTTCTGTGGTAGTTCAAGCTTTTGCTTTATTGAGTTTATTTGAGACTCTTATGTGGTAAATAAAAAAGTTCTGAATTTCCCCATCGTTGGTTGATAATATCCTTTTCAAAAAAGGACAGAAAGGAGCAAAAGCACTCTCCTACTCTTTCTTTTCTTCATTACTTCATTACTAAAAGGCTCCCAGGAAACTTAAGGGGCAAGTCTGAGAAAAAAAGGAAATGAGTTTTATTTGAACTAAAGGTGCAGTTTTAACTAAAGGAGATGGATTTCTTTTCCTTTTTTTTTTTTTTTTTAATTGTTGGTGACTTTGAATGATTTAAGAATTGGTATTAGAGGGAACTTCTCTGGAAAAGACTAGAAATAGCTTATTTGCTATTTTTATCTCTAGGAATTTAAAACTTAAGATCAATGAAATTTAGAAAAAGACAGTGAATGGTCTAAATTTAGGACATAAAGGATTGTGTAGTTTTTAAAGCACAAATACCTTTTTTTTGTTTGCAATTACAAGGTACGAATGAAAATACAGTTGGCCCTCTGTACCCATGGGTTCCACATTTGTGGATTAAACCAACTGCAGATCGAAAATATTTGGGGAGAAAAAATTCTAGAAATTTCTAAGAAACAAAACTTGAATTTGGCACCTGTTGTCAACTACTGACAGCATTTACATTGCATTAGGTATTATAAGTAGTTTAGAGATGATTTAAAGTATATGGGAGGATGTGTGTAGGTTATATGTAAATACTACACCATTTTAAATAAGGGACTTGAGCATCTGAGGATTTTGGTATTCGTGGGGATCCTGGAACCAATCCCCTGTGTATACTGAGGGACAACTGTAGAATGTGTGGCTTTCCTGAATGTTTTGTGGATTTTGAGTATAGTTGCTATAATATTGAAAATATTTCTCTGTTGTGCATTTTGTTTACTGGTATTATTGGTATTTCTCAATTTGTCTTTAGTAAATATTTTAAAATGAGTGTTGTGTTACCCTTAGTGAGACATGGGCAAAGCAAAGATAGAAATCAGGTGCATTCCAAGTCAGTATAGGACTGCAGTTAAGAGTTGTGCTTGAAATGTGATGTAAGAGAGACTTTTTTAGGAAACTGAGTATTGAGGGTTAACAGGTTGCCAGTGAAAGTCTCGGCAAAGCCAAAAATCTACAGATGAAGCCAAATTCAGAAACTAGTGTAGTTAGCTATCATGGTTCAGAGCGTGGATTCTTGATATGTTCTTTGTAGAGCTATCCTTTTGTCCTTGATTGCTTGTTCCTTCCCAAATAAAGCTGACTTACTCTCAGGTTATTTAAGGATGAATAGCTAACTCTACTCCACATGTGGTTGGTGGACCAGCAGCACAGCATCACCTGGTAGCTTCTTGGAAATGCAGAATCTTAGGCTCCACCAAAGACTACTGAATCCGAGTCTCCATTTTTACAAGGTCCTCAGGTGATGTGCATGCATGTTAAAGTTTGAAAAGTACCTCACTAACAGATTGGTAAGAACTGAGATAGGTCTCATTGAGAAAAGGGAATAATATCGAGTGAAAGAGACTCTGGGCAGGATAAACAACAGCTTTAAAAAACCCCCCAAATGAAAACAAAGGTAAGGTTCACTTAACCATTTAGACAATGTTGAACAGGAATAGTAAATAGGTTTTACTAGTGTGCTAACTCTAGTCCACTGGTAGTGGCTGTATTGCAAGACAGAGTGTGGGACTAATAGAGTCTGCCATTGGCTTGAGCAGTTGAGTCATATATACTTGCCATCTTTGGTTTTGAAGGTTGTTGGATTATCATATATTCTTGCCTTTCCCTTCTCCTCACCCTCTGTATTTAAGTTTTGAACTCCTTGCTTCTCTAGGCATCTTCTGATATAGTAGCTAATACAAATAAGTGAAAATTTTACTTTTTTCTTTAAGGAAATCAACCATGTTGCCTAGAAATATTTCCACCCCATCCTGCCCCAATAGCATTGGCTGAAGTTTTCCTAAACAATGTTATATTATTTTATAAATAAGATTTAATCCCCTCTTATCTATTACCTAGTTTTGTCATCTTAGACAAATTGCTTAACCTTGCTGCTTTTCAGTTTTCTCATCTGAAAAAAAAATGTTGGACTTGATCTTGGTCTCTTTCTTTTCTTAAAATTCTGTGGATTTATGTTTCCTTTTGCCATCTAAAAAAGGAATAGATCTATAGGGATTCTACCCAATTTAAACACTGCATATCAGAAATACAGGGTTTTTTATTGATGGTTTTATTTCATGATCTTTCTTTGTTCATTTCTCTGATCTTAAACTTTTATAGATGGTTAAAGTAGAAAGAGAACTTGAATGATCACTTTGCCTTTGGTCTTTCCCCATTACAATTTCACCATTCCTGTCTTTGCAAAAGTAACCTTACTAAATCACTGTTTTCGTTGGGTTGCTTCTCATACAAAAACTTGTTTTCTAGAGTCTGGAAAACATAGTCCAGACTTTTTTCCCTGGCATTCAAGGCCTGTTAAAGTCAATAAAACTGACCTACCTTAAAAGTGCAATTTTATTTTCCTTTGTTCTACAATTTGAACATTCTTTTCCCCATCAAGAGAGTTCTTTATTCCCCAATCCTATGTATAATATCCTTTCCTAACCTAATTCCTATATAACATTTAAACTTCCCTTTGATTCTACTTCTTTCTGAGACCACAGGTTATCATACATGTGATAAACTAGTGACTTATCTCTATTGTCTTATATTTTAAAAAAATGTCTTATTGTTACTTAACTTTTCATGTATTTGGCTTATCTCCTCAGGTAAATTGTAAACTTCTTGAAGCTAGGGTCCATGTCTTTTTTTTTTTTCTTTTAATATTTATTTATTTGGCTGTGCCATGTCTTAGTTGCAGCATATGGGATCTTTAGTTGCAGCGTATGGGATCTTTAGTTGCGGCATGAGGGCTCTTAGTTGTGGCATGTGGGCTGTTAGATGCAGCATGCGGGATCTAGTTCCCTGACCAGGGATTGAACCCGAGCCCCCTGCATTGGGAGCGCAGAGTCTTAACTGCTGGACCACCAGGGAAGTCATGGGATGGTGTCTTTTGATGATTTATATCCCTTTCAGTTATCATGCACATAGTGGGCACACAGTAATTTATTGAAAGGCACAGTAGAGATTTTGTGGTTTGCTGTCTTTGCTGTTGAGATTACTAAAGTGAACTGATAACTTTCTTTGGAGACTGAAAGATCCAATGACATTACTGAATAAGAGGAATAAGTAGGAGATAGGGATGTTGGACGTGTTTGGCCATATTTTCAAAGATGAATGTAATGGATAAGTTATCACTTAAAGTATTCTTTTTCCTCCTATAACTTTTCCTAACCATTCCTTTCACCAAAATCACAAGCAATTCTTGTTCTTACTTGGTAATAGAGTAGAGGGAGATGAATTCTTAATTATCAGAATGTGTTGTGTTGCAGAAGGACTGCAAGCAATAGAGTAAGGAGTTGGGGTCTAGCCTAGGATCTTTCACTGCTCGTTCTTACAGTAAACACCCAACCATTCTGAACTTCCTTTTATTTATCTGTAAAATGGGGATTATAATAATAACTTCTTGTAAGTGCTACACTCAGGCCAGGGTGAGGTATGAAGATAAAATAATATAGATTAAGAGAGAAGAGACTGTTTCTGTTATATGTCTATTAAAATACTCTGCTAACTGTTTTTCTATCCTTAAAAATTCCCCTTGGATTTTAGGGAGGCAGAGATGTATCTGTGTTCTATGTCATCTAGCTCAGCACCTAATAAAGTGAGATTAAAAAGGAAATTTTTGGAAACATATCCTAGAAGTAGAAATTAAATAGATTAAAAAAAATTATTATCGGGCTTCCCTCGTGGCACAGTGGATACAGCCACTATGGAGAACAGTATGGAAGTTCCTTAAAAAAACTACAAATAGAACTACCATACGACCCTGCAATCCCACTACTGGGCATATACCCTAAGAAAACCATAATTCAAAAAGAGTCATGGAAAAAAAAAAAAAGTCATGTACCAAAATGTTCATTGCAGCTCTATTTACGATAGCCAGGACATGGAAGCAACCTAAGTGTCCATCAACAGATGAATGGATAAAGAAGATGTGGCACATATATACAATGGAATATTACTCAGCCATAAAAAGAAATGAAACTGAGTCATTTGTAATGAGGTGGATAGACCTGGAGTCTGTCATACAGAGTGAAGTAAGTCAGAAGGAGGAAAACAAATACCGTATGCTAACACATATATATGGAATCTAAGAAAAAAAATGTCATGAAGAGATTAGTGATAGGATGGGAATAAAACACAGACCTACTAGAGCATGGACTTGAGGATATGGGGAGGGGGAAGGGTAAGATGTGACGAAGTGAGAGAGTGGCAGGGACATATATACACTACCAAATGTAAATTAGATAGCTAGTGGGAAGCTGCCGCATAGCACAGGGAGACCAGCTCGGTGGTTTGTTACCACCTAGAGGGGTGGGATAGGGAGGGTGGGAGGGAGAGTGATGCAAGAGGGAAGAGATATGGGAACATATGTATATGTATAACTGATTCACTTTGTTGTAAAGGAGAAAGTAACATACTATTGTATAACAGTTATACTCCAATAAAGATGTTAAAAAAAAAAAAAAAGAATCCATCTGCCAATGCAGATGACACAGGTTCAAATCCTTGTCTGGGAAGATCCCACATGCTGCAGAGCAACTAAGCCCGTGTGCCACGACTGCTGAGCCTGAGCTCTAGAGCTCATGAACCACAACTACTGAGCCCACATGCTATAACTACTGAAGCCCGTGTGCCTGGAGCCTGTGCTCCGCAACAAGAGAAGCCACCACAATGAGAAGCTTGCACACCACAATGAAGTGTAACCCCTGCTCACCGCAACTAGAGAAAGCCTGCATGCAGCAAAGAGGTAACCCCTGCTCGCCGCAACTAGAAAAAGCCTGCACGCAGCAACAAAGACCCAATACAGCCAAAAATAAATAAATAAAATAAATTTTTAAAAAAACATAAAAAAGAGCAGTATACTTTAAAAAAAGAAAAGATTATTATCATCCTGTCCAGTTGCCACTGTCATCAGCATTCTCAAGTTAAGTCTCTTTAAAAAATAAAAAATTGTCTTTTTAAAAAAAAATTGAATACCACCTCTTTAGGCATATTGAAGTTAGTATTTGCTTACTCAACCTAAAAACAAAAATTTTTTTGAAAGCAATTAGGATTGCTGCTTTTAGAAAATTTCACAAAGTGACAGTTTTCCTCGTTTGTAAAAGACACCTAATTTGTCTATGCAACCTCCCTCACTTGTTACCCTCCTCTCTTCCTCTTTTTTTTTTTTTTTTCCAGTACGCAGGCCTTTCACTGTTGTGGCCTCTCCCGTCGCGGGGCACAGGCTCCGGACGCGCAGGCTCAGTGGCCATGGCTCATGGGCCCAGCCGCTCCGCGGCATGTGGGATCCTCCCGGACCAGGGCACGAACCCGAGTCCCCTGCATTGGCAGGCAGACTCTCAACCACTGCGACACGTGGGAAGCCCTCTTTCTTCCTCTTTTTTCTGCTCTTTCTCTTTGCTTCCAACCAACATGCTAGGCACGGTGAATATAAAGACGAATAAGGCATATTTCCTGTTCTCAAGGAGCTTCTTGTCTAGTGATGCTGAGCTGCACTAGGACTTGAAGTATCAAAAATGTAACTCAGTAACTCTGGTAAGCATGACATTTGGTTAACCAGGATATTTATTGTCTACTCATGGGGATGATAAATGTTTCCTATATATGCTAACAGATTTTTTACAACAAAAAGTTCTGCTTTGAGGGTATAATAAGGCTGTGTGTGTCCTGTCAGCCTTTGCAGCATCACCATTTTAATATAAGGATTAATAAAGCATTGCTTTCTGGTTGTAAATGCCAAATGGAGATGTCTTTAGAGTTTATCTAGTCTAATGTTTTACTTTACTGATAGGGAAAAACTAAGACCAATGGATGGAAAGTTAGGATTATTCTTTTATTGTATGTGGTACTGAAATATCCCTTCCTTATTCACTGATCTCTTTTGGACTTTTTTTTGTGGCCAACAGACTAAGTTTTCCACATCACAGATGCTCAGATATTAAAAAATATTTTCTTTCTTCTGTAAATCAGTTCTAATAATTATTGGTTATATGACAGAGTTTCTTAATTTTTCACCATTATTGGCAATTCTGATTGAACTTGAATTTACCAAGCCCTCTTAACATACCTAGTATGTATTTATAAAGTAACATTAAAGGACTATAGTTTGTGTTTTTTTTGGTACGCGGGCCTTTCACTGTTGTGGCCTCTACCGTTGCGGAGCACAGGCTCTGGATGCGCAGGCTCAGTGGCCATGGCTCATGGGCCCAGCCGCTCTGCGGCATGTGGGATCTTCCCGGACCGGGGCACGAACCCATGTCCCCTGCATCGGCAGGCGGACTCTCAACCACTGCGCCACCAGGGAAGCCCAGGACTATAGTTTTATGATGAGAGAAAATGACTTATGTTCCTTCCCTCCCCAAGCTTATCTATCGTTACATTTGTTTTAGTCCCCTCCTTCTAAATTACTCTTGAGCCTTCTGGGGTAAATATAAGGCTGTGATTGATTGTTGGCTCAGTTAGCCATTTGTTACAAAGTTTCATCACAGCTGTACAGTTCTGAATTGCATTGTTGCTCTGGAAACTATCAGCTCATTAACTTTTCTTTTTAAAATTTTGTTTTCAATGTTATGATTTATTTACTTGCAAGTATTTTCTTGATTTTTATTTTTGATTTTCTTCATTTTTGATTTTATTATTTTTTAATTTTATATTACAGACAAATAGAAACTTCCTCCTTTCATCTTTCCATTCTCTGATTTATGATAAATTTAGTTCCTTTGGCCTGACATTTGCTTCAGCAGGCAGTCTTCCTTCAAGCACCTCCCTGATTGATGTATAATCTTTGATATCTTCCATTAGCCTCCAGGATCACTAAGTTCAAGGCCCCCTTGGAACCTAAGGAGCCCTGCCGAGGAGCTGAAGGCCTTCAGAGTCCTTGGGGTGATTGACAAGGTAATTCTTCAGTGTCTCTTCAAGAGTTCAGTCATAAATCGATGCATGCTGACATTATGTCTTTGAAGCTTTGGATCTTAAGGATATGAAACAAAAGGAGAAAATGACTCAAATGCATCTGCACTTTAAAATAACAAAAGAGAAGAGAAAAAGCTTTTATCTAAGCAATCCATGTAAGGTCATGCAAAATATACTTGTGTTAAAGGAGAAGGTGCTTATTTGTTGGGATTCAGTCTAGTAAGGGGTTTGGTTTTATAAACCTGTTATAGTTATAAAAACTAGTGAGTCAGTAGTTGTTCAACATTAACTGGTATAGTCAATCTAATGGTAAAAAAAAATGACTTTCTCCTAATAAATACCATTTCTTGAGTACCTGCTAAGTATCAAACCATGTATTAGGCATTTATATAATATAAACAATGTATTAATCCTATCCAACCTGTTATTTGCATGTTGGTGGAAAAGCGATGCTTAGAACAGTTTAAGTAACTTGCCCAGAAATCACATAGTTATTTAGGGTGGTACTGAAATTCAAACGTAGATCGTTGTGACATCAAAAGCTGTGCTTTTTCCAATACACTTAAACCCCCTTTTGCACACACACATTTTTATATTTGGAATAAAACTACTGTGATAACAGAGGTCTCTGCCATTGAGTTTCCCCAAATTTGGTGACATCTCAGATATGCCAGACATTAACAGTACTGAGCCTGTCAGAGAGTTTAGAAATGTAATTAAAAAATCATACACAGTAAACCGTGTTTTACATATATTTGGTCAACCACCACTTTATCTTTCAAAGTGAAAGAAAATGCCTTAATATTAGGTATAAATTAATTTCATCTTTTTTATGTTAGCCATGTTTTATGAAACACCTTAGTGTTTATTTACAACTTCATGTTCATTCAGCACTTCTTGTGTTCTAAAGTGTGTGAGTCCATGCTAAAATTGAACAATATGCAGTATATTTCAGGTAATTTGAACACTAACTAATAAGAGTTTGAGGTATTTCAAAATAAACAGTAGGTTGGATATTACATGAAGCTGTCAGGTCTTATTATATTCTTATAAGCATCATTTTTCTCAAATAGATTTACTTGACTGAATTTTGAAGTTAAAGAATTCTAAGCAGTAGGACTTTTGAGCCTGAACTATTTCCTTAACCATGCTTTTCCTAGCCTTTCCAGTTTAAAGAACATTCTGTTTGAGAATACAGAGAAGTAAAATAGCAATTAAATAGTTCTTGGATTAATGAAAGGTTCTTGGATTTCTGTGCAGGCAAATATACTTTTTTGATGTACAGTGTCTCCTCCTTCTCTTAGATCTGTTTATTTTGACAAAGTGTGACCTTTCATTGCTCTGCTCTAATCATGAGTAGGTCACCTTTAAGTCCTGATAATAGCTATAAGTCTCATATGTATCCAGATAAGGATGTTGACAGTAGAAGAATTCCTAAATTCTATGCTGAGGCATAATTCATTACTGTCTTTGTTCTATTAACCTGGGGAGTATGTTGGTATTTAGAAGGGGACATTTTAACTTTTCTAAGTAGAAACAAGGAAATATGAACTTGGGAGTTAATAAGCTTTACAAATAAAATTTAAAAATTTGTATACCAGTCTCTCCTTTGTAAAAACATGAATAGGTAGATTTTTTAAAAACTTGAATTTTTTTTAATTGGAGTATAATTGCTTTACAATGTTGTGTTTTGAATTTTTTTTTTTTTTTTCCCGGTATGTGGGCCTCTCACTGTTGCAGCCTCTCCCGTTGTGGAGCACAGGCTCAGCGGCCATGGCTCACGGGCCCAGCCGCTCCACGGTATGTGGGACCTTCCCGGACCGGGGCATGAACCCGTGTCCCCTGCATCGGCAGGCGGACTCTCAACCACTGCGCCACCAGGGAAGTCCTTGAATTGTTTTTTAAGATAAATTCCTCCCCACTGTAATGAGGGATACCTAAAATTTGGGTTTTAGAAACTTGAAGTTTGGAAGAGAAGTGTTGTGTCAATTCAAACAGCTAGAAAATACACTGGATACATTAATCTCACCTGAACCGCTCGGATTCTGTTTCATTAATATGTTCTTCATGAGTTATTTTGAGTGTTACTATCTAATAACTCAGGAAAATAAAATTTCCCTAGGAATAGAATTTTATAGACTTTTATAGATAAAGTAAATAAAGCAGATTTGTTCATTAATATCTAGCCTGTAAGCTCCATGAAAATAAGATCGTGTCTTGTTCACCTCTATAATCTCATAGCACCTAGAATCATGCCTGGCACATAATGGATGCTTAAAAATTTGTTGAATGAATGAAATTGAGACTTAAATAACTTTAAATATATCATATATAGAGTGACACCTACTGGTATAATGTGAGACTGCTACCTAGTATCATGGTTCAAGACACTCAGATGTCTTCACCCAGAGGCACAGTAATTGCAATGCTGTATCTTGGTCTAGAATTCAAAGGGGTGTAAGTGACTTTCTGTTCTTTAATTGGGATTAGAAAATCTTTCATTAATATATATATGGGACAAGGAACTTAAGCTCTTAGAATATCAATAAGCTGGTGTGCATTCAGAAGCAAGAATGATAAGGCTAGTGAAGGCCCTCAAAATTGTATCATACAAAGAAGAGCTGAAAAATGAGGTTAACCTAATAAAAATGTGTGGTCTTCACATTTTTGAGGGCTATACAGGATAGAGTGAATATATAATGTTCTGTTCAGGGTAAAAGGGGTTATTAAGTATGCCAGAGCAATAGATACAAACTAGGACGTCTTAGACAAAATAGGGCATCTGTCTTTCCTGGGAGAAAGACAGTGAGGGATGAGCCTTTTTTGTTCATATCCCCCAAAGGATACAACTAGAAGTAAATGAGTACACATTTTTAAGTTTTGGGCTAATGATTAGAGATACCTTTCAAGAATTAGGATTGACCAAAGGTGGATTGGATTCCTTCATATCTTATTTGTTTCTTGTCATTAGAAATACTCAAGTAAAGGCTGAAGGATCATTGATGAGGATGTTGTACAAGGAATCAAGCATTGGATGGGTTTTTTTTTTTTTTTTTTTTTTGCGTTACGCGGGCCTCTCACAGTTGTGGCCTCTCCTGTTGTGGAGCACGGGCTCTAGACGCGTAGGCTCAGCGGCCATGGCTCACGGGCCCAGCCGCTCCGCGGCATGTGGGATCCTCCCAGACCAGGGCACGAACCCGTGTCCCCTGCATCGGCAGGTGGACTCTCAACCACTGCGCCACCAGGGAAGCCCCTGGATGGGTTTTTATGTTAGATAACTTTTAAAGATTTCTTTTAGCCCTCAGACTCATTTACACATAGTCTTCATATAGTAATAGCTAGGGAAAGTAGACATTAGTGAAATACAGTACTCAGATAAGAAGGATGGGATTGCTATTGTTTTCTTATAAGTTTGTGCATGTGTGGATGCAAACTTTTGTGTTTCTGTGTGTGAGGTATGAATATATAGAGTATGTATATGTTTGTGTGTAGAAGGATTGTTTATATATAAGTAGTTTGCAGTTGAATTAGAAGTCTGGATTGGTAGTTTGATTGCTAATAGGATGCCCAAGTGCTGGGAGAGTTTCTGAGAAAGTTCACTATTATATAGCTTATCTATAAAAAGGATAAAGGAATCCATAATCTAGTAATGTACTAATGTCAGTTTCCTGGTTTTGATATTGTGCTATAGGTATATAAGATGTTACCATCAGGAGAAGCTGGGTGAATGGTACATGGGACTCTGTTATTTTTGCAACTTCTTGTGAGTTTTAAACAGAGTTTAAAAAAAAAGGCTAGGAGGAACACTGACTTGAACATCAGAGTAAAAATACCAAGATGTGATCCCTTCACGCCCAGTTAACTCTTCTGGTCTGTGTGTAGCTGGAGAGTCATTCTGCATGTGGTTTGTGTATGGTGTTTACAAGGTTAACCAGTGAGGATGGTATGGTTGGATTGCCCAAATACATTGCCACTCCTTGAAAAACAGCTTCAGTGGGATGCTTTATAAGTCACTGTTATAAGAGATGCCACATAGTGTAAACCTAAAACTATTACTTCAAGTGCTTTGGCATTTTGTAATTGAGATAGCTTCCCAACTTTATCTGATGCTTGCTGGGTAGAATTCTTGGGTTGGCTTGCTATTGGGAAAAAATTTAATAACTTAGATGAAATGCACCAATTTGTAAAAAAATGTAGACTATCACCTAATATGAAATGGATAATTTGAATAGCACTGTAACTATTAAGGAAATCGAACTTACAATAAAAAATATTCCTAAAATGAAATCTTGGGGCTCAACTGGTTTCACTGGAGAATTCTACCAAAATTTTAAAGAATTGACACTGATTCTGTATATTCTTTTCCAGATAATGGAAGAAGGTGGATCAGTTCTCAGTTCATTTTATGAGGCTAATATTGTCCTAATACCAAAATCAAAGACAGTACAAAAAAGAAAATTATAGGCCAATATTCACAGATACAGAAATCCTCAACAAAATATTAGCAAATAGAAATCAGCAGTATGTAAAAGGAATTATGTCCCATGACCAAGGGGGGTTGATTTCAGGGATGCCAGGTTGGTTCAGTGTTCGAAAATCAATCAGTGTAATCCATCCACATTAACAAGAGGAAGAATTTTATGAGTGTACCAATTGATACAGAAAAAGCATTTGAAAAATTCAACACTGATTCATGATTTTAAAAAATAATCACTCTAAAAACTAGGAATAGAGTGGAACTTCCTCAACTTGGTTAAGAATATCTGTAAAAATTTCACAGCTAATACCATAGTTAATGATGAATGACTGAATGCTTTACCCCAAGGTTGGGAACAAGGCATATTCTTAACACATCTATTAAACATAGTACTGGAAGTTTTAGATAGTACTGCTAAGCAAGATGAAGAAATAAAAGGCATATGAATTGGAAAGAAAGAAAACAGTTGACCCTATTTGAAAGAGACATGATGTTCTACACATATAAAAACATGGAATCTATCAAAAAACTAGAACTAATAAGTGAATTCAGCAAGGTTGCAAGATATAAAATCAGCTTACAAAAATGTTATATTTCTATATACTAACGGTGAACACATAGAAACTGAGTTAAAAATACAATATCATTTACAATCACTCCAAAAATATTGAACTACTTAGGTGTTAATATAACAAAATATGTACAAGACATTTGTGCTGTAAAGTATAAAACTGATGAGAAAAAATCAAAGGTCTAAATAATTGGAGAAATGTGACATGTTTATGGCTTGGAAGACTCAACATAGAAATGATGGAAATGATATAAATTCTCCCCAAATCAATACACAATTTTAACATAGTTTCTGTCAAATTCTAGTTTTTTTTGTAGACATAGGCCAACTTACTTTAAAATTTACATGGGAAAGTATAGGAACTATAATAGGTAAAACAGCTTTGAAAAAAGAATAAGTGGGTACAATTTACTTGATTTCAAGACCATATAGCTATATAGTAATCAAGACAGTGTAGTATTGGTATAGGGAGAGACACATAAATCAATGGAGTAGAATAGAGAATGCAGTAATAGCCCCACAAATGCGGCCAGCTGACTTTTAACAAAGGTACAAAAGCAGACCTTCTAGGAAGAATCATCTTTTTAATAAATAGTGCTGGAACTGTTGGATGTCTATTGACAAAAAAATGAACCTTAACTTATACCTCATATGTTATACAAAAATTAGCTCAAAATGGATCATACATTTAAATGTGAAGTGTGAAACTATGTAACTTCTCAAAGTAAACAGAGGAAAAAATCTTCAGTAGCTAAGCTTTGGCTTATAGAGGTTTTAGATGTGACACTGAAAGCATGATTCATAAAAGGAAAAATTGATAAGTTGACTTTATCAAGATTAAAAACTTTTGGTCTGTGAAAAACCCATTAAGAGAATGAAAAGACAAGCTACAGACTAGGAGAAATTATTTGCAAACCACATATTTAACAAAGGACTCATCTAGAATCTGTAAAGAATTCTTGAAAGCCAGCATTAAAAAACCCAAACAATACAACCAGAAAATTAACAAAAGATACAAAAAGCCATTTCACCAGATTAAATGATGGCAAATTAGCATATGAAAAGATGTTCAACATCACCTGTCATTAGTGAAATGCAAAAGAAGATCACGATGAGGCATCACTATACACCTATTAGAAAACTTTATTTGTATTAACCCCAAACTGGAAACAACCAAAATGTCTTACAATAAGTGAACAGTTAAACTGTGGTGCATCGATACCATGTAATATTACTCAGCAATAAAAAGGAATGAACTACTGATACACACATCAACTGGGATGGATCTCAGGGGCATTATGCTGAATAAAAAAGTCAATCTCGAGTCAGCTCTACCCACCACCAGTCCCTCCCATCACGGAACTTGCACAAGCCTCTTAGATAGCCTCATCCATCAGAGGGCAGACAGCAGAAGCAAGAATAACTACAATCCTGCAGCCTGTGGAACAAAAACCACATTCACAGAAAGATAGACAAGATGAAAAGGCAGAGGGCTATGTACCAGATGAAGGAACAAGATAAAACCCCAGAAAAACAACTAAATGAAGTGGGGATAGGCAACCTTCCAGAAAAAGAATTCAGAATAATGATAGTGAAGATGATCCAGGACCTCAGAAAAAGAATGGAGGCAAAGATCAAGAAGATGCAAGAAATGTTTAACAGAGACCTAGAAGAATTAAAGAACAAACAGAGATGAACAATACAATAACTGAAATGAAAACTACAATAGAAGGAATCAATAGCAGAATAACTGAGGCAGAAGAATGGATAAGTGACCTGGAAGACAGAATGGTGGAATTCACTGCTGAGTAACAGAATAAAGAAAAAAGAATGAAAAGAAATGAAGACAGCTAAGAGACCTCTGGTACAACATTAAACGCAACAACATTCACATTATAGGGGACCCAGAAGGAGAAGAGAGAGAGAAAGGACCTGAGAAAATACTTGAAGAGATTATAGTCAAAAACTTCCCTAACATGGGAAAGGAAATAGCCACTCAAGTCCAGGAAGCTCAGAGAGTCCCATACAGGATAAACCCAGGAGAAACACGCCAAGACACATAGTAATCAAACTGGCAAAAATTAAAGACAAAGAAAAATTACTGAAAGCAGCAAGGGAAAAATGACAAATAACATACAAGGGAACTCCCATAAGGTTAACAATTGATTTCTCAGCAGAAACTCTACAAGCCAGAATGGAGTGGCAGGATATACTTAAAGTGATGAAAGGGAAGAACCTACAACCAAGATTACTCTACCCGGCAAGGATCTCATTCAGATTCAATGGAGAAATCAAAAGCTTTACAGACGGGGCTTCCCTGGTGGTACGGTGGTTGAGAGTTCATCTGCCGACGCAGGGGACACGGGTTCGTGCCCTGGTCTGGGAAGATTCCCCCATGCCGTGGACCAGCTGGGCCCATGAGCCATGGCTGCTGAGCCTGCACGTCCGGAGCCTGTGCTCCGCTACGGGAGAGGCCACAACAGTGAGACGCCAGTGTACTGCAAAAAAAAAAAAAAAAAAAAAAAAAGCATTACAGACAAGGAAGAGCTCAGAGAATTCAGCACCACCAAACTGGCTGTACAACAAATGCTAAAGGAACTTCTCTAAGTGAGAAACACAAGAAAAGAAAAGGACCTACCAAAACAAACCCAAAACAATTAAGAAAATGGTCGTAGGAACATACATATCGGTAATTACCTTAAACGTGAATGGATTAAATGCTCCAGCCAAAAGACACAGGCTTGCTGAATGGATACAAAAACAAGACCCATATATATGCTGTCTACAAGAGACCCACTTCAGACCTAGGGACACATACAGACTGAAAGTGAGGGGATGGAAAAAGATATTCCATGCAAATGGAAATCAAAAGAAAGCTGGAGTAGCAATACTCATATCAGATAAAATGCACTTTAAGATAAAGAATATTACAAGAGACAAGGAAGGACACTACGTAATGATCAAGGGATCAGTCCAAGAAGAAGGTAAAACAATTATAAATAAATATATATTCACCCAGCATAGGAGGACGTCAATACATAAGGCAACTGCTAACAGCTCTAAAAGAGGAAATCGATAGTAACACAGTAATAGTGGGGGACTTTGAACACCTCACTTATACCAATGGACAGATCATACAAAATGAAAATAAATAAGGAAACAGAAGCTTTAAATGACACAATAGACCAGATAGATTTAATTGATATTTATAGGACATTCCATCCAGAAACAAAAGATTACACTTTCTTTTCAAGTGTGCACAGAACATTCTCCAGGATAGATCACATCTTGGGTCACAAAACAAGCCAAGGTAAATTTAAGAAAATTGAAATCATATCAAGCACCTTTTCTGACCATGACGCTATGAGATTAGAAATGAGTTACAGGGAAAAAACAGTAAGAAACACAAACACATGGAGGCTAAACAATACGTTACTAAATAACCAAGAGATCACTGAAGAAATCAAAGAGAAAATAAAAAATTGCCTAGAGACAAATGACAATGAAAACACGATGATCCAAAACCTATGGGATACAGCAAAAGCAGTTCTAAGAGGGAAGTTTATAGCAATACAAGCCTACCTCAAGAAACAAGAAAAATCTCAATAAACAATCTAAACTTACACCTAAAGGAACTAGAGAAAGAACAAACAAAACCCAAAGTTAGCAGAAGGAAAGAAATCAAAGATCAGAGCAGAAATAAATGAAATAGAAACAACAAAAACAGTAGTAAAGATCAATAAAACTAAAAGGTGGTTCTTTGAGAAGATAAACAAAATTGATAAACCATTAGCCAGACTCATCAAGAAAAAGAGGGAGAGGACTCAAATCAATAAAATTAGAAATGAAAAAGGAGAAGTTACAACAGACACTGCAGAAATACAAAACATCCTAAGAGACTACTACCAGCAACTCTATGCTAATAAAATGGACAACCTGGAAGAAATGGACAAATTCTTAGAAAGGTATAACCTTCCAAGACTGAACCAAGAAGAAATACAAAATATGAATGGACCAGTCACAAGTAATGAAATTGAAACTGTGATTAAAAATCTTCCAACAAACAGAAGTCCAGGACCAGATGGCTTTGCAGGTGAATTCTGTCAGACATTTAGAGAAGAGCTAACACCCATCCTTCTCAAACTCTTCCAAAACATTGTGGAGGAAGGAACACTCCCAAACTCACTCTGTGAAGCCACCATCACACTGATACCAAAACCAGACAAAGATACTACAAAGAAAATTACACACCAATATCATGGATGAACATAGATGCAAAAATCCTTAACAAAATACTAGCAAACACAATCCAACAACACATTAAAAGGATCATACACCATGATCAGGTGGGATTTATCCCAGGGATGCAAGGATTCTTCAATATATGTAAATTAATCAGTGTGATAAACCATATTAACAAATTGAAAAAAATAACCATATGATCATCTCAATAGATGCAGAAAAAGCTTTTGACAAAATTCAACACCGATTTATGATGAAAACTCTCCAGAAAGTGGGCGTAGAGGGAACCTACCTCAACATAATAAAGGCCATATATGACAAACCCATAGTAAACATCATTCTCAATGGTGAAAAACGGAAAGCATTTCCTCTAAGATCAGGAACAAGACAAGGATGTCCACTTTCACCACTATTATTCAACATAGTTTTGGAAGTCCTAGCCACGGCAATCAGAGAAGAAAAAGAAATAAAAGGAATACAAATTGGAAAAATAAGAAGTAAAACTGTCACTGTTTGCAGATGATATGATACTATACATAGAGAATCCTAAAGATGCCACCAGAAAACTACTAGAGTTAATCAATGAATTTGGTAAAGTTGCAGGATACAAAATTAATGCACAGAAATCTCTTGCATTCCTATACACTAATGATGAAAAATCTGAAAGAGAAATTAAAGAAATACTCCCATTTACCATTGCAACAAAAAGAATAAAATACCTAGGAATAAACCTACCTAGGGAGATAAAGACCTGTATGCAGAAAACTGTAAGACACTGATGAAAGAAATTAAAGATGATACCAGCAGATGGAGAGATATACCATGTTCTTGGATTGGAAGAAAATGACTATATTACCCAAAAGCAATCTACAGATTCATTGCGATCCCTATCAAATTACCAGTGGCATTTTTTACAGAACTAGAACAAAAAATCTTAAAATTTGTTTGGAGGCACAAAAGACCCCAAATAGCCAAAGCAGTCTTGAGGGAAAAAAATGGAGCTGGAGGAATCAGACTCCCTGACTTCAGACTATGCTACAAAGCTACAGTAATCAAGACAAGATGGTACTGGCACAAAAACAGAAACGTAGATCAATGGAACAAGATAGAAAGCCCAGAGATAAACCCACCCACCTCTGGTCAACTAATCTATGACAAAGGAGGCAAGGATATGCAGTGGAGAAAAGACAGTCTCTTCAGTAAGTGGTACTGGGAAAACTGGACAGCTACATGTAAAAGAATGAAATTAGAACACTCCATAGGGCTTCCCTGATGGCACAGTGGTTGAGTCTACCTGCCTATGCAGGGGACAAGGGTTCGTGCCCCAGTCCAGGAAGATCCCACACACTGTGGAGCGGCTGGGCCCGTGAGCCATGGCCGCTGAGCCTGCGCATCCAGAGCCTGTGCTCTGCAACGGGAGGGACCACAACTGTGAGAGGCCCGCATACCGCAAAAAAAAAAGAACACTCCCAAACACCATACACAAAAATAAACTCAAAATGGATTAGAGACCTAAATGTAAGACTGGACACTATAAATCTCTTAGAGAAAATCATAGGAAGAACACTCTTTGACATAAATCACAGCAACATATTTTTTGATCCACCTTCTAGAGTAATGGAAATAAAATCAAAAAGAAACAAATGAGACCTAATGAAACTTCAAAGCTTTTGCACAGCAAAGGAAACCATAAACAAGACGAAAAGACAACCCTCAGAATGGGAGAAAATACTTGCAAATGAATCAACCGAGAAATGATTAATCTCCAAAATATATAAACAGCTCATGCAGCTCAATATTAAAAAAAAGAAACAACCCAATCAAAAAATGGGCAGAAGTCCTAAATAGACATTTCTCCAAAGAAGACATACAGATGGCCAAGAAGCACATGAAAAGCTGCTGAACATCACTGATTATTAGAGAAATGCAAATCAAAACTACAATGAGGTATCACCTCACACCAGTTAGAATGGGCATCATCAGAAAATCTACAAACAACAAATGCTGGAGAGGGTGTGGAGAAAAGGGACCCCTCTTGCACTGTTAGTGGGAATGTAAATTGATACAGCCACTATGGAGAATTGTATTGAGGTTCCTTAAAAAACTAAAAATAGAATTACCATATGATCCAGCAATCCCACTACTGGGCATATACCCAGAGAAAACCGTAATTGAAAAAGACACATGCACCCCAATGTTCACTGCAGCACTATTTACAATAGCCGGGTCATGGAAGCAACCTAAATGCCCATTGACAGACGAATGGATAAAGAAATTGTGGTACATATATACAATGGAATATTACTCAGCCATAAAATGGAATGAAATTGGGTCATTTGTAGAGACCTGGGTGGATCTAGAGACTGTCATACAGAGTGAAGTTAAATCAGAAATAGAAAAACAAATATTGTATGTTAGTGCATATATGTGGAACCTAGAAAAATGTTACAGATGAACTAGTTTGCAGGGCAGAAATTCAGACACAGAAATTCAGATACGTTTGTTCAGAGAACAAATGTATGGACACCAAGGGGGGGCAAGCGTGGGGGGTGGGGTGGTGGGATGAATTGGGTGATTGGGATTGACATGTATACACTGATTTGTATAAAATTGATGGCTAATAAGGACCTGCTGTATAAAAAATAAATAAAATTAAATTCAAAAATTAAAAAAAGTCAATCTCAAATATATGTTTTATGATTCCATTTATATATCATTCTTAAAGTCACAAAATTATATTTTCCTAGTTTATTCATTGTCCATAGTTCATTCTATTTACGAATTGAGGTAATATAGGATAAAGACATTAAAAAAATTACTAATAAACTAAATAAGGATTAATAATTATTGCTATAATTTATTGATTGCATATTATAACAATATTACGAAATTGAATCTAATAATGTATAGAAAGAGCTATACACTATGACTGAGTGAGAGTTATCCCATGTGTGCAAGGGTGGTTTAACATTTGAAGTCAGTTAATGTAATCCAGCATATCAAAAGGCTAAAGAAGAAATCACAACATCATATCAATTGACTCTGAAAAAGCATTTGACATAATTCAATACTCATTCATGATAAAAACTCTTAGCAAATTAGGAGTAGAGGAAAACTTCCTCAAGTTGATAAAGAACATTTACAAAACTCCTACAGTGAGAAACTTGAAGTTTTCCTGCTAAGATCATGAACACGGTAAGAATGTCCTCTCATCCTCCTTTTCAACATCCTACTGGAAGTTCTCACTACTGCAGTAAGACAAGAAAAGAGAATAAAAATATGAAAATTGGAAAGGAAGAAAGAAAACTTCGTTTAAGGTGACATGATTGTCTATATAAAGACAGCACAAAAAAATCTCCTGAAACTAATAAACGATTATAGGAAGGCTGCAGGATACATGGTTAATGTATAAAAGCCAATCACTTTCTTATATACCAGCAGTGAATAAGGGTAATTTAAATTAAGAACACAATATGACTTACATCAGCACTTCCAAAAAATGAAATACTTAGATAGAAATCTAACAAAATATGTACAACATTATATGAGGAAAACTATAAAACTAATGAAAAAATTAAAGAAGAACTAAATAAATGGAGAGATATTCCATGTTCATGGATAGGATGCCTCATTATTGTCAAGATGTCAGTTCTTCCCAGCTTGATTTATACTTTTAGTGCAATCCCAGTCAAAATCACAGCAAGTTATTTTGTGGATGTTGAGAAAATGACTGTAAATTTTTTACAGAGGAACAGAAGTCCCAGAAAATCTAACACAATATTGAAGGAAAAGAACAAACTCAGAGAACTAATTCTACCTGAATTCAAGACTTACTATAAAGCTACAGAAATGAAGACAGTGTGGGATTGGTGAAAGAATAGACAGATCAATGGAACAGAATAGAGAGTTCAGAAATAGATCTACATGAATATAGTCTAGTGGTCTTTGATAAAGGAGTAAAGGCAATACCATGGAGAAAAGATAGTTGCTTCAACAACTGATACTGGAACACCATATCCAATGGACATTCATATGAAAAAATGGGACCTAGACCCAGACCTTACATCATTCAAAAAAATTAACTCAAAGTGGATCATAGATGTAAATGAAAACACAAAGTTATAAAACTCCTGGAAGACAACATAGGAGAAAATCTAGATGACCTTGGGCATGGCAGTGACTTTTTAGATATAACCAAAGGCATGTTTCATGAAAGAAATAATTGATAAGCTGGACTTCATTAAAATTAAAAACTTCTGCTCTGTGAAAGACACTGTCAAGATAATGAAGATAAGTTGTAGACTGGGAAAAATATTTGTAAAAGACATATATCATAAGGAATGTTACCCAGAATATACAAAGAGCTCTTAAAACCTAACAATAAGAAAATGCACAACCCAATTACAAAATGGGCCAAAGACCTTAACAGGAACCTCACCAAAGAAGATACACACACAGTATGGCAAATAAGCATATGAGAAGATGCTCCACATCATAGGTCATCAGGGAAGTGCAAACTAAAACAACAATGAGATACCACCACCTATCTATTAGACTGACCAAAATCTGGAGCACTGACAACACCAAATGCTAGCGAGGATGTGGAATAATAGGAACTCTCATTCATTACTGGTTGGGAGTGCAAAATGGTACAGCCACTTTGGAAGACAGTTTGACAGTTTCTTACCAAACTAAACATATTTTTACTGTATAATCCAGAAGTCATGCTCATTAGTTTTTTACCCAAATGAGTTGAAAACTTACATCTACAGAAATATCTACATGTGTATGTTTATAACAGCTTTATTCATCATTTCCAAAACTTGGAAGCAACCAAGATGTCCTTCAGGAGATGAATGGATAAATAAACTGTGGTACATCTAGACAATGGAAACTTATTCAGCACTTAACAGAAATGAGCTATCAAGCCATGAAGACATGGAGGAACCTTAAATGTATATCACTAAGTGAAAGATACCAATCTGAAAAAGGTACATACTGTGTGATTGCAACTGTATGACATTCTGCAAAAGGCAAAAAATTATGGAGAGAGTAAAATGATCAGTGATTGCAAGGAATTAGGAGGAGGGAGGAGGAATGAACAGGCAGAGACAGAATTTTGGGGGGCAGTGAAACTATTTTGCATGATATTATGGTGGATACGTGTTGTACATTTGTCAAAAACCATTGAATGTACAGCACCATGAGTGAGCTCTAATATAAATTGTGGACTTTGGGTGATAATAGTGTGTCAGTGTAGGTTCATCGGTTTCAACAAATGTACCACTGGTGCAAGATGATCATAGTAGAGGAGGCTGTGGATGTTTGGGGGCAGGAGGTATATGGGAACTCTGTACTTTCTGCTTAATTTGGTTGTGAACCAAAAACTGCTTCAAGAAGATAAGGAATAGTAAACAGTAGAGCTAGATTGTGCAGATAACATTAATAACCACAAACTTAATTTAAGGGAATGTAGTTTACCCATAGTTTTTATATAAGGAATCAAAATAGGCTTTGATTATAATTAATAATATAATCTTTAAGGAACCACATCTAGTATACCTGTTTTTTTAAAACAAGGGACAACCACATGTTTGATACACACACACATGAGTTTTAGTTGTGTTTCATAATGTTCAGTGTTTTAATATCTTATTCCATCTCTATTGTTGAAATTCATATCTTAATTATAATTAAGAGTATAAAATGAATTCTATACTTGTAAAACCCTTTATCTGTTATATTAATGTTAATATATTGGACTAATAGAGTATTTTCCAAAGAAGTCAAATTCTTTTTGTATTTAAAGTATGATTGTATAATATATATTTGTATGGTCAGTTTTATAATAGGAGAACCTAAGTAATTTCAAAATAAAGGGACAAGTTTCATTTTACCTCCTAATGGCTTGGGGTATACAATCTCAGGGTTAGAGAGGACTTTAAGGTCATCTGACTCAGTGAATTACAGATCTTGTGGCCCATCTGTAGTGCCCTGTTGAATGGCTGTTCAGCTTCAGGGCCTTTTGTTTATTTATTTATTTATTTATTTTTCAGGGCCTTTTATTTATTAATTTAACAAACATGTTTTGAATGCCACCATGTAGCAGGCACTGTGTTAGGTGCTATATAAGACATGCATGGTTCTTCTCTTTAGTCTAGCAGGAGAGATATAGGTCAGTATGTAAATTCTAAAACAGCATGGAAGGGACTGTAAAGAAGTGTGAATAAAGACAGAGCTACTTAATGTCTCAAAGTCAGTCATTCCATTTTACACAATTGAAACTCTTAAAAAAAGTCCTTTTTTCTCTTGAGCCAAATACTGCCTCTTTAGTCCTTAGTACTGCCCTTCTCCAATAACCAGTTTTTAGTTATTTCAACACGGTGTGTTGTCTTTCCAATTGGTAGTGTTTTATGTTTGTTTCTTCTAGTTTTATTTTGCTTAAATTTGGCCTAAATTTCAATCTGTTGAAATTTCTTTGGACTTTCCATGTGCAAATTTTTGGTTTTTTCTTAGAGTTAATAAATTGCCTGGTTTTCCCCCATTTGCTTATTTTTTTCTCTGTCCCTATCATTATTTATTACTAAACTCTCTGATAAAACTTTAAAACGTCTCAATGCAGTCAGACACCTCAGATAGTACATTAGATCAGTGGTTTTCTGAGTCTTTTCTCTTGGATTCCTTCCTTGTTCTGCTTACGTATGGATTGGTTTGTTCTCTTGGACTTCTGCATAGCTTTCCTCATCACACTTCCACTTCTTGTTACTGTGAGAATTCTCTTCATCAGTCTTCTGTTGGGTTGGCCAAAAAGTTCGTTTGGGTTTTTCCATTAAAAACCGAACAAACTTTTTGGCCAACCCAATATATTGCATTCCAATTCCCGACCCATTTTTTTTCTTCCTCCCTTTCTCTCGCTGGAGGCCTATAGGCTCTTCTCACTGTCCCTACTGTTCTAAAATTTCACAATGATTTGTTTGGTGGGATTTTTTTTTTTCATTTGTTGAACTGGGCATTTGGTGACTTTCAATTTGTGTAATAATCCAGATGTTTTATTAGGAGACCTAATAATGTCAGTATCTATATGCCTTATCTTTTAGGCTATTTGGTTTTCTTAGAAAAGAACCTTTAAATCTCTTACCAAGGGATCTAGTATTAGACCAACCAGCATTCTGGGAGCCCAGTGGTTGAAGGAGGACTGATGTCCTCATCAATTTGGCATTTAGGTTTTCGTATACTGCCCCTGTTTTCAGTAGCACTCTTCAGTCCCTCCTTTAGCTGTCTGTAGTATCTGTCTGATTCATTCTGTTTTCTGTCTTCTGAAACTTTTCTATCTTTTCTCATCTCCTCTCTTGTTTTCTTTGTAGTCATTATTGTATAACTTTAAACATTTCTTTACTGTTATTTAATGCAGTTTCTCTAGGGGATATTGATCTGTATTTCAGAGAATGTTAAATTTAACACATTGTGTAGTCCTCTCAGCTTCATGGCATCCATAATTTTGATCAACATGTCTTTGTTGACCTTTTTCAAGTTGTTAACAAATTTTTTTCAACAAAATAGGACAAAGAATCTTGCAGATGACATATAGCTACAATAATTATTTCAGGTTGACCCAATACCTTCTGGGTACTGCTAGTTACAACTAAGCCATCTTTCCTTCAACTGTTTCAAATCAAAATTTAGGCATCCAAAGTTATTTGTAAGTTTAAAGATATACACTGTTCTCTTTATCCCCCTTTTAAGACATACTGTTATTTGCCTCTAGTCTCATTTTCCTCTGGTTCATTATCAACACTGTTGCCAGAATAATTCATAAAACTGATACTTTAGGAAAGTAATTTTTCTAAAACAAATAACTCTCTTGCTTAAAAGTCTTTAATACCTTCACATAGAATTTTAGGATAATGTTCAAACTTCTTAGCTAAGCCTACAAAGACCTTTCCCAGACCACCTCAACATGCTGTCTTGGTTACAACCCTGTGGAACTGTAAGATACACAAGGTGTCATGTTTTACACATGATATACCCCTCCACCTGGAGTGACTTTACCTTTCCTTCCTCACTTAATTTGTCTCATTCTTAATTATTCTCTTCTTTTGGAGGGCTCCCTTGCTTACTTACCTCTACGGTCTAATGTAAATATCTTTTGCTGTGTCCTTTTAATGCCTTGAACCTATCTGTCACAGCATTCATCTATACTGTATGGTAGTTTTTGATATTATTTCTATGCCTCCTCCAACAAGCCTTCATATGCCTCAAATACTAAGTATTTTCCTCCTTCTTTCCTAAAAATTAACATTTTAATATATTTTGGTACAGTATTCACAGACATCTATTAGATAGAAAAGATAGTCTAAATCCTGTGCAGAAGATATGTGTCTTTGGAGAATAAGCCTCTATAACATGTCACCAGCTTCGTGACTATATCTTATTTAATTTTGTATTTTTAACATTTAGCATAGTGACTTAAAAACAGCAGATACTCAATATATATGTATTGAAAAAAGTGAATGAATGAATGAATGATACCTCTCTACTCACATTATCTTAAAAAAGGTAGGGACCATTTATTCTAATTGGCCTGACTCCTCACCATTTCTCTCCAGGTCTTTTCCATTTCTGTTTTCTCATTTATTCATTCGTTCATTCAGCAAATGTTTGTTGAGCTCCTGCTATATGTCAAGTGTGATAATAGCCACTGGAGATACAATGGTGAATAAAACACCTAATCTCTACCCTCTCAGAGTTTATAATTCAGTGGGAAATAGCAGTTACAATACAGTGTGAAACTGCTTTGGGTGAAGGAAGTACACTAGGGTATTGTGAGAACATGTAGGAGGGGTGCCTAGCTTGGGGCTCTCCAGAGGCTTCTTAGATGCAAAGCAAAGACATGAGGAATGAGTACGGTTTAGCTCCTAGAATAGTGTTTCAGGCTAAAGGAATTGTGGGAGACTCAGAGCATGCTTTCTTTCTAGCTTCTTTAACTCTTTGAATTCTTCCTTTTTTCCTTCCTGCCCACCTATGTTTAGTCCATTCTTCAAGACTTAGCTGAAAGCTTATCTCTGCCTTAACTGTAATACTCGTCTTTCCTTTCTTTGAATTAACACAACTTAGCATTCAGTTGTGTATTATTTTAGCTTGTATGCCTTTAGTTGCCTTAAATATCTTGTTAATGTGTCCTAGAGGGCAGAAACTATAACTTATCCTTTTTTATTTTCTCTGATAATGCCTAACTAAACATAGTGCTGTCCATGCAGTAAGGATTTAACAAATGCTTGCTGAATAGTTATAAAGAGGACAAAAAGAGATAATACATGTGTTTTAAGATTTCAAATACTCTGTGAGTCTGTACCTCAAAATATACTACAAGTTCAGGATCAGAGCAAGAAGAGTAGTTTTGAAAACTGTCAAAACATTCATCCTCCTCCCTTTTTCACCCCCTCTCACAGAATACACCTGTAGATTGTTGGCAGGGAAATTGTTGCAGTTGATGAAATTGTCAATATGAGAATGAGTGTTATGTCTTTGTGTTTCCTATATGCTTTAAAATATTTTGGAATTTTTTAGAACATCAACACATTGTATTCTTCTACTAAATAAAATTTCTAGTCATATTAAAACATTGTTAAATTTTGACCAGTACCAGAATTTCAACTCCATCTGCTCCAAAAGTGCAAAACTCATTTAAAACACTTAAAAATAATAACATTTAAAGCTTTCTTGCCCTTGAAGCATTTTCTTCAGAATTGGAATCAGGCTATCTCTGACATTGGCAACTTAGTTGGATATGTATTGATTGACTTGAAGATGTAGCCTCTGTGTCCATCTGTTATCCTTATAAGATAGCATTTACTGAGTACACACAGCACCAATTTTGAACACGATATAAAAACTATTTGGACATATTTGCTGCTCTTTAGGGACTTATTTCAGTTTCCAGGGCCTATAAATTTATTTGAGCATATTTATGGAACACACTTAGCAGCAGAATGAAAATATTAAACCAGAGTATGAATGGACATAGTTTATATCAGCACCAGAGTATTAGGTGTTGCTAGCAAATGCAAATAAGAAGGATCTAAAGCTAAATACAGCAGACTATACTTATAATTGAATTAATTTTCATCTAAATTTAACAGTGTCAAGTCATTATCCCAAGTGAACTTCAGAATTCAAACCAAAGGAACAGAACAAATGGTTTCATTATGGTATTGAATGACATAAGCTGAACTTGGGCCTGTAAACCCAGAACTTCAGAGTTTTTACCTCTCTTTAACATAATCTCTTTGTGGCCTTGGGCAAGTTGCTTTGCAAAAACAGAAAACAGACAATCAAAATGAGGATGACAAAGGTGTAGAGATCTAGCTTTTAAAGCATTTGGATCTGAGAAGAGCCTCCTAAGTGGATGTTTTTCCTAGCTCTTCAGCATTTCTGTTTTAAACTCGATTTCTCTGTTTTTTATATTCTGCCTTCTGCTATATTTATATCCTGTTTTCTTACAAAGACACACCATGTCCTTTGGAAGCATGTTTTATGAAGTAATAGATGTATAGGCCTAGGACTTGAAAAATTATACAAAGTAACTCTTTTTTCATCTATATAAAAAAGACATTTCTGTGATAGCTTTATTGTTCACTAAATCATTAACCTCACATCCTAGTAAGAGACATCATTGAGGAGTGGCTCACATTCATTGACATTTGGCTAACAGAATATGAGATTTAAAATTCATATTTGTGGTTGAAATAATTACTCCCTGGATTATTTTCTGGAGAAGCACATGTATTTTACATTGCCCTAGGGCAGGACTAGATTTAGCTATTCGCCTAAGGATAAATAATCCAGGTGTTGGCCAAGTGACTTTTAGAGAAACATTTTTTTTTTAAGTTGTTTTTTTTTTTTTTTATGTGGACCATTTTTAAAGTCTTTATTGAATTTGTTACAATATTGCTTCTGTTTTTATGTTTTGGTTATTTGGCCACAAGGCATGTGGGAACTCAGCTCCCCAACCAGGGATCGAACCCGCACCCCCTGCACTGGAAGGCGAAGTCTTAGCCACTGGACCGCCAGGGAAGTCCCGAGGAACCCCTTTAAAATCCTTTTTATCTTTTCTGATCCTGATAAAACAATCTTTGCCAACCATATTTCAGTGCCCCTTGGAGGAATGAAACAATGTGGGAATGACTGGCCTTTTAATTTTGAGTAAATTACTTGTGTTTGCAAATCTCTTTTAGCACCGCCAAAATATGCTTATTTTCTTTTTTTAATGTTATGATTCATAATATATTCATAACATCTTGGAAAATAAAGTTACTTTGGTAACATTTACTCTATTTTTAGCTATCACAATGACAAACGAATCTTTTAAAAATCATCGTGATTATTATTGAAGTTACTGAGTATACAGAGGCATGAATTGTGTTCCCGTGGAGCATACACACACAACAGTATTGTATTTGATTATAGAAACTGTCGATAGTTGTGCTCAACAGGTTGTGTTCAATTTCAATAGAGGTCAGGACAAATGGGCTTTGTTATGACAGTTCTTAGGGTACATGAATGTTTAATAATGCCCTAGTTTTAAATTAATTTATAACTATGCTGTAGAAGCTTGGAAGAATTTTTAAAAATCAGGATTAAGATTAGAATGCATGCAAACTAAATGTATCTGCTGCCATTTTATTTTATTTTTTATTTATTTATTTTTTGTGTGTGATACACGGGCCTCTCACTGTTGTGGCCTCTCCCATTGCGGAGCACAGGCTCCGGACGCGCAGGCTCAGCGGCCATGGCTCACGGGCCCAGCCGCTCCGCGGCACGTGGGATCCTCCCGGACCGGGGCACGAACCCGTGTCCCCTGCATCGGCAGGCGGACTCTCAACCACTGCGCCACCAGGGAAGCCCGTCTGCTGCCATTTTAAAATCAAGAATTAAAAGATGCTTTATATAGTCTAAAAAATACTTTCTATATTGCTTTTCTTCTTACTACATTAAAGATACCAAAAAAACCAACCCAGGAATCAAAGTTGATGTATAAGAAAATTTCATATAAGTGCATTTCTTTTAAGATGAATATATAGCCAGGTTCTTGAGATTCTCTGTTTGTAATAATTCAAAAGACACCTCAGTATTTTGTTTCTACATGAGGTATTGTGATGATAATCATCACCTTAAATAAATGACATTTTGGAGTAGCCAGAAATCAGGATTTTATATTGCTATTTTGTGGATTTTGTAAAACCTCATCTCAAAGTGCATTTACCTTGGGTAACATTTGGATTGTGGATATGATGGTACACAGAAAACAAACCTTTCAAAGCAAAGTACCTTATTTTATGACTACCTAAAAATATATATATATACCTTTATTATTATTTCATAGACTGAACATACCTTCAGTTTATATTTCACTTTATATATTGTATGCTTGCTTTGTATAAAATTACAGGGGATTTAAAAAAACTAGCCAGCTCTCCCCTTTTTTTAAAGGAAAAAAATCATCACATTTACTTAAGTAAATTCCATTAGAGGTAGTATTTCTCTTGTCTTTTTGTTCAGCCACTAGAGTCCCTTGTGACCTTGGGTATGTATTCTAAGAGGTGACTGATGGTTCGTGATGTTCTGAATTTTCTGGTAGCTTGCCTGTTGCCTGCCTCTAGGTTTGTCATCACCCTTATGCTGACTTACGCAGTATTCCTTCAGTCTCTTATCTCCAGGCTTTGAAGCATTTGTTCTGAAGGTGGCCACAGTGACTTTGGGTAGCAGCAGATGGTGAACCTTCAGGCTGCCACCGGCTATACTGGTGTTAAGTTGGATAGTTAACGTTTGATGAAGAATCAGTAGTGCATATGAAAGAGCTTTTGCTGCTGAAATATCTTTTAATTAAAAAATTAGCATACTCAAACCTTTGTAAATGTCTGGGCATTTAAAGAAATCTAAAATTAGTTGTTTTCTTATACAAGAATTCGTTATTTACCAGCTTAGATTTGTGTTGCTTGCTAGTCCTACTGTGGTTCTTTTTCCCTGCTCCAATATGCTTGTAGTTAAGGCAGATAAAAGAATTAGGTAAACTGGGATGTTTTGGGGAGTTAAATGTGTTTGGATAAACATTAAAAAAAAAATATATATATATAATTTTACATTTCCTTATTTTATTATTATTTTTAACATCTATTGGAGTATGATTGCTTTACAATGGTGTGTAAAGTATATTTTGATTTATGGTAATTTGGAATTTAATAATTGGAAAGAAATGTGGATCTTACGTACTACTTCTTACGTACTACGTACTAGAATCCTAGTAGATTAGTTCTGTTGTTCCTACGTTTGAAGATATTTCTCGGTTGTATAGAAGCCTGAAGAGCTTAACCTGCTTCATAGATATTTCTCCTTGCTCTAAGTTGGTTGGTGATGTTTTGGCTTTGCTATCAGTCCACAAAGCAGTACCCTTTTTGATTGTTCACTTAGTTCATGATATTGTGCTGTGTTGGAAGTTCTAGCACAAATAAAGCACTGGTAAGACTCCACATAATCTTTTTCTGTTCCCTTTACATCACAGGGGTACCTTTTATGCTTTGCTGAAAATAGATTCTTGAGAGTAGGAAATGAAAATGCCCTTTAGGATAGAGTTGTAAGTATCCGTGTCAAATTTTACTTTTCATACTTCAGTTCTTATCAGTGAAACAACTTTTGTGAGCGCATGACCATTAAGAACAGATGGATTCCGTGGCATAACAGGTGAGAAGTTCCTCTACACAGTCTGTTCATGCTGATGCTCCTGATGCTGCACCTTCTCATGCACGGAAGTGGTAGGCTGAGTATCTTTTGCTTTTGGACTTGCTGGACAATGGTACAGGGAGCATTGCTAGCCTTCTGATGTCAAAGAAAGAGTTAGACCCCAGTGGGGAGAATTGTTGGTATTAAAGGTCACCCCCAGTACTCTTTGTTTTCTGGTAGTTAAATTTTTTATAAGATTATCTCATGAGCATAAGGTATGGATTAACAATCAACAGTAGAAATACATTTTGAATATTCTAAGCATATAACATGAGATGGGTTTTAGCAATAAATATAAATGACATTCGATTATCATCATGTGGTATTGACAGGGAGAGCAAAGGTTTAGTGCTTTAGGTTTGTTGTTCAAAACCATTTCTACAGAAGAATAACATTACTAGCTCCTATAAAGCTGCCAAGATGACTTTAGTTAATAACTCATCTAATAATGGTCAAGTTAAGTGTGGACTTTTTTAAAAAAGAGAGTACAGTAAGTATAATCTTATTTATCTGGAACTATGTGAAAAAGACCCTCTAACTTGTGGAATTGGGCTTCTCTGTTTTCTCTCGCTTCTTTATTATGTTGATCCCATTCTTTTCTGGTATGTTTGTTTATGGGTGAATTCCCAGCAGTATAACTTGCACAATTGAAGTCCATTTAGATGACATCCCATCCACACGAATGGTACTGTGACACCAGTAAGGGAAACGCTGTTTGTCTGGTATGGCTATCTCTGTAAGCTTTTCTTAAACATTAAAAAAAAAAAAACACTTTTATTAATTGTTCTGGAGTCCTGTGAAGTAACTGGCACCAAAGTAGAGATAGATATTCCCTTAGATAACCCAGGTAGTCTTTCTTTTTAAAGGAATTGGAGTTGAATTTACTTTTAGAGACTTCCAGACTTTGAATGTCAACCTTTAAATTAAGTATCTAAAAAAATTAAAAAATAGGTGGCACATAATCTTCACTGAAGGGAACGATCCATATTTCCTCACCACAATCATAGTGTCTTTATTGCTATTTGTCTCTTTTCTTTTCTCCAAATTTATTTTTCATATGCTTAAAAAAACCTCATCATTTGATACTTTTGATATATTCCCCAACCTCTCCTATCTTTCCAGAGGTGGTACCTAGTTAAATATTGGGCCTTCCCCATTCTAGTTAACAAAATTGACTTATAATCAATTGGAGCTTTTCCTGCTACTGTTGTGAAAGAAGAGTAGGCAAGTCTCATTGTGCTGGTGGAATTGAGGAGCAGATGAGGCTCATCCTAAAGGGATAAGTTGTCTGTTTGGGGGTTTTTTTTCCCAGTTAGGAGCAGTGATTCTGTATATTACCACGGGCAAACATGAAGTAATCTCTCCTGTTAGACCATATGCTAAAATAGTGCTGATAGGTAAGTGTGAAAAATGAAAGGGAAAAATACAATAATTGTATTCTTTCAATAAGGTATGCTATCCAAGATAATTATTTCATGACAGGGTTAGTTATAGTACTTGTTTTATCATGAAATAAAAGATGGTTTTAGGAGTCTTTTATCGGGAAGACAATTGTATCAAATTAATACTAAATTAGATTTTTGTCTTTATAAAGGTGAGCAAACCCATGTCCACAAATGAACGAATTCTGTTTGAGGGTTAAAGAAGCTATTATTTTGTCCTTATATGCTGACAGCTTCATTACAGATTGGCCTACTGTTGGCATTAAAAAAATGTTTGCCTCCTTATGATCTTTGTGCGTGCAACTATAATATTAATGCAGCGCCATAGCACTGTTCATTAAGAAATGACTCTAAATGAGGTTGAAGCAAGTAAATTTGGAAAGATACAGATGTTAAATGCAGTCGTTTCTCTTTGTATACAGCTGTATGGCTAATAATTTCCAAGTGGCTAAAGCTCTTGTTAGCAGGAGTGCTGGTGTGTTAAGAATGGCTCTATAAATAACTTTAAGAACTGAAGTTGAAGGTGCTTCTTTTAAAGACTACTGTTAACTAAACATTATTGCCAAACAGATGGAAAGCATTCACCAGCCTGATGTTTTTAGGTCTAATTATATTATCACCAGCCCTGTACGGCTCAGTTGAAGAGGTGTATCCAGAGGCCAATTTATAATCATTTAGCCAACACCTGTTTGGGAGAAATTGACAGTCAAAGGGCACATTTAAAAAAAATCACATATGTTCTTGTGTTTATTGCCTCAATGTGAACATTGTCTAGTTGCAGACAAACTTGGAGAAGAAAGTAAATGTAAACAAAGCAGCCCTTCTCAGCCATGTTTATCGATCTTAATTTGGCCTTTTTATCTGATCCACTTCATGCTTCATGGCTAAGTGAGACCAGCAAAGAGATATCGCTCCTGATTTATGCAGGTACATTCTGTTCAGTCGATTAAGAAGTTTCCGGTAGAAAGAAGTTCTTTGCTTTGTACAGCTTCCTAACCTTTTACCTAGTGAAACGTTTTCTATTTCACATAGAAGTATGTTATTTAAATTAGGATTGGAATCTGATGAGTAGCTTAAAAGAGTCCCAACTTGATGTGAAAACAGATGAGATTTAGGGAATACTGAATGTCTTCACAGACTCAGTAGATGTTTATTGAGCCCTCCTTTACAGAGGTGTGCCCCCTTTTGCACTCATGATATGTTAATTTAACTGTCAAGGTTCAAGTTCTTTGAATGTGCTTCCATGCCTAGGAGGTTCATGATTGGTGGTGAATATAGCTCCGAGGGAAATTATGGGCAAATAGGTCTACCCTCTCTGAAAATAGTTCACACCTGATGATCCTACTAACTCTTTCGTTTTAGTGTTTTTCCTTCTTCTGACATACTTCTCTTTGGAAAGACATGTATAAGTTGCCTTCATTTTCATATCACCCGTTACTAACTCTGAGTAGTTGGCTTCTGTCCCTGTCAGTTGACTGCATAATGTAGTAATGAAAGCTATCAGTGACTTCCTGACTCCCTTAGGCAGTAGTCCCTTCTTAGTTCTCATTCTTCATGGCTTCTCTTTGTTGTTTGGCACAGGTGATCACTCTCATTTTAAGCATTCTCTTTTCCTGATGTCTGAACCACTATATTTTCTGGGGTTTTTGGTGTATTTCTCACTGTACTTTTGGTTGTTATTGTGTTATATACCTTCACTATTCCAGCTATGTATACACAGACATAAATAGTGTAGTTTAGCAGTTAAAGAGGAAGAGCCTTGGAGCCAGATTGCTGGGTTTAAATTTCACCTCTAGCACGTCTTGGCTTTGTGAGCATGGGCAGGTTAACAGTTTTATGTTTGTTTCCTCCTCTGTAATTTGGTTAATAAAAGTATACCTACCTTGGAACATCCCTGGCTGTTCAGTGGTTAAGACTGCGCTTCCACTGCAAGGGGCATGGTTTCGATTCCTGGTTGGGCAACTAAGGTCCCACATGCCGTGTGGTGTGGCCAAAAAGCAAGAAAAAACAGTATACCTACCTCATTGGATTGTTGAATGAATTATGTGATTTAATTCCTTAAACCCCATCACAGTGCCTGCTATAAAGTGAGCATTCCATTGGGGTACTTCCTCATGTCTTTAGCTGTTATTTTTACGGAGCTTGCTCAGTTACTGTACATCTTTAGTCCTGACTTATTTTCTAAGCTCTATTCCCCAAATGCTGTCTACCTTCCAAACTTTTACACCTAAATTCATTCACATATGTTTATTGAACAATTACTGTGGGAGACGGATAGGTTATATGTTGGAGGAAATACAATTTCTGCCCTGTATTAGCTTTCTATCGCTGCATTACAAATTACCAGAAACTTCGCAGCTCAAAACAACTAAATTTATTATGTCAAAGTTCTTTGGATCAGAGGTCTGACATGGGTTGCATTGGGCTAAAATCAAGGTGCTGGCAGGGCTGCATTCCTTACTGGAGACTCTGGGAGAAAATCCACTTTCAAGCTCATTCATGTTGTTGGATGAATTCTTTTCTTTGTGGTTGTAGGACTGTGGTTGCTGGCTCTCAGCCAAGGGTTGGTCTTTGTTCCTAGAAGCTGCCTGCTCCTTCTCATGCTTACTGTGAGCTCCTAGAGGGCTCTTTCCAGTGCTTACATGTGGACCTCTGTATCCAGCAACAACATGTCCCTCTCATACTTCGAATCCCTCTGATTTCCCCTTCAGCCATATCATTTTTGTGCTGTCCAGTTCTGGACAGAGACAGTTCTCTAAGGGGTCATGTGATTTGATTAAGCCCAGTCAGATAATCCAGGGTAATCTGTTTTAAGGTCTGTACCCTAATTACATCTGCAGAGTCCTTTTTGCCAATAACATAACATATTCACAAGTTATGGAGATTAAGATATGAGTGTCTTTGGCGACTGTTATTCTGCTTACAACATGCTGATAAAAAGCTTGAAATCTGGTTGAGATATAGACAAGTGACCAAATAAAACCAAGTTGAAGAGGCTGGTACCATATACAGTGGGAGAACAAAGGAAGAAAAGTGTCAGTGACATTTGAGCTGAATATGGAAAGATAAGTGCTTGTTTGATAAGGGGCTGGGTGAACATTTCAGGGAGAAGAAGCAATAATAGTGATAGCAATAATAGTAATAACTGTACCAAGCAATTGTAAAGATTATCTCACTGAAATTCTCACAAATGGTAGATACTATTATTATCTACTGCTATAGCTTCTAGAGATGAAGCTATAGTATCTTCACATGTGGAGTAGAAATGGTAAAACTATCTTATTGGGTAATTGAAAGAATTAACAGTGATTACACATGACTAAAGCATAGCACATATTAAACACTTAAAACACGGTAGGCGAAAGAGAGTAGAAGGTGGAGGAGAGAAATACTTAGGAGGTAGAATTGACTGGACTTGGTTACTGGTTATGAAGGTGGGGGGCAGGGGAGAATTCACAGTGACTTAGGGAGCTTTTTGATTTGAGGGGGGGGTTCCATGGGTGGTGGTGTTATTCAATATGGTAAGAGGTGAAGTGGGGTTTTGTTTTAGTTTTAGTGGGGACAGGGCTTTGGGAAGAGGAAGAGATGAGTTTAGGAGGTATCTGTGGGAATATTCAATTGAAATTAAATGGAGTTAAATAGTATAGGTCAATCACTCAGAAGAGGGGTCAAAGATGAAGTTGTCACTATTACTTCAAATTCATCAGGTCTTAAACGGGTTCCTCTTTGTAACTCCTGTTTCTTCTCACCATTCTTTTATTTATTTATTTATTTAACATCATTATTGAGGTATAATTGCTTTACATTGTTGTGTTAGTTGCTGCTGTATAACACAGTGAATCAGCTATACACCTACATATATCCCCATATCTCCTCCCTCTTGCGTCTCCCTCCCACCCTCCCTATCCCACCCCTCTTGGTGGTCGCAAAGCACCGAGCTGATCTCCCTGTGCTATGTGGCTGCTTCCTACTAGCTCTCTATTTTACATTTGGTAGTGTGTATATGTCCCTGCCACTCTCTCACTTTGTCTCAACTTCCCTTTCCCCCTCCCCATGTCCTCAAGTCCATTCTCTACATCTGCGTCTTTATTCCTGTCCTGACCCTAGGTTCTTCAGAACACTTTTTTTTTTAGATTCTATATATATGTGTTAGCATATGGTATTTGTTTTTCTCTTTCTGACCATTCTTTTATTTTTCTAAGTGTAATATCTTCTTTTACCCTTGACTCTTAACTCTCTGGAGGGGGTGGGGAAAAAAAGCCCTGTTTACAGTGTTTGCAGATTTCTGTGGTGTAAATTCCCCCGAGATGGCCCATTTCAGACTCTGGCTGCTTTTGTGCTACAACAGCAGGGTTGAATAGCTGCAACAGAGACCTTTTGGGCCTGCAAAGCCTTAAATATTTACTACCTGCATCTTTACAGGAAAAGTTTGCCAACCTCTGCTATAGTGTTTCTCCAAAATGATAAGATTAACATAATATAAAATATATAATATAAATATTAAAATGTTTATAAAATATAAACTATAAATATAAATATTAATATGGTAGCATAATTCCCTATCTCTATTCACTCTTTTTTTTACCAGGATGGGTGCAGGGGGAGTGGATAGTTTGAGGGGGCATTGTGTGAGATTATGAGGGGTCTTGAGGTCATTGTTTTGAATGTGTGCTTTTTCTCTGAATGAGAAGTGACATGATATAACTTATGTTTTTAAAAGCAAACCCTGCCTGCTATTTTGAGAATAGACCATAGGGCAGCAAAGATGGAAGCAGAGAAATCTGTTGGGACACCATTGTTATAATCCAGGTAAATCTTTGTTTCATTCAGGGTAATAGCTGTGGAAGTGGTGAGGTGAGTTCAGATTCTGGATACAATTTGAAGATAGAGCTGGCAGGATTTGCTGATGGGAAAGGAGGAGTTAAGGATGAGTCCAGGATGGAGAAGTAGCACCAGAAGGGTGCCTTGGGTTAGAGCCTGGGTTATTGAGATCACATTGTAGCAAGTTGCTACATTAGAGGCTTTAGGAAGAAAACTGAGACTTCAATTTCTGTAAAAAAAAATTTTTTTAACTTTTTTAAAACCATATATGTTTCATGAAGAAAAACTCTTTTTCTAAAATAATTTTTCCTTTTAAGAAATATATTTTAAAATAAATCTAGGAAAATGTAGTAGTGTTTCTAAAATATGGCATTTTTAGAAAGGAAACACACTTTTAGATAAGACTGTTTTAATCCTGTGATTTAGCGACTTAAAAAAAATCAATTCAGAAATTAACAATTTTGGCAGAGTCAATTTCAACACTTCTCCCAAACCTTTAAAGTATAGTCTCAAAAAGTTATGAGTTCATGTTTCATTGTATTGTAAATAGGTTATTACTCATGTCTTTTATGTAGGTTTTACTTGTAATGGACACAAGGACAGAACAGACATTCATTCTAAAAGTAAGTAGAATTTTTCTGTTTAATGAATTTAGAAATTTATTTTAAAATTATGCTTCTGAAAGAAAATATTTAATTTTTTTCTGGCTGTTTGAATGTTCTTTTATGTTTGCAGTGATCTGTATTTATTTTACTTTGTGTCCTTCCATCACAGTGGATAAATACTCTATAGCATACATTTAAAAAGAGGCTTAGGTTATAGAGTATGGAGGAAATAATTTGTATAAGTTGAACACTCATTTTATGCTGATTAAATGTATAGTGTATAATTTAAATACATCTCTAGTACATTTTGCATAATATGTGAAGACCGCATGCAATCATACCTTTGCTTATAATTATAGTTTTTAAGAGCTGAAATTTTGCCTTAAAGTCTTTGCTACAGGTATTTGGGAGAGTGTTATCTACATCCCTTGCCCTGTCTTTTTTCTAAATTCAATTTTGATTCTCTGTATTACTCAATTTGTAATTAAATGAATAAAGGAAGAAAACCCCCTCAATTTTGTAATTTCAAAATAATATTTGAAGTGGATTGTGATAGTACATATTCTAAAAATGTCCTCATTTAAGCATTTCCACAGCATCCAGAATTAGTGAATTTCAGATTAGTTTTATATTTTTCTGATATTTTTTCTTTTACTTATCAGCATGGCAGTTGGTCATATTGACATATACTGAAATAAATTTCTTTTTATGAGTATACTTCATCACTGGCATTTTCTCAGATTTTTAAACCAGGATATGACAGCAGAAACTACACATACCTTGTTCCTTTGGAGAAAACTTAAAATGATCTTTGTACTTTTTTGGAATAGAATTTTAAAACTGCCCGTTTAACCTAGGAATGCCTTTTGTGTCTCAGGAATCTGAATTGATCTCACGAGGTCTACTGCTTTAAAGATATACATAAGTAAAATAAAACTCAAGAAAAGGTCATAGAGAAATAACTGTGTGTCGTCCTGATGACTTAGTTCGAGAGCATCTCTAATAAAAACACTGACCCACGTAATTGATTTTAATGGCAGCTTTGTGGCATCTTCCGTTCTCTGGATTCACGCCAGATGCCATCAGCAGAGCCTCCAGGGACTGAGGGGCATAGAGCAGCAGATGAGTGGTTTCTCTGAAGCCCAGGGTAACTCGGATAGATTAGTTTGGTTGATAAACACAGAGAACAGCAGGCTCCAAAGGCAACTGAGGGTACAACTGACCTTTTTGTTCTCTGTCAGGGTCTAAGGAAAAGCAGTGAAAACAGCAGGAACAGAAAGACCATCATCCCCCGCTGCGTGCCCAACATGGTGTGTCTGCACAAGTACATCATTTCTGAGGAGTCGGTATTTCTTGTGCTGCAGCACGCGGAAGGTTGGTTTGTAGTTTAAATTGTTTGTGGAGTGACGCATGTCACCTGCTTAGCTCTTTAGTTTCTAGAATGTCCTTCTTACTTCTGTCATTACTTGAGCGGATAAAAACATAGGAAACACGCGTGAGAGATTGTTTCCTTATTCCTCTGCTCTCCCGCCCCTAGTTTGAGTTGTGAGGGAGGATGAAAGCCCAGGCGAGAGGCACATTTCATTTGAACTGCAGTAACATTCTTAGATATACTTAACTACTTACTCACTCCTAGGATCAGTCCAATATGAGAACTTCAATGCGAATGTGTGCTAAGAGAACTAAGTTTTATTTTAGGGATTTCTCTTGTTTTCTGAGAATGTTAGATGACAAAATGAAGAGCATCCCCTGAAGAATTAATTAATTACCTCCTTTTTTAGAAGGCGTAGGTATTTGCTTAACAGTTGACATTACCTAGTTATTCTGATCTGGGTTTTTACAGCTACAGCCACTGGCATCACACATGGGTACAAAGCAAAGGCACAATGCTCTGCCTTCAAATTATGAAATTTCAGCTCTTAGTAAAGGGAACAGGTGGCAAAAAAATACTATATTTTGGTTTGTTTTTGCCCTTTAACACCTAAATTTAAATAAATAGTCTTTTATGTAGAATGAACACAGCATATAAATATTAATCCACAAAATAAATATTGCCTTTTGGCTTTTGAGAGGTGTTCTTAAAATAATAAAGACAATTAAAATTATTTTCCGTATTTCATGAAGGTGTTGTTCTTATTTTAACATTACCGAGAATAAAGAACTACTGTGCTTTAGTAATAGGCGTAACATTTGAATTGAATGCATTTTCCCAGGAAAATCAGTCATTGCTTTGTGGAATGAGGTCTCGCCTGATAACTAATGTAAGATCTTTGGCAGGGGCAATGAACTATTAATATTGTTTATTATGAAGTACAGCACAAGATAGCTACAGATGGAGGGAAGACCTCCACATGTAGTATTTGATAGGAAATTCAGAAGGGGCTCCATGGTCTCTCAGGTATTAAGAGAGTTAATTGCGTGTGTGAATTGGATAACGAATTCACCTTTGTTCAGATATTCTAGACAGCTTTTATCCGAGGATACCAGTGCATTACAGGCATTATTGAATTAAAGGTCATGTCATCTGATAGCGAAATACAGCCACCTCTGGTGTGGAACAAAATAACTTGCGTAGTAATAATCCATAATAATTTAGAACAAGGTCAGTAGGATGAATGTAATTATAGTCAATATTCTATTACCCAGTGTGGATTACTCATGTTGGAGATTATCTGTGGCAAATTTTTCAATCCTAGTGTACCTCTGCTATTTGCAGCTTCCTCTTCCTGTTTTTCCTTTTCCTTCTCCAAATACAATACTTCATTTTTTCTTGTACCATCTTTTTACCTTCTTTTATACTTCCCAAAGCTGATATTTCAACTGATTTTACTTTGTTACTATAGAAAATGTTTATAATATGCTTTAAAGCCATAGACATGTGGCTTTCAAATTTTCCACTGTTTTAGATTATCTTTACCGAGTCTCTTTCCTTTATTGTTGACCATGCCTGACTTTGAAAGGTTACGTGACCATAGAATTTGTCCTGGATTATTTAAACTTGGGGGGGTGGGCAGGAATCTCTTTTGACTACTCATTTCAGGTGTTTATTGTTTAATTTTAAGAAGATTTTATAATACAAATATATTGGATTATGGTGTAAATAGGGACTCGGGATTCATTTAATATTCAGCAAATTTATTGAGCATATACTATCTATTAGGCTTTCTTTTAGGTGAACAAAACAGGAAAAGAGTCTGACTTTTTAAAACTTACATTCTTCTTGTGGAGAGTCAAAGAGAAAAACAAAAGCATGATAGTACTGGCTAATAATAGGGACCATACTCATCTTTAACACAGAGAGCTCTAATCGAGAATGACTGGGGGACTACTTTAGACTAGTTAGTCAAGGAAGCCCACTCTAAGAAGGTGACGTTTAGGAGGAGTTTTGAATGACAAAAGAAATAACAGTTTGGATGTAAGGGGGAAACCCATTCTAGGTATAGGGATCAGTGTAAGAAATCGAAGGCAAAAAGAAACTTGCAATGTTTGATGAACAAGAAAGGAGACCATTCAGTTGGAGTCTGGTAGGTGAAGGCAGTGGTGGTATATGAAGCTATTGGAGAAGCACACAGGAGCACGGTAAGGGCTTTGGCTTTCATTCAAGTGCATTGGGAGATGATTGGACATTTTAAGCAGTGACAATGTCTGATCTACATTTAAGAAAATCACTCTAACTGTTGTATGTGGAATGGATTATAGAAAGGCAAGAGGAGAAGCAATGAAGGGTAATAAAGTAGTCTGGGCAAGAGATGATGATGGCATGGCCTTCTGGGATACTTGTGGATTTGCTCTGAGGGTGGGATCTGTGATGGATTTCAGGTTATGGAGAGAAGAATCTAGGATAATTTCCTGGATTTGGCATGAGCAGTCAAGTGAACTGGCTGATGGACAGCGTGTTATCTTTTTACATGTCAGTGGTACTTTCTTTGTTACCTCTCTGAATTAGGAGGTTGTGCATATATCATAAAAACATCACTTTCATGAACATGAGTAGCTATTACTGAAAAAGTAAACACTGAAGTATTGTTTTCTCCATAATATGAATCCTTGAATATTTATGATTTGGGCTTTAACTTCCCTTTGCTTAACAGAACTATTCATGATTCACATGAGTCTCTTGGACTAATTTTCGTAACATTTTAAATTCATTCATTTAGAAATATATGGAGTGCTCTCTGGAATACAGGCTTAGTTCTAACCTGGCAGTGAGCAAAATAAAGACTCTGCCCACGTGGAGCTTGCACTATAGAGGCAGAGCAGACAATAAGCAAATACATGAGTAAATATATGAGGGAATGCCACAAGGGTGAGTTGGGGGTTGTTATTATAGAGTGGTCACCTTATTAAGAAGGAGACATTTGGCCAATGACCTGAGGGAAATGAGAGAGGGAGCAGATGTGGACATGGGAGGGAGGAGTATCTTGGCAAGAGGGAACAAGTACATAGGCCTGGAGGCAAGAGTGTATTTGCTGTACAAGAAACAGCAAGGTCAAGTGTCACTGGAGCAGAATGGGAAGAGTGGTAGGAAATGGTATCAGAGAAGTGGGGAGGCAGGTGGGCAGATCCGGCGTGGTCTTCTAGGCCACTTTAAGAACATAGTTTTTATTCTGAATGGATAGGAAGACCCTGGGGGATATTGAGCAGAGCAGTGACAAGGTAGGGATTACTCTAGTTGCTTGGTGGAAAATAGAATCTAGGAGGGCAAACTCAAAAGCAGGGAGACCAGTTTGGAGGTAGTTGCAGCACGCCAGGTGAAATTGACACTGGCTTCCACCAAGCATTAGTGGTGGAGGTGGTGAGAAATGCTTGTTAGATTCTGAACACGTTCTGAAGGTAGAACTGACATGATTCTGCCTTGTATGACTCCATGGTTTGGGGCTTAAATAACTGAAAGAATGGTTTCCATTTACTAAGATGAGGAAAGCTGTGGGAGGAGTAGATTTAGAAGGAAAAACCAGAGATTCAATGTTGGACACGTGAGTTTGAGATGCTTATTAAATTTCCAGGTGGTGTTGAGTAGGCAGTTGGATGTGCCAGACAGGATTTTAGGAGAGAGGTTTAAAATGTTTATTGTTCCTGTTAATGGATTTCGTATTTTAACTCTGTTTGAAGAAGAAAACATTGGAGAAACAAATGTATTCAGTCAAGGCTATATGTGTTATTAAAACTTTAAGTTCCTAAGATTAGGGATCATCATATATATACATATCCCAGCATTTATAGGAGTGCTTGGTACATAGAAGGTGCTCAGTGTATAATTGCTCAATACTGACTAAGAAAAGATGAATGACTAGGTTACAGGAAAGTGATTGGAAAAGCTTCGGAGCAAATAGGTGGGGGATGGGAAAGAGTTTTTCCTCAAGTTAAGAGGGGACCAAAGGGATGAAATGATTCTCTTTTTTAACTAGTTTTAAAAAAACATTATAAAACTAATATAGAAAGAAATTCATACCAGATGGAAGTATATAAAGTAGAAATAAGAATTCTTCCTCCTTGTTCACTTTAATGCCCATTTCTATTCTCTAGAAATAGGGCGAACGTTTCCAGAAATTTCCTGTGTATATAAACATATACTTCTCCCCCCTATCTGTCTGATTTTAAAAAAAATTATTTATTTTTATTTATTTGGTTGCATGAGGTCTTAGTTGCAGCACGCAGCCTCCTTAGTAGCAGCTCCAAGGCTCCTTAGTTGCAGTTTGCCAGCTCCTTAGTTGCGTTGCGGGGACTCCTTAGTTGTGGCACATGAACCCTCAGCCACGGCGTGCAGGGATCTAGTTCCCTGACCAGGGATCGAACCCATGCCCCCTGCGTTGGGAGCGCGGAGTCCTATCCACTGAGCCACCAGGAAAGTCCCTGTTTTTTAAAAACATAAATTCATTTTACATATTGTTCTGTAGCTTGCTTTTCCCCCCACCCTAACAGTGTACTTCGGACATCTTTCCTTATCAGTACATATAGGAGTCCACTGAGAGAGGCGGTATAGTATAGTGATTAAAAAGAAGGATCTTAGGGATTCCCTGATAGCACAGTGGTTAAGAATCCACCTGCCAATGCATGGGCTATGGGTTCGAGCCCTGGTGCGGGAAGATCCCACATGCCCTGGAGTAACTAAACCCGTGAGCCACAACTACTGAAGCTTGCACGCCTAGAGCCCGTGTTCCGCAACAAGAGAAGCCGCTGCAGTGAGAAGCCTGCACACCACAAAGATGAGTAGCTCCCTCTCGCCACAGCTAGAGAAAGCCCGCGCACAGCAACAACAAAGACCGAACGCAGCCAAAAATAAATAAATAATTAAATAAAAATTAAGGTGGCGGGGTGGGGGAGAAGGATCTTAGAGCCAGGGCTGGCTCACAATTTACTAGTTGTGTGACCTTGGGAAAATTATTTAGCCTTTCTATACCTCTGTTTCCTTATTTGTAAAACAGGGATAATAAGAATTACATAATAATTATGTAATTAACTGTAATCATTACATAGGGTAGATGTGGGGATTAAATAGTATATGTAAAGCACTTATAATAGTGCCCAGTACATGGTAAATACTAAGTGTTTGCAATATTGCTGTTTGTTTATTTTTGAATACATACAAGGTATTTGGTTGTGCAGATTTACCATAATTGATTTAAGTAGTCCCCTGTCTACTGTTGTTTAAGTCCCTATATATGTGCATTTTTGTTTTATTTTGGTTTGTTTTGAGAATTATTTGTAAGACAAATTTCTTGAAGTAGAATTGCTGGGTCAAAAGATGATTTTTGATCATGGGTCCATCAATATTTTATCATATGTATTAAATTTAAATTACAATTCTGGTCAAGTAAATTGAAAAGATTTTCTTTGTAATCCTGCAGAAAACCAATAGATGAAAATCTAAAGAGAGACAAAAAGAGTTTTTATTAAACCTTATGGATTGCTATTTTCATAGCTTAAAGTAGCTAATATATGCAATTTTATGTGCTTCAACAGGGCTTAGAAAAGTGTCATTTATATTCTTAGAGTATTAAAAATTATAAATATTTTAGATATTTTCTATTTATATTTTGTGATTTAGCAATAACAGGCTATTTTTTAGGTTAATATTATTAATGTTACAGTAATAATGGTGACATTTGTGTAAGTTTGTGTATTAGGCCTGATCTTAACTCTGTAGAAAGTAGAACTCAGCTTCTGTGGAAAGAAACTTCAGGGGAATTATGTATTTTTGTAAGTTATGTGGTTTTCATGATTTTGTAATTGAAAAAAGTATGTCATAGGACCAAATTTTTGTTTCTATAGCTCCACATTGAGCATTAAATCTAACTTGGCCCCCAAAAAGGAATGGTAAGAGCTAAAACAGTTTTTTTCTCTCTGGAAAATGCAGTTTTTATACTTCACATTAGAGTACTTTTTTAGGCTAGTAACGAATTTCCATAAAGAAAATGCCAACAATTACATTAAAAAATTTTAATCTAATAATGAAAAGAATGGAATTAAATAAGATGCCATGTTTGATTAATCAAATTGGTAAACTTGCTAATATCCAATATAGGTAAGATGCTATGAAGATGGCACTAATATACGTCGCTTGTAGGAGTGGATTCTGGTACAGCTTTTCTGTAAAGCAATTTAACGACACATATCAGAAGCATTAAAGATATTCATACTTCCTAACCCAGCACTTTCATTTCTGGTGTTGTGTCCTGATGAAATAATCAGAGGTGTTAAGTATTTGTAAGCTAAAGTATACATTACTTTAATTCTAATAGTAAAAGCCTAGAAGCAACTTAGATGTTCAACAATAGAGGAACATTAAACACATCATATCTATCTATCTCATGGATATGCTGTATAGCCTTTCAAGTTCATATTCTCATGAAATTAGCAAATGTTTATGGTAAGATGTTAGTTGTGAAAAGTCAGAAGATAAATGTACTAATGGTTAATAGTGTTTATGGGTGATTTATATACTCTGAATTTTTTGCTGTTCTGTGTCCTTTTCTATATTAAATTTTTAAGAAATAATAAAACCATGTATCTGTTTTAGAATAAGAAGAAAGTATGACCAAAAATAGTGACATTTTTAATTTGTATAAACTTTTCCTTGAAAGGTTTTCAAAAAATTTGTAAAGATGTCATCTTTTTATAACTCAATTCAATAAATATTTAATTCCTGTTATTTTACATGCTAGACAGACTCCTCTCCTTGCAGTTATGAAGACCCTGCAGTATGTTAAAAGAGCTAATGAAAGCATAAAAGTAATATTAGTATGAAATAGAGTGTTGTAAATGTCATAAGAGGGATGATGTGATACAGAGGATTCTGAGAAGATAGGAGTTGTATACGGTGAGGGTATGTAAAAAAAACTGATAAAAGAAAACAAATTCTGAAGGACCATCAAGAATGGGTAGGATTTTGACAAGCAGATATTGGGGAGACTAATAGGAAAGACAATTCTAAGTGGTAGGTATAGTTTGAGCAAAGGCCCAGCATGGGTTATATGTGGAGAAATTCTATTCAGGTGAAATGTGTGATGAGTTGAGGGAGAGGTACAAATTATGGTTGATACCGTATTACTAAGGGTCCAAATGCCTATATGGAGTTGGTACATCGTTCAGTAGGTGGGCGGGGTGGGGGTAGGGTTTGGGTTCTTGGAGAAATGACATGATAAGATCTGTGCTAAAATGGAAGATTACTTGGGCAGTAGTTAGTATGATAGAGTGATACAGGAAGGACTGAAAGTAGTGGTCTAGTTGTAGCTATAACATTATTCCAAGAAACACAGAGTGGTCAAAGGAATTAAAAGAAGAGGAAGACTGTGGGAAACATGGGTAGATCTTATAGGACTTGGAAACTTGTCAGATATAGGAAGAACAAAGGAGAGAAAATAGTGCAAGTTTTTGTGCCTCAGTAGCTCTGAAGTCAGAAAGACGAAGTGATTTGGGGAGCAAAAATAAAGAATTTAAGCACATTAAATTTTAGATTTGGGCAGCTCATCCAGGATGAATTAGCCTAAGAATGAATGCGACTTTTCTTAGAACTTTGCTAGGTACTGTTCTTGCTGATCACTGGAACTTGACAGCTGTAGATAGTGTCTCCTTTGTGATGGCATATCCCATTCTGATAAGTTATGATTTGAGTTAACAAGCATTGAGTGATTGCCTATCATGTCCTGCACACTGTATAGGCAGTAGATCTATAAAGATGAAAAAGACTTAGTCCTGTCCTCACAGCAGGACAGTTGGACGATATACATCATTTTATTTGGACTGCATACAAGAACCCCAGCTTAAGGGCAGGCATTACTGTTAGTGTGCCACAATGGAGGTATTTGTGATAAGAGGAATGTGGTTATTGTTGTCAAAAGAATAAAAAAAGATAGAATCGATGCATAGCTTCTTTTGTGTGTGAGTGAGTGAATTTCAAAGCCATATATGAATCTTTAAACTTTAGTTTGAATATGGAGAAATATGAGACACCGAGTATAATCTAGAGATGACAGAAAGTTAGCTAAGAAGAAGCAAGAGGGAAGTTAAACACCACAATGTTCTATACCACTAATTATTATCAAAATGGGATAAGATTGTTAACTAGATCACTGGTAGAAGAAGATGTCTGAGTAGCCTAGGATTAATATTATGGCAGTTACCCTTTATAGCATTACTGTATGCTGGGCACGGTATTGGGCACTTTATGTATTTATTGAGTTCCTCTAAGTGAAATGAAATGCCAAGGAGAGAAAGATATTTTGGATGCTTCCATTGACCTTTTTACATATATAATTGACTGTCAGTGATTATTTCCCCTAAGATTTAGTTCCCCTTGGTATATGATGTTTAATAATGACATTTAAAAATGTGCTGAAAAAAATTGCTTTCTCCTTATTAGTACAGGGTTTCATTTTTGATGTATTATTTCCTATTTTGGGGAGCAATAGTTATATCTTTACAAAGTATGTTCCCACAATTACTGGTTTTAAGATTTCTGAATCAAATTTAACTATTCTTTTTTTTTTTTTTTTTTTTTTGTAATACTGTTTCTAGTCAGTAGAGCTTCGGTGGCCATGCTTGATAAAATTATTAATAAACAGAGCAGAACATAGACGTTTCTAGAGTAAATTATGTTTAACTTTAAAGTAGAATTTTAGCTGTGAAATTTCATATTAGTATTTGTTACAACCAATTTCTCTTCAAAGGAAGAAATAGGTTGTCATTTAAAAATAATTGATATTAGGAGATATGCTTGAAACTGTACTCACCAGTCAGCAATAATAAGAAAGTATTTTATTTAGTTATTTAGTTTTTTTTTTCATTGCAAAAATTTTTTTTTTTTGGTTTTTTTTTGTTTTGTTTTGTTTTTTGTGATATGCGGGCCTCTTACTGTTGTCGCCTCTCCCGTTGCGAAGCACAGGCTCTGGACGCGCAGGCTCAGCGGCCATGGCTCACGGGCCCAGCCGCTCCGCGGCATGTGGGATCTTCCCGGACCGGGGCACGAACCCGTGTTCCCTGCATCGGCAGGCGGATTCTCAACCACTGCGCCACCAGGGAAGCCCTCATTGCAAAAATTTTATTTAGACTCTTCATTGTCGTGAATCCCAAATCCAAGCTCGACTATTCTTCAAGAAGGCATTTTATTAAATTGCTTCTTACAGCATACTTGACATTAATGGGTATCATTGACTTGCTTTTGATTGATTATTAGAATACTTTTTGTTTCTCTAATGGCTTCAATAAGTAACCATTAATTTGGTGTTCTTAATTTCTTTTTTTTTTTTTTTTTTTGGTTATGCTTATTCACAGGTGGCAAACTCTGGTCATATATCAGTAAGTTTCTAAACAGAAGTCCTGAAGAAAGCTTTGACATCGAAGCAGTGAAAAAATCTTCACTTGCCAAAGTTCAACTGCAACAGCCAACATCTAGTCCTCAGGACAGCAGCAGCTTTGAATCCAGAGAAAGTGATGGTGGAGCCATGCTTAAAGTTCTGCCTTTGAAGACTAGTCTTACTCCAAGCTCTCAAGATGATAGCAACCAAGAAGATGACGGGCAAGACAGCTCTCCAAAATGGCCAGATTCTGGCTCAAGTTCAGAAGAAGAATGTACTACTAGTTATTTAACATTATGCAATGAATATGGGCAAGAAAAGATCGAACCAGGGTCTTTGAATGAGGAGCCTTTCATAAAGACTGAAAGGAACGATGTTGATACCAAAGCTATAGAAAACTTCCCAGCACACCTTGCTGCTGACAGTGACAGCCCCAGCACACAGCTGACAGCCCATGAGCTGAAGTTCTTTCCTGGAGATGATGGCCTGGAAGCAGTTAGTTCTCCAAGAACATCAGATTCCCTCAGTAGATCTAAAAACAGCCCCATGGAATTCTTTAGAATAGATAGTAAGGATAGCACTAGTGAACTCTTAGGACTTGATTTTGGAGAAAAATTGTATAGTCTAAAGTCAGAACCTTTGAAACCATTTTTCACTCTTTCTGATGGAGACAGCACTCCCAGGAGTTTTAGTACTAGTGAAAGCAAGGTAGAGTTTATAGCTCATGACACCATTAGCAGGGGCTCAGATGACTCAGTCCCGGTTATTTCTTTTAAAGATGCTGCTTTTGATGATGTCAGTGGTACTGATGAAGGAAGGCCTGATCTTCTTGTAAATCTGCCTGGTGAATTGGAGCCAGTGAAAGATGGTGCAGCAATGGGACCTACTAAGTTCACACAGACTAATATAGGCATAATAGAAAGTAAACTGTTGGAAACACCTGATGTTTTATGCCTCAGGCTTAGTACTGAACAGTGCCAAGCATGTGAAGAAAAAGGCACAGAGGAACTGAGTGATCCCTGTGGGCCGAAATCCCATAGTATCACAGAGAAACACTATGCACAGGGAGATCTTGGGATGTTATTTGTGGCAGCTGATGATCATCGTAATGCGGGAGACATGGCTTTGTTACACAGTTCAGATCCTAAGTTTCAAGGACTTAGCTTGGTTGCATCGGCAGTAACAGCAAACAACGCAAAAGAAAGCTTATTCCATATTTCTGACCCACTCTCAGGTGCTAATGAATATAACATAAATACAGACACTTTAAAAACTGAAGAAGTATTGCTGTTTACAGATCAAACTGATGATTTGGCTAAAGAGGAGCCGACTGTATTTCAGAGAGACTCTGAGACTAAGGCAGAGAGTGGGTTAGCGCTAGAAGGAGACAAGGAAATACATCAGATTTTTGAGGACCTTGATAAAAAATTAGCACTAAACTCCAGGTTTTACATCCCAGAGGGCTGCATTCAAAGATGGGCAGCTGAAATGGTGGTAGCCCTTGATGCTTTACATAGAGAGGGAATTGTGTGCCGCGATTTGAACCCAAACAACATCTTATTGAATGATAGAGGTCAGGAACTTTTGCAAATGCATTTCTTTTTATTCGCTGTTGCTTCCAATTAACTGAGTAGGCGTTTTATCTTGTAATTAGTATCTTCATTTCCTGTCTAGAGCTTCATTATCAGTGCAGCAAATTCACCCCCAGTAATAGCTTCTAGTACTTAATGATGCCATTATTCTTAATGATACTGTTTTTAGCTACAAAAGGAGTAATTACAGTTCACTTCTGCAGAAAATGGAAGAGAAAAATGTTTTGATTTCTCCTGTCGTTTTGTTTTTAGGACACATTCAGCTAACGTATTTTAGCAGGTGGAGTGAGGTTGAAGATTCCTGTGACAGCGATGCCATAGAGAGAATGTACTGTGCCCCAGGTTAGAGCAATCTCCTAAAATGTTTCACTTGGAAAAGTAGTTTGGCAGCTCTCATTTCTTTATTGAAGTTGTATTTTCACTAGCAGTTGACAATATGTTGGATTTGGTTATCTCTTTAACCCGTTAAAAAGATAATTTGGGGGATAAAATCATTATATAATCCATAGTATATGTGTGTATGTATATTTGTTAGTATATGATGTTAAATGGGTTTATACTTCTCTTAGAACTGGCCATGAATTCGTAGAAATGTCAACTTCTTAGTGTTTAAAAGGACCTTTAAGTATCCTCTTTAATTGGATGATTTTTTTTTTAATTTTAGAATTTTATTTATTTTTTTATACAGCAGGTTCTTATTAGTTATCCATTTTATACATATTAGTGTATACATGTCAATCCCAGTCTCCCAATTCATCACACCCCCACCTCCACCACTTTCCCCCCCCTTAGTGGCCATACATTTGTTCTCTACATCTGTGTCTCTGTTTCTGCCCTGCAGACCGGTTCATCTGTACCATTTTTCTAGATTCCACATATATGCGTTAATATACAATATTTGTTTTTCTCTTTCTGACTTACTTCACTCTGTATGACAGTCTCTAGATCCATCCACATCTCTACAAATGAGCCAATTTCATTCCTTTTTATGGCTGAGTAATATTCCATTGTATATATGTACCACATCTTCTTTATCCATTTGTCTATCCATTCATAGCCACAGAGGACTGCCTACTTATTTATTTATTTATTTATTTAATTTTTGGCCGAGTTGGGTCTTTGTTGCCGCACTCAGGCTTTCTCTAGTTGTGGCGAGTGGGGGCTACTCTTCGTTGTGGTGCGTGGGCTTCTCCTTGTGGTGGTTTCTCTTGTTGCAGAGCACGGGCTCTAGGCGCGTGGGCTTCAGTAATTGTGGCACACAGTCTCAGTAGTTGTGGCGCACGGGCTTAGTTGTTCCACGGCATGTGGGATCTTCCCAGACTAGGGCTGGAATCCCTGTCCCCTGCATTGGCAGGTGGATTCTTAACCACTGTGCCACTAGGGAAGCCCAGTAAATGGATGATTTTTAAGATGTGAGAGGTAGATGACTAAAAGAGTAAAATTCCTAAGACTAAAAATGGATAAAATTTGAAATAAAAAAAAATGCAGTGTTGTGATTTCAGTGATGTGCCACCCTGGCATTTTAGAGCAGATTTTAAAGAGTTCTTTCCATATTTGAGAAATTTTAGGAAGCATATTTTTCTTGTTTTGAAATAACCAAATATTTGACACAACAGGTTTCTCTTACTTTTACTGTATTGTCTTTGTTTTTTTAAAATTAGAGATTTATTTCTGGGGGTGTTAGATCCTTTGCTGATAATTATAGGTCTCTTAAGCATATGAATTGGATTTGAGTTAGTTTCTGTCTGTCATCAGTGCAGATGGGGCTGTGTTTGAATCTAAAGTTTGTTCACCTTTTGCCTAGCATTCAGCCTCTTTGAATGGCCAAAGTTGCTTCACTTGTCACCCTCTGGCTTTCATAGGAGGTTCAAGCTGATTGTATTGACATGATACGCTTAGTTGTTGATTAATACAGTATTTAATGCCTACTAGCGAACCAGCGTTATTATTGATGCTAACATTGTTTCCCTGCATAATGGGAAATGATTATAATTAGGATTCAAAGAGCTATATTGTTTTTAGTTACAATTTTCATTGTTAAGAATTATTTCTGTATTGAGAAATAGCACAGTTTTTCAATCTGCAAAGCAAATATACTAAAACTATTTTCTGAAAACAATGATTTAGATTTTCTTCTTACTGTTATACTGTTTTCTTAACTCTTTCGTCCCCCAAATTAGGATTGTTTGATTTTATTTCTTCCTAGGGGTGATAGAGCATGCCTACATTTTTTTCTTTCTCAAATAGATAATATTATGCTGGCTTCTGAAATCTTTTTTTCAAAAAAAAATAAATATTTATTTTTGGCTGTGTTGGGTCTTCGTTGCTGCGTGCGGGCTTTCTCTAGTTGCGGCGAGCGGGGGCTACTCTTCATCGCGGTGCACGGGCTTCTCATTGCGGTGGCTTCTCTTGTTGCGGAGCACGGGCTCTAGGTATGAGGGCTTCAGTAGTTTTGGCGCATGGGCTTAGTTGCTCCGCGGCATGTGGGATCTTCCTGGACCAGGGCGCGAACCCGTGTTCTTTGCATTGGCAGGCGGATTCTTAACCACTGCGCTACCAGGGAAGTCCCTGAAATCTTATTAATATGATTCAGTTAATGGGATAACAAAAAAATTTCATAGTGAAATCACTTTATTATGGTTATCTGGTTTATTTTTTAACAGACCCTCCCCCTTTCTAATTTGATTATAAATAACATTTTAGGTACCAATGTATGTAAATAAATATATGTTAATTATGATGAATTTCAGGGTTTTAGGATCAAAATTAAATCCGAGAGTTCTTTTAAGTAAAACCTGTTAAGTCCTGAAGTCAAGTGCGGTATAAACCTCACATCAAAACCACATGTTTATGGGGCAGTTTAATGTTTATAACTGACTCTTTTTTTCCTATTTTTCTTCTTACTTTCTTGTTGAAAGCTATCTGTAAGGTTGTACTTTGGCTTTCTAGCAGATTATTTTTCTTCAAACTATAGGCATGTTCACTTTAACCTTCATAGCATGTGACCTCCTGAGAATTTTAATATATGTGGAATAAAACCATACTACATACATCAGCAAATACATACTTTCAACTTTGTGTACTGAAATACAGTTTTGTGTACTGAATTGAATAGCGATCAGTTTCCAAGTGCTAATTTTTAAGGCTGGTCCCAGAGATCACAATTCTCATAGTTTACCAGCAGGTGGCAGTCTACCATTAATGGATTTTTGCTGTCATCGTCCGGTTGTCCTTCACTAACATTTGCAAAAAGCTGTAGTCTGAAGTAGGGCTTTGTTTTAATTATTTGCATAAAAGAATTGTACTTTCAAGCTTTGTGAGTTACAAAAGTGTTCTAGTATTATGGCATACATTGAACAATGTGGGAAGTCTCTCCATTCCTTGGGCCTATTAATTTGTTTTATCAACAGCATAAAACTCAATCAGTAATGACCTTAATTGAAAAGTGATGCTAGTGTTCTAATTTAGATGGTCTTAAACCTACAGTTGCAGAACTCAGTTAAGTGTGTGTACTCCTGCCCATTGCTTATAATGCAAGGGGAATTGGAACAAAAATTTGTGAATTACTGTTTGTTTCAAAACTGAATAGCAGTGCTACTGATAGAAATACAAGTAGACTTTGCTCCTCTTCTCAGAGGGGTGGGAGCAATGATAAGAAGCTAATGTTTCAATGCTTAAAAATCACAAATCAATGAACACACGGGGACATAGAGTACTAAGTCATCCTTTGATCTGTCCTTTGCAATACTAAGGGTTGAAGTAATTCTCCTCCTACATCCCCTTGCCTTCCTGTTTCCCAACTCTAACCTTAGTATTTTTGTCCAAGTAACTCTAAAGCACGTTAAGCAGCTGATGTTTGGTTAGAAAGTAAAGTTGTCACAAGATTATGATGAGAACGATTCACTTCTGTTTGAACAGCATGCAACCTCTACCCCTACCACGCCTCCCTCCTGGGAATCCTTATCACACATTTGTCCTAAAAACATTATCCACCTGCCCTGTACTTTATAATATCAGCAGTGTATCTTTTTATCTTGTGGATGATGTGCCTTTATATTTTGAGAAAAATTTCCAGTAACAGATTCGATTTACATGGACAGAAACTTGAGCAAATGCCAAACTAGCAGGGGGGCCATTATTCTGCTCTATAAATAAGTTTAAAAAAGAAAACACACACAGAAACCTGTGAATCAACATGTTTTGGTCTAATTGAGGGGAAAAGCAAGATAGATAAATTTTGAAATGCAAATGATCACCTTCTGTTATTTAAGTGTAGTTTCTGCCAACTTGGCGATCTTAGATTTTAAAAGTCATAGTCATTTCAATGATGTATACTACCAGGGATGTCCGATGTTCACAAGTTTCTACAGTGAAATGAAGAACTTAAAAAAAAAAAAGTTGCCACTTTTTATATTAAGGAAAATAAGTCCAACAACAAAAAGACAAAAACCATGGAGCTTTTTCTCTGTCTACATCTGTGAAAAAGCCAGCAAATAAATGGCTGCAGCTGCAGACCCATCAAGAGAGTCTTGAGAATACGAATTCACTGATCAAACCCAGCCCTGTTTTCAAAGTAGAAGCCGTTCCTTTTAGGTTCACTTTGTATCCTTAGATTATCTAGGATGATTCTCTAGAAAGGTTTTATTTTAAATAAACATCATTCATGGTAAATGGGTTCCTTTCATACCACAGAAACACAGAACGGAGTTCAGGAAAGAAAGAGCAAAGAAATAGTCCCCAAAGTGGGAATAGATTTTATAGCATGATGATATAAATATAACACTGTCTAGTTTCCATATGAGGAGAGTTTTAGATATTTTATTAAGAGATGTTTAGACAGATTCTTCTATTTTTTTGTTAAGAGAGATTATAGAATAATCTGGAGAATTATAGAATAACTGGAATTAATTGGTTATTCTTCTCCAGAGGACTTCCTTGTAGTTACTCTGATTTTATTTCAATTTGTATATACACACAAACACACATGTATTTAGAAGATTTAATGTGCTTTATCATTGGAACTATTAATTTATCATAATATAGAATAAATTTTTTGTTATAGTATTTTAAGTATAAAGGAAAAATAAAATGTCAAGAAAGTATTTATTTTTTCTTTTACCAGTATTTTTTTCTTAGCAGTCTCGTCTCTCATCATAAAAAAGCAGCTAGAAAATAGAACTTATTAAGCACATAAAACACAAAAGACTGGATTTGAAAGTTTAATATGCAATCTAAGACAAGTGAATAAAATTGTTTATATGTTAGTTATGCTGCTAACATAATCACTTAAGTTTCCCATTCTAGTCTTAACAAGTTGTTATGGTATCCTATGAGTGTGTCCTTCACCTTTAGTTTCCACCCGATTTATGAGCCTTTATAAATGCTTGAAATTTACATTGATATTTCTCATTGAATACTTCTCACACTTGAGAATTTATAGGTGAATATGTGTGTAAATTGAAGAAGTCCAAAGTGCTTTTTACCACAGCCCAATCTCCACGCTCCCAGATGTCAAATGACAGCTTTGCTTCCTCTCTTAGGCGATTTCACACTTGGAAACAGTTCACAGCTGACGGTGAAAAGTGAAACATAGAAAAATCATACTGATAACTCTCTGCAAAATTCAGTTTTAGAGCATAACATTTATTTACTACTACTCTTTGCTCTTCTAGCCTGACTTTATCAAATCCGTGAATATATTTTTGGGGTGTAGTCTCCCCTGCCTCTCTTCATACTCATGCTTTACGCACAATTAATTGCTTTTTAAGCATGGTGCTCTGTGTGATAGTTATGTATTTGATAATTAGATCTAGGACTCAGACCATGGATGGTTTAAAAATACCATGAGGGCATCGTAGGTTTAAGATTTAGAATGTTACGATGAAATTGAGAATTACCAAAACTCAGTATTTTCCTAACATCAGCCATTAACTCATTGCATGACATTGGGCAAGTTATTTAAGACTTTTTAGGCCTTAATTTACCCGTAGTAAAGTAGATTTTTAAGAACATTTTCTTAACATTTTATTTTGAAAAATTTCAAACATACAGAAAAGTCGGAAGAATTTGTACACCCATATTTACCCATCACCTAGATTCTGCAGTTAACATCCTATAATATTTGCTTTGTCATACATCTATCTGAAATGGATTTGTTGAATATTAAGAAGATCACAGATGTCAAAATTCAAGTCCATCATATTAAGGCCAAGAACTTTTCTGACAAGAAATAAATACTGATTTCCTGTCTAACATCAGTAAGGTTAAAAAAATTATTTCACTTGGAGGACTTTCTAGGTATTCTCTTTTTACCCATTTATAGTTTGCACATAAAATATATAATATGGAAATGAGGAATTTATGGAAATTGTTTTCATTTGCAGGAAAAAAGCCAAGACAACTTTTGAGTAGGGTGAAACTTAAATGCCAAGATTTTTAACAAACAAAGCTGTTTAAAAGAAGAAAGAATCATTTATATCTGAGAAATTCTGGGTCCTGGGTAACTTCACCATGCGTGAGGAATCTAATTTTAGGCATGTGAAGTTGTTAGAGAAAGCAACTGAATATAGATGTATATTTTGAAATAATAATGTTATAATCAGGAAATATGGCTACATCCCTGGTCCAGTCTCCCCCCACCCACCCCCGCCAAAGGAGAAGGAAGAAAAAGGCAAGAGGGAGCTGTAGAAATAATTTTAAAAGAATGAAATATTTGTGGTTAATATTTATATAATAAATAATAATAATAAACGTTATGTTTCAAACAGGAACTGTTTTGTTTGATTTACCCTTAAGCAAAACTTCAACAGTAGCTCCCAGGTACATAGTAAATGTTTTAATGTTTTCCTCGAATGATTAGCAAGTACTTGTAATCTTTTGCCTTTAGTTCCTAATGTTATATAACTAACTCTATGTCTTCTTTGAGAGAACCAGTATCTTTTCAATTTTGCCATAGAAGAGCGGAAATTTTACACTGAGGAAAATTCCCTGCTGCATTCCACCCCTGTAGACCGATGAAGCTTGTGCCATGAGTATATTAGGCTAAGCAAAAAGAGGTTCAAGTCAAGTCTTAACCTTGTCCAGAAGGGCAAGACCCTTCTGATGGAAAGAAGATTAAAGGGTTAACTTTATACATGTTTGAGGGTCTGAAACCTTGGGACCCATCCCTAGGTAGGGTATATCCTGGAGTCCTCACAAACCCCCTAAAAATGGGCCAGTCACCTTCACCTCTGCATCAAGGTCACTCCATGTTGAAATAGTCCCATTCTGAAACCATACTTCTCATCAAGCCAGAATGTGATTTGTCTCTAGTGGTGAGAATGAGACAGAGTAATAGCAGAGTATTCGATCCTTGTTATTCGGCACCTTAGTGAATAACACATTAATTCCTCTCAAGGGAAGAAATTCTTGAGCCGTTAGAACTAGAGAATTGATAAGGGTGAAAGAATTGATACTGTATTTCACCCCTCCTGTATAAAAACAATACCTCTGTACATTTCCTAGTACTACCTGATATTGGGGAATAGGGGGTTTACTTCAAGCTTTAGATTATTAAAAGGAAGTTAATTTTAATGTCTTATTTACTCTACATCTTTTTCTTTATGATCTTGGACAGATTTCTTTTTTAGAAGAGGAACACAAGATTAGATACTTACTGTTTTAAGTAATAGCTGCAGTGTAATGCTTCTTAATTTTAAGGTCTAAATGGATTTTTGGTAACTGTTCAGTTAATTGGTCTCACCACCATATTATTATAAAGAAGAAAGTGAACTATCTTTTACCTGTGATATTGAACAAAGAAGAAGATGTAATGCTGAGTTCAACATTATGTACCAGGACTGTTGGCTAGCTACTTTGACCAAATCATCAGTTTTTATACCATGTAAAATCTTGTCAGTTTGAATCTCCAGGAAGTAACCAGGGCTGACTCCTTCTAAACAATTATTCGTGAATACTTCCTTCAAATAAATGTTTAAAAATGCTAAGGTTTTAAAAAATTGGTGGTAAAGCAAATAGAATTCCTGAAGCTCCGTTAATAGCAGTGCCTGTAGCTCTGCCTGCCTGACACAGCAACAGAGCAGCGGGGAGAGAGAGAAAACTGCGCCTGTCATTTTCACAATTTTCAGTTAGCCTTGTTCTCATCAATCAACTGTAATGGCTTTGGTTGGGTAACACTGTGACACCCGATGGCTATTCAGAATGGAGTTGTGATACGATCAATGGAAAATGGAGCATGCTATTGGTTTTTTTCCTACCAGAAACGCAGGGTGAGAGTAAGCAAGATTGTGTAGAGCTCAGAATTATAATCAGTCAACCAGAAGTCATATGGTAGTTACCTGTTTCTTAGTCTATCTCACAAGAAAACTATAGTAATGATACCTATAAACTTCCTTGAACAAGTAATTTTTGGCTCTGGAATGCTGAATCTAGTTAAATCAAGGATCTTTGACCCAAGTTGTGCAGATAATTGCAGGAAAGCTCAGAACATGGTTGCCAGGTCACCACGACAACAAGGAATTAAAAGCTGGGTAGTGGGAGAAGCAGAATTTTGTTAAACCTCAACCTGAATTAGTACTTACGTTCAGGTCTCCGCAGTACAACCCAAGGCCCCGGGTTTCATATAATTCGATTACCTGAAAACCAACTGAATTAGTCCTGCGGTGGCGGCAGGAAGCAAGCCTAGAGACTGAGATGAGCCAGGAAGGCACGCGCGTGGAAGGGGGGCAGCACCGCCTCTCTCCCGTCACTGTGGGGGGCGTGCGCAGGAGAGCTGAGGCCCAGCTGCTGCAGGTTCTCCCCTCTGGAAAGTGCTCGCCCCTGTGGCTGGTCTTCCTTGATAACACTCTCATGAGTTAGAGCAATGTGATACCAGCAACTTTTAAACAGTTCGTACTCTCTACTCGACCAATAAGGCATTTGAGTCATCGATTGAGTACGATGTTGAAGGACTTTATGGAATGTGCAACAGATAACTGGGCAGCCAGCATTTTCTGCAATGTCAATAGAACTATATAAATATAAAATAAGACAAAAGGAGCCAAGTGCCCATTGAAAGGATGGGCTGGGAAATGCAGATTCCAGGCTCTAGAGTTGCTCAGATGTTATCGCCATCTTATCGCCATTGGAGCACATTTCATGTAATTGTGTGTCTAGATTCCTTCCATTGAACAGGGACAGGGGAAACCTTGATTTATCTCCCAGTCCTGTCTTCCTCCTCCCAGGGCTTTCCAGCTTCTTTTCTTTACCACGTGCCATCCGTGCCAGGACAAACTGTAGCAGTCATTGTGTTCTGCAGAGGGGAGCCCTGGAAGGTGTCCACTAGACCACCCCATTTTAAGCCACCATCATCTCTTGCCTGGACTCCTGCAGTCCTCAGCTGACTGACCTCCATTCTTGGTTTCATCCAGCAGCCAGAGTATGCTTTAGATAATGTTGAAAACTTTCTGGCCCACCACATGTAAAGGTACAGAAGGACTTGATGTAGATCTCTGTGCTCAGTAGACTTGAAGAAAATGCATGTGATGAGGCCTTTGGAGGTGTTTTGATTGCACTGTGCTACAAAACACAAGATGGAGATAGTTGTTCAACAAACATTTATTAAGTGCCTTCTGTGTGCCAGGTACTATGCCTAGGAGCTAGAAATAAGACAGAATTGGTTTAATATTGACAGTTACTTTTGAAGATGGGTATAAAAAGAAGAGACTGTCCAAACAGAAGACATACACAATTGGTTAACTAGGACATTAATAGACTTTATAGGTGAATAGTTATGTTTACAAAATTGTAATTTACCAAGCTAACATAAGATATGCTTAGCTGTCCCTCTTCTCACAGTTTAGTTCCATGTATTGTTGGATATATAAAGAAAAAAGAAATGCTTTCTTCTGTGTTTCTTTCTCTTAGCTCTTTAGTCATCAGCTGTAGTGTAAGACTAATGCTCAGCCCCTGCATAGAAGATCTTTATACACAGCAAGAGCTGGTGAGAGAAATTGACTAGAATTTTGTAATTCTAGTCCCTTTCAATTAGCAACAGATGCTGCAGGGAAAGACTGTGTAGGAACACAGGACTAATGTTTGCATGCTCTAGCTAACATGGAATGCTCATTGCAGAAGAAAGACGTTCTTTTACCCTTGGTCCAAGTATGTCACTAATGATAGATCAAATTTAAAAAAAAAACAACTTAAAAAAAAAAAACTAAGGCCATTACTGAAGTCTTGACTCCCTTGGAAGAAAGTTAACAAACTAATTGTAATAATATTTTAAATCTTCCTGAACACTTACAGAATTTATGGAAAATTTAGACACCACAGCTTTTTTTCTGATACTATAAAAGTGTATATGGTGCTTAATTTTAAGGTTTATAAGAATGTGGCTTAATTTTTATATTGTCTTATTCACCAAAGAGCTCTCTTTTATTCTAAAAGCTAATGTATTTTTCTTACTTTTTTTCTTTTTTCCTAAAAGAGAGAGTTGGAAGATCAGGTGTTTAACGTCAAAATTTAAAGTACTGTTTTGGAAAAAAAGCCCTGTGCATTTAGAAACTATATTGCTCCCACCCCGAAAGTATACTTAACTGCTGACTATCATTTTAATGTATTCTATAGGTTTGTGGCTTTAAAATTGTTCCATCATTCTGATATTTGGATAAAGTGCTCTATCATTTATGTGACTAATTCTTTCAACATCTAAATGTTGGTTTAATTTGACCATTATATAAACACATGATTTGCAACAATTGTTGCTTTTCCACTGAGTTTTATATGACCTCTTAATAACAGTTCCACAGTTACTATAACTTTGAAAGTGAAGAGAAATGAGGCATCTAAGATTCTATTTATTAAAAAAAGTGTAGTTAAGGAAAAGAGTTTGGGAGAAATATTTACATACTTGCTCTAAATTAAAATAGAAATTCTCTATACGTGAAATTCTCTTCTAAGAAAACTCTGAACTCACTGTATTTCCTATCATATCCTGAAAGGAAGACAGCAACAGTAGACCATACTGCCAGAGGGAGGTCATGGAATTGTCTCTAAAGATTTTTGGAATGCGGATGGGTAGCTATTTGTTGTGATCAGTAGAGGTAAGAAGAAGGATGTGATGACCTGTGTGGGTCTCCCTTAGTGGAGAATCAAGTGATGTCACCAGTCTGAAAATGTGCCTTAACAAATCCATCAAAGAGCTAAATGTAGAAGATCATATTCCCTTATTTATCAAGCACCATAACAGTAACGTCTCTTAAAGAAAAGTAAATTCTGAATTTGGGAATTCACAGTTACTTAAAATGCAAGGTGATTCATCTTTTTTTTCCTTTGTTTTTATTTTTTATTTATTTATTTTAACATCTTTTTTGGAGTATAATTTTTTACAGTGGTGTGTTAGTTTCTGCTTTATAACAAAGTGAGTCAGCTGTACATATACATATATCCCCATATCTCCTCCCTCTTGCATCTCTCTCCCACCCTCCCTATCCCATCCCTCTAGGTGGTCACAAAGCACCGAGCTGGGTGATTCATCTTTATAAAGCTTTATAGGAAGGTTGGTGTTCATTTATAAAGCTTGAGTTTGAGATGCATTTTCCAGCTTTTAAAATTCTCTGTACAATTTCCAGCATAGTTTTACTATTATCTACAATTATTTCTGAGTCATGTCTTTGACAAATCCATGTGGCTTAAACTACATAGCCCTAAAGGGCAGGGCCTGGGCCAGTAGATAGTGTATGTCATGATCTCAGTAATGCTGGGATCGAATGGTCTCTCCAGGGTCTTTCAGACTTTCTCAAGTCTAAGAGTGTATACTTTGCTTCTTTCCCTTCACTTCTCATACAGAGAGAGACATTTTATGGTTTCCTGAGTCCAGGCTTTCTGTTTTTTTGCTCTTTTACTTTTCAGGAGCAAGGCTTATTATAATACAGGTTTGGGGTCAGATTAACATTATTATTTTTGGCTGTAAGAGGGAGACTTAGTAAACTCTATCATAGGAGTATAAAACTCTCTTAGTCTATGTTTTAGCAAGCCCTTTGACAATATGGGTTACTAAGGCAGCATTATTTTTCTGAGAGATGTCCTGGCTTGTTGAAGTGTGTTGTATGAGGTGTTAAACATGAGTAAAACAAAGGTAGGCAAGGCATATTTTTACGCTGTGGTATCTTTATTATTTTATTTAAACTTGTTTATTCACTTGTGAATTATGATAATTTGAATCATTAGTATGAATCCATAAATTAGTATAAATTAGTATAAATTAAAAATTTCCATAAATTAGTATAAATCCATATTGTGTTAGAGTATGAGGATTGGTAGTGCTAAAATGGGATTTCTAGAATTTTACTAAACTGTTCTCACATATATGATGTCCTCCAAAAATTTTGGACAAGTTGAAATCTAATCTGGAGCTGATTTTATGTCTCCATTACATTAAAAGATGGTAACGGTTAGATTTAGTGACACTGATTCATTTTGCTTGCCACCAGGTCTCTTAGGGAAAGGAAGGGTGGCTGTATGTAGAAAGGAGAAGACGAACGAATGTGGAACGCTGGCTCATTTTAGCATAATCCCACTCTTTGGGCATCTTAGGTTAATGGAGGGAGAAGAAGTTATGAGAAAGGCTCATGAGTGCTTTTGAAAACACTTTCAGGATTGTAAAATTACAGGTAGAAAGAATGCTAGAGGTCTGCCTGTCCTCATTTTCAGAGAAGCTAAAATACCCAGCCAGCCTCAAACAGTAGCAGAACTAGAGCCCTGTCAATACATTTCTTTGATTCAAAGACAAAAATTCAGGATTCTTTGCTATCACTGTCTCTTTCTGAGTTTTTGTGGGAATAATCTGTGGATTTGTTTGTTTTCTTAGGGAATAGTTTATTTTTCCCCTGATCCCTTTGCTTAATGCTTAGAGCCCTGCTGTCCTTGTGGAGAATGAGGATCCTGCTTTACCACCCTGGAAACTGCAAATATAGAATGTTGTGTCATGGGAAGGGGAATGCACGGGAACTGAATACATTGGGTTTTTTTATTTTATTTTATTTTATTTTTTTTTTGGTGGTACGCGGGCCTCCCACCGCTGCGGCCTCTCCCGTTGCGGAGCACAGGCTCCGGACGCGCAGGCTCAGCGGCCATGGCTCACGGGCCCAGCCGCTCCGCGGCACGTGGGATCCTCCCGGACCGGGGCACGAACCCGCGTCCCCTGCATCGGCAGGCGGACTCCCAACCACTGCGCCACCAGGGAAGCCCAATACATTGGGTTTTATAGTGAAAATATTTTGAAAATTGACAGAGCAGTGGAGAATTTATCCTTCAAAATTTTTTTCTGCTTTTTTTTCCCACCTGAGATTTAAAAAATTCAAGGTAGGGAGTTTAAAGGGATTTCTCAGCTTTACTATGTTATACTTTAAAAGAGCCCTCACAAATTTATTTGATATTTCTTTATATTCTCTGCTTTTGACTTTGGACACAACATACCTGACTGTTCACCTGGTGTTTGTAGTAGCTATCATGTAGCTTTATATATGAATCAGTACTCTTGGTTTATGCCTAAAATTTTGTATAGATTTTGCAAGTAAAGCAGTTTTAGAGTATTGCTTCTGACAGCCACACAACCTCAGTCTTCTTTTTGGCAATGCAATTTCAAGGTATATCTTTAAAATTTTTAATCTAAGAATTATTGAAAAGACAATCAAAATCTTTCATTCTGATTATTAAAAGAAAGTGAAATTCTATTTTAAAACCCTAAAGAAGAAATGATGTAAGTATCTTCTTCCAGTTGTTCTAATATTTAAGTTTCCTGAGCCGTTAGGAAGTTCTTCTTTGTATCTTATCTAAATATAGAACTCTTTGTTGTAGTTCAGAGTCATCTATTAAAATCAAGGACAGTTGGTCATGATGTCAGTTTCACATTAATTAATGAATCCTTAATATAAAGTCATTTTGAAGTGGTTCAAGCTGCACTGTTAAGGGGATGGATTTAAAACTTGTTCAGTGTCTTTTTTTCCAGATTTCCATGAGAAAAAAATTAACTTTTCAGAGTTGCTATCCTTCTTTATTAGCCCAGTCAGATTAAAGATGACATTCAGCCTCGTTGTCTTCAGACTTTCAGAAGCAGTTTTTCTTAGATGGGATCGGTAGTTTCTTTATGCCCAAGTGCCAGTAGAAAGCTTAACCAATGACAGCCAAGAGTGCGGAGGAAAAAGAGAATAAGGCGAGGGGAAAAGAAGCAGGCTGTCAGTGGAAGAAAGAAGAGGGGGAGATCGAGGAAAGATGGGAAAAGAAATGGGGAGTGAATGACTTAGACTAAGGTCGATGGTGCTAGGGTGTCACCAGCAGTTATATCAGGTGCCACGCGGTGCATCCCGCATCCTGGACCAGAAAGCGAGCCGACTGAAAATGGGAATTAAATTAACTTGAGGGCCTGCTTGGGTCTCTTGCTACTGTCTGTGTTGCCTGACGTTCAGACTGGTGCTTGTCAAACACGGTAGCATCCACATTTGAAGCAGAATGTTGGTCATTATCTACCTGTTAAGGACTCTGGCAGAAAATTGTGAGGGATTTCAAAGCAGCATAAAAACCAGTGAACCTAGTTCTGAGACTCCTTAGTTGAGCAAGGTCACAGAAACCAGTAAAGGAATAACACCTTGTCTGTCTCCTGAAGTGCCTCTCAAACTTTTCTACCCAAGTACTTCTGACTGTAGAGGTGATAATGAAATGAGACTTCGAGACTAATAATATGATCCAGAAGTTTCTTTTAAGTCTTTTTATCTTGCAGATCCATGCAAGGTTTACATTCTGTTCCATAATGGGTCTGTGTTTCTTTTAATAATAAAACAACATCCTACCACCTCCCACACATATAAAAATCTTTGATGTTCCGGAGGATGCACTGTCCTTATGGTAGCATCAGAGATCCCCCTCCCCTCCACCGTGTGCGCATGCGCTCGTTCTCGCTCGCGCTCTCTCTCTCCCTCTCTCTCTCTCCCTCTCTCTCTCTCTCTCTCTCTCTCTCTCCCTCTCTCTCCCTCTCTCTCCCTCTCTCTCTCTCTCTCTCTCTCTCTCTCTCTCTCTCTCTCCTCTCTCTCCCTCTCTCTCCCTCTCTCTCTCTCTCTCCCTCTCTCTCCCTCTCTCTCCCTCTCTCTCTCTCTCTCCCTCTCTCTCTCTCTCTCTCTGTCCCCTTTCACCCCCAGCGCACATTCCCAGCAGTGATATGGGAAGCAAGCACAATGCGTAACATTTGGTGGTCTAGGCTACACTGGTGACGGCACTTTGGACCTTCTGGTGAATTTGAAAGCTCCCTTTATAAATTATATTAGTCACTGACTACATTGCACAGACTTACCACAGTAACCCTTTCCTCCATTCTGACAGCAAAGCCTTGTGAGCAGAGACTTGGGGTGTGGTTCTAGTCTGCAGCTCCTCAGGGGATGCTCTTAGACCCTGTAAAACCATCTGATCTGCACAACTTTCTCTGAGCTGACTGGGTCAGGCATTCCTCTTTTCCCTGAACACACAAATACAGTATTCTTTCTCCTCCAAAGTCATTCTACCCAAGTAAGTTCTCCGTAAGGATGCTTGGAAATTTTAAATAATTCATATACAATGTTAAACACAGTCCCTTACATATGGTAAGCAGTCAACGGATGTTAGCTACTGTTCTGTCCTTGCAACTATCATTATTACAATATCTGCCTACTAGCAACCTTCAGACATGGAGAGTGAGACTTGGAGGTTGCATATTCAAAACAGATGGCTGATCAATAATTTGGGATCTTGAGTTGTGAACATGTAACACCTTTCTAAAACTAACACGTATATACTGCTTGCTTTATGATTAAAGAAAATGACATATAACAAATTCTTGAGCAAGATATTTAAAAATAAAGCCATTAACTATGAAAACTGATTTTAGTTTCACATTATTTAGCAATGTGGTGAGTACATAGTGTCCTGTGGAGGAATAGTACCTAGCAGGGGACCTAGTTTGTACTGCTTATACGTGTTTGAATGAATCTTGATAGGTTGAGACCTCATTATAGAGGCCTGAATATATATACATGCCTGGTTAAGCAAGACATTTGAATGTCATTTAATGTTCAGTGAGAAGCCATTTCAGAATTTTGAACAGGGAAGTGATGTAATCCATTGCGTGCCTTAGACTGAAAGGAAATGTGCAAAAGGTTATATCTGATGACAGGGCTATGGTAAACTTCTTCTACTTTTCTGAAGTTTCTAAGAACACACATCCTTTTTAAAGTTTCTGGAGCACACTTCCAAAGGTGATGGTGGCTCTCTATGGGGAGCTTGGGAATGGGGGTGGGGGCAGTGTATTTGCATCTGGGAGGGGTAACTTAAGTACTTTGAATGAGAGCCCCCAAGGAATTGTCCTTCAAGAAAATCACTGTTTTAGGGAATCCTTAAGTATCAGAATCGTAGATTATAGAGCTAAATTTAACCTAGAGGTCCTCAGATCTCACCCTCGTGTTATGGATGAGATCAAGTGAATTCCTCAAGGCTCTTAACCCAGGACTTCTGATTCCTAGTCCACTGCTGTCTCTAATATACGATACATTAAAGTTTTAGAGGATCGCTTCTTGGCCTTTTGGCTAAGATCAAGTGTAAAGTTGTAGAGGAAACTATAGGCAAACAGACTGTTAGGGAGGACTGGCCTATATAGCTTCATCTTTCCTGCTCCAACAAGCCTGAATGTTTTCATGCCATCTTGCTATACGTTTAAAATTATACCACTTAGATATTCTTGTAGGTTAATAAGTATAAGAATGAAAATAAAAATCTCACCACCCCAGAGGCAAAGCACTAAAACATTTTGTTACATTTTACCACCAGTCTTTAAAAAATACATGTATTTTAAAAATTAAGATTCTATTGTTTTATAGCTTATTTTTAAAAATTTAACATATCCAGACATTTACTTATATACCTAAACCTTGCATGAATACATCATTTAAAATGCTTTTGTAGTAATATTTCATTGAATTCACGTGTCAAAACATGGATAATTAAACCTCTATTGTTAGATAGTAAGATAGTTCTCAGTTTTTCAAGCAAGCTGCTATTTTATGAATGCAGAGGGCTCTCGGAGGATTAGAAGACTTTTGGTCATTCACACAATAATATGAGTTAGTTAAATATCCATGGTTTCTTTCTACCACCTAGCTGAGAGCAGCTAAGTTAGAGAATGGAGGTTGTGATTTGGCATGTAGCACAATAAGGAGAGGAAAGATGGGTAGGAGCTGGTGTGAAGGGTATAGTTGTACATAGGCCTTGTGAAACCCAGAATACGGTAGGTGCAGGGATAAGGAAGGAGGTTGCTGAAGTAGAGTAATTTCACTATTTTGCATAGAAATGGCTCTTTTTTCTTTTTCTGATCCATGTGACCTTTGCTTCAAGACTTAAAACTCGAGCTGTGTTATGAGTTTTTTTGGTTCTCCAACACAGTAGATTCACTAAGTATTGGTTAAAAGGCTGGGGCACCTGAGCACCACTTCCACTTATTATACTCCAAGTTCCAACCTAACTACTTAAAACTTTTTCAGCATGATTGTTGTGACTTTTGGGCTACCTGCAGACAAATAATAAGCGTGTTTTGTCAGTTTAATGGAAATGAAAGGGCAGATATATTCAGGCTTAGTGACTAATTGAATCTCATTAGGAAAGGACAAGAAGACATCAAACATAACTTAAGAGCTAAAAGCCTCAAAAATGGTGAAATGAGGAGTTATTGCTGATTTGTGAAGAAAACTGAAGGTTGACACCTGAAAACTCATATTACATTTCAGGAACTTGTGCTGGTGAGAGATAGGGATAACACAGATAAAACTGTAATTTGGAGATATTCTAAAAGCCCTCATCTTAGCCAGTAGTTTCAGTTGTGGCTTAAAACACCATATCTATCTGTACTTCCATATAATAAAATGGGTAAATTTGCATTTCATGTCCTCCTCCTTTAGTTGAAAACAATTGATTATTTAGGAGAGGGATCATACTATAAACTAGGCTGTAGCTCTGCTTCTGGTTTACCGTATGACATTGGACAAGGCATTTCACCTCTCTGGTTTCTAGTCTGTAACTCAAAGGATAATTAATACTGGTTTAGATAATTTTTGAAGTTCCTTCTGAAACCTAGAGTCTTTATTTCTAAAACAAAAAATGACCCCTGAGATAGGGTTGTCTGTACATTCTCAAATTTGAAAAATTAAGCAAAATACTCATCTAGTAGATGCATGTAACTTTTAAATATAGCATCTTGAAGGTGTCCCTCTATCAACTAAAGAACAAATGTCTCAGTTTAATATATGACCGCATAAAAAAAATGCAACCACAGTAGGTGACCAAAAGGATAAGTAACTTTCAGGAATTTTGAAAACCCAGTAGTATTTAGTATGTGCTCTCTCAGCATTAAAAGGGTCACCTTGCTAATACATGTTAATTTTGAGAGTTTAATTGACCTTTGGAATTTTAATATCAACCTTTTTTGGTGTGTTTAGAGGTTGGAGCAATCACGGAAGAAACTGAAGCCTGTGATTGGTGGAGTTTGGGTGCTGTCCTCTTTGAGCTTCTCACTGGCAAGGTAAGCAGTGACCTGGAGGTTTATTAAGTTTATCCAGATGCTACCTTGATTTCAAATTGAGAATATTTAGCCTTTGCCTTTAGTGTTTAGGTCAGGGACGAAGTAAGAAAACCTTCATACCGAAAGGGATGGGGCAGAAAAATGCATGTTTATCAAGATTCCAGATTTTTTTAAAAGTTGAATTCTATTACATTGAATAAATTGATGGTAAAATTCTGTTATGTCACACTGTTTAGCCCATAGAGAGATATAAGACTACACATTCTTTCTCTTCTTTTTCTATGAGTCAGTTTCAACAGAGTTAAATCTGTAAGGTTCATGTAAGGATTTAAATTCTCTGTATGTTTTAAATACCTGTCTGAAACCAGGAGGGAATTATCATTTTAGAAAATTAATGTAGATATTAAAGGTAATATTATCTTTTTTCTCAGTACTGTAATTTTTCCTGTCCGTTCTGGCTTAACGGAGAGTTATTGATCAGAGAGAATTTATACTCTCTCTGATCAATAACTTTTAAGTGAGATATTTGAGGTTAATAGTTAATAGATTTTAATAGAGTATTGTGCAGATTGCCTCCTGGGATGAAAACAGAGGAAATGAACGGTCATACCTTTGTAAGTAGTCATCTACCTTAAATATGTAGTTAATACTGAGCGCCTAACATGGTTGTGGAATATACAAGTCACCCATACGTACATTTAAACCGTAAAGTGCTATACATATATAAAGCATTATTATTAACGAATTTTCAACTTCAAAGGTTTTGAAGAACATTAAAAAGTTTGAGATATCAAATCCCATTTTAGTTTTTGGGTATAATGGAAGTTTTTCTACTGTGAGCCACTCTCTTTATAACTAAGGGAAAAGGGTGAGTGGCCTAAGCTTATGATGTGATTTTGATGACTGCCTGTATTTCAGAGTATTTAGAAGTTCTGTATTTAGAGTTCTGTGGGCTCATAGCCCTTGTCCTAAACTGCTTAGAGGGTACTGTGGTGATTACTGCACCTCCAGTTAAGGTGGTTGTTGAGCTTTCTGTATTTGCTGTCCATAAACCCTGTGATGGAACAGAATATGATGTTGTTTGGGATAAGAAGTATACCTGATTGATTGTTTCAGACTCTGGTTGAGTGCCATCCAGCAGGAATAAATACTCATACTACTTTGAACATGCCAGAATGTGTCTCTGAAGAGGCTCGCTCACTCATTCAACAGGTAATTTAATTGACCTATTGGCCAAGTATATCAACCATGCAAATTAGCAGAGCCCACAGCTCCAAAACCTTAAAGAAATTAGTTTCGGACAAGAAGGACCCTTTACTAATTACAAATTCAGAACTAGTACTGTATATCTTTAGGCTTCTACTATTATCTGAGTATTGGTGATGTCAGAGAGAATAGGTAAAACTTGTTGGTATTATTTATTTATTTATTTATTTAAAATCCAGGCTAATGTTTAGTCAATTCCATATATCTATGTAGGTGTGAGATTTAAGTATTGCTTTTAGCTGGTCTGGAGCTGCTCTATTACATTTTGTAACCATATGTGAATGGCTATTTTCTTTTCTTTTTTTTTTTTTTTTTTAACTTTTTAAAGAGTTTATTCCTTAGAGCTAGTCTCGAGATAGTATATGGTGAATGGCTATATTTATAAACGTAGGAATGGGCTACTTAGGAGAGAAGTGGTAGAAAATCTTGCCAAGTTAGATCACTTGTAGATCCATTCATGGAACTTAAATATTGGTGTCAGTTGGTATATTTCTGGTGGCTTTGAAGAAAGAGACTATTGATAATTAAATTTCAGTATCCCAGAGGTAGGCTTGGGACTGTAGTGAGCTCCTTAAATTGATTCGCCATGTGTAAAATGCTCACCTAGTTTTGAAGAGCAAGTTTTGATGAGTACACTGAGGGTTGTTAGCATTGAGGTGTGATAGGCTCACAGCAAATCAGCAAGAATAGTCAGGACTGTGATCCCCTATGCTTTTGGGAAAATATCAAGGGAAAAGTTATTTGAAAAAGATGAAGAACTAAAATTTTTGTTTAATGAAACATAAATTATTTTTTAAATCAGGGAAAACAAAATTTGTAAAAAAAAAAAAAACAAAAAAGAAAGAGAAAAGGGGAGGGGAGAATATATTAAGAAGAGTATTACCTAGTATTCTCTTGAGCAGTGATTTTTGTCCCATTCAACGAATATATGTAAGGCATAGTGTCATAAGCTACAAACTTGAGATTCACAAATAATTATATCACAGATGGATTTAATAAAGGCTATCAGAGAGGTTTAAAAAAATACTTTGGTGAGTTAGGATAAAGAGGTGTAATAATTGATGCAGTGGTAGTATTAGGAAAGTTTTTGTGTAGTGAGTGTTATTTTTGCGGAGCCGTAGCTAGAATTTTGGCATTGCAAGGTTGGATGTGGGAGAATAACTGGGTGGAATGAGAAGCTTGAACAAAGGCAAGGAAGGAGTCAGAAAGACTCAATTTGGGAAATCAAAAGTTTGGTTTATCTAGAGTACAAGGATGAACATAGGGATGAGTAATAGTAAGTAGATGAGAATGGAAAGAGAAGTTGGGGCTCTCTTATCATGAACACCAGGGGAGAATGATAGTATTTAATTCAGTAAAAAATTGAGATTTGGAGTTTTTGTGCACAAGAGTGAAAGGATCAGAGTCATGCTTCAGGAAGATTAATTTGCTCAGACTCTGTAAAATCTAAAGAAACATAATAAGGTTGGAAATAGTGAGATGAGAGTACCCTGAGCACTCTGTAAAAGGATTAAGAGGTAATGCAAAGATCCATAAAACATTTCATTCTACTGGGCAAAAAGGACAGCTCCTCATTTGATTTCATATTCTTTGTTGTGGCACAGCAAGGTAACTTCAAAGTATTTTTTTGGCTATTAATTGAAGGAAGTCTAGCAACTGCTATTTTTTGTTTCTCTTCCTTAAAGAAGTAGTCATTATTACATAATATTGAGAATAGAATTCCCCACATTAATTAATAAAAGTCTGTTACTCCTGTCTATCAGAATTTATATTGTAAAGGAGTCTGAGCTTAAGATATGTTAAGTTCCCAAATACAGAGATGTATAGCTTATATAGTTAAAGCAGCATTCTGTCATTGGCCTGCCTAAGGAAACTACCACTCATGTGGAGGAAACATCATCAGGAAAGGGAAAAGGGGTCTCTTGGCATGATTAGCAATTTGTCATTTTGACTTTCCTCTTCCACTACCTCATGGTTCATAAAGGTTATTTTAAAAAATCACAAAATGATTTATGTGGAAAGAATTATTCCACTTTGAGGAGATTTTCCCCTCTTTGGTCTTTTCAGCTCCTTGCTTTCTTCCTAGATTTCATAATTCCCTGTACCCATGGTTTAGTCATCTCAGTCCAAGTGAATGGTGCTAAAGTAAACATAGTTACATTTTCAATGCAGTTTAAAAAAAAGATATTTACAGTTTACAGATCCTCAGAGCGTGGATGTTTGTACTTGCCAGTGTACATTTAGTTCTTTATTACACAACTGCTTTGTCAGTTGCAAGATATTATATGAGAAAGAGACCTTCAAAACAAATTTCTGTGCCTCCAATGCTCAGCTTTATTGCCTATTCTTTAGGAGAAAGGAGGTTGGCAGTGACTGTCTTGGTTTTGCCACTGGCTGACACATTCTTTTAGCAATAGAATCTTTGTGTGATCTCTCAGAAGGCCTGGGAGAGTATTTAAAACGGCAGAATAAGCAAGACAGTCATGGGTAAACAATTATACTTTTGCCTATAGATTTACACTTGGCAAAATTATAGAAGAGACTGAACTAAGGTAAATTGACCTTATTAAAAGTCAAAAAAAAAAAAGTCAAAATATGAACTTTTATTGGAATTTCATAATGAGGTCATGTTTTGGAAAGAATGAGGGCAGGAAAGCCAATTTTAACAAGAAAGAACTTATATGTTTATATGTTTCCTGAAATATTAAAAAACATGTTATAGTTAATTCTTACCAATGTTTGATATTTTAGATTTGTGTTCAAATGTTTAATGCCTTCCACATTTCAATCAGTGGACATGACTTGTCTGATTTTGAAAATGGATTTGATACGTTTAGGATATGCTTATGCTGTTTGTTTTATAATAGCAGCTTTTAACATGGTTTAGCAACTTCTAATATAAAAATTCTTTGAGCAGTTCACTTTAATAAAAAGTAGTCATTTTGAATGCTAGATACAGTAATTTCAAGTGAAAAGACTGTGAGTACAGTCTTTTGAAGTATATGCTTCACTCCTCTTGTGGATTTGGTGATATCAAAGTGAAGTAATAGATTCTTGGCATTTGCAGATCACGCACTCATAAAACAGTGTAATGTTGTGATTAAGAGCAGGGATTCTGGAGACTGAGTACCTGAATTCAGATCATATCCTTGCTACCTACTACCTATATGATCTTAAGCAAGTTATTTAATTTCTCTGAGTCTCTGTTTTCTCATCTATAAAACAGAGATATTTATAGTAACTATTCATAGAGTTGCTGTGAGTTCAATGAATTAACCTATGTTAAGCAATTAGAATAATGCCTGGCCCACAGTAAGTGTCACATAAATGTTTTGTATTATTATTATTATTGATAGGGCAGCGTTGAAAGCTCATGACATGTAGTAATTTATAATTTGATGAAGCATATAGTTGAATTATAGTATAGGGCTGCTAACATGAGAGTGACACAACTGCTGGTGATACAGGTTGAAAAGGTCTAAAAAGTAGTGGATTGGCACATAATAGGAAATCAACTGATGCTTTTATATAAATGATTAATTATTAGTGAATAATAGAAAAATAGAAATAAAGGAAAAAGAAGAAATAAAAGTTTAGGTTTTATCTGAATAGTGGGATTTCCTATAGGTATAGAACCATTAATGTAATCATCCAAATATTTCAGTTGCAGTTGACTAAATTCTGTGGAAAAAATTATGTGCTATAGGAATATTCTCAAATTTGAATGGCTATAGCCATATGAGAAAGTTGGAAAATTCTCTTCTCAAAAAAAGAAATTATAAAGTTGGACAGAATTGGCAAAAATAACCATCTTTGTACTCTGGAAATTGATCAAAGGGATGCAACAATCTGGAAAGTACTTATGTTTGAAAAATAGCTAAATTTTGGGAAAGAATTGTGGGACTCTGTGGCATTCTTGCCTGGGGCTACTTGAACTCTCTCTTCCCTGCTTGGCCAGGTGTGAAGGTTCTCTGGGGTTGGGGTAGGCCATGAAGACCAGCACTGAGGCTGTATGCATGTGCAGGGAAAGATCTCAGTGGAAAATAAAAACCAGGACAGACTTGAAAGTGGCCTAAATTTTGAATATGTTCTCCTGCCCACTGGCATAGGATGGAAGCTTTAGTAACTAAGGTATTTGAATGCAACCCGTTTTCAATCACTGGTTGACCACTAAGCTATGCAGACACAATGGTGACCCTTAGGAAACCAAGCTTAAAAAAGGAAAACTGAAAACTTTTTTCTTAAAAAAGAAATAAAAATGAGCAGAGATATCAACCTCTGCTTGTTACAATGAGGTGGGAGAAGCAGATTTACAGATCTAGCTGAACAAGTTATCAAACAAAGAATAAACCAACCAACAGCAATTGCTAACAGTCTTCCTGAGAAAAAAATAAGACTCCAGAGTCACTAAAATATATTATCTAAAATGTCTTATCTTCAGCAAAATATTGTAAGATATCCGCAGAAACAAGGTAGTAGATCCATAGGCAGGGAAGAAAACAGTCAATAGAAATTACTCTGAGTGTCCCCAGATTTTTGGATTTAATAAAGACTTCAAAGCAGTTATTATAAATATGTTCAAAGAATTAAAGGAAATCATGTATAAAGAATTAAAAGAAAATAAAACAATAATGAATCAACAAATAGAGATTCTCAATAAGGAGATAGAAATTATATTAAAAGGAAAAAAAGAACCAAATAGAAATTCTCAAGTTGAAAAGTACAATAATTGAAGTGAAGAATTAAGTAGGGGAAAAAAAATTCACTGGAGCATCTCAACATGATAGTAAATTATCCAATCTGAAAACCAGATTTAAAAATTTGAAGAAAAATGAACAGGGATAAAGACACCTGTAAGATATTAAATACACCAATATACATATAATGGGAGTTCCAAAAAGAGGACATAGGGAAAGGGGCAGCAAGAAATGTTTAAGAAACAATGGCTGAAAACATCCTAAATTTGATGAAGAACATTGAGATGCATCCAAGAAGCTTAGTGGACCTTATGTGGAAAAATACAAAGAGATCCACATAGGGATATTGTAGTCCAATTGGTGAAAGACAAAAACAGAGGAAAATTTTGAAAGGAGCCAAAGAAAAACAACTCATTGTGTCCAAGGGAACATTGATGTCTGACTTCTCATCAAAAACAATGGAAGAGAGGTAGGAGAAGATGGTGGAAGAGTAAGACGCAGAGATCACCTTCCTCTCCACAGATACATCAGAAATACATGTACACGTGGAACTCCTCCGATAGAACACCCACTGAACGCTGGCAGAAGACCTCAGACCTCCCAAAAGGCAAGAAACTCCTCACGTACCTGGGTAGGGCAAAAGAAAAAAGAAAAAACAGAGACAAAAGAATAGGGATGAGACCTGCACCAGTGGGAGGGAGCTGTGAAGGAGGAAAGGTTTCCACACACTAGGAAGCCCCTACGCGGGCGGAGACTGTGGGTGGCAGAGGAGGGAGCGTTGGAGCCACGGAGGAGAGCGCAGCAACAGGGGTGCGGGGGGCAAAGCAGAGAGATTCCAGCACAGAGGATCAGTGCTGACCAGCACTCACCAGCCCGAGAGGCTTGTCTGCTCCCCTGCCGGGGCGGCTCGGGCTTCGGAGGTCGGATCCCAGGGAGAGGACGGGTTGGCGGCGTGAACACAGCCTGAAGGGGGCTAGTGCACCACGGCTAGCCAGGAGGGAGTCCAGGAAAAGGTCTGGAGCTGCCGAAGAGGCAAGAGAGTTTTTCTTCCCTCTTTGTTTCCTGGGGCGCGAAGAGAGGGGATTAAGAGCGCTCCTTAAAGGAGCTCCAGAGACAGGCACGAGCAGTGGCTATCAGCGCAGACCACAGAGACGGGCATGAGACAGTAAGGCTGCTGCTGCCGCCACTAAGAAGCCTGTGGGCAAGCACAGGTCACTCTCCACACCTCCCCTCCCGGGAGCCTGTGCAGCCCGCCACTGCCAGGGTCCCGTGATCCAGGGACAACTTCCCCAGGAGAACACACAGCATGCCCTTGGGCTGGTGCAACGTCATGCTGGCCTCTGCCACTGCAGGCTCACCACGCATCTGTGCCCCTCCCTCCCCACGGCCTGAGTGAGCCAGAGCCCCCGAATCAGCTGCTCCTTTAACCCTGTCCTGTCTGAGCAAAGAACAGATGCCCTCAGGCAACCTACACGCAGAGGTGGGGCCAAATCCAAAGCTGAACCTCGGGAGCTGTGCAAACAAAGAAGAGAAAGGGAAATCTCTCCCAGCAGCCTCAGAAGCAGTGGATGAAAGGTCCACAATCAACTTGATGTACCCTGCATCTGTGGAATACCTGAATAGACAACGAATCATCCCAAATTGAGGAGGTGGACTTTGGGAGCAAGATATATTATTTTTTCCCCTTTTCCTCTTTTTGTGAGTGTGTATGTGTATGCTTCTATGGGAGATTTTGTCTGTATAGCTTTGCTTTCACCATTTGTCCTAGGATTCTGCCTGTCCATTCTTTAAAAAATTTTTTCTTAATAATTATTTTTTTATTTTAATAACTTTATTTTACCTACTTTATTTTATTTTATCCTCTTTCTTTCTATTTTTTCTCCCTTTTATTCTGAGCCGTGTGGATGAAAGGCTCTTGGTGCTCCAGCCAGGAGTCAGTGCTGTGCCTCTGAGGTGGGAGAGCTGACTTCAGGACACTGGTCCACAAGAGACTTCCCAGCTCCACATAATATCAAACGGCGAAAATCTCCCAGAGATCTCCATCTCAACACCAAGACCGATCTTCACTCAACGACCAGCAAGCTACAGTGCTGGACACCCTATGCCAAACAACTAGCAAGACAGGAACACAACCACACCATTAGCAGAGAGGCTGCCTAAAATCATAATAAGGCCGCAGACACCCCAAAACACACCACCAGACGTGGACCTGCCCACCAGAAAGACAAGATCCAGCCTCATCCACCAGAACACAGCCACTAGTCCCCTCCACCAGGAAGCCTACACAACCCACTGAACCAACCTTAGCCACTGGGGACAGACACCAAAAACAATGGGAACTACAAACCTGCAGCCTGCGAAAAGGAGACCCCAAACACAGTAAGATAAGCAAAATGAGAAACAGAAAAACACACAGCAGATGAAGGAGCAAGGTAAAAACCCACCAGACCTAACAAATGAAGAGGAAATAGGCAGTCTACCTGAAAAAGAATTCAGAATAATGATAGTAAAGATGACCCAAAATCTTGGAAATAGAATAGAGAAAATGCAAGAAACATTTAACAAGAACCTAGAAGAGCAAAAGAGGAAACAAGCAATGATGAACAACACAATAAATGAAATTAAAAATACTCTAGAAGGAATAAATAGCAGAATAACTGAGGCAGAAGAACGGATAAGTGACCCGGAAGATAAAATAGTGGAAATAACTACTGCAGAGCAGAATAAAGAAAAAAGAATGAAAAGAACTGAGGACAGTCTCAGAGACCTCTGGGACAACATTAAACACACCAACATTCGAATTATAGGGGTCCCAGAAGAAGAAGAGAAAAAGAAAGGGACTCAGAAAATATTTGAAGAGATTATAGTTTAAAACTTCCCTAATATGGGAAAGGAAATAGTCAATCAAGTCCAGGAAGCACAGAGAGTCCCATACAGGACAAATCCAAGGAGAAAAACACCAAGATACATATTAATCAAACTATCAAAAATGAAATACAAAGAAAACATATTAAAGGCAGCAAGGGAAAAACAACAAATAATGCACAAGGGAATCCCCATAAGGTTAACATCTGATCTTTCAGCAGAAACTCTACAAGCCAGAAGGGAGTGGCAGGACATATTTAAAGTGATGAAGGAGAAAAACCTAGAACCAAGATTACTCTGCCCAGCAAGGATCTCATTCAGATTTGATGGAGAAATTAAAACCTTTACAGATAAGCAAAAGCTGAGAGAGTTCAGCACCACCAAACCAGCTTTACAACAAATGCTAAAGGAACTTCCCTAGGCAAGAAACACAAGAGAAGGAAAAGACCTACAATAACAAACCCAAAACAATTAAGAAAATGGGAATAGGAACATGCATATCGATAATTACCTTAAATGTAAATGGATTAAATGCTCCCACCAAAAGACACAGACTGGCTGAATGGATACAAAAACAAGACCCGTATATATACTGTCTACAAGAGACCCACTTCAGACCTAGGGACACATACAGACTGAAAGTGAGGGGATGGAAAAACATATGCCATACAAATGGAAATCAAAAGAAAGCTGGAGTAGCAATTCTCATATCAGACAAAATTAGACTTTAAAATAAAAACTGTCACAAGAGACAAAGAAGGACACTACATAATGATCAAGGGATTGATCCAGGAAGAAGATATAACAATTGTAAATATTTATACACCCAACATAGGAGCACCTCAATACATAAGGAAAATACTAACAGCCATAACGGGAAATCGACAGTGACACAACCATAGTAGGGGACTTTAACACCCCACTTTCACCAATGGACAGATCATCCAAAATGAAAATAAATAAAGAAACACAAGCTTTAAATGATACATTAAACAAGATGGACTTATTGATATTTATAGGACATTCCATCCAAAAACAACAGAATACACATTTTTCTCAAGTCCTGATTGAACATTTTCCAGGATAGATCATATCTTGGGTCACAAATCAAACCTTGGTAAATTTAAGAAAATTGAAATTGTATCAAGTATCTTTTCTGACCACAACCCTATGAGACTAGATATCAATTACAGGAAAAGATCTGTAAGAAGTACAAACACACGGAGGCTAAACAATACACTACTTAATAACCAGTAGATCACTGAAGAAATCAAAGAGGAAATCAAAAAATACCTAGAAACAAATGACTGAAAACACGACGACCCAAAACCTGTGGGATGCAGCAAAAGCAGTTCTAAGAGGGAAGTTTATAGCAATACAACCCTACCTTAAGAAACAGGAAACATCTCAAATAGACAACGTAGCTTTGCACCTAAAGCAACTAGAGAAAGAACAAAAAACCTGAAAGTTATCAGAAGGAAAGAAATCATAAAGATCAGATCAGAAATAAATGAAAAAGAAATGAAGGAAACGATAGCAAAGATCAATAAAACTAAAAGCTGGTTCTTTGAGAAGATAAACAAAATTGATAAACCATTAACGAGACTCATCAAGAAAAAAAGGGAGAAGACTCAGATCAATAGATTAGAAATGAAAAAGGAGAAGTAACAACTGACACTGCAGAAATACAAAGGATTATGAGAGATTACTACAAGCAACTCTATGCCAGTAAAAGGGACAACCTGGAAGAAATGGACAAAATCTTAGAAATACACAACCTTCCGAGACTGAACCAGGAAGAAATAGAAAATATGAACAGGCCAATCACAAGCACCGAAATAGAAACTGTGATTAAAAATGTTCCAACAGGGCTTCCCTAGTGGCACAGTGGTTGAGAGTCTGCCTGCCAATGCAGGGGACACGGGTTCATGCCCCAGTCCAGGGGGATCCCACATGTCGCAGAGTGGCTGGGCCCGTGAGCTATGGCTGCAGAGATGCGTGTCTGGAGCCTGTACTATGCAATGGGAGAGGCCACAACAGTGAGAGGCCCGCGTAATGCAAAAAAAAAAAAAAAGTTCCAACGAACAAAAGTCCAGGACCAGATGGCTTCACAGGCAAATTCTATCAAACATTTAGAGAAGAGCTAACACCTATCCTTCTCAAACTCTTGCAAAATGTAGCAGAGGGACGAACACTCCCAAACTTGTTCTACGAGGCCACCATCACCTGGATACCAAAACCAGACAAAGATGTCACAAAGAAAGAAAACTACAAGCCAGTATCACTGATGCACATAGGTGCAAAATCCTCCACAAAATACTAGCAAACAGAATCCAACAGCGCATTAAAAGGATCATACACCATGATCAAGTGGGGTTTATTCCAGGAGTGCAAGGATTCTTCAATATATGCAAATCAATCAACGTGATATACCATATTAACAAACTGAAGGAGAAAAACCATATGATCATCTCAATAGATGCTGAGAAAGCTTTTGACAAAATTCAACACCAATTTATGATAAAAACCCTGCAGAAAGTAGACATAGAGGGAACTTTCCTCAACATAATAAAGGCTGTATATGACAAACCCACCGCCAACATCGTCCTCAATGGTGAAAAACTGAAACCATTTCCACTAAGATCAGAAACAAGACAAGGTTGCCCACTCTCACCACTATTATTCAACATAGTTTTGGAAGTTTTAGCCACAGCAATCAGAGAAGGAAAAGAAATAAAAGGAATCCAAATTGGAAAAGAAGAAGTAAAGCTGTCACAGTTTGCCGATGACATGATACTATACATAGAGAATCCTAAAGATGCTACCAGAAAACTACTAGAGCTAATCAATGAATTTGGTAAGTAGCAGGATACAAAATTAATGCACAGAAATCTCTGGCATTCCTATACACTAATGATGAAAAATCTGACAGTGAAATTAAGAAAACACTCCCATTTACCATTGCAACAAAAATAATAAATATCTAGGAATAAGCCTGCCTAAGGAGACAAAAGACCTGTATGCAGAAAATTATAAGACACTGATGAAAGAAATTAAAGATGATACAAATAGATGGAGAGATATACCATGTTCTTGGATTGGAAGAATCAATATTGTGAAAATGACTCTACTACCCAAAGCAATCTACAGATTCTATGCAATCCCTATCAAACTACCACTGGCATTTTTCACAGAACTAGAACAAAAAATTTCACAATTTGTATGGAAACACAAAAGACCCCGAATAGCCAAAGCAATCTTGAGAGCGAAAATTGGAGCTGGAGGAATCAGGCTCCCGGACTTCCAACTATACTACAAAGCTACAGTAATCAAGACAGTATGGTACTGGCACAAAAACAGAAATATAGATCAATGGAACAGGATAGAGAGTCCAGGGGTAAACCCACGCACATATGGTCACCTTGTCTTTGATAAAGGTGGCAAGAATATACAGTGGAGAAAAGACAGCCTCTTCAATAAGTGGTGCTGGGAAAACTGGACAGGGACATGTAAAAGTATGAAATTAGAATACTCCCTAACACCATACACAAAAATAAACTCAAAATGGATTACAGACCTTAATGTAAGGCCAGACACTATCAACCTCTTAGAGGAAAACATAGGCAGAACACTCTATGATATACATCACAGCAAGATCCTTTTTGACCCACCTCCTAGAGAAATGGAAATAAAAACAAAAATAAACAAATGGGACCTAATGAAACTTAAAAGCTTTTGTACAGCAAAGGAAACCATAAAAAACACCAAAAGACAACCCTCAGAATGGGAGAAAATATTTGCACATGAAGCAACTGACAAAGGATTAATCTCCAAAATTCACAAGCAGTTCATGCAGCTCAATAACAAAAAAACAAACAACCCAATCCAAAAATGGGCAGAAGACCTAAATAGACATTTCTCCAGAGAAATAATACAGATTGCCAACGAACACATGAAAGAATGCTCGACATCATTAATCATTAGAGATATGCAAATCAAAACTACAATGAGATATCATCTCACACTGGTCTGAATGGCCATCAAAAAATCTACAAACAATAAATGCTGGAGACGGTGTTAAGAAAAAGGAACCCTCTTGCAGTGCTGGTGGGAATGTAAATTGATACAGCCACTATGGAGAACAGTATGGAGGTTCCTTAAAAAACTAAAAACAGAACTACCATATGACCCAGCAATCCCACTACTAGGCATATACCCTGAGAAAACCATAATTCAAAAAGAGTCATGTACCAAAATGTTCATTGCAGCTCTATTTACAATAGCCAGGACATAGAAGCAACCTAAGTGTCCATCAACAGATGAATGGATAAAGAAGATGTGGCACATATATACAATGGAATATTACTCAGCCATAAAAATAAACGAAATTGAGTTATTTGTAGTGAGGTGGATCGACCTAGAATCTGTCATACAGAGTGAAGTAAGTCAGAAAGATAAAAACAAATACCGTATGCTAACACATATATATGGAATGTAAGAAAAAAAAAGATCATGAAGAACCTAGGGGTAAGATGGGAATAAAGACACAGACCTACTAGAGAATGGACTTGACGATATGGGGAGGGGGGAAGGGTAAGCTGTGACAAAGTGAGAGAGTGGCATGGACATATATACACTACCAAACGTAAAATAGGTAGCTAGTGGGAAGCAGCCGCATAGCACAGGGAGATCATCTCGGTGGTTTGTGACCACCTAGAGGGCTGGGGTAGGGAGGGTGGGAGGGAGGCAGATGCAAGAAGGAAGAGATATGGGAACATTTGTATACGTATAACTGATTCACTTTGTTATAAAGCAGAAACTAACACACCATTGTAAACCAGTTATACTCCAATAAAGATGTTAAAAAAAAAAAAAGGAAAACAGAAGACAGTGGAATGACATATTTGAAGTGTTGAAAGGAAGTAACTGTGAGCCAAGATTTCTATATCCAGCAAAATTATCCTTCAAAAGTGAAAATGAAATTAAGAAATTTCCAAGTAAAGGCAGAGAATTCATTGTTAGCAGAGCTATGTTACAAGAAATAATACAAGAAGTCCTTCAGCTGCAAGTTACCAGATAGTTACTCAAATTCATAAGAGGAAATGAAAAGTTCTGGAATGATAAATGTGAGTTAATAGAAAAGGCTAAATATGTTTTTTCTCATTTCTGTGCTCAACTTCTTTCAAAAGACATAAGTTTGTACAAAGCAATACTTGGAACACTGTGCTGGTAAGTTTATAACCTATATAGATGTAACATATAGTACTTAATGACAGTAAAAGACAAAGGAGGACAGAAGGAATGGAACTATAGTGGAGCAAAATTTCTGCATTTCACTGGAATTAGTTGGAAGTATATTGTGATAAATTAAGAAGCATATTATAATCTTGACAGCAACCACTAAAAAAAGATAGTAAAGGAAAATTAATAGAGGAACTGAAATAGTACAGTAAGATGTATTTGACACAGAAGAAGGCAGTAAAGGGGAATGAAAAAAGACAGTAGACATAGAAAACAAGTAGCAATTTAGCAAATGTAAACCCACCATGTCAATAATTGCATTCAGTGTGAATGTCTAAACATGCCAAACAAAAGGCAAAGATTGTTAACTGGATAAAAAAGAGCTCCAACTATCTGTGTGCAAGAGACATACTTAAATTAAAAACACAAATAGGTTGAAAGAAAAAGGGTGGGATAAACCATGCAAACAGTGACCATAAGAGAGGTGAAGTGGTTTTATTAAATATCAGACAAAATAGATGTGGAGATAAGAGAATTAGCAGGGACCAGGGACTAAGATGTTTTATAATGATGAGAAGATCGATACATAGAAAGATATAACAATTATAAATATATATGCTCTAATAACAACTTCAAAACATATGAAGCAAAGTCTGTTTGAATTGAAATAATAGATAATCCAATAATAATAAATGGAGGCTTCAATACCCCATTCTTGATAATTAATAGGAAATCAGCAAGGATATAGAGAAGACTTGAGCAACATTATCAAACAACTCTGACATATATATAACAATGATTGCAGAATAGTTTTATCACATGCACATGGAACATTCCCCATGATAGATCATTTGCTATGCCATAAAACAACTGTCAATATTTAAAAGGATTGAAATTATACAGCATACTCTGACCATTACAACTTTTTATTAGAAATCATCAACAGAAAGAGATCTGGTGAATCCATACCAGATATTTGGAAATTAAACAACACACTTCTAAATAACCTGAGTCAAAGAAGAAATGCCAAGAGAAGCCAGAAATTGTTTTTAATGGAATGAAAACAAACACACAATATATCAAAATTTATAGGATGCAGCTACATCAGTTCTTGGGGAAAATTTATGGCTTTAGACATCTGTATAGGAAAAGAATGGTCTCAAATAAAAATCTCAGCTTGTAACTGAGGAAGGTAGAAAAAGAAACTGTAAAAAGCAAAATAAATCCAAAGCAAGCAGAAATCAATGAAAGAGAAAATCTTCATTGGATAGAAGAGAAAAATAAGAGAAAAATTTAATCACAAGTTGGTTCTTTGAAAAGATCAGCAAAATTGGGAAACCTTTAGCTGACTTCAAAATGAATATGAAAAGGCAAGGGACCTAGAGTATCCAAAACAATTTTGAAAGAGAACAAAGAAGGAGTACTTACACTCCCAATTTCCAGTCAGTATAAAGCCACAGTAACTACTTAATTACTGTGGTTTTAGAGCAGAGATAGGAAATATAGATCAATGGAATGGAATTGAGAGTTCAGAAATAAACTGTTACATTTATGGTCAATTGATCTTCAGTAAAGGTGCCAAGATAATTCGATGATGAAAAAATAATCTTTTCAACAAATGGTGCTGGGGAGGGAAGAGATATGGGAGCATATGTGTATGTATGGCTGATTCACTTTGTTATAAAACAGAAACTAGCATACCATTGTAAAGCAATTATACTCCAATAAGGATGTTAAAAAAACACACACACAAAAAAAATGGTGCTGAGAAAATCAAATATTCACATGCTAAAACCAAAATGAACTAAGACCCTTAATTCATATCATATGCAAAAATTAACTCAAAATAGCTCATAAACCTATATGTGGGAGCTAAAACTGTAAAATCATAGGAAAAAAAATTGGAGAAAATCTTCATGACCTTGGGCTAGGAAAAGAATTATTAGGTATGACACCAAAACATGATCCATAAAAGAAAAAAAAATGATAAAGTGGGCTTCATTAAAATTAAAAACTTTTGCATTTCAAAAGATACCAGTGAAAGAATGAAAAGACAAGGCACAGACTGGGACAAAATATATGCACATCATGCAACTGATAAAAGATTTGTTTTCAGAATGTGTAAAGAAACTTTTAACTCAGTAAGCAGACAGCTCAGTATAAAAATGGGCAAAGGTTCACCAAGGAGGCTATATAAATGGCTAAGAAGGATATGAAGAGATGCTCACCATCATTAGTCATTAGGGAATATAAATTAAAACCATAATAAGATACCACTAATACCCACTAGAAGGGCTGTAATAAAAAAGATAGACAGTATCAATTATCCATGAGGTAGAGAAACTAGAACTCTCATACATTGCTGGCGGGAACGTAAAATGGTACAGATACTTTAGAAAAGTTTGGTGGTTTCTTAAAAAGCTAAACATAAACTTAACACAGGACCCACCAGTCCCACTCCTAGGAATGTCCTTAAGAGAAGTGAAAATATGTGTCTGCAGGAAGTCATATATACTATTACTTATAGCCGCAACCTGGAAAGTCCATATGTCCATTAACTGGTGAATATATTAACGAAGTGTGTTATATCCAAATGGTGGAATGCTGTTCAGAAGTAAAAAGGAACAGACTGTTGATATGTGCTACATGGATGAATCTCAAAAACATTATGCTAAGTGAAAGAAGGCAGCTGCAAAAGACAACATATTTTTATGATTTCATTTATATGAAATATGCAGAAAGGGCAAGTTTATAGAGATAGAAAACAAATCAGTGCTTGCCTAGGGCTGGAGATGGAAATGCGGATTAACTGCAGATAGGATGAGGAAACTTTTTAGGATGATCAAAGTGTTCTAAAACTGGATTGTGGTGAAAGTTGCACAACTCTTTAAATTTACTAAGAATCATTAAGTTGTACACTTACAACAGATAAATTTTATGCTATATAAATTATCCCTCAGTAAAGCTGTTAAAACAAAAATTGGGGGATGCATGAATGTCTTAAGACATTCTTTCAGTATGCCCAGGGTCGTCTGTAATTGTATATGACTACTTTTATTTTCCCACACTTAACAATCCTATTGCGTGTAACATTTATTCACTTATTTTATACCTGATTCCTATTAGTGAAGAAGTCGAAACCCATTTCACTCATTGTATCAACAAATTGTTCCATGTGAGTCAGCTATTTCAAAGAAAGCAATTCTGGAATATGAATTGGCTTATTCAGACCTTAGGTAAAGTTTAGACCCGGTGCATATATAATTCACTAGGGGTTGAAAGATTTGTTGTGCCTCCCAAACTTTCTCATCATGAAAGGAGTAACTGAATCTCTCAGAATTTGGTGCAATATCTAATTAATGTCATGATTGTACTTTTGGAGTAGGAAATTGATAGGTGTAACTATCCTATTGTACTATATGAGGATGAGAAACAAAGTGAGTTACTCAAGGTCATATTTCAAATCAGCTGAAAAGTCATAAACTCAGATATATTCCCCACCACCCCACAGCTAGAGTGGTATCATAGACATAATTCCCTTTCAAGGAAATATAGTCAATTGACTTTCAGTCAAGTCCATTTTGTTACTGGGGTTGAATTTAGAAGTTCTTTCCTTTCATATATTTTTCTTTTCCTTTGATTCTTTAGCTGGATTCCTACTATTCACTAAATCCTTCTTTTTTTAGCTCTTACAGTTCAACCCTGTGGAGCGTCTTGGTGCTGGAGTTGCTGGTGTTGAAGATATCAAATCTCATCCATTTTTTACCCCTGTGGATTGGGCAGAACTAATGAGATGAACATAATGCAGGGTTCTCTGCACACGTTCTGATCTTCTCTATGACAGGCATCTCCAGCACAGAGGTAGCTCTGCCTTACACTCAGTTATGGGGCACCAAGCACTGGGATGAAGATCTTTAGAGGAAATGGAGAAAGAAAAAGCCTGAGAGAGAACAATTCCTTTACAGTTGCTGTCTGGACAAGATGTTGGCTACATTTGCAAGGGGCTGTTATGCACAAACCTTTAACTGAGGTGTGATCTTTATTTTATCTGCATTTAGTGTTGCAGGTGAGTTGTAAACCCAACTAAAAGAGGAATGCCCTTTAAGACCTTCCTCTGATATGAAGCTCCAAGTGTAGAATGAAGTGTTACTTGAAAGGAGGACCTTTACATGGCAGCTGACAGTGCTTTCCGCTAACCAAGATTGGTTTGATATGATCAAATTAATATTTGCTGAATAACATACTAAAAGTGCTTCATGAATAATGTCATCTATGGAGCTTAAAAAGTGAGAAAAAAAGAATATACACATCATGTATGATAGGAAAACTGAATCACGATGCTATATAATTAATGTATGTCGAATATGGTCCTATAGTCATTCTTTCTGAAGTCCACATGAGAAGAAAACACTTCATGTTGTCAACTTTGTACTTTGTTGGTTGATACTGCTAACAGAAGGGTTCATATGAACACTCTCTTTCTCTCTCTCTCCATCTTTATTTTTTCACTTTCTACACTCTTTGTCTATTCTCTCATATTCTGTTCTTCCTACCCCTATTAATACATATGCAACAAAAAAGGGAAGGGAGTATTTATTTCCCCAAATTGTATCAACTTAGTAAGAACTAAAGAATCATGTAAAATAAACGTGGTAAAAATTTAAATCTCTCTTTCATTTAATTGCTTAAGATTTTTTTTCTTTTTTTTTCAAAGGCCTCTCTTCCTTTCATTTTGGAATGTTAGCAATTTCTGCTTTTTATTATGCTTGACTTCATTTTAGTTTTATGGCTTAGTATCCTAAGAACCAAAGGATCTCATCTAAATGGGATTGAATGGAAATCCTATTTTATTATGTATTGACAGGATTTCCAGATTTGACCTCCTAATCTACTTGACGTTGTGTAGAAAGAACATGAGTATTTATACATCTCCAAACATTTGTATTCGTTATTTCTTTCTGTTGCTAAGATAGCTCCTGTAGTCATGCATTGTTTACAACAATTTACAAAATTTGTAAGTTAATGTCTGTTTTTTAAACTTTATCCGAAGAAGAAAGAGTAAGTCACCATTTTCAAGTTAGGAGCCACAACGTAATGAAAGTTTTCTGTATGTTTTAATTCTTTGTAGTTTTGAGATCTGTGTGAGAGCCTATTCCTACTCCAGGAGCATGTGTACAGCTTCCAGCTGCCATTGGCCAGGTCTGCCCATCAAATTAAATGGAAGCAGAAAATGCTTTAGTGACACAAAGGAAATGTGCAAGCATTTTTGCTTTTTCTATTATCCTACTCCCCCATTTTCCTTTTTGGTCCCCTTATAACCTGAACCCCAGCTGAAGTGCTGCAACAACACTGGGATGGGGAGCAGGTCAGCAGGATCATAGCTCAGTCAAGATGACATCACTCCCTGGAACTGGATTTCAACTCACCAGCCCTCTGGCCTCATAACAGGAACTCATGCAGGTGAGACACAAGAATGACTTCCTGTGTAGGACTAGTAGGAAATCTGTAAGTAGTTAGAGCTGGCCATTACAGAGCTTCCTTCCAGAAGTGCCCTATGACATGAAAGTAGGACTTCACAGCTAAGGTGAAGCTCCCAGGCCTACCACATGATTTGGGTCCCTTGGATTCAAAGGACAGTGTTAACAGATGGTTGCTGTGTTAGTGTGTTGACAGAATTCCACTGCTTCAGTTTTTCTCTCTCTCTCTCTCTCTCTCTCTCTCTCTCTCTGTGTTTGGAATTGTGCTTAATGTAAATACATCATTCATAATCATGGTAGACATGAATTATATTAGTAATAAACACACAGGATAAATAGCTTTGGGGTGATGGACGCAAGTCTGTTTTTTAATTTTTTTAAAAAAAGCTTTTTCTTTTTTAAAATTAATTAATTAATTAATTAACTTTTGGCTGCACTGGGTCTTTGTTGCCTCACGTGGGCTTTCTCTAGTTGAGAGCACAGGCTCAATAGTTGTGGCTCACGGGCCCAGTTGCTCCGCGGCATGTGGGATCTTCCTGGACCAGGGCTCGAACCCGTGTCTCCTGCATTGGCAGGTGGACTCTCAACCACTGCTCCACCAGGGAAGCCCCTAGTCTGTTTTTACTTGATGATGTATATTAGAAATATCAAAATCAGAGAAGAACTTAGCACTTAGTATTTCTCATTTGATTTTGTAAACTTGTTTCTATTTTTTTCTCATCTGATTTTTTTTATTGTAAAATTTACATAATGTAAAGTTTACCATTTTAACCACTTTAAAATATACAATCCAGTGGCATTAAGTATATTCACATTTTTTCCCAACCATTACCACTATGCATTTCAGAACTTTTTAACCATCCCAAACTGAAACTCTTTACCCATTAAACAATAACTTCCCATTCTTCCTCCCCACAGTCCCTAGTAAACACTATTCTACTTTCTGTATGAGTTTGACTCTTCTTGGTCTCTCACAGAAGTGGAATCATATAATATCTATTCTTCTATTTCTGGCTTATTTTACTTGGTATAAGGTTTTCAAGGTTCATCCATACTGTAGCCTATATCAGAATTTCATTCCTTTTTAAGGCTGAATAATATTCCATTGTATGTGTATATCACATTTTGTTTAGCCATTCATCTGTCAATGGACATTTGGGCATTTCTCCCTTTTGGCTGTCGTAAATAATGTCCTTAAGAACATTGATGTTCAAACATCTGTTTGAGTCCTTGCTCTCTTTTGATTTTATACTTTTATATGAAAGTACCAGTGTCCTTGACTGTTACGTTACTATGTTCTTTATAGGAGAGCTTTACCAGTGGGTCGCCAATAACTTGGTGTAATGCCACCTATCTTCAGACAGGCATGAAAATCTACCATTTCTGTTTCACAGAAGGGTAATATAAGCTTCCTAAGAGTAAAAAAGAATGCCGTGATTCTAGCAGTTTGTTTTAACTATGATATGAGTTAATACTTTTTTGGAACGTATATCTTTTCAACTTACTTGTTGTAATAACTGACCTCTTGTTAACATATTTAAATCTGCCTTTTAAACCTTTTTAAACAGCTGTATTTCCTGTTGTGTTTTGACCCTCAGGCTTTTCCTACCCTATCCTATTTCAGAGTCATTGTGAACCAAGATTGAGTTGGCTTTTATATAGTGCATTTAATGAAGAATTTAAAATCTATAAATAATATTCATGCTATGACCAGTAACGTTATGTTAGGACCCTACACATAGTATGCCTTAGTTGAATGCACTTGTTCATAATTTATGACTCTAAATAGAGAGAAATCTGACTATAGCTCTGAAAGGTTCTTTGCCTCTCAGGGGGCCCTTTCTAGCATCTTTATTGGACTCACTTAGGGATTACTTTATAGCAAAGGCCAAGGCATAAGATGCATCATCTTTCTTCTTAGAGTAGTTGATTTAACCTTTGGTATTTCTAAATGCTCTGGGTAATGAATGAAGTCTCATATTTCAAGTTCTTTCTTCGAGGATTGTGGAATATAATAGAAAGTCTTAAGAGTGGTGTCTGGTCCTGTCTCTGTAACTAACTAGCCTTTTCTTTTAACTTTAATCAAATAACAATATTCTAGACCTGTTCCCTCACCTATAGAATGAAAAGGTAGTTGAGTTCTAAGCTTCCCAGTATACGGTGGCCTTTCTCTTTTTCAGAGTGAACTAATTTGATAAACCAACATTGTAAAAATACAAGGTTAATGAAAATCTTAAATTGGTACTTAACTGTTTTCTTATAATTTTTTTTTTTTAGTGATCCCAGATACTTGGGTTACTGCCATTTACCCACTCAGTAGCATAGCCATTAGTGGTTATGTGGCTATAAAAATTAAAAATAGATTGAAATATTAAAAGGCTATTTCTCAGTCAGCTCTGAGAAAAGGAGAGTTGAAAGTCCAGATAGAAGTACACAGAGGTGAAAGGAGGGTAGGACACACCTACATTTATTCACTTCTTAGACCTTTCTCAACAACCGTGGTGGTTTTCCTACCCCCCATTGCCCTCATCTATCATATTTTATGTGTTTATTTGACTCAATTCTTGGGCAGGCATAATCAGAGTACAAAATTGATACTTTCTGTTCCTATTTAATGTAGAACATTAACCTCTACCAGTCTAGGTAATTTGGACTTTTGAGTATTTGATGTCTACTCAGCTCATTTTAAGGATTTCATATTAAGTCCTCATGTTGAAGGGTTACTAAATGGCAAAAGCTGTGAATTCAGCTATTTCTAAGTAAAGTTGTAAACATAGTAGCCGTAGGGAAATGGGAAACAAAGTACTACAGGTTTCTGTGACTCGGCATCACTTATTCTCTCAAGGACAATAAATAGGAAACCGGAGAACAAGTTTCCTTTTTTAGGAAGATTTACAATAGTGGTGATGTGTAGTCAGACGGCATAGTGTTGCATTTTTGGTCCCTGTCACATGACTTTTCCCCTTGATCCGAGGATCTGTCTCAGGGAGAAATAGCAGCAGAGAAAATGTGTGGAGGTGTAAGAGAGAAAGGGACTTGAGTGTTACTCTAGGAAAGAAGCAGGGTCCTTGTCAGGCATGCTGGCCCAGGTATCTGGAGCAACAGAGAGCACGTTTTTTGAGCTAGATTTAAAGTGCTATTCTTTGTTCTTCCCCCAGCAAGAGTTAGGCAGAAACTGGAACTGTTCCTCCTATCCCAGGAAAAAAGAGGCTGAACTAACTCTTTGGAAAGGATTAAGTGACATGCTTATCCAGAGTTGGTTCTAACTCTGCTTTCTTGCAGAAGACAGCTGGTGAGTGTCTGTGAAGAGCTGCTTTCATTTCTTTGGGCAGGAAAACCTCTTGTTGAATGGGGCAAGGAAGAATGGCAAATGAACCAACTTTTAGTCACACTGAGAGATGTTGGCATCCTGCTTTTGTCAGTCTCAAAAAATGTTCATATCAAAAAGGTAACTCTGGGCTTCCCTGGTGGCGCAGTGGTTGAGAATCCGCCTGCCGATGCAGGGGACACGGGTTCGTGCCCCGGTCCGGGAAGATCCCACATGCCGTGGAGCGGCTGGGCCCGTGAGCCATGGCCGCTGAGCCTGCGCGTCCGGAGCCTGTGCTCCGCAATGGGAGAGGCCACAACAGTGAGAGGCCCGCGTACCACAAAAAAACAAAACAAAAAAACAAACAAAAAAAAGGTAACTCTTCTGGGAATGTTGATCACATTCCTCCTAAAGCTAATCCACAAGGCAGGAGTTTGACCAACCCCACCCACAGAGGCAAATGTCAAAGGGGATTTGACAAATGTAAAGAGATTTGAGCCTGTTTCATTGCCCAAATAATGACTGCACTGTGATGTTGCCCTTATCATATGGCAGACAGACATGAAATTGACTCAGTTGTGACAGAGATAGAAAATAAGAAGAAAAGGAGGTGTAGTGTTGGCAAAACAAAAAATCTATGCAACTATTCAGTCTGGATTGTTCTGGAAAGAAAATGTGTTAGATATTTGAAGGATCTGTCTTCAGCAGAAACATTCTAAATGCCTAAGAAAACTATAAAACTGAACATGTCCCCTCCCTATGCTCTCCTACTCTTTTCTCATTCTTCTCCATCTTCCTTTCTTCATCACCTCTTCATCTACCCACACTGCCTTCTATGGGTTTATCTGGTCGCTGAACAAAAGACATGGTACCCTGTCTTCAAGGATCTTATAAAACTCAGGGGAAATAAAGCATAAATAATAAGTAGGGCAGAATGTTGTGTTACAGGGTACAAATAGAGTACGGTGAGCATACAGAAGAGAGATCCGAGGAACTGCAGGAAGGCTTCCTGTATTGGAACAAAACCTTGACCTTTGAATGGTATTTTTAAACATAAGGACTTTTCTTTTTTCCAGATTTTGTTTGGGAAGAAGGAAAGTTTCCAGTGGAACAAAAAACAGTTGTATACAGAGGCATGGAGCTGGAAAAACGTAAAGCTGTGCCGTGTTATGTTTGGGCTGGTGTGTAGGCATATGAATTTGAAGGGTGGGTTGGGGCCAGATTAAATGCCACGTGGACATTTGGGCTTCGTTCTGTAAGTTGTAGGGGACTTTAGAGAGAGGACATTATTGCAGCCTGCTGTTAAAAAGGTAACTTTAGGGTTAGAATGGAGAATAATATTGGAGAGAAAGTGATAAGAGACAGAGAGATCAGTTAGGAGTCACTGCAGAAATTCAGGCAAGAGATACAGTCCTAAGTTCAGGAGATAGAATTCAAAAGAGGGGTACATGACCGTCCTCTCATCCATGTCTCTCAGGTGGAGAGTTTCCCTATCAAATAATTGCTTTCCTTTTTTCATGAAGCCAGTTTATACCAGGAGATTCAGATTTGTTGTTTGTAAAATCACCCCCAAGGACTCACCAGAGGGACAAACCAGGAGAGCTTCTACACTTTTCCCGCATTGGTTGATAATGGTGTTTACTATTCTGAGCTTAAAACTCCTGGGTCCCATCTCACTTTCTTTCATCATTTTGTGATACTTCCTCCCACCTTTTACATAGTTGGTTTTTCTTTCTATTTGGATGGTGTTCTGCTCTTGCTTTTATTTATTTTTTTTTTTGCGGTATGCGGGCCTCTCACTGTTGTGGCCTCTCCCGTTGTGGAGCACAGGCTCCAGACGCGCAGGCGCAGCGGCCATGGCTCACGGGCTTAGTTGCTCCGCGGCATGTGGGATCTTCCCGGACCGGGGCACGAACCCGTGTCTCCTGCATCGGCAGGCGGATTCTCAACCACTGCGCCACCAGGGAAGCCCTGCTCTTGCTTTTAGAAGGCATTACGTCCTGTCAGGTGATTGCTGTCTGCCCTGACCTACCTTTAGCTTAGCTTAGTGGTCCTCAAAAAAATGATTCCAATCTGGGTCAAGGAAATACAGTGATTTTTACTTTTCTTGTGGCTTTAAGTTTGAAATTACTCCCCCCCCCAAAAAAAGTTTTAGGGAAATGAAAAAAAGGGGTTCCCAAACCATCAACATTAGCATCACCTGGGAACTTGTTAGAAAAGCATATTCTTGAACTCTGTTCCGAATCTACTGAATCAGAATTCTGGGGGCTGGCACAGCAATCTGTTTTATTTAGCAAGCCCTTCCGGGTGATTCTGAGGCATGATCAAGTTTGAGAACCACTGTCTGTCTTAGTTTAACGTCAGTTTATTGCCTCTGCTTTGTATGAACGTAAACATCCTTCCCTGCGGTGTGTGTTTTGAGTTTGAAGACATTTCCCAACACTTAGCATATTTCCCAGAAGGCTGGCCCAAGCAGTTTTTGTATCAATAGGAACAGATGACAAGAGAAGATAGATAATGAGGACAACAAGGAGGAAGGGAAAAGGCAAGGGGAATAGCCAGTTGGATAAAGAAAACATCAGAGGAGGGGGCAAAAGGAGGCATACATGGTGGGGAGTGATTCTGTCCCCCCAAAGAGACTCAGCCACTTCCGTCATAGTTACTAGATTCAAATGACTCATATCCATTTAGAAGTAGAATAAGCATTATAATCATAATTCTTTTGATTACTTGTTGTATACTGCTGGGTTGTTTGTTCATTCCTAAGCAGAACCACAGTGGAAATTTAGTATTTAGTCCCTGCGTTGTTAAAAATCTGAATGTAAAGAATCTAAACCAAGTTTGAGAAAGACGCCAGAATGTTCTCATCTCATTCTGAAGGGTAGCAGAGCTGCTCAGTGTTCTCTTTAGAATTGAGGGACTTAGCTTGGGATGCTTTCTCGGTAGACTTGGTTTTGCCTGTTGAAAATGGGCACCGAGCTTCACAGGAGTAAAGTAAAATGTATGAAGTGTTCCCTGAAGGCTTTGTGTGTGTGTGTGTGTGTGTGTGTGAGGGGGCGGGTGGTGAGGGACATTTGGGTGACCCACTATTTTCCTATTTTTTACTTTAAATTAAGGCCCTTTTGTTTATAAGGTACCAAGGTTATTAGATGAGATGATTAATAAAGTATATTTTGACCAAATATATATTGACCTCTCATGAGCGTCTGCAAGATGTTTAGATAATTTCATGTTTTCAGTAGGTGGGGTTTCAGCGTTGGCAGTGGCTTCATGAGTCTCTGTGTTCTTGCTGTGCGTAGACTCAGCCTCAGTAGTAATGTGCTATCCTTCTTAAAAATGACACTATTTCTTTCTTCCTTTTTTTTTTTGGTTATCTATTTTATTTTAACATCTTTATCGGAGTACAATTGCTTTACAATGGTGTGTTAGTTTCTGCTGTATAACAAAGTGAATCAGCTATACGTATACATACATCCCCATATCTCCTCCCTCTTGCGTCTCCCTCCCACCCTCCCTATCCCCCCAAATGACACTATTTCTTAAGCCGCCATTGATAGGACATGCTTTGCACAATTCTTTTTACTGGTAGACAGAAGTTCCCTCAACACCCGTTTGTCCCCGCTGCTTATAAGCAGAGGCTCACCACGCAGTTCTGGTTAGGGAATACAGTAGCTGGTGAACAGAGAAAAGCCCCTGTGCCCCTAAGAGGAGCAACCCTGCTGGCAAGCGTCCTCTGGGGCTGTTTCCGCCCCCCCGCCCCCCGTCCTCTGGCTGCAGAGGCGGGACTCTACCCACTGTGCCATCACTCTCTTATTCGCTTGCTCCTCTAACCTGTGTTTCAAGTGTAAGGCCCTGAGCAACTCCCGACAAGCGTGATGTGGGTAAAGGGGGTGCTGGATAGAATTTGGTATTTTGAGAAAGAAGAACTGCTGCCTGCTTTTTATTCTCTCACCTCTCACTTCAAACCCTAAACTCTCCTCATTCAACTCACCCCTCTTGGGTCATACCTCCACCTAACATGACTCCAGCAGGACCTGAAAGTTCACTCAGGCTAGTATTACCTTAGCATCAAAGGCCACTTCAAGGCAAAGGGCTTCTTTTTGCCTGCACCTTGTTCCTGTGATCAGAACCCCCCCCCTCCCCCATCACACCTTTCTTGATTGTAAGGATCCCCTGAAGATTGCCAGTCTGGATCTCGCCCTGGCCGTTTCTTTGGCCTTTCTGACGCTGGTCAGTCTTGGCACTCGGAAAGCAGAAAGCGACAGCCAGCCTGACGTTGCTGCTCTCCATCCCTCTACTGCAGATGGAAGCCCTGTCCGGCAGCATATTTCCTCTGTGGGCTGTCGTGGTGTGAGGGAGCCGAGGGGAGAGCGGTGGCTGCCCGCTGCAGCTGTCTCCTTTAGAATCAGCCACCCCCATTCCCCAGGTGCCAGAATAGCCCGCTGGGTTTAGAATGCTCCCCATCTCTACCTCTCCCGCCCATGGCAGCGTTGGTAGCAGCTTTCCAATGAGTCTTTTGTTGTGGAAGCTCTAAACCCATGGTAGGGAAATTACCAAGAGACTCTTCCGCAGCCTGCCCTCCCTCCCCTTGTTCCGTCTCTTTCTTCCCTTCCTTTGTCTCCTTCCGTAGCTGGGGTCAGAATCCCTAGCCAGACTGAGAGCATGGTTGCGATTCCAGGACCCAGATGCCAACGTGTGGCAGCATCTGGCTTCTTGGCAAGCGTTGCCGGCAGTTGTGCTGGCTGCTTCTAGACCTGTCATGTGGCTGAGCCCGCTAATGGGGGCCCTGTCACAAAACGGAGTTTCTTTGAGAATATGGTTTCAACCAAGGAGCCCACCAGTGAACTGCACTGAGAGGACATGAATTATTGGGCAGGGTGACTGCAGACTAGAGCTTTGATGCTGATCCTGGATCTGCTTTGCAAAAATCCCTGTTTCATGCTGTTGGAGTCCGCTCCTCCTGTAACCTTACCTTCTTGTGCTGTTAGTGTTTCAGGTGCCTTAAGGCATGGAGCTCCTTGAAAGAGAAACACAAATCACGAAAAATGTTGAGATAAAATCCTGCTCCTCAGAGGCGCCTGTTTGGCACGGTGAGCGCATGATAACAGCTTGCTTTAGAAAGGTGACATTTCTGCTGAAGGCTGAATAATAAAACATGCATTTTAAAAGCTCAGCTCTTCCCTGTCTTCTGACGGTTGACTTTTGGAGAGAAGGCCATTTCTTCCATGCGAAGGGTCTGTTTTGAGGCTAGCCTCTCCAGCCCCAAACAAGGGTTGGTTAACTCTTGTCATCATCCATGTGGCCAAGGAGCTCTTTAAATTAATTATCACATAATAGGGCTGTTAGTACTTGTTTTCAAGGTGCAAATACGGAGTACTCAGAACATGTCAAGCACTCTCTGAGGCATTGAGGAGCAGAGAAAAAGATGAAGAGCTCCACAGAGCTGCTGCCCTCCCCCAACCCAGGATGCAGGCCACTGGTGCCCAGATTCCATATGCTTCCTTTATTTCATTTCTTCCCCACACCTACACAATTGGACAGGGCAGTGATACGCTCTGTGTTTTACAAAGGGAGGAACTAAAGTCCTGAGAAGTTGCCTTACCCCAGTTGGCATGGCAAGCTAGTAAGAGCTGTGATTGAAAACTGGGTAGCTGTACTTCTGCTTCACTAAGCAGATATCTGTTGGATTCTTAGGTTATAAACGCCTAAGGGCAGGGACTATGTCTTTACCTTTTTGCACATCTGCCCCCAATTAGCAACTTCTACTCACTCATGACCCTGTCCCTGTACATCTCACCTCAACACACTCAGACACACACACACACACACACACACACACACTCACTCTACTACAGGGACTGCGAACTGAGGCCAAGTTCTTCCTATGACAGGCTAAAGGAAGGAATCAAGAGGAAGGATAAAGCAAAAAATTAGCTTGAATTAAAAGATGGTGGTGATCCTGGGAAGATGGTGGTAATGATGGCAGTAGCATACCACTCACATAATCCCATGTATAAACGTACAGAGCAATTAGATAAGCAAAGTCACAATTTCATAGATGACATTTACAACAAAACTAGGTAACAAGATACCAGGAATCCCAGAATGTGAGCAGTTGGGGACAAAATACCAAGAACCACAAGACTCGCATGATAAGCACATCCGTGTGGGAAACGAAAGGAAGAAACAGTGCAGCTTTTGACTGGACCGGAGAACAGGAGAATCCTAGCTAGCCAACGGGTACTCGTTAGGAAACTCAGTGGGCCAAGTTGAGGACAGCAGCTGAAGGTGAAGGCGTTTTGCCTGCTCAAACACCTGGTAAAGTGCAAAGAGCTTGCAATACAAGAGAATAAAGGGGCGGGCTCCTTGAACTCTCAAAATGGACCTGCCAGAACAGCTTTCTAGTACAGGGCCCTACATTGAGGAGAAATTGCTGGGAATGGAATCAAAACGGAGCAGGGTAGGGACAAGAGAAAGGTCCAGTTCAAAGGAAGGGAAGGGCGGCCAGGAAATCTCAGAAACCAAGACGTCATACTTCTTTGTTTTTTTTTTTTTTTTTAAACACTTCACAAAAACAACAGAAGAGGGAGCTCTGTGAAGTTGGAGCCTTTTAAAATTTAACCTGCTTCATTCTCATAGTTTAGGAAAACTAATTTCACATAAAAATACGCAACAGAAAAGAATCAAGTCCCGTACAAAGTTATTATAAGAAGAAAAAGAGAATTAGGAATAGAATAATATCCTTACAGATAGTGAAAGCATTCTGGAAAGATGTTCTCACAAAACAGATAAAAATTAATTTACAATTTCAAAATGCACTGCAAGACATTAAGAAAATTATACAAGAAAGGAAGGAACAGCATAAATCATAAGTAGAAAACTCAGAAATGATGTGACATCTCAGGAAAGACCTAGAGATAAAATTTAAACAATTATTTCAGAAATGAAGATTAAACTGGGAGGACCAAAAGAGTGAATAAACACGACAGATAATGCCTTAAGAGAAATATAAAATGAAAATTAAAAATTAAAAAAAATTTTTCTTAATTCAGACTTTTAGTGCAGTTTTGGGTTCACAGCAAAATTGAGGGGAAGTTACAGAGAATTCCCAAAGGCCCTTTGCCCCACACATATGTAGCCTCCCCCATCATCAACATCCCCCACCAGAGTGGTACATTCATTACAACTGAAGAGCCTACATTGACACAGCATCACCACCCAAAGTCCAAGTTCATGGTTCACTCTGGGTGTCACCCTTTCATTACAAATGTATAATAACATGTATCCATCATTATGGTGTAAAGAGTATTTTCACTGCCCTCAAAATACTGTGCAACTTCCTGTTTATCCCTCCCTACCTCCTCCCACCCCTGACACCTGGAAACCACTGAATATTTTACTGTCTCCATTGCTTTTCCTAGAATGTCATAGATGGAATCCATATGTGATACAACCTTTCAGATTGGCGTATTTCACTTAGTAATAAGCATTTAAGGCTCCTCCCTGTCTTCATGGTTTGATAGCTCTTTTTTTTTTTTTTTTTTTTAGAGTAAATTTATTTATTTATTTTTGGCTGTGTTGGGTTTTTGTTGCTGCGTGCAGGCTTTCTCTAGTTGCGGCAAGCGGGGGCTACTCTTCCTTGCAGTGCACAGGCTTCTCATTGCGGTGGCTTCTCTTGTTGTGGAGCATGGGCTCCAGGCGCTCGGGCTTCAGTAGTTGCGGCATGTGGGCTCAGTAGTTGTGGCTTGTGGGCTCTAGAGCGCAGGCTGAGTAGTTGTGGCACATAGGCTGTTGCTCCACGGCGTGCGGGATCTTCCCAGACCAGGGCTTGAACCCATGTCCCCTGCATTGGCAGGCAGATTTTTAACCACTGAGCCACCAGGGAAGTCCCAGCTCATTTTTTAAAATTTTATTTTATCTTATGTTTATTTTTAAAATTCTTGGCTGCGTTGGGTCTTCGTTGCTGCATGCAGGCTTTCTCTAGTTGTGGCGAGCAGAGGCTACTTTTAGTTGTGGTGCATGGGCTTCTCATTGCGGTGGCTTCTCCTGTTGCAGAGCAAGGACTCTAGGTACGTGGGCTTCAGTAGTTGTGGCACATGGGCTCAGTAGTTGTGGCTCCTGGGCTCTAGCACGCAGGCTCAGTAGTTGTGGCGCACGGGCTTAATTGCTCCGTGGTATGTGGGATCTTCCCAGACCAGGGCTCAAACCCATTTACCCTGCATTGGCAGGTGGCATCTTAACCACTGCGCCACCAGGGAAGTCCCCAGCTCATTTATTTTTAAGGCTGAATAATTTTCCATTGTTTGGATGTACCACAGTTTATTTATCCATTCATCTGCTGAAGGACATCTTGGTTGCTTCCAAGATGGTTGGGCCATCATGAATAAAGCTTCTATAAATATCCATGTGTAGGTTTTTGTGTGGACATAAGTTTTCAGCTCATTTGGATAAACACTAAGGAGCTTGACTGCTGGATTGTATGGTAAAAGTATGTTTAGTTTGGTAAGAAAATGTCCAATGGTCTTCCAAAGTGGCTGTACCATTTTGCATTGCTACTGGCAAAGAATGAGTGTTTCTCTTGCTGTACATCCTCTCCAGCATTTGGTGTTGTCGTGTTGCAGATTTGGGGCATTCTAATAGGTGTGTGGTGGTATCTCATTGTGGTTTTAATTTGCATTTCTCTGATGACGTATGATGTGGAGCATCTTTTCATATGCTTATTTGCCATCTGTGTACCTTCTTTAGTGAAGCGCCTGTTAAGGTTTTGTCCCATTTTAAAAATTGGGTTGCTCATTTTCTTATTGTTGAGTTTAAGAGTTCTTTGTATATTTTGGAGAACAGTCCTTTATCAGATATGTATTTTGCAAATATTTTCTCCCAGTCTGTGGCTTGTCTTCTCATTCTCTTGACATTGTCTTTTGCAGAGCAGAAATTTGAAATTTTAACAAAGTCCTGCTTATCAGTTATTTCTTTCATAGAAAGTGCTTTTGGTCTGGTATCTTAAAAGTCACTGCCATACCTAAATTCATCTAGGTTTTTATTTTAGGAATTTTATAGTTTTTTTTTTTTTAATCTTTAGGTCTGTTATCCATTTTGAGTTAATTTTTGTGAAGGGTGTAAGGTCTGTATCTGGATTCATTTTTTTGCACATTCAGTTGTTTCAGTACCGTTTGGTGAAAAGACTCCATTGTATTGCCTTGGCTTCTTTGTCAAAAATCAGTTGACCGTATTTATGTGGTTCTATTAATACTTCTGGGGTCTCTATTCTGTTTAACAATCTATTTGTCCATTCTTTCACCAGTACCACACTGTCTTGATTACAGTAGCTATATAGTAACTCTTTAAATTGGATAGTGTCAGTTGTCTAACTTTGTCTTTCAATATTGTGTTGGGTATTTGGGGTCTTTTGCCTTTCCATATAAACTTTAGAATCAGTTTGTTGATATCCACAAAATAACTTGCTGAGATTCTGATTGGGATTGCATTGAATCTATAGATCAAAGTGGGAAGAACTGACATCTTGACAATATTTAGTCTTCTTATCTATGAACATGAAATACCTCTCCATTTATTTCATTCTTTGACTCTGTTCATCATAGTTTTGTAGTTTTCCTCATACAAAGATCTCATCTTTTTCTTTTTGTTCAACTTATACTAAAGTATCTCATTTTGGGGTGGGGTGGGTGCTAATATAATGGCATTGTGTTTTTTAACTTAAAATTTCACTTGTTCATTGGTGATATATATAGGAAATTGTATCCTGCAGCCTCAGTATAATCGCTTATTAGTTCCAAGAGTTTTTTGTCAGTTCTTTCCGATTTTCTGCGTAGCTAATCATGTCATCTGTGAACAAATACAGTTTTATTTCTCCTTTTCCCATCTGCATACCTATTGTTTCCTTGTCTTGTATTATTGCATTAGCTTAGAACTTCCAGTATGATGTTGAAAAGGAACAGTGAGAGGGGACATCCTTGTCTTGTACCTGATCTTAGTGTGAAACTTTGAGTTTCTCACCGTTAAGTATGATGTCAGATGTAGATTTTTTTTTTAATAAGGAGTACTTTATTTACTTTCATCTCTTTTTTTATACTTTTAAAAAATTGAAGTACAGTTGATTTACGTGTCATGTTAATTTCAGGTGTATAGCACAGTGATTCAGTTAGATATATTATATATCTAATATATATATAAAATATAAAAATATATATATTCTTTTTCAGGTTCTTTTCCCTTATTGATTTTTAAAAAATATTGAGTATAGTTCCCTGTGCTATACAGTAGGTCCATGTTGGTTATCTATTTTATATATAGTGGTGTATATATGTTAATCCCAAACTCCTAATTTATCCCCCCCATAGATTTTTTTGTAAATGGGCTTTATCAAGCTGAGGAAGCTGCCCTCTATTCCTACTTCACTGAGAATCTTTATGAATGTGGGATAGATTTTTTTTTTAATTTTTAATTTAATTTTTAATTTTAAGTTTTTAATTTTGGGGGCTGTGTCATGCAGCTTGTGGGATCTTAGTTCCTGACCAAGGATCAAACCCAGGCCCTCAGCAGTGAAAGCATGGAGTCTTAACCACTGGACTGCCAGGGAATTCCCTAATTTTTAGTTTATATTGGAGTATAGTTGATTTACAATGTTGGGTTAGTTTCAGATGTACAGCAAAGTGATTCAGTTATACATATACATATTTCTATTCTTCTTCAAATTCTTCTACCAGTGAGGTTATTACAGAATATTGAGTATAGTTCCCTGTGCTATACAGTAGGTCTATGTTGGCTATCTAGTTTATATATAGTATTGTGTATATGTTAATCCCAACCTCCTAATTTATCCCTCCCTATAGATTGTTTGTAAATGTGCTTCATCAAGCTGAGGAAGCTCCGGTCTGTTCCTACTTCCCTGAGAATCTTTATGAATGTGGGGTAGATTTTGTCAAATGCTTTTTCTGTATCTACTGATATGATCATGTGATTTTTCTTTTTTAGCCTGTTGTTATGATGGATTCATTAATCAGTTTTTGAATGTTGAGCCATTCCCTCAATTTTTATTTGTTCCAGGAGGTCTTTTTTTATCTTTCACTTTTGAATGTTAAGTTCTCAGGATACAAAATTCTAGGTTGGCATTCTTTTTCTCTCAACACTTTAAATATTTCACTCCACTCTCTTCTTGCTTGCATGGTTTCTAAGGAGAAGTCAGATGTGAGTCCTATCTTTGTTCCTCTAGGTGTAGCTTCCTGGATCTGTGGTTTGATGTCTGACATTAATTTGGGGGACATTCTGTTATTATTATTTCAAATATTTCTTCTGTTTCTTTCTTCTCCTTCTGGTATTACCATTACATATATGTTATACCTTTTGTAGTTACCCCAGAGTCCTTGGATATTCAGTTCTGGGTTTTTTTCCAATCTTTATTCTCTTTGCTTTTCTGTTTTCGAGGATTCTCTTGATATATCCCCTAGCTCAGATATTCCTTCCTCAGCTATGTCCAGTCCACTAATAAGCCCATCAAAGATATTCTTCATTTCTGTTACAGTGTTTTTGTTTTTATCTCTAGCATTTCTTTTTGGTTATTTCTTAGGATTTCCATTTATCTGTTTACATTTCCCATCTGTTCTTCCATGTTGTCTACTTTACTCATTAGAGTCCTTATCATATTAATAATACTTGTTTTAAATTTGCAATGTGGTAATGCCAACATCTCTGTTCTGTTGCTTGCTCTGTGTTTTCAGATGGTGTTTTTTGCCTTTTGGTATGCTTTGTAATTTTTTCTTGATAGCCAGACATGATGTACTGTGTAAAATGACCTGCTGTAAATAAGCCTTTAGTAATGTCATTGGGAGGTATGGGGAGAGGGGAAGCATTCTATAGTCCTGTGATTAGGTCTCACTCTTTTAGTGAAACTATGCCTCTGGACTGTGAAATTCACAAGAGTTTCTTAGTTTTTTTCAACCCCCTTAGGTAGGACAGGATGGCTAGAATGGACTGGAGTTAGATATTTCCATTCTCCCACATGGAGGCTAGAGGAGACTGGAGCTGGGTATTTTCCTTCCCCAGCTCAGTTAGGCTCTGATAATATCCCAGCAGGTTAGGCTATGGTTAAGTAGTTTCCCCTGAGGGAAGGTCTTGTTAAGAAGAACAGAATGCCCTGGCATATTTCAAAATGGTTCCTTTTCCTCTCCCTTGCTGAGAGCATGGAAGCGTGAGGGGATTTTTCTCTCATAAATTGATAAATTGGTTGAGTTTCTGGAGGTAAATCTCATGATATTGTAGGGTACCCCAATGACTGAGTCCCCTGGAGTTTTTAAGTCTCAAGCTTGTCCACATTGAGCCTCTATCACTTTGTCAATTACAATTCAGGTTTTTCTACCACAGCCTAGGTTCCCACCTGTGAGTCTTCCATTTGTGAATTTCTGCTATGGTAAGCCTTGACTCCTTGTATTCACTTGTCTGTCTCTCCAGTCTTGGGAGCAGCAGTTTGCCTTGTGTCCTTGCCCATCTCTTACAGATCCAAGAAGAGTTGTTGTTTTTTCAGTCTGTTCAGAATTTTACTTGTTGTTAGGATAGAGTGGTGACTTCTAAGCTCCTTGCATGTGGAACCGGAAACTGAATGTCAGAAAATTTTTTTAAATAAAAAAACTAAGAGAGAAAGAGATACAAAGGGTTAAAGAAAAAGTGCCAAATATTGAAGTGGGCAAAGGAAATTGGATATATGGTTGGTAGGAGATCACAAAGAAAACCAAAGCAAGGCAATTGAACTATAAAAACTAATTCAAGAAAACTTTCCTGAAAATTAAAAAAAAAAATTGAAGCTAAATATAGAAATAGCACACTGCATACCTGAGAATGACTACAGTATGACTAACACCAAGAAAAGGAAGAAATCCTTTGAGCTTTTAGAAGAAAAAGTGCACATGACTTACAAAGGAGAAAAGATTATCATTAATCACTTCTCAAAAACAGTGTTTTACTGAGGGGGAAAAAAATGAAACAGCATAGAGTTGACCCTTGAACAATGTGGGTTTGAACTCTGTGGGTCCACTTATGTGTATTTTTCAATAGTAAATACTACAGTACTACACCATCCATGGTTGGTTGAATCTGCAGGTGTGGAACTGTGGATACAGAGGAACTGCAGATATGGAGTGCCGAATATACCTGAATTTTCTCCTGTGTGGAGGATCAGGTCCCCTAACCCTTGTGTTGTACAGTGGTCAACTGTATTTAAAATAAGGAAAGAAAGAGTGAGCCAAGGATTTTATACCCAATAAAGCTAACTTTTAAGTATAAAGAGCACAATAGTTATCAACATGTGAGTATTCCTGGAGTATTATTTGCATGAGCTCTTCCTGAGAAATCTACCAGAGGATATATTGTAGACTTCTGAGGTGATGAGAAAGACACCAACATAAGACTTAAGCATTAAGTGGGGACTTCCCTGGTGGTCCAGTGGTTGAGACTCCACATTTCTGATGCAGGGGGCACGGGTTCGATCCCTGGTTGGGGAACTAAGATCCCACATGCTGTGTGGTGTGGGGCGGGGTGGGGGGAAGACTTAAGCATTAAGTAAATAGTTGCCTGTAGAACTAGGACTAAAGGAGGACTAAGGGGGAAAGAGTATAGTGTGTAATGATCATATGCTCTGACAGTGTAGATTTGGTAGATCTATTTTTTTAATGGGGAAAGTAGGGAGAGCATATACAAAAATATTTTTGGTAATCTTGTTTATGGTGATATTAGTGTTGTCATTCTGAGATTGTTGCCGTGTAATGTAGGATAAGACAAATAAGTCATTGTGAAATGTTCTATCATCCTCTCTGCTTTTAAGAACCAGGATTCTCAGAATGGAAGAAAGATTCCGATGTTACAGAGAAGTGGTTAGGTAAAAGCTCTGTAGTGTTGAATTTGAATAGAAAGCACCAATATGCATTTATAAGATATTTTTTCTTTGAATCAATACTATTTCCTAGTTTATTCCACTGAAAAGTCTTAGAAACTATGTCTAATTTAGCAAAGAGCATCTCTAGCACTCAGATTGTGGTTTTGAAATACCATTTTTCTGTAAAATAAACTATGGCTTCTTGGAGAAATAAGTCTGGGGCAGAAAGTTTACAAAATGAAGCTGGAACATCTTGGATAACAAGGAAGCAATCAAAGATTTCTAGGGTCATGTCAAAAGGACACAGAGCCTCCTACTGGCCAAAGATGGGACAATTTGACCTTTAGTAATGAGAAAAACCGAAACCCATCATGTATGTTTAAACCATGATTTGATAATGATATTACAAAGAATGATCACCTTCGGAGAATTATAGAGAACTAATTCATTATCTTGAAAACTGGGAAATAAAGGGAAAGAATTAAGCATTTATACTGATTTTTATATGAACTGTATCACTGGGTATCCAAATAGTAAATGAGGGACAGAGTCTCTTACAGACTTATTCCAGCTACAGAATGTAAAAAGAGTGATAGAATTAGACTATCACCATTTTGCAACCCCTAATGGATGGGTACAAGCATTAAACATCAATGGCTGCTAAGATTATAAAAAGAAAGACAACCAGACATTTTGTGTCTCCTATAGTATTATTGCTAAACACCACCTGTAGTCTTCATGAAGGGGTCCAAAAGCGGTCTGATACTTAAATGGACTGAGCTTGAAATTTTCAGGAAATACAGAAGTCATAGGAACATGTTGAACTTTTCCATGAGTATGCAGTCAGCAACATCAAGACGCTGGGAAACTATATGTCAAATTGCCTGAATTCTTCAACAGATAATTTATAAAGATATGAAAATGATGGAGGAGAAACCCATAGATTAAAAGAAAGATACTGAAAAATGTAAGAGCATGTCTAAACAATAGTGTCTAGAGATGCACATTTTGATGATAAAATGATTTTTTAAATGCAAAGAAGTGATAACTACAACAGGATAACTTACTTTGGGGGAAGGGAGGGATTATGATTGGGTGGGGCACATGGAGGGACTTCTTGGAGATACTATATATATACACATACATAATACATATACACAAATATAAATGTAAAAATAAAAGCATAAAAATATAAATATATAAATAGAAATAAAGAGGATGTTGGCTACCTTGTGCTTTTACTAGATATGAGTTTCTACAGAGCTACTGCCAGCTTTTATCTTTGTGCAATTTAGAAAAAGGCAGCCCTTCCTTGGGCATTCACTGCTATTGGCCAGTAAATACAAAAATCTATAATAATGCCTATGAATGAAAAGTGCCTCTCTGATGGTGCTTTTGTGCAGTGTACAACCTGCACAACGTTATGAAATAGGCTTGAGTCTCTATGTTGGTTCAGGCCCACCCATCTCTGTTCAGTGTTATTAAGGAAAGGGATTCTTTTTTTCTTTTGCAACACCATTTTGTTCTTTGAGGGATTTTACTTCAGTGCAGTTTAGCAATCCAGTGCGATAGAGAAAGTGCTATTCTAGCTAATATTTCTCTTACTCATGTTAGCATGCAGTATCCCTAAGGTAGAATTAAGTATTTCCTGAGATGTTATATAGTATTAGAAAAATTTAGGGGGGCTGACTGGCTGCTGAGGCAGGATATTCCATGGTATTATACCCGTGCTCTGCTAGCACAATTCGGACTGCAGACACCCCATCTTGGCCAGGTCCAGAACCTGATTCACCATAATTCATCAGGTTCAGGGAGATAGATCCACATTAACAAAGGTTCAAAAGATTGTGATATAAATCAGAATGTCAGTTTATTAATTTTCCAAAATAATAGTAACTGCTAAATGAATGAGGGTACTCATGTTATCTCTGTTTTCTCCCTACTAGGCAAGTACCTTCGAAGACAGAAGGTTATGTGGTTTGCAAAGGGAGGTGGATGATCCTAATGGTTGGTGACATTCTTATCACATTCTGATCCACCCACCTCTGCTCCAGGGAGAAACCTGCCAGCTGGACCAAAACACTTGTGTCAGCCGTGTCGACATTATGCAATACACACACTTACAAACTCTTGCTTTCTAGTTTATCTTTTCCCAGGCTCCTCATAGAGAGAGAAAGGAAACACCTTCACAGTCAGCCAGAGCATCTGGGTCAACCCTAGTGAGTGGTGGCATGACAGTTGAAGCAGCCTGCTTACCTCACATGTAAAGAATTTCAGGTAAATGAATCTAACAAAGTTGCAGCACCTTCGATGGACTAAACACAAAGAGAAACCAGCAATGGTTCCTGGTCTTAAGTAGCTTACAGCCTTGTAGGGCCAGCTTTAAACATTCTTTGCCCACTTCTGCTTGAAATATATATATATATATATATATATATATATATATATATATATATATATACACACACACACACACACAGAGAGACATATATATATGTATGTGTATATACATATATATGTAGTATGTGTGGGTGGGTGTGAGATTGAATCAGAGAAAGCATCAAAGTAAACTTTAGCTTGGCCTGTGTCTGAGCATTGAGAGATTCAGATTACTGGGTCTCTGTCTAAATAAAGTTTTATTGGATTTCTTTTCTTAGACTTAACGTATAACAGGACTGAACTATACCTGGGCCCAGTCTATAAATTTTATTAGATGGGATTGGATTCTATTGGATGCAGCCTTATCAGGTAGAAGCTTGCTGTTTGGTTGTGTATTTAGAGAAATAGCAGTAATTTCCTCTGAGGATGGCAAAGTACTAAGAAAGGGGACTACATCTCTCCTCTCTTCCTTTAATGCTGTAGGTCTGTATGGTTGGGTTTGGCTGCTTTTGTTTATTTGTTTGTCGGTTTTATCTAATCCGGCATAGAACGTGGAACTATTGGTGCTGCTCTAGGTTTCTGGGCTCCTCCTGCTCCGGGCTCACGTGATCATGGTGTGTGACCCCCTGCTGTTCCTCAGGCCCATCAGCCACATGGCCACCGTAGTACCTTCTCACAAGCCTGGCACCTGGTCTGGAGACAGAGGGTTTAAAATTAAGCATGCTTTCCATCCTGGAATTTTGAACTAACCTTTAGAACTCAAATGAGGGGTTGGCTGTGACAGCGAAAGAATTAATCTGGAGAGTTGGATGCTCAAAAAAAAAGAAAAGACTTAAAGGCCCTGTCCATTAAATATATTGGACCTGAAATGGAGATGATTATGTGTATTTTGGATTTAAAAGAGTTTTGTAAAGAAATGTCTTCTCCCCGAGTTTTTGGTTTAATTGCCTGGCAGGGTGGGAAATCCCAGCACAACAGCTTGGAACTGGGGCATGAAAAGCAGCAAGTGAAACGGATTTATGAAGCCCGTAAATAAAAATGAAACTCAGTTCTTTGTCCAAATTGAGTGGAAAGGCACAATCTATCCCTAGTCTGATAACTAGAAGAATAGGACACACATAGGGGAAGTTCTTTCCATTTTAATAAGGCCAGATAAAGGTAACATAACTGAGGAATTTCAGAAAAAGAGACACTTCCTTTTGCCAGACTTGACCAAGGAGGCATGTTACCCAACTCTGTGCTATGGGGGGAATTGCACACTTTTCCAAAAAGAAGTACAATTGACTGCATGTTTGAACAGTGCCCTAAACGAGTATTTTCCTATAAAAGTGAAAGGAATGAGAAAAAAGCAAAGGCCGAAGTGGCAGCCCTGGTAGGAGATTTTCATACTTCTGGAATTTGAGGGGGTGCCAGCCTTTTACTATTCTCTCCTAAGAAGCACACTTGTACTTAACTGTTCTTCAAAGCCTGTTTATTCCTGTACAGATGGATCAGATAAGATGGAGGTGAGTGTCAACAGAGAACAGCTATAGATATATTTTTTTAAAGCATGATGGAGGGTGCCTACACCTTGAATGGTAGGATATTTGTGCTCTGTGGCTCGCCAGTGAGCTGTGGGCCACAGTATGCTTCCTACTCTGCACTGATTACCAGCCACTCCTTCTCTCCTGTGTCAATTCAGCCTGTTCTCTTTCCAGCTAAATTCCTGGGTTTTTAAAGATTTTTCTTTGTAGCTTTTTGCTGGTCCATTATCAACCTCTTCCTGGGCCTGGTTGTGACGAGGGAAGGTATACCAGTTGGTTGGTACAAATTAAGAACGCAGTCACTAGTCATGAAACAGGAGGGAAGCCAGTGGGCTTATAAGGGAATCAAACCCAGGCATGAATTTACCAACTTTAACATGGAACTAAAAACTCACTCATCATTCATTTAATAAAAATTTTGAACACTTGTCATATACTACTCATCCTGCTAGGCATTTACATGATTCAGAGAGAAATTAGGGGCTTCCCTGGTGGCACAGTGGTTAAGAATCTGCCTGCCAATGCAGGGGACATGGGTTCGAGTCCTGGTCCAGGAAAATCCCACATGCCGCGGGGCAGCTAAGCCTGTGCGCCACCACTACTGAGCCTGCGCTCTAGAGCCCACATGGCACAAATACTGAGCCCATGTGCTACAACTACTGAAGCCCCCGCGCCTGGAGCCCATGCTGTGCAACAAGAGAAGCCACCGGGATGAGAAGCCTACGCACTGCACGAAGAGTAGCTCCTGCTCACTGCAGCTAGAGAAAGCCCATGCGCAGCAACTGAAGACGCAGTGCAGCCAAAAAAAAAAAAAAAAGATAAATTAGACCTGGCTCCCACCCTCAGTAATCCCATAGCAACGGGCAGAGTCCTCATTTCCTCCCTCAGTGTTCATCAGCACCCCTAGGCCACTCCAAGAAATGTTCAATCTAGGTAAAAATGGCATGTCTGCTTTGCAAATGTGGCTTCCAGACAAGTTCTCTAAGCCCCTTCCAACTGGATTGCTCCCTAAACCTGTCTTATAAATAGAAATTCTGAAGCTACCACAGCCTCCCAGGGATGCACTGAAAATATACTCTGGCAACTAAAAGGCCACATAATCAAACCATCTCTTCATCCATCTCTTTATTCATGCATAATTCAAGGCTCAAGAAGACTGGTAGATTCCCTCCCACTTCTTTGTGCAAACTTGTGGAAGCATCCTGTCACCTTTTTGCACACTGGGGGGAAACCACCCCTCTCTGGGAGATGATGAAGTCTCTTCCACTGCCTCCTCTCACCCTTTAGCTTCAAGAATCAACTCTACAACAACTTAGCCAACTTGATTGAAAACGTGTCCAATGCAAACTCCTGGAATTGATCTTTCTTGTTTGGTGTTCTATCCTTGGATCATTAAAGAGTGTGGCTGTGAGGAGCTTCTCGCATGGTGAGAATTTGACAAATTAAATTACCACAAAGGGAGGAACTTTACTGTTAGATAAAGCAAAATATGTACCAGTGAGACAGGGGAGGAGTCTTCACTGAAAATTGGAGTCCAGAGAGACCAGGTTGGCATATGTGCACTGTATAAGGCAGAGGCACAGCATGCAAAGGATTAGAGTGTTTTGACCACAAGAAAGAGGTTCCCTGTTGTGCAGAGGGGAAATTCCATTGAGCAGAACCCTCCCATACCATTCTGCTTTCCTGTTCCAATTTTAAGTTTACCAAGGGGCCTTGTGATTAATAACTCAGCTTCCTTTCCTAATAAACACATCGATATTGGGAGGGGGATCACCTGGAGAGGAAGCATGAGAATTCCAAGCTCCAAAAAGGGAATTTCTGAACTCTTCCATTAAAGATTAGTAAATTAATATACTGATTTATTGGCTAATTGTATGTGACTTTGGTAAGAATAAGGTCATCAGTAAGAAAATCTGATTTGTGAGGTTGAGGCTCAATCTCTGGAATGTGTTGCCTCGAGGTGCTTGAGAACCCCTTTCCTGTGACCACCCCCATGACGTCTTCCTAGGTGCTGCCCCAAACTCCAGCATACTCCCCATTACTTTCCACTTAAGGATGAGCTCATCCATCAGACTGTGTGCTAGTTAGGTTGTGGGTTTTAAAGATTTTATGTCCTTCTCCTCCTTATCACCTTACGATAGACAATATTTTCTAAAAGGAAATGGGATAGAGAGAGTAGTGTTATGCACATTAACATAATTAAGAAACAAAGGAAGAACTGCAGGCCCTCTTAAATCATGATTGGGTAATTGTTCTGATTTGCTGATGTAGCCTTGACCAGTGAGTACTCCTTATGTGGTGCTCCCTACAAAAGGGGGAAAAAGAAAGAGAAACTCACCATTAAAATCAGGCCAACCTCCTCTTTGAATAACTCTGACACGGATGAGGGAAAAACCCAGAAGGAAAAAATTTGAAAAGTTTACTTCAGGTTGAGAATTTCTAATTCTGCCACTTTTGTGTGTGTGTTGTTGTTTGATAGACATGACAGCATCTCCTCATTATTATGGAAAATATAGGGTTGGTGGTAATTACTATCTGAATATGAATGGGAGCAGAAGTGGGCATAGCCTGCACTGGCCTTTCTTTGACAAGGTATAACTTTCTTCTGAATTTCTGTGTTAATTAATGCTTATTTAAAAACCACTTTAATTGGTAGTAAACACCTCAACTTTTTGTACTCATTAAAATGCGGCCATTGATGTGTGATGGATTTTTTTTAAAAGCTTAATTAACTTTCCTTCTGTATATATAACCTATAATAATGACAAACATATTGGGAAAAAATTACCCCTGCTTTTTCCCCCTCTCTCCCTACCCCCATTATAAAGACATTTTTAGATGTGGATGCCTCACTTTGTTAGGATCAGATGCCATTAATTTGGCATTTTGGAGAAGAGTAGGTGGCAGGAAATCAAAGCTTTCGTTGGTCATTTCTAAACCAAATATTCATGTTTCTGCTGGAGAAATAGGCTATTTTTTTTTAACATCTGTATTGGAGTATAATTGCTTTACAATGGTATGTTAGTTTCTGCTTTATAACAAAGTGAATCAGCTATACATATCTGCATATCCCCATATCTCCTCCCTCTTGCGTCTCCCTCCCACCCTATTTTTTAAGTAAAGAAAAAGTTTAGAGAAACCAATATTCCAGGTGACTCAAGACTTACCTTGAGTAACTATGTAGAAAACATCAAATTCTTAAGATGTTCTTGGAAATCTTTTCTTGGAGTGGTTATAGTTGTGTAGGAACTGAGTAATGCAACCCTTCCCTTTTTCATTAGGAGATATAATTACTGTGAAGATGATGTAACTACCATAGAGAAAACTTGGAAAATAGGAAACAAGTCTTAATAGTCTCACTACCCTAACACAACAATAGTTTTCAGTTGTTCATTATCCCCTTGCATTGTTTGTTCACAATGGACACAAAGTTGTCAAACAGTAAAACCGTAGTCAGCAGGTATAGAAGAAAATTGACCAGAGCCTCAGTAAGATGGGAAGAATTAGAGGAATCGATCTTGATTTGGGTTTTATCAAGAATGGGGGAACAACAGCTGCAGGAGCCACATCATATAAGGGTCACAGCAGGAAATTTTTAGTCACTTGGAGTCTCTTAGAGTTCCCCTTCTTGGTCAACAGGGAGACCAAGTCTTATCATCTGATCAGATTCTGATTTGTTCACTCCCTCAAATTATCTAACTCCTGTCAACTGCAGTCTCAGACCCTTTGGTGAGGACTGCTATCGAGTTTCTTGTGACTTTTATTTTGCCTTTGTAGTTGAATTTCAGTCCTTTTTTTTTTGAGCAAGTGGCTGACTAGAAGCATTTAAGACTCTGAAGAGAACACAGTGAATGATTGTGGAGACAACATGGATTAAAAGAGTTGTCAAAAGTCCTTGGATAATGCTTATTAGCCCAGATCCTGCCCCATCCTCAGATAAAGAAGAACACTTCCATTCCCAGACCAAGGAGAAGGGAGGTTTGATATCAGTAAATTTTCCCAATACTTCATTCATCCTCTTGATTTACCAAGGTTTAACCTCTGGCATCCAGAATACTGTAACATTAGGGGAAGTAATTTTAAGAATCTCCTTTTAACAAAGTTTTAAACAAACAGAGAAGGGAATAGATAGTTATGGAAAGAATGATGAAAGAAAGAGACAAACAAGGGTATGACATTCAGTGGCTCCTTGTGTTCTGGATCTTGATCAGGAGGTCATGGGTCAAAGCTGTTCATGTCTAGCTGTCTGCTACCTGATCTGGGATTCTTGGGAAAAGTGTCTCCTTTGTGATGCCATTTGCTTCAGAAGAATCTTGAGGGAGTTTCAGTTTTAGATTTCCTGTCAGTATGGAAGCCTAGGATGTGGGGGTATGATATCTTGGGAATCATGAATCCAGTGGGGGTAATTCCTTGGAATTTCACTGCAGTATTTGTATTTAATGGTACCTGATAAGGTTACTTCCAAGAGGTACACCTCAGGTTTAAGAACACCAACACAGAAGGTAGATAAGGCAGTTGCGATATCTTTACAGGGAGATCAGAGTAGTCCTGGGAGGTGAGATACTTAATAGTCTGAGATCAGAATAGCGTCATTTTATAGAACTGGATTTTTGGCCACTCAATTTTGACATGAGCGATTTCAGGGAGAACTGCTAAGAGATCTTTTCTAGTATTTATGCTCTTTTTATATCCATCCATGGTCAATTTTTGATCCATTTATTTGACAAAATATATAGATCAAAAATAAATTGATAGAGACTGAGGAACCCCAGAATATATGTTCCGAGGACAATCCTTAATTCTTCAGTGAACTTTCATCTTTCCTACTACTTTTGACTAAGGATTAAAGTTATAAATCCGTTGACCTTGGGATTACTTTCATTCTCACCTCCTTTTAAGAACCATTGTGAGGAGATATTGTCCAGTGAGAAAGATATGTTTAAGAAGGAGCAGTGGAGGAGAGGAAGGAGGGTCTGGTGAAGATGTAGGAGGAATAGCAGAGCAAGAATGATGCAACTCTTTTTCCCTCTTTGAAAGCTTTTAGGATCTTTTCTCAGTTCCTTCTATTCTGAATTTCCCAGTCATGTGGCTTTTTCTCAGTTTCCCAATGATGAGCCCACAGTAGACCTTTCAGTCTGGAAACTCATGTCCTTTAGCCTAGAGACTATTTACTGTATATTTCTTCTGTTTGCTGTTCTTTGAAGAATTCCTATTAACTAGGTTTGGGCTTTTTTGCATGATTAAACCTTTTTTTTTTCTTTTCTATTTTCTTTTTATTCTTTTTTTGGACATTTCTTCAGCTTAATCTCAGTTTTTCTGTTGAGTTTTCTTTCAGCAGTGATCTTTTTAATTTTCAAGAATCTTATTCTTTGGATACACCTATTTGATAACATCCTATTCTTATTTTTCTTAATGATATATTTATATATATTTATCTCTGTAAGGAGAGAGGAATTGTAGTTTTAGTTTTTTGTTTTTCGTGTTTCTAGCATGATTCCCTCTGTTCTGGTTATCTAGTGCTACGTCACAAATCCCCACCCCACCCCAATATTAGTGGCTTATAATAACATTTATTTGGCTCATGAACCTTCAACTGAGCAGAACTCAGCAGGTGCAGCTCATCTTTGGTCCATTCAGCGTCACCTAGGCTGGAAGTGTCTGAAGGCTCGCTCACTTGCATGTCTGGTGTCTGGATTGGGAAGATTCAAACACCTGGAGCATCTCTCTCTAGCAACATATGTTCCTTCCAGGATGGCAGCTTCAAGGACAGCAGACTTTTATGTGATGATTCAGGGCTTCTAGGGTGCATGTCCCGAGAGCATGAGAGTTTGGGTGGAAGCCGGATCCTTTTTATTACCTAGCCTCAGAAGTCACATAGAGTCATTCCTCTTTACTCTATTGCAGTGCTTTCCAACTGAGATATAATTGTGAGCCACGGGTGTAATCCTAAGCTTTCTAGTACCCACATTAAAAAAGTGAAAAGATATTTTGGTTGTGTATTAAAATATAATCCTGTGTTTAAAAGAACAGTAAAAAGAAATAGGTGAAATTAATTTTACTAATATTGTATTTAATATATTCAAAATATTGTAATATGTAATCAATATAAAACTATTAATGAGATATTTTATTCTGGTTTTTCAAACTGTCTTCAAAATACAGTTTAGATTTTATACTTACAGCACATCTCAATTCAAATGCTAAATTTTTTTCAGGTGCAAAATGTTCAATAGTTAATGGGAAATACAGTCTTATCCAAACAATCAAGTTACTGGCAAAATATTTTATACTACTTCAATTGTTTTTTTTCTTTTTTTTTTGCGGTATGCGGGCCTCTCACTGTTGTGGCCTCTCCCGTTGCGGAGCACAGGCTCCGGACGCACAGGCCCAGCGGCCATGGCTCACGGGCTTAGTTGCTCCGCGGCATGTGGGATCCTCCCGGACCAGGGCACGAACCCGTGTCTCCTGCATCGGCAGGCGGATTCTCAACCACTGCGCCACCAGGGAAGCCCACTACATCAATTTTTTAATTTAAATGATTTAGAAGTGAATAAAATGATTATTTCAGTTCTTCAGTTGCAATAGCCACAATTCAGGTGCTCGATAGCCACATGGGCGTGCTGGCCACCAGCTCCTGTATTGGACAGTGTGACTCTGTTAGTTGGAGTGCCACCCAGATTCAAGGGAAGGGAGCACAAACCCCACCTCTCAATGGAAGGAGGAGCAAAGTTTTAAGGAAGATGTGGCAACGGAAATATTGCGGCTATCTGCTCCAAGTTTCCCTTGATTTATTTTCCGTATTTAGTGGTGAAGACTTTCCTTGAACACCTGTTTACTAAAACTGAAGCTCTCAGAGGTTGGTGCCAGCTCTGCGTGTCGGGCAAGGCTTATCTGTCGGTAGACTTCACTGAAGGGTGATTGATGGGGGCAGGTCATCCCACCGGGGATGCACCCCAGGTCAGCATCTTTGGTCGTCTCTCTGAGGTCAGATTCTTCAGAGAAGAATCAGTGTCCTTAGGGTATATAAGCCTGGCTGTCAGCGGTGGAGGCAGCGGAGGCAGCAGGGATGGTGTCAATGTTTACCTAATGCCATTGTTTCAGTAAAGCATCTCATCTCATCCCTCTGTAGTGACTGGTGTCTTCACCAGAGCTGCTCTGATCTAATTACACAAAGAATAAACCTCCCAGGGCTCGCTGGGTTGTGGAAGAGTGGTTTCCAGGCTGCCACGGGTAGGGCTAGGGAGCAGCCAATCCCCCCCCTTCCAGCTCCACCCTCACCCTGCCTCCTGAGGAAGGTCCCTGAGCCTCTCTGGGCCTCTACTGTGAAGCAACCCCATTTCAGGGCATCCTCTCTATGGTTCTTAGATTTCATGTTTTTCCACTCTGCTGAGCCAGTTACCACTCATGCATCCACCTTCCATTCCCCCAATATTTGGAAACATCTGTTGTATGCTGTCTTCTCCTCTCCTGTTTTCTCTGTCTTTTGTGTATTGCTTTGCTTATTATTTTAGCAGGATTTTAGTAGGAAGCAGAGATAGCTTTAAGGTAGCAAAGCTCTGATGTCCTGCTAATATGACAGTGCCACCAGAAAGAATGTCAGGCCCTTTGGTGCCTTAGAACTTCTAGCTGTTGAGTTCAACAGTTGTGCTGCTTTTAAAATTAAAATTTAGCATATAATTTCATTATAAATTACAGTCCATATAATGGCCAGTCAAGAAATACTTGCTGGGCAGCTAGTAGATGCCAAGCATCGTCATGGCCCTGGGTATGCAGTGGCAAACAGGGCAGATAAGGCATGTAGTTCAGCGCTTCTCAAACTTTTGTGTATGCACATCACCTGGGGATTTGTTAGAAATGCAAATTCTGTTTCAGTAGATCTGGCGTAGGGCCTGAGATTCGCCCAGTAGATAAGCCTGTCCTCCCACACAGAGCTTCCAATCAACTTCTGGGCCCTTCACTCTCAGTGTGAATGGACATCAGAAAAAAGTGTCTAACATGAAAGATGTTTAATTTCATTATAAACCTTGCTTAGGAATAACCTGCTTTGCCCATCTATGCTTTTACGATGTTTCTACTTGGCCAGAAGTTGGCTAATGGCTATTTATAGGTTTCTACATCTGTTATGTTCATAGGTTCCTAGGATTAGAAAGGACCTAAGAAGTGATCTAAAGACCCGTTTGTAATACTTATATTCCTGTTGTGGTTTCCTTATGGATTAAGCCTCAGATCCTGAGGCTACTGGATCATATCTTCTTTTTTTTTTTTTTGGACCTCCTATCTGTCCCAGTGGCTTCAGTGTCCCTCCAGACACCTGTTACTAAGATCCAGGCTAGGAGAAACTCAGGGATAGAACTCATGTGATATGCTCTCCTACTGCTTGGCACACTCTAGGTAATCAGTATTAGTAGCTTATTTTTTTGTATATGTTTTGCCCACTGGACTTTTTCCCCCTCCCACTAGACCTTTGATACTTAAAATATTTTCCAAGTGCTAGAAGTATCGACCTCACCTGGAGGCTTATTGGACTCTCAGGCCCTACCCCAGATCTATTGGGACAGAATTTGTGCTTTTTTTTTTTTTTTTTTTTTTTGCGGTACGCGGGCCTCTCACTGCTGTGGCCTCTCCCGTTGGCAGAGCACAGGCTCCGGATGCGCAGGTGCAGCGGCCATGGCTCACGGGCCCAGCCGCTCCGCGGCATGTGGAACCTTCCCGGACCGGGGCACAATCCCGTGTTCCCTGCAATGGCAGGCGGACTCTCAACCACTGCGCCACCAGGGAAGCCCGACCCTGTAACTTTTGAGAATCTGGTTGCCACTCTTAAATTGCACTGGACTGAGAGCAGGGGACAGGTATTCCATCACAACTGACCTCATCTTTACTGTGTTACGGTAAGCTAGGTAATGCTATAGTAACCAATAGCAGCAAAATCTTAGTGCCTTTACATAATCAGGTTTATTTCTCACTCAAGTAGCTGTCATCCAGTGGGGTACGACTCAACAGTCCAGTCTGCTTGGATTTTATGGCACCTTGATCTTAAGACATGATTTCAGGATGACCATGGCAGGTGATGAGTGTGCAGAAAATTGAGCATCATCTCTTTAAGTGCTTCAACCTGGAAGTGACACACAGTTATAGCCTTTGGGTCAAAACTAAGCACATGACCTCACCTGATTGCCTGGGGTCAGGAAAACGTGATTGTCTGTATGTTCAGGAAGGAGAGAGAACTGGAAATATTGTTGAGCATTACGATGTCTACCTGAATTACCAAAAAAAAGAGATCTTAAACTATAGTCCAAACACAGTAATTAGAGGAAAACATCATTATTAAATATGTGCAGGCAGCACCGATAAATAGTGACTTATGAGAGCATCCATTATTTAGGCTTTATGTTTCAAACTGAATTTGTTGTTTACAAATCTGTGAAGCTGTATGCCTCACGGTGAAAACAACAACATCAGATTAACCTGCATGTCATGATGGAGCTCAAAGTAACCCAGGAATCTACCTAAATTTTCTATACAAATCGCATCACTTAAAGGGAGAGTGTTATCATTTAGCTTTCTGTATAGGGACCAGAGGCAGATTTAAATTTGTGTGCCATGGCTATTTGATTGGTAGTAAACTTCTTAGAATTCAATTGCGTTGTTGATCAGGGCTCTAAGGCAGCATCTAGGCTCAGGGAGGAAGAGTGCAGCGATTCATTCATTCAACAGATATTTACAAAACACTCCAGTAGGCACTCTACCAAGTGCTGATGCTGCAGCTCACATGGAACCATCGATATCATTTAGCGGTGTCTGTCACGGGATGCCTGCGTGCGTGCGTGCGTGTGTGTGTGTGTGTGTGTGTGTGTGTGTGTGTGTGTGTGTGTCTGGTGGGTCAGGGAAGTGGAGGCACATTATTGTCTTCATATTTCCATCTCTGACCTAATGTGACTGTTCGGTTAATGCCAGATTAATTCAAGCAATAGAGGTAATTGCTAATCGGCTCTCTCTCACATGCACTCCCATAAGAAGGATGTCGGTTTTGATCATGAGTCCTGCAGAACTAACTATATGCTTCATCCCTGTGACATGTGTTTTCAAGGAAACTAAAGGTGTTAATGGAGCATCATCTCCTTTTACGTTTCTCTTTCCCTAGCTCATTCCTCTGGCTGCTCTGTAAAACTTGGCTTATTCTTATTAGGTCCCAGAGTCTATTGTCTTACACAGAATTTTCTCTTGTCTTAAAAAGCTGAAACTAGCGAATGGGAATGATATGAATGTTTCTCCTCTGATTCCTCTAAGTTTTTTGTTTTTTTTTTTTAGTCCACCTAGGATGGAGCAGGAGGAATGCCACCTTTCCTTGTCAACTACTTTAGGAGAAGTGGTGTGAAGACTTTGCAGGATCTGCAAAGGGGCTCCTTCTTGGCTGGGGCTCTGGGATGGGTTCCCCATAGAATGAATCTGCACCATGAAACTCAAGGGAAATGGTAAACAGGACAAGGGGAGTCCTAGCAGGACCTACCTGGTCAATTTACCGGTTTCCCGTCTCCCTTTGTTCTTCTCATCAGCCTGACTCTCCTGGCTCCCCCAGGCTCTCTCATTCCAGAGGGCACAGGACTTGCCTGGGAACTTCTCATGGTACAGTGGGCAACAAGTCAAGTACTGTGCCACCCTTGAGTAGTAAAGGGCTGTATAATGACAGTGGGCTCTTGCCAAAAATTAAAAAGAAAAATGAATTTATTTCCAAAGAAAAATAGGAAATGTGCTTTTACATCTTTCTTCATCCTTATTATCTCTGTGTCTATATGATAAATATGATAAGTCTAGGGACCGATTTTCCAAAATATTTTCTCTATTGGGACCCACAGAATATTTAGTGCTCATAATTATAATTACACACACACACACACACACACACACACACACACACACACACAGAGATTTGGAACTAGACGTTAAAACGCCATGCTTATCTGCTAAAAGACCTCTCAGACCCATTATGGGAAATTTTTTTTTTTTTTTTTTTGCGGTACGCGGGCCTCTCACCGTTGTGGCCTCTCCCGCCGCGGAGCGCAGGCTCCGGACGCGCAGGCTCAGCGGCCACGGCTCACGGGCCCAGCCGCTCCGCGGCACCGGGATCCTCCCGGACCGGGGCACGAACCCACGTCCCCTGCATCGGCAGGCGGATCCCCAACCACTGCGCCACCAGGGAAGCCCTATGGGAAACTTTTTAAAGCTGTTTATTGGGGTAAGGATCCTTTTGTTCTCTGAGTGTTCATTATCTGAGTCCCCAGTTGCATATGGAAGGAAAACCATTCTAACAAGGAAATTCTCAGTAATAATGTGACCACTTATGAAATCAGCCTCCACTCAAACACCCCTCCCTGTTTAACACCGGAGTTTTAACCCTGCCCACTGGGTCAATATCTTTAACATTTTCGGCTCTCAGTCCGTCTCAGCTAATTTCAGGGTATTGGAAACATTTGACAACCCTAATGCAAATAAAATATAAATAGATTGCAAAGTAAATGTGCAAATCTTGCAGAAGATCCAAGTTTTCATAAAGTTGTTGATAACAATACGGAGCAAAGCCTTTGACAACTAGAGATCGGGCAGAGCTGGATTAATTAAAAATGGAAGAAGAGGCAATTGAAAGGGATCATGGCAGTATAGGTGTTTGAAAGAGAATTATCTGAACCGTAAGAACACAGATGTAATACCTGAATATTTAAAAAATGATCTGGGGACTTCCGTGGTGGCGCAGTTGTTAAGAGTCCGCCGCCTGCCAATGCAGGGGACGCGGGTTCGATCCCTGTCCGGGAAGGTCCACGTGCCTCAGAGCAACTAAGCCCGCGTGCCACCACCACTGAAGCCCGCGCGCCTAGAGCCCGTGCTCCACAACAAGAAAAGCCACCGCAATGAGAAGCCCGCGCACCGCACGCAACGAAGAGTAGCCCCCGCTCGCCGCAACTAGAGAAAGCCCGCGCGCAGCAACGAAGACACAATGCAGCCAAAAATAAGTAAATAAATAAATTTAATTTTTAAAAGTGATCTGCTTTATACTCTTACTTCATGCCAAAAATGAAGTGAAAAACGTCAAGAGTCCACAAGAAGTTTAGAAAATTTTAGTCCAACCATCTCACTTTTGACACGAAGACCCAGAGAGGTTGTACGAGGTCACGCTGTTGGTGGTGGAGCAGGACTGGACCGCGGGTCTGCCGACTTCGCCGGTTCTTCTAGTCACTCCAGCCAGTCGTGTTTGGTTCCTTCTCATCCCCTTCCTGCCACCCACGAGCAGTTCCTGTTGGCCTCTTGTTCAAAACACACCTGGAATCTGACCACTTCTCTCCCCCCGAGTCTCTCCCCTGGACTGCTGCCGTGCTTTGTGGCTTTCTCACTGGCCTCCCACGGCCGTCCTTGTCCCTGGGATATCTACTCTCCACACAGCAGCCATTGTGATCCTTTTCATAAAACAGCTCAGACCTTATCCCTCCTCAACTCAAACCTTCCAGCGGCTTCTAAGCTCCCTCAGAATAAAATCCCATGTCCTCCCTGAGGTTATAAAGCCCAACCACGTATTGCCCTCTGATGTCATCTACCTTACTCTCCTCCTCCTGGACTGTTCTCCACTACCCTGGCCTCTGTGGTCTTCTCAAGGCGTTTGCACTTCTCTGCCTCTGCCCAGAAGGCTGTTCCCCCAGATATCTCACTTTCTTTCAGTGCTTTTTGCATGTCCTGAGCACCCATTTGAAAAGAGCACTTCACCTTCTCATCCTCTCTTTCTTTTTTTGTTTTGGCCGCGCCGAACGGCTCGCGGGATCTTAGTCCCCTGACTAGGAATCAAACCCGCGCCCCTGGCGGTGAAAGCAGAGTCCTAACCACTGGACCACCAGGGAATTCCCACCTTGTTATCCTTTCCTACGAAATTATTCTTCATTCGAAAAATGATCAAGCCCTGACATATAGATATGTTTATTATCTGCCTTCCCATATCAGAATATAAGTTCTGTATTCATTGTATGTTTTTTAAAATGTGTTTTGATTCTTATTTATTTTTTGCCTTGTTGTGCACTATGTGGGATCTTAGTTCTCCTACCAGGGATCGAACCCGTGTCCCCTGCATTGGGAGCACGGAGTCTTAACCACTGACTGCCAGGGAGGTCCCTCATTGTATGCTTTTAATCTATGCACCAGGCACCTGTGTCTTCTTTGTTTGTAGGTACTGTTAGAACAGTAAGGCTGCTAGGAGATGCTAAATAAGTAATTCTTGAATCAACAAAGAAATAAATGAACGATGAAATAAGTTATATTATCTATATTGGGGTTACATATAAGACAATTGTTTTAAAAGTCAGACTGCCAGGTTTCTTCCCCCAGCAGCATTTCATCTTGTGGTGCATTTATCTGTCCCCTGCGGTCACCCCCTCCACCCTGTGCTCTTTGCCAGGGTGAAGCCTCACCCCCTGGAAACCAGAAGACCATTTGGGTCTCTGCTTCTCAGTCTTTTGGTGAAGAGATGGGGACAAAGTCACTCAGAGCTTCAAGATCACAGACTAGCAAGGGCGCTTGGGGTCCTGCTCACCCGGAGCCATTGGGGCTGGGACGAAATTACTCACATAGATGAAAAACTTTCTTTAAATTGAAGTAGAGTTAATTTACAATGTTGTGTTAGTTTCAAGGGTACAGCAAAGGGATTCAGTTATATATATATATATATATATTATACATACATACTCTTTTTCAGATTCTTTTCCATGATAGGTTATTACAAGATATTGAGTATAGTTCCCAGTGCTATTTGGTAGGTCCTTGTTTATCTGTTTTATATATCGTAGTGTGTATGTGTTAATCCCAAACTAGGACTTAAAAAAAATTTTTTTTTTTTAATTTAGAATTTCGGCAGCTCTTTAGGTCAGAGATTACCTATGCAGTTTCTGGTCGTTTGGCCCTCCTTGTCCTCCTTTATTTTGGCCGCAAAAAAGAAGGAACATTTCCTCTAAGTTGTCAAACTTGTAGTGAGAAAAGAGGTTGAAATTCCTGCTTGAAATCAGCTTCCTTGGATTTTTTTGCTTTTTTATTTTCTTTCTTTCTTTCTTTTCTTTTTTTTTTTTTTGGTGGGCATGGGGTTGGTGGTGGAGAGTTGGGCAGAGGAGAGAAGCTTTTGTGTTAAGATGCATGTACAGGGCTTCCCTGGTGGCGCAGTGGTTGAGAGTCCGCCTGCCGATGCAGGGGACACGGGTTCGTGCCCCGGTCCGGGAAGATCCCACATGCCGCCGAGCGGCTGGGCCCGTGAGCCATGGCCGCTGAGCCTGCGCGTCCGGAGCCTGTGCTCCGCAATGGGAGAGGCCACAACAGTGAGAGGCCCGCGTACCGCAAAGAAAAAAAAAAAAGATGCATGTACTGTTTGGGGACATTCGTTTTGAAAGTTTGGGAAACATTTAAGGACTGATTTTCTTTTTTAAATTATCACTTAGCATGGGATAAGGTAAATTTAGGGGATATGTGAGGTGAGGAGATGGGGAACTCAGCTCAGAGTAAGAGCAGTTATTACAGCTGAAGGAAGTTAGGCCAAATGTCAGTAAGAAGTGTGTGATGCACCGAGAGAGCTGGGGCGGCATCACCCCAGAGCAGACAGGAGCTGGGTCGCTCTCTTCTCAGGGGCATGGGTGTATGGGAGCAGAAGATGACTCGAGGTGACCATTTGGCTTGTATAACCCTGGATTCTGAGTTATTCTATGAAATTTCGGGGTCAACTCATTTTGGTGGCAATTGATCTGACAAATTGGCACCTGGAAGATCTTCAGCATTGGAAGAGTCTGTGGTATTTCCAGTCCCTTCCTCCACCACAGAATCAGCTTGGCAGAGTTTGGAGCATGGTGCTAAAACTCCATCTCCTTCCCTTGGCTTTGCCCGGTAAACACTTGCCAGTAACACTCTGCAGTGTGGAATTTCCCTGCACTGCAGAATGAAAGCAAGCCCTGCCCTCTCCTCAAACCTCTGTCCTGCTGGAAAGACGAGTGAGCCTACCAGCCACCACCTCGAGCAGCTTCCCCAGCCCCACAATGCGAGGACAAGGTAATGAAGTCCAATTTTGCACACTTCAGATCCATTAGTAGCAATTACCTTTCTCGAGGTGTTTTGAGTTAGTTTTAACATAGCATTCTTACAGTTGGTGGATAATGACAGTAATAATGTACACAACATTTTCAAGTCGCTGTTTTTAGCTACAATAACACCATTAGTAGGTCTATTTAACAGATGCATTTCATGCTAAAAGTTAAGGTTCTTGTGATTTCTTTCCCTTCCCCCATGCAAACCTTCGCTGCTATTTCATTCAATGGAGATTTTTTACTCCAAATTTTCAGAGATATTTTTCTTATTCTGGGTTTTCCTATTGAAATGAGATGGTTGTGTTAACTGGTTTGATCTAGAATTATTAATTGTTTTAGCTGTTCTTATTTAGCTGTTCTTTTCATGATATGCAAGCTGACCCAGAAATCCAAAACTCACAAAAATGGGAATTGCATGTGTTTTCTAAAACTCATTTGGGAAAATCTATGAGCGATTACTAGGCTTTACATGGTGCCTTCAAGGCAGAGAGATGACCACTGAGCTGTCCAGGGGAGAAATCTCTCAGAAGCGGGGTTCAATTTATTCTAGTGACTCCATCAGGGTTTGTGTGTGTGTGTATGTGGTGTGTGTGTGTGTGGTGTGTGTGTGTGGTCGCGTGTGTGTGGTGTGTGTGTGTGGTGTGTGTGTGTGGTCGTGTGTGTGTGGTGTGTGTGTGGTGTGTGTGTGTGTGGTGTGTGTGGTGTGTGTGTGGTTGTGTGTGTGTGGTGTGTGTGTGGTGTGTGTATGTGTGGTGTGTGTGTGGTGTGTGTATGTGTGTGTATGTGTGTGGTGTGTGTGTGTGGTGTGTGTTTGTGTGGGGGGTGTGTGTGTGTGTGTTAGCTCCTCTGATAATCCAGATCCCACCTCTCCCACCTTCTCCTGGAAGCCATCTTTAATCACCCCAGCCACCAGAGAGCTCTTTTCTACTCAAGCCTTGCATCTTTGTTATCTATAATCCTTTTTAAAAAAAATTTATTTTATTGAAGTATAGTTGATTTACAATGTTAACTTCTGCTGTACAGCAAAGTGATTATTATATATATTCTTTTTCATATTCTTTTCCATTATGGTTTATTACAGGATGTTGAATATAGACAAAGCTGAATCTGTAAGCCTTTTTGGACACCCGTCTATACCACCTCCTTCCATCCTCCCCTCTTGTTGTGTTATTTAGTCTCCATTTTGTAGCTGGTCAATCATGTGTCTCATCCTCCCATATTAGATTCCTAGGCTGCCATAACAAAGTAACACTAACCAAGTGGCTTAAAACAACAGAAATTTATTCTGGAGGCCAGAAATCTGAAACTAAGGAGTTGGCAGGGCCGTGATCCCTCTGAAGCCTCTAGAAGAGGATCCTTTTGTGCCTCTTCCAGGCTTACTAGATTTTTTGGTGGCATAATTCCAGTCTCTGCCTCTGTCTTCATGTGTCTTCTCCTTGTATATCTCTGTCTTTTTACATGACCTTCTTTTTTTATAAGGACACGAGTCATATTGAATTAGGGGCCCACCCTAACAACCTCTTCTTAACTTGATTACATTTGTAAAGACCCTATCTCCAAATAACGTCACATTTGCAGATAACAGGGGTCTGCATTTCAACATTTCTTTTTAGGCAAGATGATTCAACTCATAACACCCCTCAAGTAAATTGTAACCTTCTCAAAGCCTAGTGTATTTGATGTTACTCCCTGAAACAGTGTTTCCTAAAACCTTGGCTATGGAACAGGAAACCTTAGGTTCTTGGTTAAAGAGTGTCCTATTGTCAAACACATTAGAGGTACATGATATCAGGAGTCCCAGACCTGGGGACTTAAGATGCCTCTTAGCCTATTAGAGCTGAGAAATCTTGCTATAAAGACACTTGCTTAAGTAGAACTTATTTTCACTAGCTTTTCTGACCACAGGGACTTTCTTTTCTCTCCAAGTTTCCTTCATTAACAGCAACGGAAACTATCAATACTGTGGGGGAATATAGGCCCATTGGATGTTGTTTCTGCCACATGAATTGCCCCAAATGATGTAAGCAGAGTATTATGGCATTCAGTTGAGTAACTTTTTTTTTTTTTTTTTTTGTATAACATGAAACGGGCACTGAAGAATGGGAGTGATTTTAAAAGACTAAATTCTGAGTGATACTCAAATTCGGTCAAGAGTTGGACAGAATGTCTGCAAGTCCCCCCTGCCCCCAGGCTCAGTCCACTCACCTGACCTCTGTATGGTGTGTTTCTGCATTTGAAATGGGGACAAGAATAGATCTTAAAAATGTACAGTGCATAATTACTATTTGAGCCCATTTATTCAACCAGGAAAATCAATGAAGTCAGTGAGCCCTTATATGCTATTCTGTGCTTTCATTCACAGTGATTTTAAATGATGTGATGGAATGGTGGGTGAGCTGCCTGGGGGAAAACTTGATTTTCTGCTTATATTTAAAGGAACATAATGATGATAATTTCCCAACAACAATAAAAAATCATCTTTTTGACCCTTACAACACCATGTGAGTTAGTTCATTATGCATCTTTTTGGAAAAAGTTTAATCAGGTGGACTTTTCAGCCAACTTGTTGTTTCAAGTTTGTTGTTTCTTTTCCCTCTGGGCATTCGTGTGCCTTGGGGAGTACAAATCCATTTCTGTACTAGCCTGAGGAAAATCTAGGAAGGTCAGTCTCCTGGCAGAAATGTCACACATTATATTGCAGAACCAAATAAAAATGATTTTGGAATCATGGGTGTGTCATGGATTAAAATGAAGCTGGTATATTTATCACAAATACATGAGAATGCTCTTTCACAAAAAGCATTGCTAGTTTTTTAAAATATACAACTTGGAATTGATTGCAAGTTCCCTTTAAATAGTAAATACTCCTGGTGTATTTCGGTTAAGATTTATTTTACAGATATCTGATTTCCATACCACTTTTTGGATTGTTTCAGATTTGTAGAGCGTTTAAGAGCATGGGCTTTGAAGTCAGACGGACTTGTGTTCAAATCTTAACTGACTTCACTCCTTACCACCATTGTGAGCTTGTGCAGATGAGCTTCAGTTTTCTTATCTGTAAAATGGGAATAACGACACCTACCTCAGACAGTTATGGTCGGGACTAAGTTAGATGATGTACTTAAAGCTCTGTTCCTGATTTGTAAAGAGTTTAGCTTAATGCCCAGTGTATACACATAATGACATATAGCTTAGCTCATTGCTCAGTAAATGTAGCTGCTATTATTATCTGCTACCTTATAATCATTTACAATTTTCATCATTTAAGAAATACTTACTGAGTGTCTGTTATGTGCCAGGCACTATTGAAATTGCTGGGGATATAACAGAGAACAAATAATTTCTTGCCCACTTGTCTTTCTTCTCTTTTCCTAGTTCTAGGCTTCAACAACCAACTGTGCATTCTCCTTTTGTACAAAGATGCCCATTTTCCAGGGGAATAAATATCATTGATATTAAGGGCAATGTCTTAGCTCAGGCTGCCATAACAAAATACCACGGATTAGGTGGCTTTAATGAAAATAAATTTTATTTCTCACAGTTCTGGAGGCTGGCAGTCTAAGATCAAGGTGCTGGCAAGGTAGGTTTCATTCTGAGGCCTCTTAGCTTATAGACAGCCTCCTTCTTGCCAAGTCCTCACATGGTAGGGAGACAGATATAGTATAGATAGATAGATAGATATCTATCTAAGTTCTTTTTTATTTTAAAAATATTTTTTAAATTTTTATTGGGGTATAGTTGATTTACAGTGTTGTGTTAGTTTCAGGTGTAAGAGGGGGTTCTTTAGACAGAGAAAGCAGGGAAGGCTTCTTAAAGAGCAGTAATTTAGATAATGTAAGTTAAGTCCCAACACATGGTGCCTGACACATGGTAAGCCCTCAATTCATGGTAACTGCTATTACTATTATTATTATTATTAACTGTCTCCTCGCCTTCATCATGGGCTGCTCAGTGCATGAAGGCAAGAGGAAAATGCATGGCTTTGCAGATGTGCCAGCACTGGAAGGTCAGGGAGCTCCAGTTCATAATCACTGATCATGCAATTTCCCTCTGGCCATCTTAAAAGGCAGGCTTTCCTTGTTGGGTGGTACTAAGCAGCTTTGCTGGACATCTCATCTTGGGTTTGTCATTTGAGCCCTCTCTCCAAACCATCATCCCCAAGCGTTAATCTGCTGCAACTGCCCAGTCTCTTTCAATCTGTATTTTCCTGATGGTTATGGAAGTACAAGTTTCAGTTTATGTTCATTTAGAACCAAATGCATTTGAGTCCTGAATTAATATGGGAGCAATGAAGAGTAGAAGACCCTTCTTTGCAGAGATGACATTCAGTGTTCAGAAGAGTCATTCAATGGATTGAAATATATCTCCTCTAACTTCATGTTTTTGAGCACACTCTGAGCTTCTAGAATAGTCAGCCTGTCTGTTGGAAGAGGAGGGGGAAGGATTAGGGCCTGAGGCTGGGAGTCTTGGTGAGTATAAGAGGTTGACTTCGCTGCACTCCGAGGAAGGATGCAAGGCAGTGAAGTACAGGAGCGAAGCTTGGGGAAGTAGCTGGAAAAGAGTTGGGCCTCCATCTTGCCCACAACTCAGCACCTTCCCTTGGTTACCTAAGGGAATCCACTTATGACTCTATTACCCGGTAAATTAGGAGAGCGATTCAGTCAGGTATATTTATCATGAAGAGAACTGAAGATAATTAATACACTGCATTGAATGCAAATTGCACCCACAGCACTTATCTCATTTTCAATGAGCACAAATGTTATACAGCACTGCAGGCTTGTTATGGTTTTACCATGGGCTGGGTAATTAATTTCTGTGAGTCACATAGCAGGCACCTGGTAATGCCGTTTGTTAATAAATGTCACCCCAGGTATCGGTTTGTTAGAAGAGGTAAATAAATGGAATGCGAAGTTGTCTGCCCTGTGCAAATCTATTTTTACACCTCACTGAGTCTTTTCACTTGTGTGTTTATTGACTAGAGTGACTGCTGTGATTACAATTGCAAAAGAAGGAAAATCCGCACCCTTAATGTGGCCTCCAAAGGGAATTCCTTCTTCTTCCCCCTCAGGGATGCTGAGGCCTGTGAGCGGGGTGGAGGAGAAGAGTTTGTTGTAGATGGGTTTCCGTTGCTTCAGAAGGCATTTCCCCAGATGAGGCCCATGGGAGGAGGGTCAGAAAGGAGAGAGCCCTCCTGCAGTCCCCCACCCCACATCTGGTCACAGAGTCACGTGGGCGCCGCCGGGCACGCTGCCCCGTCTGTGAATCCCTGGGGAACAAGAGCCCGTACGGGCCCCTTACTGAGCCCCCGTTGCGTCTCACCCCTGCCCTCTTACGCTGGTCTAGTTCTCATCTGTACTCTTAGCTACCACTCGGGCCTGTGACAAGAAAAGGTGGGTGGAGTTTGGAGGCTTTGACGAGCGTGGCTTCTTCAGCCAAAGTCTCCTATTTCTCTGAGCTTTTCCATGTTTCTGAATGTGGGCCTTCTCTTTCCATATGGGCAGGTGACATTCGTTTGTTTGTTGTTAAAACAAAACCAAACCCGAATTAGCAGATTCTGACTGTATACTTACTATGGTTCAGACACTTTCCAGAGCTGGAGGGCTGGCTCTTGGCTCCGATTCCATTTTATCCATGCTCTTGTGATGACACCAGTTTTGCCCAGTGAACAACAGTTGCCTCTTTTTGTCCTGAACCAGCTGGGACCTTCATCAGAAATCAGCGGTTCCCATCCTACATTTTGAATTCTGTGGCTCCTTGAGAACCCTTCAGGGCCCTATGTGAACAGCCACTGTGATTTGCTTAACTGAGTTAATACATGGAAAGCGCTGACCACAACGCCCCGTTTGGTGTGTACGCAGGGACTTAGCTGCGATTAGCATGACTGTTGTTATCAGCGCTGGTTACGTTGTCTCGGCCAACGTCAGAGAGTTTGAGTGCCTTCGGGAACATCAGGGAGGGAGGGAAGTCTGGGAGTGGAAGGGGGTTTCAGTTTTGAGGTTTCAGCTTTAAACAGGATGCTCAAGAAAGGCCTCTCTGAGAAGGTGCCATCTGAGCAGACATGAAGGAGGTTGGAATCTAGCTCTTGATGTCTGGGAAGGAGCCTTCTAAACAGAGGGCAGAGCAAGTGTGAAGACTGAGACAGGAGGCTGCCTGGAGCCCCAAGGAGACCAATACGGCCGTGGTGGGATGAAACGAAGCCTCAGAAGGTGGATGGCTAGGTCAGGCAGGACCTTGTGGGCTTCTAAGAACTTTGTTTTTTTTTTTTTTTTTTTTTTTTTTTTGCGGTACGCGGGCGTCTCACTGTTGTGGCCTCTCCCGTTGCGGAGCACAGGCTCCGGACGCGCAGGCTCGGCGGCCACCGCTCACGGGCCCAGCCACCCCGCGGCATGCGGGATCTTCCCGGACCGGGGCCCGAACCCGCATCCCCTGCATCGGCAGGCGGACTCTCAACCACCGCGCCACCAGGGAAGCGCGGAACTTTGTATTTTACTCTGAGATAGGGCACCACGGGAAGATGTTCAGCAGAAGAGTGCCTTCGGTTTTAAAAGAATTGCTCTCGCCTTTATGTTTAGAAACAGACCGGAGAAGGACAAGGGCCGAAGCAGAGAGGCCAGTGAGGAGGGTGTATTCATTTCTTGCTGTTGCTGAAACAAATGGCCACAAATTTAGTGGCTTAAAATAACATACATACATTCATTTACAGTTATGGAACTCAGAGTCCTAAAATCAAGGTGCGGCAGGGCTGCGTCCCTTCTGGAGGTTTTAGAGGAACATCCACTTCCTTGACTTTTCCAGCTTCTAAAGACCACCTGCATCCCTTGACTCATGCCTTCTTCCTCCATTTTCAAAGCCAGCAGCACAGCATCTCTCAATCTTTCTCTCTCTGACATCTGCTTCCATTGTCACAGTTCCTTCTCTCCTTCATTTAATCACAGCTGCAAAGTCCTTTTTGCCACGTAAGGTAACATATTCACAAGTTTTGGGGGTTATGGTGTGTTCATCTTTTGGAAGGCCAGGATTCTGGGCACCTTAGAGGTTAGTGCGTCCATGCGAAGGATGAAGGTGGTTTGGGTGAAGTTGGATCATGGTGATGTATCACGCTGCCTCATAATTTGGGCCAATTTCAGCATGGCAGCTTCCGTAATTCTCTGGGCCTGTGGCATGGGTACCCCCTTTTTCATTATCATTTCAACTGACTTGGGGTCTGTTTCTCACCCCAGGAGTTCGCCCAGAGACAGGAACCATACACAGCTGTAGTGGGAAGGGACTTCAGAAGCTATCAAGTCCTCATTATTAATTTATAAATTACTGCTTTGTCCTGGGCCCACTGAAAATATCTTGGATTTTTTTTTTTTTTACCAACTTTATCTGGTTATTCTGTTATTCACTCATCAGCATTTTCTGGGCACCTGTGGAGTGTACTGCTCTGTGCTATGTAAAAATAGAAATAGAATCTGTAAGAGTCATGGTCCTTCTCCTTGGGAGATAAGGATCTATTTGCAATCTATTTGGAAGGAATCAGGGAATAATTATAGAACTAAATATAAGTGAGTAAAAAAATGAAACACAGGACTTATGCATCAATACCAAAGGAGGGAGGAATGTAGAGAGGCTTCTTGGAAGAAGTAACAGGTCATGGATTTTAATTTTTTTAATTGGGGGCCAGTCGAAGAATTGCCAGCTTTTAATTTTGCTAAGAATGGATATTAGAAAAATTCTTACACTCTCTTATTACCATCATTTCATAGTAGGTAGGACATCTAAGATATTAAAAGGACATGTTCTCAGAATAAACGGGGAGTCCATCGAATTAAACATATTTGGCTTTATACAAACTCAATGTTTTGACTTTATTTTTCTCCTTTCACTGAGGGTCATCGTGGATTGGTACAGGTCTCTAAACCTCTGCCTAGAGACAAAAGACTGCTTGAGTTGTTTGTAGTTTGGACTTCTGACTTTATCGAACACGATTATCTCCCTGTATTTCTTTGGGTTCTGACTGCAGAGAGCTGGTGACCAGATGTCTAGGATCTGCTGTCTCACTTGTGGATCTTCTAAAACCTTGTCACTGCTTACTGGCTCATTCACCAGAGGGAGGCTTGGGAGGCAGAGGAGGGAAGAGAAATACAGACCTGTTTGTGTTGTTGTCATCAGGTGGTTGGCTCCAATGACAATCTGATTATACACTGAGATTTGGGGGTTCTCCATGGTTCAGTCATCATGCTCATATTAGTTTTCTGGGGCTGCTGTAATAAAGGACCACAGACCAGGTAGCTTAAAACAACACAGACTTACTCTCTTGCAGTTCTGGAGGCTGGAGTCTGAAATCAAGGTGTCAGCTAGGCCATGCTCCCTGTGAAGGCTCTAGAGAAGCCTTCCTTGACTTCCTAACTTGGTGTGGTTTGCTGACAATCCTTGGTGTTCCCTGGCCTACAGCTGCGTCACTCCAATCTGTCATCAATTGGTGTTCACCCTGTGGGTCTGTATTTCTATTTGTCTCCTCTTCTTTTAAGAACATCAGTTATTGAGTTAGTTTAGGGCCCACTTTAATCCAGTGACACCTCACCTGAACTAATTACACCTACAAAGACCATATTGCCAACTGATGTCACATTCTGAGGTTCCTGTAGACATGAGTTTTGGGGAAACACTGTTATGGGCTGAATTGTGTTCTCTCAAAATTCACATGTTGAAACCCTAAGCCCCAGCACCTCAGAGTATGACTTTGGAGATAAAGCCTTTAAAGATAAAGTGAAAGTGAGATCATGTGAGTGAGCCCCAGTCCAATATAACTGGTGTTCTTGTAAGAAGAGGAGATTAGAGACAGCACAAGTGTGCACACAGACAGGAAAGACCACATGAAGACATGGCCAAAAGGGAGGTATTTACAAGGCAAAGAGGGAGTCTTAGATCTTGGACTTCCAGCCTCCAGAGCTATGCGAAAATAAATTTTTGTTGTTTAGGTTGCCCAGTCTGTGGTCTTTTGTTATGGTAGCCCAAGCTGACTAATATAAACAATATTCAACCCGACACAAGGCCCGATAGCCTTTATTTTTAGCTTAGATAACCCAGTGTATGATGGAGGCATCCCCAAATAGATTTCAAGATGTCTGTGTTATACCTGTACCTTGTGTTATCATTCGCTCCATGTCTATGCCTACCTATGGAGTAGATATGCTGCTCTTAGAGGGTGGGTTGGTGGGGAAGGGTGTGAGGGCTTTTACACAAGGTGCTGTGAGACGGAGGCACCCAGATAGACGTCTGGAGGCCACTGTCACTGGGGAAATTCTGCTCAGGTAGATTATGGATTTGCCACATGGAGTTCTTTGTAGTCCCAGGTTCACCTGATGTGTGTACACTTTGGGGAGGAGCAGATATGTGGGGGAGGGTCGGAGGGAGGCGGGGGCTCTAACACCACCAGCTTCCCTGCTCCCAGCCTCATTATCCCTCTCCGAGGACCTCAGTCTCCCCGAGGCCAGCCCTGCCCCCTTTCTGCACCCAGTAAACATTGCTGGTTTGCTTTCTCATGAATATGGATTTCCATCATCCCTCACTAGGGATAGATGTTGGGGGCAGAGCTGTTGATTACATTTCCAGCCAATCATTGCCCATTAGCAGGGAAGAGTGGTGGGCATTATGCCTCTTCAGTGAGGAGCCATTTGCATTGGGTTGGGCCCCGCTTTCTGAGCATCCATGGACCCTCCGCGCACTCAATTACCCCTGCATCCGGCTCTTCCTCTATGATGCTCTTTTGCTTTCTAAGTGTCTTGATTGGATTCGCCAAATAGCTTGGTGCTAACTACAGCTGTTTAGCATATCCCCGGGTGGAGGGTGATAAGAACATCAGGGCTTTGGGTGGCTGTAACCAGCAGGAAACAAATACCTTTTCCTTTCTGCTCACATTTCTCCCCCGTCCCCTACTGAAAGAATCCCCTGTTGTTTGGAGGGAATAACCCCAGCCAGCAGTGGGGTACATGCTCGTACATTTTGCCCCTTTTTAGGGGAGGGCTGGAGGTCCTTCATTTCCAGCCTTCTCTGCCTAGTGCCCTTGTCCCTGGGGATTTGGTTTCCTGGCTGCTTCTTGGGAGGGTCTGTGGGGTGTAGCAAGGATGGATGCTGAGTTTCCCTCACTACTTCCACTTCCGAGAAAGAGGGCGTGAGTTGGTCTAAGGAGAGCCCACTGGGAATACAGTTTTGCCTCCTTTCCTGGATATTCCATCAGAGTCATTGGTTTGGGGGAAAATGGAGGCTTAACCCGCGGGACAGGCATTTTCACACCTTGTTTACAAATCCTTACAATCAATAACGTGTGAAGACAACTGGGCATGGCAGGGTCTCTTTCTTTCGCAGGAACTTGTTATTTCTAACCCCCTTTTGCTACCCAGGGCCCTTTGGAAAGCCGTTCTCCAGAGTCAGGAACACTTCTTTGCTCTTGTTAAGGCTGGAGCCATTTTCCCTCCCTCCTCTGGGCATGCCTGGGTGCCCCCCCCCCCCCCCCGGCCCCCTGCTCCCCTCTCTGCTGTGTTACTAAGGATGCTGTTTTGTTTTCTTTTCCTCCTTTGTTTTGCCTCTTCAAGAAAATGAAAGTGAGCACCTTAGAAAGAGAGAGAGGGTGGCAGAGGGGGAAGAGACAGTGGGCACCAAATGATCCGAGAATGATAAAGGAAGGTTACCTGTGTGTTTGTCAACAAGATGAAATAAATAAGAGCAAAAAAAAAAAAAAAAAAAAAAAAGGACAGCAGTCAAAGGCAATCAAATATGTATTTAATTAAAGCAAACATAAAAATAAAAGTTACATGTTGAATCAATAAACAGCACTTTTTTCTACATGCATTTTGAACAAGACAGATCAGAATCTTGCCTGATGAAGACATAATGTGTCATAATAATTAGGAACACAGACAAAAGAACAGCTAATCAGCATGCAAATGTATGCAGTTCTGGTGATTCAGATGAGGCAGATTTCTACCTCTTTTTTGCTTGATTCATCTTCATTGCTAATCATCTGAAGGCTGCCAAATGTTCACTGACACTAATGTATTATAGGTCAAGAGAGGCAGGTCTTCACCTATTACCCCCCCAAACAATATGCTTCCCTTCCCTGTTTCCTCTTCAGGATTTTCAGCAATCACTGCCAGATGCAATCAGACTCCTTGAATAGGAGCAACTGAGGCTTGTTTGTGGCTCGGATTCATTAGAATCAGGAGGCTGAAGAAAGGAATAAATTACTTAATTGCACAAAAAAGTTGCAGCCAAAGTGATGGTGAGAGAAACTGATTGTGTAGATACGCATTAGGCCACTCTTGGAATGGGGCGTCTTAGAATAGCTGGTAGTTTGGCCTCACAGATTCAGACAGATTTGGGTGTCCTCCAAAACAGATGGCTCCACATACCATCTATTCTTCTCTTTGTCAGGTTTTACCATTTATTTGATCTTGGTCCCTCTCTGATGCTGGTTGTATGAGTTGTAACACACATATGCATTCAGATCATATCCATTTAGTCTGGCCTCTCCCAACTTTTGTTCTTCATCTTTTTTTCTCTGTCTGTCTTTCTTTTCTTTTCTTGTTTTGAGGAGATGATCAAGTTGAATAAAACCCTTGTTGTCCACCTCCTGAATGCTCCTTCGCGCGAAAATGCAGGAAATGGGAAGATTGCACAGGCCTGGGCTGTAGGGACAGGAGCCCGAGCAGGAGGGAGCAAATGGGGCAAAGAAAGAAAGAAGTCACTCTATTTTCCAACCACTGGGATACTTTGCTTGCCTCAGACTAACTCTTAATCTGCTTAAAAAAAAAAAAAAAGTATACTATTAACCAGTGCTGTTCATAGAAACCAAGGAAGATGAAATAAAACACTGCGGAACAGTCTCACCAATGCTTCCTTGCTTCCCTCTGACACCCTGGCCTGTGTCTCCAGCCCCGGGACCTCTTCTCAGATATTCCACTCAGGTTCCTGGTCACGTGCCCGACTTGCGGGTGGTCTTAAGGTTTTGAAGAAGGAACTTCATTTTCTCTCTGCAGCCCCTGCATTGTTAGTAGTTGTGTGTCTCCGTGTGTATATGTGTGTGTCTGGGGCGGCAGGGGAGGGTGTTGGGGGAAGGGGCTGATATAAGGCAAAAGGCACTGGCAGGGAAGAAACTAGGGGAAAAAAATAATTATGATTGAGTTCTCTTTGAGGAAAAAACAAAAAAAAGCATTCAGAAAGTGAGGGGACTTTTCCAGTACTTTTGAAAACGTCATTGGCTAGACTGATATACCCAGGCTTGCTCTGACACTTCTTCCCCAACCTCCCTTTGCTCTGCTGTGCCCTCTGTCGGACAGTCCCTCCTTCTGGATCTTTCCATGCGTGGGTCATCTCATTATGCAGGTCTCAGCATCAATCCCTCATCCTCAGAGAGGCCGGCTCTGTCCCCCAAAGGTCAATTAGCGATCACCCTTCCACACCCATCTCTATCTTGTTACCCTGTTTTCATTTGCTATATGATTTTACTACTCTCTGAAATTTATCGGTATAAAAGTTATTTACTTATTTACTGAATTTTATTTACATGTCTATCATCTGTTGTCTCTATTAGAGGGTGGGTTTTGTGAGGGCAGTATTATCCGTTTTAGTCCCGTGTCCCTACGTCTACACCTTCAGAAGGCACGTGACGCATTTGTTCTGTAAACAAATGATTTCTGAAAACGAATGCGGCCTAGCGGTCAAATCACATTAACCATCAACTCTAAGAGGTTACTCAAATTCTTTTCCCAAACTGTGACCCCGTCACAGAATTTGCTGGAGGCGAAAATGTGGGCCACTGAGCTCCTTTAGTTACAAAAGGCATTTTTGCCAAATTCCCGTTTTTCAAGCCTGGTGCTCATTTGTTGGGTAAGCGAAGTAGTGACTTCTTGGAAAGGAGAGACATTTCTTTTCCTGAATTCATGGTCTGAGTTGTGTCCACTGAGTGTGAGCCGGGAGTCAGCCCTCTCTGCAGTTCCGCGTGGACCTCTGGGTGTGGGAGGACCCTGGGGAGGAGGGGGAGGGGGAGGGGGGGAGGGGGAGGGGGAGGGGAGGGGGAGGGGAGAGAGGGGCGACGAGAAGGCAAAGATCCCAGACGAGGAGGAAGGAGGCTCCTCTGGCCCTGACACTGCAAAGTTAGAGGCACTGCGAATGGCGCCCACGTGGCTGAAAGGCCGAGTGAAACGCCAGGTTGGTTGATCTCTGTTAAACGAGTGGACACAGGCTAACGGCTTTTTTCCAGGAGCTGAATAAGCCGAGAGAGTCACGGGGAAGGGCATTTCCTCCTCTGGTTTGATCACGCCCTTTAAAAATTCCTATTACATAGACCAAGATTCCAGTCACTGAGAGTGTGAGCCCCTCACCAGGGTTGGGTGTTAACTGGAGCTTTCTGTGAGGGTGTGAAAGAGAAGCCCTTTTCTTCTTGTTTAGAGCACCACTTGGGCCGTTACAAACAAAATAAAGCAAAACACGTTCTTTTTCTGGAACTTGCCAGGGCTGATCGAAATGGAAATGAAATTCATCTTGGGGCTGGTTTTTCTTTTCCCGTCTTACAGATGGAAAGATTCCTTTCTCCCAGGAAGCTCAGTGAGGCATCTATTGAGAGATAGATGCCTCCCCCTGCAGGGGACCCATGGGGTCACAGATTTACTGGGAGTGGAGTGGGAGGCGGGTCCGAGGGAGCATTTTAATTTGCTGTGGCGTTGGCAGGGAGAAGGCCAGAGTGGGCCCCAGACCATCTAATCCCTTATCGCAAGGGCCCCAGCTCCATGCCAAGAACTCGACTTGCGGAAAATGGCAGTCTCCTTGTTGCGGGGAGGCTCTCATCTCTGTAGGAAGCCAGCGGGCAGAATGGACACCACCAGACAGAGCCTTCTGTAGCCAGTCCAGAGGCATCTGATTATTCAGTGGATGGCTTCTTTTTTTTTTTTTTTCCTGGTCCAAATAAACCTCATATCCCTTCATCAGAACAAAGCTGAATTTTCCCACTCTCCGGCTGGCAGAGATAGCTGTCTTAGGCTCCTTGGAAAAAGCTCCATGGTTACCTTTCTTTCCCTTTTCCTTAGATCTTTTTGTTTGTTTGTTTGTTTTCTTTCTCCTAAAGTGAGAAAGACATTCTTCTGTGCCTTGGCAGACAGCTGTCTGAGGTCCTTCCTCTATTGGGGTCTCACCGTCGGACCCCCGGCCCCTCCCAGTCACACAGGCAACAAAAGCTCCTCCTGCCTTCGTTTCACATACCGTGTCTGAGGGAAGGAGCTGCTCTCCGTGCCAGCAAGTGAAACCTTGGCACCCTCTCAAAGGGACCTGAAGTGAGAAGGGTTCAAGAGGGACATCGCTTTGTGTGGAAAAGCTCCCGGCACAGACCTCTCCACCAGTCTGTCTGAGGGCCTCCCGTGGGGCACTGGAGGGATGGAAACCCGTTCACACGGGCACTGTGTCCACTCTGGCTCCTTCAGCCATTGCTTTAACTTTAAACAGAGCAAAGAAAAAGATTCCCATGGGATACAGGAGAAACCTAAGCCCACTCCTGTCCCATCCTGTCTGCTCTGGATTTGGGATTTTAGTCTCAAAATGCCTCATTTCCCCTAACCACCAAGTTAGTTCACTGACTCCCTGTCTGGAAATGCCAAAACTAGCTGGCCTCTCTGTTCATGTCTCAGGTTAATACACATTTATTACCGGACACCGGGGAATCGGATAATTAAATCACCGTCCTGTTGGGAGAGACATGTAACAATTAACTTACAGGGCAGTGCGACTGGAGCTGGAAGTTCACAGAGAGCAGCTCTTCCTGCCTAGGTCCTGGTCCATGTGCAGCTGGGGTCGCTAAAGGCTCGTTGATCCTGAGGACCCATGGCCCCAGCCTTCGTGGTCGCAGGGGTAGGGGACTCAGTGGTGTTAAGACCCGGTTGGCGTGACAGCTGGGAGAACAGAGAACTGCCCCGAAGCCCTTCTCATTTCACTCGTACAGAGTGGTGACCAGTTTGGAGAGTGGAGGAAGAAGATTCCAGAATGTCATGGGAACAGGGTGTTCTCTACTTTCCTCTCCACTGCCCTCCTTTTCTCCCGGGAGGGGAACTTTTCATGGCATCAGCAGCTACTTTGAGAAGAAGTAATTGCCAAAGCCAGAGGAGCTCAGATCCCTGCTGAGAGTTCATAAGGAAACTGCTGGAAAAGTAGAATCAGAAGGTGACGTTTTTTCTTGGCCCATGGAAGAAGGAACAGAGAAGAAGAAGAAGAGGTGGTGTTGGTGGGGGTTTTTTGCCATTTGAAGAAAAAACAAAGAGAGAAATGAGCTTTTAGTCTTTGCTTTGTCCATAGTAGGGAGTGAACAAGTGTCCCTCGTTGGGTGCTAGTGTCTGGACACAGGAGACCCATGAACTAAAGTGTCTCTGTTTTCAAGATGGATCGAGGATTCGTGTCTAAGCAGAAGGTTGGGCTTGATGAATTCTAGGTCCCCATCCAACCGGTAGAGTTGGGCTTGTCCTTTGGCTGCCCACCTAGGCAGGAGGGCTGCCCCTCTCTGCTATGGGAGGAACCTTGCTCTAGCTGGAACTGAAAACATGGACCAGGAGATGAGAGCGACGCGGTAGAAGTGTGGTGTGGTGGGGTCAAAGCCATTTCTAGTACCTTCCGGTCAACTATTAATTGAGCAACTATATATTGTGGGCCCGGCCCAGTGCCCGTGCGGGGAGATGGGGGCCGAAGGAGAAAAGCGAGGGCGCGTGGGCATGCGGAGGGCCGGTGTGATGGGGCTGGGCAACGCTGGAATGTGGCCCCTGCCCCCCGGGACCCCGCGGTGCTGCTACCCCTCCACGTCTGTTAATGTCTGCAGGCTGGGAGGCCGGGACAGGCAGGATTAGCGCCTGGGTAAGGAGGTTGGTGGCGTTGCTATTATTTGGCTTTGAAGGACGCCATGCCTTTTGTGTAAAACGGAGGTGAAAAGGCTGTGGTCCTTTTGTGTGGCAGGGACTACGTCACCCTGCAATTCTCTGCAGACTCCTGAGGAACTCGTGCCGACAGATGAACCCCCGGCCTCTCTCCTGGCCTCCTCCCTCGCTGCCCGCCCAGCCTGCCTTTGTTTTGACATCTTTGGGCTCTCCTCTCCATGTTTCCTGTTTTCATGGATCTTCCCCCTCTGCCGTATTTTTCCTGTGTCTGTTTGGTCTCCCAGATGTTGCAGCCCCTGGTTATTTTGGTAGCTATCAGGGGATCACAAGATCGAAAAAAAAAAAAAAAAAGACAATGGAAAAATCCTATATTGGAAAAAAAAAATTTCCATACATGTATCCCAGGTTGCATAATGCGCCATCCCAATGTTTCAGATGCATAGCTTAGGTGTTGTTACTCGTAACAGAGCCAACCAACTAAAATGTAGCAAATTCAGTGAAAACGTCCACAATTCTTTCATATTATGCCACTTCCTTGTAGCACACCACAGCACCGGCACATAGCTGGTTCTCAATAAACACTGGCTGAATTAAATTTGTTAAGTGCTGGAGCCTTCCTGGAGATGTCTTTTTAGGTGTGACAGTTCATGGTCCTTTTTTTTTTTTTTGCAGTACGCGGGCCTCTCACTGTTGTGGCCTCTCCCGTTGCGGAGCACAGGCTCCAGACGCGCAGGCTCAGCGGCCATGGCTCACCGGCCCAGCCGCTCCGCGGCATGTGGGATCTTCCCGGACCGGGGCACGAACCCGCGTCCCCTGCATCGGCAGGCGGACTCCCAACCACTGCGCCACCAGGGAAGCCCTCATGGTCCTTTTTAAACAAACAATTTTTTTTTTTTTACCAGTTGTCATACTGGAAAAAACAAAATCCATGATACAGCAATCCAGTCAAATGGCAGTGGAGGCCACGCTTGTCTGTATATGCAAAAGAGAAGAAATGCCTCGAAAGACATATGCTGCTCCGATGCGGACTTTAGTAGATCTCTGGCACTGGGACGGCCAGCCGTGCCTGGGAATTTGGCCTGAGAAAGGCCTATAGGAAGAGTCTCATTAGTTGATTCTGTGTGGGCCAGATGGAGGCAGGTAAACTGTTTCCTTAGACACCATTTAGTCGGCTCCTCTGTGGGTATCGGTGGGGTGGCCCAGCGGGGCTGTGAGCTCCTCTTTGTGTGGAGGGGGTGTCTTCTCTCTGCCCTGACCAGGCCACACTCTTATCCAGAGGGCTGACCTCGGATGGGGTGGCAGGACCACGTGTCCTTAGATACCACTCTTTCCTACCCTCCATGGGATGGATCCAGCGTCATAAATGACATATAACAGGTGACAAAAAGACACCAGTCCCTCACTGGACTTTTCCACCACTCCATGGATTAGGTAGAGGAGGCATTATTACCTCTCTTAGTTGGAAGCAAACTCAGGGCTCCAAGTGAATGACAAGTGGCAGAGCTGAAAGAGCAGGGGCTGGAAGTCAGGGCATGGAAGTTCTAACTGGGTGTCTTCCTGTTCTTAAACCCCTCACCCCACATCCAATCGGTGGGAAGGTCTCCCAGACATTTCTCAAATCTGTTTTTTTTTCTTTCCGTTCCACAATCACAGGTGGCTCTTAGGCCCGTAGTTACATATTTAAAGAGAAATAGCTATCCCAGCATTTCTCCTGTGAGTGTGTGTAGACCCGTGAGTCTGCACAAGAAACTTGGAAGAGGGGTACGCCAACTGATCCTGCACAATTCTTGCCATATTTGTGACCACGGTTCCTGGTGTTTCTTTCATTACATGAAGAACTATATTTTCTAAAACTGAAAAGCTGAATTTGGTGGAGTGAATGTCATAAGTGAAGGGAAAAGCCTGATGTGTCACCTGTGTTAAGGGTGTAAGACTTACTCACCCATGTGGTGATTGTCTCATGTTCACTGAAAATATTATCTCCATGTACACAGGGGACTTAAACTGATCTGCAGGATAATCGAGCCCAGTGATTTATCTAGCTGTGTTGAATTGTCTTGTGAGATGCTTAGGGTGAGATTTGGGGTGTGTGTTTATTTGTTTTGGTTGTTTGATTTTCTGCAGCTTCATGAAAGGTACAGCTGTAGGAATGTTCCTGAACTCTTTTCCGATATTCCTGTGATGCTCCATGTTGCATATTAGGGACATTTTGGCAACAAGGACTGGCTTTTTAATGGTGACTAGGAGACACTCACTGGAAAACTTCAAGAGCAGGCTTAAGACTTCCTGGTCAACAAAGGGGAAGCAGACAGAAAACGCCTCCAATTTCAGGACCATAATAATAATAGCAGTAGCATTTTTACTACATTTTTTTTTTTACATTTGAACAGGGTCAGGCCCCTGTTCAAAGTGCTTCATGTGAATTAACTGCTTTAATCTGTACGACCACCCCATGAAGTAGACTATAATCCTCATTTTATGGATGAGGAATCTGAGGCACAGAGAGGTTGATTAACTTGCCCGAGGTCACATAGGTGGCTCCAAATTTTGTCAGATTGGGGAACACCTCTATTAAGTTTTTCTTGTGTACTATTCTTAAGTATTCTATGAATTGATGATAGTAGAAGTAGTCCTGGCAGCCATTTCTACACTAGGAGCACTCACAATAAATATAACAAGGGATTGCAAACCACACAAACATACCCCACAAAACCCAAACTAAATGTATCAACTCAGCTTTCCCTGCGCTGAAGCTCAAAAACGCCTGCAGCCATTCCTCTACCACCCGAGTGGAAATTGGAGTGGAGGTGAGTGGAAAGAGGGAGAAGTCGTAACCGACTGGTTAAAATATCTTACTGTTGCAAAATTTATAAGAATCTATGATAAGGTGATGACATTTCAAGGGCTTCTTTTGTGGTCTTTGAAAGTGATCTGGGGCCCGGAAACTTAGGCTCATTAATTCCACGATAAATATGCTACTGATCGTAAGATATTTACAGGATTTATATGTATATGTATATATATAAAAATATATATACACAAATGGTAGCAGGACGCTCGTCTGAAGGTGTTTGATGGCTGTCTTCTGCTGCCAATCTTATTGTGTATTGTTGTGACAGAAAAAATACCTCACCTGGAGATAATATGAAAAGGCTACATTTGAAACCCTTTGGGAAGTTGAGGCTCGTGTCGAATGACTTCCCCACCATACGTCTCCCTGCGACAACGGCGTTAGGAATTATTATCCGCATTTTGCACATGCAGGAGCTGAGGCGCAGAAAGGTACACAGAATGAAGAACCAGCTCTGGTAGTCACTTTTTTTTTTTTTTTTTTTGTGGTACGTGGGCCTCTCACTGCCGTGGCCTCACAGGCTCCGGACGCGCAGGCTCAGCGGCCATGGCTCACGGGCCCAGCCGCTCGGCGGCATGTGGGATCCTCCCGGACCGGGGCACGAACCCGTGTCCCCCGCATCGGGAGGTGGACTCTCAACCACTGCGCCACCAGGGAAGCCCATGATAGTCACTTTTTACTCACATGAACTAATGATGGCTTCTATAAAAAGCACAAATAAGGATCACATTTCATGGCCTCAAGAGGATGGGATGGCAGGGAGCTTATTGCTCCTTAGGGGAAGTTAAGTACATAATGATAGGTTGTTGTGTTAGTTAGGATTAGTTTTGGCCGTGAGTGGCAGAAATGCCTCAATAACAGTGGCTGAAATCAGATGGATGTTATTTCTCACTCATGTGAAGGTCCAGGTAGCTGCTCCACCATGGTCAGGGGCCAACTTTCTTCTATTTTATTGCTCTGCCAGCCTACACATGTAACTTCTGATACATGCTCCAAAGTGGCTGCTAGAGCTCCGGCTGTGAAGTCTATAGTCTAGCCAGCAGGAAGGAGAAAAGGACAGAAGGAAGACAGTTGTCTTTTTAAGTACACTTACCGAGAACTTTGTGTGTACACACAAGCACACAACTTCCGCCCCTATCTACAATCCCGTTGGCCGGAACTTGGTCCTATGGCCACACCAAGATGCAAAGGAGACTGGGAAGTGTAGGTTTTATTCTGGGCAAGCGTGTGTATCCAGATAACACTATGGGGAAAGGGTAGAAATGATATTAGGAGGCAGGCAGCACAATTGTCTTATGCTGTATTTCATCACATTTTGCTTTTGATCTTCTCAAGAAGACTGCATTCTCTTTAAAGGCAGGAATTCTGTTCTATATTCACCCACAGAATCAGAGATATTTCAGCGTGTGTAACGCCACTGAGATCATCCAGTTCAGTGATTCTCAAACTTCTTTTTATCAGTATATTCCCTTTTTTGAAAGAAATTTTTTATGGGACCCTAATATGTAAGACATGAAAGCAATATATTATTAAAATAAATTTATGAAGTTAAAAGTTGTAACATTTCCTTGTTTTAAAATCGACAAGAACTTGAGTTAAAACACTGAAGGTATCTAATGTGCTAATATTTGATAGGTGATACATTTGGGTGTGTGTGTTTTCCACTGGTTTATAAATAAGGTGCATTTGAATAATGAAATGCAATAAGATATTTTTGGAACCTCTTCAAACTTGAGCTTGAAAATGACAAATCTATCCCCAGTTCTTCTTGTCTAGTAAGTATAGTGAGGCTGAAATCAAGCTTATGAGTCAAAAAGTATGAGCTAGGGTCCCACTCTTGTGCCAGGTGCCAAGTGTTTCTCATTAAATCCCTCTCCAGTAGGAGACCGTTGGGCACAGAGAGGCTATGTGATGTGTATTTGCTGTTAGAGAAAGATATTTTCTTAGTGACGGGGTGTGTCCAATTAAGGAGGGGCATAGAGTCATTATTTGATATGGAGCGAATGACAATACCTAACATTTTTTTGACTCTTTACATATTTACAAAGTGCTTTCACATACCTTATCTCTTCGATCCGCTCACGAAGCAGGCTGCAGCGTGACTTGCCCAAGAACACGAGGCAAGTAAGTGATGGAGCCAAAAGTTACTGACTCCAAGTGCAAATCTCTATACCTAGTTGTCACCCTGCTTGTTGAGTTTTTCACACACTTACTTCTTTTCCTGTGTTACACAGCTCTGGGGGATACCACAGACTACACTGTGAATGGTGTCCTTCCAATGACAGGGGTAAACTTTGATTCCCCCTCCCACTAAAGTCCTGCCCTCCTCATTCTCCCTGGCTCAGAGGATAAGGCTTAGAGTTCGCACGCAGCCAGCCCATGTATTACAGCAGCAAGTGCAGTAGTTGGCCAAGCTCTGATCTGAAGCCCAAAGATCTGGCTTTGAGTATCACTTTCATCATTAATGAGCTGCTATGTGGACTTGGATAAGTCCCTTTTTCTCTCTGAACTTTAGATTTCTGCTCAGTAAAAATGGAGATGCTCTACCACCACTTATGGTTATGTTAATAATTGTATGTGTCCAGCTCTGCGTCTCTACACAGCATTGTTTACACCTTGTGCACCTCCACCCCGTCAGCTTCTGGAGGACATAGGTGGCAGGAGAAGCATGCGGAGAGGGACACAGGTTGGTGAGGTTGGTTGATTTGCCCTCCATGTGATGCACTCAGGGAATGATCATTAAACCCCATGGCATTTCTTCCAGTATCTCATGATCGCTATGGTTATTTTTTTTTTTTTTTTTTTTTTTTTTTTTTTTTTTTTTTTTTTTTTTTTGGTGATATGCCGGCCTCTCACTGTTGTGGCCTCTCCCGTTGCGAAGCACAGGCTCCGGACGCGCAGGCTCAGCGGCCATGGCTCACGGGCCCACCCACTCCGCGGCATGTGGGATCTTCCCGGACCGGGGCACGAACCCGTGTGCCCTGCATCGGCAGGCAGATTCTCAACCACTGCGCCACCAGGGAAGCCCGCTATGGTTATTGATGTTGGTGCTGTTCTTGGTGAAGACTGGACCTAGCCGATTGGTTCCAGGCATAGAGTGTACATTCGTTCCACAGATATTTACTGAGAGTCTGCTGTGTGCCAGGTATATTTGAGGGGGTGGAGATGATAGAGCTCCGCACAAAATGGATCGAGTTCTTGCCCTCATGCAGCTTATAATCCTGTGGGGGAAGAGAGGACAGATAGACAAAAAGAAAAGAAACACAAAAGTATGTAATACAACATAAGGCAGTGACATTTCTCTGGAGACAGTAGAGCAGGGTAAGGGATTGGTGAGGGGTGAGGCTCTGTGCGTGTGTTTAAGTGGTGTGTGTATATGTGTGTGTGTGTATAGGTGTGTGTGAGTGTGTGCATGTGTGTGGGATAGTCGGGAAGACCTCCCTGGAAAGGTGACCTGAATTAAGGGGAGTGAACTATGTGGTTTTCTGGGAGAAGAGCTGAGTTCCCAGGTTCTTGGAAAATGTTCCCTTAATGTTAAAGACATAATTATTCATGGATCTTGGACCTACTCTGTTCACACCCCACCTTGCCTTCCCATGGACCATGGAGTCCAAATGCCTCCAAGGGCCTTTCCAGCATGAACCTCACTCTCCTCTTCATCTGATTGTCTCACGGCCTCCTGTATCAAATCCATTCTCACCACCCTGCTTTGGCCTGGCCAGTGATGCTCCATGAAGTCTTCTCTCATTAATCCATCGGCCTCTCCTTTCTGGGCATTTTTATTGTGCTTGTAGTCTGCACCTCGTAGTTTCACATGCTTTGTTTCCCTTTCATTCATGTTTGTTCGCTTCGGCTCAGTAGTTTGGAAGTGAGCTATGCTGGACTGCACCCCACAGGCCTGCAAGGCCTGCACCTGCCCAGCTTCAAGACTGAAGAAAGACTTGGAGTCAGCAACAGAGACATCAATGGTTTAATGGATGGGGGGAGCTTACACATCTGAAGCAAGGTCCTGGAGCGACACCCCGCCATGGGGGTTGGACAGTGGGTAGGACATGGCGGCAGTCTTTACTCCCAGGGGCAAGGGAGGTTATCAGTTACAGGGGGAATTGACATCAGGTTGGCTCATCGGTTACCAGGGAAACCAGCAGAGGGGCATGCCCCTCAACACCCCTTTGATAAGCATAGTGTAGAGTTCTGAACTAAAGCTAGAACCATCACTAGCTGGGACCTGGGGCAAGGATGTAGGAAGGTCAGTCACCTGAGTAGAGTACAGGTGAAGCAGGCACTGGTCGAGCAGGGGATGTACAGAGAGCGAGAGAACAGCCATCTTGAGTGTCCTGATCATAGAGCTGTCTTAACTCCTTCTGGATCCCCTGTGGGATCTCCCACAATGCAAAGTCCATAGCAGGTGCTCGACAAACCCTTGGTTATTGATCAGTTGAAGGGTTATTTTCTTCTTGGAAAGAACAGGTTGAAGGTAATAAACTACAGACAGTGGCAAAAGCTCTTCCCATCAGGGTGTGCTGTCTCTTTCCTCAGTCCTTGAATCTGGGCTGGTCTTGTGAGGTGTTTTGATGAACACAGTGTTGTGCAAGTTCTGGGTCTAGAAGCCTTGTAGCTTTTGATCTTGGGCTGGCAATGCTTCCAACACTGAATATGCCAAGGCGAGCCTGGAAGAGGGCAAGAGGCCACGTGGAGAGAGGTCTTGGCCATCCCCGCTGTGGCCCCATTCATGGCTGTAAGCCTGGCCAAGAACAGCTGAGCTGGGTTCAGACCAGAAAGATCACTCTGAGGAGCCTGAACCAAACTGCCCAGGTACACAATCATCACAAACAAAATAACCTGCTGGTGGTTTTAAGCCACTAGGTTTGGGGTAGTTTGTTATGCAGCACTGAGTAACCAATACATTCTGTGAGAACACTGGTAGCAAGGCGACGTGGTTCTAGAAACAATCCCTTGCACTCATATGCTGCATTCATGATATACTTCAGAGTTTTTTCATGTCCGTCACCTCATTTAATTCTTGCAGAACTTTGTGAGAAGACAGGTAGTTGCCCCTGTACCTATTTTACAGATTATGAAATCAAGACCTAGAGAGGTTGCCTCAGGCATGCTAGCTCAAAGGGGATGAAGAATTAGTGCTTAACACCGCTGTTGTGCAGAAGTCCCAGGACACCCGGTGGCCTTCCCTGTTGAGGGCAGGTTAACCTGAGGACAATAGTCTGATGTGGGTGAGGAAAGCTGAGACCTTAGGGCCTCACTTGGAGGCTGCCTGTTCTAATGAGCCTGGCTACTCTGGGCTCCTCTCACCTCTAAGCAGGAAGGTTGTATAACGAGAAACTCATAATGAGGCTTAGCAAGTCCTTGTTTTTTTGAGTAGCTCTGGGCCTCGCTTTGCTGCTGCATTGGGCTGCTTGTGAAGGTTTCTAATTCGGGGTCTTAATTTTTGTAAAGCGTGAATTACAAGAAGTCAGAAGAATGATGCAAAGAGCATTTAATAATGCACATTCACAAAAGAAGTGGTGTAACTACATTAATTAGGCAAGTCTTGCGTAAAGATGCAATGTAATTATATATTTGAGACAGTTAATTAGAGAGCTACTTGGAAATTTCAGTGAATATTAAGGTAATTATACATAAATACTATAACCATTAAGACTGCACCCATAATGAAAGCAATAACTAATTACATAAATAACAGCATACTTATGTTTTTACATTACCAACACCTAACAATGCTTCCTCTCCCCCGCCTCCCTTCACCATGCAAATGACAAATCTTGCATTTTTAACTCAGATATTCTTGCAAATGGTGTAGAACAATGACCTTTCCTCTCTTTGGATAAATCTGGGCCTGCTGCAGAAGCTGCCAGTGAAAGGACAGAAATGTGGGACACGAGGGCTTGTTGGCGCTGCCTGACTCCATCTGAGTGGCCGTGGGCAGGAATAAACCAGAGCCAAACCGTGCAGTGGCTGGAGAGGGGCGAGCCAGGACCACGGCCAGAGTCAAGGTGTGGCCTGGGAAGATCTAGACTCCAGTTCGGGTCTTGCCCTTTGTCAGTTGAATCACCTCAGTGAAGTCACTTTAGTGCCTCTGAACCTCAGTTTCCTCCTTATATTAGATAGGAATGATAGTAAGCCCCATCTTTCAGGGCAACAATGAAGAGAAAATATAAAACTGTCAAATGCTATCCTAAGTGACTGGTTGAAGTTTGCCTTTGAAGCTGCTGGTCTTTGACCTCTGTGCCTTTTGCTTCTTCAGCTTGTCCCCTTTATCTTCAGGGCCCTCAGATACTCATCAAGCTGCGTACACCAGCCTTCCAGTTAAGAGCTGCTTTCATGAGAGAATCTGGAGCTCATTCACACTCCAGTGTGACTGACCGATGAATGAAAGTTTGGGGAGGGCCAGAGGATGAGGGGATATATTTATATTTTAACAGGAAACAAAGCCTTCAGCTACTGACCTGTAGGATGCCCAGTTAACAAGTTGTTAGTGAAATGTGTGGGTCAGGAGCAATTCTGGGCATCCTGGTATCTCGCCATGGAGGCATTTGCTATATATGGGGCCACATAGAGTGGTGGGTAAGAGCATGGATCGAGGAGTCTGAGATAGCCGGGGTTAACATCTTGGCCCTACCACTAGCAAATTACTTAGCCCCCCAGTAATAATAAAAACACTAGCATTTACTGACCAGTGACTATATGTTGTAGGCACTGTTTTAAGGCACTATTTTATGAATATTAATTTATTTATCTTCATAACAATCCCACAAGGTGCATGCTGTAATTGTCTTCATCTTATGGGTGAGAAAAGTGAGGCACAGAGATGTTAAGTAACTTGTCTGGGCCACTGGCTAGGAAGTGGAGTAGCCTGGATTTGATTCTCAACACTTGGCTCTACAGCCTGAATTCTTTGCCTCTATGATATACTTTTCTCTTCAAATGCAAGATGGTGGCAGTCATTACACCTACTGCATGGGGCTATTGTAAGTATTACGTGAGACAGCACCGATAGGCAGCACATTGTACACACTCTATCCCAGCAAAGTTTGTCTCTTACCCCAAAGGCCAGCAAGTGTTCATTTCTGTTTGGCCCTCCTCTTGGCAAGTCTGAGTCTCTCCCATGCTCTCCATTTCCCACTATCTTTCATTATTTGCAATTCAGTCGATTTCTCACCAGGTGGTCTTTCCTGCTCATGTGGGGTGTAGACGTGAGGGGTGAGTCTGACTGAATGTGATCCATCGGATGAATGCTGCCCCTTCAAAGGCTTCAAAAGGGAACTCACACACTTGATCCGACATCACTCCCATTACCTAAAGTCTGACTGGTACCATCTCCTCCTGTCACAATATGTTGATTTCTTGGAATTTGCCCATCATTTTTTACTGGGAAAGTTTCATCATCTCACTTATTGACAAAATTTAGATAGGAACTGTTTTTTAACATTTTAAAGAAAAGCAAATCTTCTCCCTTGGAGTGATAAAGAGCAGTAGTGTTTGGTATATAGAGGCTGGTTCTTTAAAGAAACATGAGTGTCACATCTGGAATGGGAAGAGTTTCTTCGTGCAGCTCTTTCTTAATTTGGCAGGGATTGGAAACCAGCCTGTTTCCGAGCTCCCACCCGTGTCCGCTAACAGTTAGTTGCCAGCCTGCCGCTGTCTTCACAGCTTGTAGTCAGTCTTCTCATCCAGAGCAGAGGCATAGTGGGAAAGACACATACAATATCAGAGCAGAGTTGTACCATCTACCGATATTAGTCAGACTCCATTCATAATTATAAATACGACCTTTAGTCAGTGTAATATACACTAGGTGATCTCTAGACATTAAGGGGAAAAAATGTAAAGTGCAAACGAGAAGCACCAACAAATAGAGCTAATCTCAGAGGAAACAGATAATTTAGAGAAAAGAAGAGGACTTAAATTATTTTTAATTGGTATCCTCGGAGGACTTCAAGACAATATTGTATTTGTAAAATAACTGCTGCTTTAAAAAAGAGAGAAACTAAAGAACAAGAAAGAATTTTTGGAGTTATTAAAATACTGAAATAAGCATTTTAATAAAAGTCCTGGAAGTTAACACTGGAAAAAAATTTCTTTACAGAGCAAAAAGAGGTAAGATACAAATGAAAAGTTAAGAGATAGAAAAGGTCACACTAAGAGATATAATCCCCTGTAATTAGAGTTCCAGAAAGAGATACCAGAGAAATGAAGAAAAGGAGATAATCAAATTTTCCAAAGTTCAGGAAAGATAGCCTATTTAAAAAAATTAAAAGAGCCCATTAGCTATCAAACAGATGAATAAAATATATCCACATCTAGCTCTCTGTTCATTAGATTTCAGGACATAGGGAAAAAGAGCAGATTCTAAAAGGATATGGAGGGAAAAAACAGATTACCAATTAAGGAAGAATAATCAGATTTCCATATGACTGTCATGAGCAGCACTGTTTGCTAGAAGAGAATTGAGCAATACCTTTCAACTCCTAAGGGAAAATGATTTTGAACCTAGATTTCTAGTACCGCCAAACTATCGTTCAAGTGTGAGGTGTTAGGACACTTTTCAGAGATGAAAGGATTCAGAAATTTTATCTCCCACACAAACAAAACAAAATAAACACAAAGCAAACAAAACAAGGCAAAACAAAAACAAACAAAAATCTGAGTATGTAATCCAACAAAATAAGAAAAGAATTGAAGAAGAGGGAAAACACGGAATCCAATAGGCAGAGAGTATTCAAAAGGAATAAAGATGCAGAGGTAGAGAATGGACTTAAGGACACGGGGAGGGGGAAGGGTAAGTTGGGACGAAGTGGGAGAGTAGCATTGACATATATAGACTACCAAATGTAAAATAGATAGCTAGTGGGAAGCAGCTGCATGGCACAGGGAGATCAGCTCGGTGCTTTGTGACCACCTAGAGGGGTGGGATAGGGAGGGTGGGAGGGAGATGCAAGAGGGAGGGGATATGGGGTTATGTGTATACGTATAGCTGCTTCACTTTGTGATACAGCAGAAACTAACACGCCATTGTAAAGCAATTATACTCCAATAAAGATGGGAAAAAAAGAAAGAAAGAAAGAAAGAAATCCCAGTCTGACAGCTGGACAGCAGGCCAAGAAACCAATCAGATAAAGTTAGAACTGGATGTCAGATAACTCCAAGAAGAATGCTTTTAAGAACAAAAAGTGAATTTCATTCAACTTAGCATCTATTAATACTCCTTATAATCTTATTATATCTTATAAATATCTTATTTGTTTTGTTTTTGTTTTTTATACCCCCAATAGAATGTAAGCTCCATGAGGGCAGAGAATTTTGTCTATTACAGTCACTGTTCTATTTCCTGCACCTAGAAAAGTGCTTAGCACACAGTAAGCACTCATTATTTGTTAAATAGTTGAATGGACTAGGAAAATGCCAATGCTTTTTGATCCTGACTTTTAGTATATTTTTCTTCAAATTACACAGGTTTAGTGACAAAGGGTCAGTCATTTTCCTTTGAGTTCAATCACGTTCTTTGTCTGCAGTAAATAATTATATAATTAATATTATAAATACTGCTTATTTTTCAAGAATAAATTATTTTATTGAGGTATAATCTAGATTCACAAATCAAAGGGTATAATTTGATGCATATTATTACCCAGATCAAGAAACAAAACACCACAGCATCCTAAAGTTGTCCCAATTACTCTCTCAGTTTGATGAAATTATCGATCTTTTCTTCTATTTTCTTGAACGTTATTAATCATAGTTATTTCAAAGCTCTTATCTGATAACTGCACTATTTGGATTTCCTTTGGGTATGTTTAGTTTATTTTTTATAGATTTTATTTTTTAGAGCAGTTTTAGGTTCACAGAAAGTTTGAGTGGAAAGTACAGAGAGTTCCCACGTACCCTTTTCCCCCAAATACCCACAGACTCCCCCGCCATCAACATCTGGTACTAGAGTGGTATGTTTTTACTTTCAATGAACTAGCATATACATGTCATCACCAAAAGTCCGTAGTTTACAGTAGGGTTTATTCTTGGTGTTCATTTTATGGGTTTTGACAAATGTGTGGTAACATGTATCAACCATTATAGTTTCATACAGAAGAGTTTCACTGGCTGGCAATCTTAGTTTTGCCTTTTCCATAATATCATATCGTTGGAGTCATACAGTAAGTGGCCTTTTCAGACTGATTTCCTTCACTTAGTAATATGCATTTAAGATTCCTCCATGTCTTTTCATGTTTGATAGCTCATTTCATTTTAGCCCTGAATAATATTCCATTGTATGATGTACTACAGTATTTATCCATTCAACTACTGAAGGACATCCTAAATTACTTCTGAGTTTTGGCGATTATGAATAAAGCTCCTATTAACACCTGCGTGTAGGCTCTTCTGTGGGCCTAAATTTTCAGCTCCTTTGGATAAATACTGAGGGTGCAATTGCCAGATGGTAAAAAGTATGTTTAGTTTTCTAAGAAACCATCAAACTTGTGTTGCAAAGTAGCTGTACCAATTTACATTCCCTTGGGCAATGAATGAGAGTTGCTGCTGTTTACATCCTTGCCAGCATTTGGTGTTGTCAGTGTTTTGGATTTTAGCCATTCTAATAGGTGTGTAGAGGTTGTAAGGTCTGGTAAGTGTGTAATGTCTCACTGTTGTTTTCATTTGTATCCCCCTGATGACATAGATACAGAGCATCTTTTCATATGTGTATTTGCCATCTGTGCAGCTTCTTTGGTGAGGTACCTGTTAAGGTCTTTGGCCCATCTTTTAATTGGGTTGTTTGTTTTTTTATTGTTGAGTTTTACGAGTTCTTTGTATATTTTAGATAACAGCTATGTATCAGATGTGTCTTTTGCAAATATTTTCTCCCAGTCTGTGTCTTGTCTTCTCATTCTCTTGATGGATCTGTTTTTATTGTTTGTTTTTGCCTCTTGCGGTCATTTAGTCTTGTGTGTTATTATACCAACTATTTTTTGATTGAATTATGGATGTTGTGAAATAAAAATTGTACAGGGGGTCTGTGGATGATGTCTTCAGAGATGGCAGGCAGTGCACCTGAATCTAAACTAGGATTAAGTTTATTCAGAGCTGGGCTTCGGTCTTGGGAAAGACTGGTTTATTTTGGTTTGCCTTTATTTCTAGGGAATATCCCTTCTAGGGCATGACTGGGATGTTTTCCAGGGATCCTCTATCTTGATGGGCCCTAAATTCCAATTTTTATTCTTCTAGCCACGTGAGGGTGCCTAGAATTCTGTTTAGCCTCTCAGGGCTGGGGATCTCACGTTCACTACTGCTTCTCTGACACTCTGCTTCTTGGCCTCTTACCTGCAGCTTTAAGAATTGGCAGATGCCTCGAGGCTGAAAACTACATGGAGAGCTGACTTTCTTCTGTACTTCTCTTTGATATGCTGGCCCTCCGAAATCTTCCTGCTTTCCAGTGCCTTCAAATGTTTTTTTTTTTTTCTTTTAATAAATATTTTATTGTGAAATAATTTTAGACTTGCAGTAAAGTTGCAAAAATATTATAGTAGAGAGTTTCCAGGTATCTCTAACCTAGCTTCTCCTAATGTAACATGTAACATCTTACATCACCATGGTACACTTGCTAAAACTAAGAAGTTAACACTGGTACATTACTATTAACGAAATTGCAGACTTTGTTTTGATTTCATCAATTTCTCTGCTAATGTCCTTTAAAAAATTACTGGATTCAATCTAGGATATCACACTGCATTTAGCAAATGTATTGTTTTAAACCCAACTTTTTAGTTATTCCTGGCAGGAGGGCTGATCTCTTATAAGCTAATCTGCTATAGTCAGCAGTAGAACTCCTATTTACTGGTGTTTAATTTTTTATAATTAACCTGTAGATAATGCACAGGCAACTTAATACTGGACATTCGTCATTATAAAGGTAACCAGCAGACCAATGAAAAATACAGCCAATAAAATTCTGGGAATACTGGTGAGGTAAGAGGTAGTATTATAAAGTTAAATTTTATCATATTTGACAGAGGAGAGTTAGTTGATACCATCAAGTTCATAAGTCATGACACAGAAGTATAAGGATTATGATGGAAATGATTGGAAAAACAGAAAATAGAATTGGTTATCTCTGAGTAATGAAACAGAATGTTGTGAAGGTATAAGAGTTTTGCTCTTCTTTTATTTAAGCTCATTTGCTTAAGCTTTTCTTTTTAACCATATAAAGTAGAATCTATGTGTACTGATATAGCATAATGCCTATTATACTGTTTAAGTGGAAAAAATTGGACAATATAGTATGTATGGTATGACACTCTTTACATGAAAGCTCTGTGTGCATACATATGTACAGAGCATGATTTTACAAACATATATGTGCTCTTGCGCTTCTTTCATTCTCATGAAAAGGACATGTCCAGGCTAGTTTGCGAATCCCAGGAGAATGAGAGATACATCGGGCAGAGCTGACCTAGAAACTTCTTACAGGACATTGGTATGAGTATGAATTACCTAGAGTCCTTTGTTACCAGTAGTGGAGGTCAAGAATGACAAATACAGTCATTATGAATTTCTCATAACTAACAATAACTATAAACAAAAGAATAATATCTTCAAGTGTTGAGTGGTAAAAGGCATTAACCCAAATTCCATAGCCAAAAACCCCACTAATATTTAAGATTCAAGATGGGGCTTCCCTGGTGGCGCAGTGGTTGAGAGTCCGCCTGCCGATGCAGGGGACACGGGTTCGTGCCCCGGTCCGGGAAGATTCCACATGCCGCGGAGCAGCTAGGCCTGTGAGCCATGGCCGCTGAGCCTGCGCGTCCGGAGCCTGTGCTCCGCAACGGGAGAGGCCACAGCAGTGAGAGGCCCGCGTACCGCAAAAAAAAAAAAAAAAAAAAAAAAAAAAAAGATTCAAGATGATACATAGACCTTTCTACTAATACAAAAACCAAAAGAATTAGCCCTCTAAGACCTTTCCAGTATAGATTAATAAAGGGTATATATAAAGAGAAGAAAAGTGATCCCAGAGGGAAGGAAGTGGATGCCAAAAAGCTGGTGAAAAGTGAAATTCGTATCTCTTGGTAATAAGATTAATTATTGTAAAAACTTTATTTCCTATTTAACAAAGGGTGCAACTAGAAAAATTAAGGTTATTGGTTCTCAGGAGATAGTTGCTTTATTTTGGAAGAGATGAGAGACAATGAACAGCTTTAGAATTAGGAAAATAGGTAGTTATGTATGTATATTAAAAGGTACAGGTAATTAGGATAATAAAAATAAAAGTCTAGCTTTCAAATCAGCAGAGGAAAAATAAAGGAGTAAAGAAAACTTGATCAATTCTGTAGTGGGTAGGAAATGGGAAAGAAACAAAGGTAAATGTAACTTAATCAAGACTGCCAAGTCCTATAACATAGTCACAGGTTATGGGGATAGAATATGGACATCTTTGGAGCAGCTGTTTTTCAACCTGCCCAGGAACATAAAGGCAAAGGCCCTGAGGTGAGAATGGGATTGGCATATTCTGGGAGTTCAATGTAGCTGGAGTGAGGAGGGGGGCAGGAGCAGTTCTGGAAGGGCTAGTGGACCACACTAAGGACTTGCATCATCTCTTATAGGGTCTGAGGATGTATTTTTAATATTCTCAAAGTCACCGAATGTGAGAATCAACCGGGGAGCTTGTTAAAATATACGTTTCTGTGCATTTCAAAAGTATCACCTCACACCAGTCAGAATGGCCATCATTAAAAAGTGTACAGATAATAAATGCTGGAATGTAAGGTGGTGCAGCAGCCAGTATGGAAAACAGTAAGGAGGTTCCTCAAAAAACTAAAAATAGAGTTGCCATATGATCCAGCAATCCCACTCCTGGGCATGTATCTAGACAAAACTATAATTCAAAAAGATACATGCACCCCTATGTTCATAACAGCACTATTTATAATAGCCAAGACATGGAAACAACCTAAATGTCCATCAACAGATGAATGGATAAAGAAGATGTGGTGCATATATACGATGGAATACTACTCAGCCATAGAAAAGAACAAAATAATGCCATTTGCAGCGACATGGGTGGACCTAGAGATTATCATACTAAGTGAAAGTAAGTCAGACAGAGAAAGACAAATACCATATGGTATCACTTATATGTGGAATCGAAAATATGACACTAGTGAGCTTATCTACAAAATAGACTCACAAACATAGAGAACAGACTTGTAGTTGCCAAGGGGGAGGGGGTGGGGGAGGGCTGGATTGGGCGTTTGGGATTAGCAGATGCCATCTGTTGTATATAGGATGGATAAACAACAAGGTCCTACTGTATAGGACAGTGAACTATATTCAATATCCTGTGATAAACCATAATGGAAAAGAATATGAAAAAGAATGTATATATGTATAACTGAATCACTTTGCTGTACAGCAATAATTAACACATTGTAAATCAACTCTACTTGAATAAAATAAATTTTAAAAATATATACATTTCTGGACTCCAGAGATTCTGATTCAGTGGTTCTGAGGAAAAGCCCCAGAGACTGACGTTTTCTAAAGCATCCCAGATAACTTCACTGATGTTTCCAGCTATTACTCTGGAAACTGCTTGCACCAGGTGAAAATAACACCGAGGGGTGTGATAATAAGCACCTTCCATCTAACTCTTCCTCTTCTTCTTCATCTTCATGGTTGTTTTTGTTCGCCTTGCAGGTGATGGGCTTTGGAAAGGGCATGTGACCTGATTCTGGTCTAGGAGACATGAAAGAAGTCTTCCAAAGGTGCTTCTACAGACATTGTCCTTGCCCTTAAAAGAAAAACGATCTGAATATGGCAGCCGTTGTTCTGTCATCTTGAGGATGATGCTGACACAAAGGATGGCAGAAAAAAGATGTAAAGAACATAGGACTTGGCACTATTAAGGTGCTGAATCCACCCATCCTGAGCTCACCCTGTCTTTGGATGCTCTGCTGGGAGAAATAATAAATTCCCGTATTGTTTAAGGCATTTGGAGTAGGTTTGTCTGCAACTTGCAGCTGAAGTATTCCTAACTGATGTAGCAAGAACAGACTATAGCTCTTCTAAGTGGCTCTGCAGTTCTTCTGGGTAGAATGAAAGCCGTATGTCCTTGCTTCTCTCCCTCCTCTGTATAACAACAAATCCTATTGGGCCGGTTTGTGAAAGGATGAAATGAGATAATGTCTGTAAAGCTCTCAGTACAATGTTTGGCACAGATAAGTGCCTAATAAGTGCTCCTTGAATTGAATGAATGAGTGAACGGGTGACTGAATTTGTTGAAGGGCTGTGAGAAAAAAGAAGTTATGCCAGCACACACTAGTTTTCCTTCTTAGGGTGTCTTTCTCAAATTAGGGTTAAAGATGGCTTTGGTTTTCTTTGGCAACTCTCCTGTTGTCCTCATTACTCTTTTCTAACAAGTGTCCTATTAGCTTAGGAAAGGCTAAGTACCTATTTTTAAAATTTATACATTTTTATGAACTATATGCAGGTCTTGTGGATGTATTTTCCCTCTAACCCTCTGTCCATACCCAGACGTGGAGGAGGGTAACACATCACTACTGAGTTGCTCCAGGGCAGCAAAGGGAGGTAGGATGGTTGTAGACCCTATGATACTTGAGGTTATTGTCAAGGAGTTTATGTGACAAGCCTGCTTTCCCTGCCCCAGGGAAAAGTTTCCCCAGGTTTCTGTACTTCTCTGGCTTACAATAGTTTCAGCAGGCCGAACTCAGCCTGAGGTCAATGCTAAGGGTCATCAGACTCTTAAGGCCAATCGTAGATTGGCAAATAGGTCCCGAAGAGCAGAAGGGGATTCTCTCAGAGAATTTACAGTCACTTTTTTTTTTTTTTTTTTAGCCGCACTGCACAGCTTGCAGGATCTTAGTTCCCGGACCAGGGATCGAACCTGGGTCCTCGGCAGGGAAAGCACAGAGTCCTAACCACTGGACTGCCAGGGAATTCCCCTGCAGTCACTTCTTATTTGAACTAAAATTTGTGAAACCTGCAAACCTTCTCAAACACAAAAACATAGACCACATGGGAAACGAAACAGTTTGTTTTGGTGTATTTCAGTATTTCAAAAATAAAATTGGAAAACAGGCCTCTTGTCCTTTATAGTAAAGTTGCTTAGAGTTAGCTGGGCTACAGGACCTGGCAGTAACGATCAGACTTGACAGGGCCATGAGCGCGTGATAAAACGTGGTATTATTAACATTTCTCTCCCCGGAGACAGAGGATCTCGTCAAGGGAAATATAAGCATTTAGGTTGGTTGTTAGACTGTTTACATGTTGAGGGCTCTGGCTCTCTACCCGCCCTACCTCAAATCCTCACCCGACTCCTGGCGGACCTCTGGGTGATCTGTGCACCCTCCGAAGTCCCTGCAAGTTTGAGAACTGGGCAGCTTGGGAGGTGTGGACTTAGACCTCCAGCAAAAGTTATGGGATGGCATGTTGCTTCCTTCTGCAGAGCTAAACCTTGATCCTGGAGTCTGTTCCCTTGCAGCAAGCTTGGCGATGGTTATGACTCAAAGTTTTTCTCCTTTGTGTTTTCTCTCTCTCTCTTTCTCTCTCCTGAATTAAAGTCCTGCATCTCTAGGATCACTTGTGGATGGAAAATAAATCAGAGATCAGTTCTACAGCTTTGCAATCAGAACTGACCTTGCTCTTTCTTTTCATCATATGCACGTGCAGCTAGATGGTGGTGTGATATTTTGATCTGGGTGCAAGTAGAGCATCCTCTTTTTATCAACAAGAGAGCAGGTAGGGGTCCTGGTAAATAGGATGGACACTTCTGCAGCAGATGTGGCTGAGTGTGTGTGTGTGTGTGTGTGTGTGTGTGTGTGAGTGAGAGAGAGAGAGAGAGAGAGAGAGATTGAGAGAGAGCTGCTTCTGAGAGTTAGAAATCAGATTTCCCAAAAGTGGACACCTGGAAAATCCTGTGCCATATTGGCTATTGCTTCTTAAGAATGACATAATGGAGGTGGAGAAGACCCAGGAAAGGACAGCTGAATTAATTAAAGAGTTGGAGTGGTTTTTAAAAACACTTTTATTTTCAGATTATAAAAATAATACAGATTCATTATAGAACACTTGGAAAATATTCAAGGCAAAAGAAAATAAAATTATATATTATCCTACTACCCAGAGGTAAAGCATTTAATGTTTTGTTGTATTTTCTTTCTTTTTTCTATGTACACAGATATACATATAACAAATTTATATATGTACACATTTATATAGCTATGTATTTCTTTTAAATAGTTGTTGAAAAACAAAGTATCTGTACTTTTAAAAAATTAATTAATTAATTAATTTGGTTGCACCGGGTCTTAGTTGCGGCAGGCGGGCTCCTTAGTTGAGACATGCATGTGGGATCTAGTTCCCTGACCCGGGATCAAACCTGGGTCCCCTGCATTGGGAGCGCAGAGTCTTATCCACTGCGCCACCAGGGAAGTCTCTGTATGTATTTTTTTAGTATCCTATTTGGTACATGTTTTGTATCCTATTTGGTAGGATTTATATCCTTTGTCATTGAATATTTTTAAAACATTTTCATGGCTGTGTAATATAGCAATTGACGGGTCTACAAATTGTATGTGACTACTTCATTATTTAGATTTAGTTTATTTTTAGATTATATTGAAATTGCATATTCACTTTTATAATTAACACTGCAGTGAAATGTTTTCTACCCACACCTTCATGGGCATCTCTGATTATTTCCTTAGGATCAATACTTAGAAGCAGAATTATGGGGTCAAAAGTTTTAAATATTTTAGAGGTTTCTTTGCCAGATTTCAGTAGAGACATATGAAATAAGAATTTAGAAGTTGAGGACTTGTCAGCATGAAAAGTCAAATGCCAAACGGAGACATGGATGAAGTTCATAAAAGCACAAAGGGTTTCAGCTGGTCAAGTGGAGATTTGCTAACTGAATCCTGAAATTTTGTAAATATGCATCAATTTTTGGAATTCAATGAAGGTAGCTTTGGGGCCATTGCAAAGAAGGCACCACTTGCTGTGCAAAATGTTGGCGTAAAAGGAAGGAAGATCTTTATTCTAAAGAAATTAAATGGTCTCAAAAACCAAAGGAAACTCACCATCCTACAAACGTAGGCTCTTTGAAGCTACTCTGTTGGGAGGTGGCTTCTGCAATTCCTGCCTGCGAATGGGCAGGAAAACACATCCAGAAGGTGACTGTTGATCTGAGTTTAGTCCAACTGGGTTTGACTCTCAGGTCTCCCTATGAGTAATACTAAGTCTCTATTGCTTGAAGCCTCCCTAACCTTAATGCTTATCCTCACCTCTGTCAGCGGAGAAAGCCCACTAGGGTGTTTAAAGAGACTTGGATAGGGCTTCCCTGGTGGCGCAGTGGTCGAGAATCTGCCTGACGATGCAGGGGACACGGGTTCGAGCCCTGGTCTGGGAAGATCCCTCATGCCGCGGAGCAACTAGGCCCGTGAGCCACAACTACTGAGCCTGCGCGTCTGGAGCCTGTGCTCCACTACAAGAGAGGCCGCGACAGTGAAAAGCCAGCGCACCGCGATGAAGAGTGGCCCCCCACTCGCCGCAACTAGAGAAAGCCCTCGCACAGAAACGAAGACCCAACACAGCCAAAAATAACTTAATTAATAAATTAATTAAAAAAAATAGGAACGATCATTAAAAAAAAAGACTTGGATAACAACAACAGCAATAACAAAAACAACAAACTAACCCTGGGCTGGTCCCAGTACTCAAATGGGCACAGGCAGATGCATTTCCAGATCTCTGATCTCGATCGACACCCATGGCACTGACAGGGTGTGCAAAGTATGTACTGTTAGGTACGTACGCTATCTATTTAAAAATCAGTCAATCAATTTAATTTACAGTGCACCTTCAGGTTCAGGAACCCAGAATGACTGCACTGGGGGGAAGTAAGAGCAGGGTGAAGGCAGAAGTGGATGCAGGGGGGTCAAAAAGTACAAACGTCCAATTATAAAATAAATAAGTCCTGAGCCTGTATGGTACAGTATGGCAACTCTAGTGAATAGTACCGTATTGCATAATATATTTGGAAGTTGCCAAGAGAGTAGATCTTAAAAATTCTCATACCAGGAAAAGAATTGTAACTATGTGTGGAAATGGTTGTTAACTAGATTTATTGTGGTGATCATTTTGAAAACAAAACAAAACAGAACAAAACAAAACAATGTGACGTGAGAAGGCTGTCCTCAGGCACTTATAAGAGGACACCGTTCAGGCTCCTATAGTAAAGAACATTCTCTGTCATACTGTAGAGTCACTTGATTATGTTCAGTGTCTCTACCTTCTAGACTGTAAGTAAGCTCATCAGGATACAGACCTTTGTTACATTACCCCCAGTGTCTTGAGCAATACTTGCCAGAGTCTGTGTTCAGGATTTGTTGAATACCTTTTGAATAAACGAACGCTTTGGTATGCTTCTGCAATAGCGCTCACCCATTTATGCTTTGAAAAATACACGTATGTCTCACTCAAAATGTGCCTGGTACTGTTTCAGCCCTAAACATACATTAAATTGTTTGATCAGTCCTCTGACGTAGCTACTAGTATTCTCATCCTAATTTTACAGATGGGGAAACTGAGGCAAAGAGGAGGAAGTAACTTACCTAAGGTCATCCAGCCAGTAATTGTTTTTTTTTCCCCTTTTAAATTTCATTTATTTATTTATTTATTTAATTTATTTTTGGCTGCATTGGGTCTTCATTGCTGCATACGGGCTCTCTCTAGTTGCCGCGAGTGGGGGCTTCTCTTGTTGTGGAGCTCGGGCTCTAGGCACGCGGGCTTCAGTAGCTAAGTAGTTGTGGCCCACAGGCTCTAGAGCACGGGCTCGGTAGTTGTGGTGCATGGGCTTAGTTGCTCCGCAGCATGTGGAATCTTCCCGGACTAAGGATCGAACCTGTGTCCCCCGCACTGGCAGGCGGATTCTTAAACACTGCGCCACCAGGGAAGTCCCCAGCCAGTAAATTTTGAAACAGTGATTGTAACCCAGGCATCTGCTTCCTGCATTCACCTCTTCATGCTTACTCCGTTTTCCTTCTCAGGGACTTGGGTCTAAGGTGTTTGATCAGGGACTTCCCTCGCAGTCCCGTGGTTAAGACTCTGTGCTTCCACTGCAGGGGGCCTGGGTTCAATCCCTGGTTGGGGAACTAAGATCCTACATGCCATGCAGTGCTGCCAAAAAGTTAAAAAAAAACCCAAAACTACTAAGGTGTCCGATCAGCATTACAGGTGCAATTCTGTGGCTGTGTAATGGAGTTAAATGAACTGGCAAAGTCCTTTCTGACGCTTCCTACCCAGGAGGTTGCCGTTAAAGCTTACTTCAGCCCGACTGAATTATTAGATCTCTCAGTCTTGAGCTTTTATCATGAGCCTGACATAATATTAGCTTTCATCTCGTAAATTAAAAAAAATAAGAAAAAAATGAAGCAACTTTTTGTAACTTGTAGAAAGTGGAGTCAAATGAGAAAAGGACAGAAAGAAATGTTATGGGAATTCAGAGGATGGTGCTGTTGCTTCCATAAGTTGGGTTGAGAGATAAGGGAAAGTGAGGTGGAACAGCATTCCAGGCAGAGGGCACAGCATAAGCAAAGATGTGGAGGGCCGCCTAAGGAGACCTTTTTAGTTGCTCATCAGGGTCTCCCACAGCCAGAATTCTCCCTCTCCTGGGCCAACAGGTCTCCCATTGAGTTTTGGTGTGTCTGCCCTTCGAGCAATCTCAGGATGAAGTTCAGCACATTGGTTAACTGACCCTTGGCTGTTGCTTGCACTTCTGTCTCGGGCCTGTTGATGGACTTTGCTGAGCCTTGGTTTCTTCATCTATAAAACAGAAGCTAATAGGACCTACCTCAACTGCTGGTTGGAGGGATCAAAAGTGGTTACATATAAGTTCCTAACTTCACCTGACACGGACTGCCCAATAACCTTGCTGCTGTTATCCACGCTCGGTGTCTGATTGCTGGTAGGTGATGATAATAACAGGCCCCTGCACTTCTGTGGGGCTCAGGAATTAGAATCCTTTCACGTGCATGAACTCCTTGAAACCTCACAACCGCTCACCTGAACCGGCCTGGGAAAAATCGCCTTGTCTTTTCCTTCCCCAGTCGATATTTTAATTCTGATGAGTTACCTCCAGCTGAAATGAACAGCAAGGACAACCTTGGAGAGAGAAGCAAGTTTGGAAGCTGTGGCTGATAGGGCTGGTAGGGGAAGGCTGGGTAGAACGTACAGGTGGGCATCATTTCCAGGGAACAGCTGGCAGGACCCCTTCTTGCCACGCCAGCCCCTCCCCGGGGAGCAGCCTGCCTCTCGCAGTGCTGGGAGCTGGGGATGGGTTGGAACCACTGGCTCGAGAATAGGGCTCCACAGACTAACACAGGCACGGGCGACAGCCACACCCCGAGACGCTCGCTTCTCAGGGAGACTCTTAAGTCATTTCCTGGGAGAAGCGAGTTACATCGTAGTTTTCAAAAATCATGCTCTGGAGTAGATTTGCATAAATGAATGTATTGTATTTTTTTTTAGAAACCGTGAAAGCTTTAATTACCTAAACTCTAATTAAGCTTGTCTCTTGCAGAAAACACAGGATATTAGCTTATTTTGTACTTGGCTCAACTTTTTTGTTTTCCTATATTGGGTGATCTCTACATAATTCTCAGTTAAACTCAGTGAAAACACTTCGGGAGTGTTTTCAAGCCAATAAATATTTTATTGAGCACTTGCTAAGTGCCAGCATGGCTTAATAGTTAAGAGCGGAGACCCCGAGAGTTGAGCCATCTGGGTCCATTCCTGGCTCTGCCACTTACTAGCTGTGTGACCCTGGACGAGTTATTCAACCATCTTTGGCCTCAGTTGCCCCATATGTAAAATAGGCATTATGATGGTGCTTATCTCCATAAGGGTGTAATGAGAATTAAAGAGACAATATGAGTGAAGGGTTTAGAATGGGGCCTGCATACACTAAATACTTTATACAGGTCAGCCCTTATTAGGTATGGAACAGTGGGCCAGGAGCTAGGGACAGAACTGCAACAGAGCTGACGGTCCAGTGGAGAACCAGACAGCTAGCAATGAATCCACAATAAGGGTGATGCCTGGTATCATAAGGGCAGGCAAGGTGCTCTGGGAGTTATACAGGCTACTATAACTCTCTATGTTCTATCAGAGATACTGTAGCTCTGTAGATACTCTGGATGTTTTCATTTTCCTATTTTATTAACACAGACTGATTCATCTAGCGTCATATGTCCTCAGGGTCTAAAGGAGCTTTCGAAGGTTATTTGTCCATTTCGGTGGCCCAGGTAAAATATTCCCTCAGATGGCACCACGATCCCATCTGCTTCCTTCTCCTGCTCCATCACTGTGCCAGGAGCTGCTCTCCTGGTTCGTGAGCTCCACCTGGGGTGGCCTGCTTTCAGGAACTCCCTACATATGGACGCAGAGCCTGGCTGCGGCAGATGTGCCCGGCACTAGTCTTTAGGAATGGAGCTGCTCTCTGCGTCCATCTGTGACCCACGACATCTTGATTCTGGGATCTAGCCGTGGCACCTTGACTGTTTTCTGTGTCGGTGGCTCTTGACAGCTCTGCCTGTGCTCACCAGGGCTGCTGTGGGTAACAGGACAGGGACACGCAGGAAGCAGGGCCGGGACCAGGGGCTCCGTCCAGTGTTTCTCATCTGTGGACCACCTGTGTCCGGCTCACCTGGGGAAACTGTTGAAAATGAAGATTCCGCAATGGACCATTACTCAGCCGTAAAAAAGAATGAAATGATGCCGTTTGCATGATTATCATACTAAGTGAAGTAAGTCAGACAGAGAAAGACAAACATCATATGATATCACTTATATGTGGAATCTAAAAAAATGGTACAAATGAACATATTTACAAAACAGAAACAGACTCACAGACAGAAAACAAACTTATGGTTACTAAAGGGGAAAGGCTGGGGGGAGGGATAAACTAGGAGTGGGAGTAACATATATACACTACTTTATATATATATATAATATAAAATGGATAAACAACAAGAACCTACTGTATAGCACAGGGAGCTCTACTCAATACTCTGTAACATCCTATATAGGAAAAGAATCCAAAAAAGAATATATATACAGAATCACTTTGCTGTATACCTGAAACTAACATAACATTGTAAATCGACTATACTTCAATAAAGATAAAGAAATTTTAAAAAAGAAAATGAAGATTCTTTGGTCTCAGTCCCAGTGGGCTCCAGGGATACGCATATTTAAATAACTTTCCCAGGTGATTCTTAGGAGACCACCGCCCCAAAGCTGAGCCCCTGTGCCTGCATGGAGCCCTTGTTGGAGATGAATGCCTTTCCTTGCTGGTTCCTGAGAGCTCTACACCTGCCGAATCTCCTTTTGCCAGGTTTCTCCGGGGCCCTCAGCCCAATGCACAGTCCTGCTGGCTTCTGGGCCTCCCTAGATGCACTGGGAAGGAGGGGGAGGGGAGAAAGGAGACGGGTGTCGGAATGACTGGTAAAATAGGGATGGTTCTATGGATTGCAGAATCACAAAATATTGGAACTGGAAAACCTCTCAGAGATGGATTCACCCAGACCTTTTCTTTTGTGGGTGAAACATCACACCTGGAGCAGTCAGGGGATGCACCCAAGGTCTGACAGCCAGTAGGGGGCTGGGCCAGGGCTAGAAGGCGGGCCTCTGGCTCCTTGTCAACCAAAGTGGTCCTCCCACCAGGGCCACCCCTGGTCTGGCTTATTTAAGCCACGGGCACCAAAGAAAGTGTCACCTAGTTATAGTCGTTGGGCTTTTGCACTTTGCATTATTTAGCCCGCGTTCGGACAGGCCACGTGGACGTTGGCTCCGTTTGTGGTTAAGGGCAAGTTAAGGAGAGGGTGAGGCAGCCAGGATTCAGGCTGGAGTCCACAAGAGCCTGGCCAGGTCTGCCGTGCCGGCCCCCTCCCCTGGGGCTCCTGGGGCTGGTGGCGAGGGGTGTAGCACAGCACCACATACTAGTAGGTTGCTTTGTGGCTGTGATTAATCTCTGTGGTTGGTCTTACTACTCGCATAGCCACACACATCAAGACACCCCCAACTTAGAAGGACATACAGATCCAGGATGGAGAGGGCGTTTTTTTTCTCTGGTCTTTGCAGCTGCTGTGACTCTTGGCAGAGAAAAAGCTTTCCTGCGTGTGTTTATTACAGGGCAGGCTTTGGTTGTGAATGGCAGTGGATTGCCCTGTACAGTGTGTCCATGTGCCTGAGTGCACGAATGCCCCGTGTGTGTGTGTGTGTGTGTGTGTGTGTGTGTGTGTGTGTACATGCTCGGGGCTGTGTGTGTGTGAGACTTGCACCCAGATGACTGACAGTTGGTAAATTGTTCTAAAAGCTTTTCCCCCTTTTGTGTATAACCTTCACTTCTGGCTTGTTTTATGCCGAGATACCAGGACTGGGCCAGAGAGAGATCAAGTTTGAGATCTGGAATCTGTTCAAGGAGAGCCCCTTGTGAAGAGGGGAGGGGTGCAGCCGAGGGGAGGATGAAGATGGGTATCCAGGTGCCTGCTGAAGGTTCTAACACTCATGGGAATATGGCAGCGAGGGGTTTATGCTACCCTTGGAGGAACGTGGAGAGTTCAAGGAAATTTTACATATTTTTTCTTTACACGTCACCGTCGAGCTTCCTGATGTCCTCACACCTCCAGCTGTAACATGGGCTCAGGCACACTGAGTCCTGTGGCGACTTTAACATCCTTTTCTAGCAACACTCTCGGGGTTGGAGCTGAAGATGTCAGTTGGTCCAGCACCCTGCCTTCAAGCAAAGAAGACCCAGGACACCCAAGATAAGCAGCCTCAACCCTGTTTCTTAAAGACTTGCAGGCATGCTGAATTCGGCAGTTTAATTTTGATGATCAGAGTTGTATTACTTGCAAGTGACAGAAACGCAACTCAAAACAGCTTAACCATAAAAAGAAATGCAGTGAGTCTCCCATGTGTGGAAGGACCCTGGGGTAGCCTGCAGAAATAAAGGCAGGCAGCAGGGCCTGGCTTTGAGGATGGTAACTCAACATCGCACCCCCTTCCCCACCTTCTTGGGTTGTCTATGAAGCCGTGTAGCCTTAGCTCCTCTTGGGTTTTGGCCCTTGTCTTGCTGCAGCTCAGAAGACAGTGGCCAACAGGCCTGGGTTCCCATCCGTATATATACAGCTTTCAATCCAAGGGAGAGAGCAACCCTCATCTCCAGTTTGGAAAATTCTTGAAAAGATTCTGATTGGTCTCCGTGCGCAGGGGGATGTGGTCCTTGGATTGGGCTAACCGGTGCAGTGTGTCCACCCTTCTGCATGGGAGATGACGGATAAGGTTAAGGGCTGGGCACTCACTGTGATTCACAGCCCCAGCAGGCCATGTAGGAGTGAGAGGAGGTCCCCGCACCTCACACAAAAAAGAAGGGGGTAACCAAAAAAGAAGGGTGAGAAAGAAGGCTGATCACAAAAAACAAAACTACTACAGGACACTATAATTTGCTTTGTAATTAGGAGATTAGCATAAACAAGAGTCTTCAAGTTCTCTTCCCCGTGGTGACTGGTATGATGTCTTATTATCTCCATGTTTAGGACCCAAAGGGACCAGGTAATGGCACAATGGATACAATCAACAAGTACAGTAAAATTATAGGTTTACACTTGATAAAAGGATCAATATTAACTTCATTCACAAACATATATTTCAGGTAGAATGGCTTGTATTCTTTGGAAATCATGACACACTAGGGAGATTAAACATGTATTACAATAATGCCAGGTACTATTTGGTAAACATGGAAAGTAAGGTACCAAGTCTGCTGGAAGGTCAGAGAAAGGAGTGAGCATATCATTTCCATTAGGGACTCATTGTGAGGTATAGGGGGAATTTCATTTGTCTACAAGAAGGACACCTGACCACAGTGGCTTAAACAGCTTACGAGGCTTATCTCATGTAAACAGCATGACAGCTCCAACAAAGTCCTCTGGAAGTCAGGCTTCCCGCTTTTTGCTGTGATATCCTCAATAAAGGTTCCCATCTCAAGGTCACCTGATGGCTGCTAGAGCTCCAGCTATCTCATCTGCATTCCAAGAAGTGGGAAGAAGGGGAGAGAACAAAAGGGACTCTTTCAGCTCAGTCAACTCCTTTTAAGCAGTTTTTGACTTGTCTCATACAACACTTTTACTTTCATCTTCTTGACCAGAACTTAGTTAAATGCCCATTATACCTAACTATAAGGGAGGATGGAAAATGCAGTCTTTTAGTCACCCTGAATAAAATCTATATTTGTTACCAAAGAAGAAGGGAAGAACGAAGATCTGGGGCTGATTGTCAGTGTCTGCCAATCCCACACTTGTTGAAAGATATTGGGCTTTTATGCTATGATTTATTAGTATATAATTCCATCATTTATTCATTTAAGAAAATATATCAAGCACTTTCTGTTTACATAGCAAGAGCTCTACACATGTTGACATAAATGCAGCGGAAGTGGAGAGCACAGTCCTTACCTCAAGGAGCTTATAGTTGAGGCAGGAGTGTAGTTTCTACAAGCCAAGCTCTTTGCTGTATTGATGCAAAGTTTGAGAGCAGAGATAAACCAGTTCATAACTTTATGGAGCAGAAATAATGACTATGGCAGACTCTGTTGACCAAAGACGGTGACGACAATCTCTCCCAGCCCACAAGCCCTCCTACAGCACAGCACTGCCAGTCCTCCATCAGGAGGTAGAGTCTGATTCTTCCCCCTTGAATTGGGTGTGTGTGTGTGATTGTGTCGACTGATAGAGGACAGCAGAAGGGACGTTGTGTGACTTCTGCTTCTCGGTCATGAAAGGCCATTCAGCTTCCGCCCTGTGCATTGGAGCACTTGTGCTGGGAGCCCTGAGCTGCCACAGAAGAGTCTGACTCCCCCGAGGTCACCATGCTACCAGGAAGCCAAGCTACAGGGAGAGGCCACGTGTGATGTGCCCAGTTTTTGCGTCACTCCAGCCCATGTACCAGAAGCATGAGTTGACAAGCCTTCTGATGAATCCATCCTCCGGCTGTCAGGTTACGCCCAGCCGTTGAGTCTTCCTGGATGAGGCCCCAGACATCACGGAGCAGAGACAAGCCATCTCTCCTGCGGCTTGTCCAAATTCTCAACCCACAAACACCGAGGACAAAATGAGATGTTTCTTTCAAGATGCTTAGTTTGAGGATACTTAGTTACACGCAACAGTAACCGGAAAAATGGCTGTTGCTGGTACTGTACCACCCATATGCTAGGCTCTGTTCTAAATGTTTTCACTCATTTACTCTTCACAGCAACTCTATTAGGTAATTATATTATTAGCTCCCTTTTATAGATGAGGAAGCTGAGACATAGAGAAGTTCAGTAACTTACCCAAAGTTGCACACCTAGGTGGGATAGATCTTAAGCTTTGTGGCACCAGGGTATGCACGTCTTTCTACTATGCTCAACTGCCATGCCATAGGCAAACATGTGATCAGGGGACCGGTAAGAAGATCACATAGGTGGTTAAGTCCTGGTGGGTGCAACTGGTTCCATAACATCCTCAGAGCCAGGTCATCACAGCATTAAGCCACATCCACCAGCAGCCCCATCTCTGGGACTGACATCTCATTGCTCGACCCTGCCCTTCTAATCTCCTAGAAGCACAACTCCACCTCCTCAGCTGGTCAGTTAATCCTCCTCTCACTCTCATTTGACCACACCTTACCTCATCATCATCACCCTCCTTGTTAGGCTCTGACACTACTTTCTTTACAGCCCCTTGATCAGTTAGGATTCACTCCAACTGGGAGTAGCTGAAAGCCCCACTGGGGTAGCTAAATTAGGAGGAGGTTATTCTTCCTCACATATGAAGATGTCTGGAGGTATTTAGAATGTAATCCAGTGCTGAGCATCTGCTCAAGGCTGTTAACAAGGTCCAGCTCCTCTGTCTTCCAGCTCTACCATCATTAGGGAGGACTTTTGTCTTCATGGTTGCAAAATGGCAGCTGTATCTCCAGGTGTTATGTCTGTGTTGCAGGAGAACGGGCCTGGCAGACCAGGGAGAGGTAAGAATGGCAAAGTCAAATTTCTTCCCTTCTTTAGGCTTTGCTTTTCATTTGGGAAGAAGAAGGGGTGTTTGGGGAGGGAATACCCCTCTAGGAAATTTTTCCTACATCTCACTGGCCAGAGTAGTTTCACATTGCCTCCCCTACATAGCCACGGAGGAGGCTGACATTCAATATTATTGCCTCTGGTCTCTACGGCAGAGGAATTTGATTTCCTACCCTATGACTATGATGACTACAGATGGTCTACCATCTATGATCGCATAGGTGTGTCAGAATATTTAGTGGGTATTTAGTGTGGGATTTGGCAAACTTTTTTGGTAAAGGGTAAGATAGTAAATATTTCACGCTTTGTGGGCCATATGGTCTCTGTTGCATCCACTCATCTCTACCGTTGTAGCGTGAAAGCAACCACGGGGGATGCATAAATGAATAAGTGTGGCTGTGTTTCGATGCAACTTCATCTCCAAACTAGGCAGTGGGCTGGGTTTGGCCCATGGGCCATAGCTGCCAACTCCTGTTTTAGTGATTTTTATCTGCAATAATCTGCCATTGGACCCAGTATTTCAGCCAAAATGTCATTCTCATAAATTGGGGGTGCAGACATCCCTGAAAGATGAGAGTGGATAATGGATCTCACAAGATGATTTGGTGATCCCGGGGCTGTCTCTGATGGCTGAGAGCTTAGCAGAGCGGCCCATTCCTTCTGCATTACCCACCGCCATTCCCTCCCCAAACCACAGGTCCAAGAGATGACCGAGGGGCACCCAGCTGGGGAAGAGAGAATAGTAACTGCTGCAACTAGAACCTGAGGGTTGAATGGACACATCAGATTCACTGAGCACCATAAAATACCTGTTGCCGTATTCCTGAGTACTTTGGTACCCAGAGAATAAACTAACAACAGATATTTGGGGTAGAGTTTCGAGAAAGCTTCTCTGATACTCTTAGCCTTACAAAATTTTGCATTGGTATCTGGCTTCACCTTTGCTAGAGCAGAACCAACATTGAGACAGTATGCATTATATAATCTCACATCAAACCTTTGTGTTTATCATTAAAAATATGGCAACATCATTGTGGTTATAAACAGAGTTACCAAGGAAACCAGTTTATCATAATTAGCTATTTATTCCCTCTTCTTTCTTGCTCTCTCTCTCTCTCTCTCTCTCTCTCCCTACCACCTGAGCTTTCTTTCGGCTGAAAGTTATGATAAGCTGTTATCAGCCTGGGCTCAGTGGCTAATTAGGTTCTAATACTGATTCATAGAATTGCATTGCTCTTTTCCATAACTATGCTGTAGTGCATTGTCTGTGCTTATTACAAATAGACACAATGATGGAACAATTGGTTTATTATATGTGTTTTAAATAGTCATAATAGCTGTCTCCAGGGCCGTGGTATATCAAAACCCAACAGACAGAAGGTAAAAACTGTTCATCTATAAAAGACGTGTGGCCCTTTCTCCTGCATTAGAAGATGGTTATGAAAGGAATCGCTTCCTGGATGGGGTTTCCAGTCCTGCAGGGTTTTTCTTACTTTTATTGCCCATTTCAACGGAGAACATTAGCTAGTATCCGCGCTCCACACGGATGATCTAGAGCAGGGGTTGCTAAACTTCTTCTGTAAAGGATCAGACAATTAATGTTTTAGGTTTTGCAGGGCATATGCCCTCTGTTGCAGCTACGGAACTCTGCCTTTATAGCAGGAAAAAACAGCCTTAAATAGTCTGCAATGAATAGGCAAGGCTGTGTTCCAATAAAACTTCATTTACATCAATGGGTGGCAGGCGAGATTTAGCCCATGGGTCGTAGTTTACCGACACCTGTCTAGAGCCTCATTGCAAATGTAGGGAATGACGTTGCATTTGGGCCTTTTTTTTTTTTTTTTTTTTTTTTTTTCAGTACCCGGGCCTCTCACTGCCGTAGCCTCTCCCGTTGCGGAGCACAGGCTCCGGACGCACAGGCCCAGTGGCCATGGCCCACGGGCCCAGCCGCTCCGCGGCATGTGGGATCCTCCCGGACCGGGGCACGAACCCGCGTCCCCTGCATCGGCAGGCGGGCTCCCAACCACTGCGCCACGAGGGAAGCCCGCATTTGGGTCTCTTAGAGTGGGAGCAACACCTGGAGAAGGCTGGATGAGCCACCAGGGGCCGATGTGTCCCTACTTAGCTGTCCCCTGGTCAATCGCTCATCAAGAGGGGAGGTTTCTTATGATGACCCCCCCCCCCCCCCAGGGAGGGATGGACTAGGGATCAAGTGACTTGGGGTTGATTCTGACTTGGGTAACATTTTCTCACCTGTAATCCACGCTGCCTACCCCGAAGAGCTGTGGGAGTCAACAGAGACAATGAATGCGAGACGGCCTTGTGAGCCGTAAACCACCAAACCATATAAGCACGTAAGGCGTGGCTGTTAGGATATTGCTGTAGAGCCAATGTCACAGAGTTGCACGATGGGAATGACTCATCCTTTCAGGACTTATTCCAACTGCCATCTGGGCCTTGTGCCCGCTGTACACTACCCTTCCTGGAAGCTGTCCAGCCTGAGTTTTAATCCCTTCGGTGACCAAGTTCATGACCTTCCGAGACAGCCTGCTCCGCCCGGAGACCGTTCTGAGTGTCAGAAATTTCGTGCTGATGCAGAGCGCAAATCTGTCTTTTCTAGATTTTTTTCACCCATTAGTCCTGGTTCTATGCCTTAGCTTTTTCTAGAACAAGATTAATCTCTTTTTTCCCTTGAGCGCTCTTTGAATATTTGAAGATAGAGGTCATGCTCTCTGAGTCTTCTCCCCACAAGGCTCTCATCAGCAGTTCCTTTGACTATTCCTATGTGACATGAGTTTGAATCCTTTCACCATTCAGGCTGCTCTTCTCCGCACAAATTCCAGTTCTTCAACATCCCTCCTAAGTGGTATATTCATGACTGGACACGATATTCCGTGCATGTTCTGACTAGTACAGAGCAGGACCATCAGCTCCTTTGTTCTAGATGTAATGCTTCTGTTAATGCAGCCTAAAGTCACATGTGACCCCATCAAAGTGCTGGATTTTCTTGAGTTGAAACTGGCTAAGACATTTAAGTCTTTTTGTCACATACTACTAAGTCATGGCTACCCCATCCTGAATAGACTCAAGTAACGTTTCTCTGACTGGATTTCAAAAAAAACTTTTTTTATGGCTTATTTTTACCCAAAGTCAAAGTCCTTTTGAATTGTGATTACATATCTTTTTCAATTTGGGTAGTCTGTTTTAATAAGAATGCTGATTGTGATGTAACATCAATGTCTTCACATAGCCTACCATGAGTTCTGTTATAGTCAAAGGAACAGCCTTCTAAGTCAGTGTGACTCAATTTTTGTTGGTCTGTAAAAAGATGAGCCTCTCCAGATGCAAATAAAAGCATTGCATCGGGCTTCCCTGGTGGCGCAGTGGTTGAGAATCCGCCTGCCGATGCAGGGGACGCGGGTTCGTGCCCGGGTCCGGGAAGATCCCACATGCCGCAGAGCGGCTGGGCCCGTGAGCCATGGCCGCTGAGCCTGCGCGTCCGGAGCCTACGCTCCGCAATGGGAGAGGCCGCAACAGTGAGAGGCCCGCGTACCACACACACACACACACACACACACACAAAAAAAAAAAAAAAAAAAAAAAGCATTGCATCGAGGAGGTCTAAGCTGACTAAACACTGCTTGCGACATAGTTGATTTGTGGTTTGCAGACAGGAAGCAGTGCTTAGACCTCACTTTGACTGGTATGGCTCTCAATGACACCCTAAGGTCTTGATTGGAACCCTAGAAGCTGATTTAAGGAGGGTAGGTGAGAAGAAAAAAAATCTTGAAAAAGGATGAAAAGGATCATGGTGATTAGTTGAAAATTATCCTTGAGATTCAGTCTAAGTTAGGGACCTAATGCAAAACCTCTTCAGTCTGTATCTCAGTGATTATTCAATACACATTTGTTGATTTCTTCATCTGTGAGAAGCATTGTGCCAGGCTCTGGGGGGTTACAAAGTTAAATAAGATATGGGCTGAGCCATGGTTGGGGAGCCTTCAATGCAAACAAATATCCAGCTGCGGCTGGTGGGGGCCTCCTCCAACATCACTCTCCTTCAAGCTTAGTAACAGGATCCTGATTTTCTTGGCAGCAATGGCCTCAGGTAAAAGACCGCACAACCCAGCATCCCTTGCTGTTACACTCGATCATGTGATTTCCAGCAGTCGTTTGCTATCATCAGGGAACCCTAATGATGGGAGTTTCACACTGTGGGGATGTTGGAGCACAAGGATAGAAGGAGCCTGGTTCTCTGATGATTTTGTGGAGCCTCCAGCCCTGCCTAACTGTGGACCCCTTTTACAAGAGAGGATAAATCCTTCTGTGTTCTAGCTTCTGTTATACGCAGCTGAACTGCATCCAAAGTGACAGAGAATTTGATACTTGGAAGGTGGCAGCTTCAAGAAACAGAATTTAAAGTGTGATATTGACTGAGTGGAGGAGGTGGGAAGGCAAATATTTAGGACTCAGAAGTTTGCAAACTGGAAAGCTGGGGACCCTAGTTATGCACTGGTGGAGCATTTGATTGAATTGTTGCCCGCGGTTACTGGGAAAGCAAATCACAAGTTGACTGAAGCTTTTGCTTTAGGGGAAACGGCAGGAGAAATTCAGCATTGGTTTGCTGTCTCTTGCTTTCCACTTCTAAGAAAGTCCTGCAAAGGGGAGCTTGCCAGTGTGAGGGGAGGTACACAGAGAAATACTGCTTTGCTTTGGAGGTGCTTTCTGTTCTCTGTTTGCAGTCTAAGTTTACTGAGAAGCTTACAACATGAAACTTGGCTGGCTTTTTGTAGTGGCTTCAAAACCAGCACCTTAGTGGGAAATAAGGCTGGTACCCACCACAGCGAAGACAGAATTAAGGGTGCTGTTTTCCACCGTGTGGATGGCCTGCCTCTGAACTAATTTATGTTGGAGAGTAATCCCTTGTGTTTAAGCTTCTGAAATTTTGGATTAATGAACTTAATCTTGAATAATTGCCAAGTCTCCTCTCAGTTGTGCTCCCCTAGGCAGCTGGTGTGGCCACCAGGATGGGGTGGGCCTCCGAGGACAAGCTGGATTAGAGAATTAGCACATGCTTGCTACCTGGTCGACCCAGGGAAACTGGCCATTTAATCAGGGTGAGAACCGAGGCCCTGGGTGGGAGGATGTGGGTGATAGATGGGCCTCAGCTCTCTTGGCTTCACGCACAGGAAGATGTAACAGTGATGCAGCCTGGTTTTCCCCAAGTAGCCCTCCAGACCAGCAGATAAGACGGAGCCTAAGTAGAATTAGGGAGCTGCCCTAATTCTGCACCTTTGTTGAAGGTATCACAGGCTCTTATCTCTAAGCCATTTTTGTCCGGGCAGATGAGTTTCTTAAACTCTAGGGCCAAGAAAAGCTTAAAAGAGGCTGTGAAAAGGATAGGGAAAGAGGTCTTCTTTCTCTTATTCACTTCTTGGGGTGGCCGGGATCCAGGTTCCCATGAGCGCACTTTGGACCTTGACTGGTACTCCGATTTGTTCTGTGTGTGTCTTTCCTCCCCAGTCCAGCATACCTCTTCTCTAAGAGCATGATTTCTTTCTTGGTTTCCTGAGCACCTAGTCTATCACATAATCAGCTCTCGCTGAGCTGGTCGGTCTATCGCTTAATTCAGTAAGATTTATTGAGCACTTACTATGTCCTTGTATGCTCAGGGGAGAACAAAGGTGGTCAAGCCTAATTTATGAGGACCCGCCCCCCAGTTTCATGGGGTGACAAATGATCATAAGGCAGAAGAGATAACAGCTTTGAATGGAAGCGCTGTGGGCGGGTATAGGATGGTGTGGGATGCCTGCACATTCACTGAACCACAGCCCTATAAGGGCTGAGGAAACAAGGGACGTGTTATTAGCTCCATTCAACGGAGGAAAAAACTGAGGTTCAGGGAGAGTAAATGACTTGCTCAAGGTCATGCCACTAGCAAGAGTCAGAGCCAGGATGGAGACTCAGCTTTGTTGGCTCTCTTTGCATCTCTAGACTGGCCCTCTTTTAATGGATTGCATCGTGGCCTTCAGTGAGGGGGCAGGGGCATGGGGTACTCGAATCGGGCAGTGATCTCAAACTTGTGCTCTGCAGCCGGAAGCTGTTTGCAGATGGGTCTGTTAGGTTCGGATGGTGGTGGTGTGTTGTTTTCAACCAAACTGATAGTTACAAATCAGGTTATTTCACATCCAGATTCAGATCTCTGGCTTCACTTTGAAAAAGAAGAAGACCCATGGCTCCCGAATTACAACAATTTGCTGGTGCCCAGGGACGACGGGCTTTCTGATTAGTGTATGCCCACCTCCTCTGCCCCTGGCGTGACCTCTTCAGACATTTGGATTGGTGAGTCTGGGGTTGAGGGACCAGAATGCCGACCCCTACCTTAAGTCTTATCCCTGGATGGTCCTCAGGAGCATGTCTAGCAGAGCACTGGACTGGGAGTCAGAAACCTTGGGCTACGGGTCCCGCTCTGTGATTTTGGGCAGGTCACTTGACCTCTCCCTCACTGTAGAATGAGGTCCTGTTACTGTCTCTGTGTGGCTCCCAGCGTTTCTGTGTAATGGAAGCAGGCAGTGGATGTGAAAGCTCTTTATAAACTGTTGACCGAGAATAAAGGACAGGCAGGTGGTTGTGACGAATGCATGGTGAGGGAGGGTGCTGCAGAGAGAGGGGGTGTCTGCCGGCATCCCACATCCCCCTGCTCCCGAGCTGGGGCCTCCAGCCTGCCTTCAAACCGGCCACCAGGAAGTGGATGTCAGCGTAGGCCCAGCTTCCTGTCAAGTGACCCAAATCTTTACCTTCAGATCCATTGAGAAACCACCAACCAGTTAAGGAGGTGGGTGCAGGAGGCTCCCAGAGGCCTTTATATCAACAGACTCTTTGGTCCCTGTGCACATGGTCTGGTCCTGAGGGCCAGGTAACATCTGCACGTGGCCCATCCTGGCAAGGGGCAGCGGGCTGGGTATCTGCCTGTCGTTTCCAGCTCTGTTCGGTGAGTTCCACAGCAATCGCCCTCAAACCATTCCTGCTGGACTCCCTCTCTGGGGAACTTCTGCTTTGTCATTTAAAATAGTTTGGGAACTTCAGATTTAGCTGAGTGTCAGAACGGTTTATTTGGTCTGCAGGCGTTTTTGTTTTTAAAATTCATGACAAGTTCCTTGCAACATGTTTTATTATATTTTCACCACCTGTTCTACCTTGGGGGTGATTTTAAAATCTGGGACTATCTATCTGTCCTTTTTTTTTAAGTTTCCTTATTTGCCATTTATATGTGTCTTGCAAACATACACAGGTGCACACACACAATGTGAATTTAAATATGGGTATGGGTATATGTATATATAGATGTATATGTATGTGCGTGTGTATATATATATATATATATATATATATATATATATATATATCCCGCTCCCACTCCCTCCATGGCTTGATTGGCTTTAAACTGTGGTTGTAATGTTGAAGGTGTATGTTGTGCCAGGCTAATTATGGAGTTTTCAATGATAAATTTGTAAAACAAATAAATAATTGGAAAACGCTTTGCAGGTGTAAAGTGCTATCTCCCTGAACATTAATAGCAATATATATATATATCACAGTATTTAATCCTCTAAGGAAAAAAGCTGTTGAAAGCTTTACTACTCCTCTCAGCTTCCACCGAAGTAGAAAAGGAGTAGTGTGTCCATTTTTACAGATGGAAAAATCAAGTCTTAACAAGGGTAGCTGGAGGGTCAGTGGTGGCTGTGGGAGTCCACCCCCAAACTCCTAACATCTATGTAATTATTTGTGGTATCTCTCCATGTCAACCTGAACAAAGGACCAATGTATATTTATAGCACTATATTTATTTTCTCTAAAAATACAAGTACCATGCATTCAAGTTTAACGATGGTTTCCTTTGAGCCCCTGGATCCAACTGTGCCTGAAGCTGAACCTTTAAGTTATATGAGCCAATAAATCATCTTTGGGTTTCCTCCACTTAAAAGAAAAAAAATTTAAAAAGTCCAACACCTCCAAAACAACCTATGCAATCAGAGTTGAGCTTTTAACATACCATGTACTTAAACTTGACATAAAAATGTGAGGTGGGTATAATCATCTCCATATTTTAGCAGAAGGAAAACCTCCCAGATATCCACATGGAATATAAACCCAGGTTAACAAATAGATAAGACTCAAAAGAAATCAAACTTCTTTTATAAGAAATTAAAAAGTAGTCTACCATATTTTTCATAATTATCATTGGAAAGTATGTATTAGGGTCCCTGACATGGTGCCCTATCAGACCCTTTTGCTGAGATTTTCAAGAAGGATTTTGTTTGTGCATTGAGACACTGATGCTCTCTTAATTGTCATGGAAACAGAAGTTTCCCAAGGGCTGTCAGAGAGGCCTCTGTATCCCTCTGTAGGTCTCCACTCTTCCTGTTCCACAGGGAGATGATCTGTAGGATTGCATGACTGGTAATATGGGGAACAAGTAGAGTGATGTGCATGAATTGCATAATTTATGCAAGTGGAATTTGCAGAGTAATGTCCTGGAACAAATATAAAACCAGGATCTTATAATAGTTAAGAACATGGAGTTGGGTGTCATATAAACCTAACATAGCAAGTTATTTAACCTCTTTAAGCATCAATTTCTCCATCTATAAATGACAGTACTATGATTGATGTATGTAGTTAATAAATGGTAGGTATATTCCTATTATTTCCCGTAAGTGTGATCAGATAAATATGAGAGCCACTGTATGTTAAATCTTGTCTTGGAGATTCATAATAGCCATTAGCATAGTAAAGACTTGGAGGAGTCCACCAATAAAGCAAACTGATTGCTTTCATTTATCCCAGTGTTTTCAGATCTAACTTAAGCATAAAATGCTTGTCCCCTCTGCTATTTTCCTGCAGAACTGGGAGTCCCAGGGAACACACTTTGAGAAACCCAAGGAGTTCGTAACCTATTGTAATTGAGGGGGATTCATTAGGCCACCACTAGGGGGTGTGCCAGCCAAGTTTTCTGATTCTCAGTCAGAAAAGAGGGTTTGCTCTGGGTTTCCAAAGAATAGAGCTTTTGAAGGCTTCCTTGGGGAGTAAGGAGAGACCAAAATGACATTGGTTTAGTGGAACAAGGGAAGTAAAGAGAAGGGTCACACCATGTGGAAAGATGGAGGTTTTCCTGCCCTTCCTTTCTGTTAAGACATGCAAATGGCTGACCTTTGGATAACAGATCAGTAGAGCCCAGAGTGGCCGAAAGGGGAGGCATGACTTGGAGGCCAGGCCAAGGCAGGGTGGGGATAGGGGGGGAGGCCCACAGCAGAGCACCAGAGGCCTCAGATGGGGAGCCTCAAAAAGACTAACATTTCCCGGACTTCCCTGGTGGCGCAGTGGTTAAGAATCCGCCTGCCAATACAGGGGACACGGGTTCGAGCACTGGTCCGGGAAGATCCCACGTGCTGCGGAGCAACTAAGCCCTTGCGCCACAACTACTGAGCCTGCGCTCTAGAGCCTGCGAGGCACAACTACTGAGCCCGTGTGCCCCAACTACTGAAGCCTGTGTACCTAGAGCCTATGCTCTGCAACAAGAGAAGCCACCGCAATAAGAAGCCCATGCACTGCAATGAAGAGCAGCCCCCGCTCGCTGCAACTAGAGAAAGCCCACACGCAGCAACGAAGACACAGTGCAGCCAAAAATAAATAATATAAATAAAAAATGATTTTATTTAAAAAAAAGGCTAACATTTTCCAGGATATTGGTTCTTATGTCTAATATGAAGACTATATATTTTTTCTTAATTAAAAGTTTTCTCCTAACCTTGGGCACAATTTGATGTGTGTAAATGAATCAGAGTGGTGGATTAGAAGGTGGACACTGAACATTGGATGATAAAAATGTTCAGAGTAGAAAACTTGGACAGTTCAGAAAAACAAGGAGAAATCACTTGCCATCAGACAACCCTCCCCCAAAACATTTTGAAGTATGTAGGGGGATCTATAAATAACTGGGTGCTTGAGGCAGCATGTGTGGGTTAGGATTCTTTTGGTTACAAATGACAGAAATTCAGTGCAAACAGCTTTATTATAAGGGTCTCGGATTGCCTGTCTCATTGATGCTGAGGGCAGGGAATGGGGCCAGGCCTTAGGCGCAAGGAGGATAGCAGGGACTCGGGTGCTGTCAGGACACTCTCTCTGACTCTTGTTTTTCCCTCTGCCTTTGCCTCCTCCTGTGTCTTCTCTCTGTGGATCGGCTGCCAGGTCTCTGGCTCACAGGGTAGGACACGTGGGCCCACATGTGCAACTCCTGGGCCCTCTGTCCTATCATTTCTTTGCTGCTGCAAAGAGACAGATCCTCTTCACTCCAATTCCAGGATTACTGGGGAGGAAGAGGATTGTCGTGGCTGGGGTCGGATATCTACCCTCTGTGTGTGTGTGTGTGTGTGTGTGTGTGTGTGTGTGTGAGAAGTTCTCAGAAAAGCTGGAGATGGGGAAGGAGGAAAAGGGATACTGACAACAAAACACTATCTAGTACTGTATATATTTTCTATATTTATAAAGCTGAGATTCAACTGTATATAAATGTATCCTGTTTTTAATCAAACTTTATGTCATTAGCATTTCCCCAGTCCTCAGAATCTTTGTAAACAGCTGTTAAATTATTGCATTGTATTCAATTATTTGGATGTACATAGCAAATTTCCAACTGTTAGGTATTTAGAATGTGTTCATTACAATTTTTTGAGGGGCTAGATTAGTAACGTTATGATGGAAGGAAATTTTCCTGACTTCATGCAAGGATTAGGTACGTTATTGTGAATAAAAACAACGAGGATTTGGTCTCACAGTCTCACCCCCTCCTCTGCTTCACTTTTCCCTTCCAACCTTCCCCAAAGTGAAAATGGCAGTGGAAGCTGGGTACTGGGGGTGTGAAGGAGAGGGGCCAGGAAGACAGGTGTGGTGGCTCTCCAGGGCCTCAGGTCTGCACCGTCCCTGCCTGTTTTCCTTCTGGGAACAGATCAAGGTAAAGTGAATCATCTGTGAATAAATCCTTCCACCTAGTAACCGAAGAGGTCAGCATCCCCAAAGCCAGGCATCTCCGGAATGAGGCTCCATTTGGATGGGGCTGGGCAAGTTAATGCAGGAGAATCCAGGGATGGAGACCACCGGGGACCTGAGTGAAGGCTGGCTCCTCTTTCTGTGTGGAATTCACAACCACCCTGCTTTGGGAAGCAGACAAGGGCTGCCCAACCACTAACCTGCCACAGTCTCCCCTGGGAAAGGCGGTCTCAGAATGTTGGTGGTTTTCAACATCCTGTGATTTTTTCCCCAAGTTGCAGTAAAACATTTGCTCAGGTTGAAATGTGGCTTTCAAGGCCCTTTGTGGAATAACGAGAGTCCCTGGAGGTGGGGGTCACTAGATGTTTTCTCGTGAAGAACAAAGAATTCCTAAATGTGATAACCTTACCTGGAGGGTTTAGACTCTTTGAAGGAAGCTCTGTCGAATGCCACTACAAAGGGAAGGAAACTAAAAATGATGTCCTACTGTGTGCCAGGCACTGTGTTGGGTACTTCACGTTTTATCCTTCTGAGGTTTGAAACGGGGTTACCCTAGACAGTACTCTCTGCGTCGATTTGACTGGATGTTTAGAGTTGCTCTGTTATTTCAGGTGATCTTTGTTTAGGGGTAAGGTTCAGAATGTCCTCTGCCATTGTTTTTCTGCATTTTCTAACACTTTCTATTTGTGGAATACTATGGTTTTTATTAGATATTCCAGTTCCTTCTGTCCTGGAGTGGCTCCAACTGATGTTTTATCATTCTTATTTGTTTTGAATAATAATAAGTGAATAATAATACCAAACGCAACGAGTCCAGGAGGTGGAACATTTCTCAAGCTAGGGCTCTATCTAATTTTGTTTTGGAAACTGCTGAAATCATTCAGGGCAAGAGGGCCAAGAGGCACTCCATTTGTGTTTGGGGGTAGGGAAATAGCAAATAAAATATCCTTGCTTCGTTGGGGCCGATGGGAGTCCAATACCTGAATATAATGCTTCCCTCCACGGTGAGGTCGTAACTCTAAGCTTGAGAGCAAATCTTACAGGTAGCGGAAAATCCCATTCATTTTGACTTTCTACTAGGGAATTTGGGGACTAAGAGCTGGAATTTGGCGACATGGATCTATACTTTTACACCGCCTAGGGAAGAAGTGTTTGCTAAGCAAAGAACGAATGGGATAGTAGGAGCAGTGTTTGACTCCCATAAAATAACTACATTCACAGCTCATGTCAGGGCAGATCTGCCACGCCCTTTATCTGGTTAACCCAGGGGTCGCTACCTGAGGTTAACTGAGCTGTGCTGTCCCCAACCGATAAAACTGCCATTTCCTACCTAGACGACCTAGACAACCATACTCTGACTTTCTCCTAATTCAGATCTCCCTCCGAGTAAGTAAAACTCTAGTTAGTAAAATAATAACACGGTTCTCTACACCGATTGGCTTTGTTTAAGGAATTATAGCAAGTTGTTTAAACTTTCTGTTCTCAGTTTCCTCACTGATAAAGTAGGAATTATAATGGGTCCTCCTTATGGGATTGTTGAGAGGATTAATTGAGTTAATTGATGTAAATTGGTTGAACAGTGCCTGACATGAAGTAACTGATCAATAAATGCTATTTATTTATTTACTTAGGGGATGGTCAGGTACACAGCAGCTGCCTGCTGAATTGCATTGGTGTTTGCTCATATGGATATCATCATGAGCTTCTGTTCCCTGAGCAGTCAAAAGGGATAGTGGGGGGCTTCCCTGGTGGCGCAGTGGTTGAGAATCCACCTGCCGATGCAGGAGACACGGGTTCGTGCCCTGGTCCGGGAGGATCCCACATGCCGCGGAGCAACTAAGCCCGTGAGCCATGGCCGCTAGGCCTGCGCGTCCGGAGCCTGTGCTCCGCAACGGGAGAGGCCACAACAGTGAGAGGCCCGCGTACCGCAAAAAAAAAAAAAAAAAAAGGGATAGTGGGGAGAAAAAGTTTGGAGGCATGTTGAAACCGGAAACGGGAAGCTGAACTCAAACAACGTAGCACATGCTGCCCACCATTATTTCACTCTTTAACAAATATTAGACGGATGCATGATAACCCAGTACAGAGTATTTTGTCTCCTTTAGAGCCCAGGAGAAGAGAAGAATCTGGCCGGGCGGGGCTGTGTGTAGATAAGAGGGTCAGGCTCCAACCAACACAACCTATTGGCCAGGCCCATCCAGGGCTCTGCACCCGTAGCTCACCTGCCATGCTCACTCTGGAGAAGACAGAGTGTTGTTAATGATTTATGTGGAATTGGACAGAAGCAAGCAATCTTAGGCTGGGCTACTGTAGACCAGGTGGAGAAGGCTGGGGAGGGGGAGACAGACCCGTCATCAGCCCTAGGGGAGAAGGGGGCCGTAGCCAACTCCCACGTTCTTAGCAAAGGTCTGGCCCTTGCCTTCTGGTGGCCCCATTGTTGTCTAACTTCAGGCAAGTCCTTGACCTTTCCGAGCCCTACTTTCTTTCTCTGTAAAGTGGGGACGATAACACCCACCTTGCATGACTGTTAAAGGGCTTGAAATAATACCTAAAAGTGTACAACACAGACATAATAGGCACCCAACTATCATCGGTGGCATTGTGTTTCCCCTCGCCCCAATTCATATGCTGATGTCATAACCCCCAGTAACTCAGAATGGAACCTTATTTGGATACAGGGTTGTTGCAGATGTATTTAGTTAAGACGAAGTCATATTGCAATAGAGTGGGCCCCTTGTCCAATGTGACTTGTATCCTTATAAAAAGGGGAAATTCAAAAACAGAGACAAACGTGGGGAGAACACCATGTGAAGGTGAAGGCGGAGATCAGAATTTTGCTTCCACAAGTCTGCAAACCACCAGAAACCAGGAGAGAGACATGGAACAGATTCTCACAGCCCTCAGAAGGAACCCACCCTGCTGACACCAGGATCTCGGACTTCTAGCTTCCGGAACTGGGAGACCATAAATTTCTGTTGTTGAAGTCACTCAGTCCATGGTACTTTGTTACAGCAGCCCAAGAAAAGAAACACACCAGCCAACAGGAGCCTATCATCATGACCCTTAGTAATCACTGTGGCTCCCTGTCTCTGCCCTCCTTCCTGACGGCTTCCTCCAAGGCATCCAGTAGGCAACCAGAGCCACCCTTAGGACGGATGCACGAAGGGAGTGCGCCGTGGGGTGGAACCACCAGTGCTAAGACCGGGGAAGTGATGGTTCCTCTGTGTCTAAATGTCTCCACTGCACACAGCTCAGCCTAGGTGGAGTGTCCACCCGAACTCTCCTTCCTCTCGTGCCCCCGAACTCATCTTCTGCTCCTTTGCCCATGTGTTCGCTTCCTGTCCATCTGTGCTGTGGGGTCTTAGAGAGGACTATCCCTCTAAGTCCCAGCAAGGCTCCTGGATCTGCCAAACAAGGATGCCTGGCTTGGTGAAGGGATCACAGAGAATTGTCATGGCAACTCCCAAGGCTTGGAAAGGGCTTCTGCAAAGTGCTGCCTTAGCTATTGGCCCTTGGAAGAGTCACACAGCACAGGGAGACACCTGGAGTAAACTAGGTTCCCTGGAAGGTGAGACTGGGTGGGGAGGTGAGGTGCGTAAACAGTGAAGAACCTTGAAGAGTGAAGAGCAGGAAGCAAGATGGTGGGATTCCGAGTATTTTAAAAATTTGGTGAGCAGAGGCATGGGAAAAGCAGGAACCGAGTCTCCTGGTAAGGCGTGAGGGTTCTGGAGTACACCAGATATATTTCTCTTTTCTCCTTTCCCCTTCCATTCTTTGCTCCCTGTGTTCTGGGCATTGCTCTCCTCTCCTTCTTAGCTGGGTGCTTATGGGGCCAACCTTATGTTGCACCCACCGAATCCTCCCATTAATCTGGCCTGGTTCCCCACGTATGATTTAGTGGTGTTGCGTGCCCTGAACGCAAGTGGGGGGGGGTGGCAGGAGGGGAGAAAAAGGGGGGGGGATGAGCGTTTGATCTGCAAAAATGCACCTTAAGAGCAAACCCATCCACATTACTGAAGGTATCAGCTGGGTCCTGCCTACAGTTATGTCAAACAAAGTGTGCTGCAAAGTGCCAACCCTCCCTTTGTGCTGTGACACTGAGAGCTGCCAAAAGATATTAAAAAGCTTGCATGAACTAGGTGATGGCAGCTGTAACTGTCTAAGTTATTGCCTGGCAGCTGCAGCACTGCCTCACTGCTGCTGGCCGCCTTTACGGTTGGTTCTCCATTTGTTTGCCCTTTCTCTAGCAACTGAGAGCACCAAGCCCGCAGTGGGCGAGTCGCTGCTCCAGCCCCCTCGCGCCTGCAGGAGAGGATGCTTGCAGCGAGCCACCACGGACAGACACCCCCTGCTGCTCTAGGGGGAAGTTATTTTTCTGTTGGCTCGACCCCAATCCCGGTTTTGCATCGGTCATCTTGACTCCAAGGAACCTTGGACGAGCGGATAGCACAGCGGCGAGCACGCACACCCAGGTGCACACACCAAATGCAGCTTTTTTTGTGTGTGTGTGTGTGTGGCTTTTTTTTCTTTCCCCGTTGGCTCCGAATGAGCTAGAACAATATACCAGTTCCAAGCCCTGCCAGTCCTACATCTGCTCCCTAAAACCTCCAGCAAATAAGAATACAGTGGGGTTGTTTAACCAACTCTTACAATATACACACTTTTCAGCTTTTCTCCCTCTGGGTTGCCCAGGCTCAGAGATCTGGATGCTGGTGGCAAAGGGTTGAGAGATAAGGGGCTAATGATCCCTGTGGGCAGCTGTCTCCGAAGCTTCCTTCTCTGGCAGGTTGATCTGTGGCATAAAATACATTTCATTGTCATGGGCTTCGGGGAAGGTGTCTGTACCGAGCTGGTTTTTTGTATTCTTCTGTTGAGTTTGGTCTTTTCAGCTGTCTGTTAAATAATTCATACAGCTCATGAAAGTAATATTTCTGGGATGTAGGGGGTTCCATTTTTCCAATTCCCTTTCACTCCATCTTTTTTTTTTTTTTTTTGAAGCACTTGTGAGGAGTACTTGGCAGGCGTGGCCTGGGTGGTATAATAAAACCTTCTGTCTTTTCCTCTCCGCTCTCCAGCTCAGGCTTGGAGGGCAGGAGAGGTTGCTGATCTTCAGCAGGCCAAATCAAGGTCAAGGCTGAGGTTTGAGTTTGGTTTTCATCTCAGAGTTGAGCCATCAAAGGGATCCAAAGGCATGGGCCTTTTTCATTGTGGTCAGAGCCATTTTCCTGCTGGGAGGGCCTTTCTTTTCAGTATTTTCCCCAAAGCTTGCCCAGTGCCTAGCATGGGGCTTTACCACTGGTAGATAGTCAATGAGTGTCCAACAAAATGGATTGAATTGAGGCCATTCTGGGGGAAGGCAGGACTCAGCATTCTTAACCTCTGTTATGGTCAAGTCAACCACATAACCACACTGGACATTTTGTTTATCTTCACGTGTCAAGTTAGTGTGCAGGCTTTGTCAATGCAAAAGCAAAGCCTCTTGTTCTGGAATGAGCAAAGCCTCTTCATTCTAGCCCTGCAGAGCCCCAGAGCTGGGTTACGTGTCCCACCCAGTGTGGCCCCACCTTCCGTACTGGCTTGTGGTTGCCCATTTGTCTGTGACACTCCGTTGCACTGAAAGTTCCCTGAGAGCAGGAACAAGGTCTGCTTTTTTCACTGCTGGATGCCCAGCATCAAAGACAATGTTGGACACATAGCAGGTGCTCTCTAAGTGTTTGTTGAATGAATGTGTGAAGATATATTTTCTGTAAACAAAACACATTTTTATGGTGTCATGTACAACTTTCCTGAAAACCTGAGGTGGGAGAGAGGTTTCTTGGAGCCCTTCCATCCCACTAGATCTTCTCCTTTATTCTGGATCTTCTCAGTCCCTGTGGGGCTCTTAGGGAGCTCCATGTCCAGCTCCTGTGGTCTGCATGAGGGCCTTTTCTTGACTCCACATTCGACCTTTGGGAAGGCTCTATGACTCAGGCTCTGGAGGTGGATGACCGCCCACCTACTGACTGTATGACTTGGGGCAAAGATTCCATATCCTCATTGATAAACTCTGTGCCTACCTCAGAGAATTACTGGCATGTGTTATGGACTGCATATTTGTTTCTTCCAAAATTCATAAGTTGAAACCCTAACTCTCAGAGTGGCTGTATTTGGAGATGGGGTCTCTAAGGAAGTAATTAAGGTTTAAGTGAGGTCATAAGGGTGAGGCCCTGATCCAAAAAGATAAGTGTCCTTATAAGAAGAGACACCAGAGAGCTCACCCTCTCTCTTGCTCCACAAGCTCAGAAGAAAGGCCATGTGAGGGCTTGGTGAGAAGGTAGCCATCTATAAGCCAGGAAGAGAGCTCTTACCAGGAACTGAGTTGGCTGGAATTTCGATGTTGGACTTCCAGTTTCTAGAACTGTGAGAAAATAAATGTCTGTTGTTTAAGCCACCTAGTCTGTGGTATTTTTTTATGGCAGCCTGAGCTGACAAATATGAGGGATTAAGTGATATAAAAATAGACATCTTAGCACAGCGTTTGGCACATAGTAAGGAAAAACAGTATAAGTTAGAAGTTTATCTCAAGTATTTGTGGCCTAAGAGGTCAGGGACACAAGGCTGGGGTGAGGGCAAGTGGGCAGAGAGCCCAAAGAATGTCCATGTCCATATTGGGAAAGGGCTGGGGATGTTTTTAGGTGAGTCTTGGAAGGCTTGTAGGGGTGGTGGGATTTTCGTGGGTGTGAGTGATGGTCCTTGGAAGGTAGAATCAGAGTGAAGCCTTTCTGATCTGAGGTACAGACAGAGGGAGGCATGGGAAGGGGAGGGGACTGTCACTTATCAAGGGCTGACTGTGTGTCTGACCTGTGCTCCGCACATCACACCTGTCACCTCACTCAACCCTCTGCCCCTCCCCCCACCCCAGCAGGTACCACCATCCCCAGCCTACAGACAAAGGAAGTAAGGAGAGGAGCTAGCATCAACCGCACACTTGCAGACATCCAGGTGCATGTACATCCTCCCTCAGTCTGCACGGCAATCCCACGAGGTGCCTTGTGATGTCACCCCGCTTCATAGATGAGACCACTGATACAGGCACTGCTAAGTAACTTGCTCAGCCCACACAGTTAGTGGTGCTATACGGGGATTTAAACCCAGGCAGGCTGACTCTGAGCCTGTGCCCTGAGTACATGTTTTATTGCCTGGGTCATGCTGGGGCTACATAATGGGTCCGGATTCCACACTGGTAGGACTGAGATTTGAACTGGTTTCTACCCGGAATCCTTTCCACTCTATGACACGGTCCTGGAGGCAGGAACGAGATCCTTAAATAATGGTGGTCTGTCACAACAGCAGCAGCAGTAACATGGAAAGGAGACCAGGAGAGAGGATGACTTAACAGAGGGAGAGAGGCAGTGTCTGGGCCTTGTGGGGTGGGGCACAGGAAAACAGCTGTGGTGTTTGTGGGACAGGTTGGCTGGTTAATCCAGGAGGTTGGTGCTCTTCTTATCCCCATTTTATAGATGAGGAAACTGAGGCACAGAAGGTTAAGAAACTTGTCTAGGACCACGTGGCTACTAAATGGCAATGTTAGGATTTCAGCTCAGGTCATCGAACTCCTGTATCCCTCCTGCTAGCCGTCAAGTCACACTGCCTTCAGTGAGATCGGATGATATTATTCGATAACATTGGCCTAGTGGAGGATCTTATAGGCATAATAAAGAGGACACAGGGAAAGTACTGCATCCCTCCTCACTGGCTGAAAACTCGAGGGAGTGGGGATTTGTAGGATGGCCGTGTCCCCTGTGTCAGGGAGGCTGCTGGCATGTTCAGCCTGGTACTGCCTTGAAAGTATTTTCTTGGACTCAGTGCTGGACAAATAGATTTGTGTTGATGGCAGTAGACCTCACTGGACAGGTGACGCCTTGGGGGTGTTCCCACGAGGCCCCCATTTCACTCCTCACACACTGTGGGGCTCTGGGCAGTACGGGGACAAGCTTCCTTGCTACTGCCCTTCCCAGGGGCTGACTTCAGCTGGTGGCCTTCATAATCCACTGTGGTTCAGAGCAGAGCTGAGGGCTTGGAGTCCAGCCGGCTCTTCACTGGCTGTCTAACTGCAGGCTCGCTGTTAATCTCTTTGTGCCTCAGTTTCCTCATCTGTGCAGTGGGGATGGTCCTCGTAGCACCTTTGCAGGGCTGTGGTGAGGTGGGAATGAGCAAAATGCTTAGAACCGTGCTTTACACACAGCGCCCACCGTGTCTCTTCCTGGTGTCATTCAGATCCCAGGGGCTCTGGCTGCCTGCATGCTGGTGACAGACTCACACCGTGGCTCATGGGCTTTACAGGTCGTGTCCTCACCCAGTCTCTTTGTCACTGATGCTTAGGGGTTGGTAGGGATTTTGAATGCAGTGGGTGGCCTCCCTGAGTCCCTCCGTGGCTGACCAGCTGAGGGGTGGACGGCTGGCCGCTGTAAGGAAGGGCTGAGGTCAGAGACCCAGCCTGGCTCGGCTCTGGGTTCCACCTCTGGTCCTTAATGACTGTGGAATTGCTTTACCTTTGCTGGTGTCACTGTCTTTTTTCTTTACCATCTCCTTAGACATCACAAGTTCCGTCATCAGGGCCTTCAGACAAAATGAGGGGAAAGGATCTGAGGGCAGAGAGACAGTTCTTGTACCCTTTTCCCCCAAACTGTCGTAGTATTAACTCTGACTGGAGCATCTTTTGTGTAGGGCTCTGGGGAGTGAACAGACAAGCTGGACATAGTCTCAGCCTGAAAAGGGCTTTCAGCCCAGGAGGCAGGGGGACAGTTAAACAAGTGTGAAGAGGGTGTGGTAATGGTTAATCAGGATACCTCAGACAAAGCTCTGCTGAGGGGATTTCTCTGTAGCTGGAGGGAGTTGCACCCAATATGACACACTGACCAATGTCTGAGGGACTCTTAGGGCCTTTTTTTGGTCTTGGTATTAATAAGTCCATTGCAAGGTTTAGTAAAACTCATAGATTTAAGTTTATTTTTATTTTTATTACAGTTGCCTGGCTTGCAATTAGCTGCAGGTGAATAATCTGCTTTGTAATTGCCCAGGGCCAGTTTTCAGTCCCTGACTGACCTATTCTACCACTTTGGTTTTCTCAAGTCACCTGTGCTGCTTTCCCAGGCACCTCACTTTGCACCTCAAATGTGTCCCATTTAACAAACAATATCTATAATGAGCCTACTGTGTGCTAGGCCTGGGAACTGACAGCTGAATCAGACAATGGCTTCAAGTCTGATTCAGTTCAAAGAATTTACCACCTCTTCCTGAAAAGTTGAGCAGGAGTTGATTTCTGTACATGTGATATCAACTGTATTAAGAGAGTTTACTTTTCAAAGGAAACTTCATAATCAGTGCTTGAATTTCTCTACATTGGGTGTCTTTAGACTGGGGCATACCCCAACTCCTATTAGCTTGAGCTCAAGAAAATTAGGAAGGCAGTGACATAAACTTCTAGAACTGAAGGGACCCAGGCACTGTCCAACCCAGCTTCTGGATTTTTATGGAAGAGACCATTCAGACCCTGAAACGTGACATGGCCGTCTGGTCCTGAGCTGGTCAGTGGCAGAGCTGGGGTGACTGTCAAGTGTTCCTACGTGCCCTGCTGCCTTCTCAGGCTTCTGGCGAGGGGTTATCTAGGCTTTCTGGGTTGTCTGCTGCGTTTGCACTACCATTCCAGGTTCCCTCCTTCAGTGTAAAAAAACGGGCTGTGTCACATTTCCGTAAAACCGGTGTGACTTTTTAATCTTGGGCCAGATTGTCTCCCCTAAGCACTTGTCCTCATGGGCCCAGGTTCAGGCACTCTCCTTCCACTTGGAACTTATGTGCAGAATTTCAACCCTGGAGCAACGTTTGGCTCCTTGAATTCACTCTACTCCAAGAGCATGTGTGATACTGACAGACCTCTCCCTCTCGTGCCCAGAAATCACACTAAAGGAGCAAGGACAGATGAAGCCACCACTGCCCTTGGTGGGGGAGGCCGTCGAACAGAAGGGCAGGAGAGCAGGGACGTGACACATGAAGCCTATTGTCCCGGCCTCGGCAGCCCTGGGCACGGCGGCACCTGTCCTTCTGGGCTGCTACCGCTTGAGGCATGTGGAGTGTGGACGCAGGGTGGGCACGTGGCCCTGGAGGCCGCCCCTGCCAGCAGCGGCCCTGGTGGGAGCCGAAGCAGGAAAGGGCCTCGCCTGCTCTTGGTACAATTCCTCATCTGTTTTGAGTAGCAAAGTACTGACTTTGGCAGTTTGACTCTTTTTGCAGATGGAAACTGGAGGGCTTTGGTGAGATGAGAGATGGACCAAATGAAGAGCCTTTCTTCAGAGTGACCCCCATCTGTAGGGAACCACGTGGATTTTGGCCGTGTCCTCGTTACCCTCAAATTGTCTCCCGGCTGGGATCTTAGAAAAGGCGGCGTCCTCACCGTACACATTCAGAGAAGAGAAAGGGGGTGGGGGTCACTCTGGGGAAATCTCACGGGCTTTGGGAAGATGCTGATCTTCCGCCGAGCGCCTGTAAAACGATAACCAGCCCGGGGAGGAGGACAGGGGACAAAAGCAGATAAAAGACGCAGACAAAGAGCATCCACTGGGCTCCTCTGTCTTCTTTCAGGGAAAGACTAACTACGTGATTGTTGGGACCTAGAGTTAGGGCGAAGGGGACTGGAACATTCTCTGCTGATTTTCTTTCTTGTCCTTCTTCTATGGGGGTGTGTGTGGAGAAATAGTGGGGGTGACGAGAAACTTGTTGAAGAGAGCCGTGCAAACAATGGCTGGTGGATGCCAAAGCTGGCAGTCAGTGCTTCTTAATGTTTGAATGGAAGTGGCTGGAGCTAGCTTTTCCTTTTTTCTTTTTTCCACAGTCAGTGTTGCCAAGAAAACAAGGAGTAGCTGTTTTAAGCATTTACAAATGGTAATGTACCAACAGCTGGTCTCAGTCCAACGGAGCTATTGTAGGGGTATTAAAAAGACAGGCCAGAGTTGGAGATGTACTGCCAACCTCCCTTGCAGAGTTGGGGAACATTTTCCTTGGAAAAAAAAAGGTCTTATATTCCTGCGGAGATCGACAGCACGGTTCTCCCATGGAGTCAGTGCCTTGCTTGGCAGCAGAGGCTGCGTGGGCAGGCGAGCCAAATGCTTCGGCGACAGGGAAGCGTGGAGTCAGGGGGCTTGCGGCGGATTTATCAGCGCAGCCCTGCCGCCTCCCCGCCTGCCCGCCGCGCGGCGCGTGTGCACGTGCGTGGGGACCCCGCTGTCGCGCATGTCTGGGTCCGCGCATCCTCTGACCACCCGCTCCGGCACGTGCGTGGCGGTGGCTAGACAAGTGTCCCCCTCCTGCTCTGAGTCTTGGCTGTCTCCTGTAAATCCATCACTCTTTTCCTTTCCTCGTTATCCAGGCCACGGCGCGGAAGGAGAAAAATCTCATGATAACCGGTCCTCCCTCCTCTCCTTCCACATCCTCTGCCCCGCGATGGCACAGAGAGGCGCGTGAGGAAAGGGCAGCCCACGTTTCCCCCCTGCTTTTCATTTCAACCCCCAGTCTGGGGGGCTCTTCAGGGTTTTGTTCATTTCAGGAAATTGTAATACACAGAGCATGCTTCTTCGCTAAATGTAATTACCAGCGGCCCTGTGTTTATGGATGAGGCATGGTGGAAAGTAATAGAAAATGATTATTTTTCGTTCTGAAGGCCTTCTTTATTAGTGGTGCGGTAGGGACGTCAGCTGCCTTCTCTGAATGGCAATGCAGTGTTTTGCTTTCCCCAGCAAGATAAACGATCTTATTTGTTGATGTTTGGTGCTTGAGATGACATTTATGTGAAATAAAAGGGACCAAATTAATAATAAAAAAAATGATTAGCCAGACACAAATGAAAAATGTACATCTCTCCCCACCCCAGTTAAGTTGTTTGTATTTACATGCTATTCACAAATAATGGCAAAATGCCCAATAGTTGGATGGCGAGGATTTTTTTTTTTCTTTTACAATCATATGGCTTGATTCCGTTTTCCAGATCTTGTCTGATAGTTGCTATTTGAAATAAAAATGTTTGCATCCATTTCCTCATTAATCCTTCCGTTGTAATACAACCTGCTGCAGAGAAATGGCAAAACAGATGCAACAATGAAAATTAAAAGGGATGGACACTTATCTTGGGCTATAAAACCTGCTAACCATGGAGGAACTAGAGAGGCTTTTGGACAGAAAATATGACAAATGATAGAAACAATCATTGGACTAAGAGTTTGCTATTTGGAAAACTCTGGTGGGACATTTCTCTGCTCGTAACGGCTGGAGGATCACTCCTGAGTTTAGTGTGCACCAGAGAGAGTGTTTTTCTGCTTTGCCTTGAGGCCTGTCTTCAATATTTGGTGCATCTACCCATCTGGTTTCTCACTGGGCTGGAATTTTCTCGACACAAACAAGCACTCTGCAAAGGATCTATGGACCTCATGTTTTGAGGGCTGTCTGTTTTGCTCGGAAATACTGCTTCCTGCCCTCCTGGGAATCAGAGATTCAGTTCAAAGCAGCATTGACCTTGGTCTTTATCTTTGCCACCAAATACATTGTATACTGGGAGGCGAAGGGTTTATGGCGTGTGTTGGGATCATGATTTCACATTGCTCAAACAACTTGGTAAAAAGGAAGAAGAAGGTTCAAATGTGCCTTTTTTTGGCATACGTGATACCAATCTATATATCATTCTAGGGTTTTTTTTTTCCCTTATGGTTGTCTGATGTTATCTCACACCAACTCCCGAATTCACCACGATTTGGGGTCATAAATAGATTCAGCCTTTTTGTATGTATTTATTGTGTATCACCTGTTTGCAGTTTGGGAGTAATAAAGAGAGACAGAGAACGGCAGGAACATGGTCTTTGCCCTTGTACAGCTTATAAACCTCTTGGCAGAGACTGGATTGGCACAATTAAATACACATAAAGACAAACAGCCAACCAGAGCCGTGCCCGCGGGAGGTGATGAATGGGATATGAGATGAGAAAGTGGCTGGGGCAGGACGTTTATTTGGTGGAATCCCTGCACTCGGTGTTGAGAGCATGAGGCCGCTACTACTTGCTGATGGGCTCATCAGACCCTAACAAGTGAACGAAACCAGCGGAAGAGGTGGGACCCCACGCGTACGGAATGTTTGTCCAATGTGTCAGACCTCTGGTGACTAGCCCCTGGCTTGGAGTGACACGATGAAATTACATTTTGGTTAGGCTAGAGGTGCATTTCAGACCTGTCTAGTAGGTCTAGTAGAAGAAGACTCGTGGTAAAGAGGTTCTGCATCTCGATCAAGTCTTGGCTCTGCCACTAACTAGTTGAGCATTCTTGGCCTTCATCTCTTAGTGCCTCAGTTCTCAAATCTGTGAAAGGGGTAGAAGTGCAGTGACTACTTTATAGTAACAATATGAGGATTAAGTGATAGAATATAGCACAGTGCCTGGCATCAAGTGTGTGTTCAATAACAGGTAGCATAAACAAAGAATTGTGCTTATCCTCTCAATACATTTGTTTTGTTTTCCTTTCTATTTTGCCCAAAATGCGGGGCCAAATGTGTCAATTGTTCTACTTAGGATCATCCCCTGACAAAGAAAATTCTTTATCTTTTCACTAAAAGGGAGGTCCACTCCAAATGATGTAGCTGAAGGCATGAAGCTGGGCTGAGTAACCTCTCCTAGTCACTTCTAGGAATTTCCTTCTTGAATCTTTTCAATTGTTCTGCTTCAAAAGCCTTAGCAGGGCTTGGCTACAGGGAAGTATGCCTTTTGGGAGTGGGTAGGCAGGCAGAGGTGAATTTGGTACCGGCCTCCAGTACAGACAAAGTCCCGCTCGTGATGCAGTTGGGAGTCTTGCTCTGTTGAGCAAAAGCGCATCTAGATTTCTGTAGCAGTTTTGTCAGAGAACTGCTCTCCGTGCTGCTGAAACTTGCCACTACCAGGTTGGTGGCCCCGCACATGCACAACTGCTGAAGGGGGTGAGCAGGGAAAGCAGGAGAAATAGTAACTCAGTACCTGAAGCCCAGTCTGAAGTCGTGCAGGCTGGCAAAAAGTGGTGGCACGAGGACCGAGCTGGCACGGTGCAAGCAGAGATGGATCGCTGGGTGGGAGGAGGAGGGTCAGGGCTGGGGAGATGGCCCTTGTCAAGCTAAACCTTAGGGCAGCTCATAGGGGAGGGACCTGAGTGATGTCCTTGTTTATCACTAACTTGAACGTGAACATCAGCTGGTTACATCCAAATTACAGCCCCCCAAATGTTGAAGGCATTAACTAATGGACTCCTCAAGGGCAAAACCCACATCTTATGCATCTTTGTCTTTTTTTTTTCAATGACACTTGCAGTCCCCGGCCCAGAGTAGGTTCTTGCTATCTGTTATTAGATGACTGACTATGTGAATACTGCACATGTGTAGAGTGCAAAGGAAAACTGCTTCTGCAAACTAACATTTTCTTGCCAAGTTTGGATGCAATATCGACGTGTATAGTATTCACAGCTAGAGAGAAGATTCAAGAATTCTGATCTGGCGTTCACTTCTTTGGTCAAGTGAATCATTTCTGGAGCAAGTTTCTTGCCTTACGTGTGGATGTCAGTGCATGAAAGGGCTAGCCGGATCTTTCTTTTCCTTTCTGGGAAGGGAAAGATATGTGAAATTCAATGACATCTGCTGAAATTCAAACATATTTTTATTTATTCATGGCCATGGTCAGGGCAGAACCTCTAATTTCAACCAATAATTAGACTTGACAATAGATGTGGAAATAAAACATTTTTGCTGAATTCACTTGTCATTCCTCCCTGCTGTAGCTGGTGTAACCCAGATGTCAGCTGTCCCCTTATTTTTCTCTTTGAGCTCTCCCTCTCTCAGTCCATTCATACCGATGCATTAGTGAGCCCTGTGGCATTTACTGAGGGTTTCATGGGGGAGGCAGAGACAGCCAACATTGCATACTTCATAGTCACCCGTTAAATATCTCCTGAGATCCAAGAACACTTTTCTAAAGGCATTTTCGTTGCCACTCCACCAAGATGCCCTTCTTCTTACTCTCCCCACATACGTGGAGCCATAGGTTTCAACCCTGCGTCCTCTAGCCATTGCCAACTTCCAATTCTTCCCCTTCCTATTATACAGCCTTGTATTTCATTCTTGATTTAATGCCATCCTGCCTGCTGCTGTTCACGGCCAATTTAAAGACCTTCTGAGCCAAAAGGCTCACCAGCCTTTGCAACTTGACTAGCATTCCTTCTGGAAGGACTTGGATAATTGCCATTTTCTGCACTGATCGTGCAAGCGTTCGTTTATGTTTTTTGCTGTTTGGTCCTCGGGATGAAGGTAAGACTTATGAGATGGCTGTATCTGCAGGAAGTCATTGCTGGCCTTTACTGAGCTTTCAGGAGAGTGTCAGGACACGGGGAGTGAATGGGAGATGAGGAAGGATGGAGAGAGCAGACCGCACTTACAGGAAATTTGCTTGTGAAAGAGAGGAGAGATGGGGGTGGCATGAAGGGTCAAGAGAAGTTTGTTTAATAAAAGAGGAAGATACCAGTACATGTTCAAATGCTGATGGGAAGGAGGAAGTAGAGAGGGAGAGGTTGAGGATTAGGAGGGCATACTCAACCGGCACATGTCTCTGAGAAGGTGGGAAGGCACAGGGTCCAGAGCACCAGAGGATGATTAGCCACAGCAGAGGGCAGATGTGATGGAGGAGAGAGGGCCTAGGGTACGGGGCTGTGGACAGGCTGGTAGTGGGGCTGAGGGTGAAGGGGGTACAGATGAGGCTGGGTGAATGGTGACCTCATGATCGGCTATCTGAGTGCGGGTAGGGACAATTCTCTAGGTAACTGTAGCTATTTACCACGTGTGTTCCTGGAGCCCGCCTACAATCCGGGTCTGCAAGCTCCCTGTGGACCAGCATCTTCTCAGTGGTCTGCTGGGTTCAGCTCACACTGGTGCCAAGGAAGATTGTGAGCCAATTGTTAAACCATTGGTAGCTTAAATCAGCCATGATGAGAGAGTGTGTACACTACAGAAATTGGCAAGGGCTATGCATCAGGGTCTTTTCTTCTCCCGGGGAAACGGATTGTTCAACGTGTAGAAGCATACTGCGCTTTGAACCCCTTGCTCTTTTGGGTGCACTGTTTGCCCTTATCTGCCCTGTTTGGCACACTGCCCGCCACCACCGAGAACGCACAGGATGGCATTGCCCCACTGCGCCTCAGCTTCCTCCTCTGTCCCCAGGTCTTTGCAGCCTAGGAGGCCAGGTAGAAATGGGACATGTGTGGAGTGGAATATGCTTTCTGAGTGGCGTGGTGCCCGTCACTGTGGCAATGCCTGCACTGAGGTGTTCGTGGCGCTCTGTTGCAGGAGGTGCTCTTCTGTGGAGATGCAGCTGCTTTCTCCTCCTCTGGCAAGTCTGGCAAACTTTGGCCTTAATTATTTATTTCTGAGCCTGCATGCTGGTGGAAGAGGGATTGCCCTCTCCCTCCCAGCTCCATAAAACCCACGCACAGAAGCAAGCAGTGCAGCTGCCCCTCTCGCTGAGGAGGAGGGTGCCGGCAGAGCAGCAGCAGCTGGTAACTCCCGAGCGTCGTGTCTGATGGGGGTTTCCACGAGTGGCTCTGGTCTTCCCAGTTCTCTAGCAGAGTGCCATGCCTGTGTTCCCAACCCCTTCTCCTGCCATGGCTTCTCCCAGCTGCTCCTGCCCTGGCTGCCACTGGCCGATGGCAAATGTTGGGGAATCTGGAACTTAGGACCGGAAATGTCAAGAGTTTGCCATCCAGGGAATATGATGAGGTGGAGAGAGCCTAGCTTTGGAGCCCGAAAGTCCTGGGGTAGAGTTTGGGCTCTGGCAGGTCCCCCAGGGACCTTGGGTAGCCTCTGAGTACTCCTCTGGGAAGGATTTAATGTGATCATGTTTGTAAAGGGTCTGGCACATGGTGGGATTTCAAAAAGTGTTGGTCGAAAGGACAATGTGGGACTAGAGAGGAGTAATTACGGATTCCATATCTCCCTCCTCCAGGAAGCCTCCCTGGACTGCTGCTCTCCTCCTCTGGTCACTAGTCATTGACACCTCTGATGATGTCCCATGTCTTTAGGCTTCCATCACATGCTGACACTCATATGAGGATGAATACATTTTATGGTGCAAAAACCTGGGCTGGGGCACAAGGTGGGGAGCAAAAGTTCAAAGCCGCCACGTGCTGCTGAATGTTTAACAGCCAGCTTTCTTGGGGTGGGGAGAATCCCTGATTTGTAGCCTTTGCCGATTTCTGTAGTGTACACACTCTCTCCTCGTGGTTGTTTCTAAGCTGCCAATGGTTTAACAACTGGCTCGCAATCTTCCTTGGCACCAGTGTGAGCTGGATCCAGCAGACCACTGAGAAGACACTGCTCCACAGGGAGCTTGCAGACCAGGACTCTAGGTGGGGCTCCAGGAACACACGTGGTAAATTGGAACAACAACCAACAGCAAAGCATTCAAGAGTAGTTACAAAGCAGTGCAAAGAAACCATTTACATCTGAGGGTATTCCATAAAAGGAAGGATCAGAGCTGAGTCAGGGCTGCCGTTCCCCATGAGAAAGACTTTGATGGAGGGAAGGTGGATCCCTCAGAGTAGGCAAATGGCAACGGTAAAAGCTCAAAGAAGGAAGCTAGAGAGTCAGACTCAGGGGTGAGATAGGAATAGCCCAGAGAAAGACATATGGTGAGTTGGTGGCTCAGACCTTGGGCTCTGCGGTCTGAGAAAGGCAGTTTTGAATCTTGGTTCCACCACTAAGATAGGAGGTTTCATGACCATAAAAAGATACATGGAGATAAAATGGAGATGCCATCTACCTTTTAGTGACATTGTGAGGGTTAAATGGTCCAACACGAGTAAAATATCGGCACAGTGCCTGGGGTTGGTGAAGGCTCAATAGATGTTAGCCATTATTATTGCTATTTGTCCTCTTTCTCCATTACCCAGTGCCCCGAGAATGGAAATCTTTTTCTCCATGCCCAGCACAGGGCATGGCACATGCTGGGGGCCCACCTCGAGTACTCTGACTGACGGCATGCCTCTGGACCAAGGCCGGACAGCAGGGCATTTGTGGATTGTTTTCCCTCCGGGCCCTTCCTGGCTTTGGTGTCATGGGGCAGCTTTGAGAAGCATTAGGGTCACCACCTTCTTCTCTGTGGAGGGGCCTGTTGCCTGGAGAGTTCCAGAAGACTGCTGCTCCCCAGGCCTTGTCTTGTCTGTTCATTCTCCCCTCTGGGCAGTAGCATCGGGGAAGGTGCTGTCATATGGGGATCCCTGGGCTTGTTCCATACATGTTTATGGAGCACCTGGGCCTGGCACTGTGCTCGTCACTGGGAAGCAAGATGAGTAAGACGGAGACCTGCCCTCAAGGCCTCAGCTTATGGTAGGAGTGGGGACACTCAGTTATGAGCATTTACGTGCCATGATTGAGGAGGGCATCTGCACCATGGTAGACTTGGGCAATGGTTCCACCTCAGCCTGGACAACAGCCCTGTTCATGCCGTTTGCCAGAGTCTCCAGAAACCCTAGAACTTCCACAAAGTTCTTTCAAAATTCTCAAAACCCAAATCCTTTAAAGCAAATCAATGTAAAATCTGTCTTCATCTTTTCAGAAAGGGGTGCTCACAGTGTTCAGTATAGCAGGTAAAGATGCTGGTGCTGTGAAATGGTGGAGAATTGCCTTGGTGCAGCAGTCCCCCTCCCCTGCTCAACCTCCCCCCTCCCCACCATGGAATATTCTGCTATGTGTGGGCCCCTGGGCAGCCCATCACTCTGATGATCTAACTCTGACATCAGTTAGCATTTGGCAGAAGGATATACCCCTACTCTTTCTTCTCCTTTTTTCCCCTTTTCACATTTTTGTGAAAAAGTGCTACTCCCCTTAATCTTCTTCTTTTTAAAAAATGCTTCTCTCTCTTCCAACCTTCAAAGGTCTCACATATGCACCCTTCAATCCCCAGGGGTTCTAGAATTAAAGAAATTACTCCTTCTCAGTTAAAGATTTGGGTACTGCTTTTCAGCCTGTAGAACAAAGTATTGCTTCCAACTGACCCCCATTCCACTGAGAAGGATGGTCTGTCAGCACCAAAAGTGCTGCTGGAGAGGCAGGGAATCTGAGGTGTCAGGGGTGCTGAGGCCAGCTCAGGAGTTGGGAAAACACACACACACACACACACACACACACACACACACACACACACACACACACACATGAGTTAGGGGCAGTCACAATCCAGGTAGGCCAGCAGATGACCTGAAATTCTGGAGGTCAAGGCAGAAAGGTAGAGAAGAAGGCAAAAGGCATTTAAGAACCAAATGGGGGGACCTTCAAGATGGCAGAGGAGTAGGATGTAGAGATCACCTTCCTCCCCACAACTACATCAAAAGCACATCTACATGTGGAACAACTCTTACAGAACACCTACTGAATTCTGGCAGAAGACCTCAGACTTCCCAAAAGGCAAGAAACTCCCCACATACCTGGGTAGGGCAAAAGAAAAAAGAAAAAACAGAGACAAAAGAATAGAGATGGTACCTGCAGCTCTGGGAGGGAGCTGTGAAGGAGGAAAACTTTCCACACACCAGGAGGGCCCTTCACTGATGGAGATGGGGCAGGGGTGTAGTGGGGGGAAGCTTCAGAACCATGGAGGAGAGTGCAGCAGCAGGGGTGCAGAGAGCAAAGCGGATAGATTCCCTCACAGAGGATCGGTGCTGACCAGCACTCACCAGCCCGAGAGGCTTGTCTGCTCACCCGCCGGGGTGGGTGGAGGCTGAGAGCAGAGGCTCGACCTTTGGAGGTCGGATCCCAGGCAGAGGACTGGGGTTGGCTGCGTGAACGCAGCCTGAAGGGGGTTAGTGCTTCACGGCTAGCCAGGAGGGAGTCTGGGAAAAAGTCTGGACCTGCCAGAGGGGCAAGAGATCATTTTTTGGGGGGGGTGCGAGGAGAGGGGATTCAGAGCACCACCTAAACGAGCTCCAGAGACAGGCTTGAGCCGTGGCTATCAGCGCGGACACCAGAGACGGGCATGAGATGCTAAAGCTGCTACTGCTGCCACCAAGAAGCCTGTGCGCAAGCACAGGTCACTCTCCACACCTCCCTTCCCGGGAGCCTGTGCAGCCCGCCACTGCCAGGGTCCTGTGATCCAGGGACAACTTCCCCAGGAGAATGCATGGTGTGCCTCAGGCTGTTGCAATGTCATGTTGGCCTCTGCTGCCACAGGCTCGTCCCACATTCCATACCCCTCCCTCCTCCGGTCTGAGTGAGCCAGAGCCCCTGAATCAGCCGCTACTTTAACCCACTCCTGTCTGGGTAAGGAACAGATGCCCTCAGGTGACCTACATGCAGAGATGGGGCAAAATCCAAAGCTGAACCCCAGGAGCTGCGTGGAAAAAGAAGAGAAAGGGAAATCTCTCCCAGCAGCCTCAGGAGCAATGGACTAAATCTACACAATCAACTTGAAGTACCATGTATCTCTGGAATACCTGAACAAATCATTCCAAATTGAGGCAGTGGACTTTGGGAGCAACTGTAGACTTGGGGTTTGCTTTCTGCATCTCATTTGTTTCTGGTTTTATGTGTATCTTAGTTTAGTATTTATAGCTTATTATCTTTGGTACGTTTGTTTATTGATTTAGTTGCTCTCTTCCTTTTATATATATACATATTTTTTTCCTTTTTCTCTTTTTGTGAGTGTGTATGAGTATGCTTCTTTGTGTGATTTTGTCTGTATAGCTTTACTTTTACCATTTGTCTTAGGGTTCTGTCTGTCCATTTTTTTTATTATAGTTTTTAGCACTTCTTATCATTGATGGATTTGTTTTTTGGTTTGGTTGCTCTCTTCTTTCTTTTTTAAATTACTTTTTAATTTTTAATACATTTTTTAAACTTTTTATTTTAATAACTTTCTTTTCTTTCTTCCTCTCTTTCTTTCTCTCTCTTCTCCCCTTCCTTCCTTCCTTCCTCCCTCTCTCCCTCCCTCCCTCCCTCCCTCCCTCTCTCTCTCTCTTTCTTCTTCTTTTTCTTTCTTTCTTTCTTTCTTTCTTTCTTTCTTTCTTTCTTTCTTTCTTTCTTTCTTTCTTTCTTTCTTTCTTTCTTTCTTTCTTTCTTTCTTTCTTTCTTTCTTTCTTTTTTTCCTCTTCCTTCTCCCTTTTCTTCTGAGCCATGTGCCTGACAGGATCTTGGTGCTCTGGTGGGGAGTCAGATCTGAGGCTCTGAGGTGGGAGAGCCGAGATCAGGACATAGGTCCAACAGAGGCCTTCTGGGCCCATGTAATATGAAACAGGGAAAGGTCTCCCAGAGATTTCCACCTCAACTCTAAGAGCCAGCTCCACTCAACGACCAACAAGCTACAGTGATGGACACCCTATGCCACACAACTAGCAAGATAGGAACACAACCCCACCCGTTAGCAGAGAGGCTACCTAAAATCATAATAAGTTCACAGACACCCCAAAACACACAACCAGACAGTCCTGCCCACCAGAAAGACAAGATCTAGCCTCATCCACTAGAACACAGGCACCAGTCCTCTCCACCAGAAAGCCTACAAAACCCACTGAACCAACCTTACCACTGGGGGAAGACACCAAAGACAATGGGAACTATGAACCTCTGGCCTGGAAAAAGGAGACCCCAAGCACAGTAAGTTAAGCAAAATTAGAAGACAGAAATACACAGCTGATGAAAGAGCAAGGTAAAAACCCACCAGACCAAACAAATGAAGAAGAAATAGGCAGTGTACCTGAAAAAGAATTCAGAGAAATGATAGTAAAGATGATCCAAAATCTTGGAAATAGAATGGAGAAAATACAAGAAACATTTAACAAGGACTTAGAAGAACTAAAGAGCAAACAAACAATGATGATAAAAACAATAAATTAAATTAAAAATTCTCTAGAAGGAATCAGTAGCAGAATAACTGAGGCAGAAAACGGATAAGTGACCTGGAAGATAAAATAGTGGAAATAACTACCACAGAGCAGAATAAAGAAAACAGAATGAAAAGAATTGAGGACAGTCTCAGAGACATCTGGGACAATATTAAACATACCAACATTCGAATTATAGGGGTCCCAGGAGAAGAAGAGAAAAAAAAAAGGGACAGAGAAAATATTTGAAGAGATTATAGTTGAAAACTTCCTTAATATAGGAAAGGAAATAGTCAATCAAGTCCAGGAACCTCAGAGGGTCCCATACAGGATCAATCCAAGGAGAAACATGCCAAGACACATATAAATCAAACTATCAAAAATTAAACACAAAGAAAATATATTAAAAGCAGAAAGGGAAAAGCAACAAATAACATACAAGGGAATCCCCATAAGGTTGAATCCCCATAAGGTTAACAGACGATCTTTCAGCAGAAACTCTGCAAGCCAGAGGGAGTGGCAGGACATATTTAAAGTGATGAAAGGGAAAAAATTACAACTAAGATTACTCTACCCAGCAAGGATCTCATTCAGATTCAATGGAGAAATTAAAACCTTTACAGACAAGCAAAAGCTATGAGAATTCACCACCACCAAATCATTTTTATAACAAATGCTAAAGGAACTTCTCTAAGCAGGAAACATAAGAGAAGGAAAAGACCTACAATAATAAACCCCAAACAATTAAGAAAATGGTAATAGGAACATACATATCGATAACTACTTTAAATGTAAATGGATTAAATGCTCCAACCAAAAGAGGTAGACTGGCTGAATGGATACAAAAACAAGACCCATGTATATGCTGTCTACAAGAGACCCACTTCAGACATAGGGACACATACAGACTGAAAGTGAAAGGATGGAAAAAGATATGCCATGTGAATGGAAATCAAAAGAAAGCTGGAGTAGCAATTCTCATATCAGACAAAATAGACTTTAAGATAAAGACTGTTATAAGAGACAAAGAAGGACACTACATAATGATCAAGGGATCAATCCAAGAAGAAGTTATAACAATTGTAAATATGCATGCACCCAACATAGGAGCACCTCAATACATAAGGCAAATGCCAACAGCCATAAAAGGGGAAATTGACAGTAACCCAATCATAGTAGGGGACTTTAACACCCTACTTTCACTGATGGACAGATCATCCAAAATGAAAATAAATAAGGAAACACAAGCTTTAAATGACACCTGAAACAAGATGGACATAACTGATATTTATAGGATAGTCTATCCAAAAACAACAGAATACACATTTTTCTCAAGTGCTCATGGAACATTCTGCAGGATAGATCATATCTTGTGTCACAAGTCAAGCTTTGATAAAGTTAAGGAAATTGAAGTCATATCAAGTATCTTTTCTAACCACCATGCTGTGAGACTAGGTATCAATTACAAGAAAAAAAATGTAAAAAATACAACGACATGGAGGCTAAACAATATGCTACTAAATAACCCAGAGATCACTGACGAAATCAAAGAGGAAATAAAAAAAATACCTAGAAACAAATGACAATGAAAACATGACAACCCAAAACCTATGGGATGCAGCAAAAGCAGTTCTAAGAGGGAAGTTTATAGCAATACAATCCTACTTCAAGAAACGTCTCAAACAACCAAACATTACACCAAAAGCAAGTAGAGAAAGAAGAACAAAAAACCCCCAAAGTTAGCAGAAATCATAAATTTCAGATCAGAAATAAATGAAAAAGAAATGAAGGAAATGATAGCAAAGATCATAAAACTAAAAGCTGGTTCTTTGAGAAGATAACAAAATTGATAAGCCATTAGTCAAACTTATCAAGAAAAAAAGGGAGAAGACTCAAACAATAGAATTAGAAATGAAAAAGAAGTAACAACTGACATTGCAGAAATACTAAGGAACATGAGAGATTACTACAAGCAACTCTATGTCAATAAAATGGACAACCTGAAAGAAATGGACAAATTCCTAGAAAAGCGCAACCTTCTGAGACTGAACAAGGAAGAAATAGAAAATATAAACAGACCAATCACAAGCACTGAAATCGAAACTGTGATTATCTTCCAACAAACAAAAGCCCAGGATCAGATGGATTTGCAGGTGAATTTTATCAAATATTTAGAGAAGAGCTAACATGTATCCTTCTCAAACTCTTCCAAAATATAGCAGAGGGAGGAACACTCCCAGCCTCATTCTATGAGGCCACCATCACCCTGATACCAAAACCAGACAAAGATGTCACAAGGAAAGAAAACTACAGGCCAATATCACTGATGAACATAGATGCAAAAATCCTCAACAAAATACTAGCAAACAGAATCCAACAGCACATTAAAAGGATCATATACAATGATCAAGTGGGGTTTATCCCAGGAATGCAAGAATTCTGCATTATATGCAAATCAATCAATGTGATGAACCATATTAACAAATTGAAGGACAAAAACCATATGATCATCTCAATAGATGCAGAAAAATCTTTCAACAAAATTTAACACTGATTTATGATAAAAATCCTACAGAAAGTAGGCATAGAGGAAACTTACCTCAACATAATAAAGGCCATATATGACAAACCAACAGCCAATACCGGTCTCAATGGTAAAAAACTGAAACCATTTCCACTAAGATCAGCAACAAGACAAGGTTGTCCCCTCTCACCACTGTTATTCAAAATAGTTTTGGAAGTTTTAGCCACCACAATCAGAGAAGAAAAAGAAATAAAAGGAATCCAAATTGGAAAAGAAGTAAAACTGTCAGTGTTTGCAGATGACATGATACTATACATACAGAATCCTGAAGATGCTACCAGAAAGCTACTAGAGCTAATCAATGAATTTGGTAAAGTAGCAGGATACAAAATTAATGCACAGAAATCTCTCACATTCCTATATATTAATGATGAAAAATCTGAAAGAGAAAATAAGGAAACACTCCATTTACCACTACAAAAAAAGAATAAAATAACTAGGATTAAATCTACCTAAGGAGAATTAAGACCTGTATGCAGAAAACTATAAGACATTGATGAAAGAAATGAAATATGATACAAACAGATGGAGAGATATAACATGTTCTTGTATTGGAAGAATCAATATTGTGAAAATGACTATACTACCCAAAGCAATCTACAGATTCAATGCAATCCCTATCAAACTACCAATGGCATTTTTCACAGAACGAGAACAAAAAACTTTACAGTTTGTATGGAAACACAAAAGACCCTGAATAGCCAAAGCAATCTTGAGAAAGAAAAATGGAGCTGGAGGAATCAGGTTCCTGGACTTCAGACTACAAAGCTACGGTAATCAAGACAGTATGGTACTGGCACAAAAACAGAAATATAGGTCAATGGAACAGGATAGAAAGCTCAGAGATAAACTCACACACATATGGTCACCTTATCTTTGATAAAGGAGGCAAGAATATATAATGGAGAAAAAACAGCCTCTTCAATAAGTGGTGCTGGGAAAACTGGACAACTACATGTAAAAGAATGAAATTTGAACACTTCCTAACACTATACACATAAATTCAAAATGGATTAGAGACCTAAATGTAAGGCCAGACACTATCAAACTCTTAGAGAAAAACACAGGCAGAACACTCTATGACATAAATCACAGCAAGATCCTTTTTGACCCACCTCCTAGAGAAATGGAAATAAAAACAAAAATAAACAAGTGGGATCTAATGAAACTTAAAAGCTTTTGCACAGCAAAGGAAACCATAAACAAGACGGAAAGATAGCCCTCAGAATGGGAGAAAATATTTGCAAAGGAATCAACGGACAAAGGATTAATCTACAAAATTTACAAGCAGCTCATGCAGCTCAATATTAAAAAAACAAACAACCTGATCCCAAAATGGGCAGAAGACCTAAATAGAGATTTCTCCAAAGAAGATATACAGATTGCCAACAGACACAAGAAAGACTGACTGCTCAATATCAAATAATAAATGCTGGAGAGGGTGTGGAGAAAAGGGAACTCTCTTGCACTGTTGGTGGGGATGTAAATTGATACAGCCACTATGGAGAACAGTATGGAGGTTCCTTAAAAATCTAAACATAGAACTACCATATGACCTAGCAATCCCACTACTGGGCATATACCCTGAGAAAACCATAATTCAAAAAGAGTCATGTACCACGATATTCATTGCAGCTGTGTTTACAATAGCCAGGACATGGAAACAACCTAAGTGTTCATCCACAGGTGAATGGATAAAGATGGGCACAAATATACAATGGAATATTACTCAGCCATAAAAAATGAAATTGAGTTATTTGTAGTGAGGTGGATGGACCTAGATTCTGTCATACAGAGTGAAGTAAGTCAGAAAGAGGAAAACAGATACAGTATAGTAACACATATACATGGAATCTAAAAAAAAAAAAAAAAATGTTCTGAAGAGCCTAAGGGCAGGACAGGAATAAAGACGCAGACATCAAGAATGGACTTGAGGACATGGGGAGGGGGAAGGGTAAGCTGGGATGAAGTGAAAGACTGGCATAGACATATATACACTACCAAATGTAAAATAAATAGCTAGTGGGAAGCAGCTGCATAGCACAGGGAGATCAGCTCAGTGCTCTGTGACCACCTAGAGGGGTGGGATAGGGAGGGTGGGAGGGAGATGCAAGAGAGAGGGGATATGGGGATATATGTATATGTATAGCTGATTCATTTTGTTATACAGCAGAAACTACCACCCCATTGTAAAGCAATTATAGTCCAATAAAGATGTTAAAAAAAAAAAGGACCAAATGGACTCAAGCTTCATAGAGCTGGAGCTGGGCAGGGTGACTACTAATAAGTAATGAGAAGCCAATGGGCAGGGCCAGGGGAAGGGGAGGACACGATATGAAGACATGCTTTGGGGGCAATTTCATACCAGTTCCAGTTCAGCTGCTTTCCCAACAGACGTTCTTCTGTGTTTCCTGCTGGAGAGAATCTGCTCAAAGCCACAGGGAAAAAAGAACATGGGCGGCGCTAGGACAGAGGGGACATTTGGATGGAACACATCGGCAAAAACTGACAAGGGTGTAGAGATGCTTTCCTAGGCTTCTGACTTTGATTTCTGACTCACTTTTCTGGTCAGTGGGTGACTGGACAGTTTTTGCAGGGACCCACTGTGCTTTAAACAGAAATATGGCACCACCTATCATGTGCTGGCGAGGACAGGTACCTGTGTTTTCATTTGTGGGAATGAATTTGCTGAACCACTCAACTTCCTCCTCAGCTGGGTTGTGGCCCAAGATGTCTGTTTGTGACACTGGATTCAAAGGACTTTTAATTTATTTATCGGGCTGTTGGACTTTGAAATTTGGGTAATTGTTCATGTTTTCTTTTTTCCTTGGCAATTCAGAACCAATTTGCAGTCCTATTAGGGCACCATTTTACCTATAATCCACCCTTGGCTTCATACTATTTTTCCCTTTTATTTTCTTCACCCTAATTTCCTCACTCATTTTTCTCAATGTGTCTATGTATGTAAACCACCTTAATTCTTTCAGAAATTAGTCTTAGAGTTAATTGAGTGAACCCTATAATATTTTGCTTCTATATTGAATAAACATATATTGAAAGTCCATAGGATGGATCATGAATCAATGCTTAAAAATCTCAACAAACAATATTGGGCCCTTAAGGGCCATTATATTAAAGAAAAGACAAGTGCCTGCCCTCAAAGAGACTCTAATCCCAAGTCACAGACAAAACCGATAGAGCTGAGTTAACAGAACTCTTTAGCTACAAAATTATGGAGGCACTATGAATGGAAAGCTTCCACATGGTCCTTCATCCCTTCAAGAAACATGACTGAGTATCTACAACACCCAAGGCACTGGGTTATTTCCGGTGGTAAAGCTGTTGGTCCTGGTAGACAGTATGCATCTCAGTCATGGTGAGGGTGAGGGCTGGGCTGGCTTTCTGGAGGAGGTAACTTGTGAGAGTGTGCCAGCAGGACGAAGTAGAGTTGGGTAGATCCTTGGCATCTTCCTGGAAGATATGAGCCTTAGCAGTTGTGCTCTAGTGAATTTAGCATTTTCTTCCTCACCTAACATAGATGGTTTTTTGTTTCAGTTAAGGAGGTGAATATTTCCTCCAAAGACTGCTTAAACTTCCAGACTTCTTTGCTCGTTGGCAGTACGGCTTTCCCAAGCTGCCCTGCTAGCCTTGCCTTCCCTCTGCCACCTCTTCTTAAATGATGTCCAGACCTTGAGCCAGACAGCATGAGGGCTAGTGAGTACATGAGGCAGCCAACCCTCACCTACCCATTGCCATAGAAGCCCGGCTATGAATGGCACGTAGATCCCCATCCCTGTTGGGAAGAGGGGACCCAGGGTGGGCCAAGATGGCAGATGGCTTAGGGTGGCATGCTGTTTTCAGGTCCCTCTACCTTTGTTGCCGGTACCATTTGAAGCTGCTGGTTACTGTTTTTAGCTTGGCTGTCCATGAGCTTGAGGAGACAGCTTTTGTAGTCACTCAGGAATGCAGGGTATTTTTAGCAAAGAGATTCCCCTTCAGGCATGTGCATTGTGTTCTTGCAATTACAGGCAAGGCAGAGGAAGGCTAGGCTCTGAAAACTTGGGGGATCAGCTGGATTTATTCATAGAAAAAAAGAGGTGAGGAGGGGATGTATAACCGGGACCCTCTGTTGGGTCTCCCATGGGATTAAAAAAAATCTTTTCTCCTCATTCCTCCCCAGAAGCTGCTGCCCAGGTGAAATGAAGGTAGTAGATTCCAGGAAGGAAGGGAGGGTGGGTCGAAGAACTACCAGAGGAACTGAGGAGCCATGGAACCTCATTTATTAGGCTGGACCATAAGAGAAAAGGTGGTAGTGAAATGAAAACTCATTGAAACCTTTCTCTTGTGCTTGAAATCAATTTGTAGTGATTTATTTTTTTGACTAATTCACAAGAAAGAGTGAATGTTTGCCCAGATATTTATTCATTCATACTATAGCAACATACAGTTTTTAGTCTGGGAGATGTACGAATCATCTAGCTTAATCCATTCCCTTACTTCTCTTCCCAGCCTGACACCCCCCTCTCTGCTCCTTTCAGAGACAAGGAAACTGAAGTCCAGAGAGGTTAAGTGACTTGTCCAAGTTCACACTAATTAGTAGCAACATGCGACTGGAAACCAGGTGTTCTGACACCAAATTCCCTATTCTATATTGTTTCTACATTGTCTACGTTTATTATATTGTTGGAAACATCTATGTTGCCTACCTTTTGTTCTTATTTTAATGAACAAATTAAAATGAGAACTTAAAAGATTGCCTGAGATAGGGGTGGGCAGGGGCCATGCTTAGAGTCTTGGAACTATGAGAATGTTTTTTCTTCCTTCTTGGCTACCTTTTTTGGTTTCTTTTTGCTGGCTGTAGCTCCACTTGTTGAGTACCTACTACAGAGATGGCTCTGTGCTGGGTCCATCCACATGGATAATTTTGCAAACTCAATAGCCTGCAACAAAAGCGTCAGACCCATCTTTTCAAATCTGAAGACTGAGATGCAGAGGCGTGAATTGGTTTGCTTAAGATCAAATACCAGCAAGTGACAGAGCCAAAATGAAAAGCCAGGTCTGTCTGCCATAAAGACGAGTGCTCTTTCCACTGACACCCAGATGTTTTCAGAATACCTTAGGAGCTGTGTTGTTCTGTGTCTTGGGCACAGTGGTGGACCCTCTGGTCAGTGGCATGTGCTATGTTCACTTGCAATGTGGATTTTCAGGGAAGTGTAGGAAGAGATGCTGTCTGTTCCCTCACACTCTTAAATCACTAATGAATAAAATGTCTCCTTTTGTCCCCAGAACTGTCTCTAGATTAAGCACAAAGAGTTAGACCACCTCCTTTCTTGGACCCTCAGCTTTGATTTAGAGCTGCTATTGATACTTGTATGACTGGGCTCTTACCTTTGTTCCAGAACTCTCTGTGTATGTTTTGTCTCCTGAATGGATTTTCATAAAATACAGTTTAGTATAAATGAATAAGTGTTTATTGAATGCCTCCCAAGGAACTAGGATCTGGGTCACAGAGGTGGCTCTGTACTTTGGACCTCATGACAGGACCTGGCCCTGAGCCACTCATTTATTCTTTTAACAAATACAGGGCCAGGCAGCCTCAAGGTGTGAATAGTCTAATAGGGGAGGGAGACAAGTACACAGGGTAACCCAAACATCCCAGACACCTCCAACTCTGTCGGTCAAGGGTGCTCACCCTGACATTGGCTGCTCAGCAGAACCCAGCCCCACCTTCAATCTGTTGGTGTCTCCAACTCTCCAGGAGGGAGCTCACTACCTCTCCTTGACCTCCATAAGAAACAGGCTTCCCATTAGGCTGTGTTCCCAGTTCTTGACTTATCATTGCACAAAGACTTCAACATCCCATCTGGAATACTGAGGACACCAAAGGTCTTAAAAGGATATGAGGAAATAATGAGCACTGAGGATTAATTTTTCTCAGGCAGTGAGATTCCCAGGTTGGACAGGAGGAGAAAAACCGTAAACTCCATGAGTTAAAAGACTTATCTCTCTTGTTCATCTTTGTATCCCCAGCTCCTACCATGGTATGTGGCAAATACACATGATACTGAATGAACAAGAGGATGCATGAGAATGGATTTATTAAATGATTTCTTCCCTATAAACTCATAGGGAGATCTATAACGGTCTGAAGAGTTGAAAATTGACACGTTAGAATAGAATAGAATGGGGTGGGTATATCTTTTTGAACTAATGTTTTTGGTTTTTTTTTGGATATATACCCAGGAGCATGCAATGTTCATAGCAGCATTATTTTACAATTGCCAAGATATGGAAACAATCTAAGAGTTCATCAACAGATGAATGGATAAAGAGGATGTGGAATATGTGTGTATATAAACATATGTATATACACACAATGCAATATTACTCAGCCATAAAAAAGAATGAAATAATGCCATTTGCAGCAACATGGATGGACTTAGAGATTATCATACTAAGTGAAGTAAGTCAGAAAGAGAAAGGCAAGTACCTTATGATATCACTTACATGTAATCTAAAAAAATACAACAAACTAGGAGCAGACTCACAGATATAGAGAACAAACTAGTAGTTACCAATGGGGAGGGGGGAGGGGCAATAGAGGGGTGGTGGAGTGGGAGGTACAACGTATTGGGTGTAAGATAAGCTACAGGGATGTATTGTACAACATGGGGAACAGAGCCAATATTTTAGAATAGCTGTAAATGGAGTGTAACCTTTAAAAATAGTATAAAAATAAAAAAATTAAAAACAAATTTAAAAAAAGAAAAGAATAGAATGGGCTTGGGATCATTCTGCCTTGAGAACAGGTTATGGAGCAATTAAATAAATGTATTTTTTAAAATTAAGAATATTTTTAAAATATGATTTTTAAAGAAATGCTGGGTGTTGTTTGTTCCTCCAGCTCCACTGTCACCTTTTCCAACTTTGCTCTCTGCCCGGAGCAAAGGCTGGGCTTTAGGCCTCCTTAATGACTCCCTTGTCTTCTGGCTTCTCCCCGGGGGTCCTGGTAGGAGGCAAAGGGAGGACAGAGGGTGAGGTCTGGGCATTTTCCCCACTGGCTCTCCCCCTGAGGGGTGCCCCTGGGCTGTCTGTATCTATGACTCTTCTTTCCTTTTGTAACCACTTTCCCCTGTCTCTTCAGACCCCTCTGTTACTAGCCCTGGGTATCACCCCTTGTGATTTCCTTGTACCTTGCCCACACTTTTGAAATAGTTCCTATATTAGACCGTCTTCAAATTATCCTAATTCAAGTGTGCCATCTGTTTCCTGGTTGCAACTGGATAAAATAGGTGCAGGTCCTCATGTCTTGAAAACCTGTTTAAGGTTTCTCCCGGTTTCTCCATCTCCTTCATTTTTTAATAGTTTCTTCCACCAAATATGTCAGTCAAGATGGAGAGGTTAGTTTATTTTTATGGATAAATAAACACTAATCTGGGAAAAAAGGAACTGTTATGTCATCCAGACACAATACCATCACACACAAAATGACTCAATTTGGTAACAACCAATGTAGGGGCAGCTTGCTCTTCATCTCAAGAGAAAGCAAACCTGGAAGTGAGAGGTCCCTTTATTGTCTCCTGACTGGACTTCTCTGTCTTATTTTGGATTCCCGCAAAGCAGAGCTTGAGACAAGGATTTGGGTGTCTTTGGCTTATGGTGGGAGGACCCTCAGAAGAAAGAAGGAAGCAGGGTACCACTGAGAAAGTGCATGGCAAGGATGTGGTCCCAGCTGGAGTCTGGCCTCAGCCTGATCCCCAGGGAGCTCTAGAGCATAAACTGTACCACAGAGTTGGGCCCACTTTGAGGCAAAGGTGTTGCCTTTGTACCCCTGTGTCCATCAGTTATTGGCTGTGGGCTGACTGTGGGGAAGGGCTGTCATCTGGGGGTCAGGTGGCTGCTGTTCTGCTGAAGCCAATTCTTTGAAGAAGGGGGGCAGCTGTGGGCCAATATTCACAGCAGTTGTGGGTCATGGGAGCACCGGCCTGGCAAAGAGCATCTGGGCAGGGCCCGATAGTGTGGACTAACCCTCCTTAGCCTTGTTCAGTGAGTACAGAGCTACCATTGCTTTCACTTCACTGGTCAACACATATTTTTATCCTCTCCCTCCTCTCTCCCTCTCTCCTCCCCTCCCTCCTTTTATTGCTTTTTTATATATGTTTAGTGAGCTGCTGCTATGTAAGGACCAATGGGATATCCGAGAGAGATAAAAGACATGGCTCCCTCTTGGAGGCTCTTCCTGTCTCGTTGGGATGACGTGACCTGCCATAGTCAGCAATGTGTGAAGCCATATTTAATTGCATATTAACTCGTGTGGCTGAGAGAAAGAATACCCTAGGAGCTGAGAGAAAGCAGCGATCAGTAAGGACTGGGATCATCATAGAGGATTTAAAGGTGAAATCAGTTTTGAAGTAATTGGTGCCAAAAATGGCGCCCAGAATCTCCCATCCCCCCTCCCTGGGCTCTTCCTTCTCAAGCGATACTGATGGAAAACAAATGCTGTGTTCAGTTCACATCCCTATTTAATTCAATTCCTTTTAGGCCACACAAAGTTTCTGTTTCAACAAAAGCCTCCATAGTGGCGGCTCTGCAGATACCTTCTTGTTCTGCTCCAAAGCAATGGGGCGGGGACAGATTGTGGTAGAGTGCGGTGGAGACTGTGGCCACCCTGCCCGAAAGGCACAAATGCGGCCTTTCAAGTCCGGGGCTGTAACTTAATCTCTCTTTCAGTTCTATTTGGGGGATGAAACCAGGTGGAAAAGCGAGGGGGGAGGATATTGTGGCAGTTTTGACCTATTCAGGGAGTGTGGAAAAAGGAGTCTTTCTTCACCTGGGAAACAAATGTGCAGTTAAAAAAAAATTAAATTATAGTAGCTGTACAATATTACATAAGTTATAGGTATATAATATAGTGATTCACGTTTTAAAGGTTACACTCCTTTTATAGTTATTATAAAATATTGGCTATATTCTCCATGTTGTACAACATATCCTTGTAGTTTATTTTATACCTAATAGTTTGTACCTCTCAATCCACCCCCCCATACAGCCCCTCCTCCTTTCCCTCTCCCCCTTGGTAACCACTGTTTGTTCTCTATATCTGTGAGTCTGCTTCTTTTTTGTTGTATTCACTACTTTACTGTATTTTTTAGATTCCACATATAAGTGATATCATATAGTATTTAATAAATGTGCACTTTTGATGCTACCCATGTTTGCCTCTCTCCGTCTCTCCATTTAGGGTCTCTGCTTTGGGCCCTAGACCTCAGGCCAGGTCGATCAGAGTTGGAATACGGAGACCAAATCCTTCTGCAAGGCAACAGGACGTTTCTCCAGGTTCTCTGGCTCAGTCCCACTGAATCTGTAATCAGCATCTCCAAGTCACAAAATGTCGGATTGGAGCTGCTGTAATTGGAAAGAAGGGAAATTGGCATGTGGTTCTTGTCCATGGCAGTGCTCCTGAAAGGTTTCCTGTTTGATGTTTTATTTGCATTAAAAATAAAATTAGCCAGCATCTCCAAACTGGAGAGGATTCAGTATGTGCGTGTGTGTGTGTGTGTGTGTGTGTGTGTATGTGTGTGCTTCATAGGTTGAGGGCAGTGTGGTGGGAGCTTCCACACCACAACACCGCCCTCCTCAACAGCAGCAGCCATTTTCAACATGATCCTTGTGTTTGCTTGGCAAAATCCAGGATTGGAAAAACAAAAGGTTTCCTTGCCAGATTCCATTAATTTCAGCAGCAGCAATCTGGTTCTGTCGGGTGAATGTTGACAAGAACAGCCAGGGGTGAGGTTTGGGGGTCTTGTGGGGTCTTTTTCAGTGAAAGTCTAGGCTCTCTCTTCCCATCTTTTCTTTTCCATAAGGACATGTGGTCACAATGACAGGCGGATGGGCAGATGAAGTGGCAACATCCCATGAGTGGGTGAGAGGACGTGGGTGCTCTGGGAGGGAGCAGAGACGTGCAAGAAACGGACAGCGTGCGCTTGTGGCGGGAGTGTCCCCTCTGACCCAGCCAAGGGAGATGTCAAGGGTCACTCCTCACCTGCTGGGGCTGGAGAGTGTCCAAGGGGGCCTGGTGCTGAACTGTGAGGCCATGGGATAAATCCCAAGGTGTCTGCTCTCTGGGGTCGCAGCACATTGCCTGGAAAACAGGAGCTGCCTGGTTATAAAGGGTGACCCAGAGTGGGCAGGAATGGGGATGGGGAATTTCCACTGGTTCCATGGTGAGGTTGGCTTGTGTGTGACCTGCTTGGAATTTTTTAGGAGTCCTGTTAAGCAGACTGGAGACGCCCCCTCACGGGTAGGGCCCTAGAAGCTGGTCCTGCAGTTTGATGATGATGATCCTGGACAAGGGGCTATTTGCTCAGTCTTTTTTTTTTTTTTTTTTTTTTTTTTGCGGTACGCGGGCCTCTCACTGTTGTGGCCTCTCCCGTTGCGGAGCACAGGCTCCGGACGCGCAGGCTCAGCGGCCGTGGCTCACGGGCCCAGCCGCTCCGCGGCGTGTGGGATCTTCCCGGACCCGGGCACGAGCCCGCGTCCCCTGCATCGGCAGGCGGACTCTCAACCACTGCGCCACCAGGGAAGCCCTGGTTATCTTTACAAATGAGAAAGCTAACTTGAAGACCTGAATCTGCCCAGAGTCACGTAGAACTGGGACTTTAACCCAGACTTGTCTCCCTGTTTGTTTGTAAGTTCTGTTGGAGCCCCCCAGAGAGGGCAGGGTCCTGGTGCTGAGGCCCCTCTGCTCAGCCAGGTGAGGAAGAAAGGAGCGAGGTCCAGCCCCTGAGGTCCTGCCTACAGGTATGACGTCCTGGAGGGGGGTCAACACACTGAACATCATGCCAGTGCTTGAAGCTGAAGACTGCATCTGGGTTTCCTCATTCTACCTGCTTCCAGAATATAGAATTTCCTTTTTTTTTTTTTCCCATTTAAGACCTAAGAATTGTAGGAAAGAGCTTGTCTGTTGCTGTCTGGTGCTTTGACATGTATCTGTCGATTGAAAAAATATGCACAACCTGAAATTTGAGAATTATGTTTCATTAGGCAGACTTTCTGAAAACTTCAAGCCTGGGAGGCTTCTTGTCACAAGTGAAAGTGTGCGATTATGCTTCTGTGCATTCTCCAAGTACATAGTAGGGCTCGATAAATGGTGGTTGAATTGAGATTAGTGAAACTTGGCCCACTAGAATATAAACTCTACAAGGTAAGGAATTTGTCAGTTTTGTGCATGGCTATATACCTCAGAGCAGTACCTGGCGCATAGTAGATGCTTAATAAAATATTACTGAATGAATCCCGTAGCTACAGACTTAGAAGCTCTATCAATGACATGAATCTTTCCCTTACTAAGGCCTCTATTCTTCTGTCTGTATAATGTAAGGGCCTGCCTGTCTCTTTCAAACTGGAGAATCTTTTCTAAATCCAGCCACAAGAATCCTAGGTGAAAATGGCTAGTGAGAAGCTAAAGACTAAAATCATGGTGGGTAGCCCTGTGTAGACTGCCACGATGTAGGACCTCATACCCCTTCACTGCTGATGGGCAGGGTTTGTGACGTTTCCCTATATCCCTACGGATGTTTCCATCGATTACCTCATCTCCTTCCATGGGGTGATGGTCAGTTTTACATGTCAACTTGTCTGGGCTACAGTACCCAGTTATTTAGTCGAACCCTAATCTAGGTGCTGCTGTAAAAGTATTTTATAGATGTGGTCAACATCTAAAGATCAGTTGACTTTAAGTAAAGGGAATTACTCTTGAAAATGTGTGTGTGCCTCATTCAATCAGTCAAAGACTTTCTGAGCCAAAATTGAGGTTTCCCAGGGAAGAAGGAATTCTGCCTCTAGACTCAGCACCAACTGCTGCTGAGTTTCCAGCCTGCTGGCCTGACCTACAAATTTCAGGCTTGCCTGCGCTATGGATTTTGGTCTTGCCAGCTCCCGTAATTGCATGAACAAATTCCTTGAGATAAGACTCTTTACACTCACACACACATATTCTATTACTTCAGCAAAAAAGACACGTGGGTCTTTTATGTAGGTCCTATTAAATCATAAATTCCTAATTCCATAGGGAGAGATCATGTTATTATTACTCAATAATTACATTCATTGAGCTGTGCAGCTTGATAAGTTCCGTAATAATGGGGCATTCTGCCCTGTGCTCTACGCTTCAGAGCCAAAGGGGGGAAGAGCATGGCTGTTTCTCTCAAGGGACTTACATTATAGTCAAGAAATACTGCACCCCACTTTCTCCTATTCTTTTTTAAAAAAATACATTTATTTATTTATCTATTTATTTTTTGGCTGAGTTAGGTCTTTGTTGCTGCGCATGGGCTTTCTCTAGTTGTGGCGAGCGGGGGCTACTCTTCATTGTGGTGCGCGGGCTTCTCATTGCGGTGGCTTCTCTTTGTTTTGGAGCATGGGCTTTAGGCGTGCAGGCTTCAGTAGTTGTGGTGCGTGGGCTCAGTAGTTGTGGCACGTGGGCTCGGTAGCTGTGGCTCACTGGCTCGGTAGTTGTGGCTCACAGGCTCTAGAGCACAGGCTCAGTAGTTGTGGCGCACAGGCTTAGTTGCTCTGCGGCATGTGGGATCTTCCCGGACCAGGGCTCGAACCCATGTCCCCTGCACTGGCAGGCAGATTCCCAACCACTGCGCCACCAGGGAAGTCCTCTCTTATTCTTTGATATCTCCTCTTAGAGCCTTTATACTTTTACTGGGAGGGTCTCTGTCTGCTCAAGAGGTGAAGAATTTGTCTGCCCTGAGATAGAAACCTGCTGGAGATGGTTGAGGAAGTGGAAGTCTGAGGGAGTGATGATGTAAGGGCATGTTTGAATGGACTGGTTTGACGTTTGCCTTCTGCTTTCAGTTCAACTCAGTTGCACATGTTTATGACTGCCTCACCGGGGCGTCTCACTCTTGTCTTCTAGAAGTTCACACAACGGACTACAACGCAAAGTTCTGAGATGCCATGACGGAGCACGGAGCAAGTGTTAAGGGATACGAGGAAGGGAGCTAGCTGTGATGGGGAGGTCAGGCAAGCCTTCTCAGAGGCACCATTATAACTGAGATGATGACTCACCTTTGGCCAGAGGTGCAAAGGTGGGAGTAGAGACTGTTCCAGGGAGAGTGCAAACATCTCCAGGGAAGGCACAGGGGCAAAGAAGCCTGAGGCACATTCACACAGCTTTGAAAACATGTTTAATATTCAGCTTAGTTGATGCATGGGTTGAAAGGAAAGAAGGAACATGGAGTAGGAAGTGGACCTGAATAGGAAAAGAACTGAATTTCAAGGTCAGACTTGGGATCAATAGAGCAGAATAATGAAACTTTAGGAAGGTGTGTTATTTCCCATTTCAGTTCAATTTGTTACACGGCTTTGACATGCTTAGTGATTACTCTGTAGTAGGATGTGTAGGATAGTGCATCTGAGAAACAAAAGATGCAGCCACAAGCTTAAGGAGTTTATAGTCAGCCTGAGGTGATAGATCTTGCATTTAACATTCATTTGAGAAGCTTTCATTCAGTGTCTGCCATACTTCAGAAACTGTTGGAGCATGTAAAATGAAATTTGGGTGTGGTGCTGCCCTCAAGGAGCTTACTATTGAGTGAGAGAAGACAGAAAGGTAAATCATATTTTATACCTCAGTGTTTAAGTGCTGTGATGGAAGAATCATATTGGTGATTTGGGAGTCCAGAGGTCATTGACTTGAGGGGGTAGGAAAGAAAGGCTCTCTGGAGGAGTGTTTGTATTTAAATGGCAGAGACTTGAGCACATTTAAGATACCACATGATGGAAAGGAGGCAGCAGAGAGGGAGAGACTCAAGACGGGGGGTGAGTGGGGTGATGGATGATGAGGGGTAGGACCCAGAGCCGGATAGAGGATCTGCCTTGGACAGGAGAAGGGATGCCTCCGAAGGAAGGAGGAGAGGACAGGTGAAGGTAGAGATAGATTGATGGTGAGGAGGAGACAGAGGGAGCATGTGCCCTATGTTCTCAGTATTTTTAGTGAAGAAGTAGGCAAGGCTGAGATGGAGTGAGGAGGAAGGTGGTAGAGGAAGATTTTGAGGTGAGAGAAGATACCCAGAAAGGTGGGTGAGGAGAGGAGAGGAAGGGCATGGCGGCAGGGTTGAGGTTGGGAATCCATGGTCTCAATGATCATGCAGCTTCCACTGGCCGCCCTCAGCAGCTCGGCTGCAGGATCAAGGGAGTTTGACTCTCAAGGAAAACAGCGAGGAAGTGACCGAAATGCATAGATTGTGAGGTGTTGGTTAGAAAGGGAAGAATGTGAAGCCAGATAAGAGGTGATAGATGGGGAGATATTTATTTTGTCACAGACAGAAAGTATCCATGAGATGAGAAAACAATAAAAGTAAACTGAGGAAAAGAAAGATAAAAGATTGTGCTCATGTTCTCGGAATAAGTGATTGGCTTTTCAGATGGAAGATTTTGGAAGCCGGGGGTGCAGATTTGAAGGGGTCAAAGTCAATCAAATAGAACGGGCCAAGGAATATCAGGATGCAGTGTGCAAGGGTTGTCCTTCTATCCAGGAGAGCTCTCTAGATGATGGCAGGACCAGGATGGAGAGTAAGACAGCTGTGTAAATAAGGGGAGTGACAGTGAGGTCAGAGCAAATACCTCCCTTCCTCTTTTCCTCCTGAGGGCTGTCATCCACAGACTACTTTTCCTGCCCCCTTCATTTACCCATTTACCTGCTCTTTAATTCTCTAGCCCCATTTCAATGGAAAACACTTATCTATGATGTTCAGGCCAGATTCCAGAGGACCCAGAAAGGGTTGGAGGGAAGTCAAATGAGAAGGAAGGTCAAGGCAGTGGCCTGGCAGAGGTGAAGGCTCATCGGGCCAAGAGAGAAGAGCTGGGGTGTGAGATGTTTCTGAGGTGCTGCAGTCCCCTGAGAAGATGACACTTCTTGTCTCTTGTGGGACAGTGGATCCTTGGGCTTTTGCTTAAAGTTCCCGAGAGAACATTAGCAATGTTGCTTTGGGCCTTTGTAGAGCTCAGACTTGCCTAGGTGGAGGGCTTGCTGTGGTCTGAAGCAGGATGGAAGACACTGGGGTTTTCAGTGCTCTTGACCTTGGCCAAGGTCATCCTCGAACCAAAAGGGAGGATGAAATTGGCTGGTGCCATGATGGGAGAAGTGGGCACTCCTGGACATCCAGGCTGGTAGAGATTGGCCCCAACTGACTCAATGGCTTGACTCAGCAAACCTTCAAGGAGACATTTAATCAGTTGCTGAAGCTGGTGGCTCAGATGGAAAGTGCGGTGGGTCATCAGGCTGAAATCATCAAAGAGGAGTTTCTGGGGTGTTGGGGCCAATAAAAATGGATGCCTTTCTACAGCCTGGGAGTGGAGATGGAAGTGGGCTGAGCTCTGCCAGGGGCAGTGCTTTAGAGTGGTCAAAGACTGGGTCCTATGCAAGGACCACTGAATTCCCTATTTGGCTTCTGACAGCTACTGCATTGGGTATGGGGTGAGGGCATGTGGCAGACTTCTTCAGGAGATAGCAGTGGGCTTAATGAGTTGTTTACTCAGCAGATAAGCAAAGTCTTGGCTACCTTGCTGGTTTTGTGGGTGTTCAGATGTCTTATTGCTCAATCCCAATCTGCCCACTTGCTTTCATGGCAGGTACAGGATGGCTGCTACAATCAACCACCCCTGGAAGCCTTAGGTAAGCAGAATGATGGGCCTGGGCTGCGCCCCATGATTTTGTTTGCATTATTGGTTCCTGCTGAGACTAGCTAAGTCTCTTTTGTTTGTGCCTGGCAGACCATGATGGGGCATTCCTATCTAGCAAGGAAGTCCTCATTAGTTCTGCCTTCAGAAATGAATTCTATTCTAAGCCCCATCCTTAGATCTGCAGAGCAAATGGCAGATGGGATAGGACTGGGGTGGGAGCAGGGGAGAGAGAAGGCTTCACAGCTATGGTGAGAAAGATGAAAAAGAGAGAGTGAGAAGACACCTTCATGCCATTTCTTTGATGAGGACACTGAGTATGCTGAGGCTTAGACCAAGGAAGCAGAGGAATGAGCTGTAGCTCCTGGCCATCTTATGTCCTGCTTTTCCTCTGCCCCAAATGACCCCTTCCTTCTCTGCAATGGTGTCTCAACATCCCGATGCGTTTCCTGTTTGGGGGCAATATTCCCACATTGTATAAAGGTCCCTGCTACCTGCTTTAGAAGTTGAAGTGGGGCAGGTTTGCTCTGTCCTGCTCCCTGGTATCTGGGCACAGGCAGGTGATGTATTCTTGGACAACTGGATGCTTCCATCTACCTGGTAATGGAATTAATAAGCAGGGGCAATGCATATTCAGTGATAGGAGAGATACCTGGGGCCATAGGCCAGACTGTGCCTGTGGGTGGGTTAGCTGCGCCTACACTGCCTGGCCTCCTTGTTCTGCCTGTTGGCTGCTTCTCTTGTATTTCCATCACCTCTATCAGCTCTCAGTTATCCTTCCAATAAATCTCTTTTCCATTGAAGTTGCTTTCTGCTGCTGGCAACTGAGAATCCTGACTGAGAAGCATTCCCCACGAACCCACAGAGTTCCTTCTACCTTCTCTTAAATTCAGAAGCCCTTGGTATATGTTGCTGTTTGAGTTGGGTTTAGAAATCTTGTCTTCCTGTGTTAGAAGCTCCTTAAGAAAAGGGATCATGTTAAATTTTTCTTTCCCAAGAGTATCTGTGTCATTTTGTTTGCTCTGAAATATTTACGGAATGATGAACAAATGAACGATTATGTGGCTGAGTATGTGTATTAGCTACCTATTGAGGCACAATAAATACCCCAGAACTTAGTGGCTTAAAACAGCAATAACTATTTATTATCTCACACGGTTACTAGGAGTTAGGAATTTGGAGTGGCTTAGCTGGGTGGTTTTCTCATGTGTTTTCAGTTAAGATGTTGGCTGGGGCTTTCGAGTACTGGACTAGATCTGGAGAATCTTAACACCAAGACGGTTTGCTCAGGTGGCTGGCAAGTCAGTGCTGGCCGTTGGCAGGAGCCCTTAGTTTCTATCCATGTGGAATTCTTCACTAGGTTACTTGAGTACTCTTCCAACATGGCGGCTGGCTTCCCCCAAAGCAAATGAACCAAGACAGAGCAAAGTACATGTTACAATGCCTTTTATGATTTAGCTTCAGAAGTCACACTCCTTCATTTCTGCAATATCCTATTGGTTACACAGGTCCAGTCTATTCGGTGTGGGAAAGGTCTATATAAGAGCACTATCTTGGGGGCTGTCTGCTGCTACATGGCTCACGAAGACACTAGGAATGGATTTCAGGCTCAGGGCCTACCTCAGTCAGATACTTTGGCGATCATAGGGGAAGCTAAAAATGAGGTTGGCCAAACCGGCTCTGAAGATTAGTGTTTGCCTGGTCTTGCCCAGGGGTCTTCACTTTCAGTTTCCTGATGGGATGAATGACCCCCCCACCCCCCTTGGGGTCCATACTCTGATCATCAGAGGCCTGGAGGTGGGGCAGGGAAGGTGAGGTGGGCGGAGTTGGGAGGCTTCAGTTGGAGGAACCTCACCCAAGCCTCTCATTTCCACAAACTTTGCTCATCATTTATTCCTCTTGTGGTCACACTAAGTTCTAGGTTCTTCTCTTGCTGTTTGGCTCTAGGAAGGTGGAATGGGCTGAATCCCAAAATTCACATCCACCTGGAACCTCAGAATGTGACCTTATTTGGAAATCTTTGCAGATATAACTAAAGTAAGGATTGAGAACATATTGGATGAGGGTGGGCCCTAATTCCAGTGAAAGTGTCCTCGTAAGAGACAGAAAAAGGCAAGGACACAGAGAGGGAGGCAATGTGATGATGGGGGCAGAGATGGGAGTGATGTGTCAGCCAAAGAATGCTGAGAATTGCCTGCCAGGAGAGAGGCAGGGAAGTTTCTCCTTCAGAGCCTCCAGAAGGAAGTGACACTGCCGACACGGCCTTTGGACTTCTGGCCTCTGACACCATGAGAGAATAAATTTCTGTTCTTTGAAGCCACCCAAGTTTGTGGTGATTTGTTACAGCAGCCCCAGGAAACTAATACAGAAGGGGAGAGAAAATACAGTCTTTGAAAGATCTTCCAAGTCTGACGGTGCTTCAGAACTAGTAACTGAAGCAGGAGCAGGGTTGAGGCAGGTGGTCTGGGGCGAGGGAGGGGTCTTTCTTCATAACCTCAGGGCAAACCTCAGGGCAGCCTGTTCACCTCTGGCCTCCCCACCCCCAATGGTGCTCTGCCTGGGAAAGACCCTGGGATTGTTGACACTTTGGGGTGGGGTGGAGGTGCGCCCAGAGGGCCTTGTATCTGAAAAGGTAGAGTGGGAAAATGGGACCTGTCCTAATGAATGGCCCATTCATTGACTTAGTCAACAATTCACTCATCGATTAACTAGTTAACTAATTCATTGATTAACTAATTAATTGGAAGCAAAGCTGTGTGGTTTCTTTCTTCCCTTTTCTCTAGTTTATTCCTATACTCTGCCAGAATCAAATGCTTCTCCTAAAACTGAAGCCCTTCCAGCGAGGTGGAAAGAATCTGCTATACTAATCCACACTAACATATCAGACTGTTATTCGTGATCAAATGGCTTTTTCCTCAACAGGGTATTTGAATTTTAAAAGTGAGATCCGGAAAACTCAGTAATCGCTCTCTAGTGCTGGTGTTGTGATCAAGGGGGCACTTCTGCTGAATATAGCTCATCCCACAGCAATGATTCTGCCTGAATCCGTCATGACAAGCTAAGGGAGAGGGTTTCTCTGTGCCGTCTGAGGTGGCATAGGATGTGGGTTGGGGACAGGAGAAATGGAGGGAACCCTCTCTGCCCTTGGGCAGCTTTATACCCAGTTCTGTAGGAGAAGGCTGGAGGTGGGGTAGCTTAGCCCAGGGCTTCCTCCTTGGGTGGAATTGACCTTGAGGGCGGCAGTGTTTTCCCCAGTCCGTTCCTCTGGGGCTCTTTAATGCCAATCTGAACAGTCTGGAAATGGAATCCCTGGGATCCCTCCCCATCATCATTAGTATAATAAACTCCAGGACTGTAGCCTCGGAGCCTCGGAGCCTCGGAGCCTCGGGCTTCAGGAATGCAGCCTCTAATTACCTCGCTTCTAAATGCTCCTGGTAATGGATGATGAGACCTCGTACATCGGAACAGTTAGTTTGCGTGACTCGGCCGCAATTTAACTCTGCAGACGACATGCTCAAACTTGGCCTATAACTATTTGGGAACTGTTAACTTTCAGAACAAGTAGGAAAGCGCCAGAGAAGCCTCTGGAAGGGAGAAGTTAAAGCAGTGAAGTCTTGGACCTCGCGTTATTTTCCATGACCACCTCCCTTTACTGCCCACCTGGCCCCACGGTACGGGGATCAGAGCCTGTACCATGTAGGGATGCCCAGGGACTCTGGATGCTGGGAGCGGGGGATGAGGAGTGCTGGAGACGAGGCCACTCAGGGTCTCTGTCCTCTAGGTGGTTATGTCTGGTGAGGGTCAGATCCCCACACATCTGTTTCATGGGCCACACTGGGATCCATTCTACAGAGTTACAAACTGAGGATCTGGGGCTTAATGGAGACTGAGTAATCTTGCCATGGGGCATGGGGAGATTATGGAAGGTGTTACAGGAAAAGATTATTTGCATTGCTCATTAAAGAATGTACAGGATTTGGGCAGGCTGAAGGGAAAAATTAGGCAGTGACCAAGATGCCTCCTTAGGAAGGAGGCTGTGAGCAATGTGGCGGGTTGTTAGGTGAGTGGGCAGGTGAAAGGGGAGGGAGAAAATGAGAGGGTGGCACTGTTTCCAGGAAGCTGGGGCAAGGCTGTGAGGCCAGATTCATTCCTTTTCTCAAGGGAACATACATGAGCAGGCCTCACCAGTAACACTGGCTGCCACACCCAGCAAAGCTGTTGTGTCTCTGAACAGAGAGACTGGTCAAGCTGGGGCCTGGCGTGTAGGGCAAGGGGCCTGAGTTTAGCTCAGCGCTAACCGAGTACAGCTCAGGCCAGCTGGATGGCTTCAGAGCTCCCAGGAACTACTCCTCCGCTCTCTTTCCTGCCACGTCCTTAAAGAGGGACTCGGGTCTGTGTGTGGTCATCCGTACCCCTGGTGTGATCCTCTTCTCTCCTCCCCACTCCCCTTCCCTAGTTATGATCTGAAAGGGTCAGCCCTGGCTCCAGAGAACTTGACCTTGGGGTGAAAACCCAGCGGCGAGGAGGTTTTTGCAGGCGGACTGCAGCTGGCCATGTGCTGGTCTGGGGCAAAGCGCTCCCTGGGGCTTGTTCTGTCTGCGTAAATGGATATGTAATGTGACACATCCCAGCACCCCGGGATGGGCTGCTGTCTAAGCTCAGAGGGGCCATGGGGCTCTCGTCAGCCTCCCCTCGACCGTCTTTTCCTTCTTCCTGCTGCCTTTCATTCATTCGCCAGGTCCTGACGGCGTCCAGAGCTCCTTGTATATTTGCTATGAATCTTTATTTCCAGATTAGCCACCATGCACACAAAATGGGGCGTCTCTGATTTGAGGAGCAAAAACAGTGATTACCAGATTGGTTCTCTCTTGCAGAATGTGGGGTAACAAACAATGCCACACAATTTCCGTTTGTATAGCGTCTTTCAAACCACGCAATGCCCTGGGCACGGCCAGAGTTGCTGTAAATAATACAATCGTCGAGATGAACATTCTAAACATCTTTGCATCAAGCTTCATTTCGTCCTGTCATACCGGGCTCTGGAGGCTACAGTAAAAGAGAGGGGGCCGGTGCAGCCCCAGAGCGGGGTGGGGGGGGAAGCCAAAGGGGTGCGGCTGGAGGGGTGGCGGAAGGTAGGTGGAGGACCGCGGTCTGGAACAGCTGAGTTTAAATGAGAGCAGGAAACAGGCTACAAAGCAGGGAGAGGTCTGAGGAGGTTGGTCCTGGAGAGGGAGCAGGGGCCCAAACAGAGTCAATCTGCTCTGGAAGGGTCCGCCTCCACCTCGGACAGGACCAGGGAGAGGCAGGTAGAAGCGGGACAGGAGAGGTTGCTCCTTTTATGGAAGGCTTTAGGGCATCTTGAACGAACACAGGGTGATCGGGCTGGCTGTGTTACTTACATAACCTGTTGCGTGACTCGGTTTTGTCTCCCTGACCTTGGTTTTTCCACAAAGGGGTCCTGTTGGTTGGTCATTAAGTTCCATGGCAGGCCTGATGGTCTCTGAGCCATTGATCCTGTGGCCCCCCACAGAATCCCCCTGGTGTGAACCCATCAGGGGTTCTGGCCGCCTGCCCTCTGCCTGGGGGGAAAGGACCGAGCCCCACCCCCTCTTCTTGAAGCAGGTGCCTCCTCTCAGCTTCCAGTGGAGCAAACCCACCGCCTCCTGGACCCTGGACCTGTCCATCTCTGAATCCTCCTGTGGGACCTTGGGCAAAAGACAGCCTCTCTGACTCTCCATTGCCAACTTTAAATAGGCATAAAAAAATAGGTATGTAAATAGGATTTTGGTGAGGATTAACTGAAGGATTAACATGTGTAAGGTCCCTGGTATACTGTCTGGTACACAGTGAGTGCACAGTTGATGGTGGTTATGATGATGATGATTAGGGAACACACAGCCCTGGGGGGGGGGCACTTGGGGACTGAGGGTAGGTGGCAGGGGCGCGGGGACACCCTACCCTGCTGGACCCGCCCCCCGGCGCCCGTCGTGCCTGCCTCTGGGATTGGGCACCTGGAACTCACTCTCATTTTCAAGTTGTTGGAGTTTTGTTCATCAGTTCCTCCTAATTTGGGTGAAGTTCGCCATATGGATAGCAGGGAACAGTGTTGAAAAAGCTTTCACACATAGATAGCGCAGCACTTTCTCTGCTAAATGAGGACTCTCTTCCCCAGCGCAGATTTCACACGCCGATCTCCAGGGTGTTGAGTTCCCCTGTCAACAGGGGTGGAGTTGTCGACGCTCCTGGAGCCATTGTTTCCAGCTGGCGGAGTCCTGTTACGACCCCAGGAGAAATCCCATCTTCTTTTTCCTCCCCAGGGGTGAGGGTTTTCCAGCCCACTTTGCTTCCGAGACCCGGCTCAGCTGCCAGGCCCGGCTCGCCGGGGTCTCCCGGGGATCCCTCTGGATGCTGCTCTGGTTTCCCGTCTGGAAGGGAGCTGGGCTGTTCTGAATTGAGCCCAAGCCTCCTGTTCCCCAGCCCACGGCGCAGTCTCTAGAACTTTCTCTCCCAGCCAAGACATCTGCCATAGTGTGATTCCCTACCGCTTGTCCCCCTACTTCCTGGCCTAACTGCACCAGGACGCCTGTTTTCGTGGTTAAAAATAAATCTCTTCATTTGTCTACTGGAGGCTGAACTGGTGTTGTCCTTCCCCTCCAGTGGTGGCACCCTTCTTGCAGGGGCTTCTGAAGGCTCTCCCTCAGCCTACTGGACAGTGTGCTTTCCCAGATGTCACATTGTCTGGCTTGGTCTGCCCGGATGGGACTGCAGTTAGCTAGGGGTCAGTGGGCAACTTGTTTGACCTCAACTTCTTCCTTAGTGATCATGATATGTGTTGGTCCTATATATTATGATCTCATATCCTACTTGCAATAACCAGGCAAGATCTGTGTGAATATACTGATTTTGAAGAGGAGGAACTAGGACTTCCTGGGCGGTCCAGTGGTTAAGACTCTGTGCTTCCAATGCAGGGGGCAGGGGTTTGATCCCTGGTCAGGGAACTAAGATCCCACATGCCTCGTGGTGTGGCCAAAATAAAAAATAAGATAAAATAAAATAAAAAATAAAGAGGAGGAATCAAAGACTCAGAGAGGTTAAGTGACTTGCACAAAATTGCACAGCTAGTTAGTGGCAGAGAGGATGGTCAAACCCAGATCTCTGGACCCCAGATCTTGTGCAATTTCCATCAGCCTGTTCCCCTATCCTTGTCTTAGTGCTGACACCCTGTTGCATCCAAAGATGTCTCACGCTTGGGTCAGGGGCCAAAACTGCATAGAAATACAGTTGGAGAGTGAAAGTTAAAGGCTCCGGGAAGAGAGTTAGAATTTCCCAAGGCTGGCTGACTTTCTGGAATGACATCCTGTGTTAGGATAGAGAAGTGAGAGACAGTCTGCCAGGGTCTATGACTTTGTTCTACTGGAACTCTGCCACTCTCATGGGTTTGGCTCTCCTTGGGACTCCTGCACAGCACTGCAGGGGCTGACTTCACCACCCTGAGGGAGGAAGAGGAGCTTGAAATTGTTTTTGAGATGTTTTCATTGATTTTCTTTAATGCACACAAACATTTCCATTCCCACATGGGCTTAGCTGAGGGGGACAAAAGAAAAGATTTGACACAAATTTAGGGAGCTAGGAGGAGCTCAGGGAGGGAGCCTGAGTGCCTTGCTGATTGCTCTTCTATTTATCAGTATTTTCCCAGAGTTCCTTTGCAAAGCCCTCTGCTTAATCTCGCTGCTGGGTGAGGATTGGAAGAGGAGATGTGGCTTCCAGACCAGTTTCGGCCTGCAGCTCTGCCCCTGCTCTGTGTAAACCATAGTCCCAGAGCTGTTTTGTTTTTCTCTAAGAGCATCTGGCTTTCCGGCTAGATTTCTACATTCCCAAAAGGAAAAAGTGGGGAAAAGTGGTGCAGTCTGTGCCCCTATGTGGGGCATAGGACCTGATAGGAAGACTAGGTACCTAGAACTCTGGTGCTTTTGCACCTGTGATTTACAAGGGAAACAATTTCGTACAGTGAAACTGCTGTCAGAAGTACTGATCATGTTCCAACAGTGTTTACAAATGCCATGAAAATAAAAATAAAAGCAAAACATCATGATCAAGTTCTTAAAGAGAGCTGCCCTGGAAGGGTGAGCAGGAGCAAGGAGTGGTAAGAGGGAGGAAAACGGGGAATCCCAGCTCTCTGCTCCCTGTCCGCCTTCTCCTGAGGGCTGCTGGGCATTCCAGGGCCCTCAGGTGAATGTTCTCCAAAACCTCCAAGAATACTCCTTCTCAATTTTCCTTGGTTGGCTCCTGGTTGAAGTTCTAGGAATACTGTGACAAAGTGCCACAGACCGGGTGGCTTAGAATGACAAAAATGTATTGTCTCTCAGTTCTGGAGGCTGGAAGTCTGGGATGAAGGTGTCAGCAAGTCTATACGCTCTCAGAAGGCACTAGGGAAGGATCTGTCCCAGCTCTCTCTCCCAGCTTCTGGTAAGGGAGAACAGCTCCACTCTTCATGTGGCATTCTCCCTGTGTCCATCTCTGTACAAATGTCCCCTTTTTAAATAAATTAATCAATTAATTAAATTAATTATTTAAACATCTTTATTGGAATATAATTGCTCTACAATGGTGTCTTAGTTTCTGCTTTATAAGAAAGTGGATCAGCTATACATATACATATATCCCCCTATCTCTTCTCTCTTGCATCTCCCTCCCTCGCACCCTCCCTATCCCACCCCTCTAGGTGGTCACAAGGCATTCAGCTGATCTCCCTGTGGTATGTGGCTGCTTCCCACTAACTGTATGTTTTACATTTGGTAGTATATATTAGTCTATGCCATTCTCTCACTTCGTCCCAGCTTACCCTTCCCCCTCCCCGTGTCTTCAAGTCCATTCTCTACGTCTGCATCTTTATTCCTGTCCTGCCCCTAGGTTCTTCAGGACCCTTTTTTTTTTTTTTTTAGATTCCATATATATGTGTTAGCATAAGGTATTTGTTTTTCTCTTTCTGATTGACTTCATTCTGTATGACAGAATCTAGGTCCATCTACCTCACTACAATAACTCAATTTCATTTCTTTTTATGGCTGAGTAATATTCCCTTGTATGTATGTGCCAAATCTTCTTTATCCATTCATCTGTTGATGGACACTTAGGTTGCTTCCATGTCTTGGCTATTGTAAATAGACCTGAAATGAACATTGTGGTACATGACTCTTTTTGAATTATGGTTTCCTCAGGGTATATGCCCAGTAGTGGGATTGCTGGGTCGTATGGTAGTTTTATTTTTAGATTTTTAAGGAACCTCCAGACTGTTCTCCATAGTGGCTGTATCAATTTACTTCCCAGCAACAGTGCAAGAGGGTTTCCTTTTCTCCACACCCTCTCCAGCATTTATTGTTTGTAGATTTTTTGATGATGGCCATTCTGACTGCTGTGAGGTGATACCTCTTTGTAGTTTTGATTTGCATTTCTCTAATGATTAGTGATGTTGAGCATCCTTTCATGTGTTTGTTGACAATCTGTATATCTTCTTTGGAGAGATGTCTATTTAGGTCTTCTGCCCATTTTTGGATTGGGTTGTTTGTTTTTTTAATATTGAGCTACATGAGCTGCTTGTGAATTTTGAAGATTAATCCTTTGTCAGTTGCTTCATTTGTGAATGTTTTCTCCCATTCTGAGGGTTGTCTTTTTGTCTTGTTTATGGTTTCCTTTGCTGTACAAAAGCTTTTGTTTCATTAGGTCCCATTTGTTTATTTTTGTTTTTATTTCCATTTCTCTAGGAGGTGGGTCAAAAAGGATCTTGCTGTGATTTGTGTCATAGAGTGTTCTGCCTATGTTTTCCTCTAGGAGTTTGATGGTGTCTGGCCTTACATTTAGGTCTTTAATCCATTTTGAGTTTATTTTTGTGTATGGTGTTAGGGAGTGTTCTAATTTCATTCTTTTACATGTAGCTATCCATTTTTCCCAGCACCACTTATTGAAGAGGCTATCTTTTCTCCATTGTATATTCTTGCCTCCGTTGTCAAAGATAAGGTGATCATATGTGCATGGGTTTATCTCTGGGCTTTCTATCCTGTTCCATTGATCTATATTTCTGTTTTTGTGCCAGTACCTTACTGTCTTGATTACTGTAGCTTTGTAGTATAGTCTGAAGTCCAGGAGCCTGATTCCTCCAGCTCTGTTTTTCTTTCTCAAGATTGCTTTGGCTATTCTGGGTCTTTTGTGTTTCCATACAAATTGTGAAATTCTTTGTTCTAGTCCTGTGAAAAATGCTATTGGTAGTTTGATAGGGATTGCATAGAATCTGTAGATTGCTTTGGGTAGTATAGTCATTTTCACAATGTTGATTCTTCCAATCCAAGAACATGGTATATCTCACCATCTGTTTGTATCATCTTAAATTTCTTTCATCAATGTCTTATAGTTTTCTGCATACAGATCTTTTGTCTCCTTAGGTAGGCTTATTCTGAGGTATTTTATTCTTTTTGTTGCAACGGTAAATGGGAGTGTTTTCTTAATTTCACTTTCAGATTTTTCATCATTAGTGTATAGGAATGCAAGAGATTTCTGTGCATTAATTTTGCATCCTGCAACTTAACCAAATTCATTGATTAGCTTAGAAGTTTTCTGGTAGCATCTTTAGGATTCTGTATGTATAGTATCATGTCATCTGCAAACAGTGACAGCTTTACTTCTTCTTTTCCTATTTGTATTCCTTTTATTTCTTTTTCTTCTCTGATTGTGGTGGCTAAAACTTCCAAAACTATTTTGAATAATAGTGGTGAGAGGTGACAACCTTGTCTTTTTCCTGATCTTAGTGGAATTGGTTTCAGTTTTTCACCATTGAGAATGATGTTGGCTGTGCGTTTGTCATATATAGCCTTTATTATTTTGAGGTAAATTCCCTCTATGCCTACTTTCTGGAGAGTTTTTATCATAAATGGGTGTTGAATTTTGTCAAAAGCTTTTTCTGCAACTATTGAGATGATCATATGGTTTTTCTCTTCCAATTTCTTAATATGGTTTATCACATTGATTGATTTGCATATATTGAAGAATTCTTGCATTCCTGGGATAAACCCCACTTGACCATGGTGTATGATCCTTTTAATGTGCTGTTGGATTCTGTTTGCTTGTATTTTATTGAGGATTTTTGCATCCATATTCATCACTGGTATTGACCTGTAGTTTTCTTTCTTTGTGACATCTTTTCTGGTTTTGGTATCAGGGTGATGGTGACCTCGTAGAATGAGTTTGCAGTTGTCCCTCCCTCTGCTATATTTTGGAAGATTTTGAGAAGGATAGGTGTTAGCTCTTCTCTAAATGTTTGATAGAATTTGCCTGTGAAGACATCTGGTTCTGGGCTTTTGCTTGTTGGAAGATTTTTAACCACTGTCTTAATTTTAGTGTTTGTGATTAGTCTGTTTATATTTTCTATTTCTTCCTGGTTCAGTTTTGGAAGGTTGTGCTTTTCTAAGAATTTGTCCATTTCTTCCAGGTTGTCCATTTTATTGGCATATAGTTGCTTGTAGTAACCTCTCATGATCCTTTGTATTTCTGCAGTGTCAGTTGTTACTTCTCCTTTTTCATTTCAAATTCTATTGATTTGAGTTTTCTCCCTTTTTTTCTTGATGAGTCTGGATAATGGTTTATCAATTTTGTTTATCTTCTCAAAGAACCAGCTTTTAGTTTTATGAACCTGCTATCATTTCCTTCATTTCTTTTTCATTTATTTCTGATCTGATCTTTATGATTTCTTTCCTTCTGCTAACTTTGGGTTTTTTGTTGTTGTTGTTGTTCTTCTTTCTCTAATTGCTTTAGGTGTAAGGTTAGATTTTTTATTTGAGATGTTTCTTGTTTCTTGAGGTAGGATTGTATTGCTGTAAACTTCCCTCCTAGGACTGCTTTTGCCTCATCCCATAGGTTTTGGGTCATCGTGTTTTCATTATCATTTGTTTCTAGGTATTTCTTTATTTCTTTTTTGATTTCTCCAGTGATCTCTTGGTTATTTAGTAGTGTATTGTTTAGCCTCTATGTGTTATTTTTTACAGTTTTTTTTCCTGTAAGTGATATCTAGTCTCACAGAGTGGTGGTTGGAAAAGATATTTGATATGATTTCAATTTTCTTAAATTTATCAAAGCTTGATTGTGACCCAAGATATGATCTATCCTGGAGAATGTTCCATGAGCACTTGAGAAGAAAGTGTATTCTGTTGTTTTGGGATGGAATGTCCTATAAATATAAGTTAAATACATCTTGTTTCATGTGTCATTTTAAACTTGTGTTTCCTTATTTATTTTCATTTTGGATGATCTGTCCATTGGTGAAAGTGAGGTGTTGAAGTCCCCTACTATGACTGTGTTACTGTTAATTTCCCCTTTTATGGCTGTTAGCATTTGCCTTATGTATTGAGGTGATCCTATGTTGGGTGCATAAATATTTACACTCCTTTTATATCTCCTTCTTGGGGATTGATCCCTTGATCATTATGTAGTGTCCTTCTTTGTCTCTCTTAATAATCTTTATCTTAAAGTCTATTTTGTCTGATATGAGAATTGCTACTCCAGCTTTCTCTTGATTTCCATTTGCATGGCATATCTTTTTCTATCCCCTCACTTTCAGTTTGTATGTGTCCCTAGGTCTGAAGTGGGTCTCTTGTAGACAGCATATATATGGGTCTTGTGTTTGTATCCATTCAGCCAGTCTATGCCTTTTGGTTGGAGTGTTTAATCCATTTCCATTTAAGGTAGTTTTCTATATATATGTTCCTATTACCATTTTCTTAATTGTTTTGGGTTTATTATTGTAGGTCTTTTCCTTCTCTTATGTTTCCTGCCTAGAGAAGTTCCTTTAACATTTGCTGTAAGGCTGGTTTGGTGGTGGTGAATTCTCATAGCTTTTGCTTGTCTGTAAAGGTTTTAATTTCTCCATCAAATCTGAATGAGATCCTTGCTGAGTAGAGTAATCTTTGTTGTAGGTTTTTCCCCTTCATCACTTTATATATGTCCTGCCAGTCCCTCTGGCTTACAGAGTTTTTGCTGAAAGATCAGCTGTTAACTTTACGGGGTTTCCCTTGTATGTTATTTGTTGTTTTTCCCTTGCTGCTTTTAATATTTTCTCTTTGTATTTAATTTTTGATAGTTTGATTAATATGTGTCTTGGCATGTGTCTCCTTGGATTTATCCTGTATGGGACTCTCTGCGCTTCCTGGACTTGATTGACTATTTTCTTTCCCATATTAGGGAAGTTTTCAACTATAATGTCTTCAAATATTTTCTCAGTCCCTTTCATTTTCTTTTCTTCTTCTGGGACCCCTATAATTGGAATGTTGGGCATTTAATGTTGTCCCAGAGGTCTCTGAGACTGTCCTCAGTTCTTTTCATTCTTTTTTCTTTATTCTGCTCTGCAGTAGTTATTTCCACTATTTTATCTTCCAGGTCACTTATCTGTTCTTTTCCCTAGTTATTCTGCTAATGATTCCTTCTAGAGAATTTTAAATTTCATTTATTGTGTTGTTCATCATTCTTTGTTTGCTCTTTAGTTCTTCTAGGTCCTTGTTAAAATTTTCTTGTATTTTGTCCATTCTATTTCCAAGATTGTGGATCATCTTCAGTATCATTACTCTGATTTCTTTTTCTGGTAGTCCATGTATTTCCTCTTCATTTGTTTGGTCTGGTGGTTTTTTACCTTGCTACTTCATCTGCTGTGTGTTTCTCTGTCTTCTCTTTTTGCTTAACTTACTGTTTTTGGGGTCTCCTTTTTGCAGGCTGAAGGTTCATAGTTCTCATTGTTTTTGGTGTCTGCCCCCAGTGGTTAAGGTTGGTTCAGTGGCTTGTGTAGCCTTCCTGGAGAGAGGACTGGTTCCTGTGTTCTGGTGGTTGATGCTGTGTCTTGTCTTTCTGGTGGGCAGGACCGCATTCAGTGGTGTGTTTTGGGGTGTCTGTGAACTTATTATGATTTTAGGTAGCCTCTCTGCTAATGGGTGGGGTTGTGTTTCTGTCTTGCTAGTTGTTTGGCATAGGGTGTCCAGCACTGTAGTTTGCTGGTCGTTGAGTGGAGCTGGCTCTTAGTGTTGAGGTGGAGATCTCTGGGAGAGCTCTCGCCGTTTGATATTTCATGGAGCTGAGAGGTCTCTGGTGGACAAATATCCAGAACTCAGCTCTCCCACCTCAGAGGCATAGGCCTGACACCCAGCCAGATCATTAAGACTCTGTCAACCACATGGCTCAGAAGAAAAGGGAGAAAATAGCAAGCAAGAAAAATAAAATAAAGTTATTAAAATAAAAAATTTAAAAAAATATTAAAAATAAATTAAAAAGTAATAAAAAAAAGAAAAAAAAGAATGAAAGAAGAGAGCAGCCAAACCAAATAACAAATCCACCAATGATAACAAAAGCTAAAAATTATACTAAGAAAACAAACAAAAAGGACAAACAGAACCCTAGGACAAATGGTGAAAGCAAAGCTATACAGACAAAATCACACAAAGAAGCATACACATACACACTCAGAAAAAGAGAAAAAGGAAAGAAAAGATATCTATACATAAAAAAAAGAAGGGAGAGAGCAACCAAATCAATAAACAAATCTACCAATGTTAATAAGCTCTAAATACTAAAGTAAGATATTATATAAATCAGAAACTAGTCAGTCGCATACAGCAAACCCCAAGTCTACATTTGTTCCCAAAGTCCACCTCCTCAATTTTGGGATGATTCGCTGTCTATTCAGGTATTCCACAGATGCAGGGTACATCACGTTGATTGTGGAGATTTAATCTGCTGCTCCTGATGCTGCTGGGAGAGATTTCCCTTTCTCTTCTTTGTTCACACAGCTCCTGGGGTTCAGCTTTGGATTTGGCCCCGCCTCTGCATGAAGGTCTCCTGAGGGCATCTGTTCCCTCTCAGACAGGATGGGGTTAAAGGAGCAGCTGATTCGGAGGCTCTGGCTCACTCAGGCTGGGGGGAGGGAGGGGTACGGATGTGGGGCGAGCGTGCAGCGGCAGAGGCTGGTGTGATGTTGCACCAGCTGGAGGTGCGCCGTTCATTCTCCCGGGGAAGTTGTCCCTGGATGCCGGGACCCTGGCAGTGGTGGGCTGCACAGGCTACCGGGAGGGGAGGTGGGCTGTGGGATAGTGGCCTGTGCTCGCACACAGGCTTCTTGGTGGCTGCAGCAGCAGCCTTAGCGTCTCATGCCCGTCTCTGGGGTCTGCACTGATAGCCGCGGCTTGTGCCCGTCTCTGGAGCTCCTTTAAGCAGTGCTCTTAATTCCCTCTCCTCGCGCATTAGGAAGCAAAGAGGGAAGAAAAAGTCTCTTGCCTCTTCGACAGTTCCAGACATTTTCCTGGACTCCCTCCTGGCTAGCCGTGGTGCACTAACCCTTTCAGGCTGTGTTCACACCACCAACCTTAGTCCTCTGCCTGGGATCCGACTTCCAAAGCCCGAGCCTCAGCTCCCAGCCCCCGCCCGCCCCGGCAGGTGAGCAGACAAGCCTCTTGGGCTGGTGAGTGCTGGTCAGCACCGCTCCTCTGTGCGGGAATTTCTCCGCTTTGCCCTCCGCACCCCTGTGGCTGCGCTCTCCTCTGTGGCTCCGAAGCTTACCCCCTCCACCACCAGCTGTCTCCGCCCGCGAAGGAGCTTCTAGTGTGTGGGAACCCTTCCTCCTTCACAGCTCCTTCCCACTGGTGCAGGCCCCGTCCCTATTCTTTTGTCTCTGTTTATTCTTTTTTCTTTTGCCCTACCCAGGTACGTGGGGAGTTTGCCTTTTGGGAGGTCTGAGGTCTTCTGCAAGCATTCAGTGGGTGTTCTGTAGGAGTAGTTCCACATGTAGATGTATTTCTGATGTATTTGTGGGGAGGAAGGTGATCTCCGTGTCTTACTCCTCTGCCATCTTGAAGATCTCCTCCAAATTTCCCCTTTTTACAAGGACACCTGTTTTATTGGATTAGGGCCCACCCTAATCATCTCATTTTAACTTGATTACCTCTGTAAAGACCCTATTTCCAAATAAGGTCACATTCTGAGGTAGTAAGGATTAGGATTCCAACCTTTTGTGGGGGACACAGTTAAGCCCTAAGAAACACTCTCTTCCCAAGACCTATTGTTTTCAGTAAGCTGTCCCTTAAATTTGAAAGAGACTTTACAGTCACAAACTGCTAGTATAGTGAGAAAAACATGGGCTAGAAATTCGTGCAGGTCTGTGTTCAAACCCTGGCACTCCAATTTACTAGTTATGGGTTTTGGGAAATCCATCAATCTCTTAACTCTGTTTGCTCGTGGGAAATTGGTGGTAAAATTTCCATTTTATTGGTCAAATGTGAGGTCTGATGAACTAAAGGACCTGGAGTGGTGCCTGACACCCTGTAGGTGCTCAAGAAATGGAGGCTGATTGTTACTCTCCCCTTTTGTGGATGAGGAAACTGAGGCTCAGAGATACCCTAATCTAGGGCAGCATGAATGCCATCTCTCCAGACTCTGGACCCCCCTGCCTGCCCTTATACCCCATTTCCCCTTGTTCCCTGTGTGGGTATGGTACTCACCTCACAGTATTGCACTCACTATATATATATATATATATATATATATATATATATATATATATATATATATATATTTTGTGTGTGTGTGTGTGTGTGTGTGTGTGTGTGTGATACGCGGGCCTCTCACTGTTGTGGCCTCTCCCGTTGCGGAGCACAGGCTCCGGACGCGCAGGCCCAGCGGCCATGGCTCACGGGCCCAGCCGCTCCGCGGCACGTGGGATCCTCCCGGACCGGGGCACAAACCCGCGACCCCTGCATCGGCAGGCGGACTCTCAACCACTGCGCCACCAGGGAAGCCCACTATATATTTTTTAAACCTTCTTCCCTTGCTCCACATTATTTGAGGACTATGATTATCCTTATTCACTTCTTTTTGTATTTGATTTTCACTGCAGTAAAATGTACCTAACAGAAGACTGACCATTTTAACCATTTTCAAGTGTAGTGTTCTGTGGCATTAAGTACATTTGCATTATTGTGCAACTATCACCACCATCCAGCTCCAGAATTTTCTCTTCTTCAGAAACTGAAACTCTGTACACATTAAACACTAACTAACTCCCCCTAGCCTGTGTCTCTATGAATTTGACTACTCTAGGTACCTCATATAAGTGGAATCATGCAGTATTTGCCCTTTTGTGACTGGCTTATTTCACTTAGCATAACGTCTCCAAGGTTCATCCACGTTGAAGCACGTGTCAGAATTTCCTTCTTTTTAAGGCTGAGTAATATTCCATTGTATGTGTACACCACATTTTGCTTATCTATTCATCCATTGATGGTCATTATGTTGTTTCCACCTTTAGGCTATTGTGAATAATGCAGCTGTGAACATTGGTGTACAATTATCTATTTAAGTCACTGCTTTCAGTTCTTTTGGGTAAATCCCCCGGATTAGAGTGACTGAATCTAACCACATTCACCTTTGTATTCTCGTGGTTGATTGCAGTACCTTTAGAATCTTATTTCTTAATAAATGTTTGTTGAATGAATGTAGTAAGGAACGAATGATTGAATGAGTAATTGAGTAATAAATGAGACAAGGAACAGAAACCTGGTAAGGAAAGAGGGGGTCATTTTAACAGTGGGAGGTTCAGATGAAGCCCATGGAACACATTAACAAGAAGGAGAAGGGAGTGGTCAGCTTGTGCAAGAACTGTCCGATACAGCATTTGTACTGGCTCCATACACAAGCGAGAATTCAACCAAAACACTTGGCTCATGCTTTCCTCAGAGACTTCTTTCTGAACTAATGAAAGTACCAATACGTTGATGCTCTTGATTAATTACTGTGCTCGAGGACACACTGGAAAGTGACCTGGAAGTTTGGACTTCAGGTAACAGCCCTCTAGGCCTCATCACCCACAGACAAATCAGGAGTCTCCCTGGCAAGGATTCCCCACGGGTCCTTCAAGCATCTACTCGTAGGAGCTTGCTTCATGCACCTGTTCTTTGCCCCCCAGAACCCGCTACAGAACCTGCCTGTCCTGCTCCTCTTTCATCTGACACGAATGTCATGCAGCTGAATGTGACTTTATTTGTTTTCCTTTTGTTTGGAGCTGAGGACAAGCTGCCCGTCTTCCTCCTAGCCCTGGATGCTGGGAGGCTGTGATTGGCAGTGGCCCAGGATGAAAGAAAAATGTGCCTTAGGTAGCAGATCTGCCAGAAAAATTCTGGCTGGTCTGAGCTCATCTCACCCCATTCTTGATGGCAGGAGTTTTGCATTTCTCTGGCCCACTCTTTCCTCTCATCCCTCAGCCAGCCCCTAAGAAACTCAAATCCCAGAGGCAACAGCATTGGATCTGAAGGTTTCTTCTCATTCTGTCAGCTCATCGCTCAGATTCAGCTACCAGTTTGACAAGAAGTGTACCCAGGAGGGTGGCGTCAGGGGGTGAGGATGGTGAGTGAATGGTTTAGCCAAGGCTTACCGCTGCTGCAAACTTTATATAAAAATTGCAGGATCTCGCCAACCTTTTCTCTCTAGGTAGGTAAATAAGAAGCCAGTGAGAGGAAGGACACCTTTTCTCCATCAGACCTCTGTCACATCCAAATGAAAGCAAATGCCTATCTTGAGGCCCAGTTTCTTTCTTTCTTTTTTTTTTTGGCGGTACACGGGCCTCTCACTGCTGTGGCCTCTCCCGCTGCGGAGCACAGGCTCCGGACGCGCAGGCGCAGCGGCCATGGCTCACGGGCCCAGCCGCTCCGCGGCATGTGGGATCCTCCCGGACCGGGGCATGAACCTGTGTCCCCTGCATCGGTAGGCAGATTCTCAACCACTGCGCCACCAGGGAAGCGCCCAGTTTCTTTCTTATTTTGCTGGTAAAGCAGGAGAGTTGGTGGGGAGCTGCAGGGGGCTGGGGTGGGGGAGGCAGCCCAGAGGGGAGGCGGAGGGGAGGAGGGGGCATGGGTTGGGTGAATAGGAACTCAAGAGCTCTTCTGCACAACGAGATTAGCGCGATGTGAGCATTTCCATGCCAAGGTGCTAACGCAATAATACACGCGAGTTTGCCAACTTTTCAAATTGAATGTATTTGATTATTTGCTTTTAATTAGTGTGAGTTTTGGAGTATGTACAGGATTGTCAGGGATACAGGCAAAGCCTCCTACAGCCCATGAAGCCTCCCCTCCGTAAAGACGGGGCCCGGGATTGTTCTTTTTGAGCTGTGGAGAATGAGATTTAACAGCTTTGTTAAATGTTTTAGCCCATTTCCATTGTGCCTCTGTTTCAACCTATTGGCAAGACCAATCGAAGTGAGAAAATAAACCTCTTATCTGATCTGAATGCTGAGCGCTGCTCCTAAAGAGAATTTTCCAGCTCAACTTCGGCTTTCCACGAACATCTCTGTTTTGTTGTGTTGTGTTTTCTTTTTCTTTCTAGAGTTGGCTATTAAGCTGACCTTTTTCTCTTCTCCCTTCCCTGTTAGGATGCTTCAGGAAACATCTATACACATGAAAAAAAAAAAGTGGGCATGGACCGGGGGAAGGGAGAGAAGATATGTGTCTCTATAACTTAGAAGCATTTCGAGGGCTCTTTCTATCTGCTGGAGACTCGAGAGCATCCTGGGTTTGGTGTCTCTCCAGATAGCGGGCGAGGCTCAGGAAGATTCGAGGCCCTGGGAGGCTGCAGAAAGGCTGGTCTCGCCAGGCCAGTGAGGAAGGGAGTTGGAGTTGAGCCTTTGAGCCCTGCTGCCATCTGTGCCTTGGGGGACAGTGCTATCCTGGCTGGTGTACCAGCTACCATATCTTTCCTTCTGTTGTTTTTTACCCAAGATCTCTCCCGCCCCTCTTCCCATGGGAGTTTTGCAGGCAAAGGTCATTTACAAAAACAAAACAAATCCTTCTTTAGCCACAAACTTCAAGAAGCAGAATGAGGTGAAGTCAGTGGACCAGTTATATCTCCTTGGCCTCTTCTCCATCTCTTTATATTTGCTAAAGAGGAGAAGGATGTGGCGTGAGGCTTTTTCCACTGGCACTGCTTTCTTCCCAGTCTCCCCAGGCCCAGCACTTGGCTAGCCTCTGCCCCAGGACACTAGGGACACAGAGACTGAAGCCCACCCTAGCAGGGCCGGCCACTTTGTCCCTTCCTGCCCCAAGCCCATGTCGCTGTCCCAGCAACTCACTTGGGCCACGGAGGAGCCGCCATGTAGCAGGGAAGCAAGACCCCTCATACACATTCTGCGGATGGCTGCCTGCTCACCCATTACCTACACAATCTCTCAGTTACATTAAAAAAAAAAAATTTTCCCCCCCTTAACAATAGAGAGGAACAAATGGTTGACAAATAACAACAGCAGCAGCTCTCCAACAAAAGCACGCAATTATTACAATTATACTATCCTTGATTAGGCTGCCATGCATTGCATTTCAATGTAATTGATGTTGTAGGTTGACATATCGGACACCAAATATTCTCGCCTGTCCCTTCTCTCTTTTGTTTCAGAAGCTGATTTGCATTTTCTATGCTTTTAGTAATGAAGACTTAGCACTTTTCCTCCATTAGAAAAAAAAAGAGAGATACAATAATCTGCAACTCGGCACTTGTTTAAGGATTCTGACCCTTGAAAATACCACTTTGCTTCACACATTAGCTGCTTACAAAGAAGGAAGCTAATGTATCATCTAATTGGGCAAACCACTGCATCTGATTTCTCTCAATCAGACTATTAGCTTCGTAATTACCCATCTGCCTCGTGTGGAAAAACGGCAAGGCGCACACCCAGCTAATAACGTTCTCAAGAGCTCTCCACCGCAATGAGAGGAGGCGCCGTGGAGGGATGCGGTCTCTAACCATTTCAGTGCCAAGGTGATCACACAATGCAGGGGGCCTTTGCCAACCTTCCCCTGCCTGAATGTGTTTCATTATTTGTCTTTAATTAGCTGGAGTTTTTGGGGTCTGTTCAGGATTGCTGTCACTGCTGCTGTGGTGGTGGTGGCCGCGGTGGATGCTGAAGGATGGGGACCAGCGGGGAAGGCGAGGAGGAGGCTGCCTGTGGCCTCTGCCGGAGATGCCGGGGTTGAAGGAAGATGTTCCCTGGCTTGCCAGGTGTCCTCAAAAGGGAGTGAAGATTCCACCAAGATCGAGCAGGGTGTTTCACTTCTCTTGCTGTTCCTTTTCTTCTTCTGGGGTTGGGTTATTCCCTTTTCCCTCCTGGGTGAAGAGGCATCATTTGTGCCCCTGCCAGGGCTTGCCCAAGGAGGAGGATGCTGGGAATGGGAACCTGTACCTCCTGGTCTCTGTGTGCCTTGGCTTGTCATGATTTCTTCTGGCTCACTTTCCAAACGCCCTTTTGTTTGGTTCCGGGTTGCTGCACTTTTCTGTGGTCCTAAGATTGTGTGACCTTGGGCAAGTCAGGGATGCCTCCTTTCTCCTCCTCCATAACCTGAGAGGAGGTTGGGTTCTCTCATGTCCTCAGAAACCAGGGTGTTAGCATGTGGGTACATTTGGGAGGGCAGGTGGGGCCGATTTTGGTGCCAACTGAAGTGAGTTATTGGGGTCCCCTAACCCCTCAACTAGAATAGCTCAGCTACTGTTTGTGTATCCGTCTATGTCAATTTTATTTGAATAAAACGTTCCAGATAAAATTTTTGAGACTAACTGGACACACATGATCTGGCTAGTAATGTCCAATGACAAAGTCTATTTCAAGTCAGTAAACTGTGCCTATGTGGACACCAATATTCACCATCTAATAGTGTGGTAATTTAGCCCATAGCTGCTGCCCCTTAAGTAGGAGTTACCGTATCAAGATGGAATCTTTTAAGGCTGACATAGTGATGAATTTCGCTTTTGTGGATTTTTTTTTTGTAGCCCAAGTTTAATTATGATATGATCTTAAACACTCACTGATAGCTAATACTAAAGTATTAGATTGAGAACAGAAATTTACATATTCATTCTATCACCCATAGCAGGGTTTAAAAAAAAAACCCTACTATGTATGTGCTGTGGTGAGAGACCCTATAGATATTATTTATATTGGACATAGTCCCTGCATAATGTAACTTTGGTAAATAAAAGATAAATTTTCCCCTTACATAAGTTAGAGACAAAGTATCAGGATTCATCTGGTCTTGCTAAATGCACCATCAAGCTGGCCAGATTTTCCATGGTGGAGGCATGACACATTCATTCGTGAGCCACCTCAACCAAATTACTTTCATCTCCTAGTGCTCAGGCTTCCAGCAATCAGTTCTTTTTGACTTCATAATACCCTCTTGAAATAGTTTCGTTGATCTGTGGTATCTTTCCTAGTCTATCTGTAGAGAAATTGGTGACCTTAATAGCCACATGTATCTCTTAGGGTTTAGGAATTTTGTAGAAGATGCTGTCACTGCATCATATAGAATCTTATAAAGACCTTCTAAAAATTCTTTCCCGGTATCTGTTTAAGGAAAGGTTTGGCTTCCTTTGCACTACATGTACACCTTGTATTTTATAACTCATCTTTTCCTTTTTGCTTTGGCTGCCCAGAAGCTCAAAGGCCAAATTTTAGCCTATCTCCACTGGCTTAAGAAGACTATGCATCTTATGTTTTATGTGTGAATGCCACTAAAACTATAATTTTTCTGTTTATAATCATATTTTTCCTTTGCTCTCACTCCTGCAACTATTTATTTCTCTTAAATCTTTTTGTACTATATGCATTTTTGTACAATATCTAAACCCTTGATGGGAAAGGTTCTGGTGGAAACAAGAACCAGAGAGGTTAAGTAATTTGTCTACATTATGCAGGAATGAATGCAGTCAAGAAATCTTCCCAGAGCTAAGAGCAGATTTTCCCAGATGTTTTGATGTTAGCTACAAAATATGCTAAAATGAGTTTACCTTGAGATCTGCTACAACTTCTTAATTTCTCTCTGGCTAGGTTCACATAATTTGTTAGCCTCCATTAGAGCTTTTCACTCTTCCCTGGGATGCTAAGCAGTCAGAATCCATGAAACCACATCCAGGGACAGAAGTGAGGGAAAGATGGTCTCATGGCCTTCTGTGCTCAGGGGTTGAGTTCCTGATCTTCACAGCTGTGGTTCCACCATCATTTCTGTCATACTCTGAGCTGCCCCTTCAGGGCTCCTCCTCTGAGAAGGCGGTGTTTGCTACAGCGTCTGTGTGGCCCCAAGGTCAAGGGGAGAAGGGACTTGAGGGTTGCCAAGAGGGTGAGTGCAGAAGAGCAGTGGACAGGTTTTCTGCCTCAAACTCTCAGCAACCTCACATAGGCTACCTCCTCACAAACCTCATATAAGAGCGACTGGCACTTGTGAAATATGCTACCTGGGACGTGTTCTCATTTTAGCCTAAATGATAATTATCTGTTTGGGTCAGGCCTTTAGCAATCACCCGATTCTTCATTTGTCCCCAAGCCTAGTCTCTATTCTCCAGAGCCCAATAGTCCCAAAGGACTCCCCAGGGAAGGAGATCTCATAATGCAGCCATTCCAAACCTTTTGGAGTTGGAACATCCTATCAATTATTTTTTAACACTGCCCTTTCCTTCTCTACCTTTTTATTGAATAGTCATATGACCTTTTAAATAAATATAGTTCTTTTGAGAATTTGATTATCATCACCTCTTCCCCACCAACTTAGACCTGGGAAAAACTGGACCCAAAGGGCAGGTACTACAACACAAGACCCAAATGCAATTCTATAATAAGTTCTAGTCTGAACAGCTCTCAGGAAGTTCTTCCCTATCTCTAACTGCTATCCCTCCTACTGCATTTTATTTCCTTTCCTCTGGGTCTTTCCTCAGAGGAGATGAGCATCATACTAATACCCAGATAATTGGAAATACAACCAACGTTCTATTGATTATGTTGCAGTTTATCTCTGGCCAATCTTGCTTTCATCTCTTAGTTAACATCTCCACTGCTTACTTAATTTCTTTATTGCTTTTATAACCATTGTCATCTGCTCCTGAGATTGGAGTGCAACAGGAACTCGAATACTGAAACATTCAAAATGTAAATGACGATTTTTGAAGGCGATGAGACTGGGAAAGAGAGAGGTCTTACAGGAGAGAGAGCTCTGCTTAAACTGACCACAGGTTACTTAGAGTCAGGTTGGCTTAAGCCAACTTGATCATCTGGTCATCTCCCACTAGGTTTATTGATGAGGAAATCAAGATCTTGATCTGGTGAGAGTCTTGTCAAATGTCATAGAGCTATTTGGTGGAAGCTCTGATACTAGGATCCAGGTCTGGGTATCTTTATAAGTCTATCACAATTCTTACTTATCAGCCTGAAAGGTAAAATTGTCCATTTCTAGCATGGAGCGTATGGCTGGGTAGACGTGCATATTGGGACAGAACTGAAAAATGGTATGGTTCTGAGCTTCCCAGCTCCTCTAGAATTTTGTCTTCATGATGCAATTTCATGATTTTGTGTGCAATATCATGAATAACTAGTTCATCAGCTATCCCCACTAGAAAAAGCAAGCAGAACCACAGACTGTAACACATATACTCCAAAATAATTTGACATAGAGAAATTATTTCGTATCTATCCACTGTTCCGGTTACCTTTGTGAGGATTTCTTGCCTTTCTGTGGACGATGAGGAATTGCTGTTATTTATGCCTTCATGTAGGAGTCGGAATATGTGTAACATCCTCAGCATCTGGACCAAGTCCAGTCTGTATTTTTTTTCCCCATCTGCTCCTGGTATTTTAAGTAAAAGTGTTTGTATCCGCATCCCCCAAGCCCTGTTGTAAATTGTAAATCATGCCATTATATCTGGTAAAACCACAATGTCAAGCAACAATTCACAAAGCCACTAAGATTCTCTGGAGTAATTTTCCTGTTCTCGTTGATCAATTTTATATTTTCCCCTTGGCCATATGCACACGTTAAATGGCACTAATTCAGTGAGAAAACTCATAAGGGATAATATTTCAAGTAGCACAAATGGCAGTGATGCCTTTACAAGTATCTATTTTATAATTGCCTCTGCACTCTACCTGAATCTGCTCATCTCTGTTGTTTCAGCTGAGTGAAATGGACGCAGAAATGGGGTGAGGGGCGGGGAGTGAGGGAAGGGGTGGGAGAATGGTTTAGTTAAATTAGGTGTAAAACCAGGAAAATCTCAAGTCGAAAATTGTGTGGTTGCAATTATTTCTTTCTTCTGTTAGGCTATTTATTGTCTTATTGTCTGATCTGGAGAAATGACAGGTAGGGGAGAGCAAGCTAGTGCTGGCTAGTCAGGAAGGATGTTAACAGTTGAGCATCTCCCACCTATGACTTGAAGGCAGGACTTTATCTAGGTCACTGATTTCTTCTTTTAAATTTTTTGATTGTTTTTTTAAATGAGATTTTTATTTACTAAACTTTAAAATTCAAGTACAGTGTATACACAGAAAAGTACATAATTTATAGTTATAGAAGAAGATAATTTTTAAATTTTTTACAAAGTGAACAACCTGTGTAACCACCACACACATCAAGAGGCAGAACCTTATCAGCTGCCCAGAACATTCCCTCTTATCCTCTTCTGGCCAATACCTACTCTCCCCCAAAGGTAATTGCTATTCTGACTTCTAACACTATTCATTATTCGGTATGTACTTGTTGGTGTCTTGTTTCTTTTACTCAATGAACATTGTATTTGTGAGATTCATTCATGTTTGAGAGTATGGCAGTATTTTTTCATTTTCATTGCTCTATTGTATTCTATCGTGTGTGTGTATGTGTCTATATGTTATGTATTATTTATTCATTCTATTATTGATAGACATTTGAGTTGTTTCTTGTTTTTGACTTTTATGAATAATAGTGTTATGAACATTTTTATACATGTTTTTTGATGCACATTGTGTGCATTATGACGGGCATATACCAAAGATGGAATTACTATTTTATAGGGACTATATATATTTTGATTTTGTAAAGATTTTACAAAGTGTTTGAAATTTAATTATCATTAACACTCCTACCAGTAGTGTGTGAACATTCCAATTGCTCCGTACCCTCACGAACATTTAGTTTAATGTTTTTAAACATTTCTTGAAATTTTTAACCATTCTGGTGGGTGTGCACTGTACCACATTGAAGTTTTAAGTTTCATTTCCCTGATGACTAATGATAAGGACCACATTTTCATGTGGTCTTTGGCCGTTTGAGTATTCTCTTTTGAGAAGTTCCAGTACAAGTCTTTTGCCTGTTTTAAAAAATTGGGTTCTCTATTTTTCTTTTATGATTTGTTGTTTTTTACGTATTCTGGATACAAGTCCTACACACACACACAACTTATTAATACTTATAAAGCAAATATCTTTTACTACTCTATGACTTGCCATTTCACCCTCTTAATGCTGTATTTATTTATTTATTTATTTGTGTGGTACGCGGGCCTCTCACTGTTGTGGCCTCTCCCGTTGCGGAGCACAGTCTCTGGACGCGCAGGCTCAGCGGTCATGGCTCACAGGCCCAGCCACTCCGTGGCATGTGGGATCTTCCCGGGCCAGGGCTCGAACCTGTGTCCCCTGCATTGGCTGGCAGATTCTCAACCACTGAGCCACCAAGGAAGCCCCTTTAATTCTTAATTTTAATGAAGTTCAATTTATCAATCATTTCCTTGATGATTGTTGCTTTTGGTTTAAGAAATTTTTATGTATGCCCAATGTCATGCATATATTCTCTTATTTTATATTCTAGAACTTCATCATCTGATACAGTCATCACTAGCCTCATGTAGCTACTTAGATTTCTTTTACAATAAAATATTACAACCACTTTGGAGAAGAGCTTTTCAGTTTCTTAAAAGGTTAAACATACACCTACCACATGATCCAGCCAATCTGCTCCTAGGTATCTACCCAAGAGAAACAAAAGGGAATGGACATCACAGAACAGGCAGAATAATGGCTACCACTGCCCACTTCAAAAATGTCCACACCCTGATCCCTGAAACTGTGATTATGTTACTTTACACAGCAAAAAGGACTTTTCAGATGTAATTAAGGTTACTGACTTTGAGATGAGGAAATTAGACTGAATTATCTAGGTGAGCCCAATCTAATCACATTAATCCTTAAAAGCAGAGAATGTTTCTTAGTTGTGATCAGAGAGAGATGTGGCAACAGAAGAAAGGTCAGAGAGATGTAATATTGCTGGCTTTGAAGATGGAGGAAGGGGCCACCACCAAGGAATGTGGGTACCTCTCCTAACTGGAAGAGACCAGGAAATGGATTCTCCTCTAGAGTCTCCAGAAAGGAACTCACCCCTGCTGACACATTGATTTTAGACCATTGTCAGACTTCTGATCTGTAGAACTGTAAGACAATAAATCTGTGTTATTTTATGCCACTAGGTTTGTGATAATTTGTTATGGCAGCAATAGAAAAACTATTATGTGTTCATAGCAGCTTTATTCATAATAGCCTAAAACTAAAAATAACCCACATGTTCATCAACAACTGAATGAATAAATTGTAGTATATCCATACAATGGAATATTACTCAGCAATAAAAATGAATGAAATATTGATACACTCAACAACATGATAAATCTCTAAAATGATTATGCTGAAAGAAGCAGAACCAGAACAAAAGAGTACATGCTGTATGATTCTTTTTATATAAAATTCTAGAAAATACAAACAAATCTACTGTTACAGAAAACAGATCAGTGGTTGCCTGAAGACAGGGGGAAGGTTGGGAGGGAAAGATTGCAAATGGGCAAAAAGAAACTTTTGGGGGTGATGGATATGTTTATTATCCTGATTGTGGTAATGGTTTCACAGGTATCCATAAGTCAAAACATATCCAATTGTATGCTTTAAAGTGAGTAGTTTATTGTATATCGATTACACCTCAGTGAGTCTAGTATTTACATTTATATCAACTGTTTATGAGAATTCTAGCTGCTCCACATACTCACCAACACTTGGGATTTTCTGTCTTTTTGATTATAGCCATTTTAGTTGGTGTGTAATGGTATCTCATAGTTTTAATTTGAATTTCCCAAATGACTAATGACATTGAGCATCTTTTCATGTGCTTAATGGCCATCCTTGTATTTTCTTTAGTGAAGTGTCAGTTCAAATCTTTTGCTCATTTTAAAGTTGTTGTTTGTTTTCTTACTATTGAGTTTTGAGAGTTAAAAAAATATTCTGGGGCTTCCCTGGTGGTGCAGTGGTTGAGAGGCCACCTGCTGATGCAGGGGACATGGGTTCGTGCCCCGGTTGGGGAAGATCCCACATGCTGCAGAGTGGCTGGGCCCTTGAGCCATGGCCGCTGAGCCTGTGCATCCAGAGCCTGTGCTCCGCAACGGGAGAGGCCACAACAGTGAGAGGCCAGCGTGCCATAAAAAAATATATATATATATTTTGGGCTTAAGTCCTTTATCAAATATGTAACATGCAAATATTTTCTCCTAGTCTGTGGCTTGTCTTTCCATTCCCTTAACAGTGTTTTTTGAAAAGCAGAAGATTTAATTTTGACAAAGTCCAATTTATAAATTTGTTCTATTATACATCTGCTTTTGTTGCTATATCTAAGAAATCTTTGCCTAACCTAAGATTGCAAAGATTTTGTCCTTTGTTTTCTTCTAGAAGTTTCATAGTTTTAGTTTTTTCATTTAACAAAATATAAAAAGAAAAAAGTATTACATATTTATTAATTTGGTTACCACTTCTGCTGCTCTTCTATCATTTGTATAGATCCTTATTTCCATCTATTATTATTTGCCTCTGCTTGAAGGACTTTCTTTTACATTTTTTGTAATATGGATCTCCTGGTGATGAATTGTGTCAGATTCTGTATGCCTGAAAAAGTCTCCATTTCACCTTAATTTTTAAAGATATTTTTACTGGATATAGAATTCTAGGTTAGCAGTTTTCTTCCTCTTACCTATTTTAAAGATGCTGCTCCACTGTTTTCTCATTTGCATTGTTTCTAGTGAGAAATCTGCCATTATCCTTACTTTTATTTCTCTACATAATGGCTTTCCCCCCTCTGATTGCTTCTAAGATTATGTGTTATCACTGGTTTAGAACGACTAGACTATGATGTGCCTTGGTGTATTTTTCTCCATATTTCTTTTCTTGTGGGGGTTCATAGAACATTTTGGATTTGTAGTTTTATAGTTTTCAACAAATTTGGAAACATCTCAACAATTATTTCTTCAAGTATTTTTTTTTTCTTTTTCTTCCCCCTGTCCTTTAGCAATTCCAATTACTGATATAACTAGGCTGCTTGAAACTGTCTCACAGCTTACTTTTGCTCTCTTTATTAAAAAAAGTATTTTCTCTGTATTTCATTTTAGATAGTTTTTATTGTAATATCTTCAAGTTCACTAATCTTTTCTTCTGAAATGGTTGTTCTGCTGTTAATTTCATCTAGTGTGTTTTTTGAAATTTGGTATGTCTTTAAAATATATTTTTCATGCCTCTACTTAATATTTTGCACATATGGAATACAGTTATAATAACTATTTTAATATCCATGTCTGCTAATTTTAATTGGTTGTTTTATCTTGTTCTTTGCATGCCTGGTAAGTTTTTATTTTTTATGAGACATTGTAAATTTTACCTCACTGGGTGCTAGATGTTTTTATATTCCTATAAATATTCTTGGGCTTTGTTCTGGGAAGCAGTTATTTGAAAGCAGTGATATTATGGGGTCTTGTTTTTAAGTTTTATTAGGCAGATCAGAGCAGTTGAGGTTAATGTTTGCTCACTGTTGAGGCAAGACCCTGTGAGCACTCTGCCTGATGCCCTGTGAATTATGAAGTTTTCCAGTTTGGCTGGTGGCAACAGGTAATATTTTCAGCTTTGTGTGAGTGCTTTATACTATTCTTTCTGATTCTTTCTTGTGGTTTTTCCCCTGGCCTTGGGTAGTTTCTTCATACATGTGCTGATCAATTCTCTGTTCAATACTTGATGGGAACTTCTGCAGATCTAGAGTTCTCTCTGTATGATGCTATCTTTTTTCTTGGTAATCTTTTTTGCCACTCTAGTAGCCTTGGCTTCCTTGGACTTTCAACTCCATCTCCTCAGCTCTGGAATTTCTCTGGGCTCTGCTTGGGTTTCCTCTCCCTGCACTGTGGAAACTCTCTCAAGCAGTATGTTGAAGCAATCATAGGACTCACCTTGTTTGTTTCCCATTTCTCAAGGGTCACTCTTTTTTGTTGCTTGATGTTCAGTATCTTTAAAAATATTGTTTTATATTTTTTTGTCTTTTTGTTTAAATTTGAATTATTTGATATGAATAAAATTTTAAAAACTCAATTTTCAATCATTTTAATAGACACATTTCAAGTGTTCAAAATCCATATGTGGTTAAAGGCTACAACATTGGATGGTACAGATATAAAACATTTCCATCATTATAGAAAGTTTAATTGGACAACTCTGTTATAGATGTATAATATTTTAATTTTACAAAAAATCAGGGTTTATAGTTGTGTATGGTATGAATTAAGGGTCAAGGTAATGTTGTTTTTCCAGTATAGATATCCAGTGTGTTTATTCTTTACCTTTGCATTTCCACTAGATTTTTAGAAGTAGTTATCAGTTTCCAGAAAAAATACATGCTGAGATATTGATTGGAATTGCATTGACACTATGTATCAATTGAGAGAGAACTGACATTTTTAAAACTTGCAATCTTCCCATCTATGTATGTGGTTTATTTCTTTATTTATTTAAGTTTTTCTGATTTCTCTCAGTAGTAATCTTTCATAGTTTTATGATTTATTCTTAAGTATTTGATATTTTAGTCATTTTTGTAAATGGTAGCATTTTAAAATTCCATTTTCTAATCTTTTGTTTCTAACATATGGAAATGTGATCCATTTTTGTATTGACCTTTTATCAGTGACCTTGATGAAATCAATTATTTATTTGAATATTTTATCTATAGATTATTTTTGGAATTGTATGTAACCAATTATGTATCTATGAATAATAAAGATTTAATATCTTATTTTCAAATTTTTATATTTTATATTTCTCTTTCTTGATTTATTATACCAAATAGGACCTCTAAAAGTCTACTGTCAAACAATAATGGTGATGATGGACATCCTCAGGGTAAAATCTTTCAGTATTTCACCATTAAGTATAATGTATGAAACATTTTATTTTTGGGGTAAATATCCTTTATCTTTTTTACTTTTTGCCTCATTTAAAGACAGTTCCATTTTTATTTCTTGCTTGATTAATTTCTTAAAATTTCTAGCATGAAATCAAAACTACAATGAGGTATCACCTCACATCAGTAAGAATGGGCATCATCGGAAAATCAAACAACAAATGCTGGAGAGGGTGTGGAGAGAAGGGAACCCTCTTGCACTGTTGGTGGGAACATAAATTGCTACACCCACTATGGAGAACAGTATGGAGGTTCCTTAAAAAACTAAAAATAGAATTACCATATGACCCAGCAATCCCACTACTGAGCATATACCCAAAGAAAACCATAATTCAAAAAGACACATGTACCCCAATGTTCATTACAGCACTATTTACAATAGCCAGGACATGGAAGCAACCTAAATGCTCATTGACAGACGAATGGATAAAGAAGATGTAGTACATATATACAATGGAATATTACTCAGCCATTAAAAGGAATGAAATTGGGTCATTTGTAGAGATGTGGACGGATCTAGAGACTGTCATACAGAGTGAAGTAAGTCAGAAAGAGAAAAACAAATATCGTATATTAACGCACATATGTGGAACCTAGAAAAATGGTACAAATGAACTGGTTTGTAGGGCAGAAATAGAGACACAGATGTAGAGAGCAAATGTATGGTTACCAAGGGGGGAAAGAGGGTGGTGTGACAAACTGGGAGACTGGGATTGACATATATACACTAATATGTATAGAATGGATAACTAATAAGAACCTGCTGTATTAAAAAAATAAATAAAATTCTAAAAAAAGGGCTTCCCTGGTGGCGCAGTGGTTGAGAGTCTGCCTGCCGATGCAGGGGACACGGGTTAGTGCCCCGGTCTGGGAAGATCCCACATGCTGCGGAGCGGCTGGGCCCGTGAGCCATGGCCGCTGAGCCTGCGCATCCAGAGCCTGTGCTCCACAACGGGAGAGGCCACAACAGTGAGGGCCCATGTACCGTAAAAAAAAAAAAAAAAAAAATTCTAAGAAAAATAAAATAAAATAAGAAGAGGAAAGAAAAAAAAATTTCTAGCATGATTTTTGAAATCTCAAACAGGTGTTGAATATTATTGCATGCTTTTTTTTGCATCTATTGAGATAATTACATGTTTTTATCTTTATCTTTTGTTAATATGATAAATTACATTTATTGATGTTCAAATTCTAAATCAACATTTTATTCCTGGAGTAAAATATATTGTTTGTGTTGTCTTTTCCTTTTTAGATATTACTAGATTCTATTTGCCTATGTTTTTTGCTGAGTAGAACTTTTCAAAAAGACTTTTGAGTTTACATTTTTTAGAGATATTGGCTTAAATTTTCTTCTTAAGATAAATTTACTGGTTTTACTATCAAGATTATGCTGATTTTATACAATGAACTTTGAAATGTCAGTGTAAGATTGGTGTTATTTCTTTCTTAAATATTTGGAAAGATTAACTGATAAAGCTATCCGGGCCTGGAATTTTCTTTGTAAGTTTTAAGTTATGAATTCAGTTTATTAAATTGATATAAGCTTTCAGATTTTTAATTTTGTCCTTGTGTTTTTCTAAGTTATGTTTTTAAATTAATTAGTCTGTTTAAATTTTCTTCCTTGTATTTTCCTTGTGTCTAATTTGCCATTAATTTTCCTAGCTTCTTGAGCTGGATGCTTTAGATAATTGATTTTCAGCCTTCATTATTTTCTAGTATGTTCATTTAGACTATAAATTTCCCTCTAAACTAGGCTTTTGTTGTATTTTACAAGCTTTCATAATGTTGTATTTTATTTTATTTATTTTATTTTTTCATAATGTTGTATTTTATTATCTTTCATTTCCAAATATTTTCTGATTTTTCATTTTGATTTCTTCTTTGCTCCATAGGTTATTTATAATTTTTTTCCTTTGTGTGTCTGTCTTTATATTTTCTGCTAATCTGTCTTCCAGCTGAATAATCTCCTTTTCTGATAGTAGTAATATGCTGTTAAATCCATCTCTTTACTCCATGATATCTGTAATTGCATTTTTTTTCTGTTAGAAGTTACATTTGATTCTTTTAAAAATAATTCAATGGTGAAATTTCCATCTTGTCATGCATTTTCTTGAACACATTAATCATAATTATTTTAAGTTCCATGTGTCATAATTCAAATAAATGGATCAACTGTGAGTATTTCTATTGTCTATTTTTTCTCTAGATTTTCAATCTTTTGGCCCTATCTTCTGGCGTGCTTCATAATTTTTGATTAAGTGCTGGCTATTGTATTTGAAAAATTCTAAGGATCTTGATGATATTATTTATCTCTGGAGAAGACTTATTTGGCCAGCAGTTAGACTAAGGGCAGGTTACTTTGATTCAATCATGTATTGAGATAGTTCAAAACAGTTTCAGATTATATGTGGACTCTCTGTTGGCTGCTTAATTTCTGGTTTCTCCTTTTGGTGTCTCAACTAAAAGTTTGGTGTGTAATTGGGGCTACTCCTCCTTCCAGGGCTGTTGCTCTAATTTTAGTCTTTGCAATCAATACAACTGATAATTTTTTTTTAGACATTTGTAGCCACTTAGCAGCTATTTTTACTTGGTTTCCCAGCCTCTCATTCAGGGGAGCGTAGCATCCAGCAAATACTTCAAAAGTAAGAGCTGCACAGAATTTTGAGCTTATTTTGCTGAGGTTCTTTTTTCTCTAGGATCTTGGTTTCTTAAGTAATAGCCACCTTGGTATCCCTGAATCCCAACTTTTGTCTTCCCAGCACTGTGGGACTGTCAAATGCTCTAGATCATTGTTTGGAGCAATGAGAGAGAGAGAGAGAGAGAGAGAGAGAGAGAGAGAGAGAGAGGTTGAGAGAGAGAGAGAGAGACTGAGAGAGAGAGAGGTTGAGAGAGAGAGAGAGAGAGAGAGACTGAGAGAGAGAGAGAGAGAATAAGCCAAGTAAGTGACACAAGCTATTGGTTAATGGCACATTACTGGAAGGGGCTTTTACGGCACAAACCCTACTAAAGCAATGTCCATCTCCTGCCCATGGTGCATAGCCACAGTACTGTGCTGCTTTAGTAATAATGACACACCTTCCGTAGTTTGTTGTTTATGAGAGAATTGCCTTCCATAAGGATGTGTTTAATTATGTGCATAATCAGATATATTGCACTGCAGGGGAGATGGGAAAATCTTTAGTTCCTTTGTGAACTTTGTCACTTCCTATCATCCTTCCCCCAACCCCTGCCAGCTCAGAATCCCAATCATAGCTGGCAGAAACACTGCAAAAGGAATTCCCAAAGGAATCATAACAGCAACAGTCACTGAGCCGCCTATGTGTCAGGCACAGTTCTAGATGCAAGAGACTTGAAGACAAGTCACAACCAAATGATATAACAAAATTCACAAAGAGATCTAAGAGAGAGTAAAGGGAATGGGGAGGTGTATGTGAGGATGTCTATCTTCTCCTACAGTTTAAGAACATTCTCATTATTCACGTGCAACTCAGTTCTTTCTGGGCTAAACCTTCTAGGCTAAAGAACTAAAAAGTTCTTGGGAGGTGCTATGTTTGAACTGTAAAATGTTAATAGAAACATGCAAACACCTTACAAAGACTATTATTAAACTGGGGGGAAAATCACTATAAGGATACATAGAATTAGTGCAAAACCAATTTCATATATTAAGGTTTTACTCTGTCCTAATTGTGTAGCAGTTTTTCTAACAAAGAAAAGATTGGGATGCTGCCTGTTTATACGGAAGCCAGAGAAGGTAGAGATGATAGCTGAGGGATAAAAGAGATCCCTGGTTGGTTAGTGATCATACAATATTTCCACCAAGTATGTAGTGAGTTTGAGGTATGATGAAACATTAAGAAATGATTGAGGTGCCCATGGTATGTCTGGGTACCCTCACAGCTGTGCAGGCAGTCCTTCCTTAAGGGCAGGAGCTGGGTGGCACATCCCATATCTACCGCAGGAAGTAACAGGAGGAGTGATGGGGTGGGGGGGAAGGAAGCCATATAAACAAATGACAGCAATACCAGGGAGATGGTGGCCAAACATCATAGAGCTCCATTATCCCATACACTGTGTGTTTTGCACAAACCAAGTCCAGTCAAGAGGAGGAGACTGGGAAAACTTGATGGAAATGGTGAGATTTGAGCTGTCCCTGTCGGGATGGATAAGACAGGCTCCCTGTAGGGTTTGTCATAGATGGAGTCTGTTAGCGGATGATAGTGATAAATGGCTACCATTTACCTAGATCTTATTCTAGGTCAGTCTCTGGGCTGAGGGCTGCCCACACGTTATCTCAGTTAAGCCTCAGAACCATCGTCTGAGGTACAGAAAATTAGCACCCCTATTTATACAGAGGGAGATGGAGGCTTTGAGAGTTTGGACTTGGAGTACCAGCACACCCTGACTGCACGTGAGAATACACTGAGGAACTTTGAAAAACCACCCATGCCTGGGCTGCACCCGTTCACACTGAAGCGAACCTCTAGAGACAGGGCTCAGCCAACTGTACCTTATACGAGCTTTCCAGGTGATTCTGAGGAACAGAGAGGGTTGCGCAGTAGTCATTGAGAGGAAGTCCAGCACTACCCTCAGCATAGACCACTTTAGACAAATATTACGAAACAGTTTGAACGCACCAGCAGTTATAAAGGCAAATTGAAGAAATTTCCCTACGCCTAATACGCAGCTTAAAATGATAAACACCGCTGATCTAGTTGGAGTTCCTCAAGCTCATCTCTCTCTCTCTCAGTCTCCCTCTCCCAGAGAGTCACTATCCTAAACTTTGAGTTTTCATTCCCATGCATTTCCTTACAGTACCTTTTAAAGTCTGGGATGGGACACTTTGCAGCTGTAGCTCTTTAAGCTGTGATCTGAATGTGTGTTGGAGAGGTGGGCATGCTCCTTAGGGGAGGACATATCAGAATCTCCTGGCGAAAGGGAATCTGTCAGATTTGGAAAAGAAACCCAGGCAGTTTCAGCATCCCCCCCCCCACACCGTGTCCCCAGGAGTGGCTCCTCAGTTATGGTATGTGTTCATCTATTTGTTTATTACCTGTACCCTCTGCCCTGCCCCCCCCATAACACCACATAACTCTCTTGAGGGCGGGGACCTTATTCTATTCATCATTCTCCCCCCAGCACCCAGAACATTGCTTGCACTCGGTAGGTGCTCAATAGATCTTTTTCTGAATGAAGGAAAGAATCACTGAACTATAAGCCCCTCAAGAGCTGGGAGATTTTTAAATAATACAGTATACCTGAGGTGTCAAGAGCATGGGGTTCGGGGGGTAGAAAACTTGGATGGAATCTTACCCCTGCTATTTCTGATGGGTTATATATCTTGGGCAGAGTTACTCAACCACTCTCAGCCTCAATTTCCTCAACTGTAAAATGGGAGCAGCTACTCAGTTGTATTGTGGTGGGGAATAAATGACACAATGCATGTATACCTTAAACGATACGATGTATGGGAAATGCATGGGAAACTTGTTTTGCAGAGTGCTTGCGAGTAGCAAGTGTTCTTATTTGCTTTAGCTGTGGTGGTGGGCTGCTACGTATGGGGTTATTTCTGTCCTGCGCCCCTCTTTTCCTGGGAAATGCCCCTCCCACTCCAAATGGCTCCCAGTGGTAGCTCCCGTGTTCCTATATGGCCTTGCCGCTGTGGTTATACCTTGCTGTTTCCTTCTGTGCACTTGATCCACTCTTGGAAGTGTGGAGGAAAATTGGAATTCAGTCGAAAAAAATATTGACTATGTTCAAGGAAAAGAAGCTGGGTTAGAAGTGACCTTGAAGATGCCTTTAACGCACTCGTGAAAGTGGCATCAAGCAAGCAGGAACCATACCTCCGTGCAGAGTATTTCCTCGTTGCCCATGAGACCCCTCCTGATAGAACAGCAAGAGTATGGCATTTCCTAGTCTTCTTTGGGTTGGGGTCAGCTAACACCTCAAGGCGGCACACAATGTTTTGAAAGTTTTTTCCCCGTGTGAGTATCACTGGCGTTTATTAGGATGATATCCACAACATCGGCTTCGTTAGCTGATGCTTCCCAAGTGCCTACCATAGTGCCTGGTACATAGCAGATGCTCAGTAATTATGTGCTGCATGAATGAATGCCTAAGTATCATGTTCCAAGTGACTCTCTTCTGTGTATTGGCCCTGGATCTAGGTATAGGATCGCCCCATTTTACAGATGAGGAAACAGGCCTAGAGAAGAAAAGGTCACTCAGTTAAAAGCTGTGTGAAGACAGGGACTACTGTTTCTCTGTCTATAAACCATCGCGGCCTGGCTCCCCCTCCCAGTTCGACCACACTGCTGTGTGGATGGGCGGGGTCAGTCAGAGACTGAGGATGGGGGAATCTCTGTCTATGGGAAGCTGATCCCGGGGCAGGAGCGACACCCCCACCGCGGACGAACTCATTCGAGGCTGTAAGGACAGGAATCTTCATCAATACTCCTGAATCTGGTCATTCCGAACTCCACATAGTTTGGTGTATTTTTCTCTATGGAAGTGACCTTCTTGCCTTATTTATCATTTCAGGGCCGGGGAAGGCAGTCCAGAGAGAAACTCTGGTGAAATTCAGGGACTTTCCATAGCAGGCAAGGGAGGTGGGCTAGGGTGCAGGCAAGCGCCCGGCAAGCTCAAGCTGGCTGCCAGGCTCCCCGGAGAGACTCTCCAGAGAGCGGACCAGGCTAGCCTGTGCTTTACTAGGAAAACAAAACACAACAGAACAGGAATCTGACATTGTGGAGGAAGCCATACCCTAGTTACTGTGGTCCCACTTTCTCCTGGGAAGGGGTACTGGAAAGCGACAGAAGGCAGATTTTGCTGCAGACTGACTGCTAAGGAGCCCGTGTCTGGCTCTGAGTGCCCGGTAGCCCTTCGCATTCATGGTACACAAAGCCCTCCCAAGCCTTTCCTAATGGGAGGTGTTATCTCCATTTTCCAGGCGGAGAAGCCCCGTGCAGAGGGGAAGCTGGCCCTTCCCACCCTCACACCTCCTCCACCCTTGGCGGGCAGAAACGCGGTCCAGGTCTTCTGCTTCCAAACCCGAGCTTTATCTCCCACACCGTGCTTCCTCTTGGAGCCTTCTGGAGAGGCCCCTGCTGTGGAAATGAACATCTGTCCAAACTTTGGAGCCTGGCCTTCAAGGGCCTGAGCGACTTTCCACCCGGTGTCCGGCCCCCGCCGTGCCTTGTGCCTCCCCCTCCCGGGTCTCCACACTGCCAAGGGAACCTGCAAGTGATTTCTCGCTTCTTTGCATCCAGGCAGGCCTTTGCCCACACCCCAAATTTCCCTTTTCTCCCTGTTTTATTTTCTTTCTTTATATGGATCTTGCACAATACATGGGATGATTTTCTTTTATAGTCACATATTTGGTATATAATATTTGTCATCTTTAAAGCGTCTTCGTTCATCCATTCACCCCTAGGTCCATCTTTTGACATACATTTATTGAGTTCCTACTATGTGCTATGCACTGTGTTAGACAATTGGGGAAATAGACATTTGTAAGGATGGACCAAGTATTTCTCTAGAACAGGCAAAGCCAGAGGACTGTCAAGGATCAAAATGTTGAGAAGCCTCCTATTCTGTAGCTCAGGCTCATTAGATGAACTGCTGGAACTCTTGTCCTCACCAGCACCCTTGCTCTGGTTGAAGATGGAGGGGGTGGGTTTTGTAATCCGTCATCTTCTGTGTTCTCTGTAGCCTCCTGGTTTCCTGGGCATGGTGAGATGTCCAAACCCTCTTTCCAGATCAGGGGTTTGGCACTAATGCTGCTGCTTCAAGAGTGTAGTGACTGGGCTTTTCAGGGCTGTTTCTCAACGGCACCTACAAGGGCTTCTCTTCTGTGACCAGCTTTGGTTCTGGGCAGTGAGTCTGAGTCTCTGAATGACACCATGTCCTCTAACCCAAAGCAGGCACTTCCTGTGCAGTTAGAGAGCCCAGCCCGGGCCGTGGTCAACACTGTGTCCCACTGCAGCCTGGGGCAGTTTCCATGGGCAGTTGTCAGTGTTTCCTGCCTTGCTAGTGCCCCTCTTGGCCACCGTCTTCTCTCTGGGAATGCATGGACAAAGCAAGTAAAAACATGGAATTCAAATCAAGACACATTAGTTCAGAGGCCTAGCTCTGCCACTGATTGGTTGTGAGATGTTTGGTAAATTCACTAATCTCAACTATAAAATAGAAAAAGCCATGTGTCCCTGTATCAGTCAAGGTTCTGCAAAGAAATAGAACCAATAGGAGATATAGACTTATTTTAAAGAATTGGCTGACTCCACTTATTTTAAAGAATTGAAAATAATTGAAAGTGGCTGACAATTTATTTTAAGGAATTGGCTGACGCAGTTGTGGAAGCTGGCAAGTCCAAAATCTATAGGGCAGATCAGCAGGCTGAAAACAGTAGGCAGGAGCTGACGTTGCAGTCTTAAGGCAGAATGTCTTCTTCAGGAAACCTCAGTGTTTACTCTTATGGCCTTCGACTGATTGGGTGAGGCCCACCCACATTATCAAGAGTGATCTAGTAATCTTCACTTCTTTTTAAAAAAAATTATTTATTTGGCTGTTCCGGGTCTTAGTTGCAGCACGCAGGATCTTTGTTGTGGTGTGAGGGATCTTTTTTAGTTGTGGCATGTGGGATCTAGCTCCCTGACCAGGGATCAAAACCGGGTTCCCTGCATTGGGAAGTGTGGAGTCTTAGCCATTGGACCACCAGGGAAGTCCCAAGAGTAATCTTCACTTAAAGTCAACTGGTTGTAGCTATGAACTACATGTACAAAATACCGTCACAGAGACACCTAGGTTAGTGCTTGATTAAGTAAATGAGTACTACAGCCTAGCCAAAGTGACCCATCAAACTGACCTTCTCACTCTCTCACTGGAGAGTTATGAGGATTAAGTAAAATAATGCATGCAAAGTTTTAAGCATAGAACCTTGTATGTGGTAAGTATTTATTCGTTACTGATATTGTTACTGCTGTTATTATTTTTTATTTTCCACTTACGTTTGGTCTGCTGCCAATTCAACAAAGCCTTGCGCTTCATTCTAAGGTATTTGCTACTCTGATACATCACATCCCCTAAGAGCAGGATCTGTGATGTGGGAACTCACAGGTGGGAATGTACCTATCAGTAAGCTCCTGGGGAACAAGCATATGTCTGGTTTATACACAGCTCAGAGTAAGCGTGCAATAGATACCAAGAAACAAATGCACAAATGAAGACAATGTCCTGGTAAGAATGGGCTCTCCAGTGCACATATACTACAAGCCTTATTTGTAATTTAACATTTTTTAGTAACCATATTTTAAAAAGAAACGGATACTAATATCCAAAATATTATTATTTCAAAATCTAATCCATATAAAAATGATTAGACATTTAATGTTCTTTTTTATATACTAAGTCTTCTAAATCCAGCCTGTGTATTGTATTATACGTACGGCACAGCTGCATTTGAACCGGCCATATTTCAAATGTTCGATAGCCACATGTGGCTGGTAGCTACTGTATTGGATGGCATAGGATTAGAGCAATATTTCTCCGAGTTTAGTTCCTGAAGAATTGCATCCTAATCACTGGGGCTGGTTTATGGAGTGGGTAGCATGTTGATAATGAGCCATACTCTAGAACAAACTCAGTAGGACTCACTGACCTAGGCCTGCCTCTTCACAGACTGTTTATGATCGGTCCTCACCAAAATAAGAACAGAAAGTGAGAGCGAGCATTCAGAAAAGTTTATAACAATTTGACAGAATAATTTTACATCCATTGAATCTAATAACAAAAAATACATTAGGGATTGGATTAGTATGTGCTATTTAAAATTTAATTTTTCTATAAATCCATTTGTATTGCATTTTACAAAAGTACCTGTCTATGATGAAGCGGAAATAGGTAAAACCTGGCCCTTCACCAAAGAGAGTTTGAGAAGCACCGTCTCTGGGGTAGAAATTAGGAATTTATGTTTTGAACAACCCCCTGATGATTCCTAGACACATGGAAGTTTGAACCTTCTAAAATCAGGCCAAAAACTCCAAGAAGCGTAGACCTCATTTTATTTTTATTTTATTTTTTTCCTTCAAATTGCTGTGTCCAGAAGCAGAGCTTCAGGCCTGGGTGGTTCTTCATAACAAGGGCAGCTCTGCATACTTCAAAGACACTGTCCCAGCGCCACTGGGGAGCCCTGTCTTGCCCTGATGTCCACACCAGCCAGAACACCAGGACCTCACAGTCCTGCTTCTTCTTGAGACCCTTTGTGAGTCCTCTAGGATCCTGGGATTTTCAAGGTTTTCTCTGATCCTCCACACAGAGAATACAACTTTTCAATCTCCATCTCTTGGAGCAGACAGGCAATCTGTTTAAAAAAAAAAAAGAAAAAAAATCTCTAGACCCAGAGGAACTCTATTTTTTCTTGTCCTTGCTCAAAGCTTTTATAGCACATCTTGAGCTTTCAAAGGCAGTGCGTGTATTGATTTTTTGTCACTGACCCCCAGGGTTCATTGCTGCTGTGTTTTGGGCTAAGGCTCCCTATAGAAATCCCAGTGGCTGCCACTCGGGAAGTCTTGGTGATTGGATGATATTGGAAGCAGTTTCCTTATATAAACCATCACAGATATCCTTTGTAATTTGTCATCTCCTCTTTCTGTGAGGCTCTCCTCACAGGATCTTTCCTGTGTGGCTTGAAACTTTTAAATCAGCCTTCAGGCCAGAATTTCTGCAAGGAAATGGAGACTTTTACCTCTGGCTCAGCTTCCAGTGAAGATGCTTTAAGTTCTGGCTCCCACCCCACCAGCCCAACACTCACCTGGAGATAGATATTGTCTCTTCCCACAAAATCTCAATATACTACTGTATTAGTTTTCTAGGGCTGCCATAACATAATAGCACAGACGAAGTGGCTAAAGCGACAGAAATTTATTTCTCACGGTTGTGGAGGCTGGAAGTCCAAGATCAAGGTGTTGGCAGGGTTGGTTTCTCTCGAGGCCCCTCTCCTTGGCTTGCAGATGGCCGCCTTCTGGCTGTGTCCCCTCCTGGCCTCTACTCTGTGCAAATGCATCCCTAGTGTCTCTTCCTGCCCTTATAAGGACACCAGTCTTATTGGATTAGGACCCCACACTTAGGACCTCATTTAACTTTAATGACCTCATTAAAGGCTTTATCTCCAAATATAGTCACATTGGGGTTAGGGCTTCAACATATGGATTTGGGGGAGGAGCACAATTTAATCCACGACAACTACTAAGTTGGTGTCTTCTCGTGGCCCAACTTCCTCTTGGATTCTAGGGTTCTTGCACCTGATGGCTCTGTTCTCTGCCTCTATAACCAGTGTTTGCTTCCCACCCCATCACCCCCTGGAGGCTGTCCCTACGCTGGGTAGAGGCCTGTTTGACATTTTTGGGTGTGGACCAAGGTCTTCTGCTGTCCAAGCCGTGTTAGCTTCTGCCCATGGTGCCATTGCTGGCTCTCAGATGAGTGTTCTGTGGTCACTGGTGAATTCCATCAGAGACTGCTCTCCAGCCCCTGTCTTCAGAAATGATTCCAGTCTTCATGTAAAACCTGATTTTTGTGCGCATGACACCCGTTCCCTTCTCTCCCATGGAGACCTGTCTCCCCTTCACTGCTCCAGGTTCAGAGGGAGAAAAGGGACTAGTCACCATAAAATCCTTGAAGCCACTAGCACTCCTATTCTTTCCATTAGAAGAGTGGGCATCTACTTCTCTCCTTTTCCAATCTATTTCACGACAGGAACCCAGGACCATTTCTACTTTCTTTGCAGTCATCAAATAAAAGACAAGCTAGGGCAAAACAGGTGGATTTATTATTTTAATTAATTAATTTATTTATGGCTGCATTGGGTCTTTGTTGCTGTGCACGGGCTTTCTCTAGTTGCGGCGAGTGGGGGCTACTCTTCGCTGCGGTGCCTGGGCTTCTCACTGTGGTGGCTTCTCTTGTTGTGGAGCACGGGCTCTAGGTGCACGGACTTCAGTAGCTGCGACGCACGGGCTTAGTTGCTCCACGGCATGTGGGATCTTCCCAGACCAGGGCTCGAACCTGTGTCCCCTGCATTAGCAGGCGGATTCTTAACCACTGTGCCACCAGGGAAGCCCCAAACAAGTAGATTTAAATCTTTAGTGACCCGTATCACTTTGATAAGTGAAGAATCGCAAAGTTTTTGTCTGTGACCCTTTGTGAATCCGCTGATTCATTGATTCATTCCTCAAACAGTCATGAGCTGAGGGTGATGGGTGATGGAGGTGAGACACATCGTTCTTGCCCTCTAAGAATGTTTGTTCTGGGAACAAAAACAGTCCGGTTGACAGGCAACTGCAACATGGTGTGGTAGGGGTGGTGATGGTGGCAAACCCTGCCTACTGTTGAACACAGAGTGGGACCCTCAGCCCCACTGGGAAATTCAGAAAAGGCTTCCCCTCCGCAAAGGAGATGAAGACTTAGCTGAATCTTGAAAAAAAAGAGTATGAGTCAGCCTGGTGTGGGAGGGTGAGGTAGGCAGAGGGGAGAGGGAAGGACATTTTGAGCAGCGGTAACATTTGAAGAGTTGGAGGTGGGAGGGATGGGGGGGCAACTGAGGAAATATGTAAATACTGCACGTGGTTTCTGGTGGGGGGCAGTAGTTAGAGCCTAAGGATGGCTCTCCCTATAGCCTGGAGGTTGTACTCCAGTGGGGAGTCTGTGTGTACGTGTGTGTGCGTGGGGGTGCACCGTAAAGGGAAGCTCCTAAAACAAAAATGGCATTGCACCAGTTCTCTTCCTATTTTTCCGACCACATGTTCTAGAACTCCTTCTTGGGTTTTTTCTGACCCTCCTTTCTTCCCTTGTCTATCAGCCACCACATCCCTTGGATCCCTGTTCTCTATAGACATAGGTGTTGTAGAGAGTGGTCCTCTCTCCAAGCCTCACCTTCTGCTTCTTAGTAGCTGGCAGAGACCACATCCCATAGTCCCATCTTCTGTCCAGGGCTCCAGGCTGGCATTGCCAATCAGCTCCTAAGCGTTCCCACCATTGCCTAGTCTAGAGTGACCATGTACCCTGCTTTGCCTCCGGGGTCCCAGTTATGTGTTTTGTCATGGGTGATTATTAACAGTGCCCTCCTGTTCACTCTCAAAAGTGTCCCAGGTTAGACCATAAATTTCATGGTTATGAAACAAGAGGGGAAGGGGGCAGGGCACAACCTTTAAAAGAATGACACAGCCATAGGACATGATGAAAACTGGTTACAATCAAGTAGGTCCAAGATGGTGGAAGATTCGACTTCCAGTAGACCTTGAGCTTCATTATATGCTCATTGTAATACATTAGCTAAATGACACACCCACCAGTGCCATGACAGTTCTAAGGCCAACCATAAAAGGTCAAAAAGGGGGTGGTGACCCAATTCCTGGAAATCTCGGCCCCTCCCCTGAAATAGTTGGAATAATCTTCCCAGTCATTAGACTATGAAATTACCCAGCCCATAAAAACTAACCACTTCATATTTCGGGGCCTCTCACCTGCTGAGATAGCCCACACTCTGCCTGTGGAGGGTGTTTCTCCCAAGGCTGCTCTCGCCTCTTGAGATGGACCCCATTCTGTCTAGGGAGTGTGTATCTCTCTAAATGAATCCACTTCTTACCTATCACTTTGTCTCTGACTGAATTCTTTCTGTGATGAGACATCAAAAACCTGAGCTTCATTAAGTACTGAGATCAGGTGTGTGATCTCAATTAAAAGACCGTGGGTTCAAGTCCCAGTCTGAGTTGTGCGGTTTCAGCTACCTTACATACATTTTGCCAAGTCTAAAACCAAACTCTTTCCCCCACCCCCCCATCCATTCCCGCACCAAAGATTTCTTCTGATTCCTTGGTTTCTGGTGGTTGGTGCTAGGGGGATCTGTGGACACTTTCCCTTTATTCTGCTACCACCATGGTCCAGAATCTTGCACCCTCAGGCCCTCTCCCCTGCTCCCGACATCTGCACTGAGCCATCTATTTCTAACACAGTTTTCACCGACTTACACACAGTTTCAACTCCTCTAGTGGCCTCCCAGTGTTTACAACATGACATCTTTACTTTAGCTGAACATTTAAATTTGCTATATTTGGCCTAACTTTACCTTTTTAACATGTTTTATTACTTCCTGTTACTCTACATCAGCCAGATCATTTTACTGGCTGACTGTGAAAATGTGTGCATATTCTGACTTCCACATCCTAGCTCATGCTATGTTCTTTTTTAAAAAAAATTTATTGAATTTATTTATTTTCATTTTGGCTGTGTTGGGTCTTCATTGCTGCGCGCGGGCTTTCTCTAGTTGTGGTGGGCAGGGGTTACTCTTTGTTGTGGTGCGCAGACTTCTCATTGTGGTGGCTTCTCTTGTTGGGGAGCATGGGCTCTAGGCACTTGTGCTTCAGTAGTTGTGGCACACGGGCTCAGTAGTTGTGGCTCGCGGGCTCTAGAGTGCAGGCTCAGTAGTTGGGGCGCATGGGCTTAGTTGCTCTGTGGCATGTGGGATCTTCCTGGACCAGGGCTCGAACCCATGTTCCCTGCATTGGCAGGTGGTTCTTAACCACTGCGCCACCAGGGAAGTCCCTATGTTCTCTTTTATTCAATGTTCTTTGACTTCTCTTCTAAATATTACCCAAACTTCTAGGCCTAGATTGATTCTATCTCCTCTAGGGAACTAACTCTAAACCCTTAAGCCCTGAGGGGTCAGATGCTCTGTCTCTTTCTGCTGTCTTTTTCTGGGTCTTTGGATCCCTTGCTCTACAGTGCTAAGCAGACTATAGATGTTCTTGTTCATGCGGCTTGACCAAATGGAATATTGATTGACTTGAGGTCTTGAAAAGACATTTCTTTTGTCAAACTCTTCTTTTGCCAAAGGCTGAATACTTGCAGCCAGCATTGTCACCTCAAAAGTCATGGTGTCATAACAGGATTTCCAAACCTCAGCTGGCTCCAAATCCTGCTCTGCCACCTACCAGCTGTGTGACCTTGGGCAAACTACTTAACCTCTCTGTGACTCAGCTTCCTCTTCTGTAAAATGGAGCTAATAATAGTATCTGCCTTAAGAGGTAGTTGTTAAGTGCTTAGTACAGCAACTGGTTTGTAGCTATAACTGAATACATGTTTGCTATTGTGGTCAATTTTTTTTCCCTAACTACCAGTCAATCCTTGGTAAGAGTTCCTTGGTTTGCCATTTGGTCTTCTCAAAGCTAGCAGGTTAAGAGACACTAGCAATGACTGAGCTTGTAGACATTTATTTGGGGGTAACCATAGTGAAATCTCTTCCTGATATACCCCCAACTTAGCACCACCAGGTGGAATTAAAACCCCATGCCTGCACGTTGTCTGCTCTACCTAATTCAGGTGAGTCTTTAAAATAACCCTAATGGGATGCATCAACCCCACCTTTTCTTGTGCTGATTCTCTGTTGTGGACTGTCCTCTCTTCTCTCCACTTATCTAAATTTGACCCATCCTGAGACACCAGTCAAGGGGCCTAAGAGTTCATGCTGTGGAGTTTAGCCCTTGCCTCCTGCAGTAAGGAACTGAATTTCATCCTTATTTGATGGAACTCAGAGAACTCATCTCTGTTCTGAGCACATAGCAAATGCTTCAGAAATATTTACTGGTTATAACCAGTTGTTGATCAAAACCATTAAGTTACCTAGAGCAAGGTTGTTGGAGAAAACACTCACCTACCCCATATTCAAAAGAGCACTTACTCCTGGGTCTAATGGAACAACCGGTTCTGATTCTTCTACTGGATCGATAGTCCACTGAATTGGGAACAAAGAGGGGAGTAGAAGACAGTGGACATATTTTCAGATTTCTCCCTCATTCAGAATCACAACTAAATATAGTGTTATTTGGCATTATGAAATAGGCCCATTTTAGAGCCATTTAAAGTAAACCTGTTCGTTGAAGCTTCAATATTTTATGTGGGTCACCTGGATTCTCAGTGAATAGGAGAAAATGAACCAAATATGTTTTAACCAAAGATTCCTGTTGGATTTTACTTCCTTAGTGTCCTCAAGCTCAACTCATGGACATGGTTTCACCTACAAGCGCATTGGGCGGGAAGATTGCACAGAACAAGGATGTCCCTTTCCCCGCCCCCCTCTGCTCAGCCCTGTCGATGGGAGTAGTGCACGTGTCCCTGAGTCCCTTCCTCTTTAAGGCCTGTTTTTCTAGTATCTTGGGTGCTCTTGGGCGATTCCCACAATCTCCATGTTCCTATATGCAACACAGAAGCTAGGTGATCTCTAACATGCTCTCCACCCCCATCAGCTTGTGATGCTAGAAGATGCAAGATGGGCTTTCCCGGAATTTCGCAATAAGGTAGGCCAGATAATCCTGAGCTGGGGCGAGAATCCAGGCCCATGAAGTGCCAGAAAATGCGAGGAGGTGAGAGGCTCGGGAACCCAACACGGAAGGTTATCCTTCACTGGCAGTAGCCCCTGGGACCCCTCTCCAGCCGTCCACCTTTCCAGCTAGGGCGGCGGCAGGCAGCTGCTCTTCAAGGAGAAGGCAAGGCTTCGAGATGAACAAGGCTCTTTAGAAACACCGGGGCTGAGGGTGTGATAACCACTCAAAAGCCAACCGAACAGCTGCAAAATATGATAAAAATCACTTGAAAAGTTCATTGATTTTGCAGCAAAACTGCAAGTACTTCACTTTATGATAATTGTTCCCTCGCGCTCTCGAATCTTGTACTTGAGCTGCAAGGGCGTTCGGGTCAGGGCGGCATTCAGCGAACGGCCGGGGGTAGACAATGGTACCGAGCTGAAGAGACACTTTCATCATGAGCTAATTTACAAACCAAAGCAAAACAGAGTCGGGTTTTGTCTAAGATTATTAGGAGATGTTAATTTTCTTTATTTTTTTAATTTTAAAAAATTTTATTTATTTTTTGGAATTTTTGAATTGAATTGAATTTTTTAAAATATACAGCAGGTTCTTATTAGTTATCTATTTTATACATATTGGTATATATGTCAATCCCAATCTCCCAATTCATTCCCCCCACCGCCGCCCCCCTGCCACTTTCCCCCCTTGGTGTCCATACTAGAAGATGTTAATTTTTCTGCTTAAATTATTTCTCTCCCTCCTTTCCCCAGAGCTCATAACTGAAAAAGAAAGCAGCATCAACCCGATCTTGCCTCCCCAATTCTTATCTTCCTAATTAAAGTTTGTGACTTGGCATACATGGGTGGGTGGGTTACTTTTTCCCCTTTCCTCTCTTCTCTCCGAGGACCAAGTATTTGTTATTTAGATTTATATGGTGTTTGCTTTTATACCTGGTAGGATGGCAGTTAGTCCTTTTGCCCCATTTTTTCCCTCTGGGTTGGGAGACACAATGAAAGGAACTGCGTACAAAATGAGGTCCTCGTGCTTCTCGACCCAGTGGACCCCAGCGGGCTGCTCGGTGGCCAGTGCTGTCTCTGTCCAGAGCAACAGCGGGCTCTGTCCCGCCCTGTCCTGTCTTGCTGGCCACACCCTCCTCCCAGGCTGGCTGGATTTAAAAGTAGACGAGCAAACAAAGCCCAAACTGGACTCACTCTCAATTATCCGCATGAGTGGAGGGCTAATCCAATATTCATTTTTACTTGGCCTTGGAATGCCTTGTGTGGTTTGAACAGGACAGATTTACCTGGCTGTTTCCGCTTTGCTTGGATGAATAGTGTTACCATTTTCAATGTGTCCACAGACTGCTGGGGAGGCTAGCACCCCGCTAACATTCTGGGGTGGATAGGAAATCGATCTGGGTGGGAGAATCTGACACGTAAAATGTCACCGAGCTGGCTGTCACCCCATCCCTCCATCTCGTGGCCATTTTTTTGAGTTTATTATTTTCATCCACTCAAAGCATCAGGGTAGATTCCAGTATCCTGACTCATTTCCCCTCTCTGATGGTAAGGAGAAGCAATTTACAAATTGATTCATTTATTCCATAAGTAGTTATAAAATATCTCCTACATGCCAGGCACTATGCTTGGGGCTGGGGCCACAACTCTCAAGTCATATGGAGCTGAAGGAGCTCACACACGTATAAGATAGTCTTGTCCAGAGACAATTATAGGTGAGCATGATCAGTGTTGTGATGAGAGAGGAGCAGGGTGTGACAGGATCACCTGATTGGGACGCCTAATGGAGACTTCTTAAGAAGAGGGGAAATCTTACCTGAGACCTGAAAAACAGGTAGGAGTTGTTCAGAGGCTGGGCATGGGGGCAGGGTGGCTGCTAAAGGTCAGTAGAGGTGAATGCCCGTGTGGGGAGCTGGAGGACCTGGCCAGGCTTCAGAGTGGTTGGAGCACAGTTAAGAGGCTGGAGGAGAGAGAGGCGAGGCTGGAGACGTAGGGGCTGGGGGAGAGGTCATGAAGCCTCTTGGAGGACAGTAAGGACTTTGAATTTTATCCCCGACTCTCTGGCTGGGAACTCTGAGTGACACTGTCATCAGTGCTCTGGGCTGGTGAGGAATCTGATGCCCCTTCAAGGAGCTATTAAAAACAACAACAAAAAAGCTAAGTGTTTATTTATTATTTCTTTTCATTGACGTCTATTTGATTTACGGTGTTGTGTTAGTTTCTGGTGTGCAGCAAAGTGATTCAGTTATACAAATATATACTTTTTCATGTTCTTTTCCATTAGATTTTATTACTAGATATAGAATATAGTTCCCTGTGCTATATGGTAGGACCTTGTTGTTTATTTATTATATATATAGTGGTTTGTATCTGCTAATCCCAAACTCCTTATTTATCCCTCCCTCAACCCCCCCTTTCCCCTTTGGTAACTGTAAGTTTGTTTTCTATGTCTGTGAGACTGTTTCTGTTTTGTAAATAAGTTCATTTGCATCATTATTTTAGATTCCACATATAAGTAATATCATAAGATATTTTTCTTTCTCTGTCTGACCTACTTCACTTTGTATAATTCTCTAATTCCATTCTTCATGTTGCTGCAAATGGCATTGTTTCAGTCTTTCTTTATGGTTGAGTAATATTCCATTGTATGATATCTATCTATCTATTTCACCTTCTTTATCCATTCATCTGTTGATGGACATTTACACTGCTTCCGTGTCTTGGCTATTGTATATAACGCTAAAGGAACATTGGGTACATGTATCTTTTCAAATTAGAAAAACTGTATTTAATATTTCTTTTTATATGAAAAAAAGAAACTGATTTCCTGTTAACAAAAAATTATATATCTCTTTCTTTGTTTTCGAAATAAGGAGTTAATTCTTTCCCCCTGAATGTAACATAACAATTTAACATATTTGGATTATACTTTCTTCTGTCTAAACTTTATACATATATATATATATATATATATATATATATATATATATATATATATATACACCTACCTGGAAGGTGTTAATCATGCATAGGTGTAACTCACACAAATGTGGTTACATAATCTTGTTAAAAATATTTTAAAAATTTCTTTTCTTTTGGCTTTCATGTAGATAAAAAATATTCTCATTTTACTGAGTTTTTTCCTTCTCCTGATTTTTTTTTGCATGTGTGTGTCATTTTCTGAATTGACAACTTCTTGCAAGACTTCAAATTTTATTTATTTATTTAATCAATTAATTATTTACTTAGGTCTTTTAAAATTGAAGTATAGTTGATATATAATGTTATATAAATTGTAGGTGTGCAATATAGCGATTCACAATTTTTAAAGGTTATACTCCATTTATAGTTGTTATAAAATATTTGCTATATTCCCCAATATATCCTTGTAGTTTATCTTATACCTAATAGTTTATAATTCTTACTCTCCTACCCTATATTGCCCCTCCCCCTTCCCTCTCCCAACTGGTTAATACTAGTTTGTTCTCTATATCTGTGAGTGTAAAGGCATTCAAATTTAGATGAAATAAATCACTTGTTTGCTAATCAGAACTGCATCATAAATCACTGAGTTTCAGCATTTCAGTAGACAGAAATGGGTGACTTCAGGGGCCTGCCATCTGGATGGTCTCAGGTTGGTGGTGTGGACTAGCCTTCACCAAGAAAATCACTTGGAGACTATTAGAAATACTACAGTGCTAGGGCAGCTCTTCTGGGGACACTATCCACTCTGGCTGGATGGGGACAATTTTATATTTTGTCAATGGTGTTTCACACATGGGAGCCTGAGTTAACTGGCACCACATGTTTGATCTGCTGGAATGACGTCTCAAGGTGTCTTATAAACTGTTGCCCCAGGGAGATTCCAGGCCATCTGGTTCCATGATAAGGTTCTGTCTGACTCCAGTGGACACTAGGTTTGAGGGGAGCAGAAAGGAGACAGAGGGAGAAGTGTTGGTGACCTGGGTGAGGGATCGTGGTTGTCTCAACCAGGAAATTCATACGGGGGACTGAGAGGACAAATCAAGTGAAGAAACACTAAAAAGTGCAATTGACAGAACTTGGTGATTAGATTTGGAGAATGAGGAAGATACTAAGGATAGTGCCTGGGTTTCTTGTTTGAGCAACTTGGCGGATGCTAGCTATCAAGGTAGGAGACAAAAGAGCAGCAGATGTAGGGGAAAGATGCTGAGTTCAGTCTGGACATAGGAAATTTCAGGTACCTGTGGCCTATCCAAATTGAGATGTCAAATAAACATTTGAGTGAACAGGGTACCTCAGGAGCCCTATTCAAGTGAGAAATATAAAACCTGGATATTATTCACATAGAGAAGGGAGTGCTGGAATTAGACAAGATAATGCAGAGAGAGTGGGGAGTAAGTAGAGAGAAGGGCTCAGGACAGAACTTAAGGAAAACCAGTTTTTAAGGAGAAAGCCAAGGCATAGAAACTACAAATGAAATTAAGAAAAAGCTAGTAAAAAAATTAACCAGTTGTAAGAAGAAATTCTGAATCTTTGTCTCATTGTGTCTCTAAACATTTTATTTATACTTAATTATTTTATTCATATATATATATATATTTTTTTTGTGGTACGCGGGCCTCTCACTGTTGTGGCCTCTCCCATTGCGGAGCACAGGCTCCGGACGCGCAGGCTCAGCAGCCATGGCTCACGGGCCCAGCCGCTCTGCGGCATGTGGGATCTTCCCGGACCGGGGCACGAACCCGCGTCCCCTGCATCGGCAGGCGGATTCTCAACCACTGCGCCACCAGGGAATCCCTATTCATATATCTTTACAATGAAATATTTCAGACATTCAAAAAGGTATAGACTACAATAATATAACAAACACCCATGACCCCCCCTGCTGTTCGGTGCACCTCTTCCTGATCACTCTCCCCACCTTCCCCTCAGGGGTAACCTATTCTGTAATTCCCATGTTGGTCTTTATGCTTTCATCATTATACCTCATGGTGTCATCATGCAAAGGAAAACATCCTTTTCCATACGACTGAGACATGATCCTCAAATTTTGAAGCAGTGGGTGTCGACAAATTGCCTTTTAAAGGAATGACAGGTGTGCTTCTACTTCTCAAACACCAGTCACATTTGGATTGCTAAGTGTACCCAGTTATCAATTCATCATCTCTCAGCTCCAAATCCAGCCTTCTTTGCCCTGCTTTCTGGTGCTGGAGCTGCGTGCTGTAACATTTTTTTCTTTGCCAGCTGATGCAATATTACCCTTGCCAGTAGAGGGCGCTGAGAGGGCACTGCAGAAGGCAGGGGCCTCTCTTTCTGGTGTCGGTGTGCAGCTTCTTGTTCCTGCTCAGAGGCCACTGACTTGAACGTCATCCAGTGGTGCTCACTTTCTAGTGAGTTTCACTGGCATCCCAGTGGGTGGCTTTCCAGGGAATCTCATGGTGCCCTCTCTACCCCCAGCAGATAGTTTTCTGCCCTCCAGCCCTGGCATGTAGCACTCCAACCTCTTCACCATCCAGTGGGCCACAGCCACATCCTCCCCAGTGAGCTCTAGCCCTCAGCCTTAGGGTGGTGGTCCTTCCATAGGTGCTGTGCCTCTGCCCTAGCGGTAGTAGAGGGGTAGTCACTACCCCTATATCTGCTCCCTATGCCTTCAAGCCCTTTATTCTCCAGAGTTCTCCTTACCCTTTAGTAGTTAATTCCCTGTTACTTTGAATAATTCTTCATATTAAACTTTTCTTGTCCAGACTATTGTGGAGATTGTGTCTCCTCACTGGATCCTGACTAATAAACACTAGAAAGAACACTAGACTCGTGGTAACAAACTCTGACTTTGCGCTTTTCTTATGGGTGAGACATGGGCAAGTCATGTCATCTTTCTGGATTTAAATTCCTCTTCTATAAACTGGGGAAACCTTCTATTCCCCCTACCAGCATTGTTCCAAGAATCCCATTGGATAATGGATGTGACATATGAAGGTGTAGAGTAGAGGATACGCATTCAGTCTGAGTTCAAGTAGAAGAAAACCAGAGGGTGAGGGGAGAATAAAAGAAGATGAAGTAGGAAGTATTGGGGAGTAAGACTCTGATTAGCACTTATGGCTTCATGTTACCTGAAGCCTCTTCTCTCTGTTCTTTCTGCTCAGTGCAATGGAAAGAAGTAAGACTCTGAGAACAGGGAGCTTGAAAAAACAGAAGTTCTTTCCCTTAATGATAGTAGAAGTCTAGAAAGAAATGGCTTTATATTAGGCCCCTGGGAGCTGAGTGGCTCAGGAAGCTTGATGCCAGGGAAACCTAAGAACTGAGGATAAACCAACTTAGGGGCTTTTGATTTACCTAAAATTTAGGGTGAACTGTTAAAATTGCAATATGGATCAGAGAGAAAGATGCTAAGTTGTACCTTAGAATTTTTAAATTAAAAGTTTTTTGCTCTAAAAAACAATTATTTATTTTTTAGGCCTTGCTTTTTTTTTTTTTTTTCTTTTTCTTTTTCTTTTTTTTTTGTGGTACATGGGCCTCTCACTGTTGTGGCCTCTCCCGTTGTGGAGCACAGGCTCTGGACGCGCAGGCTCAGCGGCCATGGCTCACGGGCCCAGCTGGTCTGTGGCATGTGGGATCTTCCCGGACCGGGGCACGAACGCGTGTCCCCTGCATCGGCAGGCGGACTCTCAACCACTGCGCCACCAGGGAAGCCCAGGCCTTGCCTTATATGAGTTTTAATATCAGATTATATTGTTTTACCAAAAGAGGAACGCTGGAGCCTTGTTGTTTTAGACTGTGTCTCTGTGACATGACACTTAGTGGCAAATATCTGAATTGCAGGTTTAGTTTTTTGTTCTGTGGACAAAGCAGGCAGTAGGCTATAGCTATGGTAACCACATGAGAGGTTACAGGCTGTAGTTAGCAACCATATACTTGGGATGTTTCTGAGGAAGCCCTGTTTTGTGCAGTGTTAGCACAATTTGTTAAATGCACAACAAATGTAATTTTATTTGACATCCATTAAGAGAGTTCACAGAAATAAATTTGTCATGCATCCAGAGTTTTTTGTTTTTTGTTTTTGTTCAAAGAGCCTGGTCTTTGTAGTAGGTACGGCGGAAGGACACAGACTAGGATATTCCTTCTGTGATCCCTTCCCCTTCTTGGTCCTTAATTTACTGACTTGTAAAACCAGACAGGTTGATTTGTTCAGTAACTTTAGAATTTTTAAAATTGTGACCATAGTGGAAATTACTTTTACATCATATTATTTCTCTTTGTCTCTCTTTCTGTCTCTTCCTTTCTCTTTCCCTCTGTCTCTGTCTCTGTCTCTGTCTCTCTCTCTTAGACACACACACACACACACACACACACACACACACACACACACACACACACACACACATGCCCCCTCAAATTTCCATGCAACAATGCCTAGTCTTACTAAATGCAATGCATTTGGTTCCATTCTATGCCATGCCATGCCATTCCATTCCATTCTATTCACAACAAAACTGAACAAAAACCGATGGCTTGAGAGCTGCTAATTCCATGACCTGAAGGTGAGTCTCACCTCAAAGTCCAAAAATTCACTGAAGAAAATAATCTCTAACATACAATCTAAGTCTGTGAGACTATTTGCTACTTGATGATAAAATCTCCTCACAATGGGTCCCTTACAACTGCTACCACCACCTGCTTTAGCTCTACCAAGCATCTGCCATTAATAAATCCACAGTCAAGGAGAACCAAGTATGAATACAGAATAGGCGTCCCATTCCTACCAGTACATGGTATTTGGAATTAGTTTTGTGCTCAAAACTTGGCATGTTATGTCCCTCCCCAAAAAGATGTCTTCTTATTGGCCTTCTGCCTTGGTCTCCTTTGCTTGTGGGCCTGGCTCCCGGTTTAACTGTAGATGTTGGACCCTGCCTCCTGTGTCCCAGCCCCTAGCTGTGTCCTGCTTCATTCTGGATAAACCTTCCAAGAAGCATAGTGATACCACCTGTTTAGCAACTGGATGTTTTTGATTCTGATGTCTGTCCTGAAAGTATCTTCATTCATCACTTTTCTCTGGGTATTCTGAATCCGACTGCTGGCCTCCCTAACTGGGCCCATGGTTCCTTCTCCTGTCTGCCACATGAAGATTCCAATAAGCCTCATGTTTCAGCCTCGTGGATCGGGGAGTACTAAACCTACAAATTTACGCATTACGTACAGATACACAATGGGCCATGGGTAATTTAACTTTCAATTTGCCTATTAAAAATTTCTATGAAGCATTTGCTCTTCTATAATCACCTCAATATACCATGATAATTCACCTTAAAAATTCATGAAATAATTCCATTTTTAAAATAACCCCCCTTTGTAACATTAAAACGCATTTTCCCTGCTTTATCTAACCCATTGTCCCACCACTTCCCTGTTTTATAAGACCACAGTTTAGTAGATAGTTTCTTTAAGTGGGTGTGAATCTCCTTTTAGCTTAAGGAAGTTTATCAATATATTTTTGGGGTCTTGTATTTCTTCTCTAGCTCCTCTAGGGATAAAGTTTCAAAACACCCCAAGGAGAATTTGGGGTAGAGCTCAGGGAGAACTTCCTGACAGAAGGAGGTTGTGGAATGTTTCCTTTAAAGTAATAGTAATAATAAAAAAGGGGGGTGGGGTGAGAAGGTGGTCCTGATCTGTGAGGGCTGGAGGGGGAGAGGTAAATAACTTCTCAAAGTCTGATCCAGCCCAAAGGTTCTTTGATGTGATTGCTCTGTCCCTTCTAGCTGTCTGGTTTTGATCTAAGGATTTGTCTGCTGGAGCCCTGAGCTCTGAATGAGAAACTCCCAGCTCTACACCACCCTGGGCAACCCAGGGCCTTGTACCAGCTGGCTGGCCTGTGTGTGCTCTCTGGGAATTCTAGACCGGACAGATGGGCTCCTCTGATTTGCTTTGACTGTTGAGTTCCAGGGAAGGCCCATGGCACGTGCAGCTAAGGAGACCCTTCCAGGGACCTACTGCCTCCGTGAGTTAACTCATTAGGGGCTTCCCAGGCATCCTCCCGCGCTGAGCAGAGTCTGCCTTTCACCTCGTCCTTTTTGCATTTCACTGGTTATGCATGGTTGACTGGATAACTCACTTCTGCAACCAACCAGCTTGTCAGAGTCCAGCCTAATTACCGAGCCCCCAGATATGGCTCAGGTTAAGTAGGAGTCACTTTAATCCCTTTTAGAATACAAAGTGAACAGCAAGTGGAGTGCTCTAGATATATTAATAAATGATTTGGGGAATAAGATGATTTTAATTTAATATCCGTATATCCACTGCAAGGAACAATTGGATCAAGAACTTATTTGCTGGGTTTGTATATGTGTTAATGCCATCAACTCCTGGATAGGCTGAGACCCATGTGAATCCCCATATTCATAAATATGAAGCTGCTTGTAAGACTCTTGGCTGTTTTCTGAACCACATTCCTATCGTGTGACTTTTCATCTTTTGTGAACCCTTATCTCTTACTTGATGAGATATTTTTATAACAGTAAGTGTACTTCCTGAAACCATTTTACAAATTGCTTTTCTTTGTATTTGTGTATGCAAATATATATATATATATATATATTTCTATTATTCTTGGTATAGAATCAGGCCACAACTGAATTAAACTTTTAAATTCATTCCAAACTTTTTTCTAGTAAGGTTCGTCACTTTCCTTTTAAATTTTAGTTGTTATTTTTAAATTCCTGAACAATACACAAGTTTATTCTTGTTAAACATTCAAACAGTACAGGCAAAGCTAAAGTTTCCCTGGATTAACCTCCCCAAGCCCATTCTTCTGGGTAGAGGTGGCCACTGTTAAAAACTTGGAGTGCATCTTTTGAGCCCCTATGCAGGGCATTATTGGAAGGGCACAGACTCTGGAGCCCACCTGCTTGGGTTTGAATTCCTGCCTTGTCACTTACCAGCTGAGTGATTTGGCAAGTTACTTAACTCTATGCCTCAGTTTTTTCCCTGCAAAAATGGGGACAATAATAGAACCTATTTCATAGGGGTTTTGTAGGATTAAAAGAGTTAATTTGTGTAAAGCACTTACAACAAGGTCTGGCATATGGTAATTGCTCAAAAGTGTTTCATTTATGTATACCTACATACTCTAGAAAATTACAATGTTTTATATACTTGGTACCACACTGTATATGTATTCTACTACTTCCTTTTTAAAAACTCTTTCCGTATTAGCACAAGTAAATGTAACCCCACTCTTTTTTTACCTGTCGCATAGCTTTTCATTGTATGTACATAGTTTATTTAGCTATCCCCTATTGATGGATATTCATATTACTGATGGGTATTCATACTACTTTTGCCGTTGCTAACAAAGCTGCAGAGAATGCCTTTATACATGCCTCCTTTTGCATGTGGATGTTCATGTGTTCCTGTAGGGCAAATACTGAGATATGGAATTAGCAGGCTAAAGGATATACATGTTCTTGTTGGTGGTGGTTGTGGTGGTGATTTGTGTATGTTTGCTTTTTTGGATATTGCTAATATTCTTGCTTTAAAATGCCTTTTATATTTATCCATACATTTACCTTCTCTGGGGTTGTTTATTCCTTCTTGCACTTCTGTTCTTCTACTGGGATTCTCTTAGTCTGAGAACTTCCTTTAGTGTAATCCAGAAATATTTATGATGAATTTGCTGGTTTTTCTTTCAGTTTTGACTTATTTGAGAGTATTTCTTTTTGCCTTCATTTTTCTCAATTAAAAATTTTATTTTGAGATCTCCAGAGATTCACATGCAGTTGTAAGAAATACTGCAGAGGGATCCTGTGTACCCTTTACTCGATAAAAAGTTCTCGATAGGGCTTCCCTGGTGGCGCAGTGGTTGAGAGTCTGCCTGCCGATGCAGGGGATACGGGTTCGTGCCCCGGTCCGGGAGGATCCCACATGCCATGGAGCGGATGGGCCCGTGAGCCATGGCAGCTGAGCCTGCGCGTCCGGAGCCTGTGCTCCGCAACGGGAGAGGCCACAGCAGTGAGAGGACCGCGTACCACAAAAAAAAAAAAAAAAAAAAAAAAATTCTCGATAAAAAAGTAAAGTTCTGTAAGACTGTAGTTCCGAAAGCCTGAGATTTTTCACTAGAATCTATCCACATTGGCTGGACCTGTACTTCGACATCTTCTCAGTAGTGCCTAACTTCTGAAATCTCTGCACAGCACTTTACCTCCCAGTGGCTATTCTCTGTGAGGTCTTTTGAGGTCTTGCCCTCAGGAGTTTGACAAAAGCTCGAGGTAAATTTTATGCAAAATTTTCGGGCTCCTTTTGTTCCAGCCCCCTCCTCTCTGAAGCTCTGCCCCCTAGACTTTAATCACTGTGGTAACGATTAATGCTATCGTTTTTTCCCTCTATCCCGTGAGCTTGAAAATGATGAAGTCAGAGAGGTAACAGTAGGCTAGATTGTGCTCGTTCTTGTGAGCTCTTTAAGCCACCGTAGGCCATTATAATCATTGATATCACAGATAATCAACATTATAAATGGGTGTTAATTTCGGGTGGCATCTATTGAGATAATTATATTGATTTTTCCTTTAATATATTAATACACTGATTAACAAGAGTAGGTATTTAAGCTTGAGCCATCCTTATATTTATAAGATAAAATTATCTCGATTATGATTCATTATTATTTTTAAGATGCTACTAATAAATTGCTAACATTTTATTTAGGACTTTTGCACGCCTGTTCACAGGTGATACAGGCATTTAGTTTTATTTTCTTGTGTTGTACTTGTCCATTTTTGGTATCTGAGTTATGCTAACTTCATAAAATGAGTATAGTAGTTTTCCATCTTTTTCCATGCTGTGCAGCATCTGGTATAAATGGGCTATTTTCTGTTCTTTGACTGTTTGGTAGAATCTTTCCAAAGGCTATTTGTCCATTGATGCTTGTGTTTCTTGAAACTGTTATAATTCATACTTTCCCATGAAATCATTATTTTTAATCTAGATTTCAAATTTATTGCCATAGCATTGTAGATAGTATTCTCTTATAATTAAAAAATTATAGCCGTAGTTAAATACTATTTTTCATTCATTTCTAGCTTTCCTTTTCTTTATCATACTCAGCCAGTTTATTTTTTTATTAAGACATAGCTCTTAGTTTCATTGAGCAATGCTTTTTAAGAACATATTATCTTTAATTTCTCAGTTGATTTTCATTGATTTTTTTCTGCTTTATCTGGTTTATTTATTTTCACTTTTCTAGATATTTCATTAGTTCAGTTACCAACAATTTTATTTTCTATCAAATGTATCAAGGCCATAAATTTTCTTAAGGTTCATTTAGGGTTTGTGCCCTTGATTTTGGTAATGTTGTATACTTTTTGTTGTTCATTTCTAAATAATAGGTTATTTGCACACCTACTTTTTTTCTTTTAATAGATCTTTATTGGAGTATAATTGCTTCACAATACTGTGTTAGTTTCTGTTGTACAACAAAGGGAATCAGCCATATGCATACATATGTCCCCATATACCCTCTCTCTTCATACTCTGTCCCATCATCCCTATCCCACCCCTCTAGGTCATCACAAAGCACTGAACTGATCTCCCTGTGCTGTGCTGCTGCTTCCCATTAGCTAATTATTTTACATTCGGTAGTGTATATATGCCAATGCTACTCTCACTTCATCCCAGATTCCCTTCCCACCCCGTGTCCTCAAGTCCATTCTCTATGTCTACTTCTTTATTCCTGCCCTGCCTCTAAGTTCATCAGGACCATTTATTTTTTTTAGATTCCATACATATGTGTTAGCATATGGTATTTGTTTTTCTCCTTCTGACTTACTTCACTCTGTATGACAGAATCTAGGTCCATCCAACTCACTAAAAATAACTCAATTTCATTTCTTTTTATGGCTGGGTAATATTCCATTGTGCCACATCTTCTTTATCCGTTCATCTGTCAATGGACACTTAGGTAGCTACCATGTCCTGGCAATAGTAAATAGTGCTGCAGTGAACATTGTGGTATGTGACTCTTTTTGAATTATGGTTTTCTTAGGGTATATGTCCAGTAGTGGGATTTCTGGGTCGTATGGTAGTTTTACTTTACTTTTATTTTATTTTTTTTTGTGGTATGCGGGCCTCTCACTGTTGTAGCCTCTCGCGTTGCGGAGCACAGGCTCCGGACACGCAGGCTCGGTGGCCATGGCTCACGGGGCTAGCTGCTCCGTGGCATGTGGGATCTTCCCGGACCGGGGCACGAACCCATGTCCCCTGCATCGGCAGGCAGACTTGCAACCACTGCACCACCAGGGAAGCCCGGTAGTTTTACTTTTAGTTTTTTAAGGAACCCCTAGACTGTTCTCCATAGTGGCTGTAACAATTTACATTCCCACCAGCAGTGCAAGAGGGTTCCCTCTTCTCCACACCCTCTCCAGTATTTATTGTTTGTAGATTTTTTGATGATGGCCATTCTGACTGGTGTGAGGTGATACTGCATTGTAGCTTTGATTTTCATTTCTCTAATGATTAGTGAAGTTGATCATCTTTTCATGTGTTTGTTGGCAATCTGTATATCTTCTTTGGAGAAATGTCTATTTAGGTCTTCTGCCCATTTTTGAATTAGGTTGTTTGTTTTTTTGATATTGAGCTGCATGAGCTGCTTGTAAATTTTGGAGATTAATCCTTTATCCATTGCTTCGTTTGCAAATATTTTCTCCCATTCTGAGGGTTGTATCTTTTATGGTTTCCTTTGCTGTGCAAAAGCTTTTAAGTTTCATTAGGTCCCATTTGTTTATTTTTGTTTTTACTTCCATTTCTCTAGGAAGTGGGTCAAAAAGGATCTTGCTGTGATTTATGTCATAGAGTGTTCTGCCTATGTTTTCCTCTAAGAGTTTGATAGTGTCTGGCCTTACATTTAGGTCTCTAATCCATTTTGAGTTTATTTTTGTGTATGGTGTTAGGGAGTGTTCTAATTTCATTCTTTTACATGTAGCTGTCCAGTTTTCCCAGCACCACTTATTGAAGAGGCTGTCTTTTCTCCACTGTATATTCTTGCCTCCTTCATCAAAGATAGGGTGACTATATGTGCATGGGTTTATCTCTGGGCTTTCTATCCTGTTCCATGGATCTATATTTCTGTTTTTGTGCCAGTACCATAGAGTCTCAATTACTGTAGCTTTGCAGTATAGTCTGAAGTCCGGGAGCCTGATTCCTCCAGCTCCATTTTTCATTCTCAAGATTGCTTTGGCTATTCGGGGTCTTTTGTGTTTCCATACAAATTGTGAATTTTTTTGATTTGCTGCTGTGAAAAATACCATTGGTAGTTGGATAGGGATTGCAATGAATCTGTAGATTCCTTTGGGTAGTATAGTCATTTTCACAATGTTGATTCTTCCAATCCAAGAACATGGTATATCTCTCCATCTGTTGGTATCCTCTTTAATTTCTTTCATCAGTGTCTTATAGTTTTCTGCATACGGGTCTTTTGTCTCCTTAGGTAGGTTTATTCCCCGGTATTTTATTCTTTTTGTTGCAATGGTAAATGGGAGTGTTTCCTTAATTTCTATTTCAGAGTTTTCATCATTGGTGTATAGGAATGCAAGAGATTTCTGTGCATTAATTTTGTATCCTGTTACTCTACCAAATTCATTGATTAGCTCTAGTAGTTTTCTGGTAGCATCTTTAGGATTCTCTATGTATAGTAGCATGTCATCTGCAAATAGTGACATTTTTACTTCTTCTTTTCCAATTTGGATTCCTTTTATTTCCCTTCCCTCTCTGACCGCTGTGGCTAAAACTTCCAAAACTAGGTTGAATAAGAGTGGTGAGAGTGGGCAACCTTGTCTTGTTCCTGATCTTAGTGGAAATGGTTTCATTTTTCCCCATTGAGAATGCTGTTGGCTGTGGGTTTGTCATACATGGCCTTTATTATGTTGAGGTAGGTTCCTGCTATGCCTACTTTCTGCAGGGTTTTTATCATAAATGTGTGTTGAATTTTGTCGAAAGCTTTTTCTGCATCTATTGAGATTATCATAGGTTTTTCTCCTTCAGTTTGTTAATATGGTTTATCACATTGATTGACTTGCGTATATTGAAGAATTCTTGCATTCCTGGGATAAACCCCACTTGTTCATGGTGTATGATGTGCTGTTGGATTCTGTTTGCTAGTATATTGTTGAGGATTTTTGCATCCATATTCATCACTGATATTGGCCTGTAGTTTTCTTTCTTTGTGACATCTTTGTCTGGTTTGGGTATCAGGGTGATGGTGGCCTCGTAGAATGATTTTGCGGTTGTTCCTCCCTCAGTTATATTTTGGAAGAGTTTGAGAAGGACAGATGTTAGCTCTTCTCTAAATGTTTGATAGAATTCACCTGTGAAGCCATCTGGCACTGGGCTTTTGTTTGTTGGAAGATTTTAAATCATAGTTTCAATTTCAGTGCTTGTGATTGATCTGTTTATATTTTCTATTTCTTCCTGGTTCAGTCTCGGCAGCTTGTGCATTTCTAAGAATTTGTCCATTTCTTCCAGGTTGTCCATTTTATTGACATATATTACTTGTAGTAATCTCTCATGATCCTTTGTATTTCTCCAGTGTCAGTTGTTACTTCTCCTTTTTCATTTCTAATTTGATTGATTTGAGTTTCTCCCTTTTTTTCTTGATGAGTCTGGCTAATAGTTTATCAATTTTGTTGATCTTCTCAAAGAACCAGCTTTTAGTTTTCTTCATCTTTGTATTGTTTCCTTCATTTCTTTTTCATTTATTTCTGATCTGATCTTTATGATTTCATTCCTTCTGCTAACTTTGGATTTTTTCGTTCTTCTTTCTCTAATTGCTTTATGTGTAAGGTTAAGTTGTTTATCTGAGATGTTTCTTGTTTCTTGAGGTAGGATTGTATTGCTATAAACTTCCCTCTTAGAACCGCTTTTGCTGTATCCCATAGGTTTTGGGTCATTGTGTTTTCATTGTCATATGTTTCTAGGTATTTTTTGATTTCCTCTTTGATTTCTTCAGTGACCTCTTGGTTATTTAGTAGCGTACTGTTTAACCTCTATGTGTTTGTATTTTTTACAGTTTTTTTCCTGTAATTGATATCTAGTCTCATAGCATTGTGGTCAGAAAAGATACTTGATACAATTTCAATTTCCTTAAATTTACCAAGGTTTGATCTGTGACCCAAGATATGGTCTATCTTGGAGAATGTTCCATGAGCACTTGAGAAGAAGTGTATTCTGTTGTTTTTGGATGGAATGTCCGATAAATATCAATTAAGTTCATCTTGTTTAATGTGTCCTTTAAAGCTTGTATTTCCTTATTTATTTTCATTTTGGATGCTCTGTCCATTGGTGAAAGTGGGGTGTTAATGTCCTCTACTATTATTGTGTTGCTGTCGATTTCCCCTTTTATGGCTGTTAGCATTTGCCTTATGTATTGAGGTGCTCCTATGTTGGGTGCATAAATATTTACAATTGTTATATCTTCTTCATGGATCAATCCCTTGATCATTATGTAGTTTCCTTCTTTGTCTCTTGTAATAGTTTTTATTTTAAAGTCTATTTTGTCTGATATGAGAATTGCTACTCCAGCTTTCTTCTGATTTCCATTTGCATGGAATATCTTTTTCCATCCCCTCACTTTCAGCCTGTAAGTGTCCCTAGGTCTGAAGTGGGTCTCTTGTAGACAGCATATATATGGGTCCTGTTTTTGTATCCATTCAGCCAGTCTGTGTCTTTTGGTGGGAGCATTTAATCCATTTACATTTAAGGTAATTATTGATATGCGTATTCCTATTCCCATTTTCTTAATTGTTTTGGGTTTGTTATTGTAGGTCTTTTCCTTCTCTTGTGTTTCTTGCCTAGGGAAGTTCCTTTAGCATTTGTTGTAAAGCTGGTTTGGTGGTGCTGAACTCTCTCAGCTTTTGCTTGTCTGTAAAGGTTTTAATTTCTCCATCAAATCTGAATGAGATCCTTGCTGGGTAGAGTAATCTTGGTTGTAGGTTTTTTCCTTCATCACTTTAAATATGTCCTGCCACTCCCTTCTGGCTTGTAGTGTTTCTGCTGAAAGATCAGATGTTAACCTTATGGGGATTCCCTTGTGCATTATTTGTTGTTTTTCCCTTGCTGCTTTTAATATTTTTTCTTTGAATTTAATTTTTGACAGTTTGATTATTATGTGTCTTGGCATGTTTATCCTTGGGTTTATCCTGTATGGGACTCTCTGTGCTTCCTGGACTTGATTGACTATTTCCTTTCCTATATTAGGGAAGTTTTCAACTATAATCTCTTCAAATATTTTCTCAGTCCCTTTCTTTTTCTCTTCTGCTTCTGGGACCCCTATAATTCGAATGTTGGTGCATTTAATGTTGTCCCAGAGGTCTCTGGGACTGTCCTCAGTTCTTTTCATTCTTTTTTCTTTATTCTGCTCTGCAGTAGTTATTTCCACTATTTTATCCTCCAGGTCACTTATCCGTCCTTCTGCCTCAGTTATTCTGCTATTGATCCCATCTAGAGTATTTTTCATCTCATTTATTGTGTTGCTCATCGTTGCTTGCTTCCTCTTTATTTCTTCTAGGTCCTTGTTAACTGTTTCTTGAAATTTGTCTATTCTATTTCTAAGATTTTGAATCATCTTTATTATCATTATTCTGAATTCTTTTTCGGGTAGACTGGCTATTACCTCTTCATTTGTTAGGTCTGGTGTGTTTTTATCTTGCTCCTTCATCTGCTGTGTGTTTTTCTGTCTTCTCATTTTGCTTATCTTACTGTGTTTGGGGTCTCCTTTTTGCAGGCTGCAGGTTCATAGTTCCCTCTGTTTTTGGTGGCTGTCCCCAGTGGTTGAGGTTGGTTCAGTGGGTTGAGCAGGTTTCCTTCTTGGGGGGAGTAGTGCCTCTGTTCTGGTGGATGAGGCTGGATCTAGTCTTTCTGGTGGGCAGGTCCAGGTCTGGTGGTGTGTATGGGGATGTTGGTAGCCTTATTATGATTTTAGGCAGCCTCTCTGCTAATGGATGGGGCTGTAGACCTGTCTTGCTCTTTGTTGGGCATAGGGTGTCCAGCACTGTTCGTTGCTGGTCCTTGAGTGAAGCTGGGTCTTGGTGTTGAGATGGAGATCTCTGGGAGATTTTCGCCGTTTGATATTATGTGGAGCTGGGAGGTCTCTTGTGGACCAGTGTCCTGAGGTTGGCTCTCCCACCTCAGAGACACAGCCTTGACACCTGGCTGGAGTGCCAAGAGCCTTTAATCCACACGGCTCAAAATAAAAGGGAGAAAAAAATAGAAAGGAAAGAAAGGACGGAAGGAAGGAGGAGGGGGGGGAAGGAAGGAAGGAAGAAAAGAAGGTAGGGAGGAAGAAAGGAAGTGAGGAAGGAAGAAAGGAAAGAAGGAAGGAAGGGAGGAAGGGAGGAAGGAGGGAAGTAGGAAAGAAAGGAGGGAAGAAAGGAAGAAAGAAAGGGAGAAGACAAAATAAAGTAGGACAAAATATAGTTATTAAAATAAAAAATAATTATTAAGAAGAAAAATTTCTATTAAAGAAAAACAAACAAAAAACCGGGTCCGTCTAACCCTAGGACAAATGGTGAAAACAAAGCTATACAGACAAAATCTCACACAGCAGCACACACATACATACTCACAAAAATAAAAAAAGGGAAAATAATAGTATATCTTGCTCCCAAAGTCCACCTCCTCAACTTGGGATATTTCGCTGTCTATTCAGGTTTTCCACAGATGCAGGGCACTTCAAGTTGACTGTGGAGCTTTAACCCACTGCTTCTGAGGCTGGTGGGAGAGACCTCCCCCTCTCCTCTTTGTTCGCACAGCTCCTGGGGTTCAGCTTTGGACTTGGCCCCGCCTCTGCGTGTAGGTCGTCCGAGGGCGTCTGCCCTTCGCTCAGACAGGACGGGGTTAAAGGAGCAGCTGATTCGGGGGCTCTGGCACAGGCCGGGGGAGAGGGAGGGGCACGGATGCGGAGCGAGCCTGTGACGTCAGAGGCCGGCGTGACGCTGCACCGGCCCGAGGCGCACCGCGCGTTTTCCCGGGGAAGCTGTCCCTGGATCCTGGGACCCCGGCAGTGGCGGGCTGCACAGGCTCCCAGGAGGGGCGGTGTGGAGAGTGACCTGTGCTCGCACACAGGCTTCTTGGTAGCGGCAGCAGCAACCCTAGCGCCCCACACCCGACTCTACTGTCCGTGCCGACAGCCGCGGCTCGCGCCTGTTTCTGGAGCTCCTTTACGCGGTGCCCTTAATCCCCTCTCTTCGCGCCCCAGGAAGCAAAGAGGCAAGAAAAAGTCTCTTGTCTCTTCGGCAGCTCCGCGCCCGTTTCTGGAGCTCCTTTAAGCGGCGCGCTTAAACACCTCTCCTTGCGCACCAGGAGGCAAAGAGGGAAGAAAAGGTCTCTTACCTCTTCGGCAGCTCCAGATTTCTCCCGGACTCCCTCCCGGCCAGCCGTGGCGCACTAACCCCGTCAGGCTGTTTTCACTCTGCCAACTCCAGACCTTTCCCTGGGATCCGACTGAAGCCTGAGGCCCAGCTCCCAGCCCCGCCCGCCCCGGCGGGTGAGCAGACAAGCCTCTCAGGCTGGTGAGTGCTGGTCGGCGCCGATTCTCTGCGGGAATCTCCCCGCTTTGCCCTCTGCACCCTGTTGCTGCGCTCTCTTCCGCGGTTCCGAAGCTTCCCCCCTCCGCCACCCGCAGTCTCCGCCCGCGAAGGGGCTTCTAGTGTGTGGGAACCTTTCCTCCTTCACGGCTCCCTCCCACTGGTGCAGGTCCCGTCCCTATTGTTTTGTCTCTGTTTATTCTTTTTTTCTTTTGCCCTACGTGGGGAGTTTCTTGCCTTTTGGGAGGTCTGAGGTCTTCTGCCAGCGTTCGGTAGGTGTTCTATAGGAGAAGTTCCACGTGTAGATGTATTTCTGATGGATCTGTGAGGAGGAAGGTGATCCCCGCGTCTTACTCTTCCGCCATCTTCTCGCTCCTCTCCCCTACTTCTTTTTTAATCCAATATTTTTTTCAGAAATGTGTTTAAATTTCTGGCTGCGTATGTTTTGGGTGGAGGTGTGTTCTAGTGGACGCTGTGGTGTGTCACCTAGTTCTTTCTTTAGGACTAAGACACACATTCTCCCCGGTGCAGGGAGTGTTGGCTGCTGATGGGTCACAGCTGAGTCCTTCTGTAGTCATTGCCTTCAGCCAAGGGAGCTACTGACCCAAAGTCACACCTTCTTAGGTTCCCAGGGCAGCTCACATCCAGTGACTAGTTGATGAGGGTTACAAAGGCCTGGACTTCTTGCCTCAATTTGGTACAACTTTGAGGGGCAGTCTCAGATCCAAAGTTCTCTGTAGGACTGGCTGAGACCTCCGTTACTACTGCAGTGCTGTTCCGCTTTGCCCTCTGCCCAGTCCTCCTTGCGTCAGTGTCTCACGGGTATTGGCTTCCAAGAGAGCTGCTCCTGCACAGGGATTTTCATCTCAGAGCCTGTATCCTGGAGAATCTGATCTCTAACAGGGCTATCTTTTGGTTGTTATTTCTAATGTCATTTACATCAATGAGCATTTTTTTTCTCATGCACATGTATGAGAGTTTCTATACCTAGAAGTGGAATCACTAGGTTAAAGGGAATCTGCATCTTCAACTTTACCAGATATTTTAACTCGTTCTCTGAAGTGACTGTGCCCATTTGCCCTCCCGTCAGTAGTGTCCTTCACATCCTTGCTAACACTCTATATTATCATCCCTTTATTATAACTTTCGTAGGTCACTCTATTTGTATCTCTCATAGTTAGGTTATAGGTAGCTTTAAAAAACTCAATCAGTGGGTCTCCAGCTTTTAAGAGATTAATTCTAGATGTTCACTTCCATTATTAATATCATTTTTATTAAAGAGATATAGTTGAATGACTTAGTTCGAAATATAGGACCGGGGGTCAGAAAACCTGTATACTAATCCCTGTTTTGCCCAGGATCAGCTCTATAGTTTAGAGTCAGTCATATATCCTCTCTGATTTTCATTTTTCTCATCTGTTAAATATGGAAGTTGGACTAAGAGAATCTCCTAGGTCCCATCCACTCTGACAGCAAATGATTCCCAGAGTTCACTCCCTACCCCTCCTTTTACCACCACCCTCATGCTACCACTGCCTACATTGAAGTCATACCTTAGGGACCATCATCTCTCTTCTTAGAGGAAGAAGAATTCTTTTGCTTTGATAGGGGCTTGGAGTCAGTCTTAGAGTAGGAGAATGTCCAGAGGTTGGAAGGGGGAAGACTAGGATGGATTTCTGTATTCTCTTTGCTCTCTCGCTCCCCTCCTCCCAAACGCCATCTAACTTAAATTCTAACTTCTCGCTTCCTGTCTAGAGAAAGTGTTCATTAATTCTTATGTAATAGTTTTTATTTAGTTCTACTTTGAGATATCTCACAAAATAAGTAACAAAGATCTGGTCCTTTGAAAGTTAAGGTTTTAGACAGATCAATATTTATTGAAAAAATATTTATTGATGCTATTTTGGTAACTGTGGGAGTAAAAACTGAATGAGACTCTGTCCCCTCAAAGTACACAGTGTGGTGGCAAGACCTGGCACACTAGGAGCATGCTCCAGACGGAGAGCTCTAGGTGTGGTCAGGAGTGAAGGCTTATCAGTCCTGGCGTTGCCAAAGGAGCTCTTACTGAGGAGATGGAGTTCAAGGTGTCACCAGAAGTATGGGAAAGAGAAGGAAGGGACAAGTCAATATTATTTATTCTGATTCTGGTTGTACATGTTTCCTGCTTCTTCATGTGGAGAAATGAATAGATGCTAAACTCACAGTCCGCTTTTCAAGATGCTCTAAGCCTTGGAATCTGCTCCAAGTAAGGCCTAGTGTCACATTTATGTATCTTTAGCATCAGTAACACTGTTTTTTTGGTTCATAGTCTTAGGATCCTTTCTCCCGAGATTTTTGGGGAGAGGTAAGGATGTTACGAGGACACTGCTGAAGGGGCTCTGGTTTTCTCTAACAGACAGGTCATTGGTTTCATATGAAAAGATGCCCAGTGAGCCATGAAAATAGATGACCACATGTCCTGTCTACAGACCGGAAGAAATCAGTACACAAATTTAATAGAAAGCAGGCCCGAGAGCCTTAAGGAAATGAGTCAAAACCTATCTTTCTCTATTTTCTTTTTACTAGTCTCTTTTAGACTTTTGCTTTTACTTTTGTGTGTGTGAGTGTGAAATTCCATATTGGCAGCAGAATTGATTGCCTCCAGGCAGATGTCTGTGTGTCTAGAGCCTACTGATAAAGGGGCAGTAGAAGGAAGTGGAGATACTGGGAATTGGTGAAGGAACATATGGGAGGAATCAATACAAATTATACCAACTGAATTGGAATTCCAGTTACCAAACAATGTTTAAATAAAATGCCTGGTCAGTTTTCATCTCTGATGGAAATGTCATCCAATAGTTCCCCTTCTGGGAATAACGCCACAAACAATTATAGAAAATTGACTTTATACCTGAATTCCCAAATGAGAGGGAAAAGTTCCAGGCACCTGATTTCTCAAATGAACACAAAAATACTCATGTGAAATGATCTGGAACAATGTATTGGTAAATTGTGTGTTCTTTGGTGCAACCCATCAACACGTGCAAATGTAGATGGAACCCAAGGAGAGTGACCAATCTGGATGGGGTTCCTCGGGGGAGACTTGCTAAAAATGGATTTTACATTTTTTAAGGCCTATGAGGTCATAGATTGGGGTTGAAGACAGGGGTTATATTCCAGGTGGCGGGATCTGCTCCCTTCTGTGGCGGTTTCAGACCATGGAGATCCCAGCTGGTCCTCTTTCCATCTCCATCTCCCTGTGCTCCCTTCATCCACAGCCTGTAGGTTGCAGGAAGGGAGAATGTATTCCAGGTTATTCTTCTCTGGAGCCCAACTCCAGGTGAGTTGGTGAACAAAGCCCCTTGGTGCCCTCTTTAGTATTCAGTTCTCTAAAGGTTTATATTTCATGCCCAGCATTAACATATCTATGCCACCAAGATGCATACATTTTTACTAAATTGCTTTCAGTTGGAATAGCTAATGTGCCCTTGTAACGCCATTAAATGTGAACAATTATGAAGAAAAAGAACCTTCCATTTGTTCTCTCTTTCAAGACCTCAAACTAGATTACCTTGTTCTCTTAATAGGTGAAAGTCCTTTTACCCAACAAATTAGATATCGACAAATTGCTTCTATTTCAGGCTAGTTTGAAAGCCTCTCCTCTCTGTTACCTTTCCCACTCGTTTGTATTGGAGGTGTAATGTTAATTCTTGATCATACGCACCAAATGAGGGGAATTGTATCACCAGTAATAGAAAGTGGCAGATAATCCAAAAGACATTTTTATTTGGCTTTGGAATATACATATACACTTACCTTTGAATATGGGCATGTTTGACATTCCAGAAATTTATTTCAAACCAAATTAGGAAGCCAAACTGGGAAGGCTTCATGCCCCTGGAACTAAGAGGCTACGTCCAATTTCCAGTCCTGCCAACCCCAATTAATTCCACCTTGCAACTCACTTCAAGCTGTGGAGAAGCATGAAGGATTTTCAGACTCATTGTCATTTCATTCTCAGCCAAACCTGTGCTGAAGCAGTGAAGGAGTTAAACAGGCCAGTTTCAATAGGTTTCCTGAAGTAAATAGGGAGAGACTTGAGAAATCAACAGAACTGGGGTTAATACAGATTTAAGAATTAATCCATAAAGAGCCTGTGTCTGAGGTTCCAACCAAGCAACTTTCCAAATATAGAAGGAGTTAATTTAGATCAGTACATTGAGTGCATTATGCTCCAGACACTGCGATTGTTATAGTGGATATAAGATTAGAAAACAAACAAGCAAACATCTTATTATGGCTATAAAGACTTAAAAGACATAGCCTGTGCCTGTCTCTTCAACCTCATCTTCTCCTCCCTGCCCCTTGCTGATTATGTGCCGGCCCCACCTGTCTTCTCTTGTTTTCTTGAACATGCCAGGTTGACTCAGGACCTCTGTCTGTGGGTTCTTGCTGCCTCTGCCTGGGGTTCTCCCATCTCTCCTCATGTGGTGACTCCTTCTTTTCCTTTAGGCTTCAGCTCAAGCAGCCCCACCTCAGAGATGCCTTCTCTAGCCTCCTGGCCTCAAATACATCCCCTTTTGTGATTTTCTGTCTTAGCTACCCCTCCCTCTTGTGTCAGTTTGTTTTTCTGTGGTGTCATCCTTTGCTAGAATGTAAGCATCCCGTGGGTAGGGACTTTCTTGTTCAATGTTGCATCTTCAGCTCCTAGCGCAGAGCTTGGCTCTCAGAGATATGCCATATGTGTTTTTGAGTCAATCAATCAAAGCTGAATAAGCTGTGATGTGAAAGAGCTCACAGTCTACTGCTGAGTGACAGTACACTGGAAAACAGTAATTACTGTCAGTTATTTCAAAATTTACTGTCAGCTTAAAAATTTTAAAAACGAGCATGACCAATTTTAAGGATTTTTAAAAATTATATTTTTTGTTATAGAACATTTCAAATCTTGTTTCATTTATATTCCCACCCGCTACTCTTTCCCTAATATTGGATTATTTTGAAGCAAATTGCAGACATCACACGAGGGCCAGGACTAGGGAGAGGAAAGTGAGGTATCTAGGGTGCAACATTGATGGGTGCTTTGCCTCAGGTGCTGACCCTGCCTTTGCATCACCTGAGGACCTGACCACAGCCCCGGTTCTGCATCATATGGGGTTGGCCAAAAAGTTCGTTCGGATTTTTGGACGCATCTTATGGAAAAACCTGAACGAATTTTTGGCTAACCCAATATCACTTCACCAGTAAATATTTCAGTATGTTTGTGTCTGTATAAGACTGAAGCTCTTTTATTAAAAAACCCACATAACTACATTACCATTATTACACTTGAAAATAACAATTCCTTAATATCATCAAATGTCCAATCTGCATTCAAATTTCCCTGGTTATTTCATAGCTTTTTTTTTTTTTTGACGTGAACTATTTTTGAAGTCTTTATTGAATTTGTTACAATATTGCTTATGTTTTGTTTTTTTGGCCCCAAGGCATGGGGGACATCAGCTCCCTGACCAGCAACTGGACCCACACCCCCTGCACTGGAAGGTGAAGAAGTCCCAACCACTGGACCGCCAGGTAATCCCTATTTCATAGCTTTTTTTTAAGGTTGGTTTGTTTGAGGCACTATCCAAAGTCCACACATTGCACTTGATTAATACGGCTCAAAAAAAGTCTCTTTCGGGCTTCCCCGGTGGTGCAGTGGTTGAGAGTCCGCCTGTCAATGTAGGGGACACGGGTTCGTGCCCCGGTCCTGGAAGAGTCCACATGCCGCGGAGCAGCTGGGCCCGTGAGCCATGGCCGCTGAGCCTGTGCGTCCGGAGCCTGTGCTCCGCAACGGGAGAGGCCACAACAGTGAGAGGCCCGCGTACCGCAAAAAAAAAAAAAAAAAAAAGTAGTCTGTTTCAATCCATTGGTTTCCCCATTCCTCTTTTTGTTGTTATTTTGTTTTCAGTTTTCCTTGTGACTTATGGGTTAAAAGAAAAACAAGTGATTTGTAAAGTTTCTACATTCTTAATTTTGCTAGATGCATTTGTGTGCTATCATTGAACAGTTCTTCTGCCTCCAGTATGTCCTGTAAACTGGTAACTAGATTTAGAAGCTTGATCAGTGTCTTAGTTCAAAGTGCTATAAAAAAGTAGAGCACTGGGTGGTTTATAAACAATGGAATTGATTTCTCATAGTTCTGGAGGCTGGAAGTCTGAGATCAGGGTGCCAGCATGGTTGGGTTCTGGTGAAGGCCCTTTTCTGAATTGCAGACTGCTGACTTCTTGCTTTATCCTCACTTGGAAGAAAGAGCTGGCTGGCTCTCTGACCTCTTTTTATAAGGGCACTAATCCCATCCATGAGAACTCTACTTTCATGACTTGATTACCTCCCCAAAACTCCACCTCCAAACATCATCCCATTGGGGATCAGGGTTTCAGCACATGGATTTTGGGGGGACACAAACATTCAGTCTACTGCAACCAGATTCAATGTATTTTCAAGGACATTTCATAGCAGATACTTTATAGATGTTCTGTACATCCTCCCAGAGGCACATAATATCTGGTCATCTTTCCTTTTGTAATGTCAGCAACCATTGAAGAGCATTGCCTAGTTTCATTACTTCAATTAGAGTCAAAAAATAGTGATATGGAAATTTTACTATTCCTCCTTTTTTTGGTCAGATGGAATACTTCTATATAGAGAAACTTCTCACCAATTATCTGTTGACTTTGAGTTACAGAAAAGCCTGATAAATGCTTGATTCTTTCCGTTTATGTACCAGTGTTCAAGCGATGAGTTGATTTTCTTTTATTCTCCAAAGATGACCAATGAGGTTTGTCGTTGTTTTGTATCATTAGGAGATCATGGATTTATAATGTATTTGGTGGGTTTCAATAAAGTCATTCCAACTCTTTTCAGTTGGAGCCCCTTTAGTTTGGTACCTGAGTCCTTTTGACAAAACCTGGTAGTCTTTTTTTTTTTTTTTTTTTTTTTTTTTGTGGTACGCGGGCCTCTCACTGTTGTGGCCTCTCCCGTTGCGGAGCACAGGCTCCGGATGCGCAGGCTCAGCGGCCATGGCTCACGGGCCCAGCTGCTCCGCGACATGTGGACTCTTCCAGGACCGGGGCACGAACCCGTGTACCCTGCATCGGCAGGCGGACTCTTAACCACTGCGCCACCAGGGAAGCCCAAAACCTGGTAGTCTTGCTGGTTGCCTGGTATGACTCCATGTTGCAGGCTTATTATCTTGTATATTTCACACCCTCGACCTAGAATCAGCCAGTCCACCAAGAAGCCTGGATTTCTTTTAGTGGAGAATTATATTAAAGGATCAAAATCTGAATGTAAAAAGATTTAAATCCAGGATCCCAAATGTCTACTTCTATTATTAATATAGGTATTTGTTAACGGAATATAGTTAACAATCTTTGATGGTCCAAAGCATGGAACCAGTACGAGGGAAGCCAGTTAAGTTTGTGGCCCCTGGCTCCTTTACTCTTCCAATGGAAGGAGGAGTGAAGAGACGGAAGACATCTCCTCCATTTCCTTCCTTTTCTTCCTCCCATCCTCCCTGCCCTGTCATCCCCTCACCCCAACTCTTGGAGCCTCATGAGAAGCCAAATGTTTCCTTTTTCTAAATGGAAAATTGCCACTGGTCTGTCAGATCTAGTTGGCATAGGAATGGAGTTGGGTGTGGAGAATTGATTAAAGGACCACTGAAAGAAAAATTACATTTTTCCTTTTTAAAAACAAAGAACACTCTATATTTCTCTGTCTGCATTTTTCTTTTTTTCTTTTGGATTATGGAGAGCATTCTTTTGTGTTTGATACCAAAGAAGGAATGCAAAAGTTTGGTTCCAAGTATGAGACAGCAGAAACTTGTGGAGATGAGGAGGGGTAGCACTGGGTTTTCTCCAGAACCACAGGGAACCGGAGATGGAAGCCATAGCAATAGTTCTCCATTTAGACCTGGAGCTGGAGATGGGGTTTCCAGTGGATCCAGAACAACCTGGGGCTGTAACATCCCCTGTGCTCCATGAGTGAGTCTGCACCATAGCAGCTGTACAACTCACTGGGATGTCATTACCCCTCAGGTCAGGAGCAGTGTTTCTGATTGGATGGAAAAGAGTCACCTCTTCAAGCTGCCTGGAATCATTTTTGTTGTTATTGTTTCAGGGGAAAGCCATAATAGCATTTCTGAAACTAGAGTGGTTGTTTCCTTTGTTGTTACCTGATATTTCTTGGTTGACATTTTTTTTCCATCATGCTTTTCCACAAAACTTATTGTTCGGGAGAGACACAACTGAAATCAATTGCTAATTAAATTTGTGTCTAAATTAATAAATCACAAGGATTCAGATCATATCTGTCTGAATAATTTCTATTATGGTGAACATAATTGTTAGATTCAGCATTTAATGAACCATATTGTTAGGTAAAATTTTTATGACAATTGGGACTAATAGAATATATTAACCTTTATTCTTCTCAGCTTGATATTACATTGGACCATGTTAATATGAAAGCACCTGGAAGGGTTTTATCATTAAGTAGCCATTGTGACTCTGCTGGCCTTCTGATGGGGCCTGAGAGGCTTTGGGAAATTAGTGACGCTTGATGTCTGGCAATGGGTGTCCTTATCTACAGTCAGTTTTTTGGGGCCTTTAGTTTTGTGTGTGCATGTGTTTATGAGATGCAAAGTGTACCAAATTCAAGAGCTGGAAACCCCATCAAGTGTCAGTCGTCTGTTTGGAGCACCCCTCTATAAGGTACTCTGGATTCTGATCCATATGGTGGGTGTGTAGTGGGCTGGCTATGGAAGAAATAAACATGATTCCTTTCCTAGGGGAGCACACAGTCTAATGGAAAAAATAGATCTTTATAAGAAAGCATAAAGGATACCCATTCCAAAGAAATCCTAAGTATTTTTAACTAGAAGTAGTTTTTACAGACCAAATCAAGATGTGACTCTAAAGTTCAGTGACCTCTTCCTTAGAGAACACATCAGAATTTATATACCCTCTCGAATGCTATCTTCTTCAAAATATCAGCATGGCAATCTGGACACCTTTCCTAATGAACTTGGCTTTGGGAGGTGTCTTCAGAGTTTTAAGTGCCTAGGATGGAACATCTGCTCTGCTTTTGTAACCAGGAAAATGACTCTAGTGCACAGAACCAAGAAATAGTGGACAAGTTTCAGTTAAAGTTGAAGGTCAGCCTCCCTCGTCTAACTGTGACACTAATCAGCCTGGAAGTAGCAGCAGTCAGTGCCAACCAATCTCTCATTGATTACCGATTCACCAATCAGCACTTGGTGAAAAATTCTGCATCATTGGATAGTGGCCAAGGACCTTTCAGACTTGAATTAACCATAAAATGGATCCCAATAAACTTCCCAGATCCCTGGTCTGGGAAGATCCCACATGCCGCGGAGCAACTAAGCCCGTGCGCCACCACTACTGAGCCCACATGCCACAGCTACTGAAGCCCCCACGCCTAGAGCCTGTGCTCCACAACAAGAGAAGCCACTGCAAGGAGAAGCCCACACACCGCAGGGAAGAGTAGCCCCCGCTCGCTGCAACTAGAGAAAGCCTGCGTGCAGCAAAGAAGACCCAACACAGCCAAAAATAAAAATAATTAAATTTATTAAAAAAACAAAAAACAACAAAAAACTGACCAGGATTAATGTAGGGGAATTTTCATAGTTAATGTAGGAGAGTTCTGAAGAATTAGACAGACAGGGTTTAGCAGCAAGGAGTGGGCAGAGGGGAGACATAGAACTGGATCTGAGTGAGGAGTGAGGGAGTAACTGACCTGAAGTCCTGAGGTTCAGAGGCAGCTGCCATCCAGCCCCCATCTAAGAATCCAGCACCTCCCCCTCCTCTCTTCAGACAGAGTTAGGAGAGACCCCGGCTGCTTCTCCAAGGTTGGTCTTTCAGGCTGTTCTCACCTCTCCCTCTCCACCACTTAGTCTCCTTCCAGGCAGTCTGCCCCGGGCCTCTGACTAATTTTAGCCCAACTGTTATTGGGCTCAGGGTGGACGCAGCAACTGCTCCTAACGGTCTGCTGGCTGGTGCTGGGGGGATTCAGCTGCTAGCAGGGCTCTCCTCTGCTAGGTCCCACCCCAAACAGAGCTGAGCTTGGAGACAGCCTGCAGACGGGGCCTGGAGCTTGCAGTGGACAGGTGCTCCAATCCCTTCCCGAAGGCTGTTTCTGACCGTGCACGCGAGGATATTTCATATGGTTGATCATGGGTGTGGGAGAGGGACAGGGAACACTCCGTTGCTGAAAAACAGTGCGTGCAGGTTTGAAGATGACTTTCTCTCAGCTGCTTTTTCAAAGCCATCCGAAATGGCATATGGAGGGTAGTAAAATGAGGTATAATTTATCAAGCAGGCTGAAGGGGACCTTTCCAGGATACGGTAGTATTTCACTTTGGATGCAGAAATACTTCGTTTTGAAATTATTAAACAACATCATCATCTTCTTGGTGATTTTATCCTTTTGGTAATCTGAGCAGAGCGCATATTTTCTGCAAATTACTTTAGAAAATGCATATTATTTACTTGTTCTGAAGAGGCTCTTAGGCTCTCTTGTCTAAATAGGAAATTTGGATCTAATAAAATGGGACTATTATGGACTCCCAGACAAATAATAACAGAGGCTAATACCTTAAAAATTCAAAATTTAGAAAAAGAGGTCAGTTTGGTTTGGTATCAGGACAAAATTCAACATAAACCTCTACAACTCTCTTCTTTCTCCCTTCTTTCCCTTTTAATGCAGTCAAGGCAAATCCCTGGATACGCGAGGAAGTTTCTTCCTGTGCTCTGAGAAACAGCTGAGGCTTCTAAGCCTTATCACCAAAAATGTCTCCTGTAACTGAGGCTCCCCGGATGCTATGAGGAGGAGCAGTTCTGTTCGGAGCATCAATTCTGGTCGTAGCTGTGCTACGGAGGGAGTGATTCAGAGGGGAGGTATCTGATTGGCCGTCTTATTGGATGGGTACCTTGTGGAAGCACAGGTTCACATGGTCTTGGGTGAACTTAACCTTGCACACTGTAGGGGCCTGCGAGGCAGGCATGTGATGCCTTTGAACTGGAGAGGATTTCTGCCATGTGTCCCCTTTCACCACTCACAAACTTTGGTGCAATTTTTCAATCATAGACACTGATCTCCCTTGGGGATCCAGAATCTTGACTTTTCTTTGCTCATCTCCCCTTTTAAAGGCATATTAACTGAGAGGGACTTCAGGAGCTCCTGGGCATCTAATCATTTTTTCTTTCTTTGAACTCCTATGGCAGTAAAACTCCTACAGCTTGGCTAAGTGCTGTGCCCTGCTGTTCTCCTGTCTGCACCTCAGTTTTGTCGTCTGCAAGATAAGCAGAGGCAGCCTGTCTTCTCCCAAGATATCTTATGTAAAATGTCAATGCATAGAGTATGTATCGGTAGAGCTGCTTTGCTGGAATCAAGCGAGGAACCCCGCTGACCCCTCTTTACCTGTTTCTCCCTAAGTCCCTTTGATGGTCCCCGAGGCCCACAAGGACATGGTCCAGGGGTCCACAGTCACTGTTTGAGTCCCCAGGATGGGATGATTGCTAAGTGTTTCCAGCTCCAGAGTTGGGGGTTCTAGGTATTTCATGGGTGAATGGCCATCTCTGGCCTCTGGTGTTGGCTTTGATGTGTGTGACTGAAAAAAGGGGGTGAGGCTGTTGGCTTTTGCCCTCCTATTCATTGGCTCTTTTTGCATGGAACTTGGGGGGGTCTCATAAATCAATCTCTCAGAGCCACATGTTTGGGGGTATCTTCTCCCACATGGCCTATTCCCAGGGATTTGGGGGGTCCCAAGGCAATACTCGCGTTGTTTTCCTGTAGCTGGTGAGGGGTGTCATTGGTCAGCTTTGAGGGAATGTCAAGAGTTAAGGAGCAGACCTCAGTTTTTGGAAACTTCTGCAGTTGTAAGTCTTCTGGGAGGATTGGAGAGATCAGTGTTTACCCTGAAGTCCTTGGCTGGGGCTTGGCCTCTGCTTCCATTGCCTCTCAGAGTCCCCCGTTGGTCACATGACCCTCTGGCTGCTTTATTCTGGAGCCCTTGGTTTTCTAAATGATAATGGATGAAAGAGCAAATCCATCCCACACGGGGAATCTTTGCCATCTTAATATTTGTTAAGCTTTTTGATTTACTGAGGAGTTAAAGTCACATTGGGTGACAAAACTGCACATTAGATTTGCTTCATGAAACACTCTGAGCGAACGGTTTAACTCATTTATTTCACCATCTTTAAACCAATGTAGCTGAAGAATTGTACCTCCCCTTTATAAATCTTCCCATTTATTCCTACTCAGGTTTATGAGAGGGTGCAGACCTAGTCTGTTCTGGTGGGGTTTCACGTATGGCCGTGGAAACCTGACATGTAGTGCTTGTAATGGTAGCAAACCCAGCTCACATGTGTTAAATTAGCCAGAGGAAAACTTTGTCTAGGAAGCCTGAGGCATATGCTTTGCTGATAAGGACGTCCCTTTGGCTTTTGAGATTCACCAGTTCCTTACCTTCCTCTCTTCTCTAACTGTGTGCCCCTTTGTACTCTTTTATCATTCACTTCTTTCACTCCATAAGTCCAACTAATATGATGGGAAATTTATATCTTTATATTATAAAGAATCAATGCAAGTTGCTCTAAAAGAAAGGGTTTAGAGGCTGTAATTTGTGACTGATGTAAATTAGGCCAAGAAGAATCCAGGGCTTCCCTGGTGGCGCAGTGGTTGAGAGTCCTCCTGCCGATGCAGGGGACACGGGTTCGTGCCCCGGTCCGGGAAGATCCCACATGCCGCGGAGCAGCTGGGCCCGTGAGCCATGGCTGCTGAGCCTGCGCGTCCGGAGCCTGTGCTCCGCAATGGGAGAGGCCACAAAAGTGAGAGGCCCGCATACTGCAAAAAAAAGAGAAGAATCCAACTTGTGGCTTTTCTCCATTCAGCTTAGCCCCTCCCTCGTCCTCCTCAGAAGGGGAATTTCCAGAGAGGGACCCAGTTGCTCCAGGCATCTTTAGCAACCCTATAGGAGCGGTGGCTGAGACCTTGCCCCTGGGGTAAGATCTGAGGGTTGTGCTGAGGGACTTCCTGGTGCTGAGATTGGCTAGGGGGGCCCTTCCCTGATAGCCTGACTCCTTCCGAATGTGAACTAGCATAGGGCCGGGACAGCAGGCTTGTCATATTTCTATTTTCTAAGTATTTCAAATTTTTTTGTGGTCTAATATAAACTCAATTAAAAAAATGATCCAAGGATATTTGAAAAGAATTTCAAATATGTAATTCAAACTATGCAATATGTTTTATCTTTTTAAAAGTTCAAAGCACATTTTAAAAATTGGGCTTGCAGTGGTTTTTCATATCTGCCATATCCCTATCTATTTGTTATCTATTTCACCTATTGATTTTTTGAAAGGCAAGGGGAAATCTCCACTATTATTGAGGCCTTCTCAGTGCTTCTTTGTGTTTATATAATAGATTTTACTTTATACATTTCTCTGATATTTTTGAAATGTAAATGTTTCTGATGATTTTATCTTCTTTGTGGATTGTACCTTTCATCACTATTAAATATTCATCTTTATTTTCTTTAGTTTATAATTTCTGATATATATTTCTGATCCCTTTTCTTCCAAATGTTTTTTTGAAAATTAAAAATAAACAAACAAAAATAAAATTACAAAAGAGAATGTAATAAAACCTAGATACTCACCACCCCAAATGAACAAATGTTAAATTTTTCATGTGTACGTGAGATTTTTTTAAAAAAAATTAATAGACTTTACTTTTTAAAAAAAATAAATTTATTTATTTAATTTATTTTTGGCTGCGTTGGGTCATCGTTGCTGCACGCGGGCTTTCTCTAGTTGCGGTGAGCGGAGGCTACTCTCTGTTGCGGTGAGCGGGCTTCTCATTGCAGTGGCTTCTCTTGTTGCAGAGCACGGGCTCTAGGTACGCGGGCTTCGGTAGTTGTGGCACGTGGGCTCTAGAGCGCAGGCTCAGTAGTTGTGGCGCACGGGCTGAGTTGCTCTGCGGCATGTGGGACCAGGGCTTGAACCAGTGTCCCCTGCATTGGCAGGCGGATTCTTAACCACTGTGCCACCAGGGAAGCCTGACTTTACTTTTAAGAGAAATTTTAGGACATAGCAAAATTGAGCAGAAAGTAAAGGGAGTTCCTAAATTACCCCTCCCCCACTCCCACTGTTGCCTGGCCCTCATATCATGCAGAGCCTCCATCACCATCAATATCCCCACCAGAGTGGTACAGTTGTTACAATCCATGAACTACTTTGACACATTATCACCCAAAGTCCATAGTTTATATGAGGGTTCACTTTTGGTGGTGTACATTCTATGGGTTTGGATAAATGTATGACATATATCCACCATTTTAGTATCACACAAAATTTCACTGCCCTGAAAATCCTCTGTGCTCTGCTTATTCATTCCTCCTTCCTCCTTCATCCCTGGGAAACACTGATATTTTTACTGTCTCCATAAATTTTGCCTTTTACAGAATGTCTTATAGTTGGAATCAGATGGCATGTAGCCTTTCCAGATTTCTTTCTTGCACTGAGTAGGTTAAAGTAACTTAAGATTCCTTCATGTCTTTTTATAGATTGATAGCCCCAAATAATATTCCAGTTTGTTTATCTATCCATTCATCTACGCAAGGAGATCTTGGTTGCTTCCAAGTTTTGGCAATTATGAGTATGCTGCTATAAACATCCATGTGTAGTTGTTTTGTGTGGACATAGATTTTTAACTATATTTGGGTAAATATCAAGGATCTTGATTGCTGGATCATATGGTAAAAGGATGTTTTGTAAGAAACTGTCAAACTGTCTTCCAAAGTGGCTGTACCGTTTTGCATTCCCACCATCAATGAATGAGAATTCCTGTTGCTCCACATCCTTACCAGCATTTGCTATTGTCAGTGATTTGGATTTTGGCCATTCTAATAGGTGTGTAGTGGCATCTCATTTTAATTTGAAATTCCCTAATGATGTATGATGTTGGGCATCTTTTCTTTTGCTTATTTGCCATCTGTATATATGCTTTGATGAGGTATTTGTTTAAGTCTTTTGCCCATTTTTTAATCTAGTCATTTGTTTTCTTACTGTTAAGTGTTCTTTCTATACTTTGGATAACAGTTCTTTATTAGACATGTCTTTTGCAAATATTTTCTCTTAGTCTATGACAGATTTATTTTTAAACAAATAAAATATCACAGATGAAGCTTGAATCTCCTTTATTTCCCTCTCTAATCCAATTCCCTTCTGTCCCTCCTCAAAGGGAACAATTATCATGAATTTAGTGTGTATTTGGTGTATTCAGCCGAGACTGTTATGTATTTACTACATGTATTCACTGAGAGCACAAAGTAATGTTTTGTTCGTTTAAAAATTACTTAAAAGATCTCATACTGTACATTACATTTTAAGACTTTTCCCCCAACTCAATCTGTGTATTTTTAAAGATATACCCATGTTAATGCATATAGATATACTTACTCTTTTTTTTTTTTACGCGGGCCTCTCACTCTTGTGGCCTCTCCTGTTGCGGAGCACAGGCTCCGGATGCGCAGGTCCAGCGGCCATGGCTCACGGGCCCAGCCGCTCCGCGGCATGTGGGATCCTCCCGGACCGGGGCACGAACCCGCATCCCCTGCATCGGCAGGCGGACTCTCAACCACTGTGCCACCAGGGAAGCCCTACTTACTCATTTTAATTAGAGTATCCTATCACATGAATATATTACACATTTTATATTTATTTCCCTATGCATTTAAATTATTTCCAATTTTTTGTTCTCATGAACAAAAGCTTTAGTGTTTCATTGTGCTTGTGTGAAAGAGTTTCTCTAGTGCATGAAACTGGGAGTGGAATTTCTGAGTTACAGGATGTGCAAGATTTTTTCGGTTTTACTAGATATTGCTAAATTACTTTTCAATGTAATTGTGTCAGTATACACAAGGAATATATGAGGTTTTAATTTTTCCATATTCTTACCAACAATTGGTGTGGCCAGATTTTTAAATTTTTGTCAGTTTTAAGGATGGGAACTAGCATCTCATTGATTTTTGTTTGTTTGTTTGTTTCATCTGCTTTTTTAAAAGGCATCTCTCTGATTACTACTGAGGCATTTCATAGTTATTGGCCATTTTCTCATTTGTTACATGCCCGTTCACACCTTTTGCCCATTTTCTATTGGGCTCTTTATTTCTTATTAATTTATAGGAGTTATCTATGTATTCAGGATATGAAGTTTTTGTTGGCAGAGATGATGTTAAAAATATGAAACAGTGGGATATGAAACACCAGTGCAGCATGAGTATTTACCAATCAAAATAGATACCATATCCAATTAGAACAAACTGAATTCATAAAAACATTCTTTTCTAGAGATTTATTCTTTATAGCTTGGTATTCAATTAACTAGAATTTTTTATGACTACGAATGGAGGTAGGATCAATCCTTTTTTATGTAAGAGAAGTCCACTGACCCAACGTTATCTATGGAACTGTTCATTATTATTGTCTCTCATCCACTACATTCTTTTTCTTTTAGACATCTTTTTGTATTGATATTGGTTCTCTTGGCTCTATCCTCCGTGAGTCCTACCACTTCTCTCTTAAATCCCAATACTTTGTCTTTTGCCTCGTATTTTGGATGAATTTCTCAAGACAGTCTTTTAAATCACATCAGCTTTCGCTAACATGAATTCTGCGATTCACTTCCTCCATCGAGTTATTATTTTTGTGATTTGAAAAAAATTCCAATAACTCTCCACTTCTCAGATTGTCCCTATTCTATAAAAAATAGAAACCTGCTGTTATTTTTAAAAATATGTTTCCTTGAGGCAAAGTTTGCATACAATAAAGTTTATCATTTCTAATTATATAATTCAAGACTTGGCAAATGTATACAGTTGTGTAATCATCACTGTAATCGTCATATGGAATATTTCTATCCTCCCACAAAGTTCCTTTTTGCCAATTTGTGGTTAATTCCTTTCTTTTATCTTAACCCTTGGCAATCACTGACTTGTTTTCCATCATTTTAATTTTGCTTTTTCTAGAATTTCCTATAAATGGAATTATTTATTCTGTACTCTCTGGTGTCTGACATCTTTCACTTAGCATAATGTTTTTGAAATTCATCCATGTTGTTGCATGTATCAATAGTTTGTTCTTTTTTATAGCTGAGCAGTATTCCTTTTTGGGATATAGCACAATTTGTTGATCTATTCACCAGTTGATAGACACTCCTTCCTGAACCCAGGTTTTGGAGGTAATAAATAAAAATGCTATGGAAATTCATGTACAACTCGTGTGTATAAAGTTTCGTATTTGATTGGCCATATAGTAAGTGCATATTTAATTTTGTAAGAAACTGCCAAAATAATTTTCAAAGAGGTTATACATTTTGTATTCCTATCAGCAGTGAATGGGAGTTCCATTTCTTCTTGAGTGACCCTTGGTAGTTTGCGTCTTTCAAAAAATTTTTAAAATCTAAGTTGGAAGCTATTGAAAGGGCATCAGGCCCAATTAAGGGCAGTAGTGGCAACTTCTTCTGGCCCCTATCAGCATCTCTGCAGGTATTGTGTTCACAATGGATGTGGCTCCTAATATAAAGAGTGACTCCTGGTGAGTGAGAAGGCATCTGTGGAGTTATTGGATGCAAACAAAACACCATAGGGAAGGAGGGTGGCTTTGGGAACTTCTCCTTTGCATTGTTTAACCCATTTTTCTGTAGCTGCTTGCCTGGCAGAGTCTAAGTCTTTACTCAAGTGTGGTGAGAGTGTGGGCAGGTCTCTGAAAAGCTGACATAGAAGAAGGGTCTCTTCCAGGTGTAGGCAGGATAGGTCAGTGGCAATCTTTCCTCCTTATTTTTAGGATCCTGTCTTCATAGGAATCCACATTTTTAGATACGTAGGTGAGACCCCTTTCTTCTTTTCAGTGATGCTATAACATTTTCTTTTACACTAACTGAATCGCTTCAGGGAGAGAATTAATAAAAGGAGGAAGACAGCCCATGATGTAATTATATCACCATCTTCCTAGAATTCTATCATATCACTTCTATTAGTTATCTACTGCTGCATAACAAATTACCCCAAACTTAGCAGATGAAAACAACAAACATTTATTATCTCCAATGGGTAAGGAATCTAGGTTCTGCTCAGCCAGGTGAGCTCAGCATCTTTCGGGAGGTTGCAGTCAAGGTGTTGGCTGGGGCTGCAGTCATCTCAAGTCCTGAATGGGGAATGGTCTGCTTCCAAGCTCACTCACTTGTTGGTTGGCAGGTCTCAGAAGATCTGCTTCCATGCTCATTGATGTGCTTGCTGGCAAGCCTCAGTTCCTCACTATGTGGACCTCTTCCCAGGGCTGCTTCACAGTATGGCAGCTGTCTTTCCCTAGAGAAAGCGAGCAAGAGAGAGAGAGAACCCCAAATGGAAGTCACTGTGTTTTTATAGCCTAATCTCAGTGGTGACATCCCATCACATGAACCATATTCTGTTCACTAAAAACAAGTCAATAAGTCCAGCCTACAAGCCCACATTCAAAGGTTGAGGATTACACAAGGGTGTGAATACCAGGATGTGGGGACCACACAATCTCTTCCTTAATTGTTTCTTCTCCAGTGTCTTGATCTGAGTTTTCCCAGAAGCAGACCCCAAAGAAAGAATTCAATTGTGAATAGTTAATTTGCAAGATGATCCCAGGAAAATCTGGGAACAATTGGAGATGTGAGATAGGAAAGGAAAGGAAACCCATAAAGGGAATGTTTTCAAGCTAGGTACTACTCTAAGCAGCTGGAGCTCAATCCTGTTGGGAGACCTGGGAAACAATATAGAACATGCCACAGTGTTATCCCAGCCAAGGATGGAGGAAGCTGGGGTATTTATCTAAAAACTTTCCATCCATCATTGGTTGAGGACTGCTTGTGGGGGAAATCATTCTCTGGCATTCCTGCTTGTCCTATATATGTTAAGAGTAGTATCCTCTACCATCTCCACCCCCAATCTCTAATCCTACTTTCTATGAGGTAAATGCTGAAAGGATGTGGGAGGGACACCAACAACATCCACTATACCCAGATGAACTATAAGCTTCATGAAGGCAAGAATCATCTGCCTGTCCTTTTCTTTCCATTGCATGGTCATTATCTAGCACATCACCCAGCACAAACTTGCTCAACAAATACTTGTTGAGAGAATGGGGGTCGTTGATGATGGTGCCATGAAGGAACTCACAGAGCAGTGAGAGAGACAGACTGGCACACTGGTAACTTCAGTAGGATAAGTGCTATTCTGTAGATATTCACGGGTTTGCTATCAGAGTCTAGGGCAGTAAATGCTGCCTCTGCCTGAAGGTGGAGATGAAGCTAAGGAAGTGTTCACACAAGAGCGGAAGTCTGAGCTGAGTCTTGAAGAAGAATGGATAGGATTTTGTTGATTGAAGAAAATCAGGAAGCAGTGCCAGGAGAAAGAATGAGAGGCAGAGGCATTTGCTATTTAAAAAATGAGCACATAGGTACTCTAGATCCTTTCCCACTCTTGTCTTTACTTAAGTTTTACATAGTCTGAGCTTTCGGTGTTCTCTCTGGCATGCCATCTCGTCCAAGAAGTCATCTTCAGCTTGAGGGCCTGAGCGTCTGTTAGTTCACTCTCTTCTTCCAGCAAACACACAGACAACACAATGCTTTAAAGTCCTTTTGGCGAAGATAACCTTTTCTTGATCTTTGAAAAGGCAGGCACAGTATATATACACACATAAAAAATATTTTCTTTATGTATTTACTGTTTGTAGGAAATATAACCCTAATCCATCATTTATTAAAACAGGACAGGATTTATTAAATTGGTTCAAGTCTATCAAATATGTGCAGATCTTTACATAAATTAATTTCCTTGTTAAATATTTGTGAAATTTATTAAGACTTTGGAGGAACTTAAATAATACCTGAGCTGTCCAGCTTAATTTGGCTTAATTTTTTTTTTTTTTTTTACTTAAGGAATTGATGAGGTTTTGAGGCGCAGACTCAGGATTCTAGATCATCAGGTGAGAGAGGACCAGTGAGCAGGTGTCAACAGCTGGGTCCTGATAGGCAGGCAAAGAAAGGTGACATCTGGCTACTTTGGGGTGAACCTCTTTGTTTAGTAGGTCTAAAAAATTCTGATGGTGCTGCTTGGGGACAGTGGGACCTGCCACTGTGTGATGATGTCCTAAGAGGCAACGTCATGGGCAGAGCTGGAGCCCATGGACACCCTTCCTCCTGCTCATTAGTTCAGTAATTTATTGAGCCCCTGCCATGCGCCAGGCGTGGGCCCCATCTAGCTTGGAATACAAAATGACCAAGACATGGGCCTTGCCCTCAAACAGCAGGAAAGATAGATCTCTATATATACATTTCAAATCCTGTCTTCACCATTTATAGCCTCTCTGACTTTGAAATGACCATTTCTTTAGATCTTCATTGTTTTAGGCAGAAAATTGAGATAAATATATAAATTACTGGAAATATTAAGTTAAGGCATATGAGAACATCTAGCTGAGTGATAATTTCTGCCTTCTGGCTATATGCAGTCAATGTATCAGTCCTGACATTTCTACTACCTGAACCACCTGAGCACCTTTGGAGACTATCAGCTTTGCTCACCACCACAGCTTCCGCCTGGTGTTCTGGTCACCATCCCCTCTCCTCCTCAGTGCTCTCTCTGAACTCATCTTTGTCTTCTTCCAATCCATTCCCAAGGTAGGGTTTTCTTTTTTTTTTTTTTTTTTTTAAGGTACAGGAATAATCATGCCAGTTCCCGGCTTACAACTCTGCAATTCCTTTCCATTTCTCTTAGGACTAAAATCCTACAAGGTCTCGCCTGACATACCCCCTCCCACACCTCCAGCCCACAGGTGGGCCTAGTGGTTAATGCATCTGCATTCAGGCTGCCTGGGTTTCCATCCTGGCTCTGCCATTTGTGATGTGGGGTTGTGGGTGTGAGATGTAACCCCTCTCTAGGCCCCTCCCCATCCTTTGACTATGTTCTGTTAATCCTTAGGTCTCAATTTAAAAATCATACTCTCCCAGAGGCCTTTCCTGATTCCCTCCCCAGACTAGTTTCTCTCTCTCTTATGTGTGCCCATAGCACTCACATAATCCATAGTTCTTCCGTAATGTTCATCACACCTGTGGTCACCTAAGTAATTTCTGTTCTTGGAAAGATCCAAGCTCCTTGAGTCAGGGATGTCATGCACCTTATTCACTATAGTATACTCAGCTCATGCAGGGGGTGAGCTGACACTGGATGACTGTATTAGCAATAAAACATAGCTGAACTGTCTATATAATATAAACTATTATGGGAGCCTCCTAGAGGTTCAGCTGTGTCCAGAAAAAAGAAAAGTGTCCTGCTGAGAGTTACTGATAGACATCCAACCCTCCAGCAGACTTCCCAGTGGCAGGGAGGTCGCAGTAGGGGTTTTATTTGGTAGTGGTGGCAGTGGGCTGTTGTGATGTCTGTTTCTTCAAGCCCAGCAGATTTTTACAACTTCTTACATTAAAGAGTGAACTTTCCTAAGAAAATGAAGGCCTTTAAATGTCCTCCAGAGTAGATGGACTCTACCCCAGGGAACTGGAGCAAGGACTATGCAAATTACATTAGGCACCTGGGCATAATAATTGGAGTCCAGGCTCTAAGAATATTTCATTTCCTTCAAAGTTGTATATAAGAAACAACTGGGAACAAGGAATTCTATTGGTCCCAAATTTACATATAGTCTTTCCAAAGATTTGTATGGAAAGACTCCGAGTTTGGCTCTTAACAGCATAATGACCTTAGCACTTTCTGCCTTGTGAATTGTCCAAAAAATTAAGTACTCCATATAAAAGTGCAACACTGCAGCGTATCCTTTGGTGATTCCTATAACTGTCTCCAAATTAACTATGAAGTAAAGAACAGATGGTTTTGTGTTCACCCTCCTTCCCCCTTAACATGATGACACTTGTTGCCATGCAGTGGGCAGGAAGCTTTGGGAGGATATGGAAGTTTATGCTTTTGGGGGGCCTGAGCTCTCGTCTGGGAGCTGTGACATACACATCCAAGAGTAAAAAAAGATTTCAAGAATCCAAGGGTAGAATAACACAGTGTGAAATAGGCCTCTTACTCTGGTGGGACATGGCAAAGGGAATGACCAGCCCCGAGTGCAATTGCCTAAAGAAGTCTGACAGAGGAAGGTGAATTTTCAGCACCTTTGTAGGAATGGAGAGGTGGTATTCTAGGTGTGGAGAAGGGTCCTGGGGAGGGCACAAGTGGGCTGTGTGGGAGGTGAAAGATTGAGAAGCTATTAGGAGGGAGAATCAAATGGGAGTGGGTGGTTGTGGTCGTGAGGTCAAGGTCACGGTGTTTAGCAGTCACTCTCCCTGGCAGGCTGGGTATGTGGATGATGTCCCAGATCTAAGAGTGGAGAAGGCTGATTTTCCTTCAGCCTCCTTCATTCAGTAAACACTGAGCATCTACCTGATTCCAGACTCCAAGATAGACACGGAAGATACAATGATCGTAAGACACCGTCCTTACTTCGGAGGAGTCCAGAGTTGAGTGGCGGAGACACAGGAATGGAAAATTACAATACAGTCTGCTGCAGATGAGAACAGAGGTGTGCAGGGGAACCCGGAGAAGGAGGGACTCTGAAATGACTTCATAGCAGAGGTATTGTGTGTGGGCTGCATCACAGCCGTGAAAAGGCATTTCAGGCCAAAAGGATGGTATCCCAATGGCTTAAGAATTGTGAATGAGCCTAATTTGTTCAAGGGGCAAAGCAAGAAGTTCAGGGTGGCTGGTTCTTAGGGGAAAATGGGAAAGGGTCATGAAAAAGGGACATGAAGGCAGACAAGGAGTTTAGAGCCAGCTGGAGACACTCAGCCTCCACTCTGCAGGCGGAGGGGCTGGCTAGGCAGGCATCTCAACATGGAAGCAACATGATGGCATTTATTTCCAAGACCGGAGCTCTGGAAATGCTGTGAAGGACGGAGTGGAGCCAGACAAAACCTGGGGCAGGGACTGCAGTTTAGGAAGAAGCGTTTTGTGACAATCGCAGCAACTGAGTGACAATGGGCTTGAAATGGACTGGGCCGGGGGAATGGAGAAAGGATCATTTCTTAAGCCTGGCTCGGTGTTTTCTACTTTTTCCAGAAGAAGCTCCTTCACTCCTATTTCCATTAATTTCCTACTGAATGCAAATTCAGGTCCCTTTCCTTCAGCCTTCACCCCTTCTTGCCCTATAGAACTTGAAAGCGGCTTAACATGGCAGTAAATACAATGACTTGCACTCAGAAGCGAGGAGGCACCGATGTGGACTCTCGGCGGGGCTGGCGGGAGAGGCCGACATTAGTGCACCTTTGACTTGCTAGGAGAGGCTCTCCGAGGCCAGTCGTCTCTCGTTTTCCTGGACTCCGTTGCGAGGTGAAGCGGGCATCTGTTTCCTCTGCCTGGACATCCATTCACTCACAGGCTCATTGTGCTCAGGCGTCAGACAATGGTTCTGTTTCCAGCGCAGTTGGCAGCCCCTTTTAGGAAGGCTCGGAGTTCTCCGTGGTTCTCAGACGAGGGGGAGATGCATTGGCCTTTGGCTGCCTGGACAAGGCCAGTGCTTTGCCTCTCTGGCTGGGATGGGAGGTTCAAGATGGCAGAAAGATGAGTGCTGTAGAAGTGCAGTGACAGAGAGAATTAATTGCTCTCAAGGGCATCTGAAAAGCAGCTTGTTTTAAACAAGATCTTAAAAGGCGGGCAGCCGGTTGTCTTTATCTTAGCAGTGGGGGAGGAGAGTGTCCTCTAGAGAGGGCGGGGCTGCGGAACAGCTCAGCTTATGGCCGACTGGGACAGGACCTCACCCTCTGTTCCTCACCTTCACGGAATTTTCAGAACTTGCTAATGTGAAGTGAAGCAAAGGATCCAGGAAACACTATTTCAAACTCAGTGCAACGGGACGGGGGCAGAAACAGGGTTGGGCTGTTCTAGGGTGGAGTCGGAAGCTGCATCTTTTAATTTTGATATATGTATCTATTTTTAATTGAAGGGAAGCTGCGTCATTTGAGGAGAAACTATGTCCCTCTTTACCCACCCCACCATTCACCTCCCAGCCCAGTGGTGATGAGGCATTGAAGGTAGTTGTTCAAACGCTACCTTTATCTGGAACAAAATGCATCTGTTATCTGGCAAGGAGATGGGTTTATCTATCAGCAGCCCTCAGAGACTCAGCATCAAGTAGATTATTAGACTGGCAGAACCAGGGTCCTGAGGGAAAGCTTTCATGGGGCACCCGAGTCAGGGGCGGGGCTTGCCTGGGAGGAGGGAAGCTCCAGGTGAGCCTGGAGCTGGGGAAGCAGGCACAGAGGAGGTGCGGGAAGGACAACAAACGGACCTCCCAGTAAAACCTCATCTACTTCTGAATTTTGCTAAGACCCAGCCCAGGTGGCTGAAGTCCTGGTCTCCCGGTGGCTCTGTCTGCACTGGGGCCCATCTGCTGTTTTCTCCGGCACAATGGCCGCCTGTTTGGGGTTGTGGCCCAGGAGTCCCCATGGTTATCAACTGGGAGAGCTCAAACTGACACTTGAAAAGCAGCTTTGTTTAGCGTCCTTGACATAACTAACCACATATTAACAACAGAGCCTTGTGGTATTGAGGCTCCCTGTTTGTTCAGAATCTTAATAGGTGGGTTTGTGCATGGAGATTTCTAGTACTGCTTACCCTGTATTTTAAGTCAAAGTGGATCTTTGTGTGAAGGATTCTCCACCTCCTTTTCCCATTCGACAACGGAGATAAGTGTTTTCACTCACCTTTTGTGACTTACAAGCAGCTGAATGGCACTTGTGGTGTTTGAATGTCATATAATAGGCATTCTCACCAATAGAGAAATGTCCTTTTCCGTGTTTCTGAGCACTCCGATGCTTACCATCTTTCTTGCATGTGTGTTCTCGCTCCCTCTTATTAAGTGGCTGTGAACAATTCCTGAAAATGTCTGTCGCACATTTTTTAAAGCATATTATGTCCTTGGAATGCTGTATGGGAACTGCTGTTCCCCTGGGAAACCGTTTGTGACTGGTCCCTTCAGCAGAGCTCCAAGCAGAGCTCAGCTGGGCATGTGATAGGAGGTAGAGCACTGCTCTGAGTTGCTTAATGCAAATTAAGAGTAGTCACATTCTGGAGGAGTCATGTGGTGGAAATAGCGGTAGTAGCAAGAGTGGTGGTGTTTGTGGTGATGCTGGGGTCTAAAAATACTAGAGGAGGCACCCTTTGTAGTCATGTTCACATGGCCTGTATGACTGGCTCTGTAAGAACATTTCACTACATTTTTCATAAAGGATTATATTTAAGTAGCTTCAGCTATGAAGTTAGTGGTAGTTGGCGCTAAGTCACAGAAATCTTTGGTTGCATAAGGCTTATGTCTTTGGGTTCTCCATCAATGTTATGGAGTCAGGAATTGGGATGGATGTGAAAGTAAGAAGTCAGGATCCCTGAACTTTTTATTTTGGTCAAGTTGTGCAAACAAAAAGAGTTTTGGTGCAAAATGGTGTCAATTCAAAATGGTGCCTGGCCATTAAAGACTGTTATAGCTTTCAGCAGAGATCTACTGAAAAATTTATGGAAATGAAAAGTAGAGTGCCAACAGCCAAGTGCCAAAATTTATGATGAAGCTACACTAACCATAACAAAGAACTGCTTAAGTAAATATGGACGTACTCTTGGCTGCATGAAACAGAGATGACCTGAACAGTGACAGAGAGGGGCTTTATGCCCTCCTCTTCCTCATGCTTCTGAGGTGCGAATGTGTGTTTCAACCCACAATTTAGACGTTAGAGGAGTTGATGTCTTCTCTCATATTTTTCCGATCCTCCATTATCTTTTAATAACTCCTTGAAGTCAGAGATTCACCAAAAACAACTGAGTAGGAAGTGGAATGAAGGATTGTGGAGGCGCATTGTATCTAAAGAACCCAGATGTGAAACACTGGAGGGCAATGCACAGAGAGGAAAAACCTAAGAGAAGCTTGTGCTGCAAATCATTGCATTTCACGTACTACAACATTGCAGAGGATCAGAGAACCAGGCAGAGGTTTCATGGATTAATGATTCTCAAAGTGTGGTCCTGGAGCAGATTTGTTAGGAATGCAAAATCAGAAATCTGGGGATGGGGTTCAAGCTTTCTGATCATGCTAAAATTTGAGAACCACTGTAGTAAATGACGCTATTTTGGAGAACAGAGGTGATCTAGCAGAGGTGAAATTGTTGTATTTGGAAATTAAAAGTGGAGATATGCACATTAGCCTGCCCCCTTGCTATAGAAATGATTGGGATGAGATTGCCAAACACATTTAGAAATTGAGACTAGTGCAATCACTTCACCATGTCCTCTGGCAAATTTTAAAGGTAGATATTCACCTTGTTCAAGGATAAGGAAGGCCTATTAAAACACTACGAATAAAGGAAAACTCAAGGAAATGCATACTGCTAAGAATGATCAATGTTAGGGTGCAGATTTGAAACTCAGAAAATCCTTTGACATCTTCAATGGAGGCCAAATCAACATGGGTACCAGAAACGTGCTGTAGGATGAGGTAAAAAGAAAGATGGATGGAGTTGAAAGGATTGAAAAAAATCCAAAGTTTTAATAGTAGTATTTAGTGACAAAATGGTGTCAGTGAAGGGCACTAAATGATATATTAGAAAATCATATTGTTTTGAAAGACAAAAGCTCTATAAGAATGCAGAAGGAGAAAGTGGATAAAAACTGTGAGAGAGAAATGATAGAAGTGGAGAGCAGAATAGAGAGCCAGCACATGAATAATTGGTGCCTCTGAAGTTGGGGATTGAATAAATGGAAAGAAGTAAAGCACAAATACATAAATATGTGATGAAAGAAAAAATTTTTTGAACTGAAGAAAGACTAATAAGTAGATTTTAAAGACTATTGCAGATAAAACTACTGAAAAGGAAACCATACTTAGATATTTTGACAGATATTTTGAATTACAATAATGATAAAAAGAGCATACAAAAATTCACATAGAAAAACTAGATTATCTACAAAACAAAAATAAGTTTGGTTTAGACTTTTTAGCTACATTAAATTTCAGAAAGTTATGGAGTCATTTATGAAATTATTTATTTATTTACATCTTTATTGGAGTATAATTGCTTTACAATGGTGTGTTAGTCTCTGCTTTATAACAAAGTGAATCATCCATACATATACATATATCCCCATATCTGTTCCCTCTTTCATCTCCCTCCCTCCTACCTTCCCTATCCCACCACCTAGGTTGTCACAAAGCACCGAGCTGATCTCCCTGTGCTATGTGGCTGCTTCCCACTAGCTAAGGATTTTACATTTGGTAGTGTATATATGTCCATGCCACACTCTCACTTTGTCCCAGCTTACCTTTCCCCCTCCCCATCTCCTCAAGTCCATTCTCTAGTAGGTCTGCGTCTTTATTCCCGTCTTGCCCCTAGGTTCTTCATGACCGTGATTTTTTTTAGGTTTCATATATATGTGTTAGCATATGGTATTTGTTTTTCTCTTCCTGGATTACTTCACTCTAGGACAGTCTCTAGGTCCATCCACCTCACTACAAATAACTCAGTTTTGTTCCTTTTTATGGCTGAGTAATATTCCATTGTATATATGTGCCACATCTTCTTTATCCATTCATCTGTCAATGGACATTTACGTTGCTTCCATGTCCTGGCTATTGTAAATAGAGCTGCAGTGAACATTGTGGTACACGACTCTTTTTTTTTTTTTTTTTTTGCGGTACACGGGCCTCTCACTGTTATGGCCTCTCCCATTGCAGAGCACAGGCTCCAGACATGCAGGTTTAGCGGCCATGGCTCACGGGCCCAGCTGCTCCGCGGCATGTGGGATCCTCCTGGACCGGGGCACGAACCCACATCCCCTGCATCAGCAGGCGGACTCTCAACCACCACGCCACCAGGGAAACCCCATGACTCTTTTTGAATTATGGTTTTCTCAGGGTATATGCCCAGTTGTGGGATTGCTAGGTTGTGTGGTAGTTCTATTTTTAGTTTTTTAAGGAACCTCCAGACTGTTCTCCATAGTGGCTGTATCAATTTACATTCCCACCAACAATGCAAGAGGGTTCCCTTTTCTCCACACCCTCTCCAGCATTTATTGTTTGTAGATTTTTTGAAGATGGCCATTCTGACTGATGTGAGGTGATACCTCATTGTAGTTTTGATTTGCATTTCTCTAATGATTAGTGATGTTGAGCATCCTTTCATGTGTTTGTTGGCAATCTGTATATCTTCTTTGGAGAAATGTCTGTTTAGGTCTCCTGTCCATTTTTGGATTGAGTTGTTTGTTTTTTTTGATATTGAGCTGCATGAGCTGCTTGTAAATTTTGGAGGTTAATCCTTTGTCAGTTGCATCATTTGCAAATATTTTCTCCCATTCTGATGGTTGTCTTTTTGTCTTGTTTATGGTTTCCTTTGGTGTGCAAAAGCTTTTAAGTTTCATTAGGTCCCATTTGTTTATTTTTGTTTTTATTTCCATTCCTCTAGGAAGTGGGTCAAAAAGGATCTTGCTGTGATTTATGTCATAGAGTGTTTTGCCTATGTTTTCCTCTAAGAGTTTTATAGTATCTGGCCTTACATTTAGGTCTTTAATCCATTTTGAGTTTCTTTTTGTGTATGGTGTTAGGAAGTGTTCTAATTTCATTCTTTTATACGTAGCTGTCCAGTTTTCCCAGCACCACTTATTGGAGAGGCTGTCTTATCTCCATTGTATATTCTTGCCTCCTTTATCAAAAATAAGGTGACCATGTGTGTGTGGGTTTAACTCTGGGCTTTCTATCCTATTCCATTGATCTATATTTCTGTTTTTGTGCCAGTACCATACTGTCTTGATTACTGTCGCTTTGTAGTTTAGTCTGAAGTCAGGGAGCCTGATTTCTCCAGCTGCATTTTTCTTTCTCAAGATTGCTTTGGCTATTCGGGGTCTTTTGTGTTTCCATAAAAATTGTGAAATTTTTTGTTCTAGTTCTGTGAAAAATGCCAGTAGTTAACAAATTGAAGAATAAAAACCATATGAGCATCTCAATAGATGCAGTAAAAGCTTTTGATAAAATTCATCACCCATTTATGATAAAAACCCTCCAGAAAGTAGGCATAGAGGGAACTTATCTGAACATAATAAAGGCCATATATGTCAAACCCACAGCCAACATTGGCCTCAGTGGTGAAAAACTGAAACCATTTCCTCTAAGATCAGGAGGAAGACATGGTTGCCCACTCTCACCACTTTTATTCAACATTGTTTTGGAAGTTTTAGCTACAGCAATCAGAAAAGAAAAAGAAATAAAAGGAATCCAAATCAGAAAAGAAGAAGTAAAGCTGTCACTGCTTGCAGATGACATGATACTATACATAGAGAATCCTAAAGATGCTACCAGAAAACTGCTAGAGCTAATCAATGAATTTGGTAAAGTAGCATGATATAAAATTCATGCACAGAAATCTCTTGCATTCCTATACACTAATGATGAAAAATCTGAAAGAGAAATTAAGGAAACACTCCCATTTAGCATTGCAACAAAAAGAATAAAATACCTGGGAATAAACCTACCTAAGGAGACAAAAGACCTGTATGCAGAAAACTATAAGACACTGATAAAAGAAATTAAAGATAATACAAACAGATGGAGAGATATACCATGTTCTTGGATTGGAAGAATCAACATTGTGAAAATGACTATACTATCCAAAGCAATCTACAGATTCAGTGCAATCCCTATCAAACTACAACTGGCATTTTTCATTTATGGGATTTTGAGGGGAAGTAGTTGTGATCCAGGAATTTAAAGCCTAGTAATATTGTCTTTAATATGTGAAGGTAACAGAAAGACAGCTTTGGCTATACTAGGTCTAGAAAATACACTACATATGTCCATCTTGAAAAATTACTCCAAGATGTTTTCTTGAGAGAGTCTTTAGAAAGAGAGAGCAACATTAAAATATAATGATGATGATGATGATGATAAAGCAAATATGTACGTGCACTGCTCTAAGACCTTTATTCACATTAACTGATATAAGTTTTATACCACATTATGAATTATATACTATTAATATGCCCATTTTACAGATGAGGAGCTGAGGGACAGAAAGGTTAAATAACTTTGCCCAGAGTTACATGACCTGTTGATGGTGCTACTAGTATTTGGACTCAGGAAGTGTGGTGCCAGAGTCTATCCTCTTCACCTTCATGCTCTATTATCTTCCTGTTTTAAAAGGCTGAGTCAGTTCTAAAATTATTTAAGTTACAGATAGGCATAAATTACATTTTTATGTAATTATAAAAATGAATGCAAATATCTTATTCTTAAAGTATATAAAATAACATAATATAAAATGATTATAATAATCTGGGGGTCAAACCTTGGATAATATAATTGAATATTAAGACATTTGTGTGTTATGAGTACTCTCTCTTTTAGCATTTTAAGAAATCACAACCCTCTTCTTGGGTCCTAAATTTCTGATCTTAAATATGAGGAGCTCCAAAGATACTTTTTCATTCTTGAAGGTGACGATTAGAGAAATACACACTTCATAATGCTTTTGAAAAAAACACAAGATAACAAATCCTAGAAATCAAAACTGGAAAAGTAAATGTGAAATATATAATAAATGATAGAAAGCATAAGGAAGCGAAAGAAAAATAAAACAAAAAAATGTATAACCAAATATATCAGCAAACCCAATAAATATAAATGTAGTAAGCCTGTCTATTATAGCATAAAGAATCTCAGAATGGGCCTTAAAACAAAATATAGTTCACGAGAGACATAGATGTAAGAAACTGACATAATATGGCTAAAAATGAATGATTGGGCAAAAATATATCAGGCAGATGCAAACAAACAAAAGCAAAAAAATGTATATATGTATTCTTAGTACTAGAACAGAATCAAAGACAAAGATCATAAAATGTAAAGATGCTTACTTTCAGTGGTGTTCTGGAGCTGGCATGTGCTGGCCCGTGAGAGCCAATTGTGTCCATCTCATTCCAACTCTTAGTTCAGTGACCTTATATCACTAACTTGAAATTAGCCACGATGGGAGCATTTACATGACAACTGGCAAATGCTACAAACCATGGCTTTAACAGTTTTTCTTCAGAGAGCCAGTTTACCACCACACCACTTGTTACTTTGTATTGATAAAGAGTAAAATTCACAAGGGAGATATACATCATGTATTTTGATGCACCGTAACATTTAATTGAAATATATAAAGTGAAATTGCTGGCAATACCTAAGGAAATCAACAGAAAAACAATATCAACAGGTAACTTCAATGTTTCTCTCTCCTTCTTTTGGTAGAATAAGTCTGCAAACAATAAATATGTAGAGAATTTGAATTACAAAGGGAATTGAGTTGATTTAGTAAATATGTATTTATTGAGCAGTGTATGCTACCATATATGTTAGTTCTTTTTTAGCATCCACACAACCTCTAAACTTCAACCAAAAATCTTAACAAACTCCAAAAAGCCTGTATATGGTACATACTGTCTTCTCTGGTCGTACTATAAAAAAACCTAGAAATTACATGCAAAATTTAATTTAAGAAAACATAACCAACCACTCAGAAGTTTGCCCCAAACAAACAACAAAAAGCAGCAATTAAACCTCCAATCAAACCAAAAAATAAGAAAACAATAACCCAACCCTCCCCAACAGTTTCTAAATGATATGAGAATATTAAAATTTCAGTTGCATGTAATTTAGAAAATTATATCAAGAACATTACATATCAAAACTTATAAGATGTAACCAAAGCAGTGACAGAATTAAACTTCATTGCCTTAAGTGCTTTTAATATTAAAAAGTTAATGTAAATGAGTGAATTATATTTTAGCTTAAGAAATTGGAAATAGAGTTAAAAAAACGTCCCAGGGAAAGCAGGTTGAGGGAATTAAATGTAAGAGCAGAGATTTATAAATTCTTGAACAGTTACAAAGTAGTGTAGTTAGTAAATCGATTCAAATTCTAAGATTTTGAGAAGACTAAAAAGTTATTAAAACTTGGAAAATATAATAAAGAAAAAACTCATAATGTAGGAATCAAAATGGGATATAACTAAATATGTAGAAAAAGTTTTTAAAATTTTGAGAGACTACTGATCAAAGTTTTATATTACTAATTGTAAAAATTTTGACAAGATAAATCTGAATAAACTAATGACCAGAAAAGTTGAAAAAGTTTACCGTAAGTAAGAAAAGGGTCAAGCTCTTTTATGTTGACTATTTTCAAGCTATTAAAGTATAGATGATTCTCATCCTTTAAAATTACTTCTACCATGAAAACAATGTGAAAGTTTATAATTTTATTTTCTGAGTGAGCATAATCTCATACCATAACCTGACAAAATTAACAACCAAAATTAGTAACCAATTTCTTTGAGAATATATCCATCATGATCATATATGATGAACATATCCTAAAAGAAATGTGTTATATCAGCAAATAAAATTTGCTAATAATAAAAATAAAATAAAATGCCAGCAAATTGAAAAATAGATTATAGTCAAGAATTTTTGTTCTAGTTATACAGGATTTTTCCTGTATAACTGTATTAAGAAATCTCTTAATATAATTACTCACAATAGTTCAGAAATTGAAGAAAAAAACCCCACACATCATTTTAATGAATGGCAAGAAAGACTTTTGATAAAATGAGACAACTCTTCCCAAGAACGTAAATGTGTTTTCTTTTCATGCTGAAGATCACTTATTTTATATCAACATTTAGCATCATAAATAATGATACAACACCCAAGGAAGGTCCATTTACCTCATTCCTAACCCCATGAAACTGAGTTAAGACCAAGACCTCCACATCTTCCACAAGCCACCCTCTAGTGGCTCAGGGTCCTGAGATTCTGTAAACGAAAGCCCGGTGTTCACTCTGTCAGTGTCTTGGTGTGGGGGGCTATAGGGGTTTCCTGCCCTCTTCACCCTGTCACTGTGCATTGTCCACTTACAGCTGTCCCACGTGTCTTCTGAGATCCTGTTCTGTTCCTCTAGGGCACCTTTCCCCAACCCAGCACAGACCAATTTCAGTTTTAGTCAGACTCTTTGAGTTTCAAGAAAGAGACCCATGCAGGCCACCTGAGGCAAAGGGTAGAGGGGGTGACTTGGAGGACGCTTGTGAGTTAGGACTAGGTCTCTGGCCAAAGTACCTCCTTAGTGTGCTATGTCTCTGTTGCAGGTCACCTCATCTCTTTTTGAGGATGTCTATGCTTTTTCTGTAGGACTGTTTTAGAGCTGGATTGCATGGATTCAAATCCCAGCCCAGCCACTTACCAGTGACATGACCTTGGACAAGGCACTTAACTTTTCTGTGCCTTAGTTTCTTGATCTTCAAAATGGGGATGATAAATAGTGCTTCCTGGGCTTGTTATGAGGATTAATTGTGTTAATACGTGGAATAGACTGAGAGCACTGGCTGGCACATTTTAAGTGCTCAGTGATCGTCCCTAACACGCTAACACGTGTGTGGTGCTGACCATGTGCCAGGCACTGATAGAGAGGCGAGTAAGTAGCCCAAGTAATGCTGCTGGAACAAGGATGAACTGGAATTCAAACCCGGGCAGTGGTTCCAGAGACCACACGCTTGACCGCTTTCCTCTGCTGTTCTTTTAGTTTCTCTACTTCATAGTTCCTGCTTCTATGTAGCTGTAATTGGCTTTGCTCTCATGGCCCTGATGGTACCTCAGGGCTTCTCTCTTTGGGAATAGTTTCTGCCTTTGGCTTCACTACCCACTGCCCAAGTTTTCTCTAATCTGAGAGTAAGAGAGAGGGAGGGAGAGAGAGAACTTGAGATGATTGACCCAGCTCTTCTTTTGTGTCCGGCCACGTGGTAGGTTGTTGGCTGGCCCCTGCATCTGTTGTCCTTGTCATTGCCCTTGCCCCTCCACTCAGCTGGGGTTCAGAGAGAAGTAGAAAGTTCCTACTTCAACAGCGACAGTGACTGGAGCAAATTCTCTTAGAAGGCGATCTGGGGGCCAGATGGCACCAAGATTTACCTGCTGAGTGCCCTGCAGGAAAGGCTCTTGGCACTGCTGTTCTTTCTTCTGAAAATGGACCTCCTGGTTTTGGACCTGGTTTTGAATGGGTGAGTAACAATGAAACCGATGGCCTTAGAAATAGGACGCTGCTAATGTGTCTTCAGAATTTCAGGGTGTGGTTGTAATGGAAACTAAATTTTAGTGAGCCACTCATACCAGATGAGATTAGATATTTGCAGAAACAACACCTTTTCTTAATGGATTAGAGATGCAATGATTGCCCAAGCTCTCTTACCGTGCACCAAGCTGTGGTCTCAGAAAGACATGTCTAGCATTAAGTAACCATCCAACGTTCATTTAACCTTTCACTTAGTCACTCGTTCCACATCTACAGGGCACCCACCAATTCCAAGGGGTGTAAGACAGAGCGTGTGACTGGTGCAAGTGATTCACTGATAAAGGAGGCAGAAAATATACACCTTTTTTTTTTTTTTTTAAATTTAGCCCAGTGTGTGTGTGTGTGTGTGTGTGTGTGCGTGTGTGTGTGGGGGGGTGAGTGGGGGGAGTTAGAGAGAGCTTGCAATATGATTAGTAATTAGTTAGCAAATAGTGAGGCTTCAAAGCTATAACTCAGCAACCGTGTGGCCCTAGATCAGTCCCTTATATTTAAAAGGGAATAATAATTCCTTACAAAATAATAATTTTGTAAGAATTAGAAATAATAGATATCTGGCTTGGTGCCTGGGTGTCATTACTTTTAGGCAACATTTTCTCTGGAGTAAAAAGTGGCAATCCATTCTGTTCCTTTGCTCTTACTTTATGTTCATTAAGCGACTTTCTGACACGTAATTTTCTCCTCTGAGGCAATCATTCCAGAAGAGAGTGTTGAATGACCAACACGAATTATCCTCTAAGAGATATTTCCCCTAGTAAACTGATAAATCAATGAACACATTAACATTCTGGCTGGCAGATTAGGTGCCTGCTGATTTGGTTACAGGAGGAACTTCCCCAGGTATGACGTATTCTAAGTGAACAGGCGCAATCACGTTTCAGGGTCTCCAGATGTAAGGACTTGGGTGGTAACTAACACCCGCCAAGTGCTGCCTACCCACAAGGGCCAACCTGGGCAGGCAGCCTTCTTACTCCAGAGCTTCTACCTGAAAGGGGACTATTCACTTGGCTATGCTGCGTGAGCTGGTTGAAACAGAGCTGTCCTAGGAACAGATACCCAGGTCAGGCCTCTTGCATTCACCAGGTAAGAGGTAAAACTGTCCTGAATTAAGATGGTGGCAATCAGCACGGAAAGAAGGAAATGGACGTGTGAAGAAGCCGAGAAAGATTTGCTAGAGTTTACAATCCTAACTTTGTAAAATTTTACATTTAGAGGTTACCAGGTCAACCCTCTTGATTTTCACCTGTGAATCATGAGACCTAGGTGATGCTCTCTGGTTCTGTCTCAGGTACCTGTGGTGCCATCCACCGTTCAGGGCCCTGGTGGACACACTGCATTGCCGGCCTCCTGAATGGTTCTATTACAGCCTCAAGTGTTTTGCTAAAACACGTTGTACAATAGCTGTCTCAAGTATGCCCAGGCATGGCTTGAGCTATGGGTACATATTAATCAAGTTTAATAGATCCCAATGTTTGAAACAATGCCTTAAATTTTTTTTCAGAGACTGCACAGAAGTGTTGCATTGTACAGCAAATAAAAGTGTTGTTATGATGCCTATAAATCAGAGCTTTAAACTATGTTTCAATTATCTTTCTATTATCCAGCTGGTATTTAAGCATGTTGATTATTCAAATCAGCAGCGAATGTGCTGCTGTTGTGTAAACAACTGTCACTTGCTGAAACAATGATTAGGAGGCACCATCCCTTTCAGGTGTACTTAGGAGTACTTATACCCCAGCCACTTGTATTTAAATATCATGTAAACACAATGCTTGAGTGACTACTGTAACCCCTGTTCCCAATGTCTCATGCCAATTCTATTACATTAAGAGGGAAATCTATTAAATTTTTCATTTATACACATCCGTACACTGTTTTTACCCATTGTATCATTAAGGCTTAGATTAGTACAATAGATATGCTGAGAGATACAGTGTGCATTGAAAAAGCCCATTCAAAATAAAAGCAATTTCTCTGCATTATTTGGGGGTGTTGGAAAGCTTCTGTGAAAACAATGCAAAGAGAATTATTTTCTGAATAAAAAGCATGACATGGAGAAAAGAAAAATTTGGCCCCCAGAAAGAGCAATCTTGAACCTTTATTAGCTCCATTACCAATTCAGCATATAAAAAATAGAGAGCCAGAAAATAGGACATTTGTAGAATGAATGTTTCCTTTGAAGGTTTTCTGCTGTCACTGGGAAGGTGTGTGTGTGTGTGTGTGTGTGTGTGTGTGTGTGTGTGTGTGTGTGTGTGTGTGTGTGTATTGGGGCAGGGTTTGTGGGTAGTGGTTGTTGGGAAGAGCTTGGAATTGTTACTAGGCTATGTCCCCAATGAGTTATCCTTTTTTCTTAAGCCTTAGTTTCCACATGTAAACCAGGAAGACAAATTTTTGAGTATAAGGGCATTGAAAATGATGAGGAATCACAATCTAATCAAATGATTGATATACCAGGGATTTTGGATTACCTGAGGTATGTTTTGGGGGGCTTAGTAAGTTCGTGTAGATTAAGTTCAGTTGCTAACCTGCAAATATTATCCACAGTGTTTAGAGAACCACAGACAAAAGAGAGCGGGTGCTAGAGAGAAGGAGGTAATAATAGGATTTTCATTTGGGATTGGAAATGTACACTCACCAAATTCTTAGCAAAACCTTCCAAGTGGATTATAAAAGAGCTGGGACTTCATCCTTGGAGGTAATGGGAATAATGTCCAAAATGCTGCCTTCATTTTTGTTTGTCTTTTAATTTTTATTTTACATTGGAGTAGAGTTGATTTACAATGTTGTGTTAGTTTCAGGTATACAGCAAAGTGATTCAGTTATACATATACATATATCTGTTCCTTTTCAGATTCTTTTCCCATATAGGTTATTACAGAGTATTGAGTAGAGTTCCCTGTGCTATACAGTAGGTCCTTGTTGATTATCTATTTTATATACAGTAGTGTGTGTATGTTAATCCAAAGCTCTTAATTTATCCCTCCTCCCTACCTTTCCTCTTTGTTTCTATTTTGTAATTAAATTCATTTATATCATTTTTTTAGACTCCACATATAAGTGATGTCATATGATATTTGTCTTTGACTCCTTTCACTTAGTATGATAATCTCTAGGTCCATCCATGTTGCTACAAATGGCATTATTTCATTCTTTTTTATGGATGAGTAATATTCCATTGTATATATGTACTACGTCTTCTTTATCCATTCATCTGTCCAGGGACATTTAGGTTGCTTCCATGTCTTGGCTATTGTAAATAGTGCTGCAGTGAACATTGGGGTGCATGTATCTTTTTGAATTATGGTTTTCTCCAAGTATATGCCCAGGAGTGGATCGTATGGTAGTTCTATTTTTAGTTTTTTAAGGAGCCTCCATACTGTTCACCATAGTGGCTGTACCAATTTAGAGTCCCATCAACACTGTAGGAGGGTTCCCTTTTCTCCACACCCTCTCCAGCATTTATTGTTTGTAGACTTTTTGGTGATAGCTATTCTGACTTGCATGAGGTGATACCTCATTGTAGTTTTGATTTGCATTTCTCTAATAATTAGTGATGTTGAGCATCCTTTCATGTGCCTATTGGCCATCTGTATGTCTTCTTTGGAGAAATGTCTACTTAGATCTTCTGCCCATTTATTGATTGGGTTCTTTGTTTTTTTGATATTGAGCTTCATGTGCTGTTTGTATATTTTGGAGATTAATCCCTTGTTGGTTGAATCGTTTGCAAATATTTTCTCCTGTTCTGTGGGTTGTCTTTTTGTTTTGTTTATGGTTTCCTTTGCTGTGTGTTACCTTCTTAACTGATTTCACCATACAATAAATTTCTACTTCCTTAGAACCTTTAATACGTAGGGTAACCATATAATTTATCATGCAACTCGGGACATTTTGGGAGTGAGTTGCATTAAATAGTTAGGCTAGCACATCAAGTGTAAACTAGCACTGTCCTGAGCAAACCTGTATATATGATTGCCCTAAACTCACATGGCTAAAAATCTGGCTAAGACTTAAAGCAAGGAAGGGGAACGAAAAGACAGTGAGTGACTTGAGGGTCTGACTACACCCTTCTCTGGAGGTTGGTCATTGTTTTATATTTAAAGAAAAACAATTGATCTTTTTTGAGGAATTAGAACCCACAAAGGCAAGTAAACTCTGCTTTCGTAAAACACAGTTAGCAAAAGGCCACTTTTACATGGTAGATAAATTAGTCAATAGTTGTTCACTTTTCAAAATAATTATTCTATAATGAAAAGACTTACTAGATTCTTAGCCAGCAACCTATTTTTGTATGTGATCTGATTTATTCAAGTCTTGCCTAGAGAATATCTGTTGCACAAATGTGAAGTCTTTATACGAAACACAACTTTAATTTCTTAGCAGGGACTTGGGCTCAGTCAACAGAGTCAAATGATGATGCTTGGGATCTGCATATATGGTTATGAAACCAATAAATACCAATTTTTAGGTATTAGAGGGGAAGTCAGATGTTGGTTAATGAATTTTATAATTTTCTCCCCAGCAGCAGCTCCCAGAGACTACAAACTTTAATGCTAGCATACAAAAATCATTTTCATCTCTTGGATAACCAATTTTTATGATAATGTCCCATGGTTCCTGCAGCCATTTTAAGCTCCTTTATTACGTCCATAGATGTATTTTATTGAAGCATGTGTTCTGAAATATTTTTTTCATTGGTGGAAGAAGAATGTCAATAAGTTTGTTGTTTTATACATATATCAAACAGCTGAATATCTGGTCTCTTTCCCATCTGGACAGGCTGATTCTCACAGCTCTGCTTCTAGTATCTTGAATTGCCTGTCTCCCAACTACTTCTTGGGTTCCTGCTTACAATAGGGTGCTAATTCATTTACTGGAGGGCTAATTGGCGAGGTGACAGGAACAGCATTATTATGCCCCTTGATGTAATGCTCAGCACCCTTCAATTACGTGTTCTGTCAGCTCCTGAGCCCCATCCATTACCTGCGTCTGCCCATCTGTACGTAAACAAGTTTCCTCCCTTAGGTATTTGTGACACTTCCTAGTGCCAGTCACCAGATCCTGAACACCTACAACAAACCCTGCAGTGTCCCCAACTGCCTGAAATTTTTTTACCCCAAAGTTAGACACACTTTTATCTTTGTTGTTTAAGCTCATTTAATGGAGGTAAGTATAGTATAGTTCGCTTTTGTCGTTGATGGGACACTGACAGCGTTTCCGCTGAGGTCTAGTCTACACTCCCAAGCTTAATGTTGTAAACCAAGCAGGGTTTACTGGCCAAATCATAGGCATTAACAAGGATGCTTGTAAAAATAGTCTAAGCAACACAAATTGTTCTATAGCTTCCTCTTCACTGGAGCATGGTGGCTCTGTGTGTCTTGTTCGACCTTGTTCATCCTTTGGGGTCTCCAATTAAGTCCTATTTGCCCTGGGAAACCATTCTCCACTGTTCTGACCCCACCTAGTTCCTCCTTGAATTTACAGGAGCCAGAGTTTATAATGTTCAATTCTTGTACTTAACCATATTCTACCATTATTTGATGCTGTTTCCTGGACTTGTCTTGTCTACCAAACATATTATAAGCTGATTTGGGGGGAAGAGGGTACCTTTCACATCTATGATGGCTTTAGTGCCTAGTACAGGGCTGAAGTCATAGGCTATGGTAATGTAGCTAATATTGATTAAGTACTTAACTGTGTGCAAAGTTTGGTGCTCAGTATTGGGGGGAAATACAATAAAAAACATATTCCCTGCCATCAGAAGGGTTTCCAAGATAGGATTAATCCAAAAGAGAAGTGAGAAAAGAGGCTATATTTTAAACTCATATAGTTAGACTTCAAAGGAATAAGATACTCATGGGAAAAAAAAAGATACTCATGGAAAATGGAGCTATGAGAAGACATAATTCAAGAAAAACCTTCAATTATAAGAGAAGAATACCTGTTGAAAATTGGAAAATGTTGGGAAATGTCTTTTTTAGAAATAGGCATGGATTACTAGCCCAGCACAAGGGCCAAAGGCTGAAGGAGGTATTCTCCTGGAAGGCTCTAAGCATCTGTGTGGAAGCTGTGTGGCTTTGGGAATCAGCTCTCCCAGGGCAGGTTGGGGCTGGGAAGACCTGCATGACTGCTCTGGCACGCTGGGGCTGACCCTTCAGGAACATCAGGCCACACTTTGGTATTTTTGCAGAGGGCACTGGTGAGGGATAGGAGAAGACGTTTCTTGATGAGGAGGGTACCACAGGAGAACAAGCCAGCTTGTGGACATTGTCTTGGGGTTCTCCAGAAGCAACTAGGGAGACTTCTGACAACGGGATTCCTTCACTCCTATGCTCTGAATCCACCAATAGTAATTCATTCCTCTTGGAAAAAAGGCCACAGTCCTTACAAAGGCCTTTAAGACCCATACAGTCCAGGCCCCTGTTACCCCTATGACTTCATCTCCCTTCTCCAGCTACATGGACTGCCTTACTTTTCCTCAAATAGACTAGATACTGCCCTGCCTCAGGGCCTTTGCACTAGCTGTTGCCCATGCCTGGATTTCCTCCTGCCTTACTACTTTCACCCCCTTCAAACCTTTGTTTAAATGTCACCTTTTCAAGGAGGTGTCCCTTTACTACTTGTCCTCTCGCCGAGCACTCCTGATTCACCTTCCCTTGCTCTATCTTTTTCCATGCACGTGTCACCTTCTAATATATTATATAATTTCATTGTTTTTTGTTTATTTGCAGTCTTTCCACTTACAGAATGTAAACTATAACACAGAATTTCACCCTTTTGTTTTCTAATGTTCTCCTGTGCCTAGATCACTACCCACTGTGTGCTCAATAAGTCTGTATTGAATGAGTGAGTGAATAAGAGGGTCTAGATTCATGGTAGGGTTAATCAGCTTTTTATATGACCCTGACTTCATTTGCACTCTTAGCTGGTTATGGCTGGGACATTCATATTACAATTGTAACCAGGCTCTATCTTCATTTCTGACTGACTTTTAAAGTTCTTCATTTCTGACTGATTTTTAAAGTTATGTCTTAAGGTTCCATTACAAGACGTCTCTATTCCTTAGAGTCTCTGGAAGTAATTCATGGTCTATAAACCAAAATTTCAGGGCCCAGGGGAAGAACTTGGCAGGGAACTTCAGATTGAATATCTTTATAAAGGGAGAAATTCCTCTGTAACTTGAACAATTACTGCCTCCATATTTGGAGCCAAGTAAGTCAGCCTTTAGGGAAAAAATTCTTGTCCCAATTTAGGTTTTTTTTTTAACCTGAGAAGACAATGCATTCTCAGTGGCTGTAACTAGAGTCTCACAGCTCCCCCAGCCTGCTACTTAAGAAGCTGTTAATGGCTAGCTTATTAGCCTACTAGTAACTGCTCTAGCCCATTAGTAGACCTTTAAGTGGTACAAACTGCTGGGAGTTCCAGCAGGGTGAGGGTTGGTTGACATCAGTGTGGTGACGCATTGCTTTGGCAAATTATCTATGTAAAGGCAGGCTTCCTTATGTAGCGTTTACTTGTAATGAGACACACCTGTACTTCATTTCCATCTGGGGTAGAATTTTGGGGGCAATCATTTGGAAAGGGATAGTTTTTTACTTGGAAACTGTAAACACTCAGCTGCTGATGACCTGACCATTAGCCACCTACCTCTAATTGCCACTCCCTTCCCCTGCCAGCTACTTCTACTGACGTAGGAATTAACTAAAAACCCTGGTGATTAGAAGAGATGTGCTCAAACCTGGTGGTGTGGCCTGTGTGTAGACTGCAAGGAGTGGGCTTGCTGTGATTTTTTTTATTTTTTAAATTTTTAAATAGATCTTTATTGGAGTATAATTATTTCATAATATTATGTTAGTTTCTGTGGCACAACAAAGTGAATCAGCCATATGCATACCCATGTCCCCATATGCCCTCCCTCTTGAGCCTCCCCTCCCTCCCACCCTCCCTACCCAACCCCTCTAGGTCATCGCAAAGCACCGAGCCGATCTCCCCGTGCTATGCTGCTGCTTCCCATCAGCCAACTATTTTACATTCAGTAGTGTATGTATGTCAATGCTACTCTCACTTCGCCCTAGCTATGCCCTCCCACCCATGTCCTCAAGTCCATTTTCTATGTCTCTTTATTCCTGCCCTGCAACTAGTTCATCAGTACGATTATTATTATTATTATTTTAGATTCCATATATGTGTGTTAGCTTATGGTATTTGTTGTTCTCTTTCTGACTGACTTCACTCTGTATGACAGACTCTAGGTCCATCCACCTCACTACAAATAACTCAGTTTCGTTTCTTTTTATGGCTGAGTGCTATTCCATTGTATATATGTGTTCTATCTTGTACCATTGATCTATGATTCTGTTTTTGTGCCAGTACCATACTGTCTTGATTACTGTAGCTTTGTGGTACAGCTTGAAGTTAGGGAGCCTGATTCCCATTCTTCTTTCTCAAGATTGCTTTGGCTATTCAGGGCCTTTTGTGTTTCCATATGAATTGTAAAATTTTTTGTTCTAATTCTGTGAAGAATGCCATTGGTAGTTTGATAGGGACTGCATTGAATCTGTAGATTGCTTTGTGTAGTATAGTCATTTTCACAATGTTGATTCTTCCAATCCAAGAACATGGTGTATCTCTCCATCTGTTTATTTCACCTTTGATTTCTTTCATCAGTGTTTTATACTTTTCTGAGTACAAGTCTTTTGTCTCCTTAGGTAGGTTTATTCCTAGGTATTTTATTCTTTTTGTTGCAACGGTAAATGGGAGTGTTTCCTTAATTTCTCTTTCTGATTTTTCGTTGTTAGTGTATAGGAATGCCAGAGATTTCTGTGCATTAATTTTGTATTCTGCAACCTTACCAAATTCATTGATTAGTTCTAGTAGTTTTCTGTGGCATCTTTAGGATTTTCTAAGTATAGTGTTACATCATCGGCAAACAGTGACAGTTTTACTTCTTCTTTTCCAATTTGGATTCCTTTTATTTCTTTTTCTTCTCTGACTGCTGTGGCTAAGACTTCCAAAATTATGTTGAATAAGAGTGGCAAGATTGGACATCGTTGTCTCCTTCCTGATCTTAGTGGAAATCCTTTTAGTTTTTCACCATTGAGTATGATGCTTGCTATGGGTTTGTCATATATGGCCTTTATTATGTTGAGGTAGGTTCCCTCTCTGCCCATTTTCTGGAGAGTTTTTATCATAAATGGGTGTTGGATTTTGTCAAAAGGTTTTTCTGGATCTATTGAGATGATCATATGGTTTTTATTCCTTAATTTGTTAATGTGGTGTATCACATTGATTGATTTGCATATATTGAAGAATCCTTGCATCCCTGGGATAAATCCCACTTGATCGTGCTGCATGATCCTTTTAATATGCTGTTGCATTACATTTTCTAGTATTTTGTTCAGGATTTTCGCATCTATGTTCATCAGTGATATTGGTCTATATTTTTCTTTTTTTGTGATATCTTTTTCTGGTTTTGGTATCAGGGTGATGGTGGCTTTGTAGAATGAATTTGGGGGTGCTTCTCCCTCTGCAATTTTTTGGAAGAGTTTGAGAAGGATCAGTGTTAGCTCTTCTCTTAATGTTTTATAGAATTTGCCTGTGAAGCCATTTGGTCCTGGACTTTTGTTTGTTGGAAGATTTTAAATTATGGTTTCAATTTCATTACTTGTGAAAAGTCTGTTTATATTTTCTAATTCTTCCTGGTTCAGTCTTGGAAAATTGTATCTTTCCAAGAATTTGTCCATTTCTTCGTGGTTGTCCATTTTATTGGCATATAGTTGTTTGTAGTAGTCTCTTATAATCCTTTGTATTTCTGCAGTGTCAGTTGTGATTTCTCCTTTTTCATTTCTAATTTTATTATTTGCATCAACTCCCTTTTTTTCTCAATGAGTCTGGCTAAGGGTTTATCAATTTTGTATATCTTCTGAAAGAACCAGCTTTTAATTTTATTGATCTCTGCTGTTGTTTTCTTCATTTCTATTTCATTTATTTCTCCTGTGATCTTTATTATTTCTTTCCTTCGACTGACACTGGGTTTTCTTTGTTCTTCTTTCTCCAGTTGTTTTAAGTGTAGGGTTAGATTGTTTGAGATTTTTCTTGTTTCTTGAGGTGAGATTGAACTGCTATAAACTTCCCTCTTAGTACTGCTTTTCCTGTGTCCCAGAGGTTTTGGGTTGTTGTGTTTTCATTGTCATTTGTTTCTATGTATTTTTAAATTTCTTCTTTGATTTCTTCAGTGATCTCTTGGTTATTTAGTAGCGCACTGTTTAGCCTCCATGTATTTGTGGTTTTTACAGTTTTTTTTCCTGTAATTGATTTCCAGTCTCACAGCATTGTGGTAAGAAAAGATGCTTGATATGGTTTCTATTTTCTTAAATTTGCCGAGGCTTGATTTGTGACCCAAGATGTGATCTATCCTGGAGAATATTCCATGGGCACTTGAGAAACAAGTGTATTCTGCCACTTTTGGGTGGAATGCTCTATAAATATCAATTATATCTATCTGGTCTGTTGTGTCATTTAAAGCTTGTGTTTTCTTATTTATTTTCTGTTTGGATGATCTGTCCATTGGTATAAGTGGCGTGTTAAAGCCCCTTACTATTATTGTGTTACTGTCAATTTCTCCTTTCATGGTTGTTAGCATTTGCCTTATGTATTGAGGTGCTCCTATGTTGGGTGCATAAACATTTATAATTTTTATATCTTCTTCTTGGATCGATCCTTTGATCATTATGTAGTGTCTCTCCTTAACTCTTGTAACAGTCTTTATTTTAAAGTGTATTTTATCAGATATGAATATTACTGCTCCAGCTTTCTTTTGATTTCCACTTGCATGGAATATCTTTTTCCATCCCTTCACTTTCAGTCTGTATGTGTCCCTAGGTCTGAAGTGGGTCTCTTGTAGACAGCATATATATGCATCTTGTTCTTGTATCCATTCAGCCAGTCTGAGTCTTTTGGTTGGGGCATTTAATCCATTTACAGTCAAGGTTATTATTGATATGTATGTTCTTATTACCATTTTCTTAATTGTTTTGGATTTGTTTTTGCAGGTCTTTTTCTTCTCTTGTGTTTCCTGTGTAGAGAAGTTTGTTTAGTATCTGTTGTAATGCTGGTTTGGTGGTGCTGAATTCTCTTAGCTTTTGCTTGTGAGAAAAGCTTTGGACTTCTCCATCGAATCTGAATGAGATCCTTGCTGGGTAGAGTAATCTTGGATGTAGTTTTTTCTCTTTCATCACTTTAAGTATATCCTGCCACTCCTTTCTGGCCTGCAGAGCTTCCACTGAAAAATCAGCTGATAACCTTATGGGGATTCCTTTGTATGTTATTTTTTGTCTTTCCCTTGCTGCTTTTAATATTTTTTCTTTGAGTTTAATTTTTCTTAGTTTGATTAATATGTGTCTTGGTGTGTTTTTCTTAGGGTTTATCCTGTATGGGACTCTCTGTGCTTCCTGGACTTGGGTGACTATTTCCCATGTTAGGGAAGTTTTCAACTATAATCTCTTCAAATATTTTCTCAGACCCTTTCTTTTTCTCATCTTCTTGGACCCCTATAATTCGAATGTTGGTGTGTTTAGTGTTGTCCCAGAGGTCTCTGAGATTGTCTTCAATTCTTTTCATTCTTTTTTCTTTATCCTGCTCCTTAGCAGTTATTTCCACCATCTTGTCTTCCAGTTCACTTATTCGTTCTTCTACCTCTGTTATTGTTATTGATTCCTTCCAGTGTATTTTTCATTTCAGTTATTATGTTGTTCATCTCTGTTTGTTCTTTGGTTCTTCTAGATCTTTGTTAAATATTTCTTCTATTTCCTCTATCCGTGCCTCCATTCTGTTTCTGAGATTCTGGATCATCTTTGCTATCATTACTCTGAATTCTTTTTCAAGTAGACTGCCTATTTCCTCTTCATTTACTTGGCCTTGTAGGTTTTTGTCCTTGCTCCTTCTTCTGTGACATATATTTTTGCTGTCTCGTTTTTTTTTTTTTTTTTTTTTAATGAATGGGATTGTTCCTGTCTTACTGGTTGTTTGGCCTGAGGTTTCCAACTCTGTGGTTTGTAGGCTATTGCGTAGAGGTGGGTCTTGGTGCTGAGAAGAACTCCATGAGACCTCACTCCGATGAATATTCCCTGGGGTTTGAGGTTCTTTGTTAGTTCAGTGGTTTGGACTTGGAGCTCCCACCTGCAGGAGCTTCGGCCCAACTGTGGGCTTGTGAACCAAGATCCTGCAAGCTGCCTGGGGTAGCAAAAACAAAACAAAACAAAACAAACAAAGAAAAAACAATAACAAAGTAAAAAGTAATATTAGACTAGGAAACTAACAGATATGTTAGGAAGAATATAAAAATAAAGATATAGCTGAATCAATAACTGAAAGATACAACAGTACCACAATAGTAAAAAAGAGGAGTGAAAAAAAAAAGTGTGTGTGTGGGGATAGGCCTTGGCTGTGGAGGGCAGGGCCTAAGCAAGGGCAAGGTTTGGGCAGAGAGCGGGGCCAATGCTCAGGACCCACAGGGCTAGACAAGGCCCTGGGGGCTGTGGGGGGTGGGACTTAGGGTCAAGGAACAGAAGGGGCCCAGGAATTCCCCCCACCTCTGGTCTCAGAGGGCAGGGGACCTCACCTGGGAGCCCGGCAGGCTTCCTGGACTCGAGTGGATGGGGCAAACGCCCTCCTCTCCTCTCCTGCTCTTCCGGTCTGGGAGGGCCCCTCCCACCTGCCTTTTCTGATCTCCCTGTCCTCCCTCCTCTGCCCCCAGGACCCTCGTGGCCTGGACGGGGCTTTGGGGTGAGGGTACCGGCCTGGGAGCTCAGCAGGCTCCCTGGCCTGAGTGGGCCAGGCAATTTCCCTTCTGCTCCTCTCCTGCTCTTTCTGGAGAGTCTCTCCTGCCTACCTCTACTGATATCCCCGGCCTCAGGGGCTCCAATCCTGTCTGGTCTCCACTTCTCCTCCCCCCTCAATCCCCCTACATCCTACCGGTTCACTTTGGGGTTCCTCCTGTCTCCTTGGGGATCAGAGTCGCCCCCCCCCTCCCCCAGCAGCTGGCAGGCGTCCTAGTTGTGGGTAGAGGCTAACTCCACATCTTCCCACACCACCCCTGCCATGATTCTTGATCTATTTTGTTCCTGTGGTAGATAGAATAGCGACCCCCCAAAGATGACCATGTCTAAATCCTTGGAACCTGGGAGTATGTTACCTTACATGGCAAAAGGGAATTTACGGAAGTGATTAAGGACCCCGAGATGGGGAGATCATCCTGTATTATCCTGATGGGCCCAATGTAATCACAAATGTCCTTACGTGTGGAAGAGAGAGGCAGAAGGGGAGGTTAGAGTGATACTATGTGAGAAGACCTCTTGTGCTGGCTTGAAGACAGAGGAGGAGGACCCATGAGCCATGGAATGTTGACAGCCTCTAGAAACTGGAGAGGACAAGGGAAAGGATTCTTTTTATAGAGCCTGCAGAAAGGAACGCAGTCCTGCTGACACTTTATCTTGGCCCAGTGAGACACGTTTCCAACTTCTGACTAAAATTGTAAGGTAATTTGTTTGTGCTGTTTTCAGCCATCACGTTTATGGAAATTTGTTGCAACAGCATAGGAAACTGAGCAATACCCAAGGTGGTTGGTAGACTTTGTGACAGGGCAGTTGAAGAGACAGAGAATGTAATCCCTTTTCTTAAGGTATTGGGGTGGCAGGACATGGGCACGTAAGGCAGGTTTTCTATAACAATATTTGGAGAGTACAAAGTTAAACCTTCACCCCATTCTTTTTCCTTAATTAAAATGTAGTTGATTTACAATATCATATTAGTTTCAGGTGTATAACATAGTGATTCAATATTTTTAAAGATTATACTCCATTTAAAGTTATTATAAAATATTGGCTATATTCACTGTGCTGTACAATATATCCTTGTATCTTATTTATTTTATACATAGTAGTTTGTGCCTCTTAATCCCTTATTCCTATTTTGCCCCTTCCCCATTCCTCTCCCTACTGGTAACTCAGTTCTTAATATGTTGCTTTAGCAGGAGCTAAAAAACAAAACAAAAATAAACAAAAAAACCTCCAAGCTTTCCAACCCAAACTCTGTGGCATGCACAGCATTTTAACAAGGGAGGTGATATACACTGACACCAGAAATAGCTTGAAACATGAAGCTACATGATCAAGAGCAGCCATCACAAGAACAAAATAATATTGCACAAAGTGCATGGTGAAGTGGTGTAGTGACACAAAGTAACACCAATGCCAGTCCAGCCATCCTAACAGCCATCAACAAAATACATCCCATGGTAGCCCTTGCTCCCGATATTTTGCACTCAAGTGCTCTGATATATTGCCATGTCTTCCCTGTTGCTTATGGCTTGTTGACTATTTTCACCCATTATATTAACTCTCATCTATTTGACTAGTTCTGAGCTGTTTCAGTGGTCTTCGCAATTCCAGTCATTCTTCTGTTTCTTCGCTATCCTGAGAATGCCTCTCATGTTTGGACTTTATTTTGGTCTTAGAGCCATTTTGAGAAATCCTAAGGTATTTGATTAGGATTTTTTAATGACTTCTCAGCATTCTCACACCTGATTTGCCAATTTAAAATCGAACTTTTAACCTCTGATTAATAAATAAGTGCTGAGGGAAGTATATTTTCTTGTACATCGTCTTTGGCATTGTATCAAGTTCAAATTGGTGATAAGTATCTGACGTTGCACATACAAAAATTCTAAGCTTAATTTTATAAAACCTTTGGAAAAGCATGTTATTATAGCAGGTTGAATGGTGGCCCCCCCAAAGATACACATCTTAACTTCCAGAACCTGTGAATATGACCTTATTTAGAAAAAGAGTCTTTGCAGATGTAATTAAGGCTCTCAAGATGAGCTCATCCTGGATTATCCAGTAGGCTTTAAATCCAATGACAAGTATTTTTCATAAGAGATAGAAAAAAAGACACAGATACTGCAGAAGACCATGTGAAGATGGAGACAGAGATTGGAGCTATGCATCTACAAGCCAAGGAATGCCCGAAGCCACCTGTAGCTGGAAGAGGCAAGGAAGTATTCTCCCCTAGAGCCTTTGGACGGAGTACTACCCTATTGACACCTTCATTTTAGACTTCTGGCCTCCAGACTGTGAGAGAATTAATTTCTGTTGTTTTAAGTCACTGAATTTTTGTTAACTTGTTACGGTGGCCCCTGGAAACTCATATAGTCATAAAACATAGAGTATGTACATGTTACCTATTAAAGTCAACATTTATAAATCATCAAGCATGGTTTTCATGATATCACTGAATCACTGACCACACTCATTGACTGGAATGGTTATATGAAAAACCTCACCCAGCTAAACCTTTCAAAATGACCCTTAAGTGTTTTCATATATAGGATAGCTGTTATCAGTAAAGGTCATAGTGTATTTTCACACACATGTAGACATGTGTGGCCATGGAGTGGGGGTAAAGTTATTTTAGGAAAGGATGACTGTAGGTGAGTCCCGAGTAAGATGTACATTGCTATATCCCAGAGGGAGAAGAGGGAAATAGGAGTCCAGCTGATCCATTCATTTTATAGGAAAATTTAATTACTGGCCCCAGGCAGCATTTTCTTTGCATTTTATGTAACAACTGCATTCTCAGCAGATAGAGGGAGGCAGAACTTGGGGCAAGCAAATGGGAAAAATAATCTATAAAGTGTGTTCACAAAATATGACTGTTATTCCACCCTGGAACTTAATAGAAATCCTTTGACTGTTGTTCTGCAGTCAACAAGACTCATCTAGGTGGTGACTATGGTAACAAAATCAGGTCGTAGGGAGGTTCATGCTGAGATCAAGCATATGTAGATCTCCTAGTTCAAATATACATAAAGATAAGAACCTGTTGGTAAGAGTCTGGAACGTCAGGTTGAAGATGGGCTCTCCTCCGCTGAGCTCATAATACTGAGAAAATGATCATTTGTTTGCAACAGCCATACCTTTTGCAGAAAAGGAAGAGATTTTTCAAATTCACTGGGGGAAAAGATAATTCACAAATGTGAGACCAGCGTGAGTGCATATTGCTTCATAGATCTGTGTAATTTACTCCCTGGGGTTTGTAGTGTGTCTGACTTATATTTTAGACATAATTAAGTAATCAGCAGTGTACATTGTAAAATGAATGTTTAGGCTGCTTGAGGTTAAATTTTCACAGCCATAGCAGCTGCGCGGTACTAGCGACCACCCCTCTGCACAGCCAAAGCCTCTCCCCTGCATACAGTCAGTTATTTAAAAGTCTGTGAATGGGACTAAAATTATTTCCACAGTCACCGTTTTTCAGCAGATCTAAAGAGCAACCACATAGTAACCACTGGATAACAGGGCTACTGCACTTCATGCTCATAAACATTCTCTGTTCTGGCTCAGTAGCTGGAGTGACAATAATCATATCAATTATAGAATGAATAATATGTATACTTATGTAGGCTCTCATTTGATCCTCAGAAAGCCCTACGAGCTAGGAAGTTTCCTCCATGATCCAGCTAAGAACACTGAGAGGATGAGAGAAGTTACCGTTCTGGGAGGTCACAGGGCTTCTGCTTTTTAAATGCAGAATTAGGGACTGAGATCCTTAATCTTGAGTTAATGTATGTAAAAGGGTCCAACCCGGGAGTCTGCACCTGATGATGGGAGTTGTTACGCTTATGGCTCTTGTGCTCTGTGTCCAAACCCGGGGCTATTCTGCCAATTTCCTTGGCAGGTGCATCCTCATACCTGGATTCGCTTCTCTCTCACTCCTGAGGGCTCTTGCTCAGAGACTTGTAGAGGGACATATGGAGAGGAGAGGGAACTAGGACTCCCTTTCTTTTTCTTTCTTCCTTTCCTCCTCCTCTGAACTTCCCTCCCCCCCTCTTCCTTTCTTTAGTTCTCTTCCTCCCTTCTTTTCATCACACTTAACCCATAGTCACTTTTTCTTCCCCACTAAATCCAAGAGAAGATGAAAGCAAGAGAGAGGGCAGATTGGTGGCGAGGAATAATTTAGGATGGTTGTCTACTTGCTCCAAGGAAGCACAAACCTAGGATTAATTTTTGTTCTGGGTTCATTGGGGGAATGTTAAGGAGATGGGTGCGTACTCTGTCTCTTCAAAAACAAAACAAAATATAGGATTCTTTCATTGCCAAAGAAATAGTTATTGGATATTAAAAAAATGCAAACAAAACAGACACATAAGAAAAATAAAGGCCTTCTCCTCCATTTCTACCTCTTAGAGATAACTATTTTTAATAGCTTGATGTACATAGTCTTGGATTCATTTCTATGCTTAGTGAATTGTATAGAATATACCCAATATATAATATGCATATATATTTAGAAAGCAAATTATCTTCATCTTAAACATTCTGTTCTGCAATTTACCTTTTTCACTTAATAACATATCTTTCCACGTTAGTACATGTAAATCTACCTTGTTATCCATTAATAGCTGAATAGCATTTTATTTCAAGAGATGTACCAAGATTCATTATGTATGTGTATATTCATATGTACACGTACATGTATATCTTTGTTGACTTGTGCAAGTACTTGTAGGATCAGATCTTAGAGCTGGAATTGCTGGGTCAAAAAATGCACACGTTAAAAACTTTCTAGAGGTACTCTTGGCCGGGTTCCTGCATCTCAGTCCCATCCTTCACCATGCTCCCCATTGCTCTCAGTAATTCCTTTACTCTGGCCTCTCTTCGACCATGAATTTGTCACACTGACTCCCATCAGGGAGATGGCCCACTTCATTTTCCTCACTTGGAACATTCTTCCTTTTTTGTTGCCTTGTTAGCTCTTCAGCGTGGCAGCCTCATTGTCACTTCCTCAGTAAAGGTCGCCCTGATCTTTCCATCGAGGTTAAATCCCCCACTCTATGATCTCAAGGCCTCGTGTGCTTCCCTTTGATTGCACTTACAATTGTAACTTTATACATATTTCGGCTCTTCACTGACTACCGTTGGTGTCTTCCAGTGGACCGCAAGCTGCAGGAAGGCGCAAACTGTGCCCGATTTTGTTCAGTGGCGTGGCCAGTGGTCCCAATGCCTGGTTCCCAGTGCCTGGCCCATTCTTCTATAGGGAACTTGCATGAGCGAAGGAAGGAATGAATGCTTTGCTTTAATTACATTCCTACCACCGGTGCATTTTCCAGGAGACTTCTAACGGGCCACTGGATAATCAGCACCCCGAGTTGTTTCCTTCATCACTTCAGTAACCCAGAGCCATTGTGGCTTCTTTGTTCCCCGTGCTCCTCAGTGATGAGGCTGTTGTGAGGACCCGGGGCAAACACCTGTCCGGCTGTGGGAGAGCAGTCACAGATGGACTGCAGAGTCAGAGACGGAGGAGCCTGGGCTGTCACAAGCCAACCTCAGACTACAAATGAGGCCCCTAAGGCGTGGAAAGAGGAAAACACCACAGTGAGTGGTAGAAGCAGAATGACGACCGAAGTTGCTCAATTTGGGGCCGGTACCCTTTCTATTCTTTTTCAAGTGGACTCAGAGGGGACTGAGGATAGGCCATGATTTGCAGAATGGGAATGCCCCGAGAATTGCGTTCAGTGTCTGTTGAGTAATCTCTACCCTCGCCAGCAGGGTGTAGCTTCCTTAGCACCGTGCTGCCTACTCTTTGAATATATAATCTTCACCTGCTGCTTGTCTGCCTGAAGTCTGGGTTCTAGTCCCATGTGCCCGTAAACCCCATGAGGTAATGGAATGATGATACGTCTGGGAAGAGGGTTCTGTCACTTACTGGTTCTGGACAAGCCTCGGTCTCCCTGTTCTGTAAAGTAGGATAAGCATCTCAGCTGTACTGAGGCTTTCCCCCAACACTCCACCAAAGAAGGCATACAATGACCCCACACTGCGAAGCGCAACGTTAGCCCTCAGCTCCGTCCCACTTGGCCATCAGCCCCGCCTTGGCGTCGATGATCAACCACTCCCTCTGCTAGGAAATCCTTGCTTCACTTGTAGCCTGAGACACATTTAAAAAAAATTTATCTTACTGAAGTATAGTTGATTTACGATGTTGTGTTAATTTCTATGGTACAGCAAAGTGATTCAATTATGCATATATATATATATATTTTTTTCACATTCTTTTCCATTATGGTTTATTACAGGATATTGAATGTAGTTCCCTGTGCCATACAGTAGGACCTTGTTGTTTATCCATTCTATATATACTAGTTTGCATCTGCTAATCCCAAACTCCCAATCCATCCCTCCCCCGCCCCCCCCCCTTGGCAACCACAAGTCTGTTCTCTGTCTGCCAGTCTCTTGCTGTTTCATAGATAAGTTCATTTGTGGCATATTTTAGATTCCACATGTAATTGATATCATTTGGTGTTTGTCTTTCTCTTTCTGACCTACTTCACTTAGCATGGTAATCTCTAGTTCCATCTATGTTGTTGCACATGGCATTATTTCATTCTTTGTTATGGCTGAGTACTATTCCATTGTGTATACATACCACATCTTTATGCATTCATCTGCTGAGACACATTTTCTCTCTAGCCTCCTGCCACCCTGGCTGCTCCACAGAAAGTGGTAGAGATGAGATTTATACGCTGGTCTTTGAAATTCCTAAGCCCAGACAGGGCTTAGTTTTTGGACCTTTTCTCTTTATCCATTCCCAGTCTGTAATAATTTCATCTGAGTCCCCTGACTTTTCATATCCCCAGCTAGTACCTCTCTCTGAAATCCAGATTTTCACATCCAGATACCTAGTTGATATCTTTTCTCGTATGACTAATTTCCCCTGGAATAAGGGACTCCTGATTTCCTCCCATACCTGCTTTTCTCTTAGTCAGGAAATGGCAACTCCATCCTTGCAGTTGCTGAGCCTTGCCCTTTGGGGCTCATCCTTAACTCCTCCCATCCTCTCCCACCCTCACAGCTGATCTTTCAGCAAATAACTGTCTCTCTACCTTCAAAATATATCCGGAATCCAAGTGCATCTCTCCAACCCTGTTGCTACTCTGATCCAAGCTGCTACCTCTTGCCTGATTTATCATAGTGAACTTCTAACTGGTCTCTCTATTTTCACTTTGCCTCCATAGCAGCCAGTGTGACCTATTTATTACCCAAGTTGAAATAATAATCATTGTTATTATAGCAGAAATTTACTGGGTGCCAGGCATTTTATTTATATTAATCTATTTAAATCTCATAACAACCCTACAAGGTAGGATTTATTATTAAACATGTTTTGCAGATGCAAAAACGAAGGCAGAAAATGGTTAAATAACTTGCCCAAGGCCACACAGTTGGTAATTTAGGAGCAATTTTGGTGCTCGTAATGGTGACTATGAGAGACTCAAAGTGAGGGCTTTTAGTGCCATCTTCCCAAAATGATTGATTCTCCTTGCCCCATGTAGATCAATTTTATAGTAATAGCCATGCTACTGACCCTTCACGGAGTGCATGTGGTAGAGACTGCAAAAAATGCTTTACACATCATCTCTTTTATCCTCTTGGGAAAGTCTTGTGAGTAGATGGTATTAGCCCCATTTCACAGATGAGGAGGTTGAGGCTACTTCACAGTAAGTGATAGAGATGAGATTTATACATTGGTCTTTGAAACTCCTAAGCCCCAACTTCTCCCATTGGACAGACCAGCACTCAATGGGTGAGGTAGGGACTCCGGTGGAGCCAGGGAGGAGAGCCTCAGGTGTTGTTTCAACACTTTTTTCTTTTCTCAGAAGGGAGGCTAGTGGATGTGCTGAATCAGAGACTGGCACCATTGGGCTGGTGCCAGAGTTGGCTGTTCTTTCAGGGAAGTGGTGGAGCTGGCTGACGAGAGTCACGTGACCCTGTCAGACAGAAGTGAGAGCACCGAGGAGCTCGATGGCCTGGGGCAGGACACCGACCGTGCCTACTGGTGATGGTGAGGAGTAGGAAGGGACTTGGACAGTTCTGTTTTTTTCCGGGTCTGGCAGCGTGCCTCGGCTCTGCTGGCACTCAGGTGGCTTATGGATTCCAGATCATGGTGGTGGAGCTGTGCTGGTGTCTCCAGCAGTCATCAGCCTGCTGTAGGCGGAGAAGCTGATTCTCCCAATCTTTTCTCAACCTCACACCCACACAGGAGGGAGCATAGATCTGTGTTTTCCTGCCTTCTGGGGCTTCCTGTTCCATCTTGTGTCCTTTGGGAATCACCGTCTGTCCTGTGGGGATCAGCTTCTTGCCATGACTTTGGACGTGTCTCGGGGACTTGACACAAGCTGTTTCCCCTGCCTGGAGCCCTTGTCTCACCCACCCACTCACGTCCCCTTACTCCCTTTGCCATTGTCAACACCTAAACAGCCCTCAGTTCTCAGCTTCAAGGCTGTTTCCTCAAATCCCCTGACCAAGTCAGGGCCCTAGTTTTCACTCTCAAATCACCATAAGGGACCTCTGCTTAGGGTGCTTATCACTTACTACTTTTCACAGTTTGAAATGATATTTTCTGTGCTTATATTTCATTACTCTCTCCCCACCTAAACTTTGCAACTAACAATAATAATAAAGACCACGGTAAGGATAACAAGGACAACAACAATAACAGCAGCTAACATTTTGTGAGCCTGCGTGCCGGGCGTACCGCTGCGCTTTCCCACGTACCACCTGATCTAGTTCTCACAACAACTCTTTGAATTATGTATTACTTTTAATTTATTTATATTTTGGCTGCGTTGGGTTTTTGTTGCTGCGTACGGGCTTTCTCTAGTTGTGGTGAACGGGGGCTACTCTTCATTGCAGTGCGCGGGCTTCTCATTGCGGTGGCTTCTCTTATTGTGGAGCACGGGCTCTAGGCATGTGGGCTTCAGTAGTTGTGGCGTGCGGGCTTAGTAGTTGTGGCGTGCGGGCTTAGTTGTTGTGGCTTGCAGGCTCTAGAGTGCAGGCTCAGTAGTTGTGGAGCACAGGCTTCGTTGCTTCACGGCACGTGGGATCTTCCCGGACCAGGGATCGAACCCGTGTCCCTTGCATTGGCAGGAGGATTCTTAACCACTGTGCCACCAGGGAAGTCCCTGAATTATGTATTACTTTTTATTCCCATTTTACAGATGGGGAGACTGAGCTTATATAGTTTTCTCAGGTTCACCCAGCTCCTCAGTGGAGTCACTAGGCTCTGAATGCAGACTTCTTGACTTTAAGCTCTATGGGAGTCTGGGGGACTATGTTTTAGCTCACCATTGATCTCTGGAAAGAGACTCACAGGAGGAATATATTATGTTTTGTGAATTGACTTGATTTCCTTATGGTGGGTCAAATTCTGCTCTGGCTGTCTTGTGGACATGAAAGCTAGATTCTTCTTGGGATTGGGTGTCCATCCAATCCACTCTGTTCAAGCACCCTTTGTCCCTCTTCAACCTTTTGTCCTCCTTGGAGCTTTAGGGGTCCATACTCCATTGATAGCCCTGAGGCATCCAGGGAGTGTCTCTACAAGAATTTTCTTCCACTTCCAAGATTCACGCCTCTATTCTCATCCCTGACAGGTCCCATCTCTCCTCTTCACCTTGGGAAGCAGGTGGAGCTTTTCCTGTGTATTTTCTTCCAATAGTTTTCTACTCTTTCTTTCCTTCTTCACATATGTCATCCAGTGCTTAGGACAGTTCCTCAGGGAAATCCTTTGGGGATCTCTGGCAGATCTGAGCTGTCTTTCAGGCTTTCAGCTATGGACTTGAGGTCTTATTCCTACACGTGATGTTCCAGCATCCAGGTCTGTCCCCAAGTATGCCATCCAACCTTAAAATCCAATGGGCCACCATTACAGTAGTGGCACGAAACTAGCAGGGTCAGACCAGCCACCCAAATAAACTTCTCACGGTCGCTCACAGTTTCTAATGCAAACAAGTGTGTCCGGGTTAGTGAGACCTTCCATCATGGCCCCAAACTGCAGTGCATGTGGGTCCTACTCTCAAGGACCTGATGGCAGGAGACAGGCCTGACGGATGTGGTTGACACATGAACACCAGCCAAACGAGGAAGGTAGAGGCAAATTAAAGCCATATTTCCCTGGAGATGTTTGCTTACATCTTGGTTGGTGCATCCTTCCATTCTGTCTTGTTTAAGGGTGATTTGAGCTTGTTTCTGCCTCTTGCACTGAGAGACTGAAGGCAGGCACCCTCTCTCTGCCCAGCATGGCCATCGGCACATGGAAGGCACCATAGAATAGCAAGCAAGAAGGTCAAGGATTTGGTGTAGGAGCGTCTTGTGTACATAGAGTTTCTAGGTGATGAAAATTCACCTAATTTGAATTTGCCTAAGCAGGCAAATTCTTTCTTTCCTAATTTGAATTTGCCTAAGCAGGCAATGGGATGGTCTTGGTGACCTGAGGTGGGGATGGAGTACAGAGCAAGGGCTATTATTGGGGTGAGGCATTGCCATGAGAGTGCAGAGATGGAAGGGGCCTCTTAGAAAGGGAACCCCAGTTTCCCTCTCTCCCATTTCCATCTCTTCTCCCTTTTCTCTCCCACTGTGTTTACCTTGCAATCTCTTCTGTTACTTAGTTCCAATGACTTAGTCCTAGACTGACATCTGTAATATAATTTGGCTCCTGTAATGCCTTTCCTATTTGGAATAGAGAATGAAGGAAGACAGGGAATGGCAAGGCACAAAAGGAAACTCAATTTGATGAGCACCTACTATGTGTTAGATACCACACTAGGCACCTGACTTATGTTGTCCTATCTCACCCTTGTAGTAATCCAAGGAGGTAGGGGAGTTGCCTCTGTTTTAGAGAGAGAAGGCTGAGGCTCAGGTATGGTCAGTAACTCACTGAAGATCACTCAGTCAGTTAGTGGAGCTGAGCTGTAAAGCCAGCTCTGTCTGACTCTGGAGCTGGACTCATGTCCTAGCTAGAAAATAGCAATTCTCTGAGACAGGTGAGGGAGTGAGGAATCAGAGGCCTCCAGTTGTGTTGGACATATCTTATCAGGGTTCAAAGTATTTTAGGATATTGGTGGAAAGAACTTTCCTAACCTTAACCTGCGCTTCTCGCTGCATCTCCTCTCTGGCTTGGAGTTAAGCCTTGTCTCTGTGTTGAATTGTGTCTGTGCTGCAGTCTCCCTGCTGGGTACCTTTTCCTTAGTGAGTGCAGATTGTGGTAGAGGACATATTCCAGGGCCAGACAAAGCAGTTCCAGTGCCGGACACAGATGTGGCCCTGGGTCTGACTGACCAAATCTCTCTAGGTTCTGTCTGTCCCTACAAGGACACCCAAAGATGCTGGTGCTCTGAGAATGTCCTCTCCCACAACCCTTGTCTCTAGCTCACGTATGCTTTTATTGGCACTGGAGAGTCAACAGGTGTGAACAAGTGTACAAACCTGGCGTGCCAGGGCTGGCACTGCTTACGGCCTTCACTCACCAGAGATGGCAATTGCCACCTTCTGCAGGCTGCCCATCAAAACACATTGTTGCCTGGCACCTCCATAGGCTCCAACCAACTTGTGAGCGGAGGCCGTGCCATCCCAGCAGATGGGTTGAAGTGGTGGGGAGTGGCCAAGGCAGGCCCATCCAGGAGGTGCATGAAGTGGAGTTGGTGAGAGTTTGATTGTCAACTGAGGATGTCAGGATGATCTTGCCACCTTAGACTGATAGGACAGGAGTTAAAGGGGGATGAAGTCTATGGTTTCCTGGACCTCGCTGGCTGGGGTTTGTTTTGAGGAGAAAAACATGACTTGAATCCTATCAAAATATTGTGGCTTTAACTCTAACGGCCTTAAAGGGAATTTGGGAACTCAGGGAACAACAATGAAGAATGTGGGAGATAAAGACGGACCAGAGAGGCTTCTAAAGAGAGTTTTACCTACTATAACCTCTTTGCCAACACCTTCTCCACCACAGGCCAACTATCCTAACAGCAGGCTAACCTCCACTGCCCCCAGGCCAAGGCTAATCAGGGTTGTGGTCAAGGCTGGAGGAGCCCGTGCTGTGGGTGGTTGGTAGCACAGGCCAAGGGATCCTAGGAGGTAAGAGCAGGCTCCTTATAGACCTTCAAAAGGAATGCACAGTCCTCCTACTGCCCCGGGAACTGTGTCATGATTTTGGAGCTCAAGCAGGTGATTGTCAGCACATTCAAACATCCTGAAGGAGTCACCCAGGTCTGGCCTGCAGAGTCCATGGGAAAGGCCATCAAGGTAGGGGAACAGCCAAGCAAAGGCTCCTAGAGAAGAGAGTATGTCTCAGGAACAGCTTCTATGCTGTCCAGGGAGAGCAGAGGAGGGGAAGGAAGTGGCAGCAATTAAGCCTGAAAGGTGGGTGGAGCTATACGGGACCTTATATGCCAGGTTGGGAGCTCAGCTTCACTTGACAGATGGGGTGAACCATGGAAGGTTTTGAGTAGATAAGTGCTCTGATCAGAGCTTTCTCTGCGAAACCTAGAAAAAGTGGTGATGTGCCAGAAGACCAAGAGCCTGGAATTTGGAGCTCAGAGGCTGCCATGATGGTTCATGCCTGAGTGAAGGCAATGGCAATGGGAATGGAAAGAAAAGTAGGGTAGGAAGGCCTTCACCAGGATACACTGATGATGGGATGAGAACTTAGAGGAAGAGGGAAGAGAGAAAGAAGGCTTTAGAGTAATGGAGAGAATAGAGGGGCCGTCAATGGAGACAGGGGTGTTAGAGGAGGCTCTGGCTTGATGGGAAGATCTTTCAGCTGGGTTATTTTTATCAACATGGTGCATTTTACTTTGTACTGTTTGTGGACTTTCATGGGTAACTAAGTATTAACTTTCTCTAATAGTTTATTATTCTTATAGGAACAAAGGCTCCTGGATAGTGAGAACCCTCAGGCCTCTCTCCCAGGTCTGAGTTTCAGCTGTCCCCTTGTATTTCGTCCCAAAGTATATTCTTCACGTGTATACAAGGTTGTTTGTGACTACCCTGGCTTCAAAGCCATCCTTTTGTTTCTCTCAAATGTTCTCTCCACTTCCACACATTGCTATAATCTTTTGGTTATCATGTTGAATAATTTACAGTCTCCGTCAATCTGAAATTACATGTGAGGTTGCTCTGTTTGTGGCCTACCCAGCAATTAGCCACACACCACTTTATCTCTGCAATTACACTGCAAAGGGAGAAAACAGTCCAGTCATTGTCCCAGGGGAAGCTGAGAAATAGCAGAATGTCAAAGCTGTGTGTCTGGAGGGGTCGGTCAGTCAAAGATGGTACCTGGAATGACATTGAAGGTCTTGTCCAGGCAGACTTCCTTCCTTGACCTCCTCACCGGTTTCTCACATCTGTTCATTAAGAATCACAGAATCACAGAATCTGTAAGATAATCTCCATGCAGGATAAGAAATTGGTTTCATTTCTTCTGCTGACTCTGAAAGACTGGCAATGGCTGCCTGGAGTATTGCCCTGGGAAAGGTTTTTTAGGCTATAACTGGACACAGTAGGAGGGAGTGCTGTAATCAATTAGTGATGTCTGTTATGGGCAGAGAAACTACAGGCAGACCTCATTTTATTGTGCATAACTTTATTGCACTTAGAAGATACTGTGTTTTTGTTTTTACAAATTGAAGATTTGTGGCAACCCTGTATCAAGAAAGTCTGTTGGTGCCATTTTTCCAACAGCATTTGTTCACTTTGTGTCTCTGTGTCACATTTTGGTAATTCTCACAATATTTCAGGCTTTTTCATTATTATATTTGTAATGGTGATCTGTGATCTTTGATGTTACTATTGTACTTGTTTTGGATGCCATGAACCATGCCCATATAAGATGGGAACTTCACCCATGAATGTTTTTTGTGTTATGACTGTTCCACTGACTGGCCATTCCTCCATCTCTCTCCCTTCTCCTCAGGCCTCCTTATTCCCTGGGACACAACAGTATTGAAATTAGGCCAATTAATAACCCTGCAATGGCCTCTAGGTGTTCTAGTGAAATATGTCTCTTACTTTAAATCAAAAGCTAGAAATAAGATTAAGCTTAATGAGGAAGGCATATTGAAAGCCAAGACAGGCTGAAAGCTAAGTCTCTTGTGCCAAATAGTTAGCCAAGTTGTGGATGCAAAGGAAAAGTTCCTGAAGGAAATTAAAAGTGCTACTACAGTGAACACATGAATGGTAAGAAAGCAAAACAGCCTAACTGCTGATATGGAGAAAGTTTTAGTGGTCTAGATAGAAAGAGCAAACCAGCCACAACATTTCCTTCAGCCAAAACCTAGTCCAGGCAAGGCCCTAACTTTTCAATTCTATGAAGGTTGAGAGAGAAGGAGAAACTTCAGAAGGCTAGTTTGAAGCTAGTTCATGAGGTTTAAGGAAAGAAGCCATCTCCATGACATAAAAGTGCAAGGGGAATCAGCAAGTGCTGAGGTAGAAGCAGTAACAAGTTATCCACAAGATCTAGCTAAGATAATTAATGAAGGTGGTTACACTAAAAAACAGATTTTCACTGTAGATTGAAATCTATTGGAAGGAGATACCATCTAAAACTCTCATAGCTTGAGAGGAGAAGTCAATGCCTGGCTTCAAAGCTTCAAAGGACTGGCTGACTCTTTTGTTAGGGACTAATGTAGCTGGTACCTTAAGGTTGAGGTCAATGCTCATTTACCATTCTGAAAACCCCTCGGGCCCTTAGAAATTATTCTAAATCATACTGCCTGTGCTCTATAATTGGAACGATAAAGCCTGGATGACAGTACATCTGTTTACAGCATGGTTTACTGAATATTTAAGCCCATTGCCCAGAAAAACGATTCCTCTCAAAGTATTACTGTTCATTGACAATGCACCTGGTCACCCAGGAGCTCTGATGGAGATGTACAACCAGATTAATGTTATTTTCATGCCTGCTAATGCAACATTCATTCTATTGCCCATGGATCAAGGAGTAATTTTGATATTAACATCTCATTATTTAAGAAATAAATTTCATAAGGCTGTGGCTTCCATAGACAATGATCCCTCTGATGGATCTTGGCAAGGTAATTGAAAGCCTTCTGGAAAGAATTTACCATTCTAGATGCCATGAAGAACACTCAAAGAGGTCAAAATATCAACATTAACAGAAGTTTGGGAGAAGTTGATTCCAACCCTCATGGATGACTTTGAGGGGTTCAAGACTTCAGTGAAGGAAGTAACTGCAGATGTGGTGGAAATAGCAAGAGAACTAGTATTAGAAGTGGAGCCTGAAGATGTGACTGAATTGTTGCAATCTCATGATAAAACTTGAATAGATGAGGTTTGCTTATGGACGAGCAATGAAAGTGGTTTCTTGAGATGGAATCTACTCCTGGTGAAGATGCTGTGAAGATTGTTGAAATGACAGCAAAGGATTTAGAATATTGCATAAGCTTCATTGATAAAGCAGCAATAGTTTTTGAGAGGCTTGACTCTAGTTTTGAAAGATGTTCTACTGTGGGTAGAATGCTATCAAACAGCATCGCATGCTACAGAGAAATCATTTATGAAAGGAGGAGTCAATCTATGCAGTAAACTCCATTGTTGTCTTATTTTAGAAATCTCCACAATCACCTCAACCCTCAATAACCACCACCCTTATCAATCAGTAGCCATTAACATCGAGGCAAGACCCTCTACCATCAAAGAGATTACTTCTCACTGAAGGTTCAGATGATGGTTTGCATTTTTTTCAATAAAATATTTCAAAATTAAGGTATGCACATTTGTTTTTTAGACATAATGCTATTTCACACTTAATAGACTACAGTATAGTGTAATCATAACTTTTACATGCACTGGGAAACCAAAAAATTGACATGACTCAGTTTATTGTGATATTCCCCTTATTGAGGTAGTCTGGCACCAAATGCTCAATATCTCTGAGGTGTGCTTGTAGTGATGAAAGGTACATATCTGACATCTCTCATCTAGTTTGGACCTGACTCTTGAGACATGTAAAAATTAAGGCCTAGAAACATTGTGACTGATTAAAGATAATAAAAGCTAATATGAATGTTGAGTATGTGCTAAGGAGTATTCTATCTAAATACTTCATATATGGTAACTCATTTCATCTTCCCAACACCTCCTAGGTATTTACCCTCATATTACAGAGGAGGAAGCAGGAGACATAGAGGTGTTAAATGGCTGCTGAAACACACAGAGCAGGAAGAGGAGTCAGGGTTCAAATCCAAATAATCTGACTTAAGCTGCATCCTTCAACTGTTGCTCTTTTGCTCTGTGCAAATCACATAACTCCTGTTAGTGGGGCCCAGAGCCCGGGTCTCCTCATTCCAGCCCAGAGATCATTTCTCCCGTGGAAACAAACTGAAAAGCTCCCCAGAGTTCATAGTTATGTGTGGAAGGAGAATAAAGAATAGTGTTAAGAGAGAAGCAACACTTTATTGAGTATTTAGGGTGTACCAGGCTCTGTGCTAGAAGCTGAGGAGTCAGAAATCAATAAGTCCTGCCCAGTTGCTGTCCTTAAGAAGCTCACACCTCAGAAGAGAAAAGGCCCATATGAAGTCCCACTTCATTCATGAAGTCTCTTCCTTCAACAGTTGACCCTGATTTCAGCCTGGTCTGCGTTCCTGGGCCTGCTGCTGCTGGTCTCCTCTTCTGTATTCTCAGCCTCACTGCCACCCCCCTGTCATGGTTAATCCTATGATTAAGTTCACACTGAGGACATTCCATGTGACACTGAGTAGAGTTCTAAACAGTATCCTACTGACCCTGAAAGCTTGACTTCATGGGGATTTGTGTACTTGGCTTTGAGAAAGCCGATCAGCTTAGGTCAGCAGGCTCCATCTGGAGGTTCATTTTATTAATTCCTCTTTAGACACTGGTCCTATGACTAGGTTATCAGTTCATTTATTTATACCTCATCTCTTCTCAGGAAGAATCTATGTACATGTACAGTAAGGTTAATAGAATAGAAAAATAGAAAATCTTGATTGAGACAAAGAAAAGAGAGAAATATTGCCAATCATATAGCTTAATACAATTGTTGTGATGAAGCAACAGGTTTCAGATTCTGCTTCCTAGCAGCCAGAGCAAGATGGAAAGCAGAATAATACAGCCATCATTATTGGGAAGGAGACAGCATAATAACTCCTCAGAGGGCCTCCAACTCATCTAAGTCAAGAGAGATGCCTTTATTAGACTTGGCTGTTATGGTATAATACATAATATATTTGGTCTTGTATTTTTTTTTGGTCTTGTATTTTTTAATTGAAGTATAGTTGCTGTATAATATTATGTAAGTTACAGGTGTACCCAGCAATTCCACTCCTGGGTATATATCAGAAAAAAACAAAAACACTAATTCAAATAGATACATGTACCCCAGCGTTCATAGCAGCATTATTTACAATTGCTAAGATATAGAAGCAACCTAAGTATCCATCAACAGATGAATGGATAAAGAAGATGTGACACACACACACACACACACACACACACACACACACACACACACACACATACTGGAATACTACTCGGCCATAAAAAAGAATGAAATTTTGTCATTTACAGCAACATGGATGGACTTGGAAGGCATTATGCTAAGTATATTTGGTCTTTATTCCTGGCTCCTGGCACAGAGCTCCTAAAACCCTTGGAATTTCCTGAGTGATAAGAGGAGGAGTGTTTTTTGTTATTTATATTGAGCTTCTTTTGGTCAGACCTGAGCTTATGCTAATGAGGCTAGTCACTGGAAAGACCAAGTGATTGGAGGGATGCAAGTTTCATTCCCACCCACTGACCTCCAGGAAACAGGGGTGGAGTGGGGCTGGAGATTAAGCTCTATAAAAACTCTTGAACAAGGAGACATGATAAGCTTCTCTGTTGGTGAACACACTGAGGTGCTGGGAGAGCGATGCCCCTAGAAGGAGCATGGAAGCTTCGTTTGCTACCCTGCACCATAACGTGCCTTGTGCACCTCTTTTATTTGGCTGTTCCTGAGTTGTATTCTTTATAATAAACTGGTAAACATAAGTAAAGAGTCTTCCTGTGCTCTGTGAGCTGTTCTAGCAAATTACAAACCTGGGGAGGGGAGGTGGGAACTCCTAATTTGTAGCCCAGTTGGACAAAAGTGTGGGTAAACTGGGGACCCACTACTTGTGATGGGTGTCTAAAGTTGGGGGGGCTGTTTTGGGGGACTGAGCCCTTAACCTGTGGGCCTGTGCTAACTCTGGGTAGTTAGTGTCAGAATTGAATTGAATTGTAGAATACTTAGTGTCTGCCGAGGATTGGCTTTGAGTTGGCTGAATCTCTGAATTTGGGATCCATCCACCCAGGTCAAGGGAATCCAAGGAAATGGGGAGGATGGCGACATCAGGGGGGGATTTTAATTCCCAGGCTAGGGCATACTTTCCTGCTCTTTATGGGAGAAGTATGTCTCTTATTAGGGAATACTCACAGACTCAGAGCTGGACCCAGCATGACCTTGGGTTTAGGAGCACAGAAAACTTACCACGTGACCCCACCCATGCCAAGTGACAGTGTGAATGAGTGTGTGACCATAGGCTGCAGAGAGTGTGTTCCCTAGTCAAGAAATGCCTGGCAAAGGAAGATTTTAAGAAGGGATGAGAAAATCATTTCATAGAAGCAGTGGGACTCGAAGTGGTCCTTCAAGGAAGATAGGGTGTAGGTGGCTAGAAAGATGAGGGGAAGGTGTTTTCAGAGTGAAGGAACAGCTTGAATGGAGTTGTAGGAACAAGTATGTCTTGAGGTGGGATAGCAGGAGGGTGATAACAGCTACTAAGTATGAGTTTATTCTGTGCATTCCCCACTGTTCTAGATTCCTGCCTACAGACAGCTTGCATTCTACTAGAGGAGACAGACATTAAACAAAGCAGGAATAGAAACAAAATACTTCTAGAGTATGATAAAGGCCATAAAGGAAAGAAATGGGATGCTGTGAGCACTGTGTTTACAAAGAGTTCTCTTATCCACTATTTCATCCATACCGCAACTCTGATGCGGGCAGGGCAGATATTATGATCCCCGTCTTATAGCCAAGGGGACTCTGAAAGTGGCGGTGACACACCAAAGGACACAGCCCTTGGCTCTTTCCCCTCCAGCTTGTTCTGCCTGCTGCAGTGTCGGGTAATTGAAGATACTCAGTGAATGCAGACTACCCAGCAAGCGTCCTCTTCCAGCATGTAATCTGCAAGAGGGCAAGCCTGTTTTCTTTATTTGCCCTGGAACCCTCACCTCCACCCTGACATCCATCCAGCTTCCCGGTGACAGAACCACCAAAAGTCGGTGATCAGCGTTTTGTCACGTTGAGCCCAGAGAAAGCTTCCATTCCACAAATGCACGACGACGTTGTAAACAGTTGAATAAACTGGCCTGGTTTCCTTGCAGAAAAATAAACGTATTCTAAAACGACAGAGGCTAAAACGATAGTCAGAAAGAGGAATTATCATCCGTCTCTGTGGTTGGCACTGTTGCCTGACCCGAAGCACAGCGGTTTCCTTATCATAAGCCATTCCAGTTGGAGAGCAAACAGGGTTTTTGTGTGTGGGGGGGTCATCTTTCTGTGGGGCCTTGCTCCAGATCGAGCTCTCAGTTGTGCCTGTGGCATCTCCGCAGAGTGAGATGGGAAGCAGATGATGCAGGGACAGGCTGCGGTCATGCCGTTTGCAGCAAGGGATGGCAGAGCGCGATAAAGCGTCGATTGAGTATTGTTCTTGCCTGTCATCCCAGCCACCTCTAGTGAAGACAGCAGGAGAGGAAGCGATGCTACTACCAGAAGGCACTGGAGCCCCTAGATCGATCCATTGGATCCATAAGCCCCACTGGACCTGTGATTACGGCAACATGACGAAGAACTCTGAATCTCAGTTTACCCAGTAAGAAAATGTGCACGGTGCTAACTGAGTTTTCACCACCGCGGCCTCTCCCGTTGCAGAGCACAGGCTCCGGACGCGCAGGCCCAGCGGCCACGGCCCACGGGCCCAGCCGCTCCGCGGCATGTGGGACCCCCACGGACCAGGGCACGAACCCGCGTCCCCTGCATCGGCAGGCGGACCCCCAACCACTGCGCCACCAGGGAAGCCCCCTAACTGAGTTTTTAAATCCATCATGCCTTGACACTGTCCTCTGAGGAAGCTTTCAGTTTTATAACAACCCAAATCAGGTTCAAAGCCCTGGGTAAAGCATTGAGAATCCAGAGTCATAATGGGGCTCAGGGCACTTGTTCAAGGGGTGCTGTGTCCAGTGGGAGAGACAGCTGTGTAGAAGCTAAGACTGGTGTGAATCCCCTACACGAGTACGATAATAGTGCCTGCAAACAGACGGCACAGATGGGAGGGCCTGGAAGAAACTTCACCAGAGAGTTTACATTTAAATGTGTTCTGAAGGCTGAGCAGAAGTTTTCCAGGTAGAGCAGGGGGTCCTGAGTTCTGGGGATGGAGCTTCATGGACCAGTCACTTACTCTCTAAACCTCATTTTTCTCATCTGAAAAAGAAGAGTCTAGCCAGACCACTTCTGGGGCTTGTCGTGAACACTCTACCAGTGGCTGTTTTCATTCGTATCCAACAGAGCTCTTGAATTTGCCTGCAGCCATTAACAGCTTCTCAGAAACTGAGACCACACCCAGATTTGCTTCTGCAGAAGCTTCTGGTGTGTTCAGGCCAGAACAGAACCGGTAGCAGGGAGAGAAGTGCACCGCGGCACACAAGAGCCTGAGGTCATGGTTGTTTTCCCATTGAAAGGATTACGAGAGTGTGCTAAGCCATCATTTATATAAACAGGACTCATTGACGGAAGCTCCGTTTTAGGACTTGTGGCTCCTAGTGTTGTCCCGTTTAGGGTCTTGGCCAGAAAGCACTGGGAGACACTGGTATAGGTGCTATGAAGTAAAATGCATGAGTGACATCGTGGTATCAGACCCAGGAAGAGAAACACGATATATATTTATATTTTGTTTCTTATGAAATCCACTCATAAGAGATGGTCTTTCCTTAAGCAGGTAAACACATTATCCTCCTAACAGGCCTTTTTCCTGTTGTGAGTAGGCCATTTGCTTTGGAGAGGCTCTCTTCTCGGAAGAAAGCTGCTAAAGGACATGACTTGAGATCATTTCAATATGTTAATACATCGTTTCCTTTCCCCAGTGCCTCCTGAGACTACAAACTGAATCTCGCCTCGCCACTCTGTATGCACCAGACCTCCACACCCGAGGCTTATCACAAGCAATTATCTTACCCAAATAAAAAATGAAAATGGAAAAGTTAAATAAATAACAGGACATCTTGATGGAATCGCAGTAATGCTCATCTTCGTTAACATTAGCCCTGACTTTTGGACAGGGAGATTTGTTAATGCGCTTGTCCTTTGTTTAGGCATCTATCTCTGTACATCTCCTGACTCTCCAAAATGATGGATGGCAACCCTCTCTGCTCTCCCCTAAGAATACATTCTCCAGGAAACTGGGAGAAGCAAAATAGGCACTGCAGCCCTGACCTAAGTATTGTGCAGATTGGAGAAAGCCCTCAAAACTAAATTCACCTAAAATGATTAATATTCTCCACAAAAGTTTCAGCCTTCCCTTGTTCCTGGTTTTCCTGCTCTGCATACCTGTACCAGTCTGGCCTCAGTGAACTTGAACTGGAAACTGTAACTTGGCATAGCAGTCAGGATGGACCTGTTTGGGCTATGGCAGCAAACTAAACCCCAGGGGCTTCATACGGCGGAAGTTTTTATTTCTTCTCCATGCAAAGTCCCCTGTATATGCTACTGGTTTTCCACAAAAGTTGCCCTCCAGATCTCCAGCCTGGCATCACAGACTGCTTTGACCTCTCAGCTCCTCCATCCCTCCCAATGTGCACTTCCACCATGGCCACAGCAGGGGAAGGGAAGCCTGGAGATCCAGGCACTGACAATTCCATGCTTTGGCAAGGAAGTGACGCAGGCCGTTTCCAGGAACATGTCATTGGTCAGAACTGGTCCATGGTCAGCAAAACCACAAGAGGGTGGGAAAGTGCACCCAGAAGTAAATGAGCCGTCCACACTGCTCCACGAGAGTGAAAACTTTTGGACCACCGACAACTGTTTCTCTCTGCTCACCCTGAAGTGTCGGTCGCTTAACCCAGATGTCAGCCATCTGGGAGCTCCTGTGGCCTACAGACTTCTGAAGGTCACCCTTTTGAAATATAAATAAATATAAAATTTTAAATAGCCTTAATTTTTTTTAGAGCAGTCTTAGGTTCACAGCAAAATGTAGCAGAAAGTACAGAGATTTCCCATATACACCCCACCTCCCCAACTATAAACATCCCCCACCAGAGTGGTACATTTATTATAATTGATGAGCCTCCATTGACACATCATTATCACCCAGAGTCCTTAGTTAGGGTTCACTCTTGGTGTTGTACATTCTATGGGTTTGGACAAATGCAAAATGATGTGTATCCGTCATTAATGGTATCATACAGAATAGTTTCACTGCCTTGAAAATCCTCTGTATTCTGCCTGTTCATTCCTCCTTCTCCCTTACCTTTGGCAACCACTGATCTTTTTACTGTCGCCATAATTTTGCCTTTTTCAGAACATCATATAGTTGGAATCATATAGTATGTAGCCTGTTCAGATTGGCTTTTACCTTTAGTAATATGTATTTAAGTTTCCTCCGTATCTTTCATGGCTTGATTAGCTCATTTCTTTTTAGTGCTGAATAATATTCCACTGTCTGGATGGACCACAGCTAATTTATTCATTAGCTTACTGAAGGACATCTTGGTTGCCTCCAAGTTTTGCAGTTATGAATAAAGCTATAATAAACATCTGTGTGTAGGTTTTTGTGTGGACCTAAATTTTCAGCTACTTTGGGTAAATACCAAGGAGCATGGTTGCTGGGTCATATGGTAAGAGTATGTTTAGTTTTGTAAGAAACTACCAAGCTGTCTTCTAAAGTGGCCTCACCATTCTGCATTCCCACCAGCTATGACTGAGCATTCCTGTTGCATCTGCTGTTGTCCTTTGTTTAGGCATCTATCCAAATGTTTTAGATTTTGGCTATTCTGATATATGCAGTGGTATCTTACTGTTGTTTTAATTTGAAATTCCCTAATGATGTATAATGAACATCGTTTCTTACGTTTACTTGCCACCTGAATATCTTCTTCGGTGAGGTGTCTGTTTAGATCTCTTGCCCATTTTTTAGCCAAGTTGTTTGCTTTCTTGTTGTTGAATTTTAAAAGTTCTTTGTGTATTTTTGATAACAGTTATTTAGCAGATATGTCTTTTGTATATATTTTCTGCTGGTCTGTGACTTGTCTTTAACATATTTTTAAAACAAAGTCTCAATTGCCAGATGAAATCTAATATTCCCATCAATGCCTCCGAAGATTCTTGGAAGTGGAGGGACTTACATTTTTCTCAGTCACTTCCAGCTAAGATTCCTGTATCCAGAGAATTTTTGACCTCTACTCTGAGTAGAGTAGATGCAAACATGAAATGTGGCCTCTTTTTTCTTGTAATTCCTTTCATCTCTACTGCCTCCATCCCACCTCCAAGCACCGTGGGTCCACTGAAGGTTTGGGGCATAGGAGGGAGGTTACAGCGTGGTTCTGTGTAATAATTAAAAATGCAACATTAATTACAGCCATTCTTCAAAGTTTCTCAGCCATACCCAGCATCTGGAATATTTCAGTGGCCACCCTTTCCTCTCCCTGCATGTTGCATTTTCCCCCCATGTCTTTTGTCTCTGTTTGACTTCTTTTATATTCCCCGAAACTTCTCCAGGCTCCGAACCTTTTGTCCTTCCCCCTTTTCCGATTATAGGTACAAAGCATTTCCTCTCATTTCCTGACACAGAGATATTTATTCAATTCTTTTTAGTTTTGGCCTCTCCTTCTAGAACATACTTTTTGTTCTATCTTTTCATACCCAAATAAGCCATTAGGCATTTCATCCAAACATAATATACTTTCTCTTGTTCAGAATTTCATGTTCACCTTTAAAATATCCCCTCACTCACCTTTGGAGGATAATCTTCCCAAGTGTGATACGGGGATAGGGTTAAAAAAAAGTGTAGAAATAAGCTACCTGATATGTCTTTAAGTAAATGCTAGTTGAATGACTGTGTAGTAAACATAAATCAAAAGGAACACTTACTTGGAAAAATAATAATATGGGAATATTTTTAAATATTTAAAATATAATAATTTAAAAATCTAGCAAAATTGCCATTTGTCGTTTATTGCCATCCATACACTTACACGCATATAGCTTTAGAAAGTCTTCAGACCCTGGAAAACCTGACTGTATGTATATTTTAAAATATACTATAGGAGTCTTGATAAAGCCTGAGCCACAGAGTATACCTAATTAGGTCTCTGTGGCTACCTGACCCTTACTGACCTCTATTCTAGACAAGTCTTGTGGGATAGGTAAAGAGAGTGGATAGGTGTGGAACATTTGGGAATTTGCAGTGCTTCCCTTGCAGTCTTATTAGGGGACACTTTGTTTTAATCAACTTTTCTGAGATTGAGGTTGACACGGATAATTTTACTCTTAGGGAGATAATATGAGGGAAGGAAATTTCCTAGCCACAAAAAAAAAACCCTAATAACTAGCAACATAGCATCTTAGTGCATTCTAAACATTAATTTATCTATGTTAATGAATTATGGTCCTTCTATTTAGTCCAGGAAACCACCCTGTTCTAGATAGAGGAAAGTAAATATTACCAATTGGATCACCTCTCCCCTTGTTATTAGCCATGGCTGATCCCACAAAAAAAAAAAAAAAAAAAAAAAAGAAAGAACCTACCTGGGCTAGGCTGAGTGAACCCCACGTCCAGCTTCGGGGACAGGAAGTGGTATATTTTATCCATGACGGCCATTCACAAGCACATCTATTCATGGGAGAAATCTCATCCTAAAATCAGGTCTTTAGCTTGTTTTAGGGACCGTCTAGCCAGAAAGTCTAAGATCCTCCAAAGGGCTGCCACAAAGAAAAAAAATGGAAAATGTTGCAATTTGAAAGTGTCATTGAAGAGTCAAACCAGGGGCCCATTCCCCTCATGCCCACCCACCTCCCCGGCAGCAAGGTCCTTGGCAGTTGACGGTGTTGGCAAGAACACCCGATGGTCCAGCTCTTGGGAAAAGCGGCTGAAGATATCCATCTGTTGAGAACCGTCACACCATGCCATTTATACAATTTAGAACGCTGGGAAACTCTGGGATAGCTTGAATATTTCATGATTGCTATTATGAACGTTTACCAACATTCAGTTGATTGCTAATTGTGAATAGTATATATTTCCCCTTTTTTCCTTTTCAACAAGTCCTGATGCAGTGCTGAGTACTGGGAAATGTGGCTACTCCTAAGCACACTTACAAATCCAAGGAGGTGCTATTTTGGATTTGACAAAAACTCATTCCACTTAACTCTCTCCAAGTGAAATCAACAGTTTCTTTCTCCTCTACCACACCATCTTTCTCTTGAACTGTTTTAACCTTGAACCTCTTCTAACCCTGTCCCTGGTTCTCTTACCCTCATGCCATGATCTGGGGATGCTTGGGAAAGCCGGCTATGGGTTTTCTTCATCGCTGTGGCCAAAACAGGATACAAGACTCCACGTCTTCAGTCTTCTCCCAGCTTAGTCTCCTTCAGAACTCTGAGCCACCACCTGGCATTATATGTCCTCATTGTTTGGGACATTATTCAAGATGATTGGAAGAGGACTAGGATAGTTGACACCTTGTAGCTAAAAGATCCAAAATATAATGCAGATAGTTCATTGGATATTTTCACTTTGGGGGTAAATATATTGTCTTTAGCCAGGGTTGAGATGGAATTTTAAGAAAGGGGCATTTATGGTTTTCATCTTCCTGTTTTCCTTGCCCTGCCCTGGACTATGTGGGGAAGAGGAGGCAGGGGAGGTAAAGTGGGAATGAAAAAAAGGTGGAGAAATATGCAGAGAATGGGGGTTAGCTGTATTTACTTATTTAAAATTTTTAACTTCTTCTTGAGAAGTGGAAAGAAATAAAGCGATAATAACAAGAATAAATTATTGAGGTGCCCACTATGTAATGATTACGGTGTTAGGCGCTTGGCAATGGCTGTCACATCTGACCCTAGGAGTTAAGGAACGAGGGCTGTTAGATTTGTATTGAGGGAGCAGGTGTGCTGATCCACAGAGCTCGGCTGCTGCAGCGAGCCAGTGAAACTGCGTCAACGGATGGAACTTGCAAGAAGACAGATATTAAGAATATGAAGAAATTGCTGAGCAGTTAGCCTTGTCCGATAACTGAGGAGCCACCCTGGAGGAAAATGACTCTCGGGCTGCAAATTTAGAGGTTTGTCCTGAGGATTGCTAACAAAACATGCCAGACATTATTACTACCTGAAAACGTCTCTCAGTCTTTTATACTTTTATGATCAGAAAAAATAATAAATATAATTTTAAAAGGCATCGATTGTCTCGTCCACATGGAGCCATGCTAGGGAATGTGCTGTGGGAACATTCCAAGCACGAAGGCCGTTCCCTCTAAAAACTATCAGGTTTGGAGGATAACCCTGAGATAGAGGAGGTCATTCATTATTGCCTTCAGTACCTCCTTTTTAGATTCAGTGGAGCTCAGGCTTAATCCACGTGGGTTGGGGCTTACCAAAGGGACTTACCTCCTCTCTAAGAATGGGGACACTCTTCTTAGAGAAGGTAGCATGTCTGTAATGGGGTGGACAGCAGAAGAGAGGACCATGCTTGGGTGGATAGGGGTGGAAGAGACACTTGGATCCATCTTAAGAGGAGGCCCAGGAGTGGAAGTGAGTGGCTGACATCAGCACTGCTCTTAGACCCAGCCAGAGGGATGCTCTTTTAGGGCCATGCTTTGTCTCTCTTCTGACTGTGCTCTTATGTCAGATGAAGGATCGTGGCACTAGGATGTGTATCCACCCTGAACTCATGCCTCTCCACCTCCACTTTCTAGATCATGCTCTGAGTTGAGAAATTCCAAGGTCTGGAATTCCTTGGTCCTTCAGGGCTGATGTAGCTTTTTTCCTGGGTCAGTCCTCCAGAGCACAGAATATAATACTTGCATGCACACCCTGGGCCTGCAGGTTTGCCAGCGGGGCTGTGGCTTAAAGAAGACATATTTGGGACTTGGGTGTGTGGACTGGAGTATCTGTGTATATGAGAGGCTTGTGCTGTGCAGGACAGGATGGTAAGGGAAAAGGCAGTAGGTCGGAATCCTGGGATTGGCTTTCTCTGCACCTCCTCATCCCAGGCAGAACTCTAAGGGGTCTGAGAATTCTCAGTGTGAAACTGGCCTTCCAGGTTGATCTGAAAGTGTATGTGTAGGGTTTGAGGATAGAAAATATTTTATTTAACAGTTTATTAGCTTGGTACCTATTAGACACATCCTGTGTTGTCTCCATTTGTATACCTGCCTTGGGTGTGCAAATGTTCCCTCTCCTCCTCAAGATTATTGTGAAGGATTTTCCTTCAGAAGTTCATGGGGCAGAAGACAAAGGCAACGGAGGACAAAGGCATCTGGCCTCCTCTTCCCACTGACAAATCGGACTCATTCTGGGCAAAATGCAACATGAGCCCTCACAAGTAAGGCCCATCTCAATGAATTCTTCACTCTGAGCGTTTAGTTTGTCACAAGGCACCAGTCCTTATTTTGTGGAATACATAAGAGAGGGGTGATGCTCATTTTCCCAAATTCCTCTAACCCTCTCTGATGAGAGGGAGAGCTTTGAAGAAGGATAAATTGCAAGAGAGATCTTTCCTCCCCCCGTGCCCCCCCCCCGCCCACATACAATTTGAGGCACTTTCTTCCCTGCCTTTCTCTCTCTACACTCAAGAGACTCCACGGAGGCTTTGCTTCCACCTGTTTGCATCGGCTACAAAAGGGGCTTGCAAAGAGAGTTGCCATGGCACATCTTTGCAGATAACAGGAGTTGGCAGATGTTTTTTAATTAAAGAAATTCAGGTTATGAAAAAGATATCATGGGTAGAGAGAATGGGAACTTGCCAGCCACCAACCCCAATGCGCAGCATCTGCTTCTGGATTGTATTAAATGCCACTGTCAGGAGTGGGGGAGCAGATGTAGGGAGCAGGATGTTGCCAGCACTTGATTACCTACCATGTGGGGTACAGGGCCAAAACTCGAATGATCTACATCCGTGGAGAACACAAAACAACAGCGCAGCCGAGGGTTTTGACTTCCTTCTTTGACGAACTATGCACTGGAGCTTTGTAGGACTTTGAGTCTGTTTGACTCTCTCCCTTCTTTTAGGGCCGACGACAGCAAGGAAATGATGTGCAAAGGATAGAGAAGCAAGTATTTTCAAGTCCTGTCCTTCCGCATAGCTCTCTCTGATTGCTTTCTCCTGCAAGCCATCACTTGTAGGTCTTCAGAAAGGAACTTTGCGGCCTTCTAGTTCTATCCTTCACTGCCATTGAGGGAATGGAAACCCACAGAGGGGAACTGACTTGCTCGAGGTCTCCCAGTGAAATCAGTGACAGAGCTGGGTCTAGAACCAGGGCTCTTGACCCATGGCCACCACCCTGCCCATAAGGACTGCTTCCTTCTGAAGCTCTTACAGCCCTTGTGGGCCATGCAGGTTAACCTTTGGTTGAATGCTGTTCTTTGGTAGCCCTCCTGTGTTAGTATCTTTTAATAAACCCAACGAAAGTATAGGTGTGACTACAAAAGTCACACAATCGAAATACTTACAGAAGTCAGTGGGTAAAGTAAATGAGTAAATGGACCAGGTGAAAAACAATGGGGAGTGGTGGGGCCTGAGGTATACTAGAAGGTACATATCCCTCTTAAAGGCATCTAAATAATAAAGCATTTGAACACTGTCCTGGCCAAACAAAATATTTGTAGGACGCAGATGTGTTGCCAGACTGTAACCCCTGCCAAAGAGCCTCAGATTTCAATAGTAGCCAGGCATATGGACCAGCACTACCTGATAGAATTATAATGCAAGCCTCCTCCAGATGTAATTTTAATTTTTCTAGGAACCACATTAAAAAGTAAAAATAAACAGGTAAAATTAATTTTAATAATATACCATACTTAATCATATATATCCAAAATATTATAATTTCAAATCCAGTGGATATTTTATGGCAGGTCTGGGATTTGAATTTACCCTTCTGACAAGCTACTTACCCTATTTCACGGATGCTGACAGAAGAGATGAGATTCTTAGGTCAGAGATAAAGGCCTTTATTACTCATGGCACAGCAAGCAGTGTGAGTGAGCATCAATATCTTTGCTTCAGTTGCCCTGGTCCCCTGTAATCAACAGAATTCCAAGATGGCCCGAGACATTCCCATATCCTTATGTACACACACTTTCTCCTTGTTATTCAACCAAACACTGCTGTGCAGGGATTTTTCAGATATAATTATGACCTCAAATCAGTTGACTTTAAAATAGATTTTAAGAATTGAGGTTAACCAGGTGGGTCTGACCTCTTTAAATATGGGGCTAGAGGTCAGAGAGAGAGAGAGAGAGTCAGAGAGATTAATAACACAGGAGGGATTTACGGTAAGAAATGGTTGGCTTTGACATGGAGGGGCTACGTGACAAGGAATGCAGTTGGCCTCTAGGAGCCCAGAGGGGCCCCTGCTGACAGCCAGCAAGGAAGACGGAGACCTCAGTTATACAATTACAAAGAATTAAGTTCTGCCAACAACCCCTGAATGAGTTTGGAAGTGGATTTTTTTCCTGAGTCTCCAGATGAGAACTCAGCCTGGTAGTACTTTAATTTCAGCTTTTGAGACCCTGAGCAGAGAACTTTGTGTGCCCTCATGACCTTCAGAACTATGAGCTAATAAGTGAGTATTATTTTAAGTTGCCAAGTTTGTGATAACTTATTACTCTGTAATAGGAAACTAATAAGTCCCATGAAGGTGACACAGAGGACCCAGATAGATGCTGCACGTGAGTTTATATCACAGTCGAGGAACTTAGAGCTTGGGAACCTCACTCTTTAATAGAGAGCAGCAGGCAAGCCCACTCTTTGTCCCAGAGGGAGATATTATCTCATCCTTCAAGGTTGCTTATTGCAAACACAAATCTGATAAATGTCCCACGTAAAAAGCATGAGTGCCTCACATCCTTGGCATATTGCTATAGACTGAATGATTGTGTCCCCCCCAATTCATATGTTGAAACTGAGTCCCCATTGTGATAGTATTTGGATGTGAGGTTTCTGGGGGGTGATCAGGTCATAAGAGTGGGGCCCTTATGAGTGGGATGAGCGCCCTTATAAAAATTCCCCAGAGAGACCCTTCACCCGCTTCTGCCATGTGAGGACACAGCAGGAAGATGTCAGTCTATGAAACAGGAAGCGGGCCCTCACCAGATACCAAATCTGCCAACATCTTGATCCTGGACTTCCAGGTGCCAGAACTGTGAGAAATAAATTTCTGCTGTTTAAGCCACCCAGTCTATGGTATTTTTGTTATAAAAGCCCCACATATATAACTCATACCAAGCAGAACACTCGGCAGTAAGGGAGGTTTGTGAAGGAGTATCTTCCAACTTCTCCATTTGGACCACCCACATTTCAAGTTCTCAGTAGCCACATGTGGCTAGTGGCTAATTAATTGTACAGACGTAGAAACTACCAAATAAATATTTGTTGAGAGGTTGATTGGTAAATTGAGAGTTGAGTTCTGTGGCCTTTTATCAAAGTGATTGATACCTTTTCCTGAAGTTTAAAAGCTGTTAATGATGGAGAGGTTGGTCAATTAGTCTGGCTGGTGCTTAGGTGTAGAATTACTTTAGGGCAGAATCTGCTTGTCACACTCATATGTATCTGTCTACTCACAGATATGATCCTCTAGAGGGGTATTTCTCACCCCCCCCATTAAAAAAAAATTGTTGCCCCCTTATGGAGCCTTTTTAGACTTAAAAATTTCCCCTAGTTGTCTCCTCTCCCCCATGAAATTTTATATACTCTATTTATGTGCTATGGCCCTTTGGAAGGCTGCAAGTTGTAATATTTAAGTATTTTTACCCTCCCAATCAAATTTTGCCCCCTTGGGGGCGATATTGACCCTGCTGAGAATGTACACTCCAGAGGACTAGAGTTATATTCACCAAACTTACCAGAGGCAGACCAATAAGTTAGGCTGCCACCATATTTCATTTAAGGTAGAATGATTTACTCTACCATTTGTACAGGGATGCACTCATGATATGTCATGTTAGAGCATTGGGATGCTGGGGTATGCAGATTAGGATCCAGAGAGCTAGACACCCTTGCTTTTGTTGCCCTCCGTCCATGTTGCTGCAAGAAGTGCACACTTACTTCCCTTTTCTAGACTCTTGTCCTGCCAGACTGAAACCCCTGCTCTAGGGCCTAGAACTTCAATAGAAGACAGGCTTATAGACCAGCACTGTCTCTTCTTGGGGACAGCTCTGGGTAAACACTGAAGCATGTTTGTTCATAGGGTTCCCCTCACCCATCAGTTACACACTCCAATCCCAGTGAGCATCCTCTTACCTCAAGCATTTTGGAGCACTGACAGCCCAATCCAGCTTTAAGACAGTAATTTTGTCCTTCGGAAGAGTGAAAGGGAAATTTTCCACCTGGATATGTCTGCTCCAGGTGACTATGATAAGCCAAACTTTTCAGGTGAAAGTGCTTTTAAGTTCCTGGAAGTCAATTGTTGGGCAGACAAGCCTAGGGGAATCAAGATTGCACATTCAATATGCTTAGAGGCCAGGTTCTTTCTCTCTATTCTGCGGCCACTAAGTTCACTACTGAAAAGGGATATATTACCCATTTTACTTAGAAGTGTGCTTTTAACATCATCATATATTTTTTGTAATTAACTTCTAACTTACTTGTATAATGGTCAAGGAATTTGATCTGTATGATATCAATACTTTAGTATTTATTGAAACTTGCTTTGCAGCCTAGCATATGACCAAGTTTTGTTAGTGTTTTACATGTGTTTGAAAAAAATATATTCTGTAGGGTTGGCTGAAAAGTTCTTTATATGACTTTGGGTAAACTTTGTTAATTGTGTTGTTGAAACTTCTATGTCATTATTGATCTATCCACTTGATTTACTAATTTGAAAGAAGTATATTATCATCTCTTACTGTGATGATGGATTTTTCATAATTTGAAAGAAGTATATTATCATCTCTTACTGTGATGATGGATTTTTCAATTTCTTCTTGAAAGTCTATTAATTTTTGTTTTGTATATTTCAAAGCTATGTCAACAGAAGTTTGTAAATTTTCTTAGTTCTCTGATGAATTGTTCTCTTTATCATTATAAAGTGGCTCTTTATCTCTAATAATTCTTGAAATCTATTTCATCTGACATTAGCATGATGACACCAGCATTCTATTAGATAGTATTTATCTGATGTCTTTTTTCCATCCTTTCACTTATAATATTTCTATGCTTTTATATGTCTTTTATACAGTATATATAACTGATTTTTTGAAAAGACAACAAAAAATCTCATCTTTTACTTGGGAAGTTTATTTCATTTATATTTATTAGAATTACTAATATATTTAGATTTATTTCTCCCAAAGATTTTGTGTTTTCCATTTTTTTGGTTTAATTTTTTCTTTTTTCCTTCCATTCCTACTTTATTTTGAGTTGATCCAGCTCTCTTTATTCTTTTCACTATTCTACTGATTTTAAGGCTGTTCATTTTATTTTTGTTATTTAGAGGCAACCTTAACATTATAGCACATTATATTAGAAACTGTCATCCAAGATTGTGTTGTACACCTCCAGGGAGTACCAGTCATACTGTTTTCTGGATTGTTAGGTCGTAAGGCCTTGATCGCTATCCTCCTTCCAAAAATACAAGGAGCTTAAAACATTTTAACATTTAACATTTCCTTCCATCCACCATATTATTGTCCAACATTTCAACTATGCTTTGCTTTTATATCACAAATTAGTGTTCTTGAAATCATTATTGATTTATACTGTCCTTTTTCATTTATATTTACTCGTAAGTTTACCAATTTTTTGGCTTACCATTTTTTTCTTTCTTGTTATTTTTCCTTCTGGATTCAAAATTTTTTTTGAAGGAAAGCATGTTAGTGGTTCTTGCATTGAGAGTTTGTTAGCTATATATTCTCAGTTTTTCATTGCCTAAAAAGTCTTTTTTTAAATAGATCTTTATTGGAGTATAATTGCTTCATAATACTGTGTTAGTTTGTGTTGTACAGCAAAGTGAATCAGCCATATGCATACATATATCCTGATATCCCCCTCCCTCTTGAGCCTCCCTCACACCCTCCCTATCCCATCTTCCCTATCCCACCTCTCTAGATCATCGCAAAACACCAAGCTGATCTCCTTGTGCTATGTTGCTGCTTCCCACTAGCTATTTTATATGCGGTGTATATATGTAATGCTAGTTTCACTTTGCCCCAGCTTCCCCATCCCCACCTCTGTGTCCTCAAGTCCATTCTCTATATCTATGTCTTTATTCCTGTCCTGCCACTAGGTTCATCTGTACCATTTTTTTAAAAAAATTCCATATATATGTGTTAGCATATGGTATTTGTTTTTCTCTTTCTGACTTACTTCACTCTTTATGACAGACTCTAGGTCCATCCACCTCACTACAAATAACTCAATTTCACTTATTTTTATGGCTGAGTAATATTCCATTATATATATGTGACACATTTTCTTTATCCATCCATCTTTTGATGGACATTTAGGTTGGTTCCATGTCCTGGCTATTGTAAATAGTGCTGCAGTGAATATTGTGGTACATGTCTCTTTTTGAATTATGGTTTTCTCAGGGCATATGCCCAGTAGTGGGACTGCTGGGACATATGGTATTTCTATTTTTATTTTTTTAAAGAACCTCCATACTGTTTTCCTTAGTGGTTGTATCAGTTTACATTCCCACCAACAATGCAGGAGCATTGCTTTTTCTCCACACCCTTTCCAGCATTTATTGTTTCTAGATTTTTAAATAATGGCCATTCTGACCAGTGTGTGGTGATACCTCATTGTAGTTTTGAGTTACATTTCTCTAATAATTAGTGATGTTGAGCATCTTTTCATGTGCCTCTTGGCCATCTGTATGTCTTCTTTGGTGAAATGTCTATTTAGGTCTTCCACCCATTCTTTAATTGAATTGTTTGTTTTTTTGACGTGAGCTGTTTGTATATTTTAGAGATTAATCCTTAGTCCATTATTTCATTTGCAAATATTTTCTCCCATTCTGAGGGTTGTCTTTTTGTCTTGTTTATGCTTTCCTTTGCTGTGCAAAAGCTTTGAAGTTTAATTAGGTCTCATTTGTTTATTTTTGGCTTTATTTCCATTACTCTCAGAGGGGAGTCAAAAAAGATCTTGCTGTGGTTTGTTAGAGTATTTTTCCTATATTTTCCTTGTAAGAGTTTTATAGTGTCTGGTCTTACATTTAGGTCTTTAATCCATTTTGAATTTATTTTTGTGTATGGTGTTAGGTAGTGTTCTAATTTCATTCTTTTACACTTAGCTGTCCAGTTTACCCAGCACCACTTATTGAAGAGGTTGTCTTTTCTCCATTGTATGTTCTTGCCTCCTTTGTTGTTATAAATTAGGTGACCATATGTGCGTGGGTTTATCTCTGAGCTTTCTATACTGTACCATTTATCTATATTTCTGTTTTTCTGCCAGTACCATACTGTCTTGATTAGTGTAGCTTTGTAGTATAGTTTGAAGTTGGGGAGGCTGATTCCTCCAACTCCGTTTTTCTTTCTCTAGATTGCTTTGGCTATTTGGGGTCTTTTGTGTTTCCATATGAATTGTAAAATTTTTTGTTCTAATTCTGTGAAGAATGCTGTTGGTAGTTTGATAGGGATTGCACCTAATCTGTAGATTGCTTTGGGTACTATATCATTTTCACAATATTGATTCTTCCAATCCAAGAACATGGCATATTTCTCCATCTGTTTATGTCATCTTTGATTTTTTTCATCAGTGTTTTACAGTTTTCTGAGTACAAGTCTTTTGCCTCCTTAGGCGGGTTTATTCCTAGGTTTTTAAATTATTTTTGTTGTGATGGTAAATGGGAGTGTTTCCTTAATTTCTCTTTCTGATTTTTCGTTGTTAGTGTATAGGAATGCCAGAAATTTCTGTACAGTTAATTTTGTATCCTGAAACCTTACCAAATTCATTGATTAGTTCTAGTAGTTTTCTGTGGCATCTTTAGGATTTTCTATGTATAGTATCATGTCATCTGCAAACATTGACTGTTTTACTTCTTCTTTTCCAATTTGGATTCCTTTTATTTCTTTTTCTTCTCTGATTGCCATGGCTAGGACTTGCAAAACTATGTTGAATAAGAGTGGTGAGAGTGGACATCCTTGTCTTATTCCTGATCTTAGTTGAAATGCTTTCAGTTTTTCACCATTGAGTATGATATTTGCTCTGGGTTTGTCATATATGGTCTTTATTATGTTGAGGTAGGTTCCCTCTCTGCCCATTTTCTGGAGAGTTTTTATCATAAATGGGTGTTGAATTTTGTTAAAAGCTTTTTCTGCATCTATTGAGATGATCATATGGCTTTTATTCTTCAGTTTCTTAATGTGGTGTATCACATTGTTTGACTTGCACATATTGAAGAATCCTTGCATCCCTGGGATAAATCTCACTTGATCGTGCTGTATGATCCTTTTAATATGCTGTTGGATTACGTTTTCTTGTATTTTGTTCAGGATTTTTGCATATATGTTAATCAGTGATATTGGTCTATAATTTTCTTTTTTTGTGATATCATTTTTTGGTTTTGGTATCAGGGTGATAGTCATTTTGTAGAATGAATTTGGGAGTGTTTCTCCCTCTGCAATTTTTTGTAGGAGTTTGAGAAGGATCAGTGTTAGCTCTTCTCTAAATGTTTTATAGAATTTGCCTGTGAAGCCATTTGGTCCTGGACTTTTGTTTGTTGGAAGATTTTAAATTATGGTTTCAATTTCATTACTTGTGAAAAGTCTGTTTATATTTTCTAATTCTTCCTGGTTCAGTCTTGGAAAATTGTATCTTTCCAAGAATTTGTCCATTTCTTCGTGGTTGTCCATTTTATTGGCATATAGTTGTTTGTAGTAGTCTCTTATAATCCTTTGTATTTTTGTGGTATCTGTGGTGTTTTCTCCTTTTTCATTTCTAATTTTATTGATTTATGTCCTCTCCCTTTTTTTCTTGATGAGTCTGGCTAAGGGTTTATAAATATTGTTTATCTTCTCAAAGAACCAGCTTTTAGTTTTATTGATCTCTGCTACTGTTTTCTTCATTTCTATTTCATTTATTTCTTCTGTGATCTTTTTGATTTCTTTCCTTCTACTGACTTTGGGTTTTCTTTGTTTGTCTTTCTCTCGTTTCTTTAGGTGTAGGGTTAGATTGTTTATTTGAGATTTTTCTTGTTTCTTGAGGCGAGATTGAATTGCTATAAACTTCCCTCTTAGAACTGCTTTTGCTGCATTCCATAGGTTTTGGGTTGTTGTGTTTTAGTTGTCATTTGTTTCTATGTATCTTTTATTTCTTCTTGGATTTCTTCAGTGATGTCTTGATTATTTAGTAGTACACTGTTTAACCTCCATTTGTATTTGTGTTTTTTTACAGTTTTTTTCCTATAACTGATTTCCAATCTCATAGCATTGTGGTCAGAAAAGATGCTTGATACAGTTTCAATTTTCTTAAATTTTCCAAGGCTTTATTTGTGACCCAAGATGTGAACTCTCCTGGAGAATATTCTGTGTATGCTTGAGAAGAAAGTATATTCTGCCACTTTTGGGTGGACTGTCCTATAAATATCAATTAGATCTATCTGGTCTATTGTGTCCTTTAAAACTTGTGTTTCCTTATTTATTTTCTGTTTGGATGATCTGTCCATTAGTGTAAGTGGGGTGTTAAAGTCCCCTACTGAAAAAGTCTTAATTTACCTATCTGTTACTTATTTTCCCTTGTATGTATTATATGAAGTATAACAAAGAGAAAACATTTTTAGTCATTGTTATGTCTTTACTCTTGAATGATAGGTTAACTGAGTATAGAATTCTAGGTTCACAGGTATTTCTTCTTCTCAGCACTTGGAAGATCTTTGTGCCTGATTTTAATTTCTTGCCTCTCAGCTCCAAATCTACCCTTGTTTTTCATACTTTGTGATTTCACACCTGAACTCTGTAGATTATGTTTCTCTCTTGACAGAAGGTTCCATGTTAGGTTCTGCCAAGACAGGGCACCAGAGGGACATTACAGTGCTGGAAGAGGAAGAGGAAAAGGAAACTTTTTTGCTTCTGGTGTTCTGTTTTTTGTCTCAACAGGATGAGCAGATCAAGGTGTAGAGATCCTTATTTATTTGTGGCACCCTCCAGCCAGTTTCTTTGTTACCACATTGGAGGGTGTCTCTTAGCTTTAATGGCTCACTTGGTGGTCAATTTCTTTGTTACCACTTCAATGGCATCCATACCCTCTCCTCAGAGGTCTAAATTTCAGCTCTGCAGGTTCCTGTCCTCTGAGATTTTATTATTATTATTTTTTTATTGACTGTCCTCTGGGATTTTAAATTCCTTTCTTGTTCACTTTCCTTCAGTCCCTAAAGGTAGCAGGTTTTTTTTTTTTTTTTTTTTTTTTTTTTTTTTTTTTTTTTTCTGTAGTTTCTATCTATCTATGCCTTAGGGTTTGTTTTACCTGTTTTAGTTGTTAACCACATTTTATTAGTTAATAATTCATTATGTTAAACTTTCACTGCTTAAATTGCTGGTGTGGTTTCTTACTGGACCCTCACTAATGAAATATTATTCTGTTGTTTTCTGTTTTAATTTGTTGCCATGCAAAAGACTGTTGTCAGCAAAAGATTTGAATAGATACTTCATAAAAAAATAGACAACTGGCCAGTAGGCACATGAAAAAGTGTTCAACATTATTAGTCATCAGTGAAATGTAAACTAAAAGCACAATGAACTACCACTACACACCCCCTAGATTGGCTAAAATTAGAAAGACTGACAACAGTAAATGTTGACAAAGATGTGTACCAACTGGAACTCTCAAACATCATTGAGAATGTAAAATTGTACAACCAATTTGGAGAAAGGTCTGGTAGTGTAATATAAATGCACACCTATTCTATGATCCCAGCAATTCCATTCTTAGGTATTTACCCAAGAAAAACAAAAAAATATGTTCACAAAAAAGCTTGTCCATAGCAGCTTTTTTCATAATTTCTAAAATGTAAAGAAGTCAGGTGTCCAGCAGTAGGGGGATAGAAAAACAAACTGGGGTATTCATATAATGGAAAACTATTTAGCAATAAAAAGGAATGAACTACTGATACAGGCAACATCATGGATGACAATGAAAATCAGTATGGTAAATGAAAGAAGCATCTTTAGTTTTTAGCTCAATTCTGATAGTTTATTTTAGGTTAGGGTTATCAGGGGTTAAAATTCTGCTATTTGCTGAACTTGCTGACTTTAGCCCATTGTGGATTGCTTCCTTGTGTCCTTCATAAATTTGGATTGTCACCATGGTAGTGGACATTTATCTGAGGGACTATTCCAGCTTGAGAAAGATTATGTCCCTCCAGGGAAATTTTTTTATTTGCTTATGTCAGGCACATCAGGGCCGTAGGCCCTAATCACTTTCTATATTAATTTTTCTATATCATGCATCTAGAGCAAAGTTGAACCCCAAACCCATATGAAGGCAAACCTTCATATGCTCATGAATTATCAGAGGAGACTATTTCTTTTCTTTACCCAGGCTCAGTTTGAGATAGCTAAGCTACTTGATCATCTTCCTGAGTTTGTATGTAGATTTTGTTTACTCCTTCCTACAACTAGGGTAGCACATCAAGGCTTCTGGCTTTCTGTAGGAAGAGGAGGGGGAGGTGTCTGCATTTCACTTCTTTGTATTATATGGACTCTAAGTCTAATCTCCTTGACCCCATGTGGACATTCACACCCAAGCCCTTGCATTACCAAATCTGGCAGCCTTCCCACTGGCAGCTACAGCATCAGCTCAGGGTTTCTACACTGGTTTTCAGTTCTCTCTTCATTTTGTGTCTCTGCAAATTCCCCTCACTTTCTTATAAATCCAGTTATTGCTTTTAAAAAGATTTTTATTATAATCTATTCAGTATTTTCTAGGTGTTTCATATTGGAAGGGTCTTCAAGTAATCTGATCTTCCATAATACCAGAAATGAAAGCTGTGTTAGGCATTTCACATGGATTATTTTATTGATTCTTTACAACAACCCTATAATACATGTACTGTTAGTCCAGGAAATCTAGGCATAGAGGAGTTAAGCAGTTTTTCCAGGTCTCACAAGCTGAAAAGTGTGAAAGAGTTGGGATTCCCTCAATGTCTAAATGATTCTGGTGTGTACGCTTTTGTTCTCTTATGTTGCAAGGATAGAGAAACCCACTTCCTGGCCTGGGAACATTGCTTTGCCTGGGTCAGCAGTGTCAGTAGATTAGTACTGTAACAACCTCACTCTGGGTATGCATTTGCTATCTTCTTATTCAGCAGCAAGTCCTGAAGAGTAGTATTCTTTGTACCATAAGAAAAAGATGTCTTGAATTTCTTCCATTGCCTGTCACGTCCAGCCTGTGGGCCATCTGAAAGAATAGTGTTTGAGGTCCCATATGAGGCCACTCTCAAGTGACTCTCTGTTGCCTGACAAGAACACTCAGCCACAGGAACATGGGACTCCTGTGTCTCACATAGATTTTTGACTGAGTTTTATTTAAGTCACTTGCTCCTATCTGCAAATCTGAGAAGTTATGAGCTTTCTGTTTGTCTCTGAAACTACCTGGCAGACAGTGAGGGTGACCAAGAGCTTTGGTTTACCTGGGATGAAGTGTTTCCAGAGATATGGGACTTTCAGTGCTAAAACTGGGTGAATTCTGGGGAAACTGGGTTGTCAGTCAGTGCAGACCACTCTGGGACGTTGTTAACCCAGATCAATCCCAGTACTTTGCCATAGGAGGCCAGAGCATCTTCTGGCTTCCAGATTTCCCCAGAGATGAAAGGAAGGGGGTTTAATGGTGAGAAGAAGAACACAGAGGACAGAAGATTCATTTCAAGGACATATGGAATGAAGCAAACCCTCACCAGGTATTTCCCAGCTGTTCCTAGTTACATCCCAGCAAAAGATGGAGCAGCTTATGAATGACAGAAAGTAAGAGCAACAGGGAAGGGAACTAGGATTTACAGAGCATGGGTGCCTATGTCAGGCGTTTGTTTAGATTCTTTCTTCCCTCCTTCCTTCCTTCCTTCTTTCCTTTCTCTCTTTCTTTCATTTATTTATTTTTGGCTGTGTTGGGTCTTCGTTGCTGCACGCGGGTTTTCTCTAGTTGCAGCGAGCAGGGGGCTACTCTTCCTTGCGGTGGGTTCTCATTGCGGTGGGTTCTCTCGTTGTGGAGCACGGGCTCTAGGCACGTGGGCTTCAGTAGCTGTGGTGCGTGGGCTCAGTAGCTGTGGCTCACAGGCTCTAGAGCGCAGGCTCAGTAGTTGTGGCACTCGGGCTTAGTTGCTCCGCGGCATGTGAGATCTTCCCAGACCAGGGATTGAACCCGTGTCGCCTGCATTGGCAGGTGGATTCTCAACCACTGTGCCACCAGGGAAGCCCCATGATTCTTAGTCTATATCTTAGCATTCAGTCCCGACTGGAACGCTATGAGGCAGATGATATTATGCCCATTTTGAAGAGAAGGAAAAGGGAGCTTTGCAAGATGAAGTCACTTGCTCAATACCACATGATTGTAAATAGCGATCCCTGGATTCCAGCACAGGTGGACCTGATCCCAAAGCCAGGGCTTCTTCTAACTTAACCACAGTGAGGGGATGAGGAGGAGTGTTCTTTATGCCAGCACTTATTTAGGGAGTTGGGGGCTGAAGAGGAAGGATGAAAAAGAGGCGAGCACTGAAAAGTGTCATGGGCCTTGCAGACACCTCTTACTATTGGGAAGTAGCAGACAGTGGCCACTGCTCCAGTGGTACCATCAGGCCAGAGAGATTCAGGGAAGTGGGCAGGAGAGCATGGGGTGCTCTCTGCCAGTATCCAGCTCCCTTTTCTTTTTCCCCTCTGCAATATACTTCTACCCACTGTTGGCTTTGACGGAGTGGTTGAGATGCTGGGCTTAGAGATAAAAATTCCTTTCCTGTCAGCTCTGCTGTTTGTAGACTGTCATGTAGGCAGTCCCAGCCTGGGTCTTTGCTCCTTGCTGTTGGGTGACTTACTGCCTGGTCTGAAGTCATGAGCTTGGTCTCTCATGTCCCCACTTGCTCATCTTTAGAAGAACAGCCTTCTCGTTGCCTGTCTGTTGCATTGTCAAATGCTATATCAATACTAAACATTATTAGGGTATCCTTGTCTAACAAACACATCCTAAGGAGCCAGTGATCAGGGCTGCTCTTTATTTATTTATTTATTAACATCTTTATTGGAGTATAATTGCTTTACCATGGCGTGTTAGTTTCTGCTTTATAACAAAGTGAATCAGCTATACATATAAATATGTCCCCATATCTCTTCCCTCTTGCATCTCTCTCCCTCCCACCCTCCCTATCCCACACCTCTAGGTGGTCACAAAGCACCGAGATGATCTCCCTGTGCTGTGTGGCTGCTTCCCACTAGCTATCGGTTTTACACGTGGCAGTGTATATATGTCCATGCCACTCTCTCACTTTGTTCCAGCTTACCCTTCCCCCTCCCCATGTCCTCAAGTCCATTCTCTAGTAAGCCTGTGTCTTTATTCCTGTCCTGCCGCTAGGTTCTTCATGACCATTTTTTTTTTTTAGATTCCATATATATGTGTTAGCATACGATATTTGTTTTTCTCTTTCTGACTTACTTCACTCTGTATGACAGACTCTAGGTCCATCCACCACACTACAAATAGCTCAGTTTCATTTCTTTTTATGGCTGAGTAATATTCCATTGTATATATGTGCCACATCTTCTTTATCCATTCATCTGTCGATGGACACTTAGGTTGCCACAATGTTCAATGCAGCTCTATTTACAATAGCCATGGCTGCTTTTAAAAGACCTCTTCTAATATTTACCTACCCGGCTTCCTTCTATACTCTTAGCTGTGTATTTCTGAAACAGCTGTGTCCAGGACAGAAGGCTCTTTTGTGCAAACTCATAAGTCACCTGTCCTTATTTTGTGTATCCAAGGCTGTTACACTCTGCAGCAAGCTATTTTTATTTAAATAGGAGTGGGTATTTGATATAATAGATTATTACATATTCTGCATATAAATTCCTAGGTCTTAGAAACAAGAAATGAGTAATTTTGCCCTGAGCTATTGTAACAGCTACTGCAGAGTCACTAAAATCAATTAAATAGATCATTTGTGGTCAGAGCAGAAGCGTGGAATTACTACCTCAATAGCATTTAGCAGTCCTTCTCTCATTTAATCATTCAGTAACAGGTATGGAGAACCCAAGGTGAGTTTGAGACATTATCTAAGTGGTGGGCAGGACTACAAAGAAATATAAAACATGCAGAAGCTAACACAACATTGTAAAGCAGCTATACTCCAATAAAAAAAATAAAAAGACACACACACACACATACACAAAAACATGCAGCCTCAAGGAGACCAAAGACTTTATCAAATCCTTTCCATAAAAAGTGAATTGAAGTCATTGCCCTCTTTGATGGATCAATGTAAGCCTGAGGGAAATGGGCTTCTTACAAAGCGACTGGACATGAAACCAGAAATAGGAGGGGTAACTGCACAGTTTTGTTTAGGAGAGCATAGAGTGAGGAAGAGGAGGCAACATGGATCAGACCCTAGAGACTCTGCCTTGAGAAGACCAGTTATGATGCAAGACATATTCAGAGCCAGGGGACTTGGTCCTCAGTCCAGCTCTGTAGCTTATTAACTGAATGATTTGGGACAAGTTACTTAACCTCATTGAGTTCCAGTTTTTTCATCTGTCAAAAGGAATAATTGGACTATTTACTGCAGGGTGATTGTACAGATTAAATGAGATATTTTATGTGAAACGCCTGGCACAGAGTGGGCTCTCAAAAAAAAAAAAGAATGGCCATGATGCTTGTAGTACAGGCCCACATGAAAGGATTGGGTGCCCGTCTCACTGTGGGGGTCAGCGCACTCTGCTCAGAAGACAGATCTGTGAGGATTTAATCCTGCCCTTGCTGTTGACCTGTCTACCAGCTGAAAAAGAGACCCCTGTTTTCTTATGGTCCTCAAAGAAGAATCCCATTGTGCGTGAGAGTCATGAAGATGATGGCATTCTCTGTGCAGGATAGAAGACTATTTGCTACCAGTTTTCTCCCTGAGAAATACTTCATTCTTTGCCAGCGAGGAATTTTTCATTTGCCTCTATAATTGAAGTGGAACCTCTGGGTTATTGGGTCAGTATCATCTGGCCTATGAATCATCCAGGGCAATTGTCCACTTTTTAATCAAGTGAGTCAAGAATGTATTGACCTAGGGCAAATGGTGTGGAGGGTGAGAGATTATCCAATGAATCTGAGTGGTCTAGCCCCACCTCCTACACCACTTCCGGGGGCACAACCCCCTTCAACCCTGATCCCACCTACTTCCTTGTCACTGTAAAACCCACCTAATGAGAACGGGTGGACCCCATTGGACTTCTTTAATTAAAGTATCAGTGAGTGAAAGATACTGTAAAGTCACTCTTCTGTCAGAAACCAAAGTCAAAATAATGTCTTACTCTGATAATTAATACTATCAGGCTTGACAGTGGAATATGCTAAATAAATTAGTCTTTAAATGCTTATGTTTCTTTCAATTATAGGTTATTGGTCTAATAATTGCTTCACTGAATAAATGAATTGCCTCAATATTCTGCTTACTTTTGCTTGCAAAGATGTGGCCTTTGTAAACCAATATTCAATAGAAATACCTCTTTTCTCCTGGCCTTGGTGTATAAATAGAGAGGATTTTTTGGAATGGCAATTCAAGGAACTCATGAGAATGACTTCGATTAGACTTAACTGATTTTTATTGGTTATCTTCTCAGCATGAGGAACAGGGCCAGCCACTGAAGGGAACACAGGGACAGAGAAGGGAAGGGGTTGTGGTGACTCTGAGAAAGCCCGCACGCAGCAACAAAGACCCAAGGAAGCCTAAATAAATAAATAAATTTATTTAAAAAAAAAAAAAAAAAAAAAAAAAGGAGGCCGAAAGGGCCTTGAGGAATAGCATCAGAGGAAAACAGCCTTCTCTGGTAGATGGCCAGACCTTGGAAGCAGAGAGGAGAGTGGAAAAGTTTTCTGGGTTGAAGACATGGCAAGGACAGGGAAGGCTAGAAGGAAAATCAGGGACCTCAGGGATGGCCATTCCCTGGGATCTTTGAGGGGCCTTATTACACTCCAGGTCCCTGGTCCATCCTTCGGCTAGGAGGGCCCTGGGTTTCTGAACCGCACTCAAGGTTGAGCATCATGGCACTGGTCTACAGGGTCTCCTGTTTAAGCTTCTCTAAATATGGATGTGACCACAGAGGCACAGAGCTGAGAGGCAGGAGGAAATCAGGATGGGGCTGGGCTATGGAGTCGAGTTTCAAAGCAGAGGGATGAGAAGGCAGAACTGCCTGCTTTGGAGAGGTCCTGGAGGGCAAAGCTCTGCGGCAGGTGGACTGGAGCTGCGATTCTGTCCCTGACAGAACCCACACACAAGACGCTCAGAGGGACCCTCTGAGTAAATAAACGTGTTCTTAACGTAGGAGGAAAACCTCAGGTTTAAAACTAATGTCCCTTCTGTGGGGCTCTGCCTCCTTTCTCCGGTGTAGATACACATTGATGTTCTCAGAGGAAAAAACTGGGTGCCTTGAAACAAACCCACATGAGGGAGGCACATACAGCCTTTGATAGAAAGATGGCCCTCCTGTTTCACTCTGGTTCCCAGACTGGGGAAATGTTATTCAGTTGTGTTGAAATGAAACACATTTTAAAGTTTTGTTTTGTTTTTTAATAATGGAAAAAGCAGGTAATCCAAAGAAGTGAATATAATTCCTTTACACAATTTAAAAAATAAGTGAATTTATTATTTTAAAAAAAATTTAATAAGGAAATAGCTTCATTGTTTGAGTTTAGATATAATTAAGCCATTGATTTGGCCTCATTAGAAAGTGAATGCTTATCAAAGAGACAGAGACACTGTGAAGTGAAGTGGATGGTGAGGAGTAGCAGACTTTATCCAAATACATACTGTTAATTTCTTTTTAAAAAGATAAAAATTAGGATTAGTGAATGGCGTCAATGGGTAGTGTAGCAAATGTCTTCCTATTTTCCAAAGAGCCCCCATCTTGGCAATATTGTGTTGCTTAGGAACTAACAAAACATGTCTGTGTGTGTGTGTGTGTGTGTGTGTGTGTGTGTGTGTGTGTGTGTGTGTGTTTCTCTCTCTCTCTTTTTTTTAATGGTCCCTTTGTGTCCTGATATTTTTCCAAGTTGGCAGCTGTGAGGAAAAACAATGTGATTTGGTTAGATGCAGCCTCCCTCTCTCAAGTCTGGAACAGAATAGATAAGAACTTGTATGTCAGAATTCAAAGTTTACTCAGCACCAGTCAAAAGCTTTTGATGTTGCCTGCCCAATCTGGCCTTGCATCTTTGAAGTTCTATTACACATGCTAGGGTTCCGTCAATAAGAAACAGACCTTTCTTTCCCCTGCTAGTTAAAACATCTGCCTCCTGGAAACGCCCCGCATTCAAGCAGGTTACAATAGTTCCAGGGCTAGTGGAGACCCGAGCTTGGCCACGTAAGTGACTAGAAGAGAAATGTTTAAGGAACAGAAGTCTTTTAAGAAAACCCTCAAGGACATGGGGGTGATGATATTTTCCCATTTGAAGATAGGAAGGAGAAAGAGTCAGCTTGGTTGGCTGTCTCGTCAGTGCAGTGGCTGACCAGGGTGGTCTCTTCCTGTAGCTCTTTATCCAGCGCTGTATTCATGTTATAAGTCACATGTGATCTACATTCTTTATCTGGGACATTAGCTGTTTCTCGGTGAAGAGGACCAGAGAAAGCAGGCTCATCGGTTTGCAGTGTCACTCTTTGCAATGTCATTTAAACTGCTCTGCAAATGGCTTATTTGTCAAAGAATATTGCTTTTTCCTGGAATAAAACCCAGTTACTGATTGCTGAAACCTATGGATATCAGAAATGATATCATGATGCGTTTCTGCTGCTACATAGTGATGCCCTTTGAAGGGACAGAGAGGAGAGGTGGGGGTGGGAGAGCCTTTGTTCCTGGAAATGAAAGCATCTAAACAATGGATTATCTGAAGGACCTCAGATGCCAGGCTCCATGCCCCAAACTCCGGCTTGCGGCAAAAGCGTTCACCTCAGAGAGTTCACTTCTGGAAATGTCAGAGGTGGGTGGAGGTCCAAGGAATGCTGGTGAAGGGCAGGAGAGCAGAGAAGCAGATGGGCTGCAAACCAATGTCTAGTAGTCCCAGTTGCAATTCCTGACTCTGTAGCTGTAGATCTGATGCATCAGCTGTTAGGGGAGTCGGGAGTGAAAGTCAGAAGGAAAAAGAACATGAGCCGGCACCTAGAAAATCTTTGCCAAAATGCTGAGCTCAACGAGTCAGTGATAGTGCAGGGGCAAGTTGGTGTGCTATGAGGCAACAAAATCATTGGGCAGATTAGTTGCTCTGTGGCATTGCTAGCACCCCCTCTCTGTGTCTTTTCCTCTCTTGTTGGTACCTTTCTTTTCTCCCAATTCCTAAATTTGGTGCTTATACTCTTCTGTTCTCCTTATTGTCCTCCCTTCCTTCAAATGCTGATACAGGATTAGAATCTTTTCAGCTTACCCATTCTAAGAATAATGGCTAGAAATGCTCAATTGGTAACTCCTACTAAGAGCCTATTCATTTTAAGGGAAGAGGGAAGACAAAGTTTAAGTCAAAGAAATGAATCTCTAATGGTGGAATTTTAGGCATTCAGGGGCAGAATTTAATTTCCCTGGAATTATACTCATCTTGCTGAGGAAAGATAAACAGTCCTTTTCTTCAGTCGGTTTGAAAAATAATAGGGAAGAAAACCATAAGAGACCCAGGATTCTTATCTTATCTTATCCATAATGGATAAACCAGGTCATGGTCCTATTATGATAAGAATAGTGGAAGGTCTGTGATAAGGAGGGCATATGGACACTTCTAGAAGTGGCATGTGGGTGAACTTGGTGGAAGAGACAGAAAAACCATGCGAGGGTGCTGGACAAGGGAAGGGAGAAGGGCGTCCTGACCCCCATGCCTGGAGTGTGGGACTGGCAGGACCAAGCCATTGTGGGCTCCAGCCCAGAGAGGAATACGATGACAATGCTGTCTGTTGAGAACCACAGTACTCAGTCTAGACTGGAGGAGGTAGTGGGAGGGGGGAGACAGGGAGATGGGCTGGAGAAGGTCCCCAAAGGCAGTGAGATGTTGGGAGCACAACTCTACAGCCTGACTGCCAGCTTCAAACCCAGCCCTGCCACCCTACAGTTGGGTGACTTTGGGCAGGTTATTTAACCTCAGTAACAGCATCTCTGTAAGATGGGGATGATACTGGTATCTATCTCTCAGTGTTCCTGTGATGATGAAATGGATTCTAGTATATGTATTTTTTATCATGTAAATCATCTGATCTGTGCCTGGCACACAGTACATGTGATGTCAGTGTTAGCATTTATTGCTGTATCCAAATGTGAGGAGGGGAAGCGCAGGCCCCTGGTGTCCACCAGGGGTGATGCTGATGAAACAACCTCATATGACCTGCAGTCGGGACTTCAGATCCTACACGGGGAGCTCCATGGATCTGGCTGAGGAGGGGCATGCTGGCACAGAAGCCCGATGCAGCCTATGAACCGTCAGTGGACATTTTCGTCAGAATTTAGCACCAAGCTCAGTAGGAAGTCACTGATCTTCAATTCTGTCCTCACATTCCCACCTGGGGAAAAATAGGTAAAAATGGGCTCAACTTGCAGTTAGACACAGGAAGTACAGGCTGCAGGACGTGTTTCCCAAGAGTGAGTGGGATTGTTAGATCGTCATTCCCAAGATGGAAATGGGTTGTCAGCCCCTTGGGGGTGGGCTGGATGAGGACTGGCTGAAGGGTGGGGTGGGGTGAGTGGGACTGGCTCACCGAGCTGCCTGGTCTCATGTCCCAAGGCAGGGCATGGTGACAGCATGGGCCAGGGGATGCTTTCTGCACCTGAAGCCTCCGCTGTCTGCTCACAGCTCCAAAGCACCAATGACAGGTCAACTGTCACCCTCTGAAAGAGAAGTGTCCTCAAGGCGTCCACTTCTGCTCATCTCTGCCGCCCTCCTCCCCCTCTCCTTCAACCACTCCCCACCCCCATTAAAATGACATTTTATTGTTGCATTTTTCCTTAGTTGCCAGTCAGAGTCTATCCACATTTCTACATTGTTTTGTGTCATAAGACAGCCTCTTATGGGGCTGAAAAGCCAGGAAAAGGAACTATTTATCTAAGGAAGGAAACAGGGTCCCTTTTTTTTTGAGAACTTTGAAGATCGACTCTTTTAGCAACTTTCAAATATACGATACAGTATTATTAATTAGAGTCACTGTGCTCTACATTACATCCCATGATTTATTTATTTTAAAACTGGAAGTTTGTACATTTTGACCACTTTCACTCATTTTGCCTACCCGCTCCCTCCAACCAAGGCAACCACCAGTCTGTTCTCTGTGTCTATCAGCTTGGCCTTTTTTTTTTTTTTTCCGTTTCATTTCCACTTGTAAGTGAGAGCATATGGTATTTGTCTTTCTCTGTGTGGCTGTGGCTTACGTAGCATAATGCCCTCAAGGTCCATCCATGTTGCCACAAATGGCAAGATTCTGCTTTGTGGCTGAATGATATTCCATTGTATATGTACATACCACATTTCCTTTATCCTTTTATCCATCAAGGAACACTTAGGTTGTTTCCATATCTCGGCTATTGTAAACAATGCTGCAATGAACATGGGAGTGCAGGTTGTTTTTTTCAAGTTAGTGTTTTTGTTTCTTTTGGCTAAATACCCAGCAGTGGAATTTCTGGATCATATGGTAGTTCTCTTTTTATTGTTTGAGGAACCTCCATACTGTTTTCCATAGTGGCTGCACCAGCAGTGCACCCGTGCTCCCTTTTCTCCACATCTGCATCAACACTTGTTATCTCCTGTCTTTTTGATGATAACCATTCTGACAGGTATGAGGTGACATCTCACTGTGGTTTTGATTTGCATTTCTCTATGATTAGTGATGTTCAGCATCTTTTCATGTTCCTATTGGCCATGTATCAGTCTTCTTTGGAAAAATGTCTATTAAAATCCTCTGCCCATTTAAAAATCAGATTAGTTGTTTTTTGCCATTAAATTGTTGCATTCTTTATATATTTGGGATATTAATCTGTTATTAAGGAGTTATATACTGAGGTAGGTTGACTGTCACAGTTGTCCTAGGTGGGGAGAGAAGCTTGAGGAAAAACACGGAGGAAGGAATTTCTAGATGGTGTTTGCTGAGTAACAAGTTGGGCCATTTGGCTGGAATATAATTGATCGAGTACTTTCAATTGACCTAGACATTTAGTTCGCTTCTTGTGCATCCTTAGAAACCACCAAAGATAGATATTTTATTGCCATTTTATAGATAAGTATACTGAGTTACAGAAAGTATCAGTAACTGGTCCAAGGTGATACAGCTACTACATGCCCCAAACTTTCCTCAGCGCTATACCTCTACTCAATGGTTTGTATCAGAAAATAGTAGGGGAGAGTCTGGAAGGATATATTGTGGCAAGATTGAAAGGGACTTGAAAGGTCAAGCCACCTTAAGGTGATGGCAGCAGGCAGCTAGCAGAGGTTCTTAAGTAGGAGACGGATGTGGCCGGAGACCTGCTTTAGAAAGGGCAGAGGGGAAACTAGTGGAGAGGAGGAGGAGGAGGGAACCGAAGCAGATGGCCAGACAGGTTGCCAGCCGGGTGGTGGAGGGACACACCAATGGCGGAAGTGAAATGAACAGAAGAGGGGCCAGGAGCTGAAGGGTTGGGAGGCAGAGGAGGGAAGGAGCAAGGGATGGTTTCAAGAGTCCCCTGCAGCCCAGGAAGTAGATCTGTCCGCAGAGAGATGGCAATCAGAAAGTCACGATCTAAAGTGGAGGCGACTCATTTCAGAGAAGTTCTTGTTTTCTCTCCACGGTGGGGTCTGCAGGGGGCACAATTGAGGGAATACTGAAAGAAAACCACAAACAGAAAATATAGGCAGCCCTGGGCTATACAGCAAAGGCACCAGTGCTGTGCTGTTTTGGTTAGAGACCAAAACCCAGGATCCTTGGCTTGGATTCTTAGGTTGGGTTTCCTTAAGCAGCATTCAAGTGATTTGTTGAGGAAGAGCTCTCAGAAGGGGCCTGTACGGCGCTGAAAGAAGCAGGATAGGATACGGCTGGAGAAGAAGCCAGACACAGATGTTTCAGGAGCTGCGCAACCCCTGTCTGATCCCAGGGGGCGCTCTGGAGCAAGAATTGCACCAAGGAGGACGTTGTCCTGTCCAGAGGCAAGGCAGGTTAGCCACTGGCTGCGGGTCTTCCAGAGGTAGGGGCATCTGAACGCCCAGGCATCTCTAGATGAGGCAGTGCCAATCAGCCAAGGGCAAACTCTAGCAAAGAGTGCAAGTGTGAGCACTTAAAAGCCACACTTTCTCTGCAGCAAGTGGGTACAGAGCAGCTCCCAGTGATGGGTGGCCACCACCCTCATACGAGGCTTTTACCTACTGTGGTCTACTTCACTCTTCACTCCCACCATCAATTGTTTGCATTCCCTGTGGCTTTAGCAGGTTTTCCAGGCCTTTTCAGGCCTCTGAGCTCTTCCATGTGCTATTCCGTGTGCTCAGAAAACTTCTTTCCCCTTTTCTCTGTCCGTTGCACATCTAATCATCATTTCAGATGAAGTTAAAGCGTCATTTCCTCCGTGGAGCCTTCCTTACTCCTCACAAACAAGAGCTGAGCCTGGCTTCCTCTGAAACCCACAGCATCTTGCATCTGCATGTATCACAGCATTACAGAATATTGCTTTCTTTTTTTTTTGCGTTACGCGGGCCTCTCACTGCTGTGGCCTCTCCCGTTGTGGAGCACAGGCTCCGGACACGCAGGCTCAGTGGCCATGGCTCACGGGCCCAGCCACTCCGCGGCATGTGGGATCCTCCCGGACCGGGGCACGAACCCGTGTCCCCTGCATCAGCAGGCGGACTCGCAACCACTGCACCACCAGAGAAGCCCCCAAAATATTGCTTTTATTTTTTTCTTATGCATCTGTGCTCTGAATATACTTTGAGCTCTTGGAGGGCAGGAAATATATATTCTTTAAAATTCATTTTTGAACCCCCAGTGGCTGTTCTTTGGGCCTGGCACATATTCTAAATATGTGCTTAATGAGAATGTATTAAGTACATGAATGAAGGGGCTGCAACCATGAGGTGCAAGTGAAAGGTGAAGGGAGCCTGCGTTTCCCGCATAGGGTGCTACCCATGTGGGTGTTGTGGGTAAATGACTTAATTCTTTTGGGCTGTAATGCACTATCCATAAATATGTAAGCCCTTGGACAGCCCCAGCTCAGTCCTGTGCTCCAGTGGCTTTGGGATCCTCCTGCCAGGCAAAATGAACCCCAAGCAAACATGGCCTCCATCTACTATTGGCCAAAACACCTAAAATCCTTCCTGACAGCGTGCAACACTACTGCCAAACTTTGTCAGCCAGGATCACATGATTGATGGTGAACACGTCCTTAAATCACCAAGAGCGTTTAAAAATGGATATAAACATTTGAACCGTGACACTTACCTATTTATTATAAAAGACAGCTTTATGTAACCAATGGGGCTTCTAGAGTTTTAAAGTAGGGAGAATGATTTTAGGGTGAGAGGCACAATGGAATATTGGAAACTACTTTGGATTGGGATAAGGAGAAGGGAACAGGGAAGTTAAGTAATTTGGTCAGAGTCACATAGTTCATAAATGATGGGGCTTTTTGAACTTTAAAAAATATATAAAATCAATTTGAGTTATAATTCACATACAGTAAAGTGCACCCACTTTAAGTGTAGAGGTTGATGAGTTCTAACAAATACACTCACGTATGTAACACGTCCAAAATCAAGACACAAGACATTTGCATCACCTTCAAAAGTTCCCTCATGTCCTTTTGAAGTCAGTTCTCCCATCCCCGACATAAGCATCCAGCGATCTGCTTTCTGTCACTAGAGATTAGTTTTGCTTTTTCTAGAATTTCATTTGAAAGGAATGATATAGTATGTAGTCATCCATATCTGGATTTTTTCCTCTTAGCGTATTGTTTTGAGATTCACCCTTTTGTATCAATGGTTGGTTGGTTTTTCTTGCTGAGGAGCATTCCACTGTGTGGATGTTCCATATTTGTTCATTCAGTAACCAGGTGATGGGCTCTGGGCTGCTCCAAATTTGGGGTTACTCTGAGTAATGCTGCTCTGAACATTTGTGTACAAGTTTTTGTGTGAACATGTTTTCATTTCTCTTGGGTAACTTCCTAGGAGTGGAATTGCTGGGTTGTATGGTAAGTATATGTTTAATTTTACAAGAAACTGTCAAACTGATTTTCCAAGTGGTTGCCCTATTTTCCGTTCCAAGCAACACCATATGAGGGTTTGACTGAGGAGCTTAGCTGTGAGCTAAGGTCCATCTGATTGTGAAACCCAGGCCCTTTCTCCCAGGTGTACCAGGTATGTTCCCAAGTCTGAGTGTATGTATGAATCATCCAGGGAGTTTGTTACAGATACAGATTCCAGGATCCCATCCCTCAGGGTAACCACTTCGGTAGGCCTGGAGTAGAGCTTCGGAATTTGCATTTTTTTAACAAACAGCCCCAGAAGTTTGGGGTGCTGGTGATCCATAGAACACTCTGAGAAGATGTGCTATGTGGTTCACCAGATTTTTCCAGAGAAAATCCCCCGAAACAGACACATCTGGTATTCTAACAGGGAAATGGCTGCAGTTAACAAATGCCAACATCTGGCTCATCCAGCTGTGTCTCTATCACCGTTACCTATGGATGTTCTAGATGAAGAGATAAATGACAAAGATTGGTGGATAATTTCCAAACCTTTCTGCAGTGACTTTGAAACGTATGTTTATGCTTATTTTTTCTAATATTCTGCTCTAGGAATTCATGTCAAGCAAATAGAGAGCCTGCATTTTTTTTTTTTTTTTTTTTTTTTTTTTTTGCGGTACGCGGGCCTCTCACTGTTGTGGCCTCTCCCGTTGCGGAGCACAGGCTCCAGACGGATGCGCAGGCTCAGCGGCCATGGCTCACGGGCCCAGCCGCTCCGCGGCCTGTGGGATCTTCCCGGACCAGGGCACGAACCCGTGTCCCCTGCATCGGCAGGCGGACTCTCAACCACTGCGCCACCAGGGAAGCCCGAGAGCCTGCATTTTGAGGAGAGAAGTCAGGAATTGTTGGGAAAGTGTGTAATTTCCCTTGCTGCTAAAGTGCTCCAGGACACCAGCTACATGCTTTGAAAAGATGAGTGGTTCTCAAATGTTCAGTGAGTACGAATCTCCCAGGGCACGTGTTGATATGCAGAGCTTGGAAGGGCTCCCATCAGGAAACTGCCTTTGATTGGCATCCCAGTTACAGCCCATGGTGGTGGTGGGCACTGAACCTCACTTGGAGAAACACTGAAATAAACCATTGTTTCTCAGTCTCCCTCCAGGGCAAGAGGAAATGGTCAACTGTCTGGGTTCCAGAGGATTATAGACAAACAGAAGCTTGGTATTTAATTATCATTATTATTATTACTGTTATTATCTGTAGTCTTCTTAGTTGGTGTTAGGATGTAGTGGGTGAGAAACTGGAGCTTAGAATTGGAACTTCAACTCCACCAGTTACTAGGTGTGTGGTCTTGGGCTAGTTCTGTAGTATCCTAAGCCTCAGTTGTCTCATCTGTAAAATGGCAATAATAACATCCACTTCATTCACCTTTCTCAATTGTCAATGGCTGTGAAGGTTGACTGAGATCCTACCCAGAGCCTGGCATATACTTAGCTCTGGGTGAATGTCAGTAGGAACAGCAATGTCACCTGCCTCTGCTGGTCCAGGGTTGCAAATGGTGAATCCTTATCATGCAGACTTTCCCTCTGGAGAACCTGGGCCTTCAGAGATACACAAGGCTGGCCCTTCTCCCCTTCTCACAAGAGAGTACACGGGCAAAGCATTTATTCCACACCTCCCTCTTCTCCCAGGGGAATGAAAAGTGCCACCCCCCCCCAATCCCCCAAGCCCTCAGCCCTGTGGGCCTCAGCCATCTCCCTAGTGAGCCAGAGCTTATTGCTACTTGTCACTTCTTATCTGATCTCCAAATAACACAAAGGCAACTCCTGCCCAGTGAAAGTCTGATTGGAAGTGACCTTCAGACACCCGGGCGTGTGAATGTGTGAGAACAGCCCAGGCTGGCACAAGGAATCTGTCTTCTCCCAGCTCCGCCTCACCCTGATGATGGGGTCCTGTCCTTCTCCTCCTCGTCGCCTCTGGGGGGCCTCCCAGAGCTGGGCAAACATGCCTTCCTTCTTGAGATTTCCCAAGCCAGCCCAGGAGGCTGTCCGCAGGTGGAGAGAGGAGCAGACTTTTCAGGGTCTCTCTACCCAGACTTGGGGGCACAGCTCAACTTGCCCTGTGCAGCGGGTCCCTCGCCAACAAAGCGCGGGCACCCAGGATGATCTTCAGGGCAGGGGCCAGGGGCCAGGGGCTGCGTTTTCTCAGGGTTCCTCAGCCTCAGAGGGAGTTGAGACCTGCTGAATTGAGAGCAAGGGGTCCCGCCCTTAGGACTCCACTCTGCCTTTCTCTCTCCAGTCGTGTCGTTCCCCCCCCCCCCCCCCCCCCCCCCCCCGCCAGACACCAGCCTCAGGTTCCTTTCTTGAGAGTCACGCCCTGTCTCTCCAGGAGAACACTCTTTCTTTGGAATTCTTTGCTCCTGCTCTGAAGTGCATTCCCCTCCCCTCCCCTTTGCCATACACAGTGACCTTGGCGTGTCTGCCAACACACTCAACATCGTGAGGCTTTATAAACCTCATATCTCAGAAGGGGCTGACATTACATTACAAGAGGATCTGTAAACCTCCCCAGGATGACTGATGTCTTTTTTAAACAACAGACCAAGACTTCATTTAAATTAGTAACATGGAGATTAGAGGCGCTCTCCCAGCCCCTGGCTCGGCCAGGCTGCGATGCTGGGAATATCAGTCACATGAAAGCTGTTAAGTTTGAGATGGAAATAAATCTGGGAGCCTGTAAAAACTGTCAGCAGGTCAGGGAAGTTTATGAACTCTTGCTGTATCTAATCATAAATCATCAGAATAAGCTAAAACTGAGAAGAAAAATGTCCTCTTTTGTAATCTAATGCTGTCTGTTAGGGCAATAAAACTCAAATGAAGTGCATGCTTTGCAATTTTTAGCTGATACTTTACATTATTAGCAAAGTGAAGGAAGAGACTCCACTTAAAAGAGTGAGACAGATGAGGGGAAGGCCACCATCCTTCTAAGGCTCCGGGCACTCAATCCTTTGGCTTTGTGGCTCTTCTTCCCCTCCCACCTCCCTGGGCCTCAAAACCAGGAAGTAGGTGATACAGATGCCAGGGACTTGGGTGCTGAGAGACAGGTAGTGAGCGTGCTGGTGATGGCCTTGAGAGGTCACATGGCCACTTTTCAGCTCCCAGGGGGATTCCCACACTGCCCTTATTGACCCAGTCGATGTTCCCACACTTTCAGAGGGTGGAAGGTGTGTGCCAACCCCCCTTTTTCCCATCAGCCTGGACGTGTGCCCTAATTCTCCAAACCCTTTGAGGGGGACTCACTTCCAAGCCAATTTCTCTGTATCCCTGGAAACCCTTGGTGATAACTCACGTGTCCCACACCTTTCTCCCATTGTCTGCGATGTTTGATGTTAGGATCTCCTTTTGCCTTTATGTTTTCTGGGACCTGCCCAGGGATTGACAAAGCCCCAAGCAGGCATGGAACTTGTGTGAGGAACCGGGCTGTTTTATTTATATCAGCTATTTATTGTGTGCCAGATCTGTGCTGAGTGCTAGAGACCCAAAGGGAAATAAGTCAATACTCCACAAGGGGAGGGGGGCTGGGAGGAAGGGGGTGGCAGCCCTGGGTTCCTGCTCTAAATATCAAGGGTGGCATCCAGCTTGCTGTGGCCTCTCATTGATCTTCCTAAACACTGGGAAGGTATGAAAGGCTAAAGATGGAATGGGGCAAGAGGCACAGAGGTGGTGCAGAAGATGCCAGGCAAGATGTCTTCAAGAAGACGAAGGGTTTTCATGAGGTAGACGGTGAGATGCCATCATTCATGCCTGCCGAAAACTGCAAGAGAAATAGCTCTCCTAATGCTTTGGCCTCTGCAGGCATTAGAGTCTTTCATAAATAAAAGAATGAATGAATTAAATGGGTTTAAGGTAAAGCTATCGAGATTTCGATTGGCTAGATGGTAAAACTTCCATATCTTTGAAATGTTCAAACATTGTTATGTCAGTGCCTGGGGAGCTTGAGAAGATCTCATCCCTGAAGATCATCCAGAAAATATTAAGTGCCTGTTTGTCTGAGTTTAGATATCTTCCTGCAAGGAGGCAAAAGTCTGAGCAAGCTAATCTCTGGAAGTTTCATTCAGCAGTCCTCTCTGCCCTGTACTCGGCTGAATTATAGGGTGGGAAATCCTCCTCCAAGCCGCTGGTGGCACCCAATCCCCCATGCCTGTGCCTCAAAGCAGCATCTCCCTGGGCTCTAGTCACTGGTACACTATGACTCTCTTTCCCCAGTGGAAACAGAGCAAAGGGCAGATTCCTCTGCAGGAGGTATTTGTACTTGGTTAGGGATCAGCATGGCAGGTGGTCATCCCCACTCAGTCTCAGGTTAGGGGCACAGATGAGCCTCGTAAAGAATGAACTTCCTTGGGCTTCCCTGGTGGCGCAGTGGTTGAGAGCCCGCCTGCCGATGCAGGGGACACGGGTTCGTGCCCCGGTCCGGGAGGATCCCACATGCCGCGGAGCGGCTGGGCCCGTGAGCCATGGCCGCTGAGCCTGCGCGTCCGGAGCCTGTGCTCTGCAACGGGAGAGGCCACAACAGTGAGAGGCCCGCGTACCGCAAAAAAAAAAGAATGAACTTCCCAGAGGAGGCTCCCAAAAGTAAGCAGAGGGGAGGGAATTTCAAAAGCAGGCAACTTTCCTACAGATCTCTCAGGAGCATGGGGAAGCAGCTGCTGGAGGAAGAAGCAGCCCTTGTTTTGGCCTCTTAGAGCAGAGGAGGGGGTAGAGGGTGGTTCCAGCAGAGGCTTAATTCCTCCAGAGACCTCCTTCCTCAGTGGATCAGCAGCCTTGAGCAGAAAACTCAGACTTGAGTCATCTCTGGGTTTCCAGGAGGCCTGGGACCCCTGAATTGGCCTCATCTGCCCTTGCTTAAATCTAGATGTTTCCTTTAGGCAGGATGTACATCAGAAGAGAACATTCAAGGGGAAATTTGCCTTAATGGATGTGTCTCCATTTCCTATTCACTTCCACATACACATTTTTAGTTTAGCTTCCTGATGGTCCTAGGAAGGGGGTTGGTTAATCAAGGACTCTTGTCTTACTTTTGTAAGTGGGGAAACAAAGAACTTCCTTAAGAATAGCTAATAAGCAGCAAACCATGCCTAAAACCCGGGTCTCTTTGTTCTCAGATCATTGTGTTTTCCATTATGTTAAATGACCTGTTAGTCTCATAAGGTTCTGTTGGTCATATGGGAGTCAAAGAATTAATGTAAACCAGAAAAGGGAATTGGCTTTGCTGCCCAGAGGCTGGAGGTTATCAGGCAATGGAGTAAAAGATGGGCAGTAAGATGGAATTCACATATAATCTGTGGGTATGTGTTTTTGCCTTATCTTTGTGATGAGTAGAGTGAGTGAGTGTGTGTGTGTGTGTGTGTGTGTGTGTAGACCAGCAATGAGGGAGAGGGTATAACATTGCAAAATGTAAATCTTTGTAAAGGATTAGAGAAACTTCTAGTACTCTCTTGACTTGGGAAGACCATTTGCCATACATATCACCTTCTGTTATATTTCCTGGGGCCAAACAAGAGAAACTGATGCTTTACTTTTAGGAAATGTGAAAAACAGGAGAGGTAAAGATCCCACAGCAATCCATTTATGTAGGTGTGGATGTAGATCTTCTGCTAGTAGGTAGCATCCTGTTATCAGGACATCCTCTCTTTCAAAGAGCAGTGACTAAGATAAGCTACCTTTACCCTTAAGGATTGGGAGGAAGAAGAGGGGTGTCCAGAGATGGAGGTAGAGGCCATCAGAGAGGTAGCAGGAATACAGCATTTGAGAATTAAGGGGGACTTCAAGAAGGAAAAGTCAGCGTGTCAGTGGCTGAATCTTTGGGGAAGTAGATCCTAAGAAGATTAACATCCAGGAGGATTTTGGAATTAACCCACCAGCAGAAGAGAAGATAAAGAAGCAGAATTGGACAGAGAGAGGCACTGAGCTTTGATGTGACCTTAGCTGAGGCTTCTGATGACATATGGGAGCTCTGAGCTGGGATGAGCCTTCAGGGATGTCCTGAGTTGGAGTGAGGGGACTGAGCCTTTATACCCCTGTGCTGATGAGTTACAGGAAGTGGGCTGCTCTGGGAAGGGATGTGACCCTGAGTGAGGTGGCTCTCTTTAGTTGAGCCCATACCCAGAGGTGACTGGCATCCTGGGACAGTCTGCTGGCAGCACGCCTGGCAGCTGGATGGTGGGGGTGGTGGCCAGTCCATTCCTGAAGGGAGGTCTGGGCAGTACATTACAGTGTCCACTACAGTCCACCCTGTGCCCTTTGGAATCACTGCATATATGTTCTGGGGGAGCAGCTCCTCCAGGAATCAATGGGAATTTCATCTCTTCCTGAGGAAAATTTGGAAGAGGACAGTTACAGGATAAATTATAGCCCCAGTCACTGCAGCTGGTTTCAGGGCTATAGCTGATACCCCACCTTTCCCCTGCTCCCTCGAGCCTAGATTCCCTTCACCATCATCTAGTGCTTCTGCTGGTCTCGTTGGCTTAGCTGATGCCTTGTCTCTGAGAATCTGAGCCACTGGACATCATGTCTTTCTCAGATAAGTGTTGCTGTATTTGTCCATTTACTGTCAAAATTGGGCAAGAAAGAAACTCGACATGCTCAAATGCATCACGGGAGCCTAAACATATTCTTCTCTGTCCCCATTCTGTAACAGCAGCCCTACCTCCTCTTGCAGGTCAGGGTCTATTCCCCTTGCCAAGATGGCGACTCCTCTTCTTGATTGCTCATTCTTGCACACACGAAGCCCAAAGCGCCCATTACTCACAATCCAACTTTTACTATCTTTCTTCAACGCCTCAACTGAACTTCCCAAGAGCCACCAAATTATACTGTTCCCATAATTAGTTTCTCAAATACCTGATTCATAACCCAGCTAGTGCATCCCCCTCTAAAAGCACATCATCCTATTTCATCAGGTAGGACGTCTCTGACAGTGGCCCTGCAACCTTGTGCCAGGGGCTGTCTGTGTTTGGCCCAACACCAGGGGATGGGGTCCTTGTTGCAAGCCAGGTGGTAAGAGATCTAGTCCACATTTTTGCTTCTTATACCAACAGTCATACTTGGGGTCCCCAAGGAGCAGACTCACAAGAAGATTATGTGTAAAAATTGATTAGGGGGTGCTAATATTTATGAAAGGGAGGTTAACGAAACAGGCTTAGGTAGAGGGAGAAGTTGGGCTGTGCTGGCCTTACAACTGAGGCCTCAGCAGACCCTGTGGGGAGCTCCAAAATGGGTGTGCCCCTTCAGACATATCCTGAGTTGGGGCAAGAGAGACAGGACTCTATGCCTTTGTGACAAACTGTCAGCAGATGTGGGCTGCCCACCAAGAAGGGGACATGGCCTTGGGCAAGGCAGTTCTCTTCAACTTAGATAATCCCCAAAGGAGGCTGAGAACTAAGGGTTGTCTGCAGGAAATGTTCCCAGCAGTTTAGGGGTATAAACCTTCATTCCTGAAGGGGGATCTGGGTGGTGCCTTTCAGCACCCACTACATGACTGAGGCCAAGGTCTAACATGATCAAAGAAGATGAGGATTGAAATCAAGGGTCATTTGATTTGGAACTCAAAAACCCAATGACTTATGAGTTACTGAGTTGAAGGAAGCACTAGAAGGGGAATGTAAAAAAGAAAAGAAAAGAGAAATTATGGTTCTCAGGTGCCCATAATTAAACCAAATTAAACCAAAGGCATTAGAATTCAGAGTTGCAAACTGGTAGGCTAAATAAATCCAGCAGACTTATTTTATTTCATCTATATAATTTTAATAATTAAAACATTTTATTTAAAAAGTTGAATGGTTAGCTTTTCTTGAAAAATCAAAGGTTCAGGTCACACTAGGCCTGTATTCTGATGAGACGGTAATGATTTGAGCTGAATGATTTTGCCTCTTCTAAATGGAAACAGCACTCTCCAGTTGGCCACAGTCCCCACCCCTCCCTACTGTGCCTTACTCATGTACTATTGCCAAGTCTCTGTAGGGACTTGAGTTTGCAACCACTGTTTTACCTGCTTTGTGAATTGTGATATTGATTTAGCCCTCAATATGTCATTGGGTTTTACCAGCTGTAGGAGTTACATGGGATTTTATATTCATTCATTAATTTGAAATATTAATTGAAGATTTCCATTTTGCTGAGCCTCTGGGCCCTAAGGTACAGTAGTGAACAGAAGGGGTGAGTTCCCTGCTTACATTCGAGTGGAGAGGCAGACATTAAACAAGCCAGTCAATTAATAAACAATGATTTCAAATAGTTGTAAGAAAAGATCAACAAAGTTGTAAGAACAGATGAAGAAAATCAAACAGAGAGCTGTGAAAGAGTGTAAGTCTGGGGCTTTGGAGTGGGAGTGGAGACTAATGGGATATCAGGTAAGACCTCACATGTGACAAGATGAAACCTACTGAGCACATTCTGGGGCTGGGGTGAGTATGAAAGAGAGTCCAACAAGGGCACTGGCTCTGAGGTGGACATGAACTTGAGGTGCTCAAGCAGAAGAAGGAAGTCCAGTGTGGCTGGGCACCTGGGCACTGTGATGGGGGAGGCAATGAAGCCACAGAGGATGGCTGCCCCTGCCCTGCCCTCCCCCCCCAGTAAAGCTGTAGAGGCCAGGCTGAGAAATGTGCACTTCAATTTTAGAAAAGTGGCAAGTCACCAGAAGGCTTTTAGCTGGGGAGATATATGATCATTTGTGTTTCCAACAGGGTCACTCTGGCTGCTGTGTGGAGGGTGTATTTTCAAGGGGACGAGGGGAGGAAGTAGGGAGACCAGCTAGGAGGCTACTGTGATAGCCCAGGTGAGAGGAAATGGTTTGTAATGCCAGGGATGTCTCCTAAAGGGTTTACAGTCAATTTGGGAACATAGAATACTCGCATGCATGTGCATGCGTGCACACACACACATACACACTTAGCAAATAGATACAAACGTGTTCATATTGCATATAACAGAGCCTTGAGCACACCAGTTTGGAGGGAATGCTGATAAGTTCTAAGAGGAAGCTGCTGGGAAAGGCTTCATGATGGAGGTGACTTTGGAATTGAAGGTGACCATGTATTAGAGGAGTGGAAGGCATTCCCAGTAAAAGGAAAGGTGTGAGCAGAGGCCCAGCATAGGCAGGAAGTAGTGCAGGGGAGTGAGGAGAGCAAGGAGGGGGCCAGGGTGTGCACGGGCCAGGCGGGAGGTATGAGGGCATCGGAGGAAGTTGGTGGGCAGCTCAGACCTACCCAGTCCAATACACTGGCCACTAGGCACCCATGTCTACTGAGCACTTGATATGTAGCCAGTGAAACTAAGGAACTGAATTTGAAATTTAATTAATTTAAATTCAAATTCAAATGTAAAATATGAAGCAATGAGAACCATTTTTTTTCCAATTAAACAAAACTTCAGTGCTTTGGTAGGATTATATTTGACTTTAATCATTGAAAACCTAGCATCCAAACTGAGGTGTGCTGTATGTGTAGACTATACAGCAGATTTCTAAGACATGGCATTCAAAAAAGTAAAATATCTCATTAAAAACTTTATATTGATTACATGTCAAAATGAGAATATTTTTGATTCATGGATAAAATAAAATGTTATTAACATTAATTTCATCTTTTTATTTTTTACTTCAAAAAATGTGATTACTAGAAAATTTAACATTTCTATTTGACAGCACTGCTTTAGAGAGCCAAGGTGAAGAGATCCTGTAATTTCTCATCCAGTAATTTAGAGTTGACTTTTAATCAAAGTCCTCAAGTAGTGATTGCTTATACCATCCCAGTCTTCATAACAGTAATGCTCCATTAATTATCACCTCCTACCATACTATTGGTTAACATTTATAGAATGCTTATTTATATAGTGTGGTTCTAAGTACATATTCTTATACAGAAACATGTACATTTAATCCTCAATGCAACATGCAGACCCATTAAGGACCCTGGCATGGATGATCAAATGGGATGCATTACTCCTGGTAGGAAGGACCAGGCAGGACCAGGGATAAGTTGCTGGAAGGCAGAGAACTGCTGGCATAGAAGTGAGCAAGGGTAGAGAAGATGTCAAAGTGAAGCCCATTCTGCTTGGAGAAGTAGCCTGGGGCTGGATTTGTTGAAAAAAATCTTGGCCCTCTTGGCCTTTGGGGGGGTGGGGTAATCCATTAAAAACATCAACTAGAAGAAGGAAGAGGGTCATTCCAGAACAATACTTCTTTATATCCCATCTTAAGCTGTGAAGAAAGAAATTTCCTGTTTATGAAAACAAAACTGGACTCCATTCTGGGGCTGTGATGACACCACCAACACCAGCTCCCAGATTTTTCCTCTTTTTCGTCTTTACTTTCAGGGTAAAACTCCACCGTGATCTGTATCATAAACGGTGACACAAATGGATGCCTGCGACCTCACCCATAGACCCAGACACAAGCACGTGGGTCAAAGAACTCCTTTGGCTTTCCTGCTAAAGTTTCCACCTCCAACCATTGTACCCCGGAAGGAATGACCCAAGTTGGGTTAACGACAGCGACTTCCTCTTGCAGCCTCCAAAACACAGTGGACGCTTGCTCTCCAGTCCCCAGCGGGGCATCGGGGCAGAGGAAAAGGTGATGAAACAGCCTCTTGTCCACTTCTCCTCATTGTTGTGGTGAGAGGACATTACAGCTGCATTTCCTCTGAAAGGGCAGGCGGGAGAAAGGAGCAGATAGCCACACAGGTGTCCTTTTCCTGACCACGAATGGCTGGGACACAGACCGTCAGTTCCCTGACACTTTCTTCAGCTGCTTTGAGAAGCCGATGGCTTTATCCTGCCAGACCCTCAATTCGTGCCTTGCTCAGAACACCATGTAACAGTTCTGCTGACTTTTTGCTGGACATGCAGAAATCCTTTACTTTAGGAGTCATAGTGAAGCCAAATTTGAACAGAGTGCTTATAATATGACATTGAACCATGGGACAGTCTCAATATTCAACCACTTTTGATCTGCCAAAATGGTAATTTCATAGATTTTTAACCTAATAACATCTGAAACCAGAGGGAGGGGATGGGATAAGTTGAGGGTATGGGATTAACAGATGCACACTACCACATATAAAATAGATAAACAACAAGAATTTACTGTCTAGCACAGGGAACTATATTCAATATCTTGTAATCAACTATAATGGAAAAGAATGGAAAAAAGAATATAGATATATACATATATATGCATAACCAAATCGCTTTGCTGTACACCCGAAACTAACATGATATTATAAATCAACTATACTTCAGTAAAAATAAAATAAAATAACATCTGAAACTGTGTGTGCTGTAGCCTAGCGGGAGCTTCCACATTTTATAGAGATTCCTGAATGACATGGTAAAATGCCCAGTTCCCCCCAGATTGTGTTATATGGACGTCTTTTTCTTTCTTGTTGTATTTTGTTGTATTTTAAATACTGGAAAGAAAAAAGTGTAGAGAGAAAAAGACATGGAAAAATAATTGTAGGAGGTAAGTTAATTATAAATGCCAGACAGCTTAAGACTGCCTGAGTTATGGAAATGGTAGGAATTGGCAAAGGCTGGCTCCATCAGAAGGAAGCAGGCAACGCCACCGCAAAGTAAACTGGAAAGCCTTGCCAATTCAGATGAGTGATGAGGAGGGAATAGAGAGGCTTAGGGCAACTTAGTGAAAAGGAGTAACGAGCTTTCTGTCCCTCCTCCGTCACTTTCTGGGCGACAGCTCTGGGGACGCTATCCGTGGGCTGATGGGAGTCAGTGTGGGAGGGCCCTTCCTGCCTGGTGGCTCCACAGCCACACATGCTCCTGTAGTCCAGCAAGAGGTGGTCATCCTCCTATCTCTGAAGGGCTTTCTCCACCAGCCTTGTAAGTGAGGTCCAGTTGGGGAAAAGAGCAGAGTCAAACCAGCCACTGGAAGAGTTGATTTTACGTAGGTTTGGCTATGATGGAACGGAGGGTCAGCTTTTCGCTGTGCACAGAGTATCAACGTGTGTCCCCTTCGTCCAGAAGCGGGCCCTTGGGTGAGAACACCTTGCTGCTCAGATGGTGGGCTTTTCCATCACTCGGGGTTTGATGTTTCACATTATTTTGGCTAATCATTAGCGCTGAAAATTGACAGCTTACTTTTGAAGAATTCAAATCCTTAAATTATTTTCCTCTCGCTTGACCTCATAATTGTCATTCTCTCGTTCTGTCAATCATTTAGTAAATCATTTAGTAAATCTCAAATCTCTCATGCCAAGCGCTGAAGACACAGTTTTTGCCCTTATGAAGTCACATATTGAGATACAGGTCAAGCGAAACAGTGAGATTTACCAAGGAGGACGATGAACTTTAAGTTTGATACCTTGGCCCTGTCTGGCCGCGTGGACAGAGCACAGTGATGGCGGCTGGGTAGGGGCATTGCTCCAAGTGGAGCCAAAGTCAGTGTCAGGACAGACAGTTCAAAAACCAGGTTACTGACTAGAGGCTGTACAAACCGAGAGCCCCAGAGGATGGCATATCCAAGGGAATGGAAATGTTGGGTTTTTTTTTCTTTAACACACAGATGTTTAAATACTTTTATGATTAAATCTATTTTTCCTTTGTGATTTCATCCCTTGCTTTTAGGTTTATAAAGTTCTTTCGCATTTACAGGTTTAGAAAACAGATAAACGTCCACCTGTGTTTTCTTCTAGTTAAGAAAATGCAGGATGGGGAGGGATAAATTGGGAGTTTGGGATTAACATATACACACTACTATATATAAAACAGATAAACAACAAGGACCTACTGTATAGCATAAGGAACTATGCTCAATATCTTGTAATAACCTATAATGGAAAAGAATCTGAATAAGAATATATATATATGTATAAATGAATCACTTTGCTGTATACCTGAAACTAACACAGCACTGTCAATCAACTATATTTCAATTTGAAAAAAAGTGGGAAAAAAAAGAAAAAAAATTCAGTGAGCTATATCTCAACCAAGAATTTCCTTAAAGAATGAATTTGATATATTCAGAGACACACAAAAAAGAAAATGTAAAACTGATATTTGAATATCCAAGGGATAATCTTCCAAAGACATGAAGAGATGCAGGTTAGTGCTCAGGTGTGAGTCGGGTTTGGGCCTCATCAGCCAGCATAGGAGTGAGAGAAGCAGGACCAAGGTCACAGCTGGGAGAAGAAATCTTTCAGCGCATCAAGAGGAAGAAGGTTCAAAGAAGAACATGGAGACGGACCAGGCAGGAGGACTCAGAGGAGAATGTTGTAGAAACCATGAGGAGGGCATTTGAGAAGAGAAGGGTAAATGCATGCCTAGTTTAGCTGCACAGCCCATTTCAGATGAGACAGGAAGAAGAAACTGAAGAACAGAGAGGCTGCATGAGTAATCACTCAGAGGGTCAGTGGCAGTTTGGGTCCAGCGCTGGGTGAGGGAGAGGGCTCTGACTTCTATACACTTTTGAAGCTCACTGGTCTGTTTCACCGGAACCTGCTCCTTACAGAGAAGCCAGAGCTACTTCAATGGAAAGACCCAATTACTTTGCTGTTAATTAGGAAATATACATATAGAACAATGTAGGAAATGAACAATGTGAAAACTAAAGGACAGGGTTGGGATCAGGGTCAGGTGAACCTAGGGAGCATTTAAAGAGACACTGAATGCCTGCCCTGCTAAGTACATAGATGGGCTGATAATGTGAGGACTATAAGCCCGATTCTAAAGGAAGTTAGGCTTTAAGAAGTCACTTTTCAAACTCAAGGTTGTTTAAAAAAAAAAAAGTGACACGGAAAGATAGCTTGTCCCAAGATGCATGAAAACGAACAAACAAACAAAGAACTTCTAGAAACACAATCTTACCTGTGCCAGGAGAATATCCATGAGGAAGTGTATCTTTGTCCTTCAGAGCTACGGATATCGTTATGACCCATCTTCTGTCTTTCCTAGACATGGATGGGGAGGTGGGAGAAGGAGCTAAGGAAGTCATAACAACATGTACGTTACCAGCTAGCTTAAAGGATACACAATCTCATATTAACAAACAGAATTCTTGATGTGCAAAGCCACCCCAAAATTGAACTGGCCTTTTTAAACTCACCTAACCAGGGCACTGAGTCACCTAGAGTTAGATCTGAATTCTCTTCCCAGCTCTGTAACTGGCTATCTATGTGACCTTGGAAAAGACACATCCTTTCTTTGGGGCCTCCGTTGTCCTACCTATAACATCAGTGGATTGGATTAAATGATCTCCAGGGTCTCATTCACTTGTAGCAATCTACAGTTAGGGAAACCAAAGGATTAGAAAAAAATTCAGAACTCTCCTGGAAAAAAAGCTAATTTGGGGACTCTGTGTTTTGATCCTTCAAAACAGACTGCATCTTACATTTAGAAACTTGTGACATTTTTAGATTCTTATGATTCCCCAGATTCCATATGAACAAAATGCATGGTGTTTCATCTACCCTGCTTGGTGTTTGGCAGTGGATACGGAGCCAGGATATGAGGGTAGCGTGTTATTGTTTTGCACATTTATGATAGCTGGTTGCATTTGTTGAAAACAACTCTGTTCTATTTAGGGAGCTGGTGATCAATAAGGCAGATAATATTTTCATCATATTCAAAAAGACTAATGTTGTAAAGACAGCCTGTTGAGGGGGCCACTGTTTTCTTAGCAGGTTTACAATTTCCTGCAGACTGTCTCCCAACCAGACTCTTTTCTTTGCTGGGTCTGTCCTCCATTCCAAGCACCAGAAGAATCATATTCTGTCATTTGTTAACGCTGGAGGAAAAAAAGTGTCACTTCTGGTAGAACTAGGGGGAAAAAAAATCATGGCAAGATTTTCTTTTTCCATATTTCCAAACAGTGGGGGGAAAATACTGGAATGTTTGCCTTGAATTTTGTGTTGCCTTGGCTGCAAAGAAGAGAGAGTTTCTTGAAGGCAAAAAATCTGTCTTTTGTCCTATTATTGCCATCTTCAATCACAGGGAAATCTGTTCTAGTTGGCGGTTTTGCATGATTACTTTTTTTCCTCAAATCTGTCATTTGTACCAGTTGTGGAATTTCTTGACTCATATGTGGACTTGAAGCGCATGGTAGAGAAAGCAGTTGTGACTCACGAAACAGATCAGAATTCTCTTTTTCTTCTCCCCCATTCCTCCTCTCCACAGCGGGGTCTGGGGAGACCCTGAACTGGCTCGGGATTATGGCTGTGTAGACGAAGGATGCTCAGCCGCAACTCAGAAGCCTCTTTCCTTTAGGGACAGAAAGCTCAGGACAGTCCACACACCACAGAAGCATCCAGCAGGTCCCTCTCCACCCCTTTTGTCCAAGTTGAAAACCACTTTTTAAACAGACATAGGGGCATAAAGTATCGTTATCATTTTGGCGATTCTTTTCTGGGAAAATAACTTGTTTTTCTACTCAGGCCTATGGTAGAGTACACTTGAATCCTTTCTAACTCAGTTCCTTGGACCCTTGAGTCTCCTCTTTGCCTTTCCTTTCTTCCTTATAAAGCCCAAAGTGATGAGACAGGTGCCTGTTTTAGGAGGTGGCAAAGCAAGAGTGTTCCCCTATTCATTCCCTGCTATTTCCCACTAGTAAGACACCCACCAGACTTTTGACTGGAATTTCCTATACTTTTTTTTTTTGCGGTACGCGGGCCTCTCACTGTTGTGGCCGCTTCCATTGCGGAGCACAGGCTCCGGACGCCCAGGCTCAGCGGCCATGGCTCACGGGCCCAGCCACTCCGCGGCATGTGGGATCTTCCCGGACCGGGGCACGAACCCGTGTCCCCTGCATCAGCAGGCGGATTCTCAACCACTGCGCCACCAGGGAAGCCCTCCTATACTTTTAATATAAACCATAGTATGTATATTTTTGATAAGATCATTTTCCTTGATGAGATCGTCTTAAATATAATGGCTGGTACATACTAGTTACTCAGTAATGTTTGTTAAATGAATGAATGAATAAATAAATGAATAAGGGGTAGGGCATTATGTGGCTCTACCTGTTGGCTGATTTTGTGGGAAACCAGGGAAAGATTCATGGCCTCCTAGGCTGGGAGGGAGGATGTGGCAGCGTGCTTTGCCTGTGAAGCACTGCAGGTGAAGCAGTGCTTTACAAGATGGAAGGAAATTGCGAGGCAAGAACAAAGAAGCAGCGAGAGAAGATGGTTGCCTCCTGAGCCCTCGCACCCTGGCATGGGGCCAGATTCAGGGTTTTCAGAAACAGGTGGAAAATTCCACACAATGAGTTGATTTGCTTTTTCCAAAACAAAACTCTGATTCAGTTGATGTGAATTAAGTTCAAGGCAGTGGTTCATATTTCTATGTGAGTTGAATATGTTTATTTAAAAAGTCCTTAAGACACAGGAAAAGGTCTCAGATAGTCAAGGACTAAAAAGGCGGCCACAGATCCCAGGGCCTTGACTTCTCAGAGCTTAGGAGTCAGGATTGAGAAGGAAGCTCTCTTCCATCCAGATGCAGGAGCTGTTGAGCTCGCGCTGCTTCCATGCCTGGCCTGGGGCTGGGGCTTCAGGGCTGGGCTCTGAGCAGGCAGCATGGGGCACCCTGGGTCAGGCAGTGACTGAGCGTATAGTAGAAGTGGGAACTGAAAGAGGTTGGGTGGGAGCTGGCTTAGGAGAGAGTCAAAATCTGGCAGGTTGCAGTTTGAGGAAAGTGGCTGGTGTTGGGTGTCTTCAGGGAAGCAAAGGCCAGAGGAAGGATGGAGCAGAGATTCTGGTCTGTTGGGTTAGTGACAGCTTTATTCAGAACCTCATGTGGCTCTCTGAGGGTGGAGTTCCTTGCCTGGGAAGCTTAATAGTTTCTCAGAACTTAATGGTTTTCTCTGAAAGTATTCTCAGAACTCCAAGCCCCCATATTGGATTCTGTCCACATTTTATGGTTCTTTGGTAGTTAAAATGGCCATATCTTTTCTTCTTCTTCTCTTTTTTTTTTGTTCCTAAGGGATAGAGAATAATTCTCATTCCTCCAAATAAAACTTCCTGTCTTCATTTGCTCATCATTTATTCATTTGTCTATTAATTCATCCATCTTTCAACATAAAATCTCTGAATTCAATGAGAGAATATTTGATGGCCTTCTTTGAGGCTTCTTAGGAACCCTGAAAGAAGAGGTCATCTTAGACTTAATTTTTTTGTTTAATCTTCTGAGGCTTTTTATTTCCCAGGTCATGACCTGAGGCTCTGATCAAGATTAGGATCATTGGAAAGCAGAGATGTATTGATGTCTTAGCTAGAAATATTGGATGTCAAGCCAACATGACCAAGGACTTTTGTCATTAGTTTTTCTCCAGCTCCCTTATAGCTTCATAGTCTTACGACTTTATTTTGTGGAATTTCCCTAATGGAGACAGAAGAGGCACTCATTTGCATTTACCCCATGGAAATCAGAGCCATGTGGTCTGTCTCTATGAGACAAAGAAGCAAGTACAGAGACATAACTGCAGTGAATAGAGATGATGTGTTTAATGGACTTTGTGAGATCTCTGATATGCCCCAGAAATTTATTTTGTTGTGTTAGTAGACCCTCCAACTAGCAGTTAGTAATGTAAATTTGATACGTGCATGGCACTTTGTAGTTGACAAAGCACTGCCAGGAAGATTTATCTCATTTAAGCCTCACAGTAATCCAGTAGAGCCAATATTATTATTTCTCCCTACTTTATGGTGAAGAAATAGGCTCAGAAATGGTTTATCCAAAGTCACACCATTGGTTTTGGACATTGTCAAGGTTCAGACCCAGGACTGCTGGCCCAGACCCTGTGTTCTGTCACTAGCCCAGACAGTGCTGTCCTGCCTGATGCTACCACTGCAACGGATTTCCCCTCATCAGACGTTCAGGGCTTCAGAGGTAGTTTGAGCAGCAGGTTACAACTGGGGAGAGACAAAATACCTGGCCATGAGTAGAGGTAAAGGAAAGGGAACCATACAAAGAGGTAGCAGCAGGAATGAGGGTAACTGGGTTGTTGGTCTTTTATTTTTTGTTCTTCCTAATTCCAAGCTGGCCTTGGTGTTTTATCAAATATCCGGGTAGCCCCATCTCTTGCCTTCTAATTGTTGGCTTTCCATATTTGTATGGAGAACCAACCCATTTGGAGAGATCCATTTCTCCTATGGCTTTGGTCTGCATTGGGAAAGATTATGACTCCAAGTAGCTTTTGGTTTTGTTTTAATTTTTATTAAAGAAACGAAGGTGATAGTTTCTTTTTAACTTTAGAAAATTTGGAAAATATAGAGAAATAGAAAAAAGAAAAATTAAAATCAGCTGCACTATGCCCACTTAGATAATATTTGGTTCTATCTTCTTCCAGCTGTTGTTCAATTTCTTCTTTTCTCTCTGCTGTGTCTAATTGTACACACCAGATAGGCATTTTCGTTTACAAGGTAGAGGGCAACTTAACACTCCAGCTTAGTAGCGTACACGATTTAAGAAACGTTCCCTATTTTCACACGGTCTTACAGAACATGTTTTTTTATCCCTCACCTTATTCCACAGTGTAGTTTTACCATAATTTAAAAAATAATCCCCTACTTTGGGATGTTAAAGTTGTTTCTGATTTTCTCCTGTAATAAATAGACCACTTCCTTCCAGCTGGTCACTCTTAGCTCTGCTGCCTGTCCTTATAACTGGGCTCCAACTTTGTCCTTTGTCATTGAACCTCCACCCGGTGCCCCGTTTCTGGAAACTGTGTCCCTTCTTGGTTTCCTGCTTGGGGCCTCAGTTCTTTCCAGGGACTGGACTCCTGTCTCTGAAATCCAGTTTCTCCCTGGCCGGGTCTCTGTCACCTGCTGCCAGACCTGCCATGTGGGCTGCCGGCACCCTGACTCTTGTCTGCCACCCGACACTCCTGGGCGACCATCTGCCTGACCCTGCTCCAGTATGCTTGTCACATCTTTAGGTCTTGATTTTCCCTGCTCAGGTGTGATCTCAGGCCTTGGAGGGAGGGGAGAGAGTGGGGCAGGCACTTGGGAAGGGGAGGGGTATGCAAATGTGTGAGTGAGTGGGCATATGGGGACGCCAGTGTCTGGGTGGAAGTGGTGGCTTATGGATGGGGAGGGGGCAGGCGGGGAGCAGGAATCCAGGACATACTAGACAATTTACATTTCCCCTACTGCCCCTGTTCTCTCTCATATCTGGGCCTTGGATATCGTGTTACTTGGCTTGGAACATTCTTTCCTCTCAGCCCAGCTACCAAATCCTCATCCTTCAGGTCTCAGCTTAGATCAGAGATTCCCCAGCTTTCATGAGCTTTAGGCCAAGAGGAATCCCTAGCAATTATTCTGATTAAGCAGTTAGGTCTGAACAATGTAGTATAAGTCATTATACCTTAATGCCTTAGTAACCATTTGAAAAATAATTCTCACAAATAGAAGGAAATACAGTGCTTAAAATTCATTCTTAGATAACCACAATTACTTACTCATGGGATGTACAAAGCTGCTGGACAGTATCCACCTTCTTAAACTTTAGGATCAGATTAGACACTGCATTTGATTTTTACACAAGTGTCTCTTTTATCACAGCAAATGCTGGAAAAAAGCAGCTTTCTAGATATATCCTTGAAAGGAAAGCGGTGTGATCTAATGTGGAAATAGATACTATCTCAAGCCAGTAGCTCATGTTGTATCGAGCAGATGGAGAGTAGTGCTGTGTGACGCTCAAAGACTTCAAATATCCCCAGAGCCCTGTGAGTTTGTTGTGATGGTCTGGGCTCTTCGGGCTCTCGCCCAGCATCGTCTGCTTACTTGTCTCTTTCTTGTTCACTTGTAAGCCCCACGAGGACAGGGAGCATATCTGTCTTGTTTATCTAGAAGAACGCTAGCACGCAGGGGGTGGTCAATAAATGCTCATGCAGTGGAGGAACAGAGCCCGTCAATTTCTCATGCCTGATCTCTCTACAAGGCAAGGTTGGAGGGTTTAGAAGCAAACTCGCTGAAGTGCTGGGTTTGGTGAGTGCAAGGACAGCATTCCCAATTTAAAAGGCCTGGTGGATGATGAGGAGAGCTAATCAAGGTTGTAACAGAGGACATATACAAGGGATGCAACGCCACGTGCTAAGGAGGATGCTGCCGATTATAGAATGAGGGTGAGGGAGTGCAAGCCACGATAAGAAAAGCCCAAGGAGAGGATGAAAAGAAGATTGCACAAGAGGTCAAGACAGATAATGAGAAACGCTTCCCATACATAAGGAATGTCCGCTCAGGGAGGACAGTGACAGCGCCTCCTCCAAGATAGAGCAAAAGCAATTTGTTGACAGACACAGTTTCTGAAAATTAAATGACTCTTTGCCTTGGTATGCTCACAAAAGAAGGGCAGAGGACACAGACCCCACAAAGACACAAATTTCCCAAGGGACAGAGAAGAAATATCTTGGAAGGCAAGAAGAGTGAGTGGAAAAGAGAAAAGAAAAGCCCCTTATTTTCATAGTATGGCTGTGACCTTCTGGGACCGACAATTGAGGAAACCGATTTCTTATCGCTGGCCCCGCTGGCCCCAAAGCTGCCAAGTGTCTGGTGCCCACATCAGTCCCCAGGGACTCACTTTTGTCACTTTCTGTTCCTGGGTCTGAGGCGAACTGCTCCAAACAGGCTTCCTTGCCAAGTCAGGGCAGTGAGAAAGCTGCACTTTGAAGTTGCTATTAGTGTCTTCCTCAGCTGATTTCTATAAGGTATTGTTTTCCGGTAAAGGAGGAATAAGGGAAATACTTAAACAATAACTGCTCTGAGGGAGTGTGTACAGGGAAATCATTATCTCTTATTGTGCCAATAAGTTCCAAGGCAACAAGCCAAGCTTTTCTTAGTCTGATGGAGCCCGGGTTGCAGCTCTGAGGTCGAAACCCGTACCAAGTACGGAGTTTGTGCGCGACGCCTCCCAGAGACTCCCAAACTGTCAGAGGTGGATTTGACGCCAACTGTTTTTCTCCTTGTGGGGATTATGGTTTTAAACTCTGTTCTTCAAGGAAGGAAAAGAAATTCTCACAATGGCAATAAAACATAAGAGCTGATGTTACCGAGCTCTTGTTCCGTGCTAGGCGTTGTAATAAACACTTGCGTATGATCTCATTTAAAACTCATTAAACAGTCATCTCCATTTACAAATGAGGGATCTGAGAGCAGGATTCACCCGAGGCCGGCTTGTTTGCTAAGCTTACGTTTTGCCTGGGAAGTGACGCTGAGACCATCCAGCCAGCCCAGTTAGGTTTCCTATTTCCTGAGCACGTATTATGGGTGAACAATGTTTTCAGCGTTGAGGTGGCCACGCAGAGGAGAATGACGTGTTCTCCTCTGAGCCCTCCCCTCAAGGAATTTACTGGGAAGACAAAACTAACTCAGAAGAAACAAGCATCAAATGAGGGGCTCAACCAGGCAGGCTGGAAATAAGTACAATTTCAGAAAAAGTTTTAGAGCGTCGCTATATTATTACAAATTGGAAAATTGATCCCAGGTTTTAGAAAAAAAGAAAATAGGATACAAGCCATATTTACGCTTAATGATATAGAGGAATAAAGGATTTGGAAATTTAGTATAATCCTTTGTTTTTTTAAGAGGCAGAAATTAGGAGTCCGAATGATTGTCACACGATTTTACTGGTAGATATCTGTCTCTGGTGGTCTGTATTCTAGCATTTACAACTAACTTCCAGACGGACTCGTGACTCCTGGCCTGGCTGCCAAGAACCGGAGAACGCAGGGGCTGATGAAGCCCTTGCCCAGCATCCTAAGGTGAGGCTCTGTGCGTCTGTTATTTGGAAGTGTCTCTAGAACACTGATAATGGTTAGAGCAATTGCAATAAGAGACGCTCTCTTCTCTGGTCTCAACATTTAGAAATGTCAGGTCCGGGTTGAGGGTTGGGAGTTCCCAGAAGTTCTCATCTGAATCTTTGTGCTTGATTTCTAGTTTGAGTAAGAGGGCGTCTGGGCTCAACTGGCGTGGCTTCCAGTTTCAGTTTTCTGATACTCAGGGGAGGTCTTCTCAATCCTGCATCCTCTAGGTCTCAGTGGCCTTCGCTGAAAGGAGGCGATTGACATGATTTGGTTTCCAGGCACCAGATAGCTTGCTTCCCACAGCTGTTTCCAAATGTCTTTACGTTCAGAGGTCACGTGTTGCACATCCTGCCTTTGGAGATGCCTTCCCTAGGCTAAGTGTACCATCTCCCTGTTACAAATGAAACACTTAGGAGGGTAAATGTTTGTGTGAAGTAGTCGATCAGAACTTTTCCCAGGAAGTGAGAGATAACGCAGGTACCTGCATTGTGGAGTATGGGGAGGGAGGGGGTGGCAGTGGTGTGGGGAGGTGCGATGTATGAAGCGGGATCTTCAGCAGCTCACAGAGGCCAGGTTCCCACAGGGAAAAGGCAGGCGGGCCAGCTAGGCTTTTGTAAGAGCATCCTGTAAGTGTTACTTCCCTGGGGAGGCCACCCTCCTGGCCGCCCAGGTAAAAGGCACCTTCGTGATTAGGCTGAGGCCCCAGGGCTGCTCTAGGAATCCAAACGTTAGAAGGTACAGAGGGAAATAGCACTTGGAAAGCAGGATTCCACGGTGGCAACAGGATGCAGGGTTCATTTGTAGATTACGTCAAAGGCCACCAGGGTATGGCTTCCTCATGGAAACACAAACCTGGACGCAGGGACAGACATGTTTAGACTTTTAAACAAGTTCTTCCTGATTATAAAAGTAACCCCTAATCATTGTAGGAAAACCTCAAAAATATAAAGAAAAAAATCCTCATCCAGGATTTCTTTTAACCTAAGCATAGTTAATATCCTGGTGGTTTTCTAACTTTTACATATATATATCGTATATTTATAAGTTCAATTATATTTATACTATATATTTTGTAACTTGCTTTTCAATTAATGTTGTATTGAGCATTTTTCACTAAAATTGTTCATCAGCCTAACGTGGATTTACTAATATAATTTTAAAGTATTTATCCATATGGTGTACCATAATTCATTTGGCTGTTTCCCCATTGTTTAGCATTTAGGTTATTTTAATTTCTAGATGCACAAATATTTGTCAACATTTCTAATAATTTTTCTAGATTAGATTCATAGACTTGGAATTACTAAAACAAAGAACATCAATTTTTTAGTATATAGTAAAAAATTAAAAAAAGAACAGAGGGAGAGATAATAAATGACAGAGAGATAGAGAGGAAGGAGAGGAGGAAGGAGAGAAAGGGAGAGAGTGAGAGAATGAAAATATCCTTAATTCTACTATCCAAAACAGGTCCATCCGTAACACTCCTGTGGTCTGAGGTAAGTGTATAAGTGAAGGTCCACACACCATATTTAGAAAGTTGAGAAAGTCTAAATACTTAGAAGTTATAAACCCAGCTGACAGACTATTAAATATCTTCTATCCATATGCTTGAAACAATCTGAAAGGACAGGTTCAAATTCAGAGTTCTGGGACTTGCTGAAGTCCTGAGCAAGAGTGTGGTAGCCTGGGGAGAGCTGACCCCAGGCTCCTGGCCACCTCCTGTCTCGTCCCAGCCACGACTCAAGCCTTCACCACGAGGGCCCTGGGATGCATGTGTGGATGCTGCAGTCCGAGATGCGAGCACCACCTGCACCCCTGCAAACAGCTCCCTCCTGACCACCCATTGCGTCTGGGGTGTGCTCACCAGTAACACAATCTACTCAGGGAAAAGGACTCAGGAAGCTTGTGCAGCCCTGGAAATGGGAATTCCAGGGTCTTGGGTTTTAGAGTGTGTACTAGGAGGAGAATGAGCTAGGGCTTCAGGTGGGTTCATCCCTTTTGCCTTGCAGAGTTTCTGCCTCCGGGAGAGGGGAAGATTGCAGAAGGGCCAGAGTGAGGCCCTCTAAATTATGGGGCTCTGGGAAGGACCCAAGCCTAAGGGCACTATAGAGCCAAAGAAAATCAGAACCAAAGGTTGGGAATTTGTCCTCCCCAATACATTTCCATACACACACATACCTGCACACCCACAGATAAGATTGTTCTGTACATGCTAGTTTATTTGGGGTTGGCCAGAAAGTTCGTTCTGGGTTTTCCATAACATCTTACGGAAAAACCCGAACAAACTTTTTGGCCAACCCAATACAATCGTCTTAAAAACCAGAGACCTTGTGAACATATTTCCAGGTTATTCAATACATACGCACGAACACTTTTAGTAATATTTTGTAAAGTCTCTTCCAGTAAGGTGCTCATCAGTTTAAACCACACCCTGGCTCACACCGAGCATCTAATGTCTGTTTAATTGCTAATGTGATAAGCAAAATGGTGACATGTTATTGAGTCACAGGGAGGTTGAACACGCCTTCCACGAACCAGTCTTTTTTTCGACGCACTGTCTCTTCACGCCCTTGGCCTGTGGATTCAAAGGCGTTAGAGAATGCTTTCAAAACCTGTAGAAAGGAGTGGTGGCGGAGGGCTATTAATGGATGAGGGGCCGAGACAGCCCATCCTCACGGCTGGTCAAGAACTATTGCTTTGCTGGAGAGCACGGAGGCAGGGAAGAGTCCCCAGAGGGACGCGAGAGGAACCAGGCGTGTCTGTGTAGGAGCAAGAAGGATATTGGGCTGAAGCTCCTACTATCAGGGGCACGAGACCTGCCTCCACAGAGGAAATGCTACTGTCTCCTGACCCCTGGCCGTCTTAGGGCTTCCTATATCATGATTCTCTCCTTCTCCCTCAGGAAAATAGAATTTGGCTTGTGACCTTGAGGTTATTCAGAAGGTGATCATGTCTGGAACACACTTCCCCGGGGGCAGGAATTGTTTCGGCGCTTCCCTCGTCCTGGATCGCAGGGAGACAACACGCGACAGATGTCGGCTGATGACCACGTGTGAGGCATTCAGGTAGGAAAACGTCATTCTCTGAGAGTTAACTTGTTTCGTGGGATCCTATTTGTTTGTGCGAGGGGGACCCCACAGATCCATCCTCTGGAGTCACCCGCATTTGCCAGCAGGGGCAGCTTACGCATTTTCCTGTTCAGGATCCCTGCCGCGGGGGTGGTACACCAGCCACCTCCAAACGTGTAAAGCGTTTCCTGTGTACGACGACTCTCTTCTTGGGTTGCGTGTAAGGGTTGACACCATCAGTGCTTTTATGATATCTTGCCCTGCTTCCTGCATGAACCTTCCCTGACGGTCTTAAAGGCTCCTTGGGGGCAAGTCTCTGTCTGTTCGATTCTTGATCAGCTTTGGTGGTGGCAGGGCCAGAGGAGCTGCTCCTTTTCCCCGCCTCGCTGTCCTTTATGCCCAGGGAAGCTCGACTTGTGTAACACACCTGGCCTCCTCTGCCTCCTCACTCACTCTTCTCCAGGAAAGTGGGGGGGGGGGGGGATGATCCATCTGCTTTGTAAATTGGAGAGAAATTTCTCCCTCCCTCTTCTTGGGATCCAGCTGTCTGCATGAAGCAGGTGTTCTTCTCTGCCCCTCCTCCCCTAACCCCCGTGCCTTGGGTTTTACAGGACAGGCTCCCTATGTGTGTCCTTTGGGGAAGGGATGGTTGAGGAGTAAACGTGAAATTGAGGAATTATCCCGTCAACTCCATAAGATCTGCAGCTCACCCCTTAATGGGTGTGTTTCCGAATGAGTATTTATCAGAAAGCTTTTACTCCAGGAATGATAGGAAGTGTTATCAGGAAAAGAAAAGGAGGCTGTAGTCATGTAAAATTGGAAAGATCTATGTTAAAGTTAAACCAGTCTACATACTGCAGGACTTCTCAGAGCCTTGAGTGTACTAATGTGCATTTTGAATCATGTGGGGAGGCTGGGGGACTATGGTATGGGATAGTATTTAGCCCCTGGAGCTACTTAGCGAAATTACTCCTGTGGCTAAAGCTTGTGTTCCTCATTTCTGCCTTAAAGTCTTTGATGTTTCTCAGAACCTACAGCGAAAGGCAGCAATTTGTAATCATAAGCCATCAGGCTGGACTCTGACCACAATGGGGAAATGTCATCACTAGGATAGATATAAAGTATGTGGCAGGGAAGGAGGCCCATGGCATTCATAATACAGGCTCCTTCCTGGGAAAACCTCAGAAATGGAGGCGCCAAGGGATGAGGCAACAATCTTGTGATAAACTTGTGCAGAGGCCAGATGGATGGAGCAGACCACAGACGGATGCAGAGGGAGAGGGAAGTCTTACCTTTGTCCTTCAGGTGCTTTCAGTTGAAAATCGCTAGGTCAGTGGTTGTCCAGGTGTGTGACCTGGGCCAGAAGCATGAGTGTCACGTGGGAGCTTGTTGGAAATGCAAATTCTCTGGCTCCTCCCCGGATCTTCTGAATCCGACACTCTGGGGGTGAGGCCCAGCGATGTGGTTTAATAAGACTCCGGGGGATTCTGATACACGCTTAAGTTTGAGAACCACTTGGTTTATATAATACCCAAGTCTGTATCCTGATTCAGTAAGAACCTCTACGTCTCACATTTCTATAATCCATGACTCTGGTCACTACCAGTTTCAAGATGAATTGTGTGAACACAGGGACCTCAGAAATTTGAAAAACCACATGGCATAGAGGGAAGAACTGAGGGCTTGAGATAGGAGACCCCAATGAAAGCATTGGTTGCTGAGGGCCTCCAACAATTCAGTTCATTTTCCTTGTCAATAAGGTTGAGGGATTAAAACCTGCCCTGCGTGGCTCACCAGAATGTGTAAAAGGTAATTGAGGGCTTCCCTGGTGGCGCAGTGGTTGAGAGTCCGCCTGCCAATGCAGGAGACACGGGTTCGTGCCCCGGTCCGGGAAGATCCCACGTGCCGCGGAGCAACTAAGCCCGTGAGCCATGGCCGCTAGGCCTGCGCATCCGGAGCCTGTGCTCCGCAGTGGGAGAGGCCACAACAGTGAGAGGCCCGCATACCGCAAAAAAAAAAAAAAAAAAAAAAGTAATTGAAAAATGGAAGTAAAGTTACTGGACATCTGTAAAGTGCTTCATGTGTGTAGAGATTGATGTTGGGTCAACAGTCCCTGAATCTGATTTAGGCAAAATACAGTCTCCCTTTCCAATGAATAATTATAGTGTCTGTACAAAATTCAAAGTTGTTATGGATTCAGGCATTGCTTTTACACTGAGACTTCACCTTACAATAATCACTTGGGTTTTAATGAGACTATTGGGAGACCTTTCCCTCCAACATCCATCATGACCGGTATTTGCTTTAGCAAGGGAAGGTGTAAAATATCTGTATCAAATTATTCTTGATGTCATCTTTAGCTTCTCCTTTAGAGAAGAAAGAGAAAATGTAGTTTCTCCCTTTTAATGCCATTTTCCAAACTGAACCCTCGGTGATGAAGATGGCGGAAATTGATATATCTTCCCCCGGGGCAAGGGACTGTCATGACTTCTGTGTCTTTCGCCACTGTGTAGAGTGGGCGTGTCATCAGCAACTATCACTGATTCTCCTACCTCACTCTCCCCAGCCACCCAAGAAGGCTCGAATTCAGTAAGATGGTAACACATCATTTTTACTTGGCTGGGCGTTATTATGGATGGCGGAAATGAGCAAATTTGCCTTTAGGAGCAAGAGGGACCAGGTAGAATAACTACTGAGGTAATTCTCTCTATCCCGAATGGTCCCACCCGCCACACCGTGCTGGACTCTGCACCACCAGATCATTCGTCCTGTAGGTTAATCTTTGTCACTCCTTACCGTCCACCATGAAAAGGTAACATCAGCACTACCCCCCCACTTAGAGGGTGTTAGATTTGGGGCTACAGGAAGCTTAGAGTGAGAGGAAGGGTCCTGGAGCAGGGTGCAGGATCCAGTTGAGGTGAATTGGGACAAAAAACATGGGGAAAAATGTCCAGAAAGGGAAAGTGGTGAGCTTTAGACTCCAGCCACTTGTCAAAGTCACAAAAGACTATCTCTGGCTTTAGGACTGATACGATAACTGGCAGCAGACACTGTTGCAGTAAAGATATATCTGTTGGCCTCCTTTTCTTTTTTGTAACATCTTTATTGGGGTATAATTGCTTTACAATGGTGTGTTAGTTTCTGCTGTGTAACAAAGTGAATCAGCTATGCATATACGTACATCCCCATATCCCCTTCTTCTTGCGTCCCTCCCACCCTCCCTATCCCACCCCTCTAGGTGTTCACAAAGCACCGAGCTGATCTCCCTGTGCTATGCAGCTGCTTCCCACTAGCTATCTATTTTACATTTGATAGTGTATATATGTCAATGTTACTCTCTCACTTCGTCCCAGCTTACCCTTCCCCCTCCCCGTGTCCTCAAGTCCATTCTCTACATCTGCGTCTTTATTCCTGTCCTGCCCCTAGGTTCATCAGTACCATTTTTTTTTTAGATTCCATATATATGTGTTAGCATATGGTATTTTTTTTCTCTTTCTGACTTACTTCACTCTGTATGACAGACTCTAGGTCCATCCACCTCACTACAAATAACTCAATTTTGTTTCATTTTATGGCTGAGTAATATTCCATTGTATATATGAGCCACATCTTCTTTATCCATTCATCTGTCGATGGACATTTATGTTGCTTCTGTGTCCTAGCTATTGTAAATAGTGCTGCAATGAACATTGTGGTACATGACTCTTTTTGAATTGTGAGGCACATTGACCGCACATCCCTAGTTCTGAGGGCCACACCTGAGACAGCAAAACTTCTTTGCTGCTTTTGGTAAAACCAGAACTGTGAGGGTCTCTTTGGCCATGGGAATTAACACTGCTCCACCATATCATCAGGTGTTTCAAGTATCTCCTTCCAGTCTGCTGGCCTTATTTAAGCATTGTTTCTGATTTATACTCTTGGAGGGCAGCAATCACTTCTTAACCATCTCTTGGTCTTCTACATTCTCGTTCCTATGCCTCACCCTCAGCAGGTGTTTTTATTTTCCAAATGGAGGAGGGAAAGAGGGCTGGTCAGCTTTGAGGAAGCATCCCACACTGCCTCAGACAAGGGCAAGACTTGCCTCATCCAGACTGTGAAACAAGGACTTACAAACCTTTGAAGTTGTAAGCCACAGGAAAAAGGGCATTTTACATCATTGTGTGTATGTGTGTGTGTGTGTGTGTGTAGCAATAATCTAATGAAGCAGTACCATTCCTATGTGCGATGCACTGAGATGTTCTATTCCATTCTATTTCATTAAAACGATTGCTAGCTGTGACCTGGTAAGTTGCCTTGTTCCACCGATGGGTCATGATCCCAATTTGAGAACCAGTGCCACAAAGAACACACCTTCAGCTCCCTCTGAAACAGCCTGGAGGAGGGGGAGGCTGGGGATGGGGGGAGTTGGAACTTTAGACAGCGCAGGCAGGCTGCTTTGGAGGCTCTGGAGCCAGGAGCACATGGAAGGGACAGTACAGGGACTCTTGCATTGGCCAATGTCCTCGTTCTGTGGATAAACAGAAGACACCAGCCTTCAGTGCCTGCAATCTGCTACCTTTCGAGAGCTTTCCAACTCAGTCTGAGAGAGGAAGAAAGGAAGCCTTGGTGAGAAAGAAGAAAGCAAAGCAACCTCCTCTGGCCAACATGCCTCCAGCAGTCACAGGCTGGATGTGGCTCAGGCTTTCTTTCGCCATCAGGATGGCTGTTACGAGCAAGACATCTTACAGAAGGGCCGAGACAGAGGGACACATGATCTGGTGACGCTCATGCCTCCTCCATCACCGCATGCTCCACAGAACATGCCATCTGGGGGCCTTGATGCAGGACATGGCTGGGACTTTGGGAGCTAACTGAGCTGCTGCTAAGATAGAATGTGTCCCTGTGAGAGTGTACACTGCGTCCAGGAGGAGGCATCCAGCCCCTTCCCTTTGAGCCTGGCTCTGCCTGTTTCCATGGGGACCGGGGAGGGAGAGACCGATTCTCTGCAAGGGGTGACTGTTAGGGCTGGGGCAGAATGCCACCTCTGTGACTGTTCTGGGGTAGGGGTAGGTCAGATGATTAAGAAAAATTAGCTGGTTAGTTGACCAACTCTAGTTGCACACCCAAAGTGAGCAAAGTGCCTTGTGGATCAGGTGCTCAAAAGAATCCTTTTATTTTAGGTGTCCCCTCCACTCCCCACTGCAATAGACTGGAGTTTGGTAAGGACAGGATTGGAAAAGCAGTGTCAGCAAAGTGCAAGACATGGTCCCAGTTTCTAAGGAGCTTACAATCCAATCAGAAAAAGGATATTAAAAACAGAGTGCTATTAAGGCACAGTACATGAGAGACTGTAAGCAAATGCTAAGTGGGACAGAATGTGAGCACTGCAGGAGTTCAGGAAAGGGAAGGTCTGGAGGGTGTGGAGGGGCATTGAGCTGGTCAGGCAGCTCTCATCGAGGCCTTGGTGGAAACGAGGAGGGAGGCCATCCAGGGGGTGGCCAGGGAAAGGCCTGGAGGTGAGGGGAAATGAGAAGCCTAGGGTGATGGGCACTGCAGATGCCTGGTAGGATCATGGTGGAGGGTGAAGCAGTCGTTGGAGATCCTTGATGCCAGACTGATAAAAGTCCCGAGGGAATTTTAAATCCAGAGGCTTGGACTTCCCTGATGGTACAGTGGTTAAGAATCCACCTGCCAATGCAGGAGACATGGGTTCCAGCCCTGGTCCGGGAAGATCCCACATGCCATGGAGCAACTAAGCCTGTGCGCCACAACTACTGAGCCCACGTGCTGCAACTACTGAAGCCCAAGCGCCTAGAGCCTGTGTTCCACAACAAGAGAAGCCATCGCAATGAGAAGCCCAGGAACTGCGACAAAGAGTAGCTCCCGCTCGCCACAACTAGAGAAAGCCCCCGTGCAGCAATGAAGACCCAAAGCGGCCAAAAAATGAATGAATAAATAAATACATTTATAAAATCCAGAGCCTTAGTCTTTCTGGGACATATGTGGCACGTGCAACAGATATAGGTGGACCCAGGACAGGAAGTGTGTACCTGTGGCTGGGAAGCCACTGCAGGATATCCGATGGAACTGGACTCAAACTTCCAGAGGTTGAGGCCACTGGGAGTCCTTGACTCCAGGAGGACAGATCTGTGAGTGGCCGCTAGACACGGTGAACAGAAATAGTTCTGAAAGCAGATAGGCCTGTGTTCATACCCTTGCTCTGCCAGCTTTGAGCCACGCGATGTCGGTAACCTCTGTGTGTGGGCCTCAGTGTCCTCATCTGTAAGAAGGGAGGCAACACAGTAGTCCATGCAGGAAACCGTCAAATGGCAATGTGATGGGTCTGGAATAATCTTAGACCCTTGTTATGATCCACATGTTTATGTCCCCCAACCCAAAATTCATAGGTTGAAATCCTAATGTGATGGTATTTTGAGATGGAGACTTTGGGGTGATTAGGTCATAATGGCGGTGCCCTCATGAATGGGATTAGTGCTCTTATAAAAGAGACCCCACAGAGCTCCCTCACTTCTCCCACCATGTGAGGACACAGTGAGAAGTCAGCAGTCAGTGACCCGGAAGAAAGCCCTCACCAGAACCCAACCATGCTGTCGACTTAATCTTGGACTTCCAGCCTCCAGAACTGTGAGAAACACACTTCTGTTGTTTACAAGCCATGGTCTGTGGTATTTTGTTTTAGCAGCTCAATAAACTGAGACAGCTCTTAATAGAGTAATTATTATTTTTATTATCATCGTCATCATTACTAGTACTACTACTACGACTACTCAATTCCTCTTTCTCTAGCCTGGCTCCTACCTCCTAATGCAAAACGACAGGATGCTACCAAGTTTGCCCTATCCCAGAGGTCACCCAAGGGTGCGTCACATGAAATCAACACACGGTGGCTATCAGGCACCATTCCCCTTCTCTAAGAGGAGCGTCACCACATCTGATGGGAACAACAACCATATTCTGCTGGGTTCCACTAAAGTAACAGGTCTGCATCAATCAAATGTGTTCACCTGACACCAGAGGATAGGCGGGGACGGGCAAAGCATTGACCTGGATGTGGAGATGGAAGGAGGAAGGTCAACCTGGCCTCATTCTGTTTAATTTTTAAAAAATGTACTGAGTGCCTTCTCTGTGCTTAGAATTGTTCCATCACTATTTGTTATTGTATTGGAAGCACAGCCATTCAACAGTTGATCAGGTAGTTGACTATTAGAAGCTTATTATGAGTGCATTAAGAAAACATAAATATTATGCTTCAGATAATCCATAAAAAGAGGATTTTGTTCTTAAGGGGAGCTTTGAGTGGGAAAACTCATGTGCTCTTGTGAGAAATGAAAGCACATCCCTACTGACTCCGTTGTTCACAGGCATCGAGCGATACCCACTCTGTCTTCACTTCTAAGGGACCCGTTGAGTAGCTGTGATGAGTGCTGACCACCTGGTCCATGGGAACAAAGACATTCCAGCATCCCAAAGCCTGGGATGGAAGCAAAGAGATGCTCTAAAGAATGAGATTTCTCTTATTGCTTTAGCTCTATGTCTCCATCAAAGAGGTTTTGACAGAGGGGTCTTCTCAGAATGAAAAATGTGCATAGGGCTGGAAATTAGGGAATTGCTATCTGCAGCCTTGTTTCTTTGGGGAATTGGTTCTTCCTCATGATTTATTTTTCCACTTTGAAATATTTCATTCATTCGTCCCACATTTCATTCATGGCATTGCATCAACATGCCACTATGAAAAACTGGGCCAACTTAAATTTTTTTCCTTTAGCACTAAAAAAAAGTTTCCCAATTCAGTCACATTAGGTTCTTTTCCCCTCCAAAAAGTGTTTTCTTATTTGAAATGGATTTTAAAAACAATAAACTGGAAGATACAGGGGGAAAAAAAGCTCTATAATGATCCCAGCGTAACATATATTTAGTTAGCAGCTTGAATAATATCAAAACGATGTGGCTGATCATACCCACAGCTCCTTTGAGAGCACTGAATGAGATCATGTGCATAAAATCACTTTGACAAGTATGCAGTGCTCAGAAAGGGATTTGGGGGGAGCAAAATGGGAAGAGCCCAGGCTCAGGGACCAGACACCGGGGTTCTAATCTTGACATCATTATGTACTTGCCCTGTGGCCTTTAGCAAGTTATTTATCCCTGTTAGTTGGGAGTTATGGGTATGGAGGAGTGTTTGGGATATGATGGACTCAGCTAATGGTAGCCATTATTATTATGCAAAGGCAAGGCATTACTATCATCATTATAATGATTTTTTAAAAAATTATTTTCAGTCTTAGAATGAGTCATGTGGCCTTTCTGCAACCTTCTTAATGATATTTCATTCGGGTTGGTATCAAAATGAGACTGTGTTCTAGGACTATCACTATTCGTGGGAGGTAAGGCTAAGGAGTGCAAAGCAACAAGAGGCAGTTCTTCAAGGTTAAACCTTGACAGGGGATAATACCTGAAGTGGCTAAAATTTAATTTTTCTCTAATTGAAAACCCTTGGATTCACTTTAGTTCATAAAAGTTCATACCGTTTACACTACACCAGGTGCTGGGAATGCAAATAATATACCTCAAGAGATCCCTGACCAGAGGAAGCAGATGTGTAACCACAGAATAATATAGGAAGTGCAATGATAAGGAGATATATTTGGCTTCTGGATAGAAGAGAGCCAGGGCATAGGACTCCACAGTAGGATGCCCTTAGCCACTTTTAACAGAAAGCTTGACTAAAAATGGCTTAAATGATAAAGAGATGCATTTTACGTAAAAAGAAATCCTAACCTAGGAAAGCCCAGAGCTGGTTCATTTAGTGACTAAACACAGACTCAGTTTTTTTCCATCTTCTCACTTTGCCATCCTCATTCAGTATATTGTCAAGACTTCCCTCATGATCACAAGATGGCTACAGTAGCTCCAGACATCAACAGTAGCAACAGACTAACACCAAGGGAAAGATAAAGACTTGTTTCTTCCTTATGTATCAGGTTTTCTTTTTTTAATGTATCAGTTTTTAAGAGTGAAGAAAACTTTCTAAGAAGTACCTCTTCCTGAACAGCAGGCTGCTCCTAACATTTCCTAACCAAGTCACCTGGCCACTTGTGAAAAAAAATCACAGTAAAAAGAAGGGCAATGTCAAAAACAGCATTTAGATTTATTAAAATTTACCAACTCATGGGGGAAGGAGTAGACCTTAAATGAAACTGGGGCTTTGACAGCACTAAAGAAAATAAAAGTTGGTCTTTAGGCAGTCAGCCAAAAGAATCTTCAACAGCATCTAACTCAGCCCTGGGGTGAAAGAGTAGGAACCAGGAAGGCTTTCTGGAGGAGGTAATACCTGAGCTGAGACTATACCCTTCTTACTCAAAGTGTGGACTGTGGACTAGCAGCATCAGCATCATCTAGGGGGTTGTAAAAAGTGCAGAATTTCAGGTCTGTCCCAGACCTACTGAATCATAATCTACCGTTTTACAAAATGACCAGGAGACCCATGTACATATTGAGGTTTGAGAAGCACTGATATAAAACCTGAATAGAAGGTAGCCAAGTAAAAGTATTTGAAAATGGAATGGGGCTAGGAAATGGAAGAGAGAACTGCCTGAACAGGGATAGTGGAGGAAAAAGTAATATAAGACATTTGGCTGACTGCAATGAGCTCAAAGTTGTGGAGTTTTAGATACAGGTTCCAGTGTTTTAAAATATTCATAAAACTAAATCCACCCAATGTTAGCAAAACAAGTATGTCCCTGAAGAATTTGGAGGAGTGAATTGAATGCGTACTCTGTCGCAAGCACTGTTCTGTTTTTACATATAGGTCATTCTGTATAGTACTGTAGAGATTCTTTCATTTATGTGTGGCTAATTAACAACCTACTTTAAAGCTTAAAACATTGAAACAACAGTCCTTTCACTATGTCTCACAATTTTATGGTTCAGAAAATTGGGCAGGGCTCTGCTGGATGATTCTTCTGTTTCAGATGTGTCAGCTGGGGTCATTCAGTGATATTCAGCTGGTGGTTGAGCTGGTATTCAGGGTCCAAGGTGGTTTGACTCACATGCTTGGTGCCTTGGTAGAGTGGCTAGAAGTCTGGGTTTGGCTGTGTTCCTCTTCCTCTCCTGTAGTCTTACTGCCTCCCCATGGGGCTTCTCCAGTCAGACAGAGATGGTGAATACTACCGGTTCTTCACAAGTTTAGGCCCAGAACTGGCAAATTTCACTTCTGCCCTATTCTGTCAGCCAAAGCCATAATAAATCAGCCCAGAATCAAGAGGAGGGAAAAATGAGATTCCCACCTATCAATGGGAAGACCGTCAAAGAATTTGCAGCAATCTGTAATCCACCAAATACTAATTTACTTATTCCCCCAACAACCTGGAGATAGTGACAAGTAATTCGTTTATAGAGAAGGAAATGGAGGCATGATGTGGTTAAGTAACTTGCCCAAGGTCAATGTTCAGTAAGAGAGAGTATCAAGATTGGAACCCAGTCAGTCTGGCTCCAGAAACCATATTTACCCACAGTTCCACTATTGTCTCTTCTGAGGAAGGCCACACATACCAAAGAATTTAGAGAGAGTATGTTTCTATAGTTTTAAGCCACAAGGAAGGTTATAGCTCCTTTCTCTGAAGAGCTATTTCATGAGCCTCCTGCTGGTTAACTCATTCTCCATGACACATGTGTTGAATAGCCCACTTACACTGTTAATACCCTGGTTTGGTCTCCACATTTTTAAAGAGCTTTTGATCTCTTCTTTCTACATCCAGTAACCCTAGCCTGGGTGTGGAGGATCCAGCAGCAGATTAAATGCATTTCAAATAATGAGAAGACAAAACCCTGCCTTCACTGCCCCCACTGCTCTCCTGGATTGTTGACAGGTTATTTACTGTGTTTGCCTTGACTTGAGCTATTTAATTTTTCCAAAACAGATGCAGCCGATTGATTAATGGCACTCCCCACTAAAAGTCCGAAATGTCAGCAAGACGCTTAGAATCCGTGTCATTCTGGATGAGAACAATGGACACGGCTGAGAAACAGGGACTTGTGCCAAGTATTCTTGAGGCTAGGAGGTCATGTGCCACTTTTCTGCTAAGAGAGAGATATGTATATAAGGGCAAAGGAAGCAGGAGTTTGGGGGTTGGGCATGTGCTAATAATAGGATGGATCACATGACACCTAAGTCACCTCCGAAAGAGGCTTAGTTGGTGGAGGTGAAGTAAAGTGCTCGGAATTAAGGACATTTCTTCAAATATCCCCCGATGTGTAAAAATAGACTGAAGGAAATACATGTGTGCTGAAGAGAGAATTGCGCCCTTCAGAGGACTTTTGTGATATTCTAGGGAGTAATTAGGAGCAGTTCCCACTCAGAATTTTCGAGGTGCAGTCAAATTACAAATGCAGGGGCCACCCGTTTAAACATTTTTAAGAACATCAAGATGGTGACAGCGGAGCATTGAACAAAGCACGGGGCCCTTCTTAGTGTGCTGTGTGTGGCTGTGCAGGTTTACGCCCATGAAGCTGGTCCTGGTTAAGAGAACCCGGAGCCCGATTTATTAGTGGATCTGACAGTGACCTGCGAGGCTGTGCCCCAGGTGACACTGTGCAGGGAACAGCCTGTTTAGGAACTTGTGTCCCCTCTATGACCCCCTCTCCTGCTCCTCCAAGCCTCCTCCCTTCTCAGTTACCCAGAGTCCCCTGACTCTGTCATCCCTGCCCCTCAGAAAACCTGCCTGCAGGAAAGGATCCAAAAAGTTCCAGACACTGAGGTGTAAATGACTGATAATATTTGGAGTGCTCCCCCTACGTGTTGGTATTTTTACAGAAATTTAAGCCTCAAGCAAAGCAATGATGGAATTTCAGGTATTATCTGGTTCATGGAAAAATTAATTTTTTTTTTAATGCTGGGAGATTTGCCCAGAGCCCTTGAGATCACACTGTTACAGGCACCCACTTATTTTGGCAGTTGTGGAGGCTGTGGCTCTGTGATCTTGAGGGCATTTATCCCTGAGGGTGCAAGTTACGTCCTCTTCTTTTGTGAATGGAGCTGGAGGGTCCACCCCCTCCTCCCCTGTCCCTAGTCTGTACAGTAGGACATGCTTAAACACTGTCTGCAGGAAACGTCTACAGGCTGAATTCCATTTTGGTTTCACATCTGTAGTCTGTTTCTCACTCCTCCCTGCCCTCCTGGCCCCCTCCCCCCACCCCTCCCCTGCGCCTCCCTTCCCCCACCCCTCCCCTCCCCCTCCCTCCCCCGCCCAGGCCCCTCCAGGCCCCTCAGCTCTCTCAGAGTGCTCAGCTCACGACTGGGTGGGCCTGAGCCGTGCTTCTTTCCTTGACACTCTTTCTGAATATCAGCGATACCTCTGGGGTTGGCTGCACACAGGACTCTGGGCATTCACTCCCCCGAACCCCCAGTGGGCACTAATCTGGTGAGGGTCTTGCTGCTAGAAGGGAAGGGTTGGGGCTGGGAAGTGCCCCCCTGGACATCCCAAACCAGGCTTTGTCTTTCTCTTGGGCCTGCTGTGGATTGCTTGTCCTTTCCAGGGCTTAATGTCAAAGGGAACACCTTCTACCACCACGAGCCACTGGGGCCTCCCTTATCTTTCTGATTGACTTGGCTTCTAGGAATTGGTTGTGGCTTACAAAGCCATGGCATGAGCCCAGGAGAAAACCATTTCAGTCGCACAAGGCCAGACAGAAGCCCGGCCTCACAGAGGAGGTTAATAATAGAGCCCAGCCTAGAGGCAGTCCAGGAAAGCCTTTGGAATTCTCTGTCTTCAGATATGCTTGGACCTATCCATTCAGAAGTACTTTTTTCTCCAGGCCTGTCTCTGTGGCAACCTGGCTCTAGAAAGAAGGTGATTGCAGTTCTGGTTTTGAAACCTCGGGGGCTATGACTGTTTTAGGATTTGAAGCTAAAACATATTGAGCAAATAAAAACCTCTGACTCACCAGGAATCCTCACTCTTTGTTTTCAGACACATCAATCGGTCTGTCAACAGCATTGACTGAGGGTCTATTCTGTGAAGAACCATGGACTGGGTACTGTGGGGAGACTTGCAGAACCGTGTATTAACCGTGTATTAATAGTTTCATTCATCCATCCATTTATCTGGCCATTTAATTCAATTTAGTGAGTTGAGTCAAATCAGAAATACCCACTGTGCCTTACTAGCCACAAAACCCTGCCTTTGAGGGCTGCCGGAAACATAAAGATAGTAATGTATAAAAAGTTACTCTCAAGGGCTTACCATCTAATCAGGGTGATGGCAAAGGCAAATACATAAATAGATTAGACCAGGCAAAGTATGATAAATATAATGAGAGAAGTTGACCAGAGGTGTTTCAGAGATTCAGAAAAGTGACCTGTCACACGGAGTTGGAAGAATTACGAAAGGCAATTCCTTATTAGGAACTCCTTATTAGGCAGCTTAGGTATTCATTAAGTATATGTTGAAAACTGCTAAATAAGATGGGCTTGGATACGAGCCTTGGAGCATTGGTAAGATTCAAAAGCAGAGGCAAGAACAAGGCAAAGACATTGTAGGTGGCAGTTACCACTAGTAGCAAGTCTGGTGAGATCTAAAGGGAAAGCAAGCTGTTCTGTTTATTCACCAATCATCTTTCCTTCATCACTTCATCCGTCCAAGATGTCACACTTGGCTGTGAGGGGCACACCAGGGGTGTGACCCACCCTGAAGAAGCAGTGAGTAGGAACTAGAAAGTGTTTGCAAACAGAGAAGCAGCATAGTGAGTGGGGCTAACAGAATGGAGGTGTGGAGTTTAATGACAGATGGGGCAAGAGCCAGAGGTAGAACCCAAAACATGGCCCAGAGGCCGGAGACTGGGCAAGCCAATTAGGTGCCTGCATACAGACACCCCAGATGTGGTCAAATGAGTCCCTGTGACTCAATCTCCAGATGGGCACTGAGGCCTGGTGCTAATTATATATTGATATTGAACCCTTGCTGTGTGCTCAGCATTGTGCCAGGTGAGAAAAAGATCCGAGGGGGAAATACATGAAATGGTCTTTGTCCAGACAGAGCTTATAATCCAGTTGAGCAAATGAGGGTAAATAGAAACAAAACAAGTGGAGCATATATATATGAGAACAATTGTGAGTATACACGTAAAGTACAAAAAGTTGTGGGAACTGGGAAAGAGCAATTGCAGACCCAACTCATCTCATAAATGTTGAAGTGGTGCCTGGTTGCTCTAGGCTCTCTCTGGAAGCATGCTGGAGGAGGTTTGTTTTTTTTTTTTCTGAAGTATAGTTGATTTACAATATTGTGTTAGTTTTAGGTGTACAGGAGAGTGATTCAGTTATACATATATGTGTATATATCTATATATTTTTTCAATTCTTTTCCATTATAGTTTGTTACAAAATATTGAATATAGTTTCCTGTGTTATACAGTAAATCCTTGTCATTTATCTATTTTATATATGGTAATGTGCATCTGTTAATCCCATACTGCCAATTTATCCCCTGCCCCCTTCTGCTTTGGTAATCATAAGTTTGTTTTCTATGTCGGTGAGTTCATTTCTGTCGTGTAAATAAGTTCATTTCTAAAATATACAAACAGCTCATACAACTCAATAATAATAATAAAAAAAACCCAATCAAAAAATGGGCAGGAGATCTAAATAGACATTTCTCCAAAGAAGACATACAGATAGCCAACAGGCACATGAAAATATGCTAATTATTAGAGAAATGCAAATCAAAACTACAATGAGGTATCATCTCACACAAGTCAGAATGGCCATTATTAAATCTACAAATAATAAATGCTGGAGAGGGTGTGGAGAAAAGGGAACCCTCCTACACTATTGGTGGGAAAGTAAATTGGTGCAGCCACTATGGAAAATGGTATGGAGGTTCCTTAAAAAAACTAAAAATAGAGCTACCATATGATTCTGCAATCCCATTCCTGGGCATATATCTGAAAAAGACAGAAGCTCTAATTCCAAAAGATACATGCACCACAGTGTTCATAGCAGCATAGTTACAATAGCTAGGATGTGGAAGCAACCTAAATGTCCATCAACAGAGGAATGGATGAGAAGATGTGGTACATATATACAATTGAATATTACTCAGCCATAAAAAAGAATGAAATAATTCCAAATGTCAAATATCATATGATATCACTTATATGTGGAATATAAAAAAAAAAGATACAAGTGAACTTATTTACAAAACAGAAATAGACTCATAGACATAGGAAACAAACTTATGGGTACCAAAGGGGATAGTGGGTGCAGAAGGAGAGATAAATTAGGAGTTTGGGATGAACAGATACACAGTACTATATACAAAATAGATAAAGAATAAAGACCTACTGTATAGCATAGGGAACTATATTCAATATCTATATTTTATATATATATATATATGAATCACTTTGATGAACACCTGAAACTAACACAACATTGTAAATTAACTATACTTCAATTTTTAAAAATGGTTATAGAAAAGAAACAGAAAAACAGTATGGTATTGCTGAATAGATAGAGGAAGAGATCATTGAAACATAATAGAGTCCAAAGATAGAAACATAAAAATATGTCCATTTAATTTTTGACAAAGGTGCAAAAGCAACTCAATGAAGAAAGGAGAATCTTTTTAACAAATGGTTTTGAAACAATTGCCATCCATATGCAAAACAATAAACCTTGCCCTATACATCAAACCTTATTTAAAAATTAACTGAAAATGGATCATAGACCTAAATGTGAAATGTAAAACTTTTAGAAGAAAATATAAGAGAAGATTATCATGACCTAATTACAAAAAGTTATTAGACATGACACCAAAAGCATATCCATAAAAAAACTTATAGGTTGGAGTCTTTCAAAATTAAAAACTTTTCCTCCAAGAATGAAAAGACAAACTATAAACTGGGAGGAAATATTTTCAAATCACAATTCTAACAGAGAACTTATATCCATAATATATAAAGAATTCTCAAAACTCAACAATAAAAAAAAAAAACCAACAAAAAGTGAGTAAAATTTTGGACACATCACCAAAAGACATTAAGTTGGCAAATAAAAGATGCTAGACTTCATTAGCTATTAGAGAAATGCAAGTTTAAACCACCATAAGATACTACTACACATCAATTAGAAAGGTTATAAAAAATACTGGCATTACCAAGAGTGGGCTGGTAAGGATGCAGAATAACTGAAACTCTCATACATTATTGGTAGGAATGCAAAATGGCACAGCTACTCTGGAAAATAATTTGGCAATTTCTTATAGTTAAACATACACTTATTACTTGACCCAGAAATTCCATTCCAGGCTATTTAGAGAAATGAAAATATATATTGACATAAGAACCTGTACACAAATGTTTAGAGTAGCTGTATTCATACTTGCCAAAAACTAGAAACACCCCAAATGTCCTTCATTCAGTGAATGGATAAACAAACCTGGTACATCCTTATAGTGGAATACTACTTAGCAATAATAAGGGACAAATTATTGATATTATGCAACATCCCTCATGAGTCTCAGGAACATTCTTCTGAGTAAGAAGCCAATCTTAAAAAGTTACAAACTATATAATTCTATTTGTGTAACATCCTCAAAAGACAACACTACAGAGAACACACCCATGGTTGGTGGGTGTTAGAAATGAGAGAAGCTGTCTTAATTTTGTATGCATTAAAATTCATAGAACTGTACACCAAAAGAAAAAAGCTAATTTCGCACTCTGATAATTTAAATACTAGAATTTTACAAGGCAAAAATCTCTATTTTCAAAAATAACATTAGTTTTTAAAATAAAAGAAAAACAGTGAGATCTCATTTTTATACCCAAGATAGCAAAAATTAACACATTTGATAATAGTCTTTATCAAGGTAAGTGGTTGAGGGAAATAGACTTGTGGGAGACTAAATTGGTAAGTCATGTAAAAAGATAATTTACCTATTAGAATATGAAATATTTATACCTTATGACCCAGTAATTATAATTATTATGTAGAAAAACACTAATATACATGCCCAAGAAGGTTTAAACAGATCTAAATTCTGGCATTGTTTGTAGTCACAAAGAATTGAGAACAACCTAAAGTTCATCAGTAGAAAGATGGCCAAGAATACATATCAGCACTCTGGAATATAATACACCACTTAAGAAGAATGAGATAAATCTATTTGTAGTGGCATGAAAAGAGCTGCAAGACATATTTTCAAGTGGGAAAAAAGCAAATTGCAAATCAATGCATACAGCGTATTATCATTTGTATATTTTGAAGAAGTATTTCATAAGTACACACACATATAGTAATATAGTAAAAGGCTATGAGATATAAAACCAATTAAGAACAGTACTGTCTTCTGAGAATTAAAGGGGATTGGGAGCATCTAAAGAGATTTTGGGTTTTTTCTTTTTTTACATCAAAAATGTATTAATGCATGGGCTTCCCTGGTGGCTCAGTGGTTGAGAGTCTGCCTGATGATGCAGGGGACATGGGTTTGTCCCCTGGTCCGGGAGGATCCCACATGCTGCAGAGCGGCTAGGCCCCTGAGCCATGGCCACTGAGCCTGCACATCCGGAGGCTGTACTCCTCAATGGGAGAGGCCACGGCGGTGAGAGGCCCACATACCGCAAAAAAAAAAAAAAAAAGTATTAATGCATTACTTGTGTGCTAAAAACAAAGCCTGTTACATCCCAGCCTTATAAATGAGAGTGCACAGAGCAGAAAGCCCTGAAACATACCTTTGCTTTTGCTGGTAGGCTTTCTCTGTGTGGAATTATCTTTCAGGAATCAAAACAAGAGCTGCTTTCTTGGGAAAACCTTTCCTGATTCTCCATCCACTCCAGTCCTCCTCCTGTGCTCCTGTAGCATCCTACAGATAACTCCATCAAAGCCTCTGCCAGTTTACTTTGCCGACAATTTGTATGTCCCTTTTCCTCACCCCTGTGTCATACTCATCTTTGGGTTCCTAGTGCTGGCACAATGCCTGCCACGTGGTAGGTACCCCAAAGTGCATGTTTTTTTAAATGAACTCTTGAACTGTTTACTAAATTATCTCAAATAAAAGTAAGATCTTGATCAGATCCAGGTTGAGAATTCTCCTGGAGTTTGTGATTTACTTCTATCATTCCTATTTACATCATTTCTATCATTCATCATTTCTATTATTCTGTCATTCAATCACAGGGGGGAAATGGGCCAGGGGTAAAGTGTGCTGATCAGTCAGAAATCCAGGAGGAAAATAACTTCCAGATTTGCAGCATTTGCTGATGTCTATGGTGTAAATATTCCCATCAGTGGATTTCAAGCTACTAACATGATGCTACGTAAAAGTGGGTTGAGAAGAGATGCACAGTATTGGTTTTCCAAAGCCTGTGCGAGCCACGTCCAGCATACCACTGGCCCAGGAGCCCCTCGGACTGCTCAGCCCCTAGGTTATCAAGAACAGCAGGCGGCTGGTGCTGTGAGAAGCTCTGTAGGTCGAGGCAGATGTTCACAGGCTCGTGCCTCTACTCCCCTGCCTGACCACCTCTGACTGGCCGGTCCTCAAAGGCTTGCTCAAAACTCACCTCTTCTGTTTTGTACTATGTTTTAGATTCCACGTATAAGTAATATTGTATAATACTTGTCTTTCTCTGTCTGACTTACTCCACTTAGTAGGATCATCTCTAGGTCCATCCATATAGCCGCAAATGACATTATTTCATCCTTTTTCTATGGCTGAGTAATACTCCTCTGTATATACACACTACATCTTCTTTATCCCTTCATCTGTTAATAGACAGTTAGCTTCATTTAGGTTGTTTCCATGTCTTGGCTATTGTAAATAGTGCTGCTATGAACACTGGGGTTCATGCATCTTTTTGGAGTAGAGTTTTCTCTGGATATATGCCCAGGGGTGGGATACCTGTATCATACAGTAACTCTATTTTTAGTTTTTAAAGGAACTTCCATACTGTTTTCCATAGTGGCTTTATCAGTTTATATTCCCGGGACTTCCCTGGTGGTGCAGTGGTTAAGAATCCACCTGCTAATGCAGGGGACCCAAGTTCAAGCCCTGGTCTGGAAAGATCCCACATGCTGCGGAGCAACTAAGCCTGTGTGCCACAACTACTGAGCCTGTGCTCTAGAGCCTGCGAGCCACAACTACTGAGCCCAAGTGCCTAGAGGCTGTGTTCCGCAACAAGAGAAGCCATCACAATGAGAAGCCCGGGCACTGCAACAAAGAGTAGCCCCCACTCGCCAGAAGTAGAGAAAGCCCGCCCACAACAATGAAGACCCAATACAGCCAAAAATATAAAATAAAATAAACAAACAAATAAACTTATTTTAAAAAATTTATATTCCCATTAAGAGTGTAGGAGGAATCCCTTTATTCCACACCCTCTCCAGTATTCATTGTTTGTAGACTTTTCAATGGTGGCCATTCTGACTGCTGTGAGGTGATACCTCATTGTACTGTTTTGATTTGCATTTCTCTGATAATTAGCAATATTGAGCATCTTTTCATGTGCCTGTTGGCCATGTGTATGTCTTCTTTGGAGAAATGTCTATTTAGGTCTTCTGCCCATTTTTTGATTGGGTTGTTTTTTTGTTATTGAGTTGTATGAGATGTTTGTATATTTTGGAAATTAGTCCCTTGTTGGTAGCATCATTTGCAACTATTTTCTCCCTGTCTGTAGCTTGTCTTTTCCTTTTGTTTATGGTTTCCTTTTCTGTGCAAAAGCTTTAAGTTTATTTAGGTCCCATTTATTTATTTTTGTTTTTATTTCCATTACTCTAGGAGACAGATCCAGAAAAATATTGCTGTGATTTATGTCAAATTGTGTTCTGCCTATGTTTTCCTCTAGGAGTTTTATAGTACCCAGTCTTACATTTAGGTCTTTAATCTATTTCAAGTTTATTTTTGTATATGGTGTTAGAGAATGTTCTAATTTCAACCATTTACATGTAGCTGTCCAAGTTTTCTCAGCATCACTTATTGAAGAGACTGTCTTTTTTCCATTGTATATTCTTGCCTCCTTTGCCATAGGTTAATTGACCATAAGTGCTTGAGTTTATCTCTGGGCTTTCTATCCTGTTCCATTGATCTAGGTGTCTCCTTTTGTGCCAGTATCATACTGTTTTGATTACTGTAGTATAGTCTGAAGTCAGTGCGTGTGATTCCTCCAGCTCCATTCTTCTTTCTCAAGATTGTTTTGACTATTCAGGGTCTTTTGTGTTTCCAAACACATTTAAAAATTTTTTGTTCTAGTTCTGTGAAATATGGCATTGGTAATTTGATAGGGGTTGCATTGAATCTCTAAGACTGCCTTGGGTAGTATGGTCATTTTTACAATATTAATTCTTCCAATCCAAGAACACAGTATATCTTTCCATCTGTTTGTACTGTCTTCAGTTTCTTTCATCAGAATCTTAAAGTTTTTGGAGTACAGGTCTTTTGCCACCTTAGGTAGGTTTATTCCTAGGTATTTTATTCTTTTTGATGCAGTGGTAAATGGGATTGTTTCCTTAATTTCTCTTTCTGATCTTTCGTTGTTAGTGTATAGGAATGCAAGAGATTTCTGCATATTAATTTTCATCCTGCAACTTTACTGAATTCATTGAAGAGCTCTAGTAGCTTTCTGGTAGCATTTTTAGGATTTTCTATGTATAGCATCATGTCATCTGTGAACAGTGAGAGTTTTACTTCTTCTTTTCCAATTTGGATTCCTTTTATTTCTTTTTCTTCTCTGATTGCTGTGTCTAGGACTTCCAAAACTATGTTGAATAAAAGTGGTGAGAGTGGGCATCCTTGTCTTATTCCTAATCTTAGAGGAAAGGCTTTCAGCTTTTCCCCACTGAGTATGATGTTAGCTGTGGGTTTATCATATATGGCCTTTATTATGTTGAGGTATGTTCCCTCTATGTCCACTTTCTGAAGAGTTTTAATCATAAACGGATATTGAATTTTAGCAAAAGCTTTTTCAGCCTCTATTTAGATGATCATACGGTTTTTATTCTTCAATTTGTTAATGTGGTGTATCACATTTGAGTACTGTAACTTTATAGTAAGTTTTAACATCACGTAGTTAGAGTCCTCCAACTTTATTCTTTTCAAAGTTGCTTTGGACATTTTGAGTCTTTGCATTACTATACAAATTTTAGAATCTTCTTATCAATATCTGCAAAAAGGCTTGCTCAGATTTTGATTGACACGGCATTAAATCTATGCATAGATTTAGGGAGAATTGATATCTTTATTATGCTGTCTTCCATTCCATGAACATGATATGTATTTCCATTTATTTAGGTCCTCTGATTTCTTTAATCATTGTTTCATAGTGATTCTGATTCTTTATACAGATTCTGTACATGTTTTGTGAGATTTATACCCTTGTAAGTATTTCATTTTTTGAAGCTATTGTAAATGGTATGGTTTATTTCATTTCAGTTTCCAATTATACATTGCTAGTATGTAGACATACAATAGCCTTTGTGTTGACATTGTATCCTGCAACGTTGCTAAACTCAGTTCATTCTAGAAGTTTTTTTGTAGAGCCCTAAGATTTTCTATATAGATGATCATATCATGTGTGAATAGGAACAGTTTTATTTCATCCTTTAAAATCTATATGCTTTTTATTTTTTTTCTTGAATATTGCACTAAGACTTCCAGTATTATGTTGAATGAGAATATTGAGAATAGATATTCTAGCCCTCTTTCTGATCCTAAGGGGAATTCATCTTGGGGGAAATCTTTTTACTATTAAGTACGATATTAGCTTAATGTGTTTTTTGTTTTATAGATGCCCCTTGTTATGTTAAAGAAGTTCCCTTCTCTCCCTAATTTGATGAGAGTATTTATCATAAATGGATGCTATGTTTTGTCAAATGCTTTTCTGCATATATTGGTAAGATCCATGGTTTTTCTTCTGTAGATGGTTAGTATGGTAAATTATATTATAGATTTTTGAATTTTCCATCAGACTTGTGTTCCTGGGATAAATCCCAGTTATTTGTGGTGAATTATTCTTTTTATATATTGCTGTATTTTATTTGCTAATATTTTGTCGATTTTTTTCCATCTATATTCATGAGGAATATGGGTGTGTAGTTTTCTTTTTTGTACTATCTTTTTGTAGTTTGGTAGCAGTGTAATGTTGGCTTTACAAAATGAGTTGGACAGTATTGCCCTTCTGTTTTGTAGAGGAAAGTGTGTAGAATTAGTGTTATTTCTTCTTTAAGTGTTTGGTAGAATTTTACAGTGACTCCTATCTGGACCTGGAGATTCTTTTTTGGGAATATTTTAACTAAAAATTCAATTTCTTTAACAGTTGTAGGATTATTCAAGTTATCTACTTCATCTAGGGTAAGTTTTAGTAGTTTGTGGTTTATAATGAATTGTTCTATTTAATCTAAGGTATGAGGTTATTGTGCAGAGTTGCTTGTAGTGTTTTTATATTATCCTTTTAATATCTGTGGGGTCTGCAGTGACATAGCCGCTTTCATTCCTGATATGGGTAATTTGTGTCTTCTCTCTTATTTTTTTGTTAGTCTTGTTAATGACATCAATTTTATTGATTTTTCTTTAAGAACCAGCTTTCCATTTTAGTGATTTTCTCTATTGCATTTCTGTCTTCATTTTGTTGTTGTTGTTGTTTAACATACTTATTTGGGTCTTCATTTTTCTAAATTTGAAGCTATTCAAGATTTTTTTTCTTCCTCCTGAAAATGACATTGACCTTAACACCCTTTAACTTTCCACAGAACAATGTGCCCACATTGTCATTGCTACCTAGAATATAACTCTTTTCCTTTTTATTCACACACAATATTTGTTCTGCATTATTTTTATATCCAGTAGTTAACGAAAACTGTTAAAAATTCACACTAAATTTCTGTGTACAAATATTTAATATCTTATATCTCATTCCCCTCAGGGTTTAATTTTCATCTTCCTGGAGAAAACTATTTAATATTTCTTACAGTAAAAGGCTATGGCTGGAAAACACGCATAGTCACTGTATGTCTGAAATGTTTTTTTTTACCCTCTTCTCCCTCTTTCATGATAATCTAGCTGGATATAAAAATATGTCATCAGTTATTTTCCCTCACTACTTTGAAGATATTTCTGTCTTCATTTTTAATGATTTCTGCAGTTACCTTCACTATTTACTTTCTTCTGCTTGGTTTGTGTATATTTTACTCATTTTCTACTTTCTTAAGGTAGAAACTTAGATTATTTGATACCTTTTTCTCTTTATAGCATAGGCATTTTAGTGCTATAAATTTTCATTCAATCACTGCTGTAGCTACATCCCACAGCTTTTCATATGTTGCATTTTTTTTCATGCAGTTTTATTGAAACTTTGACCCTCTTTGAATCATGGGTTACTTAAAAACTTTTTGTAAATTAAAGTATAGTTGATTTACAATATTATATTAGTTTCAGCTGTACAACATAGTGATTCAGTATTTTTATAGATTATACTCCATTTAAAGTTGTTATAAAATATTGGCTATATTTCCTGTGTCGTACTAGATCCTTGTATCTTATTTATTTTATACATAGTTTGTACCTCTTAATACCCATGGGTTACTTTTAAGAGTTCTACATTTCCCAGTGTTTGGAGACATTCCTTTTAAATTCTATCTATTGATTACTAGTACAATTCCAATATGGTCAGAAAACATACTTTGTATGATTTCAATTATTTTAAATTTGTTAATGTTTTATTTTATGACTTAGATACAGTCTATCTTGGTGAATAATCCATCTTCATTTGGAAAAAAAAAAGTGTATTCTGCTGTTCCTGGTTTATAACTAGGTCTAGCTGATGGATGTTGTTGGTCAATTCTTTTATTTCTTGTTGATTTTCTGTCTACTAGTTCTATTACTGAGAGAGGAGTGTTGAAGTCTGCAACTATAATTATGTGTTTGTTTACTTATTCTTTCATTTCTATCTGTTTTTGCTTCATGTATTTCTGAAGTTCTTGTTAGGAATACACACATTTGGGATTGCTGTGCCTTTTTTGGTAAATTGATACATTTAATAATATGTATTATTTTTCTTTAGCTTTGGGACCTTTCTTTGCCATGAAGCTTACTTTGATATTAATATAACCACTTGTGGTAGGCAAACTCTAAAATGGCCCCCAATGATCTTCACCTTCTTGTATTTGTGCCCTTATGTAAATCACTCCTCTTGAGGGTAGGCTGACCCTAGTTACTTGCTCTTAACCAATAAGATTCAGCAAAGGATGTCATATCCATGATTAAGTTACAAAAGATTGTGATTTTTGTCTTGCTAGCAGATTCTCTCTCTTTTCCTAGCTCTGATGAAGCAAGTTGTCATGTTGGAGAGGCCTCCATTACAAATAACTGAGGTGGCCTTGAGCCAACAATCAGTAAGTAACTGAGGCCATCAGTCCAGCAACCACCAAAGATCTGTATCCTGACAACAACTGTAATAGTCAGGACTCTCTAGAGAAACAGAATCAATAGGATATATATAGATAGGAATTGGCTCATGCAGTGTGAATATGATTTGTCTGGGTGTGGATTTCTTGAGGTTTACCCTGTTTGGGATACTTTTGAACCTTTAGGTTTTTGTCCTTTGTCAAACTTGAGAGGTGTCCAGTCATTATTTCTTCAAATACTCTTTCAGCACTTCCCTCTTTCTTATCCCCTTCTAGAGCTCTGATCACAGAAATATTGAACCCTTTGTTGCTGTTCCACAGGTCTTTGAGGCTCTGTTCCATTTTTAAAATCATTTTTCTTTCTGTTGTTCACATTAGAATATTTCTATTGATCTATCTTCAAGTTCACAGACTCTTCTGTCATCTCCAATCTGCCAATAAGTCCATTCAGTTAATTTTAAAATTTTAGTTACATTATTTTTCAGTTCTAAAATTTCCATTTAGTTCTTCTCTTTATCATCTATTTCTTTGCTAATTCCTTTTTGGAAAACATTTGTTTCAAGAGTGTTTGCACTGCTCTTTTAAGCATTTTAAATTATTTTGATAATTTTTAAAGATCTTTGTCAGATAATTCCAATATCTGTGTCATCTCCTTGTTGGTGTCTTTTGATTATCTTTTCCCACATGAGTTGAGAACTTCATGATTCTTCACACATGATTTTGAGTTGTATTTTAAATATCAGGTTATGAGACTCTGGATTTTGCTTACATTATATGGATATCATTGATATTTTTGTTTTTGTTTTGTTTTAATTGATGATTAGATTTAGACCACAAGTTCCCACTTGCCTTCTGTAGGCTGTGGTTACAATGTCAGTTAAGTTTTCATCTTTGCAATGCTATTCAGATCTGTTCCATGAGTGCACTACCAACTGGTCATTCTGGGACCTGGGTGGAAGTCTACTTGTTAGCTCAGTTCTCAAAGTCTTTGATATGTTTATTAGGATTAGATTCAAGCAAGTGTGGGTTTGGGGTGAGCCCAGAAGTTCATGTGGTTACTGTTTTCAGCTCCTCCCTCTCTGTCATCTCCCAGTACTTCGCAGTTCCCTTCTCAGTTCCTTTTGGTCTTCCAACACTGCAATTGCAGTGTGTCTGTGGCCAAGTGGTAGAAGGACAGAAAGAATGCCAAAAACAAAAAACAATGAAATTTGGCCTTACCTTCATGGAATCCCTGCTCCACTGAATGGTGAAGAAAGTTCTTCTCCCTTAGAAGTTTGGTTCCTGCAGGCTACCATTGCTGCTGTTATTATTGCCATCCACCATCACCACCACCATAGGATTGCCTGGAGGGTGCAAGAGAATGAAGAAAATGGAGAGGGGAAGCTGAAGAATTTAATAACTGATAGGTCAAGGGCTTCCTTGACAACTTTTCTTTCTCAAAATTGTCCTTACTATTCCTGGCATTTGTATGAATTTTAGAATCAACAAATCTTTGGGATATTGATTAGAATTACCTTTATAGATTAATTTGGAGAAAATTGTCATGTATACAATTTGAGTCTTCTCATCCATGCACATGGTATATACCTTCATTTAGTCAAGTCTCCTTTTATATCCTTCAGGAAAGCTTTATAGTTTTTCTTAATGAAGATTTTGCATACATGTTATGAAGCATAAACCCAGATATTTTATAGTTTTGTTGATATTTTGAAGGTATCTTTTCTATTTTATTTTATGCTTGATTAATTTAGGTATATGGGAATGTTGTGGTTTTTTTATGCTTATTTTGTATCCAGGGTTTTACTACATGTACTTATTAGTTCTAGTAGTTTTTCAATTAAATCTTTTAGTTTTTTTGGTACATGATCATATTTTCCATAAATAATGACTGTTTTTATATCTTTTATTTCCTCTCACTCTCTTTCTCTCTCCTTTTTTGTTGTTGTTATGATGATTAGGAATACCAGTATAGTGTTAAATTTTAGAGAGGAGAGAAAAGATCTTTATTTTATTCCAATTTTATTGGAAATCCTTCTAATGTTTCACCATTAAGAATAATGCTTGCTGGGCTTCCCTGGTGGCGCAGTGGTTGAGACTCCGCCTGCCGATGCAGAGGATACGGGTTCGTGCCCTGGTCCGGGAAGATCCCACATGCCGCGGAGCGGCTAGGCCCGTGAGCCATGGCCACTGAGCCTGTGTGTCCGGAGCCTGTGCCCTGCAACGGGAGAGGCCACAACAGTGAGAGGCCCGCATACCACAAAAAAAAAAAAAAAAAAAAAAAGAATGATGCTTGCTATAAATTTCTAATAGATAGCATTCATCAAGTTCAGGAAGGTGTTTTGTATATATGTTGGCTAATAATTTTTTAAAAATCACAAATAGATATTGAATTTTATGAAATGATTGTTCAGCATTTATTCAGATGTTTGTAAATTTTAAACCTATTAATTATTTTCTAATGTGGAACTATCCTTGCTCTCCTAGGATAAACCCTACTTTGTCATGATGAATTTCTTTTTTTACACACACCAAGATTAAATTTGTTAATGAGTTATTTAGAACTTCTGCATCTATACTTATAAATGAGATTGGCTTATAAATTTTTTCTTGTGTTTTTGATCTAGTATCTGGACATCAAGAGAAGGAGTGGAAATAAATGCAAAAAAAATATATTATTCCTTTTAGAAAACTCACAGGGCTCATATTGGAAATACATCTCAAGGAAAAGCTAGATAAAGTCAATAATCATATTCATAATGTGAATATTTCCTATGAGCCCCGTTCCAAGTATTTGATGTAAATATTTTATTTAATCTTAAGAACAAGTCTATGTTCATATGATGCAGACGGGGAAACTGAGGCTTAGACCTCATTAATTGCTGAAGGTCAGAAACGGTGAACTATCATGATTGGAAGTGCTAGATACCTAAATGACAACTGTGGCAGGACAAAGAATATAGTAGTTTTGTTTACAGGCTTTGGGGAGGCAGAGTCAGCGGGCCTTAGGAATGAGTGCCAGCTGATGGGAAACAAACGTGTTTGCCTAGGACAGTCCCCCAGAGACAGTGTGCAGGGGCCACTGGGAGGTGGGGCTTCAGCCCCCACTCTGCAGCCAAAGCAACTCTGCTGTCACTCTGTTTTCACGTTGAGTTCAACAAAGGGTGTTGAGCTGGACTAGTTTGGAAACCATTGGTGCAAATGTGATACAATTGGTTCACAGTTGAGCAGAGCAGTCACAGATTTGGATTCTGAAATCAGACAGACTCTCACATTTACCAACTGTGTCCTGGGGGCCGGCTCCTTAATCTTTCCACACCTCAGTATCTTTGTGTGTAGTCGGGATTAATTTCATTTGTAACAAACTCAGATCTGACTAAGAGATTTTCTTTGCTTTACTGTAACTGAACATCATTTCTGTCTTGAGCCTCAGTTCTACAGATGGTGAAAACTTTGTCACAGTTAATGGAGAGTAAAATCTGTCATTCATCTTTTCTTCCTGGATGGCATATGGTTTGGGAGGTGAAGTGGAGAGTGGGTAGAGGTTAGTTATGGGGCATCAGATCATGGGGAAGGTGTGGCCCTCAGTTGTCAGCTGACCATCCTGATACCTGTGGCTCCAGGCTGTTTCCTCTGCTCTCCAGTGCCAACATCCATCCTCCTGGCAGCACAGAGACACCCATAGTCCTGGCTGTTCTCTGGTCTACAGGCTACACCTATCATTCTCTATCCAACATATCCCAGCTGTGAGGCCACTTTAGGTCTCTTAGACCTCTCTCTGTCCTGAGTCTCTCTCAACTACACAGGTTAAAGAAAATCTATATCTACTCAAATTCGAAATCTGACTTTTAGGAGTAAGCATAAATTTTGGAGTTCAAATGCTAAGAACACTTGTTTTTTTGTTTTGTTTTCATTTTTTATTTCCGTTTTTGTTATCCTAGTCCTACTCCAAGTGCTGTGAATGCCAAGGTGTATTTTGGGGTCAAGCAGAGGACGACTAGGTAAGCAAAACCATACAGGTGAAAAATCAATTGGTAAATATTTCGTAAAACGATTCTGACACAGAGATAATAACAGTAGCTACCTTTTAGGGCCATTGTGAGAAATAAATGAGACAGTGTATATAAAGATGCCTGGACCAAACAGAGGATCCTCAAAATGTATCCCCTATTACTATCATTAGCTCTTGTCCCTGGGGCTGTAGCCCATCTCTGTGTTATCCACTTGCCCTGGGTAAGGTCTGCACCCGCCTGGATTATGTATGAATAGTGGTAGAGGGAGGGGCAGGGAGTTATGGGTTCACGGCAATAGCTCCGTTTTCTTAAAGGCTTCGGTACAAAGCCTCTGATACGATTTGTTAGCCCACCCAACCCTGCAAATCGGAAATTGGGTTTATATTTGATCAATTTGGCTGGGCCACTGAAGCTTCATGTGTCAACAGCAGCACCGATTTATCTTCATAAAGCTCTCCAATGCCCAAACTGCTGCCCCAGCTTCTGGTTCACACCTCCCACGATCTTGAACTAGAAAGAAATGAGTCCACACTTCTGGGTGTTGTTTCTGGGTCTGAGCCTGTCATAGACAACTCTGTCAATCTTTGGAAACAGTGGCATCAGTGCTTGAGAGAGAAACAAATACAGCAGCATCTGAAGCTGGTGTTTTGAAAAATCACTTTGTTTTTCATCATTTGCTTTTAGCTTGTAAAGTACCCCATGGAAAGTTTTGAATATTTTAAGGCAACGCTGTTCCAGGATTTGTAGTAAATGCTCAACAAAGGGCAACACCTGGAAGGGCTGTTGCAGCTATACTTATAAATGAGATTCAATGCCTTCATTAGTTTGGGTGGGTCTACTTGGGCGTGAGAACACAGGCACCAGGACTACTTAGTAGGAATAAATTCTCTAATAATCAGAATGACAGCAATTTGGAATTTTCTGCCAGGGGTTAGGGGTTGGACTTTGAAAGAGAAGATGGAATAAATGGTCTAGAGAAAAAGGAGTGGCCTGTGGAAGATGGTGGATAGCTGGAACTGGGGGACCACAGCTAATGAGAAAAGCCCATGGGGAGGAATGGCTGGTGACTTTTTCAGACAGTGATTCCTAGCATTAAAATTTAAGTAGATTCCTGTTCTGGGCTGTGCCATCAGCCCCCATCATTAGTCTGAGTCTGATACAGGCATTGCCTTGGGGAATTAAATGAGAAGAGTTGTACTCCAGAGTTGGAACCATTTGGCCAGACAGTACAGCAGAGAGAACCATGGTGGGTGTCAAGATGCAGAGAGCAAGCACACAGCCCTCCACCCAAGCAAGAGGAAGGAAGCAGAGAACCTGCCCTCCACACCTCCCCGAACTCTCCTGGGTAGCATTAGGGATATGGAGAAAGGCACTCAGTTCATGGGAGAGGGACTTGAGCTAGTTCATCTGCTTATAAAATAATGTGTTCACGTTCATAATGTTTCTAATCACAGTGGACGTGCAGGAGCTAGTGAGTAAGCAGAGCTGATGGCCTACGTCTGTGTCCTGTGCACTTTCCTTGTTCTCCACTTGCTTGAATGCCTTATGTTTTTAACACTATCCAAAACTTTGGGGATGAGAAACATTTTAGGAAAGTAGCCCTCTAGAATATATAGAATCTACCAGTTTCACTTCCAGAACTCAGTTTGACTTGGCCAAAAGAGGTTGCTTTCACCTAAGTGTCCATTGACAGATGAATGGATAAAGAAGATGTGGAATATATTCACAATGGAATATTACTCAGCCATAACAAAGAATGAAATAATGCCATTTGCAGCAACATGGATAGACCTAGAGATTATCATACTAACTGAAGTAAATCAAAGAGAAAGACAAGTATATTATATCGCTTATATATGGAATCTAAAAAAATGATACAAATTAACTTATTTACAAAACAGAAACAGACTCACAGATATCGAAAACAACTTATGGTTACCAAAGGGGAAAGGGGCGGTTTAAATTAGGAGTTTGGGACTCACATATACACACTACTATATATAAAATAGATAACCAACAGACTTAACGTATAGCACGGGAACCTATACTCAATATCTTGTAATAACCTATAATGGAAAAGAATCTCAAAAAAAAAAATATATATATATATACATATGACTGAATCTCTTTGCTGTACACCTGAAACTAATGCAACATAAAATCAACTGTATTTCAATAAAAATTTAAAAAATAGAGGTTGCTTTCACTTACTTACAGGGTCCTGCAGGAGTATCAGTGAATGAAGACATGTCAGTTAGTAGGACTGGATATCAGTACAGGCTCACACCAAGGAAGAACAGCCAGCACAGGACTGAGTGTTTTTCATTTCTATAAATAGGATTTTTGAGAGAAAATGCATGAACATTTTAATTATTATTACACAAATGATATGAGTGAATTAAGCTACTTGTTTTCAGTGGAAGGGCACATTAGACAGGGAAGGATAAAACCAGATTCTAGTTCTTGTCCTACCAACAACTGATGACCCTTGACGATACCCCTTACCCTTGCTTAGCTGTGTCCTCTGTAAAATGACAGAGGTTGTTCTTAGTTATCTCTAAGGTTCCTTCCAACTCTAATTTTCTGTGACTTAAGAAAGTTATAACAGATACCCAAGTGTGGACAGTCTGTTAATCCAAAGATTCTCAAATTTCTCTGTTCACAGCATCCTTAGTGCCTTAGTGATATTTTTCATAGTGCACTGAGGCCAAAAGAAATACCCCCAAATTCCATTTGTTAAGTGGTTTGGTCCAAACAACTTGATGAGTACCTATGTCCTAATGATTTAAGCCATTTGAAAAAATAATAAATATAAATGGAAAGAAAAGGTGATATTTTATTTCATTCCTACATGATCATGCTTACTTATTCATGGGTGAATGTGAGTTTGGAGCACAGCATGACTTCTCAAACCATGGGATCCAACTGGACCCTAGCATTCTCATTTCATCTTCCACATTGCATTTCACTCAGTACTTGATTTTTATCATAGCAACCACTAAAACCTAGTTTTTGCAACGATCCGATGTCATTGAAAGGAATGTAGCACCATCTGTCTTGAAACTGTGAACCTCAAACTAGTAGTTTATGTAGTGCCTAAAAGCTATTGCTGGGTTTCCTAGAAAATTAATAATATCCTGGAGCGAGTTCGCTGCATTTCCCTGGGTGCCTAGGTACACAGTTTGGGAAGCATGGCTTCAATCAATGTTTGAGGTCTTCCATTTTCAATGGAACCATATGCACCTCCCTGTTGCAGACATTTTTGGTACCCATGGGCCAAGCACAGAATAGACGGTTCTCAAAGATTCAGTGCAATGTCTCTGGGAGTCCTGGTCTATTGGTAAGTAAGGAATCACCCGGGTGATGATCTTCTCAGTGCCCCAGCCTCAGGTGTGTTGGTGACATTCCAGAGACAAGCAAGTGTCATCCTTACTCCACCGCAGCCACTGCTCCCAGGCCACACACTGGGCTTTGTCAGCCCTTGGAAGTCACCACTGTTCTCTGGAAGGCGGGTGGATGACTCAGCTGTCACATCCTCCTACACATCAGAAGGCTCAGCCCCTTCTCCCAGCCCACTTGCTGTTTGATGTCAGGGAGATCAGCCGTCTCCTGACGAATGTTCCTGTTAATCTCCCCAGGGAGCTTCACTTCTCTTGCCAGCCCTCTGATCCATCATTTCAGCCTTCCTCTCCCCAGCACCCTCAGTGCCTTTACGTTTGCCCTCCACCACGACAATCCTGCAAAACCTCATCCTTGCACCCACCTCACCATTTGCCTCATGTCTTCTCTCAACTGAATTCAGAGGAAGTAATCCCCCAAATGGGCATCGTAGGGCCACCTCAGATGTCTGATCTGTGGTCTCAGCTGGGCCCTCAGGTTCCTGGGCAACCCTTCAATATAGCCAAGTAAATTTTCCCAGCTCCCAGCAAAACATTCCACAGTTCCTTTACTCTCTTCTCTCATCGCAGACTATTGCTCAGCAGGTAACCTGCCTTCTAACTCACAGAGCATTCAAAGCTCTCAGAAAAAATCACTAAAGCTCTGTCTTCACCCATAAACATTCCCTTTTGCACCTGCCCTCTCACTTCATCCGTCCAGGCTGGGAGGAAGAGGTGTTGCCCTCCATGCCTAAGGCTCACCCTTGCTCTGGGTTCCCAATCCCATCCCTTCCCATGACCCAGGGTCCAGCATCTGACTCCACTGATTAATTCCTCTCCCTCCTGTCATTTCAAATTCTTTGCCTTTACTGCTTCCTCCTACATAGCCTATGCGTGTGTTCAAGTCTCCTACTTAATCAACAGGCTCTAACAATGTCCTTTCGATAACTGATACCTGATTGTCTTGCTCCCACTGGCAGACAAATTCCCTGAAGAAGAGTCCACACTCACTGCTTCCGTTTCTTGACCAACTGCGTGCTCCCCAGCCCCCTGCAGGCAGCCCCAGGTCCCCACTCTCCTCTTTAGCCTGTCCCTCACTCCGCTTGGCCCCCGCCTAGCCCTCCAGCCGCGGGGACCACATGCAACTCTCAGAAGAGGCCATGCAGTCCATGGCTTTGATGTTTCCCTCACTCGCTTTCTCCCTTGTCCCTCTGGCAAGCAGCGCGTACTTCAGTACGTCCTCTGAGAAGCCTTTCTGGACCCTCCCTCCTCTGCGCACCAGGGGGAAATGGTCAGACTTCCTTTTTGTTCTCAGTTGTCCTTCCAGCCACAGTGTCTGTGGCCATTTACTTTCTGTGTTTCTGTGCTTTTCTCCAGCAAATATTGTACGCTCCTGGAGAGCTGGGCTGTGTCTTAATTATACGTGCATTCCCAGGGCCACGCATACCCTGTGTTCAGCGAGTGAGTGGACGTAGTTGGTACAGGCAGAGATAACTCTCGGGTACCCAGGGCAGGGCGTTGGTAACACCCTTGCAGCAGACGTTTGATCTCAAACAATTGCTTCTAGGTTTCTTATTATTTCTGGACACTTTATAGATGGCATCTTGTCTCTCCTCATAGCGACTCTATAGTACTATAGCCCATGTTTGACAGATGAGGAAACAGAGGCTCAGAGAGTCTCAGTACATTTTCTCTGGTCATACAGCTAATAGTGGTAGAAGCAGGATTCCAGCCCAACTCTGGCCCCTTTGTACACACCCAGGCACCCCGACATCGCCCAGCTAGTGTATGCTCACTGACTGCCCCCTCGTTAACTGTCAGCTTTCAGAAACATGATTAAGACACCAAGTCAGAAGCAAAAGCATTAAGTAAAGCATTCAGCTCCTAATAGAGCCATAAATGCTTGTGGGTTATCAATGATTGGGGCCAAGAATTTGTGCTATAAATATCACCTGTCCATTGGCTTTATTCTTGTTAGTTTAACAACTGTTCTTTAACTAACAAATCAACCTTGCCAGCTAAGGCTTCATTGAAACCTGGGACTGGGGGTGGATGGATGGGAGGGAACCGTTCCTTCAAGGAAACTTGGAGAAGCCTCTCTTGTCTCCTGGGCCCATCAGTTCAGGCCCTCCTCCCCATTCATCCCTTTTTGTTTAGTTTGACCTTGGTCACTGATGACAAGGCTTCTTTTCCTGCCAAACCAATCAATAAGCTAAATAGACAGAAGATGAGTATTTAGAATATGGGAAGCCAAACTCAAACACAGATAGGTTATCAGTCTAGCCCAGAGCAGACTTCTGAGCAAATATTTCATTAACAAATTTTTCATGGCAACTTGCATGTTAAAAAAACAAAAGAGAGGGGAGAGGGAGAGAAAAAGAGAGAACAGTGGTTGTCGGTGGGCGTGGAGGTGTGGCGGTAAAGAGAAAGGCTGCTGAATCTTTGAAGCTGAACTGCCCCAGAGAGCAGGGAGAAGGGTTGGGTGGCAGAGAGAAGCCCCCCAGGAAGGGAAGCCCCAATCCCCTTAAAGCCCTTCAACTTCTAGCCTCCCTTTCCTGGCAGGGCTGCCGTGTGTAATGCATCTTCAGCCATCTCCGGGCGCTGGAGCTGGTTGAGTCTCCTGGATACAGACCCCAGCCTGGCAGTCAGCGGCTGACTGTGGAGCCCTGGGCTGGTCACCCAGTGAGGGTGCTGGGAGAGGAGAGGAGATACGGTCCCTTGGGAGCCCCACAGGGGAGATGGGGGCAAAGGGAACACTAAACATAAACAGCTGTAATCAGAGCAACGGTTTTGGGCTCCCACTAAATTTTAGGCACCTGGAAGGCTATTATGTTACTCCTCATAACCACGCCTAAGACTGTGGTAAACTCTAGCACACACGCCCATTGGTGTCTGTTCTGATTGCTAAATATTTTGAGTATCATACCCTGTTCACAACAACTCTTCAAGTGCTTTGGTTTTAATTTATGGCTGAGGAGCCTGAGATTCAGAGAGGTTAAACAACTTGTTCAAGTGTGCACAGCTGGTGAACTGCCGAGGCAGAATTGGGAACTAGGCCTGATTCCAAAGACAAGCAGTTTTCCACTCCTTTCCACCGTTTTGCTAATAGCTTTAAGAAAACTTTAAAGGGAAGGTTGGGAAAACATGGAATTACTAATATTCAACTCTTGTAAGCAAGTGCTGAGGGACAGAAAGAATGAGTAGGCTAAATTTTCAGTCCCTTGTGTGATGTGATCCTTCCTACCCTGGCTTGTGTAAACCCTGCCTCCTGGAAATTCCCCCCCCCCCTTCATCTGAATTCACATGCGTCTCATTCAGGCCTCAGCAGTAATCACTGCACAGGAAAGCTTCCCCAAATGGCCTGTGCTATTTGTTCTTATTACTTTCTATTTTTTCTTCAGAGCACTTACAACAATGCTAATTAAATATCTTTATGTGCAATTTATTGATGAATATGCCCCAGATAGACTGTAGTAGTAGTAATCATAATCATAAGAGCAGCTAACCTCTATTCAGTGCTTACTACAAACCAGGCACTCTTAAAGGCTTTACATATGTCAACTTATTTAATTAATCCTCTTGAGGATACTGTGAAGACTGTGAAGTGGTAACTGTTACGGTTGCCATTTTATAGATAAAGTAACTGAGGCACACTGAGGTACAGAAATTTGCTAAGTGCTATTCTGTACACCGAGGTACAGAAATTAGCTAAGTGCTACTTAGCTAGTGAGTGAGTGAGTGAGTGACAGAGCAGGATATGAACTCAGGCAGTCTTTGGTTCCAGATCCATGCTCTTAATCATGATGACAGGGCCACACATTCTTCCCACCTTGGTATGTACACTTCTTAGAGGTGGAGTCTGTTCCACCTCTTGAAACTGAATGCTCCTGTGATTTGCTTTAACCAGTAAAATGCAATAAAAGTGATGCTCTGTGTATAACCTCCAAAGCTAGGCCTTAAGAGGCTTTGCAGCTTCTGCTTTCTCCCTCTTGGGATGCTGCCCTGGGACCATCTTGTAAGGAAGCTGGCCTGGTCTATAGTTGCCCGCAAGGCTGCGTGGAGGAAAACCGAGACAGCCCAGCCAACAGCCTGTACCAGCTGCTGGACATGGTGCTAGAATGAGGCCATCAAGACCTTGCAGCCTAGCCAAACTTCCAGCTGAATGCAAGTTTGTGATTGAGCCAGCCAACCCACAGAATCATGACAATTAATAAGTCACGGTTGCCCTGAGCCACTAAGTTTTGAGAAGTTTTATTGCACAGCCAAGACTAACTTGGCAAGAACTGTCTTGCTCGGGTTACGTCCCTAGTGCCTAGCGGGATGTCAGGTACATAGCACTTTGACAGTAAAAATGTGTTGACTGCGTGAATAAACAGAAGTGGGGTTGAAGCAGGAAGACCCCCCCCCAAATATGGTGGCTAACTCTGAGATATTACAGAATTCATTCTACATGACATACTTCAGAATTTCAGAACAGATGGTAATTTTTAAATACTAGCACTCAATTTTCTGTAGATGCTTTCAAGTTCTTATTGACCTAATTTCAGAATACCTTATAAAGTCATTTGTTGCCATTTTAATTTTTTTCTCCTTTGTGTTCTTTTCTTTTAGGGGCTCTTCAACCATTAACGATATAACTTCATACTTGTTTCTATGATTATTTGATCAATTTAATCTCCCCCCTAGATTGTAAACTCAGACAGAGCAAAAAATGATTTTGCTCATGGTTGTAACCCTTGTTCCAGTTCATACTGTGGGCTCAATATGTACACACATACCTTGGAGATACTGCAGGCTCATTTCTAGACCACTGCAATAAAGTGAATATCACGATAAAGTGAGTCACACAAAGTTTTTGGTTTCCCAGTGCATATAAAATTTATGTTTAAACATATAAAATTTATGTTTATACCGTATGATAGTCTATTAAGTGTATAATAGCATTATGTCTAGAAAAACCAATGTACATATCTTAATTTAAAAATATTTTATTGCTAAAAAATGCTAACCATCATCTGAGCATCTGAGCCTTCTTCAGAGTCCTAATCTTTTTGCTGGTGGAGAGTCTAGACTTGATGGTGATGCTGCAGACTGATCAGGGCGGTGGTTGCTGAAGGCTGGGGTGGCTGTGGTAAGTTCTTAAGACAATAATGAAGTTTGCACATCAATTGACTCATCCTTTAATGAATGATTTGTCTGTAGCATGCAGTGCTGTTTGAGAGCATTTTGCCTACAGAATTGCTTTCAAAATTGGAGTCAATCCTCTCAAACCCTGCAACTGCTTTATCAACGACGTTTACATAATATCCTAAATCCTTTGTTGTCATTTCAACAGTCTTCACAGCATCTTCTACCAGGAGTAGATTCCATCTCCAGAAACCACTTTCTTTGCTCATCCATAAGAAGCAACTGCTCATCTGTTAAAACTTTATCATGAGATTGCAGCAATTCTGTCACATCTTCAGGCTCCATTTCTAATTCTAGTTCTCTTGCTATTTCCATCACATCTGCAGTTACTTCCTCCACTGAAATCTTGAACCCCTCCATGAGGGTTAGAATTAACCTCTTCCAAACTTCTGTTAATTTTGACATTTTGACCTCTGCCCATGAACCATGAATGTTATTCATGGCATCTAGAATGGTGAATTCTTTCCAGAAGGTTTTCAATTGACTTTGCCAGGGTGCATCAGAGGAATCACTATCTATGACAGCCACAGTTTTTAAAAATTTAATTCTTAAATAATAAGACTTGAAAGTCAACATTACTCCTTGATTCATGGGCTGCAGAATGGATGTTGTGTCAGCAGGCATGAATACAGCATTAATCTCATTGTATATCTCCATCAGAGCTCTTGGGTGACCAGGTACATTGTCAATGAACAGTAATACTTTGAGAGGAATCTTTTTTTCTGGGCAGTATGTCTCAACAATGGGCTTAAAATACTCAGTAAACCATGTTGTAAACAGATGTATTGTCATCCAGGCTTTGTTGTTCCATTTATAGAGTACAGGCAGAGCAGATTTAGCGTAATTCTTAAGGGCCCCAGCATTTTCAGAATGGTAAATGAGCACTGGCTTCAACTTCAAGTCACTATCTGCATCAGCCCCTAACGAGAGAGTCAGTCTGTCCATTGAAGCTTTGAAGCCAGACATTGACTTCTCGTCTCCAACTAAGAAAGTCCTAGATGCTGTTTTCTTCCAACAGAAGCTGTTTCATTTACAATGAAAATCTGTTGTTTTGTGTAGCCACCTTCAGTGATGATCTTAGCTACATCTTCTGGATGACTTGCTGCAGCTTCTACATCAGCACTTGCTGCTTCACCTGGCAATTTGATGTCATGAAGACAGCTTCTTGCCTGAAAACTCATGAGCCAATCTCTCCTAGCTTAAAACTTTCCTTCTCAGCTTCCTCACATCTCTCAACCTTCATAGAACTGAAGAGAGTTAGGGCCTTGCTCTGGATTAGTCTTTGGCTTAAGGGAATGTTGTGTGGCTTGACCTCCTATCCAGATTGCTGAAACTTTTTCCATATCGGCAATAAGGCTGTTTTGCCTTCTTATCGTTCATGTGTTCACTGAAGTAGCACTTCTAATTTCCTTCAAGAACTTATCCTTTCCATTCACAACTTGGCTAACTGCTTGGCTCAAGAATCCTAGCTTTCAGCCTATTTCAGCTTTCAATATGCCTTCCTCACTAAGCTTAATCATTTCTAGTTTTTGATTTAAAGTGAGAGACGTGTAACTCTTCGTTTCACTTGAACACTTAGAGGACATTGTAAGGTTATTAGTTGGCCTAATTTCAATATTGTTGTGTCTCAAGAATAGGAAGACCTGTGGAGAGGGAGAAGATGTGGAACGGCTGGTTGGTGGAGCAGTCAGAATGCACACAATATTTATGGGTGAAGTTTGCCATCTTATATGGGCTGTTCGTGGAGCCCCCAAACAATTACAATAGTCACGTCAAAGATCACTGATCATAGATCATTATAACAAATCTAATAATAATGAAAAAGTTTGAAATGCGAAAATTACCAAAATGTGACACAGACATGAAGTGAGCAAATGGTGTTGGAAAAATGGCGCTGACAGACTTGGCTGATGCAGTGTTGCCACAAACCTTCAATCTGTAAAAAATGAAGTATCTGTGAATCACAATAAAGTGAAGTGGAGTAAAATGAGGTCTGCTTGTACTGTTGAATGGATTGAAATAAAACTGTGAATTGCTTTATTTTAATTTCCAGTTTCTTCAGGCTGGTATAAAGCTTAATCTGCATTTTTGAGTTTTCCTTTTTAAATTCTGAATTGTAAAATGCTAGAGGTGGTAGAGACCTCTTTGGCAGGAACATCAGCTTTAAAGGATAGCATGCTGTTTCCTCATCACACAGCTAGTTTATAGCAGAGCCAGGACTTTAATTCACATCTTTGTCACCCATCTACTTTACATTCTTCCCAACTGGTAGACACTGAAGTCCCCAATGTACAGATGGGCAAATTGGGGCAGAACCCATGCCAGACCACAGATTATTCATCTCTCAGCTGAAGGCTGTCTCTGGGAGTCCAAGCTGACTCTAAGGTTAAGCTTCTGACAGCTCTAAGTATTTTTTCCTCTTTCATGTTGCTCTCAAATATATTTCTATCTCCGTCAGACCATCCCCCTTGTTCCCATTTAACCTGAGAAAGTTAAACCCACTTTTGATCATCATGTGAAAATCTGAGGCAAAGTGCTTCCTTCAAGGCAGATGTTTGGAAACGCTGAGCTGCAGGCGCTCAACTTGTCAAGTAACTTTTCAAATGATGAAAAAAGGGGAAAATGTAGGTCAGGAAGCAATAAACTATATTCACATCCAATATATCCTTCTGCTTAAGGAGCTGACTTTGAATCTCCACCTTTTACTAAAATGAAACAAAAATCCAAATCCAACCCAAAGCATTACAGCTTTAAGTACTGAAAGTATTTATTATTTCTATTCAAGTAATCCAAAAGCATAATCTCAAGAACATCTCTGCTCCAGGAATGTCTCAAAACACTGTGGATTTGGTGTGATTCTTTTATCCAGATGTTTGTAGAAAGGACTCTGGATGGCATGTGGGGAATTAAAGATTTATTTTTAATATTTGAGAAAAGTCATATTTCTAATAGCAGTGAGCCTTCTAATGTGTCCTCAATCTTTGCTGCCTCTCTGCTCTGTCTGGTATTGTTGTCTCAAGTAACAGCTCTACTCTTCCAAATTATCAGCCTATGGGTTTTCAAACGTTAATACTTAGATATTGGAAGGATAAGGTCGTTGAGGTACTTTCACTATAACACTGATATTCACATCAAGTTTATTTCAAGAGGCAATTTTCACTCACTAAGGTTTAGCTAAGTTCTACAAAAGATCTCTTTTTGGGACTTCCCTGTGGTCCAGCAGTTAAGACTCTGTGCTTCCAGTGCAGGAGGCCTGGGTTCTGTCCTTGGTCAGGGAACTAGATCCCACATGCCACAGCTAAGAGCCTGCATGCCACAACTAAAGATCCCGCATGCTGCAGCCAGAAGATCCTGCTGCTGCAACGAAGATCCTGTGTGCCACAACTAAGACCCGGCACGGTCAAATACATAAATAAATATTTTTTAAAAATCTCTTTTCATGGGGCAAAATCTCCAACAAACTGCCCTAGTGTCTCAGCTTTGCAGAGTAGTGTGACTTGCCTTTGAAGACTATGGGATGTTTCCAAGTGTCCCTTAAATCTAGAAGCATCTCATCAGAGACCCCCAATGGTTACTATGTCCCTCCTGTGTCCAGACATCCAACAATAAGATATCTGGGAGTCATGATCATCTTATTATTGGAAGGCCTCTCCCTCATTTATTATCCCCTGACCTATAGAGAAGGATATTCTAAAACATGGTAGATTTTATGCATTGACTGAGTTTACCTGCTGGAGATGATACATTTAGGTTCTAGTGGCAGAGAGAAATTTAAAATTAGGTCACCTCATGGTTACAACTTGTGTCTATAACAGAAACTAAAAGGTCTCAGAGATCATACAGATTCTCTGGTTGGGAACCCAAAAGGGACCTACTGTGAAACATTCTTTAATTGGTTTGTTACCCTCAAAAAATATACTGAATATTTCTATGGAAACTGGAGTTTTGATATAAAATAATACAGCTGGGTTAAAATCTAAGATCTGAGCTCTAAGATCAGTCCCCATAGGACCAGTGTGTGTGCTTTTAGAAGATGCCAGCCTCTGCGTTGTAATTTTAGGGAAACACAACAGTCCTCCTAGCCTCTAAACCTTTATGTAGTTTATTGTTTCTTGAAACTGATGCATTAGAATTGTCTTTTTTTAAAAATTGGAGTATAGTTGATTTACAATGTTGTGTTAGTTTCTGCTGTACAGCAATGTGAATCAGTTATACAGATACATATATCCACTCTTTTTTAGATTTTTTCCCATATAGGTCATTACAGAGTATTGACTAGAGTTCCCTGTGCTATACAGTAGGTCCTTATTAGTTATCTATTTTTTAATAGCTCTTTTTTGGAGTATAATTGCTTCCCAATACTGTATTGGTTTGTTGTACAACAAAGCGAATCAGCCATATGCATACACATGTCCCCATATCCCCTCCCTCTTGAGCCTCCTCCCATCTTCCTTATCCCTGTAGGTCATCACAAAGTGCTGAGCCAATCTCCCTGTGCTATGCTGCTGCTTCCCACCAGCCAACTATTTTACATCTGGTAGTGTGTACATGTCGATGCTCCTCTCACTTCGCCCCAGCTTCGCCCTCCCACCACATGTCCTCAAGTCCATTCTCTATGTCTACCTCTCTATGCCTGCCCTACAACTAGGTTCATCAGTACCATTTTTTTTTTTTTTTTAGATTCCATGTATATGGATTAGCATACAGTATTTGTTTTTCTCTTTCTGACTTACTTCCCTCTATATGACAGAATTGTCTTTTATTTTAAGGTTTGAAATCTTCGAAAACATAAATACTTCTTTTTTCTTTAGCTAACATTCATACAGTACTCACTTCCTGCTAAGTATTATTCTAATGCTCTGTGAGTATTAATTTACTTAATCCTTTCACGAACCTTCTGACTTGGGTATGAATGTCGTCCCCATTTTGCAGATGAGAAACACAAACATTGAGAGAGGCCACATAACACATCCAACGTCGAAGAGTCATATGTGAACTCAGGAAGTCTGCATCCTGGGCTGGCTTCACACTGCACCATGCAGCCCTCTCAGCCCCTTGTGTCTCCATGACATTGGGAGACTTCCTACTTCTGGAACGTTTGGGGAGGGTGAAGGAGGGTTGCAAATGACAAAACAGGACAGCATTGATGGAAATGAAGTGGGGTGGAGAAAAGAACACAAGGGAGGGTGTGAATAATGAGGACAAAGTCTGCTTATGTCATTTATGGAAGCAACTGTCGCAATGGACCCTCTTAGATTTGCAGGTGGGACTCTTAATTTTGGAGTTCATCCCTCACTTGACAGATGAGGGAAACTGAGGCTGAGGCAGCAGACAGAGGACAAGGGAGAGAAGGGTGCTAGATTCCATAGCTAGTTAGCAGGTAAGCCAGGAGGGTGCCGCAACCCTCCATCTTCTGGGCCCCGAGCCCTCTCTTCCTCTGAAGGTAGCCTGTGGGCTCTGAATTACTGAGTGGCTGGAGGAGGCTCAGCCGAAAGGAGCCATTTTCTTTCTGTGGTTCTCCTTGTAGAATGTCCACTTCCTGGGTGGCATATGGTTTGTCAACAACACATGGAAGGGAATTTTCATCCTACTGTTTACAAGGGTTATTTCCTTATGGACACATTTTCTGGGAAGAGAAGAGCACCTTGTTGACCTCATGTTACTTTTGGGGGAGCAGGTAATGCAGCTGAGGCTGGAAATGGAGTTCATTGTCACTGTCCCATTTCATAAAGACGCCATGCATTTCGAAAGAGTGTCAGACAGGCCAGGTGAAAGCACATGGGCTGAAGTGAGGGAAGAAATGAAGAACAGCGTTGGAAATGAAAAGTCTTCAAATATAAATTAATATAAACCCAGGGGTCATCTGGCATGCAGTCCTGGCAATAAGAGAATCTACAATGTGGGTGAACAAGTGAAAAAAAAGTAATCAAAAGTAAGAAAGAGGCATATGTGAGGCAGTAAGCATCAGGTACAGAGACTGCTGGGGAGGATTAGGGAACAAAGTCCAGAGACTGTAAAAAGAGATAAGAAAGGCAAAGGTAGTGAATGAAAAGGGACTGCCTTGAAGGTTAAGAGAAATCATGGGAAAATTTTCCAAGTGCATAAAGAACGCAGGGGTCACTGATGGAGAGAGTTGGACGGCTAAGACACAGCAAAGAATAATTTATTGAAAAAAGAGGTAGATGTGGCTGAAAGACATTAAGTGATTTTTTTTGCCTGGGAACGCTCAGGAAGATGGGGGACAAATGTTAGAAATCTACATACATTTCCTAAAGGAAACCAAAGAAAGATTGATGAATGGTGGGAACAAGCCACCACAAGAGATTCAGAAATTAAGACTGGAAAACAGAAAAAAAATTAGAGACTTCAGTCCAAGACAGCACATATGCAAACACACTTGAATAATAAATAACAGGAACTTGAAGTGAGGATTTGAAAAACAAAAGTTTGGGGGAACCACAAGCCCCCCGAGTAAAGGGTTGGCACTGTCCCCAGCTGTCTTGCAACACTAGACCCAGCTTCTTTGTTTCTCTCCCTCCCCTTTTCTATTTCCCTTCCACAAATGTAGATTGAAAATTGGCTAAGTGCTAGCCATTGTGCTGTATATGGGCAGATACATGGATGAATAAGGTATTGTCTGTGGCCCCTGCCTCTGCGAGTTTATGTTTCTATAGAGTGGACGTGCTCTGTGAACGGTTATATGACACAGGCTCAGGCTACAGAGCTGGGAGGGCTGAGTGGTGTGGGAAATAGAGACTTGGGAGCTCATTTCGGTTCGGGACAATCAAATTCCATCTTTTTGGAGGAAATGAATGACATGAATGCATGTTAGAATAATGTAGAACGATTGGCCCAGAGCTTGGGTTTTTCTTTCGTTTCTGGATAATTTTAAAAGGGCTTCCATAAAGTCAGGTGTCAGTGGTGTGGGTTATTTAGGGCGAGCTATTCTAGGAGCCCCTTACATCACATTGTGTGGGTCGCTTCTGCAGACTCATTGGGGATCTGTTATGGATGAGACTGCAAGCTGGGTGGCTGATCCTGGCGTCCAGAGCAGGGGCGAGTGGCCCACAAGGAAAAGTTTTTGAGGCTGAGCTAAGTACACTTGTCTCGGGGACCCCTACTCCCACACACAGAATGAAGGATGCCCTGCAGGGGCTGAAGAGCACAGGGCGTCAGAGGGAGGAACAAGTGTGGTCAGGAAGGACCATAAAACTCCGAGTCTTAGAAGAGGAAAGGCGGGTAATTTGATTATCCAGTTCAGTGTAGTGACAAATATGGTAATGAGGCTAGGGACAAGAAATTTAGAGGTAAAACAGATCCTCCATGGTCACAGGCAATAGAATGGAGAGAAGGAATCTGAGTACAGAGGCAGGTAAAATTTTAATGTCTTTGGCACCCAGATCTGGAGCAATAAAAGAGATCAAACATTATTCTGAATCACATAAATGGAAGGACTGTGAAAAAGTCAAAGGCAATTAGCTCAGAGTTATAAAAGGGAATGGTTAGTAGTGTTTGACCAAGGAAACTGGAGGAAATGTTTGCTAAGATTTTCCCATTCCCTGTCTCTCTTCCCATCCAGCTCTTCTCATCACTTTTGTTCACTCAACTTAACCTTGACTGTGATTCTACACATTTGAGAACAAACATGTATTAGTAATAGGTGCTCAGCCCGCTGATATTTTCATAGACAGGAAGGACTGGGTGAGAGTGGGAGGTGAGGAAACTTGTTTCATTTTAATCCTCCTCCAGCCTTTGTGATTCTGACATGCTTTGGTAGGAACCCAGTGCCCCATTCTATTTGAGAATCATTCCCTTTCTGATAATATAAAATATAGGTTCAAGAAACCAATGATTGATTTCTTCTTCTCAGACTGTCTTCTTTGACTAGCAGGCACCAAAGAATATTTTCTCAGAAAGAAATGAATTATCATCAGGTACAACTGTATTACTAATGACCAAAAGGAAAGTTGCTACAATCTTCAAATTCAAATAGAAACTAGTGACTTTGTTGATTTAAGAATTTCTCTTCTATTTGGATTTTTTTAAACAGCTCACTGGCATACATGTTCAAGTTTCAATTTGTTACAGCTCTCTTAACATTTATTCTCAAAACAATAATTATATGTAAATATGCCAGAGATGCATATATGCCTGGAAGTGCATCTTGTTCACATGACTCAACGAAATACCTTTGGATCAATCAAGTTTTAAAAAAGAAAATGATAGGGAAAAGGGAAGTAGTTTATCTAACTTCAGGCAAGATATCTCCTCCATCCCTTGTGTACACCTGAAAATACATTCACCAATTAAGCATTTAACTTATTTCCTTAAGGTCAGGTAGCAAAGGAGTCAATTCAAGTTGGAGTGTCAGGGACAATTTCACATGGGAAATCCACTTTATACCTACAGCAGGTGTGTGTCTTGGCTCGGAGAACAAGCTGTCTCAGGTGTAGTGGCTGCCATGTGTTTACTGGGACATCTGGGGTCATTGGCTTAATATTAGCTCGGGGCCCATCAGCCTGGCTATAGGAGACCCTACAGCTAACTTCTCTCCAGGAGGTAAGTTTATTTTGAAATGGTCAAATATGTGAAGGATATGTTAAGATAGTTCATTGAGTTGGATTGGCCAGGAGGAGGAATGGGATGGGACCGCAGTCTACATGTAAACCAATATCTCTAGAGAATGTGGAAAATGTCAAGTTCCATGTTTGGAAGCCTTAGGGGATTTTGATGCCCGTGAGCTCAGTTTGGACTCTCCCCACCCCAACCCAAAGGTCTAAGGTCACATGCCTGGAATGCGGAAGGGAAGAAAGTGATGTGTTTCACCCAGAAGTGCAACCCCAGGATTTCCATTTAGAAAAATATGGTCCATTGAGAAAAAACAAAATCAGTTATTGCTCGCTGGCCCAGTTTAATGTACCACACATTTATTGAGTACCTACCTTGTTCAGAGCTAACTGGCAAAGATTGTGAAAGGTTCTGGGTGGCTCTTTTTAAGGCACTTAGGGAGACAGATGCATAGATAAATAGCTCAAATACGCAGAAGGCTGGAAGAGGGAATATAACAGAAGAATGGGATGAAAGATTCATGCCTTCTGATTGTGGTTTATTTATCCCTTTACTCTTCACTGTATGGCACACCGTTCTCATAACACAGCTGTGCCTAAAATGTCAAGGAGTCACTAGGCAAGGAAAGCAACACCTTTCTCCCCAGTGTACATAGGAGGACAATGCAATAATGCAACTAATTTGATCTGAGGGCTGGGAAAAATCATTCTCATTGATTGTGGTCATGTGGCATATTTTCCCAATGTGCAAATTAGTACAGTCTTTGAGTTCTGTGGAAAGACTTTTGAGGTCATCTTGCCTCTTGCTCAGAGCTGTGAGGCCCTGTTCTATAATTTGAACCTTGAGAGTGGAAGTTTTCACAGCCTTCCCTGGTTGCCTGTTTCAACCTGGACCCATTTTCAACTTGAGGAAATTATTTATGTATGGTTCCAGTCCCTCAGACTATTGGATAATTTTGTCCCTGCTTCCAGATCCATGAGTTTAGGCCACCCCTTCTTTCTACCCTAACAAATGGGGAATCCTTTCCCAGACATGCCGCTTTCTCGAAATTACAATTAAGTCAATAACTACAGGACCGACCCCCTTACGGGTGTGTGAACTGCCTGAGCCGTGTCCTAGTATGGAAACCAGAGGCCAGGGTCAAAGTAGGCCAAGGTGATGGCAGGGTCTCAGGTAGAGGGAAATTGAAAGCAATCGACTCAGCCATGTGCTGGGGCGATCTAGAAGGTGGCGGGGTGGAACGGCCTGGGCGAGCCTGCTTGTCATGACTCCAATGGCCCTTTTCAGAGTGTGAGCAGACCTTACAAAGAGGCACTGACCTCGCCTTTCCAGATGACTAGCAGCTCACCATGATAACTAACCCGTCGGGGATTTCTGTACAGTGATGTATGGTAAAGGTCAGTCTGAATCAGGAAGAAGTCTGAATCAGGAAGAAGTCTGAAATGGAGAAGGTGTTTAAGAAACATGCTTTTATTACTTTTGAGAGCCTATGATAACTCAAGCACACTGACTGAGTCCCATTTAGCAGCGAAAGGATCTCCTTTAGAAACAAGAGGGATTTCTAAACAACATCACATCAGCCCTTTTAAGTCAACGATGTTTGGAAGGGGGTGGAGGGTGAGGATTACATGAAGATATTTTACTCTCTTAAATGTGGTAGATATCCCCTTGAAATGTTTAGACTTGCAATTTGCCCTAGTTTATAAAGTATGGATTTGCTTCAATAAAGGTAAATTTTTGCCTAGCCAGTTAGAAGAATCACAGATTCGAAATGAGTGGAAATTGAATTAAGTGAAATAAAAATATCACTATTTTCAGGCTAAGATCCTGACTATATTCAGAAAACTCTTATCATAGAGAGCCTACTGAATTCACATTCATGTGATTGGAGCTGGACTGAAATTTTGAAGAAAGCATTTGCCAAATCCATTACTAGTAAAAGGCTAAATGCAGGAAGAACACAGTGTTTTCAAGATCTTTCCCAGAATCCTTTTTCATTCCCCTCTCTCCTCTCTCAACATAAGAAATAGATCCACCAGATGACGTTGGTGTTGCTGACAGAGCTGTCTTTTGTCCAGGCACACAGACTAGACATTATTTACCCCTTACCCTCCTCAGATACCTATGCAATGAGTCCTGTTTATTCCTGTGAAGTGTGTCTTATCAATTCCTTTCCCTCCACCTCCTTGGAGCCTTCCTGGTCTAGCATAGCAGCTTTCTCACACCTTCTTGCCCGCCCTCTGTTTCTACTCACTACCGACTAATTAACTTTTCTAAAGCACGACCTTGATCGTATCTCTTCTGCTTATAATTGTTCGGTGGCTCCAGACTACTACCAAATACAGTGTAAAACCCTCAGAATGGAGATCTTAACGTCTGGTCTAATCAGCCTTCTGCTGCCTTTAAATATCCTCAACTCCAACCAAACTGGTCTGCTTCTCGGTGCCCAAGTTCACGTTGCCCTTTACCATCACAGCCCTTTTACAAATGAGCCGCCTGGATTTTTGCCCCCCCCCCCCCAGCTTTCCTTTAAATCCAATTCACTTTCATTCATTCATTTAGTCATGTACTGAATTGGGTTCCTTCAGCCAATCTTCACCAATTGTTGGGCACAGCCTCCGAGAAGCATTTCCTGATTTCCCTAGCCTGAAGTAATAATATTTTAGTGCTTTATACTATTCTGAGAAGATTTCTCATAGGCTGCAAGTCAGGTCCTGGCTCTGCCAACTGCATTGTAGACAACCTCTGTTCCCCCATCTGTGAACTAATAGTTCCTTCCTCGTGGGGTGGCTGGGTTTTTGTGGGGATTAAATGTGACAGTGTGTGCAGAGTGTTTCACCTAATGTCTGTGCCCTTGGGGTGAATGGTTACTGTTCTAACTATTATTTCTTGTGTTATTTTACCCCATTTTATTCTCTTTGCAACAAGGCCTATGACTTATGATCCTTGCATCTTCTCTAGAACCTGTCTTTCAGGCAGTGTTTACTTTCATCATTTAGTTGCAAGATGCTGAGACATTTCGTATTATCTCAAGAGAAGAGGATTGATTGTAAGTCTCTGGACTGGAGTCCATGACTCACTAGATTCCCAGGTACCTCTTCCTCTTGCCACGTGTCAGTTTCTCTCTCTCCATCTATTCTGTTCTCTCTTCCTTACTAATGACTTCTGTGGCTGACTTAGAGCCAGGACCTGCCACATAATTTGCTAGGTTCATTGCAAAATGAAATGAGGGGTCTCTTGTTCAAAAAGGAGGAAGAGAGTGCTGTTAGATGTGAACTAAAATATAAAGTTTGTCCTTTCTTCAAAGGCCTCTTTCTTCCTCTGTCTCTTTTTGTCTCCACCTGTATGGTGTTTTATATCTGCTATTTCAGACCATCCTTCTTCAGGCATGGAGATACTTGCAGAGCAGTTCAGACCCTCACTGATGCCTAGGGGTGCAGCCCTGTGACTTCACACCTACAGCTGGGTTCCCCTTTCCTGCCATCACCCAGATGGGAGCACCATGCCCAGGGGAGGGGCACAGAAGTTGAGCCATGAGCTTACTGCCCCAATCCAAGATAGACAAGCACCCCCCAAGGCCCTGTGGTACTGCAACCTCTGCCCACGATAATGCACTAGGTACCTGGATCAGGGGAGGCCAGGAGATTTGCCCCACTGAATTGCCCACCAAATGAGCCATGGTGTGCCGGCCCCAGGCAGGGACAGCTGTCACCACACCCTATCTCTAGATGCCACAGGTCACAGGAGCCCGACTCTCCCTGGCCTAAACTCAGTTCCCTGCTGGCCGGTGAGGTGAGCGGAGGGGTAGGAAGGACAATGAAAGGCAGTGAGGAAGAGCAGGTCTGAGGAGGCAGGGCAGGAAGGCAGCAGGGGGCAGGGCTGTGTGAGATGAGGCTGCGGCCCCTGGGGCATGTTTCATTGTCCTATCCACTTCACTAACAAAACCCAAATTCAGAAATAAAATTAAGCACCAAATCCAAGCATGGGGCCCTGTTTGACCACTGGCTACATGCCCATGAAGCTGGCCCGGTTGAGAGTTTTGTCTTTTTTAAAACAGCAGCGTACACCTAGAAGAGCATAGCTCTATATTATGACTTCTGGCTACAACTTCTACTGCTAACTGGTTTATTCTTTCAGTTTCCAAAAATTAAATCACTAAAAAAGAAATCTGACCGGCCCATCTCTTTTTCTTTACTCTCTCTTTTTTAAAAAATAAGGCCAATGAACTGCCCGCTCTTGGGTCAGGTGTGCACTCCTTGTCCAATCATTTGGACCAGGGCAAAGTCACGTTACACAGCCATGATTTCGGGGGGCTGTGGAAAGGATGGTGATGATCGATATTTTTACTATGGGGCTCAACAGATATATTTGAATGAATGAATTTGAATTTTTAAAATTAAACATGGTCCACTGAGACACCTCCAGTGTTAACACTTAGCAGTGTTTTGTTGCCAAAGTTACAGCTGCACTTTATGTATGGAAGGACTACATGTTTTGTTTTGTTAAAATATATACTTTGGTATACCTCATTTTCAAAAATTTATAGCGGCTGCCATGTATTTTTTTCTGAATGAATGAGGTTCTGATCATGTAAAACCATAGAACATTATAAATTATATTGTTCCTATCATTTCACAAATGTAGAATGCATTAGTTAGCACATGACAAAATAGGGCAATTAAAGCATAATACCTAAACTGGAAAGAGTAAAGAGACATCCTAATAAATAAAACCACCAAGACAAACAAAACCTCACACACATTTCTCTATGGCAGAATAAGAAAGATTTAATAATGTAACAAAAGTACCTAAGATTTGTACATAAAAGAGTTAATAGCCTTAACATATAAAACATTCAAATAAATCAATAAGGAAAAAAAATCAATAAGGAAATTGACAACAGGCATGAGTAGACAAATGAAAATGACAATGGATATAATTTTTCTCTATGTTGGCAAAGATGGGAAAGAATGATAAAACCCAGGGTTGGTCTCTATTAAATGAAATAAGAATACTCCTGGGTTTAGGAGGATATTTTGGAACAGCCTTTTGAAGGTCAATTTGGAAATATTTCTCAAAATGTAAAAGATATATGAGTTCTGACCCTAAATTTTTACTTCTTGGTTTGACTCCAAAGAAGCACTTATATATGTGGACAATGGTACATGTATAGAATGTTTCACTGCACATTATTTGTAAAAGCGACAAATTTGAAATGTCCAAAAATCGATGAATAGAAGAAAAGCTAAGTAAATTTATGATACTTTAGTCCATTTGATGAAATATTATGTAGCCGATACAAAAAGATCAATGAAATCTATCTGCACCTATATGGAAATATGTCCAAGTTATATTGTTAAATTAAAGAAAAATATCTATATTATGAACCCATTTATATAAAAAATCTGTATATATATTAGTTAATATTGATTAAACATATGTATAACAATATAAAATTGATAACGTTACAGTACAATTTTATAAGATAGCATGTATTCTGCATCTATTTGTGGCTGCATACAAAGAATGTTATCCACAGCCTCTTCTCAGAGGGGTGTTGAAGGTTAGCCGCACTTTATTCCTGCTCTCAAAGAGCTTAGAGTCTATGAGAAGAGATGAAACTGGCTGGTGACAAAGAATAAACACAACAGGACAGAGTATTGGTGGGTACTTGTTGAATCAAACACTTTCATGCTCTCAAAAACCCTGAGAAGTAGATGTAGATCCCCATTTTTCAGATGACCAAACTGAGACTTATCCAGAAACACAAGGTGGTGCTAAAGTTCATGGTCAATCATTTCCCCATAGTCCTGAGATAACCTGAATTTCACAAGTTCCACACCCAATGTCCCTGGCGGCAGTGGCCCATCACCAGCTCCATTGTTTAAAAAAAAAAAAAAAATTAAAACTAACCCAGGCATATTCTGATTGCATATATGAAAATTTGCAGGGCTTCCCTGGTGGCGCAGTGGTTGAGAATTTGCCTGCCAATGTAGGGGACACGGGTTCGAGCCCCGGTCTGGGAGGATCCCACATGCCGCAGAGCAACTAGGCCCGTGCGCCACAACTACTGAGCCTGCGCGTCCGGAGCCTGTGCTCCGCAACGAGAGAGGCCGTGATAGTGAGAGGCCCGCGCACAGCGATGAAGAGTGGCCCCCGCTTGCCGCCAACTAGGGAAAGCCCTAGCGCAGAAACGAAGACCCGACACAGCCAAAAATAAATAAATAAATAATTTTTTTAAAAAAAAAGAAAATTTGCAAAAATATCAGGAGCATTCCACTTCCTCGCATTGTCTTTCTGCTGTAACTTCACAGAAAATTTTTTTCCCTTTTGTATTTTACTCAGTATTTATAGTGACAAGATCCTCCGAGAAGCCCTGAGTTCCAAGCCAGGTTCAGTCACTTGCTGATTATGGGCTCTGGGCAAACCCAATGGTAAAAGTGTCCCTAACAGACTTGCTTTGTTTGTCCACCTCCAGATGAAACAAGGTACAGATTAGCCCTTTGAACCCTATAAAACAATGAAAGATGACAGGTTTCTCCTCCACCAGACTCAGAGCTGGGTTTTTTCCTTCCCATCTCTCTGACTGAAGCATCATCACACAGAACCAGGAAACAAGGACGTTTTCCGTCTGAGAACCAGCTCACGTGCCTCGCCCTGCAGCATATGGAGATCTTTCTTTGGAGAGCTTGCTCGGCCAGGTGAACAGCTGTTGCTGGGTGCCCTTATGAATAAGTGGCAATAACTCTGATAGAGTGAGCTTAAGACGACAGCTTAACTACTTTACCGCAAGAGCAGACTTGTTTTGGTTTTTCCTTAGCTTGTGTCACGCCTGGATTTATTTCTCCTGCTTTTGTGTATTTGGTGATCATGTAAGTTGGCGTTTGCTTAGAAAAATGCTCTTTGGGAACTGCAGATATTATAACTTGACAAAATTGATGTTGGCTGGCAAAATATACAGGAAAACAAAATTTTACAAAATATAAGTAGATGGGTAAACATCAATATGTATCAAATACCTTAAAATATATCCATCCTTTGTCCCAGTAATTCCACTGTGAGAGGTTTATCTCTCAGATAATATTGGATAACTGGGAAAATGTGTACTTTTTAAGGAGGTTTATTACAGTATTATTTATAATGATAAAAATGAGAAATGATCTCATTGTCCAATAATAGAAGATTTGTTAAATAAAGGCACCCCAACATGATAAAAAATATAGTTATTAAAAATGCTGTGGCAGATGTGTGTCTTCATACACGTACATGCACATTCACAGGTATACGGAGAGGTAGTCTGTGGAGAGGTGTAAAGGAAGTAAGTAGTATTACAGGTTTATGGAGGGAGATAAATCAATGTGAAAAAGTATGGACTGGGTTATGGAGAAGATGGTATTGATATCTGACATGACTTTGAAGGGTTTATCTAGGCGAAAGTGCAAAGAGGGAGGCCATCAATTCCAGGCAGAGGGAACTGTAGGGTGACCAAATGACCCGGCATACCTAGCACTGAGTTGTTTCCTGGGACATGGGCCTTTCAGAACTGAAACGGGGACGGTCCTTGGCCAACCGGCATGATTGGTCACTCGATGTTGGAACGGTGTAATCAAGGCAGGAAGATAAGAAAGCAAATTGGGGACACAGGTTGTCCAGTTTAGCTAGAGCATGGCAGAAGTAGGGAAACTGTGCACAGTAAGCCAGGAAGGTTAGGTTAGGACTCATTGAAGAGGGCCTTGAATGCCAGAGTGAGACTCTTGGGCTTCATTCTGTACAAGTAGAAGATCAAAGGCTCTTGAAATCCTAAGGCTTGACTCCTCCGGCACACATGATACTCCCTCTCTCTCCCTCTCCCTCCCTCTCTCTCTCTCTTTCCCCTTCTCCCTCCCAAATCTCTTTCCAAAGGTATCCATACACTCTTGGTTCTTGTCTCTTGCCGTGGTTTCTTCTCCTTATAAAATACACCTCGAATTTTCAAACGTCATAATCAAATCCAAATGAGAACTGCCTTCCCTTGTTGGAGGGAAGCTGCTTTTCCACTGGTGGGTGCATTGGTGGGGACAGAGTCTACCAAGCCCTCCATCTTCACACCCAGCCCCTGTGACCAGTGACAAGGGTAGGACATGGCTGGCTGAGATTCAAGACTCGGTCGGCAGCATCTGGGGAACAGAGTGCAGGTGGGAGCTCCCAGGGAGTGAGAGCTGGCGACCCCGACCTCATTAGCACCACTGCTGCTGAGTGGGGAGCCACAGGCCACGCCGGGAACATCTGAGGAGAAGCTCGGGGGTTACAGCATCGGGGTCTAACAAGAAGGCCATTGCTATTCGCATCCTGGGCTCTGTCTGCGCACTATAAAAACTGACAAAAAGGGCCTCGCTGCTGAGGTTCAGACTGAATGTTTAATGCAATTAATGCATATTTCATAGCACAATAACTGCCAGCGCTTTGCTCTGCCGTCCTCCCTGGCTGAGTTATTTACACAGGCATTTTGAGCCCAGTCACAGAGGAAGTTGACAAAGGAGTATCTGTGCAACGTGGGTCTTTTCCCTTGCAGATCAGAGCCTCACAACTTCAAAATTTCCCTGAGCGGCATCTCTAACCTGCCCCGCTCAGCTGGGGGAATATATACCTTCCCTTGGAACCACCACTCAAAAATCCTTTGCCTGCATCCTTCCCTTTTCTCCCCTCCCTGCCCCCAAGAAAAGCATAAAAGTGGAGCTTTATGCTAATATCATCCTGCCCAGAAATGAATCTTAGTGATTTCTCTCATGACAAAAATCCCTAAAAATGACGAGAGTGAGCCGTCCCCCTGGTCAGTGACTTCATTGATTCACCGATCAGGGCTGACAGTCCTTTCGCGAGGCACTTCTGCCCCTAGGATGCTTTGACATAAATCAGGGGCTCCTCCACTCACCTGCTCATCATGGTTGATGGACCTGGCAGGTTTTCGGGTTCCTGTGAAACAGATCTCTGGACAGGAGGGCCAGACTGGGACTCAGAAGGCAGCCTTCAGCGCGAGAGGGCTATCGACTGATTCCCATCTCGTGCTGTTTTTCACTTACTGGGCACAAATCCAGCCCTTTGAGTCTCACTTGTAACCTCCGATGAAACATCAAGAAACTTCAGGTGTACATCTTTTTGTGCAATAGTCATGTTCCTGAAAAGTTGTAGGTAATAGGATTTCTTTGGGTCAACGTGATCCTGTGTTTCCAGTGACTCTCAGTGAGAGACATCCCAGGTTGCTCTTTCTTTAACATGTGAATTTTTTCTTTCTCCCTCTCCCTACTCCAGGCACTCTGTCAAGTATTTAATGAAAGGGAAAACAAAACAAATTTATTAAAGAACAGTTAAAAACAATGCTAAAGTAAATCGTTTTATAATGTGCAAATACCCTTAAGATATCTATTTTGTCATCATGGATTCTTATTTGCCAAGTTTTCCTAAATAGGGGTTCATTTACAATTATGTTCCTAGCAAGTCAAAACAGCTGGCTATTGTTTTGGTTTTCGGTTTTTTTTTTTTTTAATGAATGTATAAAGCTAAATTCAGCAAGTTCAATTTGATGAGAAATGTATTCTTTAAAGTACAGTCTTGTTTAGCAAGTGTTCCTTTATGTATTGCATTTAGTTTCAAAGTCCTTCCATTAGAGAAAATAGTAGGATAGTGGAAAGACTCAGGCCTCAGGGTCAAAAACTGGGTTCAAGTATGACACTCAGACACTGAAGAAAATAGGATTTAGCCCCCCACCCACACCCCCCCTGCACCGGCCAGTGAGAGGATTGAATTAGATAAGGAACGGGAAGGTTCTGTGAAAATCTGATGGACTATGGTGTTGTGAGGCACTATTATCGTTGTGACTTTATACGCTGAAGTCCTGGGCCTGGGTTGGATCATCAACTCCACTTCCTACTGGCTGTGGGCCTTTGAGTTATTTGTCTCCTTCAAGATTTACGTTTCTAACTGTAAGGTGGGCATAAGTAAAACCTACCTCTAACACCATTTTGAGGGTTCTAGGAAATAACACATGTAGGCCACTTAGCACGGTGCCTGACCATCATAAATGTTCAAGGACTCCCAGTGTAAACAAGGTAGAACTGTGGTTAGATCTGTTGTGATCTTCCCAGACTCTCTGTGAGGATGGGAGGACATAGGACATTATCAACCCCATTTTGCGAAGAGGACATTGGAGTCCAAAGAGGTTCACGGTCTTACCAGATCACACAATAAGTGAAGAAGAGTAAAGGCCAATGAGTTCCAAGAGCTCAAGGATTGCAGCCCTTTAGCTCGCCCCTTGCACACTGGAAAACGTGGCATAAGATGAAAGTCTTCACTTCCTTCCCAGCATCTGGGTATCCATCCTGACTGGCCAGGGTGGAGAGGAAAAGAGTCAGCTTCACACTCCCTAGATGTCAGGCCTCTGATGTCTAGGCTACTCCCAGCCCTTCTCCTACACGGACGGGATGCTTAAACAGTAAGAGCTTCCAATTAGCGACAGCTTGCTTTTTGCCAGGGCGGGTGCTAAATATTTTACACACATGAGAGCCACCTGTGGCAGGTTTTACAAATGACAGACCAGGCTCAGGGAAGTAGAGGACTTGCTGCAGGGGGGTAGCTAGCAAGGTGTCACGTCATGGCTGGAATCAATTCGTGTAGTCAGTTTGAATCCAATTAGGACTCTCAATCCCTTCACTGTGTGGTGATTCAATTTCAGGTTTAAGGTTCCCTCAAACAGAAACGACCAAACCTGACTGATCATCAGAATTGCTTGAGGTGCTTAGAAAATAATGCAGAGTCCTAAGTACCATCCTTGGAGACTGACCCCATAGGTCTGGGTGGAGACCAAGAATCTGTATTTTTCAGAAGCCTCAGGTGAATCTTGTGATCAGCCAGGTGTGAGGAGTTAGTTTAGGGCACGTGTCCCACCGTCCCCCAGAGTGTCTGACTTTACAAATGAGTCAATTCGCTCCGTGCTGGTCCTGTGAGACCATCCTTATTTCCAGTGCTTTCCTCACCTTGAGGCTCAGAGTTTGACTCCATTGATGGAGTGCCTACTGTGAGCAGCACACACTGAGCCTACAAGACCAATAAGTTATGAGCCCTAGGCCTGCTGGGTTCACAGCCCAGGGGTTGATGTGTATGCAAGCTTCTGGAAGCATGGTTGGTTCTTTGTAAAAGTTCTGTTATTTTGCACGTGTTTCTTGTGACACCTGTTGTCCCAGAAATCAAGAGCCAGTTCCTTTTTATCTGTGTCTTCACAAGACCCCACACAAATGAATAACACCTAGTACCAAGCTCCATGGCCAGTCAAAATGGTTGATAGCAGGGGTTTGAACAAAACCAAAAACCCCTTCTTCAGAAGGAAGACAGACATCACTAGGTAGGGATCTCTGGTCTGGTCCTCTGAACTTCTTTCTAGAGTTTTTTCCTAGCTCCCAACATACAGTAACCCAGCCTTCTTCTTCCTAATTACTTCTCCTCCCAGCCCCTCCCTACACATACCCAGTGAATTTGGACAGAGGCTGGGAGAGAGGCTGAGAAGCCCTTACGGTACGTGCGTGGTCCTGAACTCGAGCTCTCTATTAGCACCACGTGGGGAGATCCTAAAATATTACTGCTGCCTGGGTCCCCCAAAGTCCAGTGAAATCAGAACTCTGGAAGTGGGGTCTGGGCAAGGGTTTTTACTAATTTTTTTTTAAAGATCCCCGGGTGATTCTAATGTTTAGCCAGTTGAGAACATCGGATGCAGCAGAAGAGAGCTAACTGGGCTAGGAACTGGGAGGAGACCTGGGTTCAACTCTAGCCTGTGTGGCTGTTTATAAGGGCCTCCCCTTGGCTGAGCTGAGCTTCCACACCTGTGCAATGAGGCCACTAGACTAGATCTCATGTGGACAAGGCTTTCTGTTTTCAGCTGTCACATTCTAAGTCTTAAGGTCTGGGGTCAGCTCAGATGAAGAGGGAGGGTCAGGTGGGGAATAACAGCAGAGACCTTGTTCCTTTATGAGGGCCAGATGCACAGAGAGAGGCAGACAGCAAGAGGGAAAGAACGGGAGCTGGATGCTAATTGGAAAGGATAAGGGACATGTCGAGTTGTCGGTTTCACTCTCAGGGACACGCGGTCTGTAAGTGCTGGAATGGCGGCGGTGGATCACAGGAAGGATCTTGGGCATGCCAGCTTGTCCTCTCTCCTATCTGTCTATCTGTGGGCACGAAGCTCTGTGGCAGAGGGCCTCTGTTTGTTTTCTTAAGACAATTAAGTCCTTCTAAGTCTCCTTCAGCAGAGCCTATGATTGAAAGTGACAATTGGAGGCTACCCTATTTAAAAGCTGCCACTTTGTATTAGCAGGAGGATCTGCTCAGGTTGGGGGACGTTTCACTGATGCATTTAAAAACTTGATCATAGAGAGATGAACAGGTGTGTGAGGGAACAGGGTGGGGTGTACAGAAAAGAAGGCTGGTTGGAGAAGAAGAGACATGGCTCCATCTTCAGTTGACAGGGTAGCTCAACACAGGTCAAACCCATTGCCCTCATCCCAAAGGGCAAAGTCAAATGGGAGGCCGGGCAATGAGGAGGTGACTTTGGTCAGTGTGAACAGCTGACTGAGGGCACCTAAGGGTCAATGGGACAGAAGAGTGTGACCACCTGTCCATCGCTGAATCACAGCTCGGCCCTCAACCCAACTTAAAGCAACATACTCTCAGTGCCTTCCCACCTCTCCCTCTCCCCCATGAGGACTTCTCTTCCCACCCAGGCAGTTCTTTTCTTCTCCATCCCTTAGAAAAACCTTGCTGTAAGACATTTGCAGAGCACCTTCTCTATGACGGGCATTCTCCTGGGCCTGCGGGCACAAAGATGAGTGACTGGTACTCTCCCAAGGACTCTAGGGGACAGAATGGTAACCTAAAAGCAGAGTCACACATGACAGGTGCTAAGGGGAGGGAACTTGGGGGACTGGGGGCACAGAGCACTTGCCGGCTGGGAGAGTAAAGAGGGATGCTGGAGCAGATTTTTGACATGAGGTAGAAGGAAGTTATTCCACAAAAAGAGAAGAGCATGCACTAAGGTATGGAGGCCCAGATTCACAGGTTCCATTCAGAGAATTGCACGTTTCAATACAGGGGGAGAAGAAGTGGAAGGGAAGCTGGAGAGGAAGATGGGAACCAGATCACGAAAGATGACGAAGGCTTAGTTGAGTTCGAAGTTTATCTGAGAGCTAAAAGGAGTTATTGAAAGGCTTTGGAGAAGAATATGGCATTAGGCATATATTTTAGAAAGATCACTTGGGAGCAACATGCAGGATACATTAGAAATAGATAAGACAGGAGAAAGGGAAAAAAAAACCTACTTCACACTACAATGTAGAGGGCTATTCTAATGGAGCTATAGGCTGAAGAAGGAGACGTTTTTCCAGGATATTTTAAAACCATGTACATAGGCAGATCGTTTCCCTTTCCTGAGCTTCTAGGTCTGGTCTTGGGGTAGACACTCTCGTCTCAGAGTTTCTATAGATGGTGCATCTCACAGCGCCTGACCTTGACTGGGGACCGCACCTGCCAGGGATATATCTTCCAAGTTTTAGAGTCAAATTTTCATCACTGTCATTTTCTGACATTTGCTGCAGTGCCTCTAGTCTGAGCTTTGTTCGTCTGTCTTGCTCCCAGCTGGCTGACAGGTTCATTTCTCTTTTCTTTTGGGTACTGACTGGATTTCCCAACAATGAAAATCTAGGTGTCTTCTTGAAGAAGCAATGGAATCCAGTGTCATTTAGAATACCTGACTGTGTGTTCCCCAGAGAAAACCTGACCTAGCTGCTCTTGCCTCATTCTTCAGTCCCCTCGCAGATGGGAAGTTGAAGCAATTTTTCTAACCAGGAATAATAGTGAAGGACATCTCACCAGGACGCTGATCCATGGTTACGAATCTAGCAGATGAATCCTGGTTGCTGTCAACACTATGTAAGAACTCTAACACAGAATCACATGGAAACTTGTCTTTATGACTTTGGGCCCATGAAAAGTTCTTAGTGTGGAGTCTTGCAGGCTCTGCCATGGATAATTCTCTCTCTCTGACCAGAGTTTGCCCATCCCTGTACAGCTTCTGTGGAGGCTGTTTTGTCCTATTCCTGGTACTATAGTCTCTGCAGATTTCTCTAGGATCTTATAGAAGATACGTTTTATCTACATTAGTACTTTCCCATCCTGAATGTGTGCCTGACTTAGACTATTATCGCCTGAGGCACCAGGGTCTAGTGTCAACCAGGGGAGGTAAAAAGAATGCCTTGATCGGAGCATGCCTGACCCTAATGTCCTCATTCAAGCTGAAAGGCATTATTAAGAAATTGAGTATCTGTAGGGTCTAGATAAAAATCAATTCTGACCAGTTATTTCTTAGGGATTCCCCCACCCCACCTTAGAGTGTGAACTTATATGATGCATAAGTCTGGTAGGTCTTTCCCTGAAAAAATTTTTCAGGAAACTACATTCTCCCCCAAATTGCAATTTCAGTCTTAATGTGGTCTTTTCAATGTTCCTGTGAAAGTGAAGAAGCAATTACCCTAGGACACATCTTGCTAATGGATGCACACAATAAATTGAGATTAAAGCACAGATACTCACAGACACAGTTCAAAGCTATGGAGGATTGAGGTTGAGATGCTGAGTGAAGTTCCTAGGGAAGGAACTTGGTGGTGCTGCTCTCACTGCTTGGGGTGCATGCTGCCGCTATAACCGCTCCTGCAAAACAAATGTTGAACACTATGGTCACTTTTTGCCTTTTTTCATAAAAGTGAAAATCTCCTTCAGATTTCTTTAGGTTGGTGAAAACAGGTACTAATGAAGGTCTTTCGTAAAAGTGAAGTGGCATAAAGAGAACTTTCAAAAAGCAGGGGATACCTGTACCATTTGGCCAAATGATTGTGGGTTTGGAGACCTGCTGCACTCAGTCCAGCATCCATAAGTGGACTGGTTCCCTGTGTAGAAAGTCCTCCCAAGGGACAGTTAGATATGTCTCTGTCTGCAATCCCACACAGCTGGGAGTTGATGGGATGAGAAATACTGCATCTTAGAAAATAAAAATTCTAGTTGCCTATTTTAAAGAAGTAAATAGGGCTTCCCTGGTGGCGCAGTGGTTGGGAGTCCGCCTGCCGATGCAGGGGACATGGGTTCGTGCCCCAGTCCGGGAAGATCCCACATGCCGCAGAGCGGCTGGGCCCGTGAGCCATGGCCGCTGAGCCTGCGCGTCTGGAGCCTGTGCTCCGCAATGGGAGAGGCCACGGCAGTGAGAGGCCCGTGTAGCACCAAAAAAAAAAAACAAAAAAAAAAAAACAAAAGTAAATAGAGACAGAAGGGAAAGAAATGTATAACCTGGAATACAGGAAGGCTCCTGAGTTTTCCGTAGTATAACCTAACTTTAAACTCTCTTTGGACTACCATACGACCCAGCAATCTCACTACTGGGCATATACCCTGAGAAAACCAGAATTCAAAAAGAGTTGTGTACCACAATGTTCATTGCAGCACTATTCACAATAGCCAGGACATGGAGGCAACCTAAGTGTCCATCAAGAGATGAATGGATAAAGAAGATGTGGCACATATGTAAAATGGAATATTACTCAGCCATAAAAAGAAATGAAATTGAGTGAAAGCTGTGGAATTGAGACTGGGATTGTATGCAAGAGAATGGTCTTGGAGGTCCATAGGAACCTGGCTGGGTGATAAGAAAATAAAAGGCTTTGACCAGGGAACTGGCACAGTCAGACCTGCATTTCAATGGGGTGTGTGTGTGTGTGTTTGTGTGTGTGTGTCTATAGAGGATGGATTTAGAGGGATACAATTAGAGGCAGGGAGATCAGTTGGGAGGTTGTTTCGTGTTTATGGGAAAGGGGATAAGGACCTGAACTAGAAATGGGGTAGGAAAGACAAAAGAGGATTTTTGATTTTTGAGAATTTCTTTTAGAGTGCACAACTAACAGGACGTAAAGTTTGGTGGTCTTTGGATAGAGGGGGATGGATTCTCAGGTCTGGCCTGATGACAGGTGGATGGAAATGCCCAGCAACTGAGGTTAGGAGTGATGGAGGAAATACTGTTCGGAGATGAGCTGATGAGCTTGTTGGATGTGTTGAGTGTCCATCCATTTAAACATCTAGCCCACCGTTGGTTATACAAGTGTGAAGCTCGGAGAAAAGTTTTGGGCTGTAAATATTTGAGAGTGATTAGTTTATATGTGAAAGTTGAAACACTCAGAGAGAGTGGATAAGGTTAAGAGTGTAGGATAAAACTCTAGAATGCTTTATTTCATGCGTGGGTAGAAGAAGAGGTCCCCGCACAGAAGATGAAGGAGTAATTAGTCAGAGAGACATTAGGAAGGCTAAAGGAGTATGGGATCACAGCTAAGGTCATCTAAAATTTTAAGAAGAATGGCATTTTCAACTTGTCACTTTAGTAAAGGGGTATGAAAAAATGATTTGAATTGGGCAATTAAAATTTTCCAGTCACTTTGGCAAGAGGAGTTTCAGTAGAGGAGTGAGGGCTGCAGCCAGATTCAAATTAGTTTCAGGCCGAGAAGAAGGTACAGACATTGGGTCCCAGGGTATAGACAAGTCCTTCGAGAAGTGGATGAGAAAGGGAGGAAAGAGTTTGGGTCTTGGCCAAAGAGGGGTGTGGAGGAGAGTTTTAGTTCATTTATTTGATAGGATAGGATGTGTTGAGCAGGTTCGTAGACTGAAGGGAAGGCTTGCCTGTGGAGGAAGACGTGGAATGTGACCTGTGGGGCAAGGTCTTGAAGATGTGGGAGAGGGTGGAGTCAAAGGCATCCTTGTAAGCCTTGAAGAAGAAGAGGGGTTCCTCATGCTTTGATGCTGGGCAGATGTGCTGAAAGACACCTGTATAGGTGGGAATTGGGGGTGGAAAGGTGAGGGGCATGCCTCTTGCTAGCCTCCATTTTCCTGATGCTTAAAAGAAACCTGGTTGGAACTGAACGCTGTGGAAGGCTCAGGTTTTCTCCCTCCTTCTCTGTGTTCTCCAGTCAAAGCCGCCAACAATCACACACGAATGGCTCATTCCTGACCACAGAACAAAAGGTCCCTTCCATTGTCCTGGCTGAGCCCACAGCTCCCTGAGACTGAAAAGGACATAAGGTTTGAATCCACAATACTGTTGAGTAACCCTGGCTAAGCCGGAGAGCTGCCCAAGGTCACAGAGGGAAGGAGTAGAAGTGCTGGAACTGGAAACTGCTTCCCCTGCCCCAATCCTTAGCCAGCCCCAGGCAGGAGGGAAGGAGGGATGCAGAGATGTGCATGATTCAGTGGGACCATCCCCACTGTGGATGAACGACAGGAAATCAGAGGAACAGGTGCACTCCGTTGCTTCCAGGTCAGTCCTCGCCTGGCAGGTGCAGCCCAGGTGCAGATGTTTGCAAACATAGCCAGGCCCCCGTCGCAGCCTGGGGGAGGCGGGTAGCCACTCACCCTCTGCTGTTATGCTTGGCTCTTCTAGCTGGGGGAATCTGGGCTGTCTGCTCCTGAGAGCAAGGAGCTTTTGATTCTGGAGAAGCGGTGTGTTCCTGACTTTGATCTCCCGCAGGTCAGGTCTTTGCACACTCCCAAGAGAACGCTTTACGATTTCAAGGCTGGGAGCTGGCTGTCTCTTTCGCTCACCTGTGGAGCTTCTCTTCCCCCCCATGACTCGTCCTTCCAGCAAAATGGGCCCCTGGGCAGCCTGCCCAGGACAGAGTCAGTGAAACTCGGCTACCCAAGAGGGATCCTGAGTAAACGAATAAGCTAGCAGCAGCCCAGATCAGAGATGACACAGTCTTTTCCCTAACTGGGGCTGAGGGGAGCATCTATTGTTATGGGCAGAAGAGTAACAGAAACTAGGAAGCATTGTTCTCCTGCACAAACGGCACAGAGAACTCTTCAAAGCACTTGCAACCCTCGGCCACTGAGGTTCCAGCGCCTCCGTGGGGTGGGCTGGGTGTGTAATGCCACTTTCACTTTGCAGACGGCAAAACGAGAACCAAGAGCAAGTCACCTGAGCCATGTCTGATTGGGCAAATACAAGATGATAGCCCACACCTTCAGACTCCTTACACTGTACTTCATTAACCATTCCAAAGGCTCTTTAGGTAGAGCCAGAAGACCCCAAACAGGCTTTCCAGGGCAGGGCCAGCCAGGGCGGAGAAGACTGCCAACCGTATAAGGTTGCAGACTCCATAGCAACGGCACGCTGAACCTGAGAGTTAGAAGGAGTGGATTCTGGTCTCGGCTCTCCCATGTATCAGCAGTTGGAATCTTGAACAAATGACAGAAACTTTATAAACTGCTTCTGGAAATAAAACCTCTCTGCCTGTATCATAGGCCAAAGTGGATATGGTAAATTATTTGAAATTCCTTTGTAAATTGTTCAGGGCTCCAAGCAAGTAAGTGGTTATTTATCTTCATTCTCATTCCTCTCTGGAATCTCATTTGGGCGGGCCTGGGATCACAGGGGTCAGGAGTCCCCCAAGTTTGTCTTCAAGCCAATCCAGGGGCAGAATCTCCTCAGCATCCACCCCTCATGCTTTTTTTTGGATGAGCGCTGCTCTCCATCATCCTGTATTTATCCTAAGGTTGTTAGAGAGAAATGGAACAGACCACCCAACCCCCTAACTGGTAGGAGAAATCCATCGTATCTCGAGGTCCCCAAGCCAGTGCTCTTTCCACAATACACATAGTCTGGAAAAGGGCTCTCCTCTTCCCACCTCTGCCCAGAACCAGCCTCATATCTTCATGAACTGAGAAAAACCCTGCAGGGATAAGCTGGCAATTTAGCTCAGCTTGGAAGGGCGCCGCGAACTGGTTAGTAAACAAAAGTGATTTTCCTTCATTAGGGCTGGTCACACATGAAAGCTGTAACTGTTCGAGTTCCACCTGCTACTTTCCAATCCTCCTCACCCCTGCCCCACCCTCTAGGGGCCTTGGCCTGGCCCTCCCCAGCTCTCCATTCCCCACCTGTTGCTGTGATTTCTTTGGTAGTGGCCAGGGGAAGGAAGGAGCCTCCCGGAAACCAAACACTGGCCGGGGGCAGACCCAGGCTCCCAGCCCCTTCCACACCTTTCCACTGGGAAAGCTGGCCGTGCAAGGGGAAGTCCTCCCTAACTGGAATTACCTGGGGCTCCTTTCCAGGCACCAACTCTCAGCCATCAGAAAGAATCCTCTTCCCAGTACCATCCAAAGAAAGAAAACACCGACTTAGAGCAAGTTTCAGCCTTGAAGTGTGTTGGGGTCGCTGGATATAAGCTTTTGCATTCATTGTTCTCGCTTTCCTGTCCAATCTGCTCACTATTCCCTGTACACACCCTACTTATTCCTGTCTCCTGTCTCCGTTGATGTCAGTCCCTTGCCTCAAATACACTCTGATATTTATAAATCTTTTTCACTTAGCATTTCAAAAGGCTTTTTTGTCTGTGATCTCATCTAGTTGGATCATATCATGATCCTCACAGCAACCCGGGTTTTTTTTTATTACTATTATTTAAATTATTATTCCCTGTTATATTGGAGGAACTGAGGCTCATGGAGGCTCAATGACTTGTTCAAAGTCACATCGGTAGCTACAGAAAGAGCTGGAATTAGAACAAGGACTTCATGTCTCTGCCTCCCGGGGGGGTCTTCTCTGCCTCGTGCTGTGTCCCTCTTATCTCTAAAGCACCTACCTGGGAGCCTCCAGGGGCTGCCCTCAACACAGCCCCTGAGGTTATTTTTTGCATACCCAGCACGTTCACCCCTATTAGGTTATAGAACCCCATTCTTCCCTTGAGAAACCATCCCCCTCCCCTCAGCTCAGGATTCTGATGGGATCGACTTCACCCCGCGGGCTCTGTGGGTGAACTCGTGGTCAGAGGTGGCCAATCCATGCCGTGTGTCCCTCTGACCACAGTGATTTGTTGAGAGAAGAACAAGCCAGCACGGTGAAGGGCAACTGCAGGTCTTCTGCTGGAGCTGTGTGGGAAAATGCTTTCTTTCTGCTGAAATTTCTAAATCTGTAGAATATTAAGCATGGACCACCACTTGGAGATGCCTGCCTGAGAATGAAGCCGATAAAGAGGAACACGAAGCAAAAAAGAGACCCTTGAGGGAGCCAAGTCCTGAAGACATTGCTGGCATCAGTGGATTCCTCTAGGCCTGAAGCTGGTTTGAATTGGGATTGTGTCACCTGTTGCAAAAAAACAGAGCCTTGACTAATATAACAGCCACCCCCCAACACTCTTTATAAATCCTCCTTTCAGCCCTTGCTTCTACATCCCCTTACAGGGTCCACTTACCTGTTGCCCTGGATGAAAATGTCAGTAATACATGCTTGTGTCTTTTCCCCACTTTATCATAAGCAATTTGAGGACAGGAAATTTCTTCTCTTTTCTCTTCTTTGTACAATGGAAAGAGTACAGGGTCAGAACACCTGGTTTGAATCCCACCCCTATCACGAGCTGAATGGTCTCGAATGGATCACTTTATTTTCTCGAAACTCAGTTTTCAAACAAATCTGTAAGATGACTTAAAACAACACACTCACCTTTCAGGCTTATTATGATCATCAAATGTCCGTAAAAGTCCTTTTCAAACTTTGAAATGCTGTTCCAATGTAAGAGATTACTTAGCACAGTGTCTGGCATATAGTAGGCATCACAAAAGTGTCTGTTAAATTGAAAAACAAATGAAAATAATTGTTGAACTCAGCTTTTGTGTGTTGCCATCCATGGCTTAAGTTCTTTGCTTTATGAGCAGATTGATGGCAAATTGAGAGCAGAACATTTGGATGCGCCAGTGATTTTTTTTTTTTTTTTTTTTTTTATTGCAAACGTGTCACTAGAATTCCTCATTAGCTGAGCATCCATCACCAGGTGAGAGAAGCTGTCACCTCTGGGGGAGGTAAAAAGACGTAGAGCACCTCTTCCCTTTTGCATTGAGACCACGTGCAGGGCTGGCTTGAACACTGCCCCTGGAGAGGAGCTGGCGTTGGAGGGGAGTAAAATGAGGGATTGTCTACCATCGTAGGTCACAACTGCTCACTCCGGCCCCCCAGTTTCAACCATTTACCAGGCTTCCTGTCCCAAACGGAGAAGTGAGATAAGCTGATGACATTGCCCTCTGGGAGACAAGCCTGTGTTTCAACAGCCTTTCTGTACAACAGTTTTTGGTGACCACAGAGCTTTTGCATGCACATTTGAGGGAGTGTGTGGTGGCTTTAGTTCCTTGTTTGTTCCAGCTGAGAAAGAACTCCTGAGTTGGAAACTGAGGTCAGTGGAGTTCAAAAGCAAACTCCTGGTATCCTCGCCCTTTTCAGATTCCTGGCCACTCACCCAAATGAACTTCACTCAGAGAATTTGAAAATGCCCCGAGGAAGTAGTTGTTTGTGAAATCATCTTGTGTGGAGGATCAGGAGAAGTGAATGTCTTGGCACCATGTCATGAACTTCCTGTGTGTGTGTGTGTGTGTGTGTGTGTGTGTGTGTGTGTGAGAGAGAGACAAATCTGGAGCACTTACCTACGCTAGACTCCATAATGAGCTCGTGACGTGCATTAAATCATGTAAGTCTCAACTTGTCTCTCTTAAGGAGTTTCTATTATTTCCCCATTATAGGGAGGTTTAAATAACCCCAGAAGGTCTCTTTGTTGCTACGTGACAAAGTTGGATCTTAAACTCAAGTTTATTTTATTCTAGGGCCTGAGCTCCTCTTGCTACCATCGCCATCTATTCTGAGAATCCATGGTGCCCATGCCTCCTTTTTAACAACTGGTACTTTGTTGGATTATGTACAGTACCACATATATGTATGGGACTTCCCTGGTGGTCCAGTGGTTAAGACTCCACGGTTCCAAGGCAGGGGACATGGGTTCGATCCCTGGTCAGGGAATTAGGATCCCACATGCTGCACATCACAGCCAAAAAATTTTAAAAAATTTTAAAAAAACCCCACATATATGTATATATGTATTATACAACACTGTATACTCATCAAAGTTAGGAATTGAGCACTGTTTCCCTCTGCATTTCTAGCAGTGAGAAGCATGGGGAAAAATACCACACAATTGTAGGTAGGTGGATGGATGAAGTGATGGGGAGATAAAAAGAAATTTACTAGAGGGACCCTTTAGTCTGACCTCAGGGACTTGACATTCTAGCAGGAGAGACAAAGCATAAACATATGAAAAACTAAAAATGAAAAGAAAGTCCCTAAGACAGCCATGATCATTCACCAGTGAATGATAAACTCATTTATCACTCAATGATAAATGATTAACACATTAAATGATGTGTTAACTCTCATAGAGAGAGAGAGGTGTTTGGGGCTGGTTCACACTAGAACGTCAGTCTGCGTTCTTTAGTTCTCGCTCCCTACTCTCCTTCGTCTCAGGCTCCAAGGGAGTCTCTGTGACCAGTGGCCTCAGTCACATCCAGAGCCTGTACTGTGCACCCTTGGGGGCAAGATGCTGAGTAAGTGCTAGTTTATGGTGATTGATGACCACTCCCGGATTATTCTCAGCCTGTGTGCAGCCCGGAGCTTCCTCAATTTTCATTTAATTAGCTTCCCCCTTTCTTTAGCTTCTCCCAGGGAAAGCAAACTCTTGTTGCTTCTAAGAAAGGTTTTGCCAGTTCCCACCCTTTTAGAAGCTACCCTATGGAATGTGGAGGTCACGGTCAGAGAGGAAGTAGTTCTTCCTCTGCCTCAGTGTGACTATCCTGTTCCCTCCCACTTCCCCCTCTTCAAGCTCCATTCAAGGTCAGCTCTGGGAGTCTTGGCTGTATCCTACTTGGGAGAGTCCTCAGGCTCCCGGGTGCCATAAATACGACTCATATCACTCCTTTCATTTTATTGGCCTCATTGAACTGCCTCTTCCTCACTCCCCACCTTCCTTGCACCATCTCTGATTCTCTGATCTTTCAGCATCCACAGCTGGGAACCTCCCAAGAGGTGCTTCTAACATGCCCAGAGGTAAATCATTTTGCTTTTACCTCTGTCACAGAAGGAGCAAGTAGGGAGGAATAAGTTAGCCGCCTGTGTTTCCAAAATGTTCTGGAAAACAGGCAAGTTGCCAGACCTGATGGGTGAAGGTTGCTGCACTGTGATGTGCCCTTTTCCTAAGAGAATTATCCCAACTGCCCCTTCAGCTCCTCTAAACTCATCAAATCGCTGTCCCTCTCTCTCTTTCTTGAAGGCACATGTGTATTGTATGGAACTCTGTTGATTCAGGATCCAGCCCCAGGCATAACTGTGAAGCAGGTAGAGTTTTCCTGGCAGCCCACTGCCTCCCCATTCTGAACCCTTTGCCCCATTCCCCACACTCAGTGATCTGGGTACCACAACACAATCTCCACCTGCTCTGTACCGAGCCTCCCCAACCTCTTCAAGAAAACGCATTTTCAGAAAGCTGGGAATTTTCCCATGACTATGTTCTACTTTCCTTCTAGCTAATGTTATTCTTTTTTTTTTTTTTTTTTTTTTTTTTTTTTCATTTGTGGGGAAGAGAGAGAAGAAAGAAAAAATGGAAGGCTGGAGAGAAGGGGATAACAGTGGGATTCAACATCTTGCAGGTGAATCCCAGTAATACTTCCTGGAAATTCTACATTGTGTGTTGAATCTTCCTCTTCTGGGTTCCTCAAGGCAGTCAGAGGAGGGCCCCACCCCACTCACCTGGAGCTCCTCTGTCTGGCTTTTAGAAGTGGAGCTGTGTCAACCCCCATGCACAGGTAGCTGGGCACTGGGCTGGAACAGAGGAAGGATCAACCTCTGTGTGTCCTCCAAAAGTCCCTTCTCTTTTGCCTCCCTTTTGGCTTCAGTGCTTCCCCAGCACCCTCCCCCCTCAGCTCCAGAACTAGTTCCGGTGGTGCTTTCACAGGACCCACCTGCTGGCTGAAAGGGCAAGCTCTAAAGATATACCTGGTGCTACCAAAACCAGTTTCCTGCCTTTGAGGTCTCCTCCTCATTGGGTATTTGAAGGTCTGGGTTCTCACACTGGGCTGCCATGATTCCACAGTTCAATTTCATTTCTTTCTATTAAACTCAAGATTGCATCTGTTGGGTACGTGTCACGCTGGGTGGTGTAAGCCAAGAACATAACTTCTCAGGGCTTTGGTTTCTTCATTTCCAAACTGTGGACTAGGTTATAGATTCAAATTCCTCTGCATATGAGGGTTGCTAGAGAGCTGTTGAAAAGCTGCTTCCCATCCCAGATCCCAGAGATTCTAGTGCCATAGTTCTATAGCCAGGCCCAGGAGTCTGCATTTTAAACCAACCACCAGGACATTTGATGCAGGTCATCTGTACAACACCTTTGGAGAAACACTGGATAAGGTGGTCTCCAGAGCTATATGTCTATGAATCAATGTATAGGATCCCTTCCTGTGACCACCAGAATGGAGCTCCCTCCAATCCTGGAAGACAAGAGCCTGTTAGCCCTACAGGAAAAAGGGTTTGGGGTTTTCATTAGGGTATTTCCCTCAACGGGAGAGTCAACGTGGAGGATGAACTGACACATAGTCATGGTAGGTGGCTACTAGCCGATGTGAAATCCTATGTGCTGATAACAAGTCCCTTCCCGCAAATTTTTTTTTTTTTTTTTTTTTTTTTGCGGTACGCGGGCCTCTCACTATTGTGGCCTCTCCCGTTGCGGAGCACAGGCTCCGGACGCGCAGGCTCAGCGGCCATGGCTCACGGGCCCAGCCGCTCTGCGGCACGTGGGATCTTCCCGGAACGGGGCACGAACCCGTGTCCCCTGCATCGGCAGGTGGACTCTCAACCACTGCGCCACCAGGGAAGCCCCCCGCAAATATTTTTATGGATTCATTCTCTTGAGTTTCGAAGGCTTCAAGAATCATCAGACTACAATTCAAATTCTCTTGGAATATGTATCAGCCAACATAACCGAACAGCTGTGACAGAAGCCAAAAGATGGCTTTTGGGGAGAAGAACATTGGCCACTCCTACTCCGTGCAAAAGATGCAGGCCTCTGAGGAGGCAAAGGATTCCTGCCATGAGGTGGTTTGCAAAGCCATGGGGACAGGAGACACGAGGAACAAAGGGGTCCATCCAGCCAAGGACTGTGGAGGGTGCTGAGTCTGGAGGTAGGTAGCGTCGGGTTTCCAAATTGGAGTCTTTTAAGTACCCCCCCCCCTTTTTCTGTGTGGTCCAGGGACAGGGGAGCGTGGCCCCAGTTAGACTCTCCTAGATGTTTTCCCTCCTCTGCTCCAGCTTGCCATAGTCCAGCACCCACCGTGCAGGAAATCTTCTTCGGGCAGACCCCTCACCTCTCACCCTCTTCCTCCACCACACACACTGGCTTGCTCTTGTGTTCTCTGCTTCCTGTGTTTCCCCTGCACTGCTTGGAAAGGCTCATGTTTGCCTCTTGCTTTGAAAGGCCCTTAGATGGCTCACTCTGTGTGTTTATCTTGTCTCTCCAACCAGACAGCAAGGTCCTTGAAAGCTTCTATTTCTTCTCTTTTGTTTCTTCCCACAGTGCTCAGGACAATGCTCAGGAAAGGCATTTTCTATTTGTTTGTCTGTCTGCTGACCAACTGACACCGACTTCTCCCTAGCAGGCCACTTTCCTGATAGCAGCTAAGCCAGTAGTTTTTCTGGGAGGGAGGGAGGCGAGAACGAGATGCCACAGGTCCTCCTACTTCCCTCAGGACAGTGCCATCTCATCAATCAGTCACTAGACACATAGCTGCTTATCTGGGGACACCCCTCCTGGAACATGCCCGCCAAGTTCACTGACTGACCAGTCCAAGGGGTTTTCAAACTTGGTCTCCAAGAGTTGGAAGTAGGATGGACCGAGCTGTAAGACAAGCAGATCTCATTCTCCTTTGAAGAGGATACTGTCTGCCCTAGTGGTTTAGAGCCTAGAATTCAGCTGTGAATTCCAATTTCAGATCTACCTATTGCCAGCTATCTTTTCATGAATTTCTCAAACTCCATGAGCCTCAGTTTTCTCAGCTAGAAAATGGGAATAAAAATAGAGTATCTACTCATAGGTTTGTTGGGGGTGGGAGAGATAAATGAATAAGTGAAATAATACAGTTGAAACCCTTTACCCCGTGACTAGTCAGCAGAGAGTGGGCATTCCAAAATGCCAGCCATTGACGAAGCACTAAAAGGGTTTTCCATTTTGTGAAAGGCCAAGGCAATCTCCGCTGCTGCCTTCTTTAGTATCCTGCCAACTCCTCCTTGACTGCTTTACTTTTCAGCAAAGCAAGAGGGAGCATGAGAGAGACCCCTTTTCTCTCCCTGGAGGGGTCCCCACTCCAAGAGCTGCCCATTCCCTTTTCTTATAAACCATGCCTGCAAACTCCAGGGAACAGGCCATCTCCCCGTCTTCCCTTGCTCTGGTCAGCACATCCAATGGAAGCCTCCTGGGCTCAGGGCTACCCCCGCAAGGCACCCCCTCCTCTGCTCTGTTCTGCTGAGCCAAGTTAAAACTGGTGGACTCAGCTTTAATTGAAAATCCCCAATCAGGACGGTATAAAGAGATTCTCTTTTTAATGCAAACCTCCAAATACAAATACTTGAGCGGATGTTCGGTCCTCTTATCTCATGCTTTTCTTTCCTGTCTGAAGCAAACTCCTCTTGTGAGACCTTGGGGTCCTGGTAAAGAGGCCTCTTTGCAATCATACATTACATGTTTGTGCAAAGGGACTCCTTAGTGGATTGGTAAGGGCCCTTAAAACAATTTCATAAATACTTTGAGCAGGATTTTCTATTAGATTCCATCTTTTAGAAACTTCTGCTGCTATCTGGGTAGCCAGGTTTTCAAGGATATACTTCCTTTTAGTTGAAATCACAGTCTCAGAGAACTGCCTCTGCCTCCAAAGTACCTTCTAAACAGTGTGGTTGACCCAGGAGCCCAAATTAAATTACTCTATGTTCTAATGATGGAAAAGATCCAGGGAACAAAATGGCTCCAGGGAAATTGTGTTTTCTTGTCGTACTTAGCTACTGGGAGTATTTAGTTAATCTGGGAGGTTAGCTGGGTATGGAGAGTACACACGGGAAGGGATTTTTCAGGGCTATTTCATCAGAGGTGTGAGGAAGGAACCTTATCAGGACTCAAGTCTTTATCAGAATGAATCTTCTGCAAGCAGCACTGACCTTGGGGCTGGAGACTTTCCTGAAGGGGCAGGAAGGCTCAAGGACAAGTGACACAGAAGGGGACTGGGCATTTGCAGACTTGCTTTCACTTTCCCTGAGGCTCTAGTCCTGGGACAGACCCAAGGCCCTGCCCTGAGGGGTTTAGCAAGGACATCAGGATATGCCGACAAAGGCAAAGGAGAATAAAACCCAGAGTCTGGCATTCAAGGCTGGATTATATCAGCTGCCTCCCAATGGGCCTCCAGTCCCCCCTCCTCTTTCCCCCCTCCAATCCGTTCTCATAAGCTGGAGTGGGGCTTTCTAAGAGTGCCTTCTGGCTTCACCCTCCTGGCTCCCACCCTACTCTTGATTCCCAGTGTCCTATCTGATCCTTCAGATCTCAATTTAGGATTCACGTTGTTCCAAAAGCCTTGATTGACACCCCCGTCCCCCATGCTGTGTGTGGTTCACCCCATGTGTGCAATATGGCGATGGCCCCATACATTCTGCCTCCTCATCTAGGCTGCAAGCTCCTTGAAGGCGGGACTCTGTTTTGTTAAGGATGTCGAGAAGAAATTAATAAGTCGATCTAAGAAAGATATGGAAAATTTTATTTCGAGCCGAATTTGAGGATTATAACCCAGGAAGAAAATCTCAGAAAGCTCTGAGAACTGTTCCACCCCTTAGAAGTCAAGCCACAGGTTATACAAGTTTTTTGAGACAGAGGGGTGTACGTCAAATGGTATATTATTGATGTTTTACATAATCCAGATCTAAGTGCCAATGTGGTGGGTCGTGTGACCCTATACAAGATCAAGAAGGAATGTTATCTTTTACGGAGTTGTCTTGTTGATGCTGGGAGAATATTACTGTTTATGGTTGAGCAGGTATTTCTTACAATGTGAGAGGTTTGGTCGATGCAGATACACAATGTACAGTGCAGGTGGGGGGAGAGGAGGCCAAAGGGCAGAGAAGAATTTTTATGTTTAAATTTTTCATGTCTTGCCATAAACTATGAATTTTATTTCACAAGGATGTCTTCCTAACATCCAACACCCCAAATTCAGTGGTTGAAAAAAAATTGAACAGCTGTGGTCAAACCTCATTCAGGGAAGAATGGGAAACAGCAGCCACTGGTCCCTGTCCCACAGAGCAGGAATTGTGACACAGTGAGGAAGGAGCCCACTGGTGTCAGGCAGCCCCTGGACCTGCACTTTGGAGAATCACTGCTGTTCTTTGTCTTTCAAAGCCAAATCTGAGAAGGACACAGAGAAGAATCCCCTTTCGGGGGGTTATAGAAACTTAGCAGCCCACTTCCTATTGGTGGGCCTGGGTATTGCTTTATGTGGTAAACAGCCAATAATATATTTCTTTTAAAAACTTGGTTGGCTTCTAATCATTTCTTTTCACTGAAGTGTAGTTGATTTACAATATTGTGTTAATTTCTGCTGTACAGCAAAGTGACCCAATTATATCAATACATATATATATGCTTTTAAAAAATATTCTTTTCCATTATGGTGGTTGGCTTCTAATCTGTTTGTGCCCAGTCAATTCCATGGGGCAAAGATCTTGTCATAGTCCTTGAGTCTGAGAATTCCCACCCCCCATCTGGCCTCTGGGTTCTGTCCATCACCCTGGCCCTCCATTCAATGGCCTCTGCCTTGAGGCAATTTGAAACAATAGCTTGGCGGGGAGATACCACCCATAATCTGATTTTTCCCAGCCAGCATCTTCACAATAAGCATGAGTGTCTCCTTTGTCTGGTGGAGAACGCTGAACAGAAGGTGCTGGGAGAGGCCTGGGGATCCGGATTAGAGTTGGGCTCAATCTTATCTCCTGCTTCATCTCCTGCCTCTTTGCCTCTGCTCCCACTGATTTTATCTAAGACTAGAGAATTCTGCTTTTTCAACCCTGAAAGGCGTCGAGTTATTGGACTCTTAGTCAATCCATTTCAATCTCAGAGAATAGACAGACAGACGGAAAGCACCTCTCTTAAGCAAAGCTGTCTTTTTCCCCCGTTTGCAGATAGGTCACCTTTAATCTGAGCTGGTCTCATTCATATATAACCTGACTGAAGGTTGCAAGACATAAAAGATGCCAATATTCTGAATTTCCCTTAGTACTTCCCTAATACTACTGTTTCTGTAAGCATGTGACTGGTGTCCTGAGGTTCCACAAGCGACAATTTGTGAATTTTATCATCATATAACAAGAGTCACCAACTTCCCTGCTAGGGATGCCAGGACATCCCTGCTCTCCACTTTCCCGTCTTCCATTCAGCCTAACTGTAGGCTCTGTTTCTTGCAGCATCCCAGTCCTGGTACAAATTCTGTATCATCTGGATGATGTCGGATTAGAGTAACACATGACCATAGGGAGGAGGATAGATTCCCTGAACTGTACTAACTTTTTTTTGTTTAGTTAGAAAGGAGGAAGGCAATGGATGCTGTCGCGGCAACCAGTCGTATTCTGCACTGTTTTATTTAACATTCGCATGTTCATGTTCAACAAGCATTTATTGAGCACCTACTTCATCCCAGGTACTAGAGGGGCAAGAAAAACAAAAAGGCAAGTTCCACCTCCTAAAACTCCCGCAAACCTGTGAGGATGCAGACACTGATGTCCAGTGTGAAGAAGACATAATAGGCACACAGAGTGCCAGTGAAGCCAAGGGTTGGGGCAGCTGACCCAAACCAGGGGTCCTAGAGAGGTGACTCATCTGTTCACTGAAGGTGTGTTCCATTCTGTGAACCTGTGGATTTGTCTGACTTTTTCACTGCTGTATTCCTAATGTCTGACAGAGTGCCTGCGTAGTAGGCACTCAATAAATATTTGTTGAATGAATGTTAGTGACACCTGAGATGAATCTTGAAAGACGAGTAAGAGCTAGAAGGCAGAGTGGGCAATAATATCTTCAAAATGTCTTGGGCATGAGAGATAATAGCTATTCCTTCAGGATGCTGGCACTGAAATAAGACATGAAAATGTAGGAAGAGAGTAGATGTGATACCCGTGCCTTCCCTGCAGGAGGGGCAGAGAGGCAGAAGCCAACCCAACCAAAGGCTGGAAGACAGAGCTTGACACTGGAAATGTTGAGAAGGAAGTGCTGGCCTGACTCTAGCTGCCTTGAAGGAGTTTCAGGAGATGGACGTGGGAAAGAACAGCGGCACGTCTATGGAGAGTGGTGAGGAGCCCATTGCAGAAAGGGATTTTACCTCCCCTTTACTTGATGTTCTTAGTGTGACGGCATCCTATTACAAGGAATGGGATCAGGATTGCAGGTCCAGCTTTCAACAGGCTGGCCTTCCCTTTCGGGGAGTTTGTTGTCACCCAGAATGGGTGGGCATCAGGTGACTGGTGTAGTTTTATCATCCCGTCCTGTAGATACAGCTAGGAAAGGCATCAGCATCCTTTTCTCCCTACCTGCAATGCCTTTTGAGACAACTTAAAAGAACAGCTTATTAAAACAGTGAAGGACATTGATCAAAGGGTAGAGAGTCCAAAGTGTGTATTTTGAATAAAGCATACAGCATTTTAGACTGCTATCAATAACTTCATTGTAATTCTTATTTTAACCATAAAGATGAAAAGCTGGTCTCCCAAATCATCATGAACCTTTGGCTTGGACTCCTGCAATGCTCTAGGTCAGATTAAAATCTAAACTTCCTCCAGGGAACTGCCTTCAACTTTCCAACTGCACAGTATCTGAGTCATCGTGCAACAGCCCGTGGTCGTTGATACCTCGTCAGTAAAAGGACGGGTTTTCTTTTTTTTTTTTTTTTTTTTTTTTTGCGGTATGCGGGCCTCTCACTGTTGTGGCCTCTCCCGTTGCGGAGCACAGGCTCCGGACGCGCAGGCCTAGTGGCCATGGCTCACGGGCTTAGTTGCTCCACGGCATGTGGGATCTTCCCGGACCAGGGCACGAACCCGTGTCTCCTGCATCGGCAGGCGGATTCTCAACCACTGCGCCACCAGGGAAGCCCAAGGACGGGTTTTTGATGCAGTCTATCTTCAGCTCGCTGAGGGGTAATTCCGGCTCCCTTTTCTCAGGGAAGAAGCTGAAAGAAAGAGAAAACGTGATTTAAAACATTAACAGTCTCCTTTTTTCCAATTGAGTACATTTTTCAACCTCATATTTTCACACATTTCTGAGCAGAGTACCCTCTGATAATCATGAATGGATACAATTATTTTTCAATTAACCAGAAACTATTATGAAGACTGAGAATCATGGATGTTGGAAACTCTTCTAAAACTCTTTTAGACAAAGAATCATACACCTGCTATTTTTAGAACATTGTCTACATAGAAATTTTCGTATGATTGGTAAATAAAACATATAAACAGTATACAAAAATCTATATGTATAGTTACAGTTATTTGTAATTATGTATAGCTACATAAGGCAAAGATATTGATTTCACTGCAACTAGTGGCTGTTCTTTGTGCCCAGAGAACCAGAACAAAGGAGTCATAACCTGAGTCCTGGTAGCTAAGGTCAGGATTTAAAAGAAATGCCCAAGTGGTAGCCTTTTATATGACCTAAAGTTCCCCGTATGGTTAAGACATCTGGTTGTTCTAATGTCACTTAATAGATGACATCAAGAGACAAATTCTGCTCTGCCTTTTTTTTTCATCTCCACAACGATCATAGAATTTCTATTGAGTAAAATAAGAGTGAAAGGGCAGTATCTCTCTCTCTCTCTCTCTCTCTCTCTCTCTCTCTCTCTCTCTCTCTCTCTCTCTCTCACACACACACACACACACACACACACACACACACACACAATCAGAACAACATCTAGACCAGACTAGGAAGAGAAGTTAAGTTGCTCTCTTGGGGAGGTGCTCTATGTCTGCCTGCTAGTCTCTTTCATGGTTTGTTTTAAGCAACTTAAAGGCTACACCTTCATATCAAGAATTCCCAAATCTGGCTGCACATCATAATTACTCAGAAATATTACCTCCCGAGTATCAAAATAGTTTGCTGGCAGGGTTAGCAAAACTTCTAAAACCTCAGAGTTACATTAACCATGCTAAGGTTTAATCTGCAGGCAAATTATCTGACTCACCATTCTACCATATACCATATTAAAAATATTATGCTGATAAGTCCTTGAGAGCAGAAAGTAACAGCTACCCTAGATTCCTACCCTGGATTTGTGTATCAGAAGGGTGAAAAACAAATCCTGTAAAATTATAGGAAATTGCCATCTTAGTAAACTTTCTGGGGCTTTATTAGCCTGAGGTATTTTGAATAAATTGTTGTTCCTTTGGTCTCCTATCTCGAAGCTCATTCAGTTCTTTAATCAGACCACTTGTTAAATAATCAATTTTGAAAGACTGCTTTCTGGAGCTGCTCCACAGCTGTCCATCTCAGATTTTAAAGAACACTTGGGTTAGTTCCACTATACTTCTTGGATCCTCTGTTTTTCCCTTAGTCCCTTTTTTTGTGTTGCTCAAATACAGCCTCTCATATATATTTTAAAAGAAGTTATGTGTAGGAGGCAAACTTCTAAAAATTATTTTCAGAAATAATATTTGAAATGATTTAGCTTCACTTAATTGATAATTTAGCTGTAAATATAATCCAAATTCAAAAGCTTTTCCTGATTCCACATATGTTAAAGGGAAATCTGATGCCAATGTATCAGTTATCTAGTGATGTATAACAAATTGTCACAAACTTAGCAGTTTAAAACACCAGACACTTATTTTGTTTAAGATTAAATATAAATAGAACTTTTGGACTTGAAAGAATACTGGGTATTATCTAGTCCAATCCTACATTTATACAGATGAGGAAGCTGAAGCTAAAGAGTCTAAGTGACTTTACCAAAATAATGCTGACATAAATATAAGCCTACATAATGTGTTAAGCTGAGAACAGATTTAAAGTCTTCTAACTCCATGCCTCGGTAGTCCCTCCACTATGCATCTTAGTTCTCTGCAATCCCACCTCAGAATTGAAATGAAATATGGAATAGCAGGATCTAAAAGTAACAGCATTATGAACAGTGAAGTAAATCTTTTAAGAGTATAAAAGTAAAATTAAAGAAAAAACCCACACATTTGCTATTCACATTTTTCATGGGTCAGGCATCTAGGCACAGCTCAGCTTTCTCTATGTCAGGGTCTTTCATCAGGCTGCAATCAAGGTGCCCACCAGGGCTTCAGTCACATCTCAAGGCTCTACTGCTTCCAAGCTCACATGGTTGTTGATAAAAATCAGTTATTTGCGGGCTATAGGACTGAGAGTTTCAGCTTCTTACTGACTTTGGTTAGAGGTTGTCCTCAGTTCCTTCTCACATGGGCCTCTCTAACATGACAGCTTGCTTCATCAAAGCATGCAAGCTGAGAAAGCAAAAGAGAGCCTGCTCGCATGATAAAAGTTGCAATCTTATGTAGCAAAATCACATAAATGACATCCCATCACCTTTGCAATGTTCTAGTGGTTAGAAGTGAGTCACAGGTCCTGTTCATGCTCAAAGGGTGGGGATTACACAAGGACATGGATTCCAGGAGACAGATCATTGTGAGCCATCTTAAAGCCCACCTACCACAACAAGTCTAATACAGTTTTTCTCTCTGGACACTTTTAGTATCTGTTTGTGTTCACTGATGTTCCGATAGTCCATGAGGATTTGTCTAGATGTGTGTCATTTTTCATTAATCATGAATGTATTAGTTGTTTCTTTATTATATTTAGACCTTAGAAAGTTTTCTTCTATTATTTCTTTGATTTCTTTGCTCTTCCATTTTGTTATTTTTCTCTTTTGGGGAAGAGAATTGATCTTCCTGGACAGATGCTTTATGTAACTTACTCATATGATTAGCTATTTTTACCCCTCCCACTTGATCCTGATGGATCGAAAGAGGTGAATTAAAGTCTTCTGTATTATGATGTTTCTTTATATTTCTGAATTTCTGCTTTCTTAATGATAATATTTCTGCATTATGAATTTTACCCTTTAGCATTCTAAATTATCATTCTTTATTTTTATTCAACTAATTTTGGTCTTAATTCCACCTTGTCTGAACATCCACTCCTTTTTTGTTTATTTTCATTTGCTGAATATATCACTGCGTAAAGTTGAGTTTTGCTCTATAATCATGTCTGAAAAATTTTTTTTTCTTTAGAATGATAAATTAAGTGCACATATTTTTAGTATGAGAAATATGTTTAGTTTTACTTTGACCATATTATCTTAAATTTTGTGTATATATATATATATATATATATATATACACACACATATATATGTATATTCTACTATAGAATATATATATTTTACTATGTGGTTTGTTCTATTTGCTTTCTGTATATTGTTTCCTTGATATGTAGGAAGGTTTCTATTATATTATAGTGGTTACTTTTATGATTATAACTTTGGGTAATACCTTTGGTCCTCAACCTTTTAGGTCCTTATGAACAATGACAAAATTAATGTATCTCCTCCTCTTCTCTATCCTCTTTATTTTTCTACTATTACCTGATGCTAGTCAATAATATTATATGTTTTAGTATTTATCTTTGCACTATTAAATAATATATTTTGACTCCCAGCTATTGTAGAAACTTTAACTTGCCTCTTTCAATCAGTGAAATTAGTTTGCTTCCCATTTTCTTTCTCCCCTCTCCTAATTCTATTAGTCTGATCATTTCTACAAGGCCTGGCCAATAATATTTACATTCTGGGTTGTCACTGCAATTCCACCTTTGATTTTATCTTAAATTTGCCACCTTAATAATATAGGTAAATATAATTAATTTTCACAGAATATTATTTTTCTGTACTGTCCTTAGTTATCACTTTCTTTGCCAAAGTTTGCCAAAATTGCTTCCCTGTAACTAAACAGAGTTAGTCTAGCTGGATATAAAACCTTTGAATCAGCCTTTCTTTTCCTGAATATTGTGTAAGTGTTGCTCTATTATTTTTGGCACTATTTCTTTTTTTTTCTTTCCAATTTGACTTTGTGTTTTATTTCAGTGGACACACTTTATTCATTGTTTGTGGGAAAACTACACTAGGTCCCAATGGTCAATAGTCACGGTTATTAAGCAAGTAAACAAGCCACCACTTTCATGCCTGCCTCTGTTCCTTTCTGTCTTCAGTCTCATTTTGCATTGAAATATGGAGCTATCCTTACTTGTACCCCACTTAAAAGTGACCTATTTTAAAATTTTATTGACTAAAGGAGTTTAATCTTTGAAGTCTGAAACTTTACTGCAATGACTTAGTTTTGACTGCTCTTGGTCATTTTTCTCTGGCTACCATTTGTGCCCTTTTTTAATATAGATTCAAGTTTTTCTGTATTTCAGGAAATTTTTAGCCACATTATAACTTTAAATATTTGTCTATTATTTGTTTGGGGTTTCCTTCTTTGGGTCTGCAATTATGTTGGATTTCCTTTGTATTTTTCCTGTATATATATATTTTTTCTTTATTTCTTCTAGACCTTTTATTTCCATTTTATTTTGTGCATTTTTAAATTAATATCCTTTGTCCTTTATTTTTTTCACAATCAGATAATTTCTGATGCTTTTTCCAATTTCATTTTTATTTCTATGATGGTTTGGTTTTATTTTGTATTTTTCCTTCTATGATGCTAACCATATGCAATAACCAAGGTTTGACCATTTTTTGATGCACAAAAATTTCATATGGATCAATCTAATAATTTTCTCCTAAATGAGCCAGCTCATATTTTATCTGTTCCTGTTGCCCTATTCCCTTTTCTCCCTGAATTTTCACATTTCTGCTTTGTAATTGTGCTTCATAGAGGCAATTGCTTCAATTAATTACTTTTAATTTCCTGAGAAACACTTATTCATAACTTTCATCTGTTTCATAGCAATACTTTTTAGTAAATATTGTTCATTTCTTATCAAGTTTTGCTGCTCTTATTCTTGGATATCTTGGTTTCAATGTTTCGTTAAGTTCCCATTTAATTTTTGTCTTTTAATAAGTTGTATTTTCCTAAAGCCAACATTAGGTCTCTGTGGGTGGAGTGGAGTGGAGTGTGTGTAGGCAAGTCACCAAGACTAGCTGTTTTTCACAACCCAAAGTCTTCCCTGCTGCCACAGAGACAGATTCCTCCCTGAAAGTATCACTTGGATGTGTCATATTCTGCCATAAAAGGAGGGCATAAAGTGCTGGTTCATTTACTTGATTCTTTCTAGCCCACCTCCTCTGCATCTCAGAACCAGCCAGAAACAGAAGAACTTCTGCCACCAGACATGTTTACCTTAGAACCCATACTAACTGTGGCAAATTATAGATATATTTTGCATTTCAGTGCACTCCTGGCTTTCCCTAAGTGTACTTTTGCTGGTGCTTTCTAAGATATGCTGCTACCAATCTCTCTCCTTATTCTCTGTATTTCTTTCCTTCATTTCTGTCTTCTGCTTGATTTAATCTGCTTTGACCCTACATTACACATTCTTCAGAATGTGTATACTCAATCTGTCATGGAAAGTAGTGACAGTGTACAAAGGTTAAGACTGTGAACCCTAGAATCAAACTGCCTTAGTTCTAATTTTAGTTCTCGATTTGTTGTCTCTGTGACATTCTGCAGATTACTTAATATCTTGTGCCTAAATAACTTCATTAAAAAAAAGTTGGTATAGTAGTTATATCTATGATTTAGTGCAGAGTTAAATGAGTTAGTGTGTATAAAGTTTTACAAACAGTACTTGTTACGTAATAATTGCTATATAATTGTTAGCTGTTATTATCATTGTTGTTGTTGTTATTATTTTCACCAAAAATATCATTTGTTGGATTTAAAAATTTTCTTTCTTTGTGCTTTTGGATGATTTCTAGAAGGAAGAAGAAAATGCTGACTTAGCCATCTTCACAGCAGTAGAGTACCCTTCCCTTTTCTGCTGCTTATTTTCCTTAGTGTTCTATTGATCCTTAGTCATCCATTCATATTTGAGAATGAAAGATTCAGTTGATTAGTATAAATAGCTCACCTGGGTTTCTTCTGCTATTTCTAGCCTTTCTCTGTCCTGAGAATCCTGGCTCTGTCTGGGCAGGTGTACAGGGCAAGACATACTGTGGGCTTCCCTTCAGGGTGTATTCTGAGCTGTGGACGTCTAGGTTCAAATCATTTCTCTCAGAAATTTGAATCCATTCTCTGACCAGCGTCAAAACAAGGAAGGCCTTATTCTCTGGCATCAACTTCCACTCTGGGAACTCTAAGCCCTTCTAGGCAGATTGGCTTGATTTCTTTGGAGACTATTTCCTGTATTCCACCATTCAACCTGGAGATAAACGTTGCTGCTGCTGGAAGTGGAGGAGGCCAACAGTGCAGCCGTTCACAGGCTCTTTGCCACCCAGCCCTCACAAGCAGGACGAACTGTGCTCTGTGTGAGTGGGAGAGCGGGGCCATCGCTGGGGAGCTGAGATTCTCATTTAGGGCAAAATTGTGAGGCAAGATTGAGAAAGGGAGGACAGGACCGGTGGTCAGCAGCACGGACAATTGGAAGGAAGTTGAAAGCAGTATGTGTGGCGGTTCACGAAAATGGCTATAAATGTTATAAAAGTGTCAAAAGCTCATTTTTAATTTTTATGAGGAACTGACTGTCTCTGATGTGGGGAGGAATCAGAGGCAGATCTTGGAGCTTAAAACAGCTGGGAGACTGTACCCTTGTATATCTACTTATCCTCATACATGGGAAAGACCATCTTTCTCTTCCTCTGGAACCACGCTGGGTCACAGCCATTTCTCTAAACGTGTCGGTTGAATGAGGAGGTGGTTAAACGTCTAACATGTCTTTTATGAATGGATCCAAATGCACATTCTCACCTACATTTGGTTCTGGTCTTCCAGGTAAGTGAGAAGCCAACAGAATAAGATAAGAACTGGGCCCCCAAAGAATTCTACTTGACACTCCTGGTTCAGATCCTTGCTGTTTGAAAGTTCACAGAGGACTTTAAAAACAAAGCTATCTCCCCGTAAGAGGTGTACTCTGGGAAGTGTGTCTTTTTCTTGATTTGTTTAAAATCAGCCTGGATCCCAGTAATGTAGTTTGATCAGAGAGATTAGTCCATCATCTGTTTTCATCATTGTTGACATTTGTAAGAAGGAAAAATATAATAAAGCCAGGCAAGACATTTGAGATTTTAAAATCAGTCATTCATTCTCTCTGTGAGCCCTTTTTCTCTTTGCTCCAATGACTCAGTAAGGTACAGGAATGAAGGGTACATTGTCTACAAACTCCTCCATCAAATACTTACATGTTTCTAATAAATATGCAAACTTATGTAAGAAGTAACCTGTAAGTTTCAGATTCCTTCTTTTTTCTTCAGAGTTTTCCAAAATATTCTGTGTGACACAAGTTCCATGAAATGCTTTGTAAAATGTAAGGTTTGTAGTCTAATAGATTGGGGAAATACCACTGTATTTATTTTCCTCTTCAAAAGTTCTAAAGCACATTAATATGTTAAAGAATCCAAGAAGTTCTACAATACAGAAGAATCTATTTAATCTGTGTAAGTAGGAGTTTCCCAACTGGTTTTTTTTGTGGTCTTTTTTTTTTTTCTGTATAATTCCTAGCATCCTGTGGATTGCATATGAGGAAGGTGTTTTACTCTAGAGCCCATGACTGTGGTCCAAGCACCTATTTGGATGGCACTGAGGACCACAGCTGGCCTCTGTGGGCCAGGATTCCTGGGCTCTCTGCCTAATTCTGAGGGATGTTTTCTGATGCCCCTGAAGACAGCTTGCTCCAGAACATTCTGTCTCCTGCATGCTCAGCCCAGTGGCTTTTTACCGTGGAACTAATATGCCATAACTGATACCCTTCCGCCTTGGCATTCTTTTTTTTTTTTTTTCCCTTGGCATTCTTAAGGAGGTGGACAGTCTCCTTCAGAATTCCCCAAGCCTCCTGTTAATAAAGTGTCTCATGTACTTAAGCAGACTCTTATTATAAAATATTTTAACATAATTTGGAAGTTTCAAAAATCTCAGTTTCTAGAATATAATAAAGGGTGTATTTAAACAGCAATTATATACTTATATAATTCCTTTCTTCACTCTTCTATAGCTCATAATTTGTACTTCTCTTATAACACTTAACACATTTTGTATTTTATTACTGACAGTAGGGCCATTTAAAAATGGCCTTTGCCCATTTTTAACTTGGGTTATTTGGTTTTTATTTTTTGAGTTGTGTGAGTTTCTCATATATTCTGTATATTAATGCCTTATTTGATATGTGGTTTGCAAATATTTTCTCCCATTCTATAGGTTGCCTTTTCATTTTGTTGACAGTTTCCTTTGGTATGAAGTAGCTTTTTAGTTTCATGTGGTCCTACTTGTCTATTTTTGCTTTTGTTGCCTTTGCTTTTGGTGTCAAATCCAAAAAAATAATTGTCAAGACAGTAACAAGGAGCTTGCCCATTATATTTTCTTCTGGGAGTTTTACAGTACCAGGTTTTATGTTCAAGTCTTTAACCCATCTTGAGTTGATTTTTATGTATGGCATAAGATAGGGGTTCAGTTTCATTCTTTTGTATGTGGCTATCCAGTTTTCTCAACACCATTTATTGAAGAGACTACCCTTTTCCCATTGTATATTCTTGACTCCTTTGTCAAAAATTAATTGACCTTACATGCATGGATTTATTTCTGAGCTTTCAGTTCTGTTCAGTGATCTTTATGTTTTTATGCCAATACCATATTATTTTGATTACTATAGCTTTGTAATATAGTTTGAAATCAGGAAGTGTGATGTCTCTAGCTTTTTATTCTTTCTCAATACTTCTTTGGCTCTTCAGGGTCTTTTGCGATTCCATACGAAATTCAGGATTGCTTTTCCTATTTCTGTGAAACTTGCCATTGGAATCTTGATGAGGATTGCATTGAATCTGTAGATTACTTTGAGTAGTATGTACATTTTAATGATATTAATTTTTCCAATTCATGAACATGGAGTTTCTTTCCATTTATTTTTTATCTTCTTCAATTTCTTTCATCCATGTTTTATTTTTCATTGTTTTCAGTGTACAGATTTTTCACCTCCTTGGTTAAATTTATTCCTAAGTATTTTCTTCTTTTTGATGCAATTGTAAAAGGGATTATTTTCTTAATTTCTCTTTTTGGAGAAAAGAATGTAACTGATTTTAGCATATTGATTTTGTAACCTGCAACATTATTGAATTTATTAGTTCTAACCTTTTTTTGCTGGAATCTTTAGGGTATTCTATATATAATATCATGTTATCTGCAGAGATGATTTTACTTCTTTCCAATTTGGATGCCTTTTTTTTTTCTTGCCTAATTGCTCTGGCTAGGACTTCCAGTACAATGTTGAATTGTACTGGTGAGAGCGAGCATCCTTGTTCTTTTTTTAAAAAGTATTTAATAGACTTTATTTTTTAGAGCAATTTTAAGTTCACAGCAAAATTGAGAATAAGGTATAGGGATATCCCATATACCCCCTGTCCCCACATGCACAGCCTCCCCCATTATCAACATTCCCCACCACAGTGGTAGGTTTGTTACAATTGATGAACCTACACTGACAAATCATTATCATCCAAAGTTCATAGTTTACATTAAGATTCACTTCTGTTGTTGTACATCCTATGGGTTTGGACAAATTTATAATGACATGTATCCACCATTATGTATGATACAGAATAGTTTAACTCTTTAAAAATTCTCTGTGCTCTACTTATTCATCCCTCCCTTTCTCCTAACCCCTGGCAACTACTCATCTTTTTACTCAGATATCATCTTCTAAGTTATGGATTTATTGAGGGCTTTTAAGAAAGAAACTGATGAAATCAGACATGCTCCTGGAAAGCGGGAAATATGTTTTCTTCTGCATTGTATTTTCTGACTGCTGATGTGTGACACAGAGTAGGTACTCTATAAATATTGATCAAATGAGTGAGTATATTTTAAAGAGAGATGATTTCTCAGAGCCAGTCTTTGAATTTTTAAAAACAGAGTTTGTAGACTAGATTCTGTCTGGGTTTGAGCTTCTACCTGAGAGCATAGGAAAGCACCTGCTTTCCCTATGTTAGTGTTCATCCAGACAGATTTCCTAGAGACCCTACTTTTCCACCATTATTTCCTCACTGCAGGAGCCCACTTCCATCCTTCTCAACATCACCATACTCTGTAGTGCCTATGAAAATGGAAAAGAGAGGCCAGGCAGGGATCGTCTGGCTGTTCCAACTCCACCTCTGTCTCCATTGCCTTCTGTGCTGTGCATGAGACTGGAGCCACCGACCTTGGACCAGCTGAGCAAGTTATTTTCTGCTAATGAGCTTAATTACCTTGTTCTCTATTTGAGATAAACTTTAAAATGTTGTAAAGGCCTTCAGAAACCTTTTGTTCTTGCAGGTACTTATGGTAAAAGGGTAGAATGCTCTGGACCCCACACAGCCCAGAAGCTGAGACTGCTCAGATAATGAGGCTGGTGCCCACCTGCCTCTTCACACCTGGGGCTTTATTGGATGTCCATGAGAAGTGGGCAGGAGAGCATTTATTATCCTCCTTTTACAGACGAGGAAATTGAGCCCCATGGGTGAGTCATTTCAGCCTCTCCCATCCTGGACTAGCTCCCTTCCAGTTGCATTATGCTCTCTTCACTCACTCTTTGGGAAACTGGTAGTTCCTCCCTTGGGACTTTACCGTAAGAGGCTGACTGAATGGGAGAAATGACTATTTCCTCAATTTCCTGATGGAAGAGACTAAGGCACAGATAGCCTGTTGGTCTCCAAGGCCTCAGGCAAGCAGGGCTCCCAGGGTCTCATCCTCCACACACACCATCTGCTGGGTACCATCTTCTCCAGTCTCAAGAGCTTCTCAGTCACCCAACCTCCCTTTGTTGAGCAACCAGTCCTCATGCAGCACAGGCTGGGCCTTGGAGAAGTGCTTCTCTGACTTGCATTTGCTTATGAATCACCTGGAGAGTATGTAAAAATGCAGAGTCAGATCCTGAGCTCTGGGGGTGGCCTGAGATTCTGCTTTTATAATAAGCAACGAGGTGATGCTGATGCTGCTGGTGCCTGGACCACACTTTGAGCAGCAAGACATTGGAGACAAGAAGGAAAGCCTGGGGCAAGCCCTGCCCTCGCATTGTTCCCTGATAGGTAGAGAAAACAAGACCAGAGGGGCAGAGATCTTTGCAGTGCCTTCAGGGGTTAACAAGAGACTTAGAATATGGCTGGTGTCTGATGTTGCTGAATGAACAAATGATGACAAATGATAAACAAAAGGAGTACCCAGCTGTGAATTAACAAGGGTGAACTGGCAGGAGTCAAGTCCAAGGAGCTCAGAAATGACTATCAGTTAATGTATTCTCAAAGCACTAGGTGGGGCTTCCCTGGTGGCGCAGTGGTCGAGAGTCTGCCTGCCGCTGGCAAGGGACACGGGTTCGTGCCCCGGTCCTGGAGGATCCCATGTGCCGCGGAGTGGCTGGGCCCGTGAGCCGTGGCCGCTGCTGAGCCTGCGCGTCCGGAGCCTGTGCTCCGCAACGGGAGAGGCCACGGCGGTGAGAGGCCCGCGTACCAGGAAAAAAAAAAAAAAAAAAAAAAAGCACTAGGTGGAGAGGAAACCAAAAGAAAGTCTTTAGCCTGCCATCTATGGTAGTGACTTTCAAACTTTTTTTTGGACCGTGACCCACAATAACACAGTAAGGAATAAATGTTACATTGGGTCCTGGTACTCTTTGTGTGCCTGTGTGTTTAGAGGTAGGCATATGTACACATATGTACATATCTAATGCTGAAGCAAAAGGTTTTGGAAATATTTACATTTTATTAAAATTTAATAGTTCTTTTTTTTTTTTTTTTAAACATCCCTTCGACATAAAGACATAAAAGAAGGAAGTAAGTAATACTGATGTCCAGTAAGCTCTGGGGCATGGCAGGAGGACCGCACGACCTGGCTGCAGGTGTGGAAGGACGCAGCCACTGCCCTCCAGGATCTCCTGCTGGTGTTCCTGTCTGGCCAAGGCCAACAAGAAGCCAGGGGCAAGGGAGCTGTGGTGATAGAGTCCATGGAGGATGAGACCCCAGGTCCTTGGCAGGGTGATGAATAAATCTTGGGGGTGGGGGTGGGGAGAGAGAGGGTTGGCAAACAGAGAGTCATCAACCCACATATTTACACTTAACTCTATGTGATATGTTTTGATATTTCCTATTTGATCCTGTCTGTTATTTTCCATTTCTTTTCCTCCCACCCTCCCCAATCCGTCATTCCCTCCCTTTCTTCTTTCCTTCCTTCCTCCCTTCCTCTCTCCCTCATGTTGGCTGTTGCCTGCTAAATTAATATACTCATCAGTTGGCTGTAACTTGCAGTTTGAAAAACACTGGTCTGGGAGAAATAAGGCCAATGTGTTTTATCTTGGATACCAACTTCAGCTGATTGACAATGATAACCTGGAAGGCTATGTTAGAAAAGATTCTGAGATTGAATCTAGGCTTATTAGCAAAGAAAGGGTAAGCTATTACCCAGCCCTGCAACTGGTTTAGAAGTGGAAAGTGGCAATCCACGTGCCAGGTGTTGGCCCCCAGTGATCTAAGAATACTACGGCATTGGGAGAGACAAGCGCCTCCATATATCGTTCACAGGCCACGCGTGACAGGTACAAGAGAGATACTCAGAAGCATTACGGGGATTTGAAAGACTCAAAGATTAGAGTTTATAAAGAAAGGTTTCAGTCTGTTTATCATTTTTGATTTTTTACCATGTTCTTCTATCCAGGTGTAAATACTCAGAGCTATGAGGCCTTCAGGTGAATCAAAAATTGGAAACCACTTCTCAGTGAGATTTAGACATGTCAAGAGTGGCGTTCCCCCAAAGAGGGTCATTGTAGACCTCAGCACTCACATGTCAGGGGGCGGTCAGGCCTGTAGGATTTCCTGGTAGCCCCACAATGGCAGATGAATGATAAACCCGCAGGCGGTCCGCATCTTTGCAAAGCAAGCTCTGACCAAGTGTGCTCCATAGGGTCAGCCCAGCCCAGGGGGCACTGAGGCTGAGGCACAGTGTTGTTTAATTCACAGACAAGCTTGTGAACACCCCGCCCCCCCCCCCCGGGGTCCAGCCCTGCCCTCGGCTCGCTCAGTGCGCTATGTGCACTGCTGCAGAGGGCAGCCACCCGGGGAGCTGGAAAGAGCAGCGCCTTGGCCAGCAGGTGAGGGAGCTGCTCCTGCAAGGCTGGTGAGGTGGGCCGGTGCGGGGGGCGGGGGGGGGTGCACAGGAAGGAAGAGCAGTTGGGACTGGGAAGGGGAATGAGGGGATGGGGCTTCCTCTAAAACTCATCGTGTCAGATCTGGGGAGAAAAAGGCTGACACATACAGTGGTGAAAAGAAAAAATCAAGGGAGACACACAATGTGAGGAGGAAAATAGTGAAGAGAGCCTTTGAGCCCAGGGAGGATGCAGAGATGCACCCCCTGTAGCAGCTCACGAGCTACGTGGCAAAAAAGGACAAGCAGGGTACCGAGGGCACGGGACGGGGATGCTGAGAAAGCTCCGTAGCACCCACCTCGTCCAGTAGTTAGAAGAGAACAATGTACCAGTGACGAGCTTTGGTCCTGCTGATGGCTGAAGGAGCCCTCGTCTGCCCCACTCCCACGGGGGCCCAAAGGCAAGGCTGACTCTTCCTTACCCTTGAGCCGATCTTCTCTCCTCCTTCTATTTCTGGGTACATAGCGTATTCAATATATATTTGCTTTACAGATAGATATTCTCTGTCAAGAGTACAATCCAGGAACATAAAACATTGATCTGGGAATTATTGAGGCAGCCCCCGTAAATGCCAGTAGTTATTTAAGGTCAAGTTAAACACAGAAGACCAAGCTACTGGAACTTCCATCTGAACTGTCTGGAGAAGGAAAATTTCAGGGAAAGCCCAAAGCATTTTTATATTGAGATCCTATATTTGCTAAAGCTGCCGTCTGTGACCAAACCCCCTTGGTCAGAGAGTTACAGAGATGGTTTGGGAAATATCCATGGTGGTCGTACTAAAGCCTTTGGTGAGAAATCGAAAAGTGCTAAGTTTACAGCCAATGGGGTTTCTTATAAGAAGTGTTGGGAGGTGGGTCTGTGACAAAAGGCTTCAATTCTCTCTGTGTCTCTCTCCTTCTCTCTTGTTCTCCCTGCTTTTCTGTTCCTTTCTCTCTTTTGTATCTTCCACTTTGTCCAACAGTACATTTCATCTGCCTACCTCTCTTCCCCCAATCCTTGCATCTAAACATTTCCAAAGCTATGAAAGCTGAGAAATGCAAATGATTGAAAGCACCATCCTGCAGGAAGAAGCGTGAACTTAATTTTTAGTAAAAGGATAGTTGAGGGTTTGCTGGTTCAACAGTTCAAACAAGAATCATGGGGATCTTATTTCCTAGCCTGTTGCTCAGGCTGCAGCAAAGGAAGAATTAAGGAGGGAAAAGCATTGCTGAAAGTCACATGAAATCACCACCTTCCTTCCACTCTATTGAACAGTCTACTTGGTCAGAGGCTACCAAGGGGCTGATTCTAGGCACTGAGCCAAATCCAGTCAATTAAGAGAAGTCGGGGAGTGTTTAAGATCTAGTAACACCATCTATCATTAGAATTGAAGTGTTCAATGGAGGATAGCCTGGAGGCTCATTGCAAATTTTTCTCGAAGTTGAAAAAATTGGCTTAAGGGAATTTTTAAAAAGTTCCAAAGGTTCCTGATTGGAATTTTCACATGTACCTTGCAGCTTGATTACAGCTAGAAAGAAGGAAGGGACTCAAATAAATGCATGTTTTTCAGCTGTCCAGCACAGCAATAAATAATAAAATGTCAGAGGACTCCTTAGAGGGGCAGAGAATTGGGAGATGGGTTCAAAGAGATGGTGATTCACGAAAGATCGCACCTGAAATGGCTAAGAACGATTATGAGGCCATTATTTTCAGTTTGAAGTTGCGCCTGCTTACATCTCTGACCTCTTTCGCCAAAGAAATATTGGGAAACCACTAGTACATGTCCTGTGTTTTGATGCCATGTGACATCACAGTATAATCTTACCAAAGTGAGATGATCTCTCTTAACCTCCCTCGCTGTCACTAGGAAAGAGATACATTGTGTCAAAGTACAGGGTGATCTTCCAATGCAGCTCCAAAGTATACATGTAAATAAGTTAATTTAACTCAGGTTTCAGGAAAGAAAAATCTATGAAGCTTCTGAGCAAATACTTGAACAAGTTGTAATAATAGTAATAACATATTATCCATGGTAGTGAGGCGAAGGAGTTGTGGATCATGGGAATGCACTGATTAAAAAGGCAGACCCTATCTCGGTTTCTGCTTGTAATGCTAGACCTGTGCGTGGCTGGGGAGAAGAGGGGAGGTGACAGGAACTGATGGGAAAGCCTAGTCTTAGGTATGGGAGGCAAATCTGGAAACTTGATTTGACCTCCTGTGCCTCCTTCTTCCTCAGGTCATCACTCAGCATGGCCCTCCCTTCTACTCCAAGAAGACCAGCCTGGTCACTGCCTGCCAGATCTCAGGCGCATCTCAAAGATCTTTGCCCACCTCCTTTCCTCACATCACATACCCAGGAGAGGAGTTTTGATAAGGTAAGTCTAGGAGGATCCAAGGACTTTATTAGTGGTGCTTCTAAATGCATGCTGTGTTATCTATTGGAATTCATTCATCCATTTGGTCTCTCACTCTCTCTCTTATTCTCTCCCTCCCCCTCATATACACCTGGGGTTTAAAGGCAAGCTTGAGGCTGTATCCTGCTGAGAAGACTTAGCATGAGTGACTGAGTAGCTTCCACTATTTCACCCTCTAAGGAGAAGACTTTCTCCCCTCCATGCCACTTCCGTTCTTGCTTTGCCTGTGTGCACGGACCCGTGCTGAGATGCTTAGGGTCAGGATCTGGATCTGGTCTAGTGTGGGGACACTGGTGTCTGAGTGTAACAGGACAGAGAGAAGCAGCTCCCTGTCATCGCCCCGAACACACCAGGAGCCTATGTGAGGGTTTGGGCAAAAGGCCTGTGGTCAGAAAACAAGTAACTGAATGTAGCTCAGATGCTTTGCTCACTTCCTCCTGGGATCTAGTGTGAAAATGGGTGGCTGGCCTTGCTGTGCCTTAGATATTTTCTCTGAGACGTGACAAACAAATCTCGTGCTCAGATCCTCCTCTGGACATTGACTTCTGCGGTTCTCCAAGGTTCGAAGGCTCCACCCTACTCCCAGCCCACTATCACTATCCCAATAGTGCAGTGTTACATTACAACCACGAGTCCCGATATTACAATGACAAGACACTCTGCTCCCAGCCTCCCCTTCCATCCACTCTAGCCTTGAGTCCTCGCTCTTCTCTGAATTATTGTAGCATCTCTTTACCTACCATTTAGGATGGGGATTACTAGATCCCGCCTTGGGTACGTTTGTGCCTCTGGCTGTTTTAGGTCTGTAAATCGTATTATTCCTACTGGACTATAGGTTTCCCTAGGGAAGTGAGCTCGACTGTATCTGTCTCCTCCTGGTGCCCAGCCCAGGGCCTTGTATACAGAAAGCACTGCTGTCATCTCTTGACTGGGAAATGAGAAATACATGAGATGACTGTCATCTCCCTTCTCCAGTGGAGCGAGACCCCAAGTAAACAAGGGATACTGTCTGTGCAATAAGCAATCCCATGTGAGGACTCTTCAGAAGCCAAAGCAGCTGTTGGAGGTGTCTGTCCTGCCGTGGGAGTGCGGGACTTCCTGGAGGGTGAGTCCTGGGCTGCAGCTATACTCGCTGACCTTTCCAGGGAAAGAAAAGAAGAGCTGGGCTGGGTCACCTGAAAACTCAAGTCTTTGGACCCCGTTGTGTGTGGGGGGTTTGCTCAACTTTTAAAGAGGTACTGTTTCCAAACGATGGACTATTAAAAAATTAGTGCTTCAAGCTAATGAAACCCAGACCTCAGTTCTGCTGCAGAAACCTCCCTCAGGACTGAATTGTTTTGCTATGGCCACCATAACAAGGTACCCTGGAATGGGTGGCTTAAACCACAGAAATTTATTTCCTCACAGCTCTGGAGGCTAGAAGTCCAAGATCAAGGTGTTGGAAGGGTTGATTTCATCCCAAGGCCTCTCTCCTTGGCTTGTAGATGGCAGTCTTTTTTTTTTTTTTTTTTTTTTTTTATACAGCAGGTTCTTATTAGTCATCCATTTTATACATATTAGTGTATACATGTCAGTCCCGATCTCCCAATTCATCCACTACCACCCCCCACCGCCACTTCCCCCCTTGGTGTCCATACGTTTGTTCTCTACATCTGTGTCTCAATTTCTGCCCTGCAAACCGGTTCATCTGTACCATTTTTCTAGGTTCCACATATATGTGTTAACATAAGATATTTGTTTTTCTCTTTCTGACTTACTTCACTCTGTATGACAGTCTCTAGATCCATCCACGTCTCTACAAAAGACCCAATTTCGTTCCTTTTTATGGCTGAGTAATATTCCATTCTATATATGTACCAAAACTTCTTTATCCATTTGTCTGTTGATGGGCACTTAGGTTGCTTCCATGACCTGGCTATTGTAAATAGTGCTACAATGAACATTGGGGTGCAATTATCTTTTTGAATTACGGTTTTCTCTGTGTATATGCTCAGTAGTGGGATTGCTGGGTCATATGGTAATTCTATTTTTAGTTTTTTAAGGAACCTCCATACTGTTCTCCATAGTGGCTGTATCAATTTACATTCCCACCAACAGTGCAAGAGGGTTCTCTTGTCTCCACACCCTCTCCAGCATTTATTGTTTGTAGATTTTCTGATGATGCCCATTCTAACTGGTGTGAGGTGATACCTCTTCGTAGTTTTGGTTTGCATTTCTCTAATAATTAGTGATGTTGAGCAGCTTTTCATGTGCTTCTTGGCCATCTGTATGTCTTCTTTGGAGAAATGTCTGTTTAGGTCTTCTACCCATTTTCTGATTGGGTTGTTTGTTTTTTTAATATTGAGCTGCATGCAATGTTTATATATTTTGGAGATTAATCCTTTGTCCATTGATTCGTTTGCAAACATTTTCTCCCATTCTGAGGGTTGTCTTTTCATCTTGTTTGTAGTTTCCTTTGCTTTTCAAAAGCTTTTAAGTTTCATTAGGTCCCATTTGTTTATTTTTGGTTTTATTTCCATTACTCTAGGAGGTGGATCAAAAAAGATCTTGCTGTGATTTATGTCAAGGAGTGTTCTTCCTATGTTTTCCTCTAAGAGTTTTATAGTGTCCGGTCTTACATTTAGGTATCGAATCCATTTTGAGTTTATTTTTTGTATGGTGTTAGGGAGTGTTCTAATTTCATTCTTTTACATGTAGCTGTCCAGTTTTCCCAGCACCACTTATTGAAGAGACTGTCTTTTCTCCATTGTATATCCTTGCCTCCTTTGTCATAGATTAGTTGACCATAGGTGTGTGGGTTTATCTCTGGGCTTTCTATCCTGTTCCATTGATCTATATTTCTGTTTTTGTACCAGTACCATATTGTCTTGATTACTGTAGCTTTGTAGTATAGTCTGAAGTCAGGGAGTCTGATTCCTCCAGCTCCGTTTTTTCCCCTCAAGACTGCTTTGGCTATTTGGGGTCTTCCGTGTCTCCATACAAATTTTAAGATTTTTTGTTCTAGTTCTGTAAAAAATGCAATTAGTAATTTGATAGGGATTGCATTGAATCTGTAGATTGCTTTGGGTAGTATAGTCATTTTCATAATATTGATTCTTCCAGTCCAAGAACATGGTATATCTCTCCATCTGTTTGTATCATAGATGGCATTCTTGCTTCAGTGTCTTTACATGGTCTTCTCTCTGTGCATGCATATTTTTTATCTCCTCTTCTTATAAAGATCCCAGTCATATTGGATTAGGGTCTACCCATATGACCTCATTTTGCCTTAATTACCTCTTTAAAGAGCCCTATCTCCAAATATGGATTCTGTGGTGCTGGAATTAGGACTTTAAGACAGGAATTTGTGGGGGACACAATTCAACCCATGACAGTAACTTTGGTCAACATTGGATTTTACTCAATTGAATTTTATTCAATTCCTTCAACAAGCTGTATTGAGCACCTACTGAGTACCACTGTTCAGATGCTTGGGAGATCGCAGTGAACACACAGACATTCTGGTGCAGAGAAACAATAAGAAAAAATATGTGGCATGAATAATTGTACAGTCTATGGAGGAAGTGACAACAGGGTCTGGGCGTAGGGATTGTCATCTAACCCATATCTCACCTCCAGGCAGGACTGAGTGTAAATTTCCCACAGGGTGGATTCATTGAGGAGGGGCAGTGGCGTGCAGTGGGGAAGGATGAGACTAGACATCTTTCCTTTGTGAATATTAACTCTGATTTTTCCACAGGCATGGACATGCTCTTCCCCTCCCTACCCTGGTCATATGTATCACCAATACAAGGCCAAGGTCACAAGGGGCTCTGCAAGCACGGCTTGCACGGCTAGCTCTCAGCAAATGAGGGCCACTGATGGAGAAGTAATCTAAGGTTCTCATCCCACAGCCTGGGAGCCAGGAGCACAATCACCCTTGTGGATGAAAACAGTCTGTTAATCTATTACTAAGGAGGGCTGACATCCATTGCAGGCGATGTGCCAGGCACTGTGCTGTATGCCTGGTCTTATTCATCCTCCCCAAAGCCCAAGGAGAACTATTCATTTTCACATTTACAGATTAAGAAACTGAGGTGAGGCTCAGAGAGGTTATGGAACTTGCCCCAAATCCATCTGATGCATCATAAGAGTTTTAGCCTCTCGTAGCCACTGGGCTGAGCTGTCTAGGGAAGAGTAAGTCACTGTTAGAGCTGGACCTGATTTTCATTGGCTTCCTAACACTTTTATCCTCAATTAAAGCTACTGGCATAGCATTTTACCAAAGGACTAATAAATCTTATTTCCAATAAGTGACTGCCAACATTAAAGCGTGCAACATTTTTCAACATAAATTTTCCCAACAATGATAACTCATTACTTTGATACAAGGCATGAACGACTGCAGTCTGTCCACAGTGATGAGGAAAGCTCTGGGCATGAGCCCAGCAACACGGACTTTGACAGCAGCGTGAAATATTTCACACCAGTTTCCAGGAAGTGTCACTGGCTCTCCCGATGACAGTGAAGTCTTCTCGAGGGTGTCTGTTGTGAGGAGCCTTAACACATATTCTTTCTGGTGCTTTGGGGCCACTCAGCAGCATGTGGGCCAGGTGGCTAAAAAGAAGTCCTTCTAGGGCTTCCCTGGTGGCGCAGTGGTTGAGAGTCCGCTTGCCGATGCAGGGGACACGGGTTCGTGCCCCTGTCCGGGAAGATCCCACATGCCGTGGAGCGGCTGGGCCCGTGAGCCATGGCCGCTGAGCGTGCGCGTCCGGAGCCTGTGCTCCGCAACGGGAGAGGCCACAACAGTGAGAGGCCCGCGTAACGCAAAAAAAAAAAAAAAAAAAAGAAGTCCTTCTTTACAGTGTTTGCTTTCCCAAAGGCATTCTGGGCTCTCTCAAGGTCAGTGTTTTGAGGTCTGGCCTTGCTGCTGTGGGTAATGCTTCAGCCAAAGAAATCCAGAGCCCCCTTCCCTTTTGTCTCAAAGTAAATCTTCGCCTTGGGGATAATGCCCTCTTTTGCTAAGTGTGATGATAAGTTTAGCTAAAAATCCAAAGTTGGTGGATAACTCTGCTTATTAGAGAGGTTGAATATGTTATATTATATTATATATATATTATATATATCATATTATATTATATATGTTATATATAACATATATGTTATATATAACATATATGTTATATGTTATATAGGGTTTTTAGTCTTTTGGCTGCCACATTTATGGGTTGCCAGTTCATGTCTTTGCCCATGTTTCTACCTTTTTGGGGTCTTTTCCTTACATATTTTGAAAAGTTCTTAAGATATTCTGAATAAGAATCCTTTGCTAACTGCACACTGGCAAATAACTTTTCCCAGTTTGTGACACATATTTTTACTTTACTATATAAAACTTTTAACTTTAAACTTGAATTTCTCCATTTTTCTCTTTTATGGTATGTGCTTTTGGTGTCTGAAACATTATTTACAGACTCGACTCCACGTCTCGTACTCCACTAACAAACATTATCCACCTATAGTTTTTCTAAAAGTTTTGTTTGAGATTTCATAATTGCTGCTTAAAACATATTTTTCAAACAGCAAATGGCATTTGTTGTCATAATGAGGAGGTATCTGCCTTTGGAGCATATGACTGTGTTGCTCAAGAATGAGATTTTTCTCTCCTGATGGCGGTGCTGGCGTTGAGTTGTTGAACATGTCTATGATTCTGGAGTCCATCTAGGTCCCACTTGTGGGGCAGCCTGCCTCTTTCTCCTCCCGTCGCTCTACTGAGTAATTAAAATCGTAGCTGGTTAAGCATCTAAGGATATTAAAATGTTTTCCATCATATTCCTCTCCGTGGTGATTTGGCATAATCTATATCTGTATCTGTCTCTTGATCTGTCTTCCCATCTACCTTGCGAGATTGGCACACATTATGTGTGTGTCTTGGTAACTGATATTTTTCTACCTATGTCTATTGTGGAACAATATTAAAATTAGTGTAAGTTTTCCGAATACTGAAGCTAACCCATAAGGGACACCCTAGCCCTATAGCATGAAATGTTAAAATATGAGTAAGCCAGGTTGTGATGTACTCCCAACAAGCCCAGGGGCTGAATTCAAGGTCTTTCCTGCTCTCAGCAGGGCTCTAGGGGGCTTTAATCTTATGGCTCCATCATCTCAACATGAGGCCTCCTCAGCCATTGGGCAGGTGAGGGGACAGCTGGAGAGCTGTTCTAGCTCTTCTATACTCTGGCCTGGAAGGGGGGCGTGTCACTCCCACCCACAGCTCATTGGCCAGGCCCTGTCATGGGACCCCACGTATCTGCAGGTGGGCTGGGGAATGTGAAGAAGCAGCTGGACTATTTGGTAAGCATCAGAGGGGGCCAGCCTGAGATGAATAGACCATCCACCAAATGTGCACCTATGTGACTGAGAATTAACCGTCGCTGGGATTTTGACTCCTGCTATATATTCACAGGTGAGGATGCTTTGCGTGCAAATACTACCTAGGAACATGTGCCTTCTGAGATGGGGGAACGGGGAGGATGGCAAGAACACACAAGTCGTCAGAGGTACAGGAGAGAAAGTATTCAATCTCAGCTCTGGCTTTGACCATGCAGATTCCAATCTGTAGGTGGGAGGGTGTCAACATTGAGAAGTAAAGCAAAGCAAGACAATGAGAGGACTTCCAAGAATTTTAAGGTAAATACGAACTGTTTCAAGTGTGAATGGAAGTCAAGGTCTACGAAGGAACTATTTGCTGAGAAGCCACAAGAGTGATTTATTGACAGGAAGATATTGCTGGCAAGATTGAAGTCGTTCTTTGTCGGGGGAGCTCACAAAAGCAAAGGAAGGGGTCAGGGCAGAAATACATGTGCCTTTTCCAAACCACAAAGACATAAGAAAATGAAAAGACATTTTCCAGTCCCCCACGTCTTTATGCATTCTGCGAAAACTATTGTTAAGTTGGTATTTCGGACGAAAAAAGGTGAAAACAAACCACCGGTGATTTTCAGAAAAAAAAAAAAAGTTGTAGGGAGAAAGGGAAAAAGTTCCCGGTGACAGAAAGTAAGGGGAGGAGAGCAATCATTGTTTTCCAAAGGCAGGAGATAAAACGTGTAGCTGAGAAGTACGCCTGACCTTCCGGCGATGCATGTATCAGACTCAGGAGTGCAGAGACAAAGGGAGGAGAGTCACAGGGGAGAAGCAGCCAGAAAGCAGTGGCTGGATGCAAAGTGGAAGCCACTGTGGGCGGCTGAGGAGATAATAGAGGGAAGTGGAGAGCCGAAGAGTAAAGCAGAGTGATAAGCGACACGCGGTGAAGAGAGGAAAAAAACAGGGGAAAGGGTGAGATTAATCTCCCGTAAAGAAGTCTTTGGCCAAGAGTTCCGGGAGGAGATTATCTGAGGGGCCAGAGTCTTTGGGGAGCCTTGCGACTCCAAATTTGTGAACAAAATGCAGTGCTGGTATCAAACACATCGTCCCAGACTAGGCTGATCATAAAGCGGTCACCATTTATTGTGTCCTTTCTAAGTGTCAAGTGCAGCCCTGGCTGCATTAAGTGCACATCTCACTGGGCTCGCGGCGATAAAGGAGTCATAACAAACAGTAAATAAGAGCTCATATTTCGAGTGTTTGCTGTGTGCCGGGCCCTGTTCTAAAAGCCTGATGTGTGACAACTCATTTAATTTTCCTGCCAGCCCCGTTTCACCTTTCTGAGCCTCTGTTTCTTCATCTATAAATCGGAGCCTGAGAGGACCCACTGGTAAGACTCTCAGAGGTAACGTGAGGCAAAGGCTAGTGTCACCATTTGCAGGCAGGTCCGTGTACTTCTGTTGGCTTTGTTGGAATGAGCTCCATGCTTGGGAAGAAAGAAGGGGCAGAGAACTTGGGAGATGGGGGTGGGGAGAGGGGTGATGGCAACTAGGGCTTCTGCCACTAGATTCTAGCTGAGTCACTTCTCTGCCCTCATACTTGTCCATATAGGTCACATCTCAGTTGGGCCTAAGAAACAGAGACACAGTGAAATTCCAGGGCTGGCTGATACTCACACAAACAGAACTTGAACGAGAACTAGGGGTTTCCTGATTCCTTGGGGAGTGAGGGGCTTTGCTGAACCACAGGGCAGGGTGAACACATTTTAAACAGAGGGCGAGAGGTCAGTACAGAGCACAGAGAGGTCAGCAAATAGGCCCAGGAGTGCTTAGTGACAGGTGAAAGTTTAAAAGACAGCGGTTGAGTTTCTATAGTAGCAAAGGAACAGTTCAGCGCTGCAGGTCCCGGAACCTGCAGTGTTTTCTCATTGACCTGCTGTGGCACCAAGGCACCAGGGCAGGGTCAGCCTGACTCTGGACTTCTCCAGAAGCGGGCAGGTTACCCGTCAACACTTCCACCATCCTCAGTCTTACGTCTGAGGGTTTGAAATCTTGCAGTATTTCCCTCTGATAACCCAGAACAAGCTTCGCTAACTTTCGTCCGACTCCCTTGGTCTCCTGGGGTCAATGCCTCCATCTACTTACTTCCCCGTTACACCCCCATTTGTGGCTGTGACGGTCTTTTGTAATAAAAGATCAAGAACTGTACCTGTGCTTCCAAATGTGGCATCGTTTATCGTGTCCTAATGCAAAAATAGCTTCCTTGGACTTAAAGTGGTCAAGATTCTCTTGTCATGTTTTTTTTGTAGCCATCAAAGAAGCAGGAGGAGGGAAAGCTTCCTGGAAGCCTGTTTGTCTCTGAAAATCAGTCAGTTCATAGAAACCTCAAACCAAGAGAGACAGGAGCAGATTATGAAGTGCAAGCTCCTGCCTCCAGGCAATGACTCCTTTATGCAAAGCCTGCCAAGGACCCATTCCCTCCAGGGTCAGTCACTGGGATTAAGCCTCACATGTAGTCTTAGAACTTTCTCTCACCCCACTGCTGCCTAAAGTTTCCAATGCTTGTTGGGGAGTGTGGAAAGTGGACCCTTCCTTCTTCCACTGGTGAGATGTGAGATACTACAGACTTTCTGGAGAGCAAAAATCCTTAACACATGTGTATAGTTTTTAAACGAGCATTTCCATGTCTGGAAAAATAGCCTAAGGAAATAATCATTGCACAAAGAAGAATGGACAAGAATGTTCAGTAGAACATCATTTATTGGAAACAACCTGAAATGGCCAACAGTAGCAACTGATTAAATAAATCATGAGGTGTCAACAGTGGATTATGTGCATACTTATTTTAAATGATATATGTATATAATTACATGGCAAGATGTCTTGATATACAATGAAAAAAGTGAGTTACAGAAACAGTATCTAGGGTACAATCCCGTGTTTATATACACATGCCTGGAAAAAGTTTGAAACAATAAGTAAGGTGTCAATACTGATTGTCTTATGGGGGTGGGAAGGTATGATATAATTTTTCTTTCTCTTTCATTTTTTCTACAATGAATAGGATTTTTAAAACTAAGCAAATAAATACATTTAAAAAACAAATCTCACTCTTTAGAATTATCCATGTTTCTTCTCCCAAATCAAGGTGGTACCGTTTTCTGAGCTATCCCTGATGAGGGAGTAGGGGACAATATTTCCCCTCGATTATTAATTTTACTTTATTCAGATTGCAGTGAATCCAAGTGTGGGTTTTATTTTATTTTTTTTGCGATACGCGGGCCTCTCACTGTTGTGGCCTCTCCCGTTGTGGAGCACAGGCTCCGGACGCGCAGGCTCAGAGGCCATGGCTCACGGGCCCAGCCGCTCCGCGGCATGTGGGATCTTCCCCGACCGCGTCACGAACCCGTGTCCCCTGCATTGGCAGGCGGACTCTCAATCACTGCGCCACCAGGGAAGCCCCCAAGAGTGGTTTTGAAGAGGAAAAGGTATCACAAAGATTCAGCCTGGATGACGTGTATATATGAGTTTACATGTGTGCGTGTGTGTGTGTGTGTGTGTGTGTGTGTGTGTGTGTGTGTAAACCTAAACTAGGAAGGGTTAACCGCTTTGCTTTTTTAATAAATGTTGATTATCATTGATTGTTGTTCCTAGTCTAAGCACTTCAAGGGAGGCAATAACTTTTTATTCCCAGATCCTAACGCAGTACCTGACACATAGTAAGTGCTTAATACATATGTGACATGTGTATGAATTTTGGGGCGAAATTATTTGTAGTACCTTTTGGCAAAGCGATGCCAAAAATCGGGGTTCCATGGCTCTGTAGGTCAATAGCATGGTGCAGATAGGGGAGTAATGCATGTGATGTATCAGGCTGACCTGGGTTCAAATACTGGTTCTGCCACATACAAGCAATTTGGTCCTCTATTTTCTCTTCTGTAATATGGGAATGATAATGTTATTGATCTTGTAAGATTATTGTAAGGATGAGAATTTGAAATTTCCCTTCCTTCAAATCCCTTCTTGTGGATTTCACCTTACAGCCTTTGAAAACTATTTAGCCACTGACCAATGTTAAAATCCATCCATGGAAGCCATTCTGTATAGCTCAAGATTCAAGTAACCTTCTCTAGAATAAAAACACAGCAACATCTAAAGCTCTATTTCAGAGTGCTTACTCCCAGCTTTCACTGAGGATATGGAAAGAAACTGTGTTTAGTAAGAATTGGTAGATTATTAAGTAGCCTTATCTCAGTCCAGTATCTCTCTGTAAATAAGTCAAGGATCAGAGCAGCCTTGTTCAAGTGCTGGAAATGTCTGAGGCCTTAAAATAGCAAAGTGCTTTGAAGAAACCCATCTTCCTAATGGAAAAAAACAAGAACACAGGAGAAAAATGACCGTCAGTTATTTATATATAGCCCAGGCTTCAGCATGTGACAAAAGTGATCGTTGCTGACCTACAGTTGTCTTCAGAAATTAGCTTTGTGCACCATCTTCAAGGAGGCTGGAGATGAAAAAAGGAGCTGGTCAGATGAGCACAGCCCACGGCTGAATTCTCCTCCATGAACTAGCTTCCTGAGATATCACGTAGACTTGGTCTCCACTGGTACCATTTAAGTCAAGTTTAGCCAAGTTATCAGAACGACCACATAGAAGAGGCTGGCAATGGGGTATACAGAAAAATGGCTCAAATTCTCTCCTTTGCTTTTATTAATATGTTACAAGGCCAAAAATAAATAAAATAAAATAAAATATTCCATGCATTTACTCAGTCAGGGCAACACAGAGCAGGTTGACTCATGAGATTTTGCACTGTGTGAATGTGTGTGCCTGTCTGTGTGCCTTCTCCCTTACTGAGTGACATATCTCACGCAGCTGTGTAAAGACACCCGCTCCTCCCCTCCCCCGGATATATGCAAAAAAAGGTCCTCTGCAGCATATTGTGAAAAGAGGTGGGTGGCCAGGCCCACTGACGAATATACTGGAATGTTCACCTTAAGCCATAAGTACATCTGTTAGTTTGCAAAGTAAATGCTTACTGTTAGAGCTTTAGAGCTACAGTTGCCCTGCACCTTGGCGTTGGTCATGGTTTTGAAGCTATCTCGTTCCTACTGCCTGTGGCGCTGGCTGCCCCGGAGTTGAGAAGTCAGATGAGTTCTTCTGTGAAAGAACTCTGTCTCTCTTCATGCCTTCCTGGGAGGATGTTTCCCTGATCCTGTCCAACTGGAAACAGCCCTGAGTTGCTGGCATCCCTGATCCTAAGCTCAGAGTATCCAGGGCAGCTCCTAATTCTATATGCGAATCTGGGACCAAGTCAGTTGCCTGGGGATGTTCAGTCTTAGGGATATGGTGACAACGTGCTAGGAAGGGGCCCCAGAGACACCCATGTGTGCTCCTGCTTCCACAGGTGGGTGCATTAGACTTATGTTCTGCCCTGGTTCTATTTCCCTCACTAGGTTGTAAAACAGGTAATCACACTGAGATGGGGGTCAGGCCAGTCAAACAAAGAAACTCCGAGGTTGGCCTGCAATGTGAAAACTGTCAATTATCCTATTTTATGTCCTCCCTACATTTCTCGTAGCCGGGTCCTCATTTCCATTAGACCAATTTGGTACAATGCTGCATGTTCTAATCCTTTTACCATCTTATCTGAACAAGAGAAATGAGTGCAAATGAACGGGGAGGAGGCCAGGGAGGGAGGGAAGGAAGAAAAGGAGACAGAAAGGAAGGAAGAGAATCGTTTTGAAGGGTGATTTTTCGCTCCCGACTTGACAATTTGTTAAAAGCCAGTGTAACATCCTAATGAAAGCTGGTCGCCGCTATATAAGGAGGGTGATTCTAAGTCAGCAGTGACCTGTTTTTAAAACCTTGATTCTCTGATGTTTGAGAATCTTAGTCTAGAAACAAGGAAGTCCTCCCAGATTCTGTGTAGTTTCTCTGTGGAACATGGAGCATGGTTGAGGAGGCCTCGGGCGTGGAGAATCGAGACCCCACCTGGCTTGGCTGGGCCACCTTCTTAGGAAGTGAGGACTGCATATCACAATACGGTGAAGTGAAGAAATTAACCCTTTCCTCTGTAAGCTTTCACAGGCATAGTGAAATATTTGAAAACACCTCATATTCATTTTCTTTGGCTGCAGAACAAATTACGACAAACGTAGCAGCTTGAAACAATGCACATTACCTTATCCCTGTTTGCATGGGTCAGGAGTCCAGGCACAACTTAACTGGGTCCTCTGGTCAGGGTCTCACAAGGCTGCAGTTAAGGCTTCAGCCAGGCTGTGTTCTCATCTGAAGGCTCCACTGGAGAAGAATGTGTTTCCAAGCCCGTCAGGTTGTTGGCAGATTTTCCTTCCTTTCCTTCTTGTGTGACCAAGAGCTCTTACTTTTTGCTGGCTCTGGGCTGGAGGCTACCCACAGGTCCTTGACACGTAGGCTTCTCCAACTTGACTGCTTACTTCCTCAAGCCTGTGAGAAGACTTCCAGCTCCAGGCTGCTAACATGGAGTGGTATCTACCACCTGTGTGTATTCTACTGGCTAGAAGGAAGCCCTGGGTCCCACCCACAGTAAAAGGGAGGGGATCACACAAATGCGTGAGCACCAGGAGGTGGGGTCACTGGGGGTCATGTAGGGTTTGTCTGCCACACCCCTGGAGTCTCTTTCCACCTCTCTCATTACTCTGACCTTACTGGAATTCTCTCCTAAACCAGCTGAATCCATATTCTCTAAAGATCTTCAGTGGGGTCACCAGCCATCCCAGGTTGCCCAGGACTGTTCTAGTTTAGCACTGAAAGTCCTGCATTCTAGGCAATCCCTCAGTCTCAGGCAAACCAGCACAGCTGGTCACTCTAAGCAGATCTCAGGTCTTCTTTGGTTTCTCTTTTTTCCAGTATTAGGAGTGAGAGAGAAACCAAAATGGTATCATCCAGAGGTGATCCAACCCTTCTCCAAGCAGCCCTTGGAGACCCAGTGAGTTGAAGGAGGTGTCAAGGTGATGTAAAGGAGTGGACTTCCAACCCTTTCCCACTATTCTACTACTGAGCACGCCAGCTCCCGATGTACTCAGACATGTTGGGTTCTGTGTAATTTACTGTGTGAACATTTCCATGGCTGAATATTGAGGCCTTAACACTCTCATCTCACACAGGAATAATCCAGGATCCAGCCTCTTGACTTGCGAGCCAGACTTCTTCTATAAGACCATGCAGGTGAGCTGAGCATTTCTTGGCCTTCATCTGGGTGCACAGCTCTGGACTTGGGGCTGGGGCAGTGAAGTAGAGTTTGTTGTTGTTGCTGTTGTTGTTATTAGTTTGTTCGATTTTTCTATGAAAAAAGTAAATCCTACCTCATACGGAGCTTTTAATCACATCGGCAAAGACCTAGGTTAGGACTAGAACATACTCAGCTTGACAGCTTTATCTGAATTGACCAGTTACAAAGGAGTCAAAATGGTGATTTCAGTTACCCAGAAACAGGTACATTTACCTTAGCGTTACCTTAGCATAATTTCAAAACAACGTAAGTGTGAATCCCCAAGGTTGAATATGCAGCTTATGCCCATGACAGGGACTTTCCAGTCTTTTCAGCATAGAACACAAGCCAGTGCAAATTGGCCTACTGGAAACAGAGCTCAAAGGCACTGAGGGGGAGGAAAGGTTATGTAACTCCTGAAAAGTTCAAGGCAAGGTTAATGTGGGCAAGCAGAGTGGTGGTTTCAGACTACATTAGGGAAGGTGGTCCAGTTTACTAATCAGCACAGCTCTGCTTGCAGCAGCCAGCCTCTGTCCTATGAACCAATCAAACCAAGTAGCAACTTTATATCTACAGGCAAGGAAAAGGTCCAGGGCAATAATCTGCTTCCCCACTGCCCAGCCAGCCAGATTTCTGTCATCTGACACCATGGTCTAGGTTGGCTGATGAATAGGTCTCATGTCTTGGAATGCAAGTCTGATTTGCTCTGGGCACCATTCATTAACCCCAAATTGAACTGGGGGTGTTCTAAGTAGGGTGGTAGACATAACTCCTCCAGAGGTATGAAGCTATGACCAAGGTTTCTTGGTGGAAGAACTTTGCAATAGGGGCTAACACCCCGAAGTCCTAGACCTGTATGCAAAGAGTAGCTACACTGGTCAGAACGGCTCTGGAAACTTCGTTTAAAAAATGTTTAAGTGCAAAAGATATCAGCCAGCCGACTTAATAGGTTAGCTGGTAGGGATGGAGGACTCTGCACTTTTATAAACAAGGAAGTGCCTCTTTGCAGCAATATTGACATTTCTTTTATCATCATTTTCCACTGAGTTTTCCAGAGCATGTTTCTAAATTTCACGTAACGAGAGGTTCCTCAGACAAATGAGCATGGTAAGTGCTGGTTTGAACAGAGTTCAATAGGATGAATTTATTGTAGGACTTCTCAGAGCCCGGTTTAATGTGGTACAACTCATTACTGACTCATAACTGGCGTCACTGGCAGAGCTTTGTTTGCTTGTTTCTTGTGAAATTGTTTTTTTTTTAAAGCAACTTCTTATTTTGAAATTATTTAGGACTCATTACATACAGTGGATTTTAAAGTAAACAACAGGTATAAACCCACATCAAATAGTACAGAGTTCCATATATTATTCATCCGGCTTCCCCCACTGAAAATGTTTTACATAAACATTGTGTATTGTCCAAACAATGCTAACAATGCAGATGCATACTTTATTTGAATTTCGTAAGTTTTACATACACTGTCTCCCTGTATATAGTTCTGTGTGCATAGTTCTATGACATTTTATCACATGTGTATATTTGAGTAACCAACACCACAATCAGGTTATAGAACTGTTCGATCGTCACAAAGAAACTCTCTCATATACCTGAATAGGTGCACTGTTCCCCCAACCCTAATCTCTGTCAACCACAGATCTCTTCCACATCTCTATGATTTTGTCGGCTTGAGAATGTTATATAGATGGAGTCACACAGCATGTAATGTTTCCAGATTGTCTTTTTTCACTTAGCATCATGACCTGGTGATCCATCCGAGTTGTTGCCTATATCAATAGTTTTTTCCTTTTTATGGCTGAGTAGCTTTCCATTGTATAGATCTAACACAAATTGTTTATCTAGTTACCAGTTGGAGAATATTTGGGTTGTTTTCAGTTCTTTGGCTATTACAGATAAAGCTCCTATGAAATTTGTATACATATTTTTTATGTGAACAAAAGTTTTCATTTTTCCAGGATTAATGTTCAGAGGTCATATGGTATTCTGCAGAACTTTTAGAAACTCTAGGTGCCAACTTCTCTCACAAGATGTTGAACTGATCACAGATGCATGTTGTCCATGAGGAGATCTCATTAAACACAGGTATAAACCCACATCAATAAAGACAGTGCGGAGGAGAAACAGCAACAGACAAGAGTTTCCACAAGATGGCTTGTTGGAAGAGAGAAAGTGGATGTAGGGGTGACAATTGATGAGGCAGAGTTCAGGAAGCCCCTGGCTAGAGGATGCGCCATGAAGAAGGAGGTAACGAGCCTGTTAGAGACCAGAGAAGTTGGGGAGGGCAGACGGAACCTTGGTCTCACCCGAAGGCAACAGGTATCAATACTTCAGGGAACAAAAGAGAAATTTTTAAATGTGTAAATATATTCAGAAAAATTGGAGAATGTATTGCTTCTATACATGAGAAAAAGATGATACACAAAAGAAATGACTGAAGAACTCCTGGAATTTAAATTTTAAAAAAGTCTTTATAGAGAGCTCAAGAGGTGAAGCAGGAAAAATGTCTCAGAAAAGCTTTTACAATGGAAAAATAAGATAAAATACAAGAGATATCAAGTATTAATTTAGGAGACCGAACATCTGATTAATGAAAGTTATCAAAATAGAGGACAGTAAAAATAAAAGTGAGAACTTATCAAAGAATTAATACTAGAGAATTTCCTAGATTCCTCAAATCAAGTGCCAGGCATAATGAGTAAGAAGAGTCTCAATGAAACACACGTGTGACACTTCAGAACAGTAAGAATAAGGATCCTTAAACCTTACAGAAAAAAATCAGAAATAAGAATCGTATTGGTATCACAGCTCTTTTCAGAAACACTGGATGCTAAAGACAATAGATCAATGCCTTTAAAATTCAGAGGCAAATATTTTGAACCTAGATTTCTATACCCAAATCTTTGGTGAAGTGCTAGAAATAGTCTTTTCAGATGTGCAAGGATTCACAAGTATGCCTCTCATACTCTTTTGTAGGATGTTTCTTAAGAATATATGCCAGTAAATAAAAGTGGCTAAACCAAGGAAGAGGAAAATGTGGAACTCAAGAAAAAATGAATTGTGTCTGAAGACAAAAACTATGAAGAGGCCCAGGGAGCAACCCATCTAAGGTGGAGCAAAATGAGGAAACTGGAGATTAGTTTCTAGAAGTAACAGTAATTAGTAGACTAGAGATGATGATGGAGAGCTTGAACCTTGAGAAAATTATAAAGATAAAATAAAGAAAGGAAGGAATAATTAATTCAAAGTTGTCTCTAGGAATATTTTCTTTTGAGTGTCACAGTGGTCATATCAAAGCAGCTGAGAAGGGAGTATAAACCCAACACAAACTGGCATTTCTGCTGTAACATCATATAGGCATTCTTGAACTATTTCATGACCTACAAAATTGCACAGTAAAAATAATAGGGCTTACGGGAAAAATAGGGTTTGGCTGGTGACTCAAAACTTGTAGAACTTTGTAACTAAAGCACTAACAAAAGCACTAATAATCCTAAGAAAAATATTAGCACAGTTAACTGTTTGCTGGCATTTGCAGCTAGAATCACAGTTAGTTTCTCCATAAACACTGGGGTTCTGCTTCTCCTTGGGTATGTCAGTCCTTGAAGACATTCAGATCTAATAGAGACCATGGTCATCAAGATTAAAGTGTACAATCTAGTGACAGCCTTCTTCATTAATCTGTTTTTTTTTTAAACACAGGGGCTGTATCTTTGCAGCTTCCTTCTATACTTAATACAGAAGCTACTAAACCCACCTCTTCTTCTTTTTTTAAATTGAAGTATAGTTGATTTACAATGTTGCGTTAGTTTCAGGTATACAGCAAAGTGATTCAGATATATATATATAGGTATTTATGTATATATGTGTGTATTTATATATATATATTCTCTTTCAGATTCCTTTCCATTATAGGTTAGTACAAGATATTGAATATAGTTCCCTGTGCTATACAGTAGGTCCTTGTTGTTTATCTATTTTACATACAGCAGTGTGTACCTGTTAATCCCAAATTGCTAATTTATCCCTCCCCGCCCTGCTTTCCCATTTGGTAACCGTACATTTGTTTCCTCTGTCTTTGAGTCTCTTTCTTAAACCCACCTCTTCTTGAATGGATGAAAGGCGCCACTCTAGAATGTTTGTTTTCTTAAGATCTTTATGTAATGTCAAGGGCTTCTCCCTAATTGTGAGAAAATTTGTAGTTGAGCGCTGCAAACATTAACATGCTAGGGAAAAAAAAAAATCTTCCCTGAACCAGTACAACTTCCGTGTCCTGACACTGTCCCCCAGGTACTAGTTGAATACATGGCAGAACAAACTGCTCCTGGCTCTGCAGGAGCAACACAGACCTGTGCATCCTAGTGTAAATACCGTTTGCTGATTTTCAACTCTTTGAAGCTATTGACAAGAGTGGTGCCCTGACTCTTCCCTTGCACTGTCTGCAAGGCCTTCCAAATAAACATGCACCTTAGGTAAAAACCAGTATGTTGCACACAAAAGCAGCTTCAAAACGTGTCTTCTAGTTGCCTGCTCTGAAACGTTGCCTGCCACAGTTCTTTCCTATGTGGAAATTCTGAAGTGAATTGCATTCTAGTCAGGCCCAGCTCTGCTCCCTGTTTGCTGTATGGCCTTTTCTCTTTGTTCCTTAGTCTGTTTATCTATAAAATGGGAATGGGGAAGGGGATGAATTGATCGACCTCTAGTATGCCTTCCGGATCTGATATCCCAGCATTCTGTGTTCTCCAAAGGTGAGGAATGTTCTGGAACACCCCAGTTTCCATCAGGTGAGACAGCTTTTGAAAGCCAGGCAAGGATGAGGTGAGAGGCATGTCTTCTGACTGGTACTTCTTAAGCCCCAGGCTTTCTAGGAGACACTCCTTTTCCTTTCCAGATTTCTCTTTCTTGAGAAGGGAAGGTGAGAGCTGCTAGTCACAAAGGCACAGGAACAAACATGCAGTTCTTAACAAATCCTCAATTTCCCCTAGAAGTGCTCGGCTGCCTGGGGGGAGCTGGCTCTCTGCTGACCCAGATAAGCAGACCTGGGCTCTGTGATGTCCCTGTGAGGCACTTCAAGGTGCCTCTCTCCGCAGGACGTCGGGAGGCTGGGCGGCCCCGTCCAAACACAAACACGCGGGCAGTAGTGTCCCTACCTAGGCAGATGCGAACACAAAAGAGACTTTGCAGCTAATAAGATCCTCCGGTGTTTGTAGCTCTAAGCAGGTAAGGTCATTAGAACAGTTCTTTATAATGCATTTTTTTCCTTCCTCATTCTGATGGAGTAAAAATAGGCTGAAGAAACTGATTTTATTTCCCATTTAAGTTAGTTCAATGGAAGGTAGATGTGTGAGTGTGTACGTGTGTGTGTGCAAGGGATGGGGGAGGCCTGGGGGAAGGAGAGTTTTGAGGTGATACTATTGGGTCCCCTCGTGAAAGAAAAAAAATGTCGGGCTTGAAATGGTTTCCTCTGGGGGCTGTTTGTGGAATCAAAACGCCTCTCCGGTTTGCAGTTCTGAAACCCACTACTGTGACTAAAAAAAATCACTTTCAATTTAGAGGGGAAAAAGGCTGCAGCTCCCGGAGTCCCCACTCAGCTGAGGAAAAGGCCCCCGGATGAAGTGAATGCCACAGATTTGGATTTCAAACACCAGCATTGATCTCAGCATCGATTGGGGTTGTGTTGCTGGTCTCCTCTGAGCACCAAGCCCCGCCTTGTCCCCCAGGGGGAGGGGATTGATCGCAGGGTGTAGCTGTGAGGCCAGGATGGAAGAGGAAGGACAAAGGGAGCCAGTCCCATGATGAGGGAAGGACTCAATATGCTCTTCCAATAAACTGAAATTCTGCAAATCAACGTCTCACGCTTAGCACCTCCCATCCTCTTGTACTTTGTCTTTCTTTGCTTTTCTCCTGGGAAAGCTCACTGCTTTGAAGGATGCTCAGGTTAAATCTCTATTTACACCACCGTCAGGAGAAGGGCAGGTGGATAAATGATTAATCCTCCTTCGCTCCTGTACCTGGGACCCTGTACCCACTAGGTTTCTTGGTCTGTGAAGGCCCACTCTAGGACCTTACTCCGCCTACTTGCTTGCAGAGTGATAGGCTAATGAACTGTTAATTCATTCAACAAATATTGGGTATCTGCTATATGCCAGGAGCTTAGGATGACTCGGTGAGCAAAATAGATAGATCTCTGCCCTTGCGAAGTTTCTCGGCCAGTGTGGGAAGATGCGTTATAAACACTAAACATAAGAACTAGCAAATTATCACATGTTCTAATGTGATGAATGCTATGGAACAGGCATAGTAGAGCTGAGAAGGAGGAATTGGGAGGACAGAGTTGCGGGGGTGGGAACTTGGAGGGGGTGATTCTTGAGCAAAGACTGTAGGAAGGGGAGGACCTCACCTGTGCAGATATACAGAGATAGAGCTTCCATGGAGAAGGAGCTGCTCAGTGCGACGGCCCTATGGTAGCAGAGCACCCGGGCTGTCTGAGGAACACCAAGGAGGTCAGTGTGACTAGATCAGGGTGTATGTGGGTGGCCGAGGGTGAGTAATGGATAAGGTCAAAAGAGTTCTGGGCTTTCAACCCTGTAGGGTGTTATTGGCCTTTGTAACATCTTTGGCTTCCCTTCTGAGATAAACTGGGAGCCACTAGAGAATCTTAAGCAGAGGAATGGCAGGATCTGACTTAGATTTGTTAAGGCTAACTCTGGTAGTTGTGTTGAGAAGAAAAGGCAAGGGTATACGGCAGGGAGAAAGGATGAGGAGGAGAGAGATGATGGAGGCAGCAGAGGTGGAGGTGGTGAGAAGTGGTCTTTTCCAAATAGAATTTCGAGATGAAGCCAAGGAGATTTCCTGATAGACTGGTGGTAGCATGAGGTTTGGGGCTTCAGCCCTGAAAGAGCTGAGTTCCTCACAACTCAAATGGAAGGGAGATTTTAAGGAGAAGTCAGGAGTTTCGTGTTAGGCCTGTTGAATCTGATATGTCTGTTATAGATGTCTAAAAGGAAATGTTGAGTGTAAGTCTAAAGATGTTTCATAGGGGAAATCTCTGAGCTTTAAAAATCAGTTTGGAAGTGGTTTGAGTACACACGGCATTTAAATGCCAGGAGACTGGGTGTGACACCAAGCAAGTGAGGAAAGACCGAAAGAGAAACCTGACCAGGGTCAGGTTGGCCTGTTGGGAACAGGCCCCTGGGATACTCCAACATTAAGAGGCTGGGGAGAGGAGGAGATCAGCGAGGGAGGCTGGGAGAGAGCCACCCGCGAAGTAGGAATGCCTGGGGAGCTTGGAGGCAGGTAATGAAACGTATCAAAATCCACTGGTTCAAGTGCTCTGAGGAGGTCAAGAAAGATGAGGACCAAGATGTTATTATTCTTTTTAGCAACATGAGGTCATTAGTGACCTGATTAAAAGCTGTTTTGGAGAAGTCATGGAGGCAAACGCTGAACTGGATAGTATCTAAGAGAAAATGAGAGGAGAGGAATTACTAACGACAGAGAAAACTCACTTGCTCAAAAATCAACTCAAAACAGACTGAAAACTGGAATGTTAGACCTGAAACCATAAAACTCCTAGAAGAAAACGGGGGATAAGCTCCTTGATATATGTCTTGGCAATGATTTTTTTTTTTTTTTTGGCTTTGACAACTAAAGCAAAAATAAACAAGTGAGACTACAAGCAACTAAAAATCTTCTGCACAGAAAAGCGACCTATGGATTGAGAGAAGATATTTGCAAATCACATATCTGATCAGAGGTTAATATCCAAACTATATGAAGAACTCATACAGCTCAATAGCAAGAAACCAAAGAATTCAATTTTTTAAAATGGTCAGGGCTTCCTTGGTGGCCCAGTGGTTGAGAGTCCGCCTGCCGATGCAGGGGACGCGGGTTCGTGCCCCGGTCCGGGAAGATCCCACATGCCGCGGAGCGGCTGGGCCCTTGAGCCATGGCCGCTGAGCCTGCGCGTCCGGAGCCTGTGCTCTGCAACGGGAGAGGCCACAGCAGTGAGAGGCCCGCGTACCGCCAAAAAAAAAAAAAAAAAAAATTGACAATCAGAGTGAGTTAAATTCAAGAGCCTTTTTCCTGATTTTTGTTTACTTTATTTGGGGGTTAGGGACAATTTACCAATAACTATTTTGTAGCAAACATCAGTCCTGACTGTAAGGAAGCATAACATAATGGACACTTGGCATCCTTTCCAGATACACAGTAGCAATGTCTTATACATCCCATCTGAGTCTTCTGCTTCATACACGGGTCACTTTCCAAACTTTCATTTTACTGGAAGTCAGAGGGCAAATCCTTGCTTTCAGTTCTCTGTTGGCCCTATCCTTCCCTCCGTTTGCTCATTTTCCTGATTGACATGTTTACCTCTCTTTGTTCTTGCTTGGCAAGGAGTCTACAGTTTAATACAAGCTGGAGGGGATGTTGAGAGGCTCTTACAGTCCAGGAGAGATGATGAAAGTGCGAGCCAGGGCGCTGAGAATAGGAATGGATATATGGGCTGGAAGAAGGGTTGCCCAGGGTGACACCTGAGCTGTTAACTTGGGGGACTGGGCGGATGGTGAGCCCTGTATCCGGTGCAGGAGGAGAAACAGCTCTCTTTTGAACCTGCTGGGTTGAAAGAACCTGGCTGAAGGACATGTAGGTGGAGATTTCATAGATAACTGCTTAGGCAAGTCTGGGGTTCGGGAGTGATAATGACGGATAGGGCCAAAGATGTGATTCCATCTGCACTTATATTCATGTATGACAGAGTTCCAACCCACTGCCCCCTTCCTCCCTGCAAAGTTTCCCATGTCATTATCAATAACATTTTAATTTTGATTTCAGTTTCTTAAGTCCCACCTTTTGTCTTTTCTGCCAGAGACACTCATGACAAAACAACACACTGCTGGTCATAAAAAGAACTGATAATGTGGAACTGGAGGAACTAAAGTACACGGAGGAGAAGAGCTGGAACCTAATCCAAACTGCTGGGGCACATAGCCCCTCAGGGTAGCTCTCTTCTTCTAGCTGACCCTCTGGCAGACCTGGGTATCTTGAAGGCTTTGGAAGAAGCAGACAGATAGCAATTTTAGCAACTTACCGCATGATCATGCATTTTCTACGCAGACAATAGCTTATCACAGTGCATCTGGCCCAAAGTGCCTTGGTGGTATAATGAGTGAGCACCAGAATCATTGGACAGATGATAAAATCATCCTGGCCGTCAGGATGGGCTGGGAAGCTCTAGAGTACATGCAAGAGCATGCTGGGTTGGTGGTGCAGCTGCCTGCAGTGGTGCTGCTCTGTGACCCAGTGGCTCCAACGTATTGGGAAGCTGGAAAGCTGGAAACCCCCGTGTTGCTGCCTTTCCTGAGCCAGAGCACGCCGGCAGCTGAGAAACCACACTTCTCTCATCTTTTCAGCCAAACCACGCTTTGGTCTGTTCTGTCACTCCCACCTCCCAGTTAGATACCCAGAATGCCTCTGCCACCTGCCACTTAGCAAGACCAGTCCAGCTCCCCTGATGTGGGAGAGGGATGGAGAAGGCTGAGCTCTCTCGGCCTGGAAGAAGGTCACAGAGCAGAGGAGCGCCCCAGAGACGAGCAGAATTAACTGCCAGGAACAGAAAGAGAACCGCCTTCCGTTGGAGAGTTGAAGGGTTTATTTGAAGGGTCATCACTGATCATTGTCATTGTGGTTAGTAGTTTGGGGACACTTTATAAAAGCTATGGAGACTTTATATATGAAATAAGGTTTTAAATTCCCATCTGATGGAGTTGGTTTAAAGGCTAAATGAGAAAATGTGAGGAAGTCACACTATATGGTACCTGGTATTTAATAAATGCTTAATACGTGGCAGTAATTGTCATCAGTTGAGGTGGAGATAAGTGGTTAAGCTCACACGACAGACCAGGGTTTGGATCCCAGCTTTACCCCTTACCAGCTACAAGACATAGGGTGCCTTATTTAACTTCCCAGAGCCACAGTTTGACTATCTCTAAAACTGGGTTAACAGTATCTACCCTGGGGGTTATTGTGAGTCTTAAGATCAGATAAAGTAAGTAAAAGGCTTTACTTTATGGTAGCATTAGTATTATTTTTGGAAATACCTGAACATAGGGCTCTTTCTTTCCATGCCTCATACTTCCAGAGAAAATATTCTTTGATAGGGCCAAAAGCAGGTTCTGATTGGACAATACCCAGGTCTCTTACTTACAGTAAAGCTAATGTAGGCGTTAACCTACAGTGGCTTTGGCAAACCTTTTCTGTAAAGGGCCAGAGAGTAAATATTTTTTAGGCTTCGTGGGCCATACAGTCTGTGTCCCAACTCTTCAACTCTACAATTGTAGGTCCAAAAGCTGCCATAAAGAATATGCTAAGCAAATGAGAGTAGTTGTGGCTGTGGTCCAAAAAAACTTGATTTACAAAAACAAGCAGTGGGCTCAATTTATCCTGTGGTCAGTTTGCTGACTCCTGACTTAGACATATACATAGAGCTCACCTCACATGCAGGTGCTTGTTGATGTGGCAAAACTAAAGGAAAAGCAGGAAAGGACTCCATCCGCCCCCCCCATCCCCCATGAGGTGCTGAATACTAGAAATTCCACTATTAGAAAGTCATTCCTTTGAATTAAACATTGGTCCATGGAGAAAGGAGAGATGCCTGCCAAAATGCAAATTGAAGGAATCATAGAGGAAGATTAAGCTCTAATTTGAATTGCAATATTATACACTTTTTGAACTCCCTCCTCCTGGAGGGAGGAGAACTAAAAATGGGTAGAGAGGGAAGGGAAAAGTGAACAGATTTGATTAGGACTTTTTCTCAAGTCTTCCAGATCAAGACAGATGCCTTCTGAATTCCATACCCACGTCCAAGCCAAAATTTCTTCATCACAAAGAGCAAACCAAAAGAGTAGATCCTTCATTGCCTCCTTCTGAGACAGTGTGTGGCTGCTTTCAGCCGTTCCTAAAGCCTGAATCCTCAGTTTCCAGTTTTTCGCCTCTTAGAATAATAACTGAATCACTTTGCAGTACACCAGAAACTAACATTTTAAATGTTAGTTAAAATGTGAGCTCGGCTCACATTTTAAATCAACTATACTGCAGTTTAAAAGAAAAGGAACAAATAGAATAGATGTGCAAGGGGGCAGCTCTCTCTCTGCGCTTCAAGTTTGGTAGGAGGGTCTTCTCTTCCCTTTCCAAACTCCCAATCCCACCTTACCCTCCAGCCCCAGTAATAGCCCACTTCTTCCCCAAAATTGGGAGGAAGAATCAGAATTCAGGGTAGACCTGGGGGCAAAGACTATTTTGGTGTAAGGTCAGAATTATGTTGGGGCAAAATATGAATCTCATACGTGGATCCAGTGAGAGGTGCTGGCTATAGATGAATCCTTGCAGTATGGGGAAGAGCGGGCGGTGAAAACGTCCTCCGTCCGGGTGATTGCGTAGCAAAGGTATGTATTTGTGGAGATCACTTGAGCCAAGAAACTTTCATCTGTTTCACTTCCCCAAGGGCAGCTACAGACAAAATCCTGTGGGTCCAGAATAAGAAGGCCATTCCCAGGGTCCCACTGGATTGTTCTACCCTCTGTCTCTCAGATAGTCCCACTTGCCTCCTATCACAGAACTGCTTCTCACCATGCTTCCCAATGTTACGTGCTCTCTGAGTACCCACATCTGCAGTCTCCTTTTACACTCACCTTTCCAGGACCACCTGGCCCTTTAGGGAGGCTTTTTCTCTGAGCCCCTCCAGCACTTACATCCATGCCTCTTTCCAGGGGCCTTAAGAAGCTAAAGGGCACATATGCTTTTGTGAATCTACTCCTCCTCTACCATGACCCCCATCGCCCCAGAATATTACCCAATAGCAAAGCATCTGTAGGTGCTCAATTAATGTTTGTAGATTTAACCCACACTTGACAACATTAATGAATGATCACCATGTCATCCTATGCTCACAGAGGGGGCAGAGACAAGCATGGAGAAGGCTGGAAAGAAGACTGTACTAACTACTAACCCCTCCCCACCCCATTTCACTCCTGAGCCCTGTGAGGATGGTGAATTCTAAGAGGGAGGTGGAGTCCACATCCTTCTAGCCTCTTGGGAGCTCTGAATCTTTCTACATCCTCTCACTGCTGTCCCCAGCCTTTGTAGCTTAGGAAGCCATCTGACATTTCAGGTTGGTTGAAATAGAAGTGGAGATGATTCAACAAATCTAATTCAATTGTCTTTGCTTCACTTTTTAATCCATAGTGCAAATGTGTGCTAAGAAGGTATTAACCCTTGTGTACCCAAGTTAAGTGATGAAAAAATATTCTAGGAGTCTTCCATTACGTTTGAGGGATTCTCCCAGATCCTGCCACCCACAGGGCATTACCTTCTCTACACTTTACAGTGGCATGTATGTGGGCACCAAGAAGTTCCCACAGTGTGTCATGTCTCCAGGGCAACAGGGAGGGCCCCATGGGATGGTGAGAGACACACGGTGCAGGCCTGAGGGGCATGGTCAGGCTGTGCTTTCCTTGGCCCCTGCGGTGACAGCTGGAGTGGAACAAGGGTCTGAGACCTTGAGTACAAGGGAGCCCAAGAAGATCTGAGATGAGACATAAGAGGGGTCCGGCATACAGAAACTCGCTGCCGGACATGTTGTGACTCACCGAAATGTACCCTCTGCACGTGCTCCATTGCAGAAGTGGATTTTGTTTTTATTCAACGATTCCTTTCTTCATTCATTCGTTAACCGATTCATGCACCTCCTAAATTCCAAGCACTGTGATAAACAGGAATAACCCTAGCTTCCTAGAGCAATGGAAGCACCTTAGTTACACTCCTAAAGCAACGCCAGCCCCGTCCCTGGCCCTCCATCCCTCCCTCCTGATGCTGCACTCCATCTACTTGGACCAATCACCGCAAACCTCATACTGCAGGGCCCTGAGACTGCGGGGTGGCCCTAGAAGAGAACGTGTCTCTTCCAAGGGGGAAGTCTTGCTGGTGACTCTGAATGCTGCTTTGTACCATTACTTATCCCTTCTCCGGAGTCATCATTCTAGGGACACTCAGGCCCAAACATGGGGTGAGGAGCTCCCTGGACGCTGGAATGGGATCCTACACTCTTAAAGTCTAGAAGGAAAGGGAGCTACAGAGGCTTGGACATGCTTCAGTGTCTTAAAATTAGGGGGCTGTCAGTTGAGAAGGGTCCCAAGTTATTTCTTGTGTGTTAAGGGGAGACAGGAAACTAGCAATTCTTTATATTTGCGTTTCATCCATTCCTTATGTCATTTGACTACGGCTCACCATGACCATGATGATGTATTATTTTCATGTTATAGATGTGGAAACTGAGGCCAGGAGATTCAATGACTTGCTGAAGGTCACACAGCCAGTAAAAGGTAGCTCCAGGGCTAGACCCACGAGTTTCAGGTGAACCTGACCTTTGTCCCGCCCAGTGGCTCAGCCTACCCGGGTCCTCCTTCACCCACTGACCTATCAGCCCAGTGTTGATGGCCGCTCATCATTGCTCACCATATGGGACACACTGGGCCTTAGGACCCCGGGATTTCCCTCAAGGTACTTCAGCTGAGTATTGTCAGTGGGCAAAATGCCAGCGCTCGGGGCTGTCCTCCCCTCCCCTGCCCTCCGTCAAGCCCCCTCCTCCCTCACCTAACATAGCGCCAACCCACTCCCAGCAAATTCAGTGTTTTTCCATTTCAGTGAGCTCCGCCTTTACTTTGATATGGGTGCAAGCAGCTGCAGGTGCCTCAAGTTACCATGTGCTCTCTCCCCTCTCTCTCCCTGCAATGTCAGCCATGTTTACTTGCTGCTCTGGACTTTTGATTCTGTCAGGGTGCCAATCGGAGGGGCCACCAGGCACCACAGCTGACAGTCAAATCTGTGCTACTGAATCCTTCTTCTGGAAAAAAGGGCTAAAGAGGTTAATACACTCAAGTCAGGATAAACACACCAGCTGTTAGAGTTTCTAATATTTAATATCATTATCAAATAAATAACTCAGGAAGAAATCGCGCACACACACACACACACAGACACATCCCACAAAAACCCGCAGCAGCCCTCTGCTTCATCCATAGTGGTTAAAGAGAATATTAATAAATTATCTTAAAAACCTCCACAATTGACTAATGGCTGGGATACAATTAAGGAAGCATTTGCATATAGCCTGCTGCTTTTGCGCAGATACCACCACCCTCCCAGCCCTGGAGACAGGAATATCTATCAACAGTTTTAGGTTTCGTTTTTTGGTCTGAATTGGTCTGATAGTATCTCAGCTCGGGTAACCTTTGGTTTTGCTTTTGCTTTCAATGGGGGAGATTCCAGATGGATCTCCTGCTATTAAAAAAGACACCACAAGTTACCTACCTACAGAACACAGGAAAAAAAAAAAAACCGGGGGGAAGAAAATGTGTATTCAGACAAACTTCACATTAGTAACCAGTTTTGTGGATGATGGGTTATTTAACTGGCAGCGATCGCGGCTTTGTTGTTGTGAACTCTTCAATCTGTTGATACTTTGTGCACAGATACCAGTCAGAGGGATAAGCATCTATTTTTCTCTTGTAGTTCTAGCCTTCAGATTCCCTGAACACTGACATGAAGGTTGAGCAGGACAGAATTTTAACAGCCTGTTAACTGTGTCAGGAAATTGCGAGTCCACCTTTCTTTTTTTTTTGCCCCAGCTCCCTGGCTGCTTTTCACCTGGGCTCAAGGAAGAGAAAATGATGATCATCTCATTTGGGAAAAAAAAAAAAAAATGAACGTGGGCTAATTTTTTTTTTAAGGCACCAACAAAATGTTTTCCAGGTCACAAAACACTGAGCAAAATGAGCTCCATATCGAGTTTATGTTGGATATTATAAGCAAAGCTGGTCTCAGTGACTCTGTTAAGGTTCCATGAGCGTTTTTTGAGATAGAGCCTTCATTTCAAGGGCCAGGGTTGAGCTATTTCTCTTCTCATCAAGCAAAAACCTGGCATCCTGTTTGTCTGTCCAGATGTAATGTTGTTTGGGATTTTACACTGTTTGACTGAGATCAAGTCATGAATTTCTGCTCTCCGTATGGGCAGAGGAGTGATGATTTATGAAGTCTGAGGATGCGTGTTGTTTAGCTCAAAAGCACAGCCAGATGAATTTGGGGGAGAGGAAAGGCCACATGGTAGGGCCACTGCAGCCAAGAGCGGGAGCAATTCTCTTTTACAAACTTTTGAAAACCAAAGAAGGAAGGTGTAGTTTTAGTGATTTCTGCTATCTGGGGCTGTATGGGTGACATGGATCGGAGGAAAGAATCCCAATAATTTCAGTGAGACTTTTAATAAGACGTGCATAGTAATTTTCCTGTTGATATCGTATTGTGTAAAGGCTGCTGAGATTGTTGGACTGTCCACACACGTTCTAGTTGATGCCGGGAGTGGAAGGCATGTAAGTGACACCTGTCCACACACCTCTGCCTTTGGGTCCTTGACGAACTTCCAACGGCTCAGTGCCTCCTTTGCTCACTCAGGCAGCCTCTCCATATCTGGCCAGGTCCCCGGGTTCTTCAAGTGAATTTTTCAAGCGTGGAGAAAAAATGTAGCCAGGTGGCAGGGATGATGGCAAGAATGATGGGTCTCCTCACATGGGAGACCAAGTGGGAGACAGGGGTGTCTCAGGGCTGGTCGGTAGTGGGCTGGGGGTGCCGATTCTCAGCATCTGGCCATTGTGTACCCTTCCCTCTCATCATGGGGCTTAATGGAGCATTGCCTGAAGTTTAGGTATTTGATTTTTTTTTTTTCTATTTCTGTTCAGATATATCTGGATTGGAGAGGAGGCCAAAATTATTGTTAGAGTCATGAGGATGAAAGTGGAGAAGGGAGTGAGGAGGAAAATGGTGGCAGAGAGAGAAGAAGATGGAAAATGGGGGAGAGAAAAGGGGAAAGGAGAAAAGGAAGGGAGGAGTGAAGGAGGGAGTGAAGGAGGGTGGGATGGATGGAAAGAGGGAGAAGGATGAGGAAAACCAAGCCCAGATCTTAAACCCAGAGCTGTGCCGTCCCGTCTGGAGCTCTGTGCCTTTGCACAAGTGATGCTCTCTGCCTGTTGTCCTTTCACTCTTTGGGGCACCATAATCTCCTACTAACATTCCTAGTCTCAGGTCAAACCTGCGTGCTCCTCGGCACAGAGCTAAGTACACGCTCTCCCCTCAACTTCATTTCCTTCGTGCACAAGGCTGTCTGCCTTTCTGTCTCCCAGAGCAAGAAAACATGACTTTACCAGCATCCTGGCCCATCCTATGGGCCATAAATGTTCCCATAAATGTTTGCTGAGTAAATGACTGAATGAATAAAAGAAAATCAAAGACTTGAGGAATAACTAGGGATTTATCCAAGAACTCTCTTATGATAAATTTAATTTCAATTAGATTTGCTAATAACAATAAAAAGAAAACTGTCTTGAGGATAAGTCAAACAGCAGCATTGATCGGTCACTCTCAAGAGAGCTCTCTATTCTAACAATAGCTGTTTATAATGCCCTTTTAAAAATAGAACATACCTGTCATTAATATTAAAGTACGTGGGACTTCCCTGGTTGCACAGTGGTTAAAACTCCATGCTCCCAACGCAGGGGGCCTGGGTTCTATCCCTGGGCAAGGAACTAGCATCCCTGGGCAAGGAACTAGATCCCACATGCATGCCGCAACTAAGACCTGGTGCAGCCAAATAAATAAATATTTAAAAAAAAAAATATTAAAGTACAAAATGAATCCTATTCTATTAATAAGCTTATGTAGAAGCTGAGTGAGGTCCTTTTTAAAACAAGTATACATACAAGTGTTTAAGATAACCCAGTTTACTTAACAAGGGAACTAGATGAATGTGAAGTTTGAGAGGCCTTGACTTAAAGGCAATTTTTTTTTTTTTTCTGACTTGTGACCAAGCTGCCCTTGGGAGCTCATTGCACTTGAGATCAAGTCAGCTCAGGAAACAGGAATTAAATAACAAGAGTGCCGCCATTTCTACCAAGCTTTCACTTCCTTCCACTCTTTATCACATGATTTTATTCCCAGAAGACCCTTGCAAGATGAGGAAGGAACTGACTTCTCTGCCTCTAATGGGGATACAGGAGCCCTGTGAGCTGATAAATCTTGTCCAAGGGAGGTGTGGCTGAGGAACTAAACCGTTCCTCCAGTTTTGCTACTTCCAGGAAAAGGGTAACATGGATCCCAGGTCCGCTCTGAGCCGGAATTGCTCTACTAGTGGGGCCTGGTCCTTAACCTTCACCTTCTAGGACATGGAAAGCTGTGTAAAGGCGGATGCTGAGCCGCTTTTCTGGTTGTCTTCAGGATAATAAAGAAGAGAAGGGATTTGACAGAAGGACTGAAATTAGACACCCAGAAGAACTTCCAGTTGTTAGGATGATTTTAAAAGCCGAAATACGACTAGTAAAAGCTAAGCTTAGTGAGTTGAACTCTGCTGCAATGTTTTCTTCCACGGAATTACAAATGTCTTAGGCTCCGTGGTGCCAATGCTCACTGAATTCTGACTCTAGACAGGTGAAGGGCAAGTGGGCACTGTGGTCTTCACCCTGAATTCCCAGCCTCACTCCAGTTTAAGCCCCATGCTTTATTTATGTGATTTTTTTTTTTTCCCTGTAGACATTTTACTCTCCTTTTGCTGCAGAAGGTAGTTTCCCCAAACTGCCTTGAATATTCCTTGTCTGCTTATTTTATTCATATGGATCCGTTATAGGCCCGTCCCTTCCTGAAAGAGTTGAAATTTGCCCTGGAGGCATCAGATGGAGTAGTCAGATTGTCAAATGTGTCTCCTAACTGAAGTGAACATCGGCACAATATTTGTTGACTGAAAATAAACAGCTCCAGTGAAGTACCACGTTTACAGCTTTCCTGTGCTTGTATAGGTCTTACTGAGAGTTGAAGGAAACATGCAGGGAGAGAAGCTATTTCTCTCGGAACTGAAAACTTTGGGGAGGAGGGGAATCTTTCTTAGACTTCGAATCTCCTAGAGCCGAGAACGGCTGACCTGGGGCAGTCGCAGTGCAGTCAACCAGCTTGATTTCTCGTGCTCCTTCCTCACCCATCTTCTCCCTCCTGTTCTGGGGCCTCCTCCTTCAACATGCAAGGATCCAGGATCAGCCTCCATCAAACCCTCTTATTGGCAAGTCTCTGCAGTCAGAGTTTGAGGCAAAGAAAAACAAAAGCATGGTCAAATCAGAAAGAGGCCCAATGGCCATACATCGCTGTCTCTTTCTATTGTCTCATGAACCCTAGAAAACTCAAAAGCTCTGGTTCTACACCACTGTCCAAGCTGGCCTTGGCCTCCAGTGCCTCCTGCATGGGTCCCTCTGACAGCTTTGCAGTGAACGTTCTTGGGAACAGGACTCCAACTCAGGGAGTCAATGCTAAGCTTGCAAAGGGCAACTTTAATGCTAGAGTGTTGGTTCCAATCAAGGTCATACGGCAGAACAAACAAGTGAAGGCACCCAGGTCAAGCCCAGAGCTGAAAACCCTGCCTCTCCAGTCCGGCTGTGGAAAATCACAGGTGGGCTGAGTGTGTCCCCTCCAGTCTTGGTGAATCCAGGCTTGCCCCTTCCCACCACTTTCTTGCTTTCCTCAAGAGACCAATCAGAAGTAGGCCATTTCCTTCCATGAAAGCTCCCTAGGCTCTCCCTTGCCTTTCTCTGGCCCATTCTAGCAAGTCCCCGGGCCTCCCTGGGAGGCATTAGGCCACCAGCCCCTGGACACCCTCCTCCACTGCATCCCTGTGAAGGTGTCATTCTGATGCACTGGGCTGCTAACAGGGAGCCGGTGGGTCCCAACTTCTGGAAGGAATCCTCTGTTTAGTCTTAAAGGGGGAACTGGCCTGAAAGTATTAACAAGCCCTGTTAATAGGTAGCCTTTGCTGGTAGTGACTGGTTTTTCTCTAATCTTCCTCAGAGAAGAGAGAATGGGGGTGGGGAGAGACCAAGACAGAACGTTCCTGCAGTGACTCTGAGAAGACCTCTCTGCTCAAGTCTCAACTCAGGATAGAAGAGAGGAATCTCATCTCTAATTCCCTTTAACTCATTCGAAAAAAGCCTTTGTGCCCTCCCCACCTAGGAGGCTGGGAGCTTCTCCGAGTACATCCATTACCCTCAGTGCATTGCCAGCTCTTGTGTCTCCTAGCACTTTGTTTTGTAATATGATCTGCCTAGGGGTCTGCCTGAGCCGCTGACTCTCCAGGGCACAGGTGCTGCTTTCACCACTGCATTTCAAGCCTCAGTACAAGCCTGTCTTACTGTTTGTTGAATTGAAGAAACTTTTTGGAACGAAACAAGCAAATAAACCTCAGGCACCTAAGCCCAACCCATACCCTCAGCCCCCAGCCCTGACCTTTATCTGAACATGTAACCCAAGTCAGCTGCTCTAAGAAACTCAGAACCTTTCCCTAGCACCAGCTTTTATGGACACTAGGATGAATCTTATAAAGTCAGGTTGTGGTTTTTATTCTTTGTTGTAAGTCATTTGTTCTTTAGGGTTAATCTAAACCAAGTCGTGATGGGAGTGGAGCCACAGTATACATACTATACTTTAAACATGACCTCTCCTTGTGGATTCATGGCTTTGTCCCCTTTAAAGGAATTCCAAGCTGAAATAGATGGATTTGGGGAAGTATTTCGGAGAAGGGAATTATTTTAAAATGCAACCCAAAATGTTAACAAGTAGCCAGCCAGCAACCTAGCGTATTTAATGTTAGATCAGCTCTGTAGCTAATGGAACCCAACTTCCCAACATGTGTTTTTGAGATGAAATTAAACTTGTGGAAGCCCAGCACTTGACCAAGGCTTGTTTAACATTTTATTACTTTTTTTCCCTCTGAGTCTTGAAAACATGCTATTTGTGAGAACTTGGTTCCAGAAAAAGGCAAAACAAAGAAGTGGTGATGGCAAGCGTCAGGGATAAAAAATCAGTGGCTCCTCTTCTAGCAGGTGAAATTAATCAGTAACTGTTGACCTGCTCATAATCCAGAACACAAACTGGGCTGCCATCACATGGCTTATAAGGACTTCCCCATGTCACATTCCTTGTGGATGGGAGGTGAGAAGGAAACAGAATTTTCCAGCATGTGCTCTTACAGAAAGGCTGAAAATGTGTCAAAATACCTTGTGAAATAAGTTCCCACGTAGGAAAATCTTATAGTCTTTCTCCTGTTCTTCTTGAAGGCCTCCTAATGGGCAGATCTAAAGACTTCGTCTAATTTTAGTTTCTCCTTGACATCTGCTCTATAGCAGTTGATATGACTGACCATTCTCTCATACTTAGTAAGGATTTGCATCATAATGACCCCTATACTGATTATATATCATGACCTGGACACAGTGATAGGCATTTCAAATATCCTATCTCATTTTCCTGAAACGAACGGGAGCTTTCCCTCCCTTGTCCTACTTCTGGCCCTTCCTGAGTGCTCCTGTTTCTGCCTCTCCTCCTCCTCCTCTCACTCTTAACTGATTCATTCACTCAGATACTGCCCTTGGACCTCTGTTCTTCCCTCCTTCAAAGACGGCATCTCCTCCCGTGGTTTTCTCTGTCACCTCCAAGGGGATGACTTCGACATCTGTTATCTTTTTTTTTTTTTTTTTTTTTTTTTTTTTGCGGTACACAGGCCTCTCACTGTTGTGGCCTCTCCGGTTGTGGAGCACAGGCTCCGGACGCACAGGCCCAGCGGCCATGGCTCACGGGCCCAGCCGCTCCGCGGCATGTGGGATCTTTCCGGACCGGGGCACGAACCCGTGTCCCCTGCATCGGCAGGCGGACTCTCAACCACTGCGCCACCAGGGAAGCCCTGACGTCTGTTATCTTTGATCACCACCCATGTGCCTTTCTCCAGCCTTACGTTTTCCACTGCCTGCTTTATATTTCCACCTGGGTGTTCCACCAATACATCAAAATGTCCCAAAACAATTTCACTCTATTTCCCTGAAACATGGCCTCCCCTCTCGCTTTCCCTATTTCTGTTGATTCTACCAGAACTCTAGTCTTCATACCTTAAGTGCTTTCTTCTTCTTCATCTCTTCTAGCTCCTCGGGGACCCAGTTCTGCTGATTCTTGCTTTGTCAGAGCTCCTATTCTCCTTTCTTTTAGACTCCCATTTCCATGATTCTAATTCTGGCCTTGTCACCTGATGCCTCAGTTATTGCAAAGTCCTCTTAAATTATTTCTCTACCATCTTCAGTCTTGTAATATTGCTGCCTGACTAATCTTCTTAAAACATTACTTTCTTCAAATAACAGCCCTGATCAAAATCCCATCACTATCTCCCCACTGGCTGATCCTTGCATATAAAGCCTTCTAAAATCTGGACCAATCCATGGTTCCCAGAGCACATCCATTATTCCTGAGTGCAAACTGGTCTCTTCAGTATCTTTGAAACAGAAATTGCTTTTGTTTTGTTTTGTTCCCTCTGCTACTATCTTGTTAAATATTCTTCCTTTCCTCTGCCTGATGCAAATCCTACCAAGCAAGCCTCGGTAGGTCAGTAGTTCAGTCTTCAAGATTTCTGTAACTATAATACATGCATCCATTCAAGAATTATTTACTGAGCATCTGCTCTGTGCCAGCCTCTGTCCTAGGCACAGAGATCCAGAGGTGAATAATCAGCCAAGGCCCCTGGTCTCATGGAGCTTACACTGGGGAGGAGGGGAAGGGATGTAAATAGCAAATAAATAATGAGATGATTTCAGATATCAATAAATGCTACTTGATCTCAGCAACCCTCTTCTTGAAAGAAAAACAGTGAGTCTCAGAGAAGTTAAATGCCTTCCCAGAGCTCACAGAGTTGGCATATGACACTGCCTTGACCATAGATCACATCTTCTGGGATCTTTGCATTATCTATATTACTTTTTGTTTCTTTTGGCCAAATGTGAAACTCCTCAAGGTTGGGTCATAATTCTCTCAAACATGTCTCAGCACTTAGCACACTACTGGGCATGTTGCAAGTGCCCAAGTGTTACTTGTGGGAAAAAAGAATTGAGCAAAGCAGAAGGCGGCAAGCCAGAGGGCAGCAGGGAGAAGGGGTGTCCCTATTAGGTCACAGACACAGAGCATTAATTTTTCTTATCCGAGCCAATGTATCTCATTAGTATCATGTGCATCTCTATATCACTCAGCCCACCAGAAAGTCTAGGGGTCAGTAAAGATGCTGTCAGGGAGTACTGGCTTTGCTTTTCCACTAAATTTCCCCTGTGAGTAGCAAACTATATCATTTGGACGGTGAGTATGACCCAGGGGGGCCTCAGTGTCCTGCCGGCTTCCTACTCTTGACGGTGACAAGTAAGAACCAGATAGAACTCAGCAGGACTAAGGCTGAGAAGAGTCAAGGCGATTTGTTCAAAACAATCTGTAACTGGTTCCTTTCACTCCCCCCTACTCTTTTGTCCACTATTCTTCAGGAAAAAAAATAAATAGAGAAGAGGAGAAGGAAGAAGGGAAGGAGGGAGGGAAGAAAGAGAATTTTTCCTAAGTTCCTATTTAGAGACTCACAAAGCTGAACAATAAACTATCTCCAAGGAAAGGGGGAGGGAGGTTGAAATTGCATTTGCGATAGTCTCCCTTACATCTAAATGATAATTCTCGTTCCTTCACACCAACTTTTAATGGACTCGATATTGATGACTATGGTTCATCTAACAAAACCCGTAGAGAGGAATGGCACCCCTTAACTCTGATCTCCCTTTAAATTATTTTCAATTTAGCATAAACCCTATAGTCTGCCATAAAACTTTATTGAATAGCTCATTTGAGCAGAGAACACTTTTGAAAGAATATTAGTAAACTCTTTCAATGGAGTCAAAACACCAAAATGGAAAATTCAAGTTTTGAAGAGAGCCATTAAGTGTGATTAAACCATTAAAAAGGAGAAAACAACGCCAGCAGAACTCTATCTAGCCATTTCATATCTTTAATTGTCCAAAGATTTACTTTAAAAGCACAGACATGAAAGGATGCTGAATGTTATAGTATTTCGAGGGGGAGAGCGAAGATAAGCCCTGTTCACGAGCAAATGGAGCTCGGCCCAGAAGTAGGGATAACAAAAGTGGCAGAGACCTGCTTCCTTCTACAGTATATAGAGAGGGGGAAATAAAAAGCAGCAATTCTTGACTCTGCTTTGAGGAGTACAATAGGCGTGATTAGGGACCCAGAGTGGGAGCACATTTAAGTAGCAGTGACATCCACCAGTTAGCTGGTAATTAGGATGAAAAGTGAGGGGAAAGAAGCTGACAAGCAGGAGATGGAGACACGGGAGAAACTGAGGAGAGCTGTTTGAAAGGTAGTTTACAAAATTTAAGGAAATGAAAAATCACTTTGGGAGCTCATTTTAGCATCTACTGTCCTAAACTCCAACCTCAGAGATTTTGATTCAGGAGATATGGGATGAGACCCAGGAATCTGTGTTTCTAAAAAGCCTCCAAGGTAACGTCACTGCTGGGGGTCCTTGGACCAGTTTAGAGAATGTCTGGGGGAAGGGGAAAGATCTGGGGACAGAAATATGAATGAGAAACACCACCTGGGAGACAGAGAGAAAGGCATTCCCAAATGACCAGCATCCAGTATCTAACTTTCCTGCCTCCCTCGTCACTTTCAAATACACAAGGCAATCCGGGGAAGGAAGTCAAGGGTGAGAATATCAGTGAGAGAGGAATTTTTTTCTGGAAAAGTGCAAGAATGAAAGAAAGTAAAACAATCAGAGAACAAGAAGGAGAAGAAGAGGAGGAGAAAGAGAAGGAGGGGGAGGAGATGACAGGCACTCTGGAAAGCAAAATTATGTGTTGAATATTCTTTAAATCTCCAGAAATGGATATGGCCAAAGCAATGTGGTAGTATGCTTTGATATCAATTGGAAATACTTTAAAAAATAGTCATGTCTTGTGACTAGGCATTGATAAAGTAGAATAGAAATCTATAAAATTGTGGACTGTTAGATTGCTAAGTGGTCCAAGACAGTGTAAAAATCTGTGCTTTCCAGCTCTGCTCTGGGTCCTTGAAGATGGGCCTCAAGGTTGATTCCCATGAAGCGACAGCCACCGAGTTGGGAGGGGTCACCAGACACTGCCCCCTGCCATGACCAGAATATCTCTGTTTTGAGTAAGATACAATTTGAACAGAGAAGTGCTGCTAAACTGTTTTACAGTTCTGGTTCTACGTGTTTTAACATTCCTGATTCTGACCATTTCGCAGTTGAGAAAACTGAGGCTGAGAAGCAGTGTCTTTGCCCAAAGTCCCTCCGTGGTTTGTGGCATTTGTACCCAAGCTTGGAACACCCGGTTCCTAGTCTGGGGAGCATTCCTCCCTAGCACCTAGCCACCTGCTTTCAATACTGGAACTTGTCAAGCAAGTGTGTTTTACAAGATTTGGTTATTATATGTGCTTGGAACATTTTATGGGTCGTGATATAATCAGTGGCATATCACATGCGTGTGATAACAAGTGATGTAGTCCCAGAGGGTTATTCTCTGTTCTTTGGAAGTAGAAGAGGCCCAGTGAAGTGAACAGGAGTAAATGGGCATCCTCAGGTCAGAAGGAAATGAGGACTACACCTGTCGATTACTTAAATGTGCAAGGCATCTGACACACATTGCAAACTCTAGACCCTTTTACTCTCATCTCAACCCAACGAGGCAGGATAAACGACTTTCATTTAGTCCTGGATATGATCACGGCCCGGTAGGGTTAACCAAATTGCTGAATGCAGTGACAGCTCATATCCAGGTGACTTCAGAGCCCAAGCTCGTTGTAATGTTTTTGGCTCTTCATGTCATTCTTTCGCAGGCCACACTCACTCCCTTTGTGTGGTAACAATTCCAATCTATGTGCTGCCACGGGGGATGGCAGTACATTAAAAAAAAAAGAGAGAGAAGAAAATAATGAGAAAAAATTTCAGTTAAAAAAAAAAGTTGAATTCAAACCTCCAAGAAGAGTCCCTTAAGAACTGTCATGGGCTGTTCCTGTAATACTTGACTTACAAAGAATTCTGAACAGGCCCTTGGGGTCAGCATATCCCTACACAGAGCTCTTCATGGCTCCCACTTTGAAGCTCTTCCTTCAAGCCTGGAGGACTCTGACTAAAGAGAGCAGGAGAGACCCAACTGTGGATAAAGTTCTAGGCTTCCTTTCCCGGCTGTGGAAGGCTGGGGTCTGGGATGGGAGGGGCTTGGAAGGGGCAGCTGTAGCCATGCCTCCACACTCCCACTCCTTAACACCTTCTCTCTTCCCCTTTCCTGTTATAAAGATGGTGCATAATAGAAAGTCCAGAAAATGGAGAAAATAATACTCATGGTCCTGACAGCCTGTCATATATCTATCTTTATCTCGCTGAATTCTATCCCCATCCTCTGTCTTCATAAATATAGATTCTCCAGAGTTACAGGTATCATGGTGTACACTTTGGAGCTCCCTTTTTCCCCCGCTTGCCTCAATGTCACAGACTTTGTCCAAGAGGTGTGCGGTTAGCTTCTCTTGTTTCCTCCCTAGCGCTTCTCTCCCTTCCTTTCTTTTATTTGTCCCCCTGTTGTTTCTCTCTGGGTCTCACCTGCTTTCTTTTCCAGGAGTTACATGAATCCAATTCCAAGCGGTCACCCATCTTAGGTCAGTCTCATGCCAGATATTTCCTAGAAGTAAACACGGATGGAAGAAGGGGCGTGGGTAGTTATAACAATGGATCCAAATCCAGGGCAGCCAAAAGGGTGACAGCATGGCTTAAGGGTGGGATGAGAAGGGGGCGGGTTGTGCATTTCCGCAGCATTAGGAACTGAAGAGTTTCTCTGTCTAGCAACAAAAGAAGTGATAATGATGCTAATAATTCAGATGGTTCCAAGCAACACCTTCTGGGGAGAGTGAGGGAACTTTTTATCTTGCTGTCCTCTGAGTCCTGGATTAGTTCAGTGGTAGTATAATATAACTTATGTAAAGAGTGTTTCATTTTAAGAAAGATGTATAGAATCACAATAATAGCAACTGATACTCACCCAGTCCTTTAATATACAAACATCATTATATCACTTATCCTCGCAAAAGCAAAGAAAACGTTTTAGGTAGAAGGTGTGGAAGCTGTCATTTGACCATGAAGAGTTTAGCTGAAGTTTATATTATGAAGCTTTCACCAGAGCAATTAATATAAATACTTTGCAATGGTGAGTGTTTAAAGAGGAGCCAAGTACGCAGATGGGAAATCTAAGAAGTGAAGGCATTGCTGAAGAGGGCAGCGTGTATGAGGATGAACATTCCAAAGATGGAGGGGGAAGATGTCGTGGTGGAGGGGGTGTGCTTTCTTGATGAGAAAACATTGCCAGCTCCAAGTACTCTAATAAAGGTAAATTGCAATTTATCTACTTCTTTGTGGTTCAATTTCCTTGGCAATTATTATATTAGAGTGACACTTCTATTGAATTATGTTTCAATTACTATTAAAAAATCGAAGTCCTTAAGTTCCAGGAAATTATGAATGCAGCTCCTGGAGAGCTCTACCTCTGACACTCCAAGGATAGTATCGTTTATCTCCTTAGCACTTGGAGGCCCATTATGCAGCGAGGGCCAGGAAGGAGGCCATCCATACAATAGTGTCCAACATTTTCAAAGCACTTCTGGTGGATTCGACCATCTCCGTGCTGTGTTGTGCTAACCCCAGGTGACCGGCCGTCTTTCTTTGCACAGGACACAATGGCAAACAGAAACATTAACTCTCGCAATGTTGCAAGAATCCGACTGCATAATTCCCTGACCTCCGCAAAGATAATGTGTTATTTGCTGTACAGAAATAAAAGTTTTCAAAGCCTTTGGAAATAGAATTGTGTATGCGTCACTGGCTGAACCGCCTTTCTGGGGTTTATTTGTTTGGCCCTTCGGAGTGGAATGGGAGAGTTTCAGCGAGGGGACCACGGAGGTTTCCTTCTTCTCTCCACTTTCATCTCCCGTAAGATGGAGGGGTTTCTGAGCGCTGCATTGTTGAGGGCGGGGAGGAGTGTCTCCTGGATCACAAAGCCAGCCGGGGATGGAGGAGCAGGAAGGCCCTGTGTGGTGTCTGAAGGGCCCCCAGGCAGGGCTGGGGGAAATCTCCTGGATGGGTGGATATTTACCAGAAGTCAATAGCGCAGAGGGCTTTGGTTCGATGCTAATGAGGCCAAGGTTATACAAGGGCCAACTGGTTTCCTTCTGTTCCCTCTGCTATAAACCGCCTCCCATCAGCGGCCAGACCTCCTGCAAATGCAGAAAGGGGGGTAATGAAATGGGCCGGAGGCTTCTTCCAGACAGATGGCTCCCCAGCTGTTTTTGCCGAGCGGTAACTTTTGCTGTCACCACTCAACATCCCCTCAAAAAGACTCTGTCCTCCAAAGCCTTTCCCCTTCAGTTCTCCTGGGAGGCGTCTCCTGTGGACAGGGCCTTTCCTGGGGACCGTTCTCCAGTAGGTAACTTCTAAAGTGCGGGGTGTTTTTTTATTGTTGAGGTAGAGCCATCCCAGGCCCAGGTGGCTACAGAAAAGGTTGGTTGGCCCCAGCCTCCTGATTTGCCTCAGCTTGACGGGGCTCGAAACACCATTCTGTCTCTTCAGGGTGAAACCTCCCTGTTGCATCTGTGAGTTAGTTCCCAGCCTTGAGGTATCCAGTGGCTCTTTAGTTTTTGATCTGTGAAATAGGCATTTTAACCCTGGCCCTTGCCAACTTGCAGGGAACCAAGTGAGGAAACACAGGGGTGCTTTGGGGAGGCATAAGCACAAGCTAATAAGGGTTCCCGGTCACTCTTGCTTCTACCCTGACGCCTACCGAGGTCCAAGGGGTTGCTGTCAGCCACCTTGGTTCCTGAGGCAGATGCACGGTTCTTTATTGACACCGCATCCCCCCAGGCCTACTTCACGTCCTGGTTCCTCTCCTCGAGCTGGGACGTCCTTCATGTCTGGCAGTAGCACTGGGAATGTCTTTGAGTTCCTTCTCCTTTTCTTCGGCAAGCCGTTCCCCTCCCCACGCCTACCCAGCCCCAACGCCCTGCCCTAACTCTCCCTCTTGTGAGCACATCCTGTTTCCTAACTGTATCATTCAGGGTTCTCCAAAGAAACAGAATGTGTATATGTATATGATTTATTTTAGGGGATTGGCTCATCCGATTATGGGGCTGGCAAGTCCCAAATCCCTAAGGCAGGCAAGTAGGCTGGCAACTCTGGCAGGAGGTGATGCTGCAGTCATGAGATGGAATTTCTTCTTCTCTAGGAAGTCTCAGTTTGGGCCCTTAAGCCTTCAGCTGATTAGACGAAGCCCATCCACCTCATTGAGGGTAATTTACTTAAAGTCAGCTGATTGTAGATGTTAACCACATTTTAAAAGTACCTTCACAGCAACACCTGTATTGACATTTGGTTAAATAACTGGGTGCTGAGCTTAACCAAGATGACACAGAGAGCTGACCGTCATACCAAGCTTCCATGGCTGACTCCCGAAGTCCATCGAGCAGCTGCTCACTCCATGCTGTCAGGATGTGGGTGCCTTCCTCAGTGTATCTGTACTTGTGTGCCCTTCTTCCAGACACACACATCTTGGCTTTCGAGGCTCTCTCCCCACCTCACCTCCCCCCTATCCCCTGCCAGCTCACTGTGCCCTGCGGAGGTGATGTCAAGATCTCATCTCCTAGGAACAATTCATTGTCCTTTCAGACCCTTTTACTTTTATCAGAGTAAAAGCCATAATTAATATTTTATAACCTCGGCTATGGTAAATCGGTTACAGTGTAGCTCGTTTCCCTTTGGAGAGTGGAGAATTGGGGTTAGAGGTAAGCCAGATGTCACTTGTCAGGGAATTAAATCCTAACGCCAAAATGCAAACTTTCAGTTTTCAATTCTCCTCGGTGCAATCTAGGTACCTTTTCAGCGTGATTTCAGAGTGAAAAAGTGAAGGGCTGACATGACTCCTTCATCCGTGCACCTTTCTGCTCAGTCTTTCCAAAAGCGAGGTTGTATACTAGGTGCTGGGGAAAAGCTCAGAAAGTCTTCCTGCGGCCCTACCCCTGAGAACTTGCATTCTAATGGTAGAACAGACAGGTAAAGAGAAAACTAGAAATTCGAGGCAGATACAATAATCAGTGGTGAATGAGAAACATAAACAAAGCACTTACCTCTTCATAGGTAAGAGCAATCATACGCATTGCACTCTAAAACTACAGGCACTAAAGAATCCTTGGTACTTAACTATCCCAGGTGTGTATTTCTTAGCTGTCTTAGCTTCTCTTTCATGCTTTGTTTGGGGAAAGAGTTACATTAGTTTACATTTCCTCAGAGCGCATTACTTGATGACTCAAGAAACCTGTCCCTAAGTTACTAGAAAAGTGTGAGCAGTGAAGGAGGAAGTTGGAATTGAATATGAATTCGTTCCACAGCTACAGAGTGAGTAACTGACAGTGGCCAGGGCGGGACAAGGAGTGGGAGGCCCAGAGGAAATTAAGGCTTACCTTCTTGTGGGGAGGTCTAGATGACAGACATATGAAGTGCCTCATTAAAAAGAAGCAGGGCCGAGGGTAGAAGGTTTGAGGAAGGAAGTTGGGAGGGAGGAAGTTAGCTATGGGGACTTGGGAGAGTGTTCTCAATGCACCCTATTTCCTAAAAGGCTAGGGCAGGTCCTAGTAAACAATACATATTGTATAATCCCTATAAAATAAAATACTTATGTATAGATATTTTTGTGTGTGTGTACCCAATGAAACTATTCATAAATATCAGTGTAAATATGTACAGAATTTACATAAATGTAAATTGTATACATATCTATATACCTATCTGTCTCTCTATACATTTCAAGTAATATATGCCCAAATATTAATATGAGTTACCATCTCTGGGCAATGAGATTACAGGTGAATTTAATTTTCTTCTCTGGTCTTCTATATTTCCCACATTTTATCCTCTCATTACACTGTGGCCCCGAATGCCCTAAGAAGGCACAGTACCCAAGCAGCTAGAGGAAGACAATAGTCTTTGAATGGAAAGACCCAAAGGGCCCCTTAAATCTTTAATAAACGCAATGTGTAGATGACTCTTATCTCTGAACTAGTCTCCCTCACCTTCCTGCCCCAGCCTGCAGCGCTCAGAGTAAACAAAGTCACATGTCATATGACATTAGTTTTGGCTTGTCTGTGGATTCATGGTATTTTTCCTTTTTTCTCTTTCAATGTCCCGTGACTCCACCTTTCCCATACGACAGACGTACTGCTTTGCTATCTTTTGTGGTTTAGAAACTGTATTAATGCTTAAAAGTGAATCACAATCTAAGAGTCATGGCTGAGTTGTCATCATGACTAGGAAGCTGGGAGGAAGTCACAAAAGCAGTGTAAATCAGCATGTAACCCATATGACCGTTTGGACCGCAAGAACCAATCAGTTCAAGCTGATGGCTTGGTCTACCAGACTAGCAATCTCAGTCAAAAGGCTTCACCTAGTTGCCACATGGAGATGTCCAGAAAAGTTCAGCTTTTGATAAAACCAACAAGCTTTCTTTTTTTCAAGGATAAAGGCATCAGCCTTACAGGGAAAGAATTGTTTTGTGTCTATGGTAACAAGGAGAAGGTTGAGGATGCGTCCTTAGTATGACGTCTTGGTGTAACAGTGGGTATATGTCTAGTGGGTGTCTAGGAATGGGCATATAAGGGCTATAAGGAACAGAGCACATGTTCTTGATTCAGGAAGTTTAGAGTCAAATCAAAGCAAAACACGTAAAAAATTACTAATTAGTGAGAGGCGGGCGATGGAGTAAAGAGTTTTTCCAGGAGTAAAGAGAAAGAAGTGTCAAGGAAGATAGTCTTTGGAGATGCATCTCTGGAAAACAGAGCAAAAGAAGGTATATAGTTTTGTTTTTCAAGGAATTGCCTAGAATTTGATCCCCAGATAGACGTTTGAATGTAGAAGTTCACAGGCGAACAAGTGCATTTTCAGATATGCTGAGGCAAGAAGCAGCAGCCAGTTGCCAAACTGTCCCTCTAGCTCCAGCTCTACCCCTATAACCAGACAGCAAAAGGGAAGCCACAGACCTAAAAAGTCTTATCTATAGAAGCTCTGTGCAGAGACCCAGCATCATAAAAATACGTGGAGATCCAGTCCTTGGCACAGTCAGAGTCAAATATCTGCAAAATTGCACAACCCAATTGTATTGGGGGAATTAGTATTCTAGTATAGAGCCAGAATCTGGGCCAAGAAGGTTCCTCTATTAATAAATAGTCTATTTTGAGTTTTTAAACCCAGTTCTTTCCCGGATTCCAACCAGCACCTATGTCAAAGGCTATATAAAAAACCATAAGTTGGAAAAGAAAAGAGCCACTATTAGAGCTTGAGAGCTGGCATTCAGGGAGGGATGTTGTTCAAAGGGGCAGGAATATAGTGAAAGAGACTGAGAAAGAGAAAACAGAGAAGATGGCAATCTAATGTTCCAGGCGGTAACAGGGAGGTCATCTGTGGCCTTTGCCAGAGGAGTTTAAATAGAGAAGATTGAAGGCAGATTATTATGGGTCAAGTAAGAGTTGGGGAATGAGAAAAAGGAAAATGTCAATGTAGGCCACTCTATCCAAAGCACTACAGAGAGAACTTGTTTCAAGTGCTAGGAAGATGGAGCCATTGAAGGTGGAAATTCCAGGAATTAAAGAGGTAATTAATAGAGCAAAGGTCTAGGTGATGAGATCCAGAAGATGGGTGTGTGGCTCATCCTTGGATGAAAGGAAGAATGCTTTGAGACTGCGGAGGGAGGCACAGAAAAGCTTGTGGGATACGGATGGGAATTTTAGGGAAACCTTATCGATTACCCTTATTGTATTGCTGTGGAATTGGAAGTAATACAGTCTGCAGAGAGGATGGTAGAAGAAACTACTAAGGACACATGTGATGGAGTGGTTGATTGGTACTGAGGGGCAGCTGAGAGTGGAGACCAAACATCAACAGTGGAACTCATCAGCATGGTTGATTTATTTCCCCTAAGTCACACTCACTACCCTGGGTTCAACTGTGGAAGAGGGAGATGGTTTCGTTGATTCTTAGGGTGTTGACAGGCCGATGCAGCTAAAGGATATCTGGGCAAGGGAATTGAGGGTATGGGTGGGCATAAATGAAGAGATGACCCTTCAGCATGACAGACTATTCAATATTGAGAACTAAGAACTTCGGCTAAATGGAAAATGAACCATTTTTGTGTTGCTGTGTTTCCATTTATCATCTTTCTCTGTTTACATAGGTTACATCAGCTGCTGGAAAAAGCTCTCTGGCTAGCCAAAATTTCAGAACCACCCTTTTTCCAGGAGTGCCTAATCAAGAGACCTCTAGCTAAACCAGGTATATCAGACATGATGGATGAGACTCTAGTTCAGTGGTTTAATTCAATGAAGGTTAATTTCTTGCTCATGCAAAATTCACTGGGGTTGGGTGACTCTGTAACTTCCCTTCACTCAGGGTTAGAAGTTACTTCTATCTTAGGACTCTGCCATCTCAATGCTTAACCTCTAAGGGGGCAGAAAGGATAGACTGAGCATACTGATATTTGCTCCTCAAAGTAGAAGCAATACAACACTTTGGTCACATTCCCATGAGCTCAAACTCATTCCAGACCCCAATCCAACTGCAAAGAAAGCTGGAAATGAAAGAGAGCACACGTGGACGTTCAGGGAGCATCAATTACAGCTGTTGAACTTCGTCAGCCACCTAGGATCCCAAGACCTTACCTTCACATAGTCAATTTCAGGGAGAATGACTCTTTAGTGATGAGAGGAGAGAGACTCGGAAAGTGAGAAGGGAACATGGCTTGGGGCTGACTGTGTCCACACGGGCGCCAGACCAAGCAGCTGAAAAGTAAAAAGACAAGGCAAACTGTGATTCTGTAATTGGATATTGGTAGAGAAACAGAGGCAACAAGGAGAATGGAGGGGAGGAGGAGGAGGAAAAGGGATGAAAAAGGAGGAGGAGGAGAAGGAGGAGGAGGAAAAGCAGAAAAAAAAGAAAGAAAAAGCAGCAGCAGAAGAAAAAGAGTAACAAAACCACCAGGTCATTTGGTGAAACTCAAAAATGTGGCTCTAATCACTCTCCCTCCTAAATTTGGCCCACCTAGAGCCTGACCACAGGAAAAGGAAACAGAAGTAAAGGTAAGGCACAATAGGAACGTGTCCAAACTTTCAGCCCTGAAGTCCACTTGGGACACAGAGAGGCCAGAAAGAAGTTGGAGGAACAAACTTTGTCAGCTAAGCCACCCCCCTTCCCAGGACTGACCGCAGTTCATGGGTCTTCTCTGGCTTCCTTTCTTGCTTGCTCTAACTCACCATTTCAAAAGCGCTGGATCCTTATTGTAATTATTTGAAATGTTTTCAAGACCAAGAGATACTAACAGGCCTTATCCAGCACCAGCACCGCTCTTGCAGGGAGTGTGTTTCTTTTTAATTTGCTCACTCAGTCCTGAATAACTTTTCAGAGGGCTCCAGACACTGCAGTGTGACAGCCAAACCAAGGCGCATTGGATGCGATGGAATTGCTCTACAAGCAACCTTGCCAAAGGCCCTTTTCGATGCACAAAGCTGGCTCTATCTTTGTATATTGAGGGAGCTAAATCAATGTTAAATGCTTGGCTCTTTTCACAGGACAATGACCAGGACCTAAGCTGCGTCCTTCCTTTTTGATTGACACTTGAAACGCAGCGCGGGAATCAGCCAGAGGCGCTGCTACAAGCTGAACCCTCTGCTGGGATAACCACTGGTGACATCTGCAGAAAGGCCGACAAAAGGCAGTTGAAAGCTGTGTTTGTTGCTTTCCCCCCTCAGATCTCCTGGCTTTCATGGAGCTCCTTACTTGCTTTAATATTATGATTCAGCACCTGGCTTTTTTGAACCTTGCTTTAAACTTCAAAAGGCGAGGTGGTATTAACAAACATGAAACGAAAAAGTGGCGGTAGTTTGATTTACTGTTGTCGTCTTATCAAGGGTTTTTTTGTCACCAGCTGCCACTTTCTGTCATCTTTGGAACCATTATCATTTCTCTAAAATCTGAAAGACTCCACTTAATAACAGCTTTGAATACAGGCAGGATCAGTAACATACACAGTTCTGGGCATGACAGGACCATCAAATGAAAAGAAAGATGTTGCCAAAAAAAACAAAAAAACCCCACAAAAACCCAAACCACGCAAATAAGAGCCGTAGTACTTTCTAGTGACCTTGATTTCAGAATTAAACAAATCATATGCAATTCTATTGTCCCTTTTGAATCCCGTTGTTGAGTTTCCTTGAGAAGTTCCTTTTTGTTGTTAGGGTTTAGTGGAGGGGAAAAAAAACCTCAGGCCGCAACAAGGCTTAGCTACTCCGCATAGAAGAGGAAGCTCTGCTGTCATGAAAGGGCTGTCTGACCTCTGCCAGTGTCACCGCTCAGCTAATTACCATCTCACTTTCACTGACTTTCTAATATTTTGGGCACCCACTTGATGCTGACCGCCAGATCAACACTGTAAACTGACCAAGGGGGAGATCACTATATTCTGCTCTTTCCTGAGGACCTGAAGACAGACAGCTCTGAACTTTCCAACTGAACCCTCGGGACCTAACAGGACCCTAAGTGTAAGTGTTAAAGCTGGGTCCCCTAGAGTAAGCCCACTGATTAATCCTGCTTTCTGCTTGGAACCTCAGAGACAAGAAATCAGTCAGAGCCACAGGGGAATTTAAGATGACCCAGTCCAATAGTTTAGATTCTCCCGAGGACCTTTGTAAAAATGTTGACACCTCCCTGAGCTCCTTCCCACAGCATCTGAATCCAGAATGCAGAAAACGTTCTCTGGGTGATTCTCATTTCCAAAGAGGGTTGAGAATCAGCACTTAACAGATGAGGCTTCTTCGAATCAGGGGTCATAAGTTGCTTGCTTAAGCTTGCACAGAAGTATGTGGCAGAGCCAGCCTGAGACGGAGTGGTGGGAGCCCGGAACAGTGCTTATCCCTCTGCGGTAGACCTCTAGGTGAAGCCCGGACCGTGAGAACTGGGTGGGGCTGAGCATTGGCTTCCAAAAATGCAAGTGACAGTCATGCAGATTCCTGCTCGCACCTCACTGTCCTTCCCATTGGCTTCCCCATCCTAAGTCAGCATAACTCTTCATGAACTTTCTGATACCTTTTAGTGATGGGTTTCTCTCCTCCTCCTTCTTTCCTCCCCTCTTAAGGCCTTGAGATAATTAAGCATGGAGGAAATCGTTGCTGATCCCTGACACATTTCATGGAAGTAAAAAATATGAGGAAGGTGAAGCTGTTCATTTAGATGTTATCAAGTGCAAAACCTTTCATGTGTGGCTTGATTGCATATGCCACCTCCTTGAAACCAGTCAAATATATTTGACCATCTGTTTCTCTTTTATGATCTAGTAGCCCAAACTTGCTACTTTATTGTGTACATATTGTCAGGTATAGCATCAAAAATCCAATGCATTATAGCTCTTTTGACAAAGGCAGTTATGTCAAATTAGCCATATGGATGATTATCAAATAGTTTGGGGTCTCAACCCAGCGACCCTAAGTGGTCTGTCTCCAGTCGGAAAAAGGGGGTGGCTCCTGGAAACCCCACAGGCCTTCGAAATAAAAAGGCAGGGGAGTAAGTCTGAAAATGAAGGAGAGTATCTTTGGAGCTGTCAGTGGATCTGTTATTGAAATACTGAGACTATGACAGCTCTATAAAACAGGAAAATAAACCCCAAACAAAATCCTGAACTCTTCTAGCCCCACAGATCAGGACTATATTGATGATATAAAACAATGGAAGATAATTTTATCTCCATGCCAACTCTAAGCAAGTGATAGTGGTGGCCTGAAGGGCTGGATGAAGAAAGATTCTGGGCTTGGATGTAAAGTTTTCATGAATGATTAGCAACATCTGCCATGTTTGGAGGTACATATACATATGTCATTTCAAGACCTGGCAAAGTGGCTAAAACAAGTTTTGGGATCATCCATGAGTTTATAGCCTAGTTCTGTGACTTACTAGCTATGTGAGTTTGGACAAATTGCTTAGATTTAGTTTTCTTATCTGGAAAATGGACATAATACCTCATTCTGTGTTTCGAGACTTGAATGACACAGTAGAGGTAAAGCCAGCATCACACTGGATGCCATATATAGTAGGTGCCAAATAAAATTGAAGCTCTTCTTATTACTATGGAGGGAACAAATCCTGCATTTCAGTCTCTATGGAATCCCCATGGAGAGGCAACACAAGTAATTGGGATCATTCTCTAAGGGGTGAGACCAAAGGACTCTGAGCCATGAAAATATTTGTACCCTTTACTCCACTTTAGTCTAACAATTAAAAGAGGAAGAAAGGAAGGGAAGGGAAGGAAAGGAAAGGAAAGGAAAAGGAAGGAAGGAAGGAGAGTAGGAGTGAGGGAAGAAGGGAGGGAGGAAAAAAGATTCACCAATGAAATAGAAGATTGGCAGAGATAGCGGGGAGTTGGTGGGGAAAACTAGGACTGGGACAAAGTATCCAAAATTCTGAAGCATAAAAAGGTCTATTTTTTGAAATTTGTTTGTTATTGTTTTGGTTTTTTGTTTGTTTTACCATAGCACCAGCGTTCAAATCTATAACAAAATTGTTCTTTTTTTTTTTTTTTTTTTTTTTTTCTGTACGCGGGCCTCTCACTGTTGTGGCCTCTCCCGTTGTGGAGCACAGGCTCCGGACGCGCAGGCTCAGCGGCCATGGCTCACGGGCTCAGCCGCTCCGCGGCATGTGGGATCTTCCCGGACCGGGGCACGAACCCGTGTCCCTTGCATGGGCAGGCGGACCCTCAACCACTGCGCCACCAGGGAAGCCCCAAAATTGTTCTCTTTTAGAGGAAAAGATGATTCTCTCTCTCCTCGCACCTCTTAAACCACACTTCAGAGTTGTTCCCCTTTGTTAATATATGGTTCCTTATCTCCAAGCTTCACACTGCTAAAGGGACACCTGGAGATGAAATTCTGTTACAGTACAGTGAGTAAGGACCCTCTGACTAGGACTCAGAAGACACAGACATCATCTCCTGCTCTGCCACACTGGCCAGGTGTCCTTGGATGAAGTCTCATAGCCATTCTGAGATTCCATTTCTTCTCTTGTAATGTGGAAGTAAGACATATCACTTGCTAACTTTAAAGGGTCATTTTGAGAAGGGTAAGGAGATAAGAATATGCACGAAACACCTTTGTCATCTGTGTATTTGATGCACGTGTGAAGGGATGATGATGCTAGTCCAGCCTTTGCATAGATGGATCCACCTTCTTCTTCATTGTCTCCATGCTCCCCTCCTCCCACAGCCCTCTGAAATACCTCCCAATTCTTCCTCCTTAGTGACTGGAATTTTAATTGGACTTAGTAATGCATTCCTTTGAATAACCAAATTCCCATCTTCAGACTTCCTGTCAAAGAAGCCTACAGTCCTAAAAGAAGTGAGGCACTTACTTAGAATTAGGCTGGACAGTGGATTTCTTGAGAAACCAGAATGAAGAGGCCAGGAGGCAGGATGGGGAGAAAAGAGAGTGAAAATTAGTTTGGCACAACACTTAAGAGGCAGACTGACAAAGGCTGCTGTTGCGGCTCCATCACTTGGTAGCTGCGTGCACTTGGGCAAGTTGCTCGATCTCTGATGACTTGTGTTTCCTCATCTAATTTATTCATTCATGAGCATTATTGTCCATTCCGTGTCAGGTCCTGCTCTAGGTAATTAGAGAGTCAGATTCCCTACCTTTATGAAGCTTGCATTCTACCAGGGAAGATAGAATACAAACAGAGAAATCTGGTTAACGTAAGCACTAAGAAAAAATAGTGAAAGCTACCATAAAAATAACTACATCAGGATAAAAAGAGCATGAGAAGGGGGGATAGGGAAGGAAAGGAAAGCTCTCTGAGGATATAATATTTTACCTAAATGTTAATGAAGAGATGGTGTGAGCCAGGGGAAAGTCTGAAAGAAGAATATGCAAGGGAGAGAAAATAACAACGCAAAGTCTTCCTTATACTTAGGGAACAACGAGGGAGATTGTAAGAAATGGTCGGTTTTGCAATAGATAGTAAAAGTGGAGTTGACAATACTTGTTGCTGGATTAGATGTGGGGATGAGGGAAGAGGAGGAGTAAGATGACTCTGGGGGGTTGGTTTAAGAGCAAGGTGAAAGAGGAAGATGGGATTTAGTGGGGGAGGGGGGCAAGAGTTCTGCTTTAGACATAATAAATTTGTAACATTTTTGTAAACTTTAGAAAACCTGACAAATGGAGATCATAACAGTAACTACGTACTGGTGTTTGAGATAATCATGGAAAGGGCCTAGAAGAGGATCTGTTATGGAGCAAGTGCTCAACAAATTGTACTTATAAGGAACTATGGACAGAAGTGTCAGATGAAGTTGTGGGTCAGGGGTGGTCCTTGTACAGTCAAGAAACTAGACAATGATGACAGTGTGGTGGCCAGAGCACCAGCAGAAGGGAATCAAGTTCAGGAAGGAGAAGCAAGAGGGGACTAAAGACATTAAATGCCTCACAATTCTGCATTCAATCCACCCTACGTTACGTGGCATAGAGAAAAATAGAGGGGCTATTTACAAGGGGCTACCAGATCAAATGGTCCATTCTGTAAAAAAATTGGTTTTTATTTTCTTTTTGAGTTGAACGACTGAATTATGAAGATATTGCTTTGGCCCAGTAGCTAGAAATGATGTGTAGTGACCACCAAACTTTCCCTCACTTGATGCTGCAGATGCAGCCTAGGAAATGTGCTCATCCTAAACAGAACTAAAATGCATTTTACCAAAAGAGAAATGGTTTCTGTTCCTCTGTGGTATAGTAAGTCTAAGCCAAAGATTTTATTTACCAACTAGGCTTATCAAACTAACAACTTCAGAAGCTATTGTTTACCATCTACTTAGATGAATATCAATAAGTCTACTAGAAAGTTTTGCTAAACTTGACCTATTTCCTACTGTGCATTTCTTTTGAGTTTGAAAACATCAAAGCAAACCAAAACCAGAGCCACAGAAATTCCATTCCTCCCCCTGATTCCCTTCCCACACCCCTGTGCACACACTTATGAGTCATGCAGCAGCTGTGATGGAAAAGAGAACTACAGGAAACTTAGAGTTAATTGTGCCAAATCGCTACAGATTCTCAGGAGAGGGAAATTCTGGTCCCTCACCTGACACCACAGAGATGGTCCAAGCTACAAAGTCTCTCTTACACTCCTGGGTCTGACCCCCTAAACAATCTGCTACGGAAACTTCTGAGTTGGTGGATACAGGTATGCTGGTCTCGGTTGGACAATTGAGATGTGTGTATTTGAATGATAGAGTTGTACAGATAACCTTGAGATTTTCTATTCTCCATGCATAAACATATAGACTCATAGGTAAATTTCCTTTTGGGGGGGTAGATGTTAAAACTTCTGTCAAATGACTTCTTGGAGGTGAAGGGGAAGAAAATAGCAGGGCTTGACCACACATCCCTATAGAAATCTGGGAGCCTGAGACTTAACCAGTGTCCTTTGGGAGAGTCACATGGCCCTGAATATAGAGCCAGTGAGAAGGAGCCATGGGGAGGGAGGTAAAAGAATAATGGAGAGAAAAACATAGAATTCAGCTGAACTAATTTACTTGAGAAAAGAAGATTTGAATTTAGTTAATAGCAATTGTGAATTTTTTTCCCTTCTGTTGCACATGAGTGACTAATTATGTCTCTCTTCCCTTCTAGACGGTAAGAGCCAAACAGGGGAGGAACTGAATATTGTTCAGTCATCCATCTCCAGCACCTAGGATAGTACCTGGCACATTCCGATCTGACGTGAAATATTTGTTAAATTATTGAAAATGTTTGTGTGCCTCTGAAAGAGTTTAGTATTAAAGAATTCTAGGGAAGTAAGCCTGAGCTGTTTCATGAACTGTTAAGGTAACTCAAATTGAACCATGTGGCTGGGTTTAACAGCTGTAACTCAGGTGATCCTTCTCAACTAGTAACTATGTCACCACGGGAGCACATAGTTTGGCCCTTCCTAATCTTAGACAAATTTGTTCACAAATCGCAGAAGCTTTGGAAAACCGTCCTGACCCAGGTGAGGGGATGAAAACACTTCCCTTGAAACATTAAGGCATTCTGTCATGTCTATTTGATAGTGCAGTGTGACTGATTGCTTGGTTAAGTCTATATCTGCTAAAAAAAAGTGACAAGAAAACAGTGACAAGAAACATGAGAAAAGAATTCAGGATAGCGCTTTCACAAATTTGTCTAGTGCCATCCACATTAGCCTCCCACACCATTCCCTACTGGAAACTTTTGAACAAGTCATACTTGATAGGCTTTCGTTACTTGTGACTATTAAATGAAAGTGTCTTTGTTCAAGGTCAGAAAAAATCATTTTCTCTTAAATTAACAACTTTTGATTATCTATAATGTGAAAGGAACATGATGGTATGGATAATTCAAAGCATAATAACCTAAAAGCTCTGGAATGAGTCCCTTCTTTGGGCAAATAGTCTAATCACTTTCCCTTGGGGTACAAAGCAAAGGAGAGGAGGAGGTTTTCTTAAAAGGGGTGAATTGGCCCAGCAGTCCAAAGTCATCACAGCTAACTTACATAATAGTGAACCCACAAGTAGATGATGGAGGGAGGTAGAGTGGGATTGGGTGTGGTTACAAAGCACATTCCAAATTGGCTTATCCTGAATTCCTATTCAGCTCAGATGCAGAATTCTAAATATTTACTTCAACTTTTAATCCATCCCATGGTCATTTGATCAGGTGAGTGATCTTTACCTTGACAGAGTGTGTGGTCAATGGTATCTATGACTTTCTCTCCATTATCATTAGTGAGCAAGGCTTAGGGAGGTGGAGTAGAGGCCTGACAGAGAAGACAAAATTCTTTTCTTAAGGAATATGCAGTCAGAAAAGAGCACGCTATGTTGAACTACAGATACTTTGTGTGCAACAGTAAACGCTAAGTTTAGAAGAGTTGTGGTAACCTCAGCTAAAAAGCAGAGGAAGCACTCCATGACTATTTTAAGAGGGAAAGAGAGAGAGAATATATGTTTTGCTATAACATCCACTATCCAGTGTTTATCCATGAAACACAAACACCCTGCCATCCAGAGAACAGAGCAACAGCTGCGAAGATTGGCTTCTGAGTCACTTTCACTGAAGTGGAACTATTTGTACAAGTTCAAAGGCAATAAAGACCTTGACAATCATCTGCCCTAGTGAATGTCAAGACATAAGATGACATCAGTGTATACTGGTAAACCTGAGGAAGATTTCCTATTTGGAATAGGGAACCTCTGGGGATAAACAAAGCTTTATTCCTTCTTTTAACTTAGTGGCTTCATCCAAGAATGTCTCTGACCCATGACCCTTGATGATATATCATTCATCTAATTTAGCAAATTGGGAGCTCTCCAGAGAGAGACGTGGTTTCTGTGATAATTATAAGGTGGTATAATGTCTTATTAAAGTGACAAATGGCTTTTCAGACAAAAGAAAGAGAATGGCTTCTATATGAAAACAAACTAGAAAAGATTAGGACCCCTCAGTTGGAAAAATCAAGGCCTTGGGGAACCATGGTAGTAAATCTATAAAATATAAAGATCTGGAATAGGATAATATCACACCTATTCAGGAATTCCAGGAAGACATGGTTCATTGTCCTGCATGGAAGCATGAAGCAGCTTTTTCAGGACACATAAAAAGAAAATGGCTAAATGAAAGCTAGAACCTGAAATTCCAAGCAACGATGTGGGCTGAAAATATAAAGCGATAGGAAAAAAAGTTTTAAAATCTCTTCTAGAATCTTGTTTAAAAGGAAGTTTGAGTAGTCAGTCTTATGTTCTTCACCTGTAAGGTGGGATGTTGGGAAGAAATGTGATACAGTCTTTGCTAACAAACTCATTGTATTCCAGACACCAACAAAACAGTGTCAAAAATTTGTCTTAAATTTCACAAATATTTGCGAGTAGGCCACTGTGTTAGGTACTATTTCTAAAGACTCGTTACTATGTTCTAATGGAAGAAATTTCTTCTCTTCTTATGGGAATTTCAACAGGAAGCTGATCCGCTCAGTAATGAAAAGATAAGAATGCAAAAGCAACAAGATGGGAGGTAGACGGGAAGAAAGGGGTAAGTGTTAGGGATTCCCCACTGACCTAATTTATCTGGAAATAATAGTATGACCTTATGTTTACATAGTATTTCACTTTTACAAATTGCTTTATGATTATACCTTACTTCATCACATTTCTATCAGGCTTGAAGGCAGACGTATAACCTCATTAAACAGATGAGGAATCAGACCAAGAAGAGCTAGCTAAGCTCAAGGTCACCTAACGAATGAGTGGTCAAGTGAGGTCTAGGTCTCCACTTGCCCATTGATGTTACTTGCCTACCTCTGCTGGCCACCTCTGACTTTAATATTTCCCTGTGCACAGGATCCAGATAGCTCTGCTTTCCTGTAACTGCACTTAGTATGCCATGTTCTAGTGAAGGGCGGTGGCATTTTGAAGAACCTCTGAGATGCATTGAAGCCGTTAGCAACCGTTGAGAGATCACAGACCAGATCACCTGTTTTGGCCACTAACTCTTCAATTCCCCAACACTGTGCCCCTGGCCCTCCCACCCTTTCCTCCTGCTCTACCTCCCACGGTGCATCTCAAAGAACATTCACACACACAAAAGAGAATCACAGAGCTGTATGAAGAAGGCTCAGGCAAGTCCAAAACTCCAGGCTATGTCACCGTTTTGAACACGCACTTTTGATAGTCTCTCCAGTTTAATAGGAAGAGTGAGATTTAGAACCAGACGAAGCCAGGTGAACATAGCACTGGAGCTCAAAATGAGTATGGGCCTTCTCTCTATTTCTTCTCTTCCTGTCGGTCACTGTCACCTGGTCTATAGGCAGGCCAGCTCTCATCTCAGCTGGCCAGCTCTACCTGAAGTATATGGAAGTCTGACAAAAACCCAGGTTAAGGCTTCAAATGCGAGTTTACCTTCCCCCAAACTCTCCCTCCCTTTAAATGGGGACATTTGTTTAAGCCCAACCCTTCTTTCAAGTGAATAGAGATGCTGTGGGATCTTATTTGGAGTCCAAGAAAGAGCTGATATTGCATGACTCAGATTCTGGAATTTTCTCTCCCAGAATCACATGGGTGGCATAAATATAATTAAAATCGAATGTGAGTGCATAGCACTCCTCGAGGAGAAAGAGACGAAGTCCAGATTTTAGTCCTGTAAAGCAATCCCTTTAACCTACGGAGAGTCTGAAAAAGCAGACTTTTCACAGCTTCTCAGAGGTTCATTTGGGACTGACTCATCCAAGGGAACCTTCCCCCAGCCTCCTCCATCTCCTTCCCGGCTGCTTCCTCCTAACTCAGGCACTCCTGACGTTTATTTGTGCATCTTGGACGGACAGCCACCCCTTGTGTCTGCCCAGACAGCAGTCTTATCATGACACACTTAATGGATTTGGCTGTCATTTTCTAGATGGGGAAAAGAGCAAACACGATAGCACATAAAGAAACGGAGTTCACAGTTTTCCCCGGAGAGCAGGTGGGATCCAACAACGACCCTCTTCCCCATATGATCTCTCTGTCCTCCAAAAGATACCAATTCCCAATCTCTGCATCCGGAATTACAGGTTCGGTCGTGGGATTGGTGAGCCTTTTTGAATGGTTTGCCCAAGGTAGTAATTTTGTGATCCACCGTAGCTGAAGTAAGTATAGACCTGAGCTGGCTCTGGCCTCCTTCCTTCTCCTCCCTTCAGCCCCATGTCTCCACTTAGACGAAAACACTTTGCATATAAACAAACTCCTCTCAAAGACACCTCAACCTTGACATTTCTTTCTCCCTTTTCCTAACTTGCTTCCTTTTAAAACACCTAGTGCTCTGCCATGCTCCCACGTGAGGCCCAATTATCAGAATAATAATTAACAGGTTCTCATTATTTAGGATCAAACAATGCCCCCCTAATGAAGCCAAGAATAGCCAATGTGATCCCTGAAAATGGGGTGTGAGTTTTCCTTACACCTTGGGGCGTCTAACCCACTGAAACCATTAGGCACCGAGCTGCCCATAACAGCCCGGGTAACATTGAGTCAAGGACAGTTAATGGATGCCAGAGCACAGACCAAAGTGCTCCAAGCATGTCAGTCAAGACTAACCTGAGGCAAAAACATCAAAATGCAGGTTGGAGTTTTGACATTCCTGCAGGCTCTGAACGCCTCGCCAGTAAATTTTTAAAGTCAATATCCCCCTTATGCTCATGAACACTTTTCCGTCTGATGAGTAGGACTAATGTGGATCTGATTGAACTGTGACTGAAGCAAGACTTTAAAGGCAGCTTTGAATGTGTGGGGGGCAGAAAGGGTGTTTTTGTGTGTGTTTTGTATGTGTGTGTGTTTTCTTTCTTTCTTTTTATTTTTTCCAGAAATGTCTGTGATAATAATGAAGACAGTGTACACAGATTATCACAGGCTGTGTCTTTCGACTTCAAGGTTATGTGATTAGAAAATTAGAAAAGCGACGAGATTAGAAAAACCGCAGAACATTTTGAAAGAAAGCTTTTTTTCGTTTTTTTACAAATTATCTGTGTGCTGGATTTACACAGAATCTAATAGATGGATCTTCTAATGTTTGGAAATGGATAAATGCAACAATGCAAATAGGAAGAACGGGCTTTGGAGCCGATTCCTGGCAGAAGTTCAAAACCCATATTAAGTATTCTAATTCTCTTAACGCCTGTTACTTATATTTTTTTAAAAATTGCCGTGTACAGACATAAAACAAAATATAACCGTTTGGTAAATAAAAAGATAAAAATAACAACGAAGTTGTTGTTTCTCACAAGGCAAGAATTTCCCCCAGATTTGGAATAAAACCCACACCTCCCTGCCCTTTCTCTTCTCAGAGCTGAGAGCAATAGTTAGAAAGACACGTAGCCGGAAGCCCACGCAGAATTGGGTTTTAGGTGGTGGTCAGCATCCTGCAGGTGGTAGCTCAAGGTATGATAGCAGTTTTGGAACTCCAAGTCACAGCTTTACTCAGCTTTCTTATGAGGGGGAAGATAAAATTTTCCTGTGTCGAAACCCAAGCTGGTCTAAATAAAAATTGCATTAAAAAAATCCCTCCCCCCCCCTTTTTTCCTGCCTGATGACAATGGTGTATTTCTGAAATATATCAGCAAATGGCTCTGTCAGCAAAAAGGCAGGCTGAAAGAATGTCAGAGGCTAACCTATGTCTGATGACACATTTTTAGGGTGATTTTGGCACCTAAAAGAGGGCAAAGGAGTGTTTTGTCTGAGGAGAATAGATTTAGAAGCCTCTAAAGCATCCATGTCCACGTGTAAAGGCATAAATGATAGCCAAGTCATACGGATCTTTAAACTATTTAGTTGAAACGTTTGAGTAGGTAGCATCCTGAAATTCTTAGGAGTTAACTCCTTGTCACCTGATTTTGACTTCCCGGATATTAAAATATAAATAGGCCAGAAATCCACTTCTAGATCAGACTTGGATCTTCCAGACCTCTGATGGTGATGACGGCAAGTTTGGGGAATGAAGGACATCACACTTAAAGTTCAGGGAGGGCTTCCCTGGTGGCGCAGTGGTTGAGAGTCCGCCTGCCGATGCAGGAGACACGGGTTCGTGCCCTGGTCCGGGAAGATCCCACATGCCGCGGAGCAACTAAGCCCGTGAGCCATGGCCGCTGAGCCTGCGCGTCCGGAGCCTGTGCTCGGCAAAAAAAAAAAAAAGTTTAGGGATGCTCCTAAAGCACACATGTTGTCCTTAGTACCTGATTTTTTAAAAAAATGTTAAATCTATTACTTAAAATTTTGAAATTCTTTTGCTATTCAACTCCATGTATGTATGTATATATATATACAAGCATGACATGAAGATATTGCAGGTTCAGCTCCAGACCACTGCAATAAAACAATTATTGCAATAAATCAGTCACAGGAGTTTTTGGTTTCCCAGTGCATAAAAAGATATGTTTATACTATACTGTAGTCTATTAAGCGTGCAATAGCATTATGTCTAAAAAACAATGTATACACCTTAATTTAAAAATAATTTATTGCTAATAAATGCAAGCCATTATCTGAGCTTTCAGAGAATCACAATCTTTTTTCTGGTGGAGGGTCTCACCTTGATGGTGGTGGTTGCTGAAGGTTGGGGAGATTGTGGCAATTTCTTAAAATGAGACAACAATGAAATTTACTGCAGCAATTGATTCTTCCTTTCACAAACATTTTGTCTGTAGCATGCAGTGGGGTTAGATAACATTTTACCCCCAGTAGAACTTCTTTCAAAATAAGAGTCAATCCTCTCAAACTCTGATGCTGCTTTATCATCTAATTTTTTGTAATATTCTCAATCCTTTGTTGTCATTTCAACAGTCTTCACAGCATCTTCACCAGGAGTAGATTCCATCTCAAAAAACCACTTTCTTTGCTCAACCATAAGAAGTAACCCCTCATCTGTTCAAGTTTTATCATGAGATCGCAGCAATTCAGTCACATCTTCAAGCTCCACTTCTAATTCTAGTTCTCCTGGTATTTTGACCATATCTGCAGTTACTTCCTCCACTGAAGTCTTGAACCCCTCAAAGTCATCCATGAGGGTTGGAATCAACTTCTCCCAAACTTGTGTTAGTGTTGATATTTTGACCTCTTCCCATGAATCACCAATGCTTTTCATGGCATCTAGAATGGTGAGTCCTTTCCAGAAGGTTTTAAATTGACTGCATGATGGATGTTGTATCAGCAAGCATGAAAACACTAATCTTGTACATCGCCAGCAGAGCTCTTGGGTACCCAGATGCATTGTTAATGAGCAGTAATATTTTGAAAAGCATCTTCTTCTCTGAATGGCAGTTCTCAATAGTGTGCTTAAAGCATTCAGTAAACCATACTGTAAAAAGATGTATTGTCATCCACGCTTTGTTTTTCTATTTATAGAGTACAGGCAGAGCAAATTTAGTGCAATTCTTAAGGGCTCCAGCATTTTCAGAATGGTAAATAAGCATTGGCTTCAACTTCAGGTCACCAGCTGCATTAGTGCCTAACAAGAGAGTCAAAGCCTATCTTTTGTAGCATTGAAGCCAGATATTGACTTCTCCTCTCCAACTATGAAAGTCCTAGATGGCATCTTCTTCCAATAGAAGGCTACTTCATCTATATTGAAAATCTAAAATCTGCTGTTTAGTGTAGCCACCTTTATTAATGATCTTAGCTAGATCTTCTGGATAACCTGCTGCAGCTTCTACATCAGCATTTACTGCTTCCCCTGGTTCTTTTATGTTATGGAGACAGCTTCTTTCCTAAAACTTTATGAACCAACCTCTCCTAGCTTCAAACGTGTTTTTCTGCAGCTTCCTCACATCTCTCAGTATTCATACAATTGAAGAGAATTAGAGCCTTGCTCTGGATTAGTCTTTGGCTTAAGAGAATGTAGTGGCTGGTTTGATCTTCTATCCAGATTGCTGAAAATTTCTCCGTATCAGCAATAAGGCTGTTTCACTTTCTTATCATTTGTGTGTTCACTGAAGTAGCACATTTAATTTCCTTCAAGAACTTTTTCTTTGCATCCACAACTTGGCTAACTGTTTGGCACAAGAGGCCTGGCTTTCGGCCTATCTTGGCTTTCAACATGCCTTCCTCACTAAGCTTAATCATTCCTAGCTTTTGATTTAAAGTGAGAGATGTGTGGCTCTTTCTTTCACTTAAACACTTAGAGGCCATTGTAAGGTTATTAATTGACCTAATTTCAATACTGTTGTGTCTCAGGGAATAGAAAGGCCTGAGGGGAGGGAGAGAGATGGGGGAATGACCCGTTAGTGGAGCAGTCAGAACACACACATTTATTAAGTTCACTCCCTTATATGAGTGCAGTTCATGGCACCCCAAACAATCACAATAGTAACATCAAAGATCACTGATTTCAGACCACCGTAACAAATCTAAGAATAATGAAAAGTTTGAAATATTGCAAGAATTACAAGAGCACCGATAGGCTTGCTCGACACAGGGTTGCCACAAACCTTCAATTTGTAAAAAACACAATATCTGTGACTTGCAATAAAGCAAAGTGCAATAAAATGAGTTATGTCTGTATATTAAGGAAGATTCTGAGACTGTGTGTGTCTATATTCAGTGGTATGTGTTTATCATTCTGAGTTTAGAACTAAGTGCCCTTGGTTTCTGAATCTGTTTAAACCTCAGAACACAAGAAAGGCTGTAAAGGATTACAAGGCAGTTGACTTTGTCGGGAAAGATAGATGTTAATTTCATATTAGGCACCTAGAGCTCTCTGGAGAGAAGTCCTCTGCCAATCTAATGAATAAATAAAATACAAATAAAGCTTCACACTCAAGTCTGTATGCCCCAGGGAGATAGTCTCTTGGAATTCAGTAATCAAGATGCCTGGAACTCTGTGCTGGACCAGTCAGGGAGACCAGGCTGCATCAGTGTCCAGATTCTCAGGGCCTAACAGTAGCAAAGCTGGAAAGAAAGCAAATAATTAAGCAGGTCATTAGGAAGCCTATAAAAGTACGGATGTGCAGCTACGCCCTACCGTTAACTTCAAAAGGTGACCAAAAGGCAGAGATTCTTTGCAGCAAAGGAAAAAGCAATGGAAAAAGTGAAGTCTCATGACAACTAAGGGCTTACTCGGGTAGGAGTTCATTCCATAAAAATCCAGTTGAGCCCAAGCAGACCAGTGCCTTCTTCACTTGCTCGGTCTGTGCTCTCAGAATCCACCCAGGGTTAGGTTGTGGCTGAGGTCTGCTCTGCTCCATAACTATAGTAGGGCTAGAGGTGGACAGGGCTCCCCCATCGAGGCTGGCAGACCTGGGAGTCCCAGAGCTTGCCCTTCGGCCTTGGCTGGGACAAAGCTGTGAAGTGTGCCTCTCTGTTTCCTTCCTTTAGGACCCTTCCCACTTACATGCCTAGCGACCTCTGATTGACCAGGGTCTGTCTTGTTTGGGCAGGGGATGAGATAGGATTAAACTCACTCACACTCAAATGTAAATGACCCAAGTATCCCATTTAGGTTCACTCAAAATTTCAACAGTTCTCCAGAAAGAGGACAATATTTAATGATGGAATTTTAGGCACTGTGACCCTTATGTGCAGGACAATGTTTCAGACTCTTAGAAGTCTGCTTTGTCTGGTCCCCAAATCATATTTCCCATTCAAGAAAGGTGAGGCCACACCTCTTTGCCCTAATGGAATGCAGACCCATAGCTCCAGGTCAGTGCCACAGTCTCTGGGTTCCTATGTTCTGAGCTTAAAATGGACTCCTGTGGTTGTACTGGAGCACACTGGTCCCAGGACATCCTCCAGTTCCTCCCAATTCTAATCTGACCCCAAATGGTTTGGAGATGCCTAAAAAGAGTGTGAAATGCCAATAATAGCGAATGAGTTTGGTTGGGGTAAGGCTACTCTTATGTGTTCATTTGGGAAGGTAGCCAGAATATTTTCATTAATTCTTCCTTCCCCACTGTCTACCCTCCTGCCATCCACTGGAAATAACATTTCATTGGGTACAGTTTTTCATTTTTAGAAGACCTGCGTTCCTTTACTAAATTTGTTTATCTAGTGGAGCCCTAGTGTGATGTAATTTTGGGAAAGGACAACACTGAGCTGGTGTAATTATTTCTTAATATTTAAAAGCTCCCTTGGTTAATGTGTTTTTGGGAACAAGCTGTTAAATCATTGGGGATTGTGTTTGGCAGCCTTTTTCTAAGCAGCAGCTACTGCTGACTTGAGCTGTTGGGCTTAAAGACCACCCCGGCCTGAGCTCCCTATTAGCGTGCTGGTAATGGACAGATCGGCACCTAACAGGCCTATTTACTAAAACTCTACCTGATGGATGTGATCATAATTGAAAATTTTTATTTAAAAAAGAAAACGAAGGGACGTCTTCTTGTCAAACTTTATGGTGTTCCCTAGGAACCGAGGGAAAGAGAAGAAACTTCTGGAAGCTGGAATCCACAGGTGACTTAAGAACTCCTTCAGCTGTGCTTGTTTATTGCAAAGAAGTAAATGATGGCGCTGAGAGCAGTTTGAGATAGAACAGGATAAAAATGATCTGTTGTGGTGCCAGAGAAGAGAAACAGGAGTAAAGTACGAGAGACACAGTGAGGGAAGCTTCAGCTCCATTTGAGGATGACTTTTCCTATAGACACGATTCCCAACTGACAGGGAGGTGCCCTTGCAATAAGGAATTCCATGTCATGGGTGGAGCTCCAGAAGAGTCAGGAAGAATACAACCCTGGTAGAAGAAATTTACATATGAAACAGGAAGCTGGAGTGGTTTACCTCCAATTTCCTGTCCGAGGCTGATGTTCCCTTAATTATTCTCTGATTCAATACGGAAATGGGAAAAATGGGAGCCAAGGCTTCAGGTTGAGTTGTTGGTGGAGGGATCACTATCATGGATAACACGCATGGTCAAGAATACTAGTTTGGGCAAATCTGTTGATGGAAATAGGAATCATAATCTCACTGTGCTGTCCATATGTGCGTCATCTGGTTACTGCAGACAAAGAATAGTTCTCCTGATGGATTAGATGGGTGAAAAAGACAGGAGCCGCAAGTCCAGAAATAACACCAACCTGATCGTGTCATCAGTCTTTCTTAACAGACACTACACCATTTCATGGTCTTTATCTTTTCTTCTTTTAATCTGGGAGCAGCAAAACTACTTCAAAAATTCAGTACATGTGATGGTGTGAGGTGATTTCAACTTTTACTAAAGTTTTACTTGTTCAGCATCTTGTTATGATTAGAAGTGAACGAATGTTTTTCCAGACCAGTGATAGTGGACCTCAGCTGATGGGACGGCGTGGCTTTGGGAAACTCACACCGAAAGCCTTCTGAGAGAAGGTGGCAGGCTTGGCCTGACTATTATTGCCCAAGGCACTTCTTCACAGCTCTGGAGTCCGGCAGCCTCAGTCTCCATTCCCTTGTCCTGAGGAGCTGACGTGGAGCTCAGAGAGACTTCTGCTGACCTGAATCTCTCTTCATCACCTGGTTTCTCCCTGGAAATTGCTGTCATTTTGTCATCTTAGTGACATCTTCATGCAGTCCCATCTTCATGGACTGGTGACAATGACATGCTTATGATATTCTTTCAAGAGTTCAAATCATATCCAAGGGAGAAAGAAGGCAGCCTTACTCTTAAAGAAATATACACATCCTCACACATATGAAGCAAGTTTTTAAAATTTCACTTTATTTTCCTTTTGCTGCATTTCCAAGACATAATTGTGATTTTGTTTCCTCTTCCACGTAATACTGTAAATAAAACTTTGATTAAATTTGTCATGTGTATATGTCATATATAGGATGGTATATATGTTAAAAATTAAATATACAGGCAGAAAGTAAAAAGAAAGGATGAAACTCACTAGAAATAACTTGCTTTATAAGGAGAAGGAAACGGCACAGGCAGGTGGATTAATGATGTACATTTCGGGTTTTCGGAGCCCATCATTATGCAGGTCAGTCTTCTTGGAGCTATGCTTTGGGAAGAGAATGGATAACGCAGAGAAAGGAAGTGGCTTGTTAAACGTTAACTGGCTAAGCCACTGTGTGTTAGAAAACAAGTATGGAAGACAACTGCCCACTAGATTAGATTACTTATCCCCAGTTCGGTTTTCAAACAAGGGCAAGATATGTGAATGTATGAAAACGCTACTTGTGTTCAACCTCTTTTGTGATGTTGGCAGCCCCAGTTATTTTATCAGTCGGTGTCATGCCACAAACTGGGAATTTGAATTCAGAATAAATAAAGGCACTGTTTCCACCTGTGATGATTCTTAAACTATAAAGAAGGAGTTATGCCTCTCTAACACATTCTAAGAAATATATATAAACAAATGATTGGGAAAGACGAGCTGTGCGCCAGCTGTAATGGGGATGACGCTAATGGAATTGAGTACACCAGCCACGGGGCAAAGAACCACCAAATGAATTTAGCTGCTGCCACTTTAAGTATTTTTAAGTCATCTCCTACTGGAAAAAGCAAATGCAATGAACTCAGAAAAGGGGTGCTCAGAAATTCAATCTGCTGTTGCTGCTTTGTGAAGCTAAACATAAACGATTTTTAGACCGTTTACTGCTTAAGATTTTCTGTACCAGTAAGACCTCCAATAGACGGATCATAGAAAATGAACTTGACCTCCTTTGTAGAGATACAACTTTCACTATCGGGGAGAATGTGGACACGCACCTTCCTGGCTGGCAGATCTGTATCTCATTTTTATGGCATAGATTTTTGTGTTTAGGGAGTACCATTTGACATCTGTTAGGTGCAAATCTTTATACTGGTGTTAAAGGCAGCAACTAGGATTTTTCCAGGACATTAAGTTGGATTCTCTTTGCCCTTCTTCATCTAAACTCTTCTCATTTCCAAAGGCACTGAGTAATTGTAACAAATGCTTTGTTTTTTTAAATTGGGTAGAGTTGATTTTCAATGTTGTGTTAGTTTCAGGTGTATAGCAAAGTGATTCAGCTATATATATATATATATATATGTATATTCTTCTTCAGATTCTTTTTCATTGTAGTTTATTATAAGATATTGAATATAGTTCCCTGTGCTATCCAGTAAATCCTAGTTGTTTATCTATTTTATATATAGTAGTGTATACCTGTTAATCCCAAACTCTTAATTTATCCCTCCCCCCACTTCCCCTTTGGTAACCATAGGTTTGTTTTATAAGTCTGTGAGTCTGTTGCTGTTTTGTAAATAAGTTCATTTGTATCATTTTTTAGATTCCATATATAAATGATATCCTATGATATTTGTCTTTCTTTGTCTGTCTTACCTCACTTAGTATGATAATCTCTGGGTCCACCCATGTTCCTGCAAAAGGCAGTATTTCATTCTTTTTTATGGCTGAGTAATATTCCATTGTGTGTGTGTGTGTGTGTGTGTGTGTGTGTGTGTGTGTGTGTGTGTGTGTATATACCACATCTTCTTTATCCATTCATCTGTCTATGGGCATTTAGGTTCCTTGGCTGTTGTAAATGGTGTTGCTATGAGCACTAGGGTACATGTATCTTTTCAAATTAGAGTTTTATCTGGATATATGCCCAGGAACCACTTTAAGGAACCTTCATACTGTTTTCCATAGTGGCTGCACCAATTTACATTCCCACCAACAGTGTAGGAGGGTTCCCTTTTCTCCACACCCTCTCCAGCATTTATTATTGTAACAAACCCTTTCTTAAAGACTTCTCTCATGGAATATAGACTTGGTCAGAGTCTACTTTGGATATTCAGACTATAGACAGAATCAGTAGACAAAGAGCACAATAAAGTTAATTCTGTGGATAAGTTTCTTGGCCTTTCTTTTAATCTTCTTATGTTTGCATGGAAAACTCCTAGTGCAGTGTCTGACATAATAGGCACTAATAAAGTAGGTATAACTTAGCTGGGGTGAGCCTGGGGTTCATTCATTAACTTTTTTTTTTCCTTGTTGATGCCCACCTACATTCTTTACTATAAGTAGGTTCTCCTGCCATTGATATCTAGATCTACATAAGAACAGAACTTCCCTGGAATCTTGACTACTGAGTTCTCATTTTTTTAAATCTTTTTTTTTTTAAGTCTTTATTGAATTTGTTACAATATTGCTTCTGTTTTTTATGTTTTGGTTTTTTGGCCGCGAGGCATGTGGGATCTTACCTGCCCCATCAGGGATTGAACCCACACACCCCTGCATTGGAAGGCGAAGTCTTAACCACTGCACCACCAGCGAAGTACTGAGTTCTTATTTTATCAGGAACTCTGGGAGAGTAATTCTTATGGAATATGGTATTTTATGTCATATTGTCTCCCCCACCCCAACCCCCGCCAAACTTTTTCCTCTTTCTCTGCCTTGCTGTGAATTCTATTGACTAATTTCTGGTTGAATTTGACACCTAAGAGTCATCAACGGATTGCATTCAATTAACAGCCATCATATTCTTCAGTTACGCTCTGTTTAGACATGAGTTTATTGATCTGGTAAGATTTTATTCTTCAGAAACATAAACAACATGCCATTTAATTTGGCCTCACTACTGTCTCTAAGCACCATGAGAGAGGCATTTAAAGGGGCAGTGTATGGGAGGGGGGAAAGGCTATCTTTCTTTCTAGGAAGAGGGGGAAGAAATCAGGTTAAACTTTGATCACTATCATCTCACCTTTGGACTTTTATTAAAACTGTTTGACACAGCTGTGCTGGCAGATAGAGTAGGAAGATAAATGGACCTGTGTGAATAGGTTTAATATCAAACGTGGATATGAGACATGGCTGGTTATCTCATCAAGGAAATGTTCACGTCCTACAAGATTTGCAGGTTACTGTTAGTGATCCTTTCGGGCTCAGGGGGCCAAAAGGTGAACATGATTGAGGTACCTTTTGCCATGAATATTTCACAGCCTGAGTATCCCTTTCTCATTTGGGGCTGTGCTGACTGAGGCCTTCTTCAGGATGAGTCCTCAGTTGACTGATGAATACAAAACGCCTCGCTGAACAAAAGGCATTCAAGATTCGCTGAAGACAAGACAACCTACTTTGGTTTCTGTGTCTGGTACCGGGGTATCAACGGAGATAAAACACTGAGCGACAGGGAAGCGAAATACAGAATAACACAATCTATTGTTCTTCCATTGACTGTAAGTATAATGGGAAAGTTAGCGAGTCACCGTAATGTCATGGACCGCTGTGAACTTGGGAGAACTCAAGGATCAGAAAGTAACATGAAACAAGGAGGGAAATGAAGATAATATTGGGTTACTGAACATTCTCAAATTGTACTGAAACGCATCCCATCCCTTTGGCGGGGGCATGTTTTGGACAAGGAAGACAATGGCAAGAAACTGGTGGCTGTAACAATATCACCATTTTCTTTTACTACGGGCAGTAATGTGAACTTCTTAGAAGACACCTTCTTTCACCACGGCTTTGTTCTTTGGTCTATTGAGGAGTCCAGAGACCAAAGTCGTTGCCTTGTTCTGGGGCTGTCTAAAACCAAGGAGCCTGGTTCTCCCAGCCAACGACAGCTGCTCTGTTGTGAGTTACAGAGCCGGTTTGCAGCCAAGGGCAGAGGAAAGGAACTGAGAGGGAACGAGAGAAGCAAAGACAGGGAACAGGCAGGGTGAAGAATTTGGAGCATACAAGAGAAAGAGTAGGAAGGAAAAAATTAAGGCAGTGAAGGAAAGAAATGAGAAAACGAGCTTTCATGGCCGGGTGTGGGGGAAGGGAGTATGGCTGCTTTACCATTCCAGCCTCTGAACGAGGTTCCCCTCCAACTAAATAAAACAAAACAAAAACAGCAAGAGCAGAATCGCTTTGGGAGTGATTTCGTTGGAACCGGAAATCTACCCTTGGATTAACTATTTTCTGAGAGAAATTTAGCGAAGGCGTGGTAACTTTTTGTTTTTGCAATCTGTGACATTCTTGCACTAAAGCATCCTTTGCCAAGCACATACCATGGAGAAAATACCTATTTATCCCATGTCTTGACATAAAGTCTACTTATAACTAACAATGGTGCTGATGAAGGGTATGGGGTCTCTTTTCTTGTAGGAAAATGAACATAAATATACAGATACAAAATTTTGCACACAAACTTCTGTGTGTGTGAGTTCACACACTCCTGAAGTCCATTCATAAACCTCTCAGAATTCTACAGAAATAAGTTAAGAATTGCTACTCCAGAATGCCTACCAAAGAGCTTGCATAGAGTAGATTATCAATAAACTCTTATAGCCTCAAATTATGCAAGTGTTCTGGTTAACTGAATATTCTAGTTGGCCAAAGTTTACCATATATGCTTTCACAAATAACTGGTTTTCAAGGAATTAGAGATAAGTACAATAATTTCAATATCAAAAGTATACTCATTGCACTATAACCTCTTGCGTTTTTTTATTTTTTGATGGTTAATGCTATACGTAGAAAGGATGAATAAGATGGGTCTGAATCCACGGTCATCCTAATACATTCTCTAGAGGTAATTTTTTATTAACCCATCCTGATTATCAGTGTGTTCCCTTGCGTTTTCATCTCCCTTAGTAAAAGTGGAGTTGAGAGTAGTTTTGAATATTAGCTGCTAGCTTATGTAGAACATAGTTGCATTATGAGGATTGGTGTGAGAGGGGTGTAAATATACCACCGCCAGCCTCTCTCCTCTCTGCCATGAATACCAAGCCTTCCATCCTCTACCCTCACCATTTGGTTTCTTATCATTGAAACTGAGAGACCTTGGAGGGCCTGGCTGCTTAATGTTCAAGATAACTTGGAATATGGCAGGTTGCTTCCTGGAGCAGTAAACCGTGGCACATACTCAGTATGAAGCATGCCTGAGAAGGAGGAAGTCTGAACTAGCAAAGCAATAGTGGAAGCTGATCTCAAGGAGTCACTAAGAAGATGTGGTCAGTAATCCAGGGAGGAGGACTAGTTCCTGAGGACACCAGGAGCATGCAGAAAAAGACACATTCGACAGAATGGGGAGAGAAGTGTCAAAATTACTCATATTATACGAGCATCGCCCTTGTTCCTCACGGCACGCTTCACCCTGCAGCGGGTCACCGGGTTTGAAGACACAGAACTGGCTTGAATAGGAAAAAGGAGATCCGGAAAACCATGATGAAAGGAAATTCTTCCTGACTTACCAAAATGTTACAAGGGGTTGGGATGATAAGTATGGAAGCAGGAAGCCCAGAAGCTAAAAGGGCAGACACCTCCCAAATTATGAAGGAACTAAATTAACAGAAGACATCTTCGGGACACAAGCACCATTAGCAGAAAGTTCATTCTAACTTGCAGGTGCGTTTGAATTATAACATTTATTCCCACCTCCATCACCTCCACTACCAGCACTTCCCAGGGGACAGGGGTTGGACTCATTTTCTTTTTGTCTATTAACCCAGTTCATGTATGAATGTAATCTTCATTATGATCCATGAAATAAATAGTACCATCCCCATTTTACAGATGAGGAAAATGAAGGCTAGAGGTCATTAAGTGACTCATCCCAAGGCATCCATCTAGTAAGGGGCTGACGTAGAATCCAAATCCAGGTTCTACTGACGCCAGAGAGCAGCCCCTCATAAGAAATGGTTTATTTCCACGGGCAAAAATGGACTTCTTGGGACCAAGAGAAGCTCTGGATTTTAGAGAAACAAAACAAACAACCAAAAACCAGTCCCCATGCCCGATCTTCGCAGCCTGACTCTTCCCAGTTTGGTTTGTGGTTACTTCCAGCACTCTTCTAATAACTCTGGAGTCGCTGGTGATCCTACCCACGTTATTTAAACTAGTTCAAGCCTTAGTTTCCTCTTATGCTAGATGAGGCAATGACATTTAACACTCTGATCTTTTTCACCTCCAACATTCTTTGATTTTATTAGCATCTATAATATAGCCAGCATGCACGGAAATTGTAGACACTGATACAGCATCGTGCACGGTGGGGCTTGCCACCTCAAGGCTCCCCACCAGATCCTGAGCTCTTCTAGAGCAAACACCACATCACTCATCTCTGTACCTCTGCCCAGCCCCTCCCCATGCCTTGCTCTCTGTTCACATATTAGAGATGCTCAATGAATGTTTATCAAAACTATATGAAAACAGGGAGCTAGTCATGATCAGTAGTTAATACAAAACACAATGTGGCAAATTCCTTAGAAGCAATACAACATAATGAGATAGGCCATAGGAAAGGAAATAAATACCAGCTGGAGTGATCAGGAGACCTCCATGGAAGAGTTGGCTTCTGACTTTGAAGGATGGGCAAGGCCTGGATAGGCAGACATGGGGCATCATGAGGAATCTGAGAGATGGGAAAGTTTCCTGTCATCTAGTTTTACCTGTCAAATGGTGTGTATAAGAGATGGTAGTAGCAGATAACACTAGAAAGGAAAGTGGGGTTGAATTATTAATCACCTTAAAGTTTTAGCCTTAGATTTTAGATTGTTCTGTAGGAAATTAGGAGCCAGTGAAGGTTTTTAAATAAAAAAGTGGCATCAGTGGTTACGTCATATTTATAATCCAATCAACATTTGAACATTGTATGGGGACTTTCACATGCTTTTTTTTTAAATCTTTTAAAAAATTTAATTTAATTTAATTTTTTAAACATCTTTATTGGAGTATAATTGCTTTACAATAGAGTGTTAGTTTCTGCTTTATAACAAAGTGAATCAGCTATACATATACATATACATATATCCCATATCCCCTCCCTCTTGCATCTCCCTCCCACCCACTCTATCCCACACCTCTAGGTGGTCACAAAACACCGAGCTGATCTCCTTGTGCCATGCAGCTGCTTCCCACTAGCTATCTATTTTACATTTGGTAGTGTATATATGTCCATGTCACTCTATCACTTCGTCCCAGCTTACCCTTCCCCCTCCCTGAGTCCTCAAGTCCATTCTCTACGTCTGTGTCTTTATTCCTGTCTTGCCCATAGGTTCTTAAGAACCATTTCTTTTTCTTTTGTTTTAGATTCTATGTATACGTGTAAGCATATGGTATTTGCTTTTCTCTTTCTGACTTACTTCACTCTGTATGACAGTCTCTAGGTCCACCCACCTCACTACAAATAACTCAGTTTTGTTTCTTTTTATGGCTAAGTAATATTCCATTGTATATATGTGCCACATCTTCTTTACCCATTCATCTGTCGACAGACATTTAGGTTGCATCCAAGTCCTGGCTATTGTAAATAGACCTGCAACAAACATTGTTGTACATGACTCTTTTTGAATGATGTTTTTCTCAGGGTATATGCCCAGCAGTGGGATTGCTGGGTTGTATGGTAGTTTTATTTTTAGCTTTTTAAGGAACCTCCATATTGTTCTCCATAGTGGCTATATCAATTTACATTCCCACCAACAGTGCAAGAGGGTTCCCTTTTCTCCACACCCTCTCCAGCATTTCTTGTTTGTAGATTTTTGGATGATGGCCATTCTGACCAGTGTGAGGTGATACCTCATTGTAGTTTTGATTTGCATTTCTCTAATGATTAGTGATGTTGAGCATCCTTTCTTGTGTTTGTTGGTGATCTGTATATCTTCATTGGAGAAGTGTCTATTTAGGATTTCTACCCATTTTTGGATTGGGTCATTTGTTTTTTGATATTGAGCTGCATGAGCTGCTTGTAAATTTTGGAGATAAATCCTTTGTCAATTGCTTCGTTTGCAAATATTTTCTCCCATTCTGAGGGTTGCCTTTGCAACTTGGTTATGGTTTCCTTTGATATGCAAAAGCTTTTAAGTTTCATTAGGTCTCATTTGTTTATTTTTCTTTTTATTTCCATTTCTCTAGGAGGTGGGTCAAAAAGGATCTTGCTGTGATTTGTGTCATAGGATGCTCTGCCTATGTTTTCCTCTAAGAGTCTGACAGTGTCTGGCCTTACATTTAGGTCTTTAATCCATTTTGAGTTTATTTTTGTGTATGGTTTTAGGGAGTGTTCTAATTTCATTCTTTTACATGTAGCTGTCCAGTTTTCCCAGCACCACTTATTGAAGGGGCTGTGTTTTCTCCATTGTATATTCTTGCCTCCTTTATCAAAAATAAGGTGGGCATATGTGCGTGGGTTTATCTCTGGGCTTTCTATCTTGTTCCATTGATTTATATTTCTTTTTTTTGTGCCAGTACCATACTGTCTTGATTACTGTAGCTTTGTAGTAGAGTCTGAAGTCAGGGAGCCTGATTCCTCCAACTCCATTTTTCATTCTCAAGATTTCTTTGGCTATTCGGGGTCTTTTTTGTTTCCATACAAATGGTGAAACTTTTTGTTCTAGTTCTGTGAAAAATACCATTGGTAGTTTGATAGGGATTGCATAGATTGACTTGGGTAGTATAGTCATTTTCACAATGTTGATTCTTCCAATCCAAGAATATGGTATATCTCTCCATCTGTTTGTATCATCTTTAATTTCTTTCATCAGTGTCTTATAGTTTTCTGCATACAAGTGTTTTGGCTCCTTAGGTAGGTTTATTCCTAAGCATTTTATTCTTTTTGTTGCAATGGTAAGTGGGAGTGTTTCCTTAATTTCTCTTTCAGATTTTTCATCATTAGTGTATAGGAATGCAAGAGATTTCTGTGCATTAATTTTGTATACTGCTACTCTACCAAATTCATTGATTAGCTCTAGTAGTTTTCTGGCAGCATCTTTAGGATTCTCTATGTATAGTATCATGTAATTTGCAAACAGTAACAGTTATACTTCTTCTTTTCCATTTTGATTCCTTTTATTTATTTGTCGTCTCTGATTGCTGTGGCTAAAACTTCCTAAACTATGTTGAATAATAGTGGTGAGAGTGGGCAACCTTGTCTTGTTCCTGATCTTAGTGGAAATGGTTTCAGTTTTTCACCATTGAGAACGATGTTGGCTGTGGGTTTGTCATATATGGCCTTTATTATGTTGAGGCAAGTTCTTCTATGCCTACTTTCTGGATGGTTTTTATCATAAATGGGTGCTGAATTTTGTCAAAAGCTTTATCTGCATCTATTGAGATGATCATATGGGTTTTCTCCTTCAATTTGTTAATATGGTTTATCACATTGATTGATTTGCATATATTGAAGAATCCTTGCATTCCTGGGATAAACCCCACTTTATCATGGTGTATGATCCTTTTAATGTGATGTTGGATTCTTTTTGCTAGTACTTTATTGAGAATTTTTGCATCCATATTCCTCAGTGATATTGGCCTGTAGTTTTCTTTCTTTGTGACATCTTTGTCTGGTTTTGGTATCAGAGTGATGGTGGCCTCGTAGAAGGAGTTTGGAAGTGTTCCTCCCTCTGCTATATTTTGGAAGAGTTTGAGAAAGATAGGTGTTAGCTCTTCTCTAAATGTTTGATAGAATTCACCTGTGAAGCCATCTGGTCCCGGGCTTTTGTTTGTTGGAAGATTTTTAATTACAATTTCAATTTCAGTGTTTTGATTGGTCTGTTTATATTTTCTATTCCTTCCTGGATCAGTCTTGGAATGTTGTGCTTTTCTAAGAATTTGTCCATTTTTTGCAGGTTTTCCATTTTATTGCCACATAGTTGCTTGTAGTAATCTCTCATGATCCTTTGTATTTCTGCAGTGTCACTTGTTACTTCTCCTTTCTCATTTCTATTTCTGATCATTTGAGTCTTCCTTTTTTTCTTGATTAGTCTGGCTAATGGTTTATCAATTTTGTTTATCTTCTCAAAGAACCAGCTTTTAGTTTTATTGATCTCCGCTACTGTTTTCTTCATTTTTATTTCATTTATTTCTGCTGTGATCTTTGTGATTTCTTTCCTTCTAGTGACTTAGGGTTTTCTTTGTTCTTCTTTCTCTAGTTTCCTTAGGTGTAGGGTTAGATTATTTGAGATTTTTCTTGTTTCTTGAGGTGAGATTGAATTGCTATAAACTTCCTTCTTAGAACTGCTTTTGCTGCATTCTATAGGTTTTGGGTTGTTGTGTTTTAGTTGTCATTTGTTTCTATGTATCTTTTTATTTCTTCTTGGATTTCTTTATGATATTTTGATTCTTTAGTAGTACACTGTTTAGCCTCCATGTATTTGTGTTTTTTACAGCTTTTTTCCTGTAATTGATATCTAGTCTCATAGCACTGTGGTGGGAAAAGATACTCGATACAATTTTCTTAAATTTACCAAGGCTTGATCTGTGACCCAAGATATGATCTATCCTGAAGAATGTTCCATGAGCACTCGAGAAGTGTATTCTGTTGGTTTGGGCTGTAATATCTTGTTTCAGGTGTCATTTAAAGCTTGTGTTTCCTTATTTATTTTCTTTTTGGATGATCTGTCCATTGGTGAAAGTGGGTTGTTAAACTCCCCTACTATGATTGTGTTACTGTCCATTTCCCCTTTTATGGCTGTTAGCATTTCTCTTATGTATTGAGGTGCTACGATGTTGGGTGCATACATATTTACAATTGTTATAACTTCTTCTTGGATTGATTCCTTGATCATTATGTAGTGTCCTTGTTTGTCTCTTGTAATTGTCTTTATATTAAAGTCTATTCTGTCTGATATGAGAATTGCTACTCCAGCTTTCTTTTGATTTCCATTTGCATGGCATATCTTTTTCCATCCCTTCAGTTTCGGTCTGTATGTGTCCCTAGGTCTGAAGTTTGTCTCTTGTAGACAGCATATATATGGGTCTTGTTTTTGTATCCATTCAGCCAGTCTATATCTTTTGATTGGAGCATTTAATCCATTTACACTTAAGGTAATTATCAATATGTATGTTCCTATTACCATTTTCTTAATTGTTTGGGGTTTGTTTTTGTAGGTCTTTTCCTTCTCTTGTGTTTCCCACCTAGAGAAGTTCCTTCAGCATTTGTTGCAGTGCTGGTTTTGTGGTGCTGAATTCTCTTAACTTTTGTTTTTCTGTAAAGGTTTTAATTTTCCTGTCAAATTTGAATGAGATGTTTCCTGGGTAGAGTAATCTTGGTTGTAGGTTTTTCCCTTTCATCACTTTAAATATGTCCTGCCACTTCCTTCTGGTTTGCAGAGTTTCTGCTGAAAGATCAGCTGTTAACCTTATGGGGATTCCCTTGTATGTTATTTGTTGTTTTTCCCTTGTTGCTTTTAATATTTTCTCTTTGTATTTAATTTTTGATAGTTTGATTAATATGTGTCTTGGTGTGTACTCCTTTGATTTATCCTGTGTGGGACTCTCTGTGCTTCTTGGACTTGATTATTTCCTTTCCCATATTAGGGAAGTTTTCAACTCTAATCTCTTCAGATATTTTCTCCATCCTTTTCTTTTTCTCTTCTTCTTCTGGGACTCCTATAATTCGAACATTGTTGTGTTTAATGTTGTCCCAGAGGTCTCTGAGACTGTCCTCAATTCTTTTCATTCTTTTATCTTTATTCTGTTCTGTGGTAGTTATTTCTACTATTTTATCTTACAGGTTACTTATCCATTCTTCTACCTCAGTTATTCTGCTATTGATTCCTTCTAGGGAATTTTAAATTTCATTTATAGTGTTGTTCATCATTGTTTGTTTGCTCTTTAGTTCTTCTAGGTCCTTGTTATATGTTTCTTGCATTTTCTCTATTCTATTTCCAAGATTTTGGATCATCTTTACTATCATTACTCTGAATTCTTTTTCAGGTACACTGCCTATTTCCTCTTCATTTGTTTGGTATGGTACGTTTTTACCTTGCTCCTTCATCTGCTGTGTATTTCTCTGTCTTCTCATTTTGCTTAACTTACTGTGTTTGGGGTTTTCTTTTCGCAGGCTGCAGGTTCGTAGTCCCTGTTATTTTTGGTGTCTTCCCCCAGTGGGTAAGGTTAGTTCAGTGGGTTGTGTATTCTTCCTGATGGAGGGGGCCAGTGCCTATGTTCTGGTGGATGAGGCTGGATCTTGTCTTTCTGGTGGGCAGGACTGTGTCTGATGATGTGTTTTGGGGTGTCTGTGAACTTATTATGATTTTAGGCAGCCTCTCTGCTAGTGGGTGCAGTTGTGATCCTGTCTTGCTAGTTGTTTGACATAGGGTGTCCAGCTCTGTAGCTTGCTTGTTATTGAGTGGAGCTGGGTCTTAGCGTTGAGATGGAGATCTCTGGGAGAGCTTTTGCTGGTTGATACTATGTGGAGCCAGGACGTCTCTGGTGGGCCAATGTCCTGAACTCAGCTCTCCCACCTCAGAGGCTCAGGCTTGACATGAGGCCAGAGCACTAAGACCCTGACAGCCACATGGCTCACAAGAAAAAGGAGAAAAGAAGAGAAAGAAAGAAAGAAATGGCAAATAAAATTAAATAAAGCTATTAAAAATATTATTAAAAACAAAAAATAAAATAAAATAGTAATTTTAAAAAAGAAAGAAAGAAAAGAGCAACCAAACCAAAAAAATAATAATAATAATAACAACAAAACAAATCCACCAGGGATAACAAGTGCTAAAAACTATACTAAACATAAACAAAACAAAACAAAAGACAGTCAGAACCCTAGGACAAATGGCAAAAGCAAAGTTATAACAGACAAAATCACACAAAGAAGCATACACATACACACTCACAGAAGGAGAAAAAGGAAACAATTATATATATGAAGAAAAAACAAGGAAGAAAGCAACCAAATCAATAAACAAATCTACCAATGATAATAAGCTCTAAATACTAAACTAAGATAAACATAAAACCAGAAAAAAATTAGATGCAGAATGCAAACCCCAAGTCTACATTTGATCCCATAGTCCACTGCCTCAATTTTTGGATGATTCATTATCTATTCAGGTATTCCACAGATTCAGGGTACATCAAGTTGATTGTGGAGATTTAATCTGCTGCTCCTGAGGCTGCTGGGAAAATTTTCCCTTTCTCTTCTTTGTTTGCGCAGCTCCTGGGGTTCAGCTTTGGATATGGCCCCACTTCTGCATGTAGGTCACCTGAGGGCTTCTGTTCTCTGCCCAGACCAGACAGGTTTAAAGGAGCAGCTGATTAGGGGGCTCTGGCTCACTCAGGCAAGGGGGAGGGAGCGGTACAGCATATGGGGAGAGCCTACGGCAGCAGAGGCTGGTGTGATGTTGCACCAGCCTGAGGCGCGCCATGTGTTCTCTTGGGGAAGTTGTCCCTGGATCACGGGACCCTGGCAGTGGTGGGCTGCACAGGCTCCTGGGAGGGGAGGTGTGGAGAGTGACCTGTGCTCACACACAGGCTTCTTGGTGGCGGCAGCAGCAGCCTTAGCGTCTCATGCCCGTCTCTGGTGTCCACGCTGATAGCTGCAGCTCGCCCCTGTCTCTGGAGCTCATTTAGGTGACGCTCTGAATCCCCTCTCCTCGTGCACCCCAAAACAATGGCAGCTCCAGACCTTTTCCCGGACTCCTTCCGGCTAGCTGTGGCACACTAACCCCTTCAGGCTGTGTTCACGCAGCCAACCCCAGTCTTCTCTCTGGGATCTGACTTCCGAAGCCCGAGCCTCAGCTCCCAGCCCCCAACCAGCCCGGCGGCTGAGCAGACAAGCCTCTCAGGCTGTTAAGTGCTGGTCGGCACTGATCCTCTGTGCGGGAATCTCTCTGCTTTGTCCCCTGCATCCCGTTGCTGCACTCTCCTTCGTGACTCCGAAGCTTCCCCTCCAACAGCCGTCTCTGCCAGTGAAGGAGCTTCATAGTGTGTGGAAACTTTTCCTTCACAGCTCCCTCCCAAAGGTGCAGGTCCCATTCCTATTCTTTTGTCTCTGTTTTTTCTTTTTTCTTTTGCCCTACCCAGGTACGTGGGGAGTTTCTTGCCTTTTGGGAAGTCTGAGGTCTTCTGCCAGCGTTCAGTAAGTGTTCTGTAGGAGTCGTTCCACATGTAGATAGATGTATTTCTGATGTATTTGTGGGGAGGAAGGTGATCTCCACGTCTTGAAGGTCCCCCTCACATGTTTTTTTAAAATTTAATCTTATTTAACTTATGACTCAAAACAACTTTGTAAATTAGATAGCTTTATTGTATGTTAGTTATATCTTAATAAAAAAAAACTACATTTTTGAGGTGAGTGTACAAGCTCCTTCCCAAGAAACAAACAACCAAAATCAAGAAAGCTGTCATCTCCTAAAACTTCATTTTAACTTTTGTGGGGTACTCTTTTTTACCCTAGAAGAGAAAGAAGGAAAGAAAGAAAGAGAGAGAGAGAGAGAGAGAGAGAGAGAGAGAGAGAGAGAGAGAGGGAAGGAAGGAAGGAAGGAAGGAAGGAAGGAAGGAAGGAAGGAAGGAAGGAAGGAAGGAAAGAAAGAAAAGAAAGAAAAAAGAAAGAAAGAAAGAAAGAAAGAAAGAAAGAAAGAAAGAAAGAAAGAAAGAAAGAAAGAAAGAAAGAAAGAAAGAAAGAAAGAAAGAAAGAAAGAAAAAGGAAGGAAGGAAGGAATGGCAAACGGAGGGAGGGAGGGAGGGAGAGAAGAAAATCTCAAGATTGCAGCCCCAGTTTTCTGGCTGGATGGGAGGAAATTGTGGTGGACAATAAACCCAATCTGTCCACATTAGCTCAGGTCAAATGAACCATTAGTGAGCTTCAGGCTTGTATAAGAAATCTGTTTCTTCCACTGCCAACTCCATAACCAGATATACGAAGATTTTTTTTTAAGCACCTGAATTCAATTTAGCAGTTTTTAAACTGCATATTCTATGTCTCCAAGCAGTCTATCCCTGATATATATATGTATATATATATATATATTTATTTTATTTTATTTTTTATTTTTTTCCCTGAAGGTAAAATTTCCAGGACTGACAATGTTGCTGCTAAAGCCTTTCTTGAGACAGTTCATTTAAGAAGATTGTTTCCCATGGGACATGCCTCTTGGAGTTGGTTAAGTGTGTTAAAGAGATTTATTTCTAGACAAATTGGTTTATAAATATGAACCAGTCTGTGAGAAGGAGTCCATAGGGCAAGTCTTGAGGGAACTATTCTTTCTACTTTAGGGACTGGTTTTATGAAAGACCTAATAGGTAGCTCCTTTTCCTACTACCAGCCTTGTGTATTTTTTAGCTCACACAGAATATAACCATTCTTCTCAATGTACTTAAGACAGCCATCCCCAAAGGCCTGTAAACTCGTAATTGGACAGTTGAGATTAGGAGGTTAAGAAACTGACACAGAGAGAAGGCTTATACATCTGTAAGCAACTTTTTATTGGCTAAGGCTTTCTTAAAACACTATTTTAATTGTCTCTTGAGAGAAGCTTCCCTTGTCGCCTCATCCACCAAGAGAAAACTGACAAGATGGAGCTGGCAAGCCTGTCCCAAGTTCAGAAAGTATCGGCTTCAGCCTTCAACTCTTCATTATAGAAGGACTTCTTGGAAGTGAATGGAGAAGATAAAGTTGTACTCAGGTTAACATATAAGAAAAAATACAAAAAGCTACTGAAGGACTTTTATTTAGATCCTAATGCAAGCCTCTTGTTTCAAGTGCCTCATTTAAAGTGTCCTGAAACATTGCAAGTTTCTCTTTATTTCTGGAAATTTTACTTACTGTTAGCTTCTGACTGCTGTTTGTACTAAAAACCCTTAGAAAATCCCCAAAGGCTTTGTGCTTCTGGGGGAGGCAGGCAGGGAATCTGTTCTGTGGTGTTAATGGGAGATACAGCCATAGATGGTTCTGGAAGCAGGGAAGCAGGAGGCCAGTGTCTAGGGCTGTGCCTGAGTTGGCTCACGACCAGCAAATTTGCCTCTAGGAGTCTATAGTGAAGAATGCTCCAGCCCACCACTGTTTCCTACTCTCTCCACCTCGAAGCTTTGGATCTGAAACTCTTTACTGATGGGATGAACCTCAGACTCACCCAGCAGCTACTGTCAGGGCAAAGGCTGGGGTTAGAGCAACCTGAGATGCCTATTAAGTTGATAGAACCTTCCAGAAGGGTTCAAGGTCTCTAGAGCAATGATACATTGCTCCTAGATTTTGTCCAGAATTTGAACATGTGGGTGTCATTCTCAAGGGTTGTCAGGAAACCCTGAGGGAAGAGGCACAGCTGTGAGGTTCAGCCCCCCAGGTCCTTCTGTCCAGACATCTTTCTCAGTGTGCCCAGTGGAAGCGCACCCTTTGCTGCTGGAGTCCTTTGCAGCATCTTCCTTTCTGCAACACTCCTGCTTGTCTGATTTGCATTCCAGAAGGCTCTAGAATCCGTCCTTGGAGCAAAGACACCATGAGGAATTTGGGGGAGTTCTGGAGGGCCATAGAGAGATGGAGTAGCACACCCGTAGGGGTTGATGGCAGTGAGGCCCAACTTGCAGGGCATCTTCCAACTAGAGGGAAATGCACTATGGTCCTTCCTCTGTGCTGGCCGGGGACATGGCAAGGGCAGGTGCAGAGAGGAGGATGAGAATCACAGAATCTTAGAAGCAGAAGCAGATATATCTTCTCATCTGTTTGTTGGTAAGGACTTAGAATATTTTCCATTGTGGGTCCTAACACAAGTGATCTGGAATCGGCCAGGCCTGAGCTAGAATGTCAGCTCCTCCACTCACCTCCATGAATCCTCATTTCCTTCTCTTTCCTTATCCCACCTTGCTGACTTGACATTTATGAATAGCTATTCAAGGTCAAGCACTGTTAGAAGCTCTTTACAAACATTAACTCATCTAATCTTTATAGCTACCCTATGATGTAGACTAGAGTCCTTGAGCTCCCATCCAACAGATAAAGACCCTGAGGCACAGAAAGGCTGAGTAACTTACCCCAAGTCACACAGCCAACAGACAATTGAGCAGGGATTTGAATCCAAGTAGTCCAGCTCCAGCGTTCATGCTCTGGACACCACTTTACCTTGCTTCTGCAGGGTTAAATGAGAGAGCAAAGCCATAGATAGTCCATGACTAATAATTATTACCACTCCAAGTCATCAACAAAGTAAATGAGCCATTACCCCTTGAGCATTGTTTTTATTGTTTGTTTGTTTTGGGGTTTTTTTTTGCGGTACGCGGGCCTCTCACTGTTGTGGCCTCTCCCGTTGCGGAGCACAGGCTCCGGACGTGCAGGCTCAGCGGCCATGCCTCACGGGCCCAGCCGCTCCGTGGCATGTGGAATCTTCCCGGACCGGGGCACGAACCCGTGTCCCCTGCATCGGCAGGCGGACTCTCAACCACTGCGCCACGAGGGAAACCCGAACATTGTTTTTTTTAAAGCTAGAAATCCAAGTAAGCATGTTAGCATCTAGCCCAGTAGACTTTAAACTTTTTGATCATACACCCCAAGTTGTAAAATATTATTGAACTTGGAAGCATGCATCCTGTAAATATACATACACTTATTTGTGTATAAATTAGATAAATGTCATATTATACATATGTCCATTATAAAACACATGGAAATCCGAAAGTAAAAAGAAGAATTGATAAAAAATAGAAGTTTGAATAATCATCCATGTTTTTCAGGAGATTATCTTGCTCACTCTACTTTGAAGACCACTGAGAAGCTCACACTTTCCATCTGGCCCACAAAGACTGAAGAGGGAGCCCAGACCATCAGATTACCCTACCTCACCACACTGGCTCACTCCTGATCCTTTTAGTCTGGGTTCTAAACCCAATCGTCTCCTTGTGGGGCACCAGGGCCAGTCATAGGCAAATCTGTGAGCTCATCAAAGTAGTGTCTTCAGCCTCTCTTGTTTCTGTGTCCTCTTCCCCTCATCAGCACCCTGCTCCCGGGCCCTCTCAGTGCCTGGTGGTGACACTCCTCCTACTTGAACAAAAATATCTAATTTCCATCAACCTACCTACCTGAACTTGTCTCACACAGGGTTAATTGCATTTCAAGCCTTATCTCTGATTAAATTCAAAAGCTCATTTTCCTCAACAGTCAAATGGGGATGTTAATTCCTCATGTATACAGTGCTGTGAAGTTTAAATGAGGAATCACTTATGACCATGCCAGCACAGAATCTAGAGAGAGCTGGGCACTCCATACGGCCCCATGCATGGCCATGGAGTCTGAATCCATAAGGGAAGACTCTCTTCTTCCTTACAGGGAAGTAAATGAAAAGAGATATTACCCTAAAATGACACTATATCCTGCTAAAGGCTATCCAAGCCAAATGGCACTATGCTGGCTGCTAACTTCTGGGGCCTTCTACCCACCGAGAGACTCTGGGTGAGTGGTACCAAGATGAGGATGCTGCCTTTGGCTTCATCACTTGGGGATGGGGTGGTGATAGTGACTCCCTGTAGCTTAGTCTCCCCAACCCCACAGCATATGCAGACTTTAGTTCCCCTCCTCCCCAAAGCCCCTTTCTGCTCCTAGACCTCCCTGACCACTCATGAGAGAGGCACTGGGCTGAGGCCAGAGAAGGAAGGGGGTGGTGAAGCTTGCCCCACAGGGCTGAAGGGCAGCTGTTTATATTATAATTAAGGTTTTACAGCATAAGCTGAAATGTAGCTTGACTATTCCAACAAGGCCCTGGAAGTAATTACCACTGCTAGAGGCGTTCTCCACTGCCAATTATTTCCCTCCTTAATTGAATAACTCAGGCCGCATTGTAGAGGGACAGGGAAAGACAGAGGTTGCTTTCAAATATGGCTGTTCCTTCAGAGGCCTCAGAACAGCTGAAAGCTTAACACACCTTTTCTCCTAACATCCTTTCCTGGGAGTGTGGTATACAACATGGGTCCTGGAGTTCTACTACTTACTGGCTTGGGCAGATTACTTAAACTCCCTAAGTCTGTTCCCTCATACATAAAATGGGTCTAATTGAGGTGGAAACTTCATAGCACTCTTGTGAGGATTAAATAAGTGATAATTATCCTGGTACACAGAGAACATTGAATAATTCTGGCTACTGGAAATGGTGCCAACAGAGGGTGTGGCCATGAAGGGGGAGGTGTTTTGTCTTCTCTGACCAGAAGGGGGAAATTGAGGCAGAAAGCACACCTCAGGCCCATGGGAAACAGCTTGGTAAATGAGGCCCAGTACCAACAGAAAGTGTGCCTCCTTGACTTACAGGGAGTAAATTCCTGTGAGTTGTAGAGGAAATAGCCTCTACTAAGGAGGTTAGATAGATACCAAGATATCCAGTCCTTGGGAGGGTCCACCACTTCCTCCACCTTCTCTGTAGCCACACAAAGTGCCCAGCACTATGCATAGTACCCTGGTCACCTCCCCAGACTCTGGGCAAATCTGTGATTAAAATCACATACATTTGTAGAGCACTTTCTTCTATTTAAATGTTATTCTACTTTCCCATACGTTATCTCCTTCGATCCTCGCAACCACCTTGAAAAGAAAAGTATCATTCTTGGTTACAACTGAGGAAATGGAGGCCAAGAGAGATTAAACAAATAGCATAAGCTCAAGCAAGGACTAAAACTCAGGTCTTCTGCCTCCAACTTCTCTGCTGCTCCATGGGGTGGGGAGGGCCAATTCTGCTCCTAGGGTTAACCACTCCCTTCCCAATGTCCAGCTCCTTGGTCGTTGAGATCATAGAGTGTGTTTCAAATATCTCAAAAGTCAGAGGTGATCGTGAGTCTCAAAATTTGGTGTGTGTAGCAGTCTCTTGGGGAATGCGTTTACAAATACATTGTCCAAGGCCACCTGCCAAGTGATTCTGATTACCTGGGTCTAAGAGGGGCCCAGGAATCTGAAGTTTAACTAAGTCCCCGAATCTTGCTGATTTCAGTGGTTTAAGAGCCACGCTCTGAGAAACACTGGACTGAGGGAACTTAGTGGTGGCCTAAGAGGGGGGGCCTCTGAAGTACCACCTATTTGACCTCAGTTAGTTGACTTAAACTTTCTGAACATTAGTTTCCTTAAATGCAAATGAAGATAATAATATTTACCTTTGGGGATTTTGTGAGAATTAAATGAGGTAACGCATGTAAGGTGCTGAGCTCGATGCCTGGCACATATAAAGTACTCAGCTGTGTTAGTAATTATTAACATTACCACTGCTATTGTCATTGACACTGAAATATAGCCAAGTCTGCTGCTACTCAAGGGATAAGTTACTATAGCTTAAAACCTTATCATTTGGAGTCACTAATTCTATAGCAAATTGGGATATAGAAGAGAGAAATAGGATTTGATAAACTTAAATCATTTAAAAATGACTGACTCATTTGTACTCATTTAGCTGCTTTGGGGTGGGGTGCAGGTAGATTAGCAACTATTTGGACAAACAAGAAGTTGTTCTCTAATTTGCAGATGCTGATGAAGAGTAGGAATGGGAGGCAATTGGTGGATAAGCCAAGAAGGGTTTCTTGAGACCTGGATTTAAATCTATGTGCTTGGCACGTTCACTCAACAGCAGACAGCACTGATGAGGTTAAGAACGTTGGGACCCATCCCTAGTCATGCCAGATTCCTCCGAATTATCCCCCATTCTCCTGGGACCTTAGCAAGCGCATCTGGGGACCTCAGGTGTCTTCAAACGGGTCTGATGTTGGGGCAGAGGAGGACTCTGCCTTCCTCCCAGAAAAAGCTTAATCTGAGGCTGCCTTAGGACTGCTCTCCCCTGGAGGAAAGAAGAAGAAATAGCAGAAGAAAGTAAAATAAATGGAGCTAAGAGATGGCCTACAGACAGTCTGCAGTGCGGCCTCTGTCTGTCTCTTCCAATCTGTCTTGCTCCCCTTAGGCGTGAAGTGGCTTTGTCAGCAAGGACTACAAGGCTCCCTCACCGGGGGCTGGGGGCCTGAGCTTTGTCAGAGAGCCTTCTAGAAATCTATCATTTTATCTGGGCCCCCTCCCTCCCACACTCTATTGTGGCCAACACATGAAACCAAATTTCTGATTAGAGAAATTGGATTTTGGCATCTTGGGGAATGTGTCCCAAGAGAGGAACCTTAGCATTTGCACGACCCAGTAAGATGGGGGGTCCATCACAGCGGAGTGACAGGCATCAGCCTCAGCCCTCCCTTTGGGAACCTGAATCCCACAGGACATTTTTGGGTGAGAGCAAATTACTGTAGAGAGTTGCCTGACATTTAAGCTATGCAGGCAGCTAACTGCAGAGTGGGAATTGAGAGCCCCTGGAAATCCTGCCCCCAAGAAACCCTTCCCTCAAAAGCAAGTGTTTCTGTCTCCAGATGGTCTTCTTCTGGCCCAGCATAGTCAGTTCCTAACCTTCCTCTCGGATCCAAGCCCCTGAGATGACCCAGGGGCAGAAGGGGTCCTGTAGAGGGTAAACCCTACAGAAATAGGAGACTCAAGTCAGTCTCACTCTAAGTTTTTCTCTAGATTGCTACCCCCTTTTTATCTTCCCTTCTTAGTCTGCTATCCTTTAAGACCTTCACTTGTCTCTGCCACCTGATCCCTGTGGCTTTTTTCATCTCTGAATCCTGTGTGATGCCAGCTTCGGTGCTGGGCACACAGTGGGCTCAAGGATGAATGAACAATGCAGAGGAGCTTGGGGGAACCATTCAGGGGGAGGGGAACAGCACACCTATTCCTGGCCTCCTTTTCCCCCCTGGAAGCCCAGAAGGAAACAGACCCTGCAAAGAAAAGACTGTTAATGTTTTACCGAAAGTCCGGCTCCACAGTAATGTTCTTTGCTTGTGCTAACTGGTGGAAGTAAATGTGGTAAAAGCCCATATGTGCCTGGAAATCTGCTGCTTTTTATATGAAAAGAGTCAAGACTGCCTCTATGTTTCAGTCCTTATTTTCTCTCCCTCTTCTGGTATCCATTTCCATAATCCACTTCTCTCACAGGTCCAAACAACTTAACCAACCACTGTCACCCTGATACCCTGCAATACACCTTGTCCCTTGCCTGTTTCCTTCCCCATCACTCCTTCCCAAGCTAGCCTCTCCAGGACAGCAGGTTCGTGAGGCCATGGTGCCTGAGCCACTCAGATATCATTTTTTTTTTTATGATTCATGCCCTAGGAGGTGAAATTATCAAGAACAGGAAATGCACATGTGATACTGCTGGGGAAATATGGCTTCATACATGACAGGGACGGGCAGGGATGGAGGTTACCTGCTTCATGCAAAGCAAGGAGCTGGGGAGAGGCTGCCCTCAGTGGGGAATTTTATTTGCTTTAATATTATCATTCCAGGAATGTAAGATAATACTTCTCTTAATTGCCCTCGAGAAGCAGCTTCTTCATGATAGGTTTGTCATGCTCTTGACGAGTTGCCGTCCTCCAAAATGCAAACATCAAGGTTGCATTCAGGCACTGAAAAATTCCAGGGTGCAGCAGAAAGTGCCCCTGATGGTCTGACAGTTCCTCATGGTCAGGAACTTTCACTGGGTGACCCCGGGGCCAATGTCTCACAATCCCCTGTGTGCCCTCCTCTGACTACTCAGCAACATTTTACACTATACACTCCATCTTTCCCTCTCGAAGTGCTTTCTTTGTTTGGCTCCCAGGGACTCCTGGTTTTCTCCCTACATCCCAGGACACTCCTTTGCTGGGTCTTTCTCTTCTTCCTAACTCCTAGTATTTGGAGTAACTCGGGCTCAGTCCTTGGACTTTTTCCCTTTTATTCTACTTTCCCTTGTCATCTCTCTCACTCATGGAGTTAAATACCAGGTTGAATCATAAGAAACATCTGATATTCAATCTTCTTCACCTACGAAAATGGAAATGTCACTGGTCCCACCTAATGCTAAGTCTATGATAACTGCCAAGTCCATATCTGTATCTCCAACCCCTGACCTCCCCTTGAGCTCCAGATTCACTTATCCAACTGCTTACTTGACGCCTCCTCTTAAATGTCTAATAGGCATCTCCACACTAACCAAAGCAGTTCAGAGCAGGAATCTAGGCTTCCCTGCCATATATGGTCTTCTCCCAGTTTTCCCCATCTCAGCTAAGAGCAACTCACTCTTCCAATTGCTCAGATCAAAAACCTAGCAGGCGTCCTCACTTCCTCTCTTTCTCTCACATGCTCCAGAATTAAATTCTACTAGCTCTAACCTCACTTCTCACATCTCCACTCCTATCATCCTGGAGATGTTGCCTGGATTCATGTAACAGCATCCTAACTGGTTTCTTCTTTGACTCGTGGACCCCCTATAATCTATTCTGTGTTTGGCAGTCATCTCCATGATCTTCCCAAAGCATAAGTCACATCATGCAGTTCTCCCCACCCTCCCCACCCCAAATCCTCCAATATCTTCCCATCACACTCAGAAGAAAATCTAAACTCCTTACCCTGTCTATTTGCCGGCCCCTGCCTGTCTCTCTAACCCCCATCTCCTTTGCCTTCTTCACTCAGCTGTCAGTCAAGGCCTTTGTACCTCCAATTCCCTCTGTCTCTAACACCCGCACTCCACTCATTCAAACCTCTATTCAGACATCACTTCCTCTGGAAGGGCTTTCCCAGGTCATCTCATCCTCAGGTAATACTTATCCCTTGACGCTGCTTTATGTCATATATTTACCACCGGGTAGTATATTTTATAATTATGTGTTTATGTGTCTATCTCCCAACTAGAATCTGTATTCTCAGAAGGCAAGGATTTTTGTTGGCTTGGTCAGTGCGCTATCCTATTTTCTGGCATATAGTAGACACTCAAGTATTTGTTAAATGGATGAATGAATCGGTGAACGAACGTGCAAGGCCCCCAGCTCTCTAGCTTATGAGAGCTCAAGATATGTTTGATAATTGCAACCTGGGCCAACAGTTGAAAACTGATGTGGGATTAACCAAAACACGAAGACTTGTCTCTTCATTCAGGGACAGTGACGTCTTTGGTGCTGGCCGTCACGACTGTACACAAGTCACAACCACATCATACATCGTACCGTACACAACATCACAACCACACACCACACCCACACACAAATCACGCACCAATAATTATAAAAACAATCGGACTTTTATCAAGATCTTATATGTCCCAAGCACTATTCTGAACTGTTTACATACCTTATCTCGTTTAGATGACTTCACGGCCCTATAAAGCAAGTACAAATCTGATCCCCAATTCAGATGAACAAACCGAGGTAAAAAAGAGATGAAGTAACTTTTCAAAGTTCACACAGCCAGTAAGAGAAAAGGCCAAATGTCTCTGAGATTTTTAGTTCTGGAAAAGGCCTCTTATGAGTACTACCCATAGAAAATCTCACTCTCTCCCCTCACTCCTGTCTAGATGTAGTTCAGATTATTCAGAGCTCCAAAGAATCCCATAAAGTCAAGGGCAACACACAGTAAGGACAACCAGTGAGAATCTCTTCCCTCCGTTTCCTGTGAGGGCACCCTGCATTCTTCTCTGCTGACCCTCGTCCGCAGCCCAGCTGAAGGACATGTGTTTACCTCACACCCTCAAGTGAACAACCAGAATCCACGTAGCAATTAATTCACCCCCAGCCTCATGCATCAGTTCAGCTCCATCTGGTAAACTGGAGTCCTGAGGCCTCAGGTTCTCACCTGACAGGTAGCGCCCTAAAGAAGAAGGCCTTCTGAAAACATCACAGCGTCTGCACTGCCAAGAAAAGGGGCACCCCCAGGCCTGTGTGCTGGTGCCCACCTCCTGCCTTCCTGCCAATGGTACGGACAGGCTGCTTGGAGACCCGCTGCTTCTCTCTGAGGAACGACTGACACGAGGCACTGGGGCCCGGCCCCCAGCAGGCCCCTGTCCCCTCCCCTGCAGGGCCAGACCAGAGAAAAAGGATAGGGACGAGGGAAGGCTGTCTCTCCAAGTAAGAGAGCAAGTGAAGAGATAAATGGAACTGATTTCAAAAGGAGTTGTAGGGCATCTGGGGAAGCAAGACTCCTGGGTTACAGTTAAACTTCTGAAGTATCAGTAATAAGTTTCACATCCATGTCTACTTTCTCTTGGACTCACCAAAGGCTCTCCGGGGCGACCCTGGGGTCTCCTTCTCACAGCTAGATAGGACTCACCTTTCACAGCACTAGAAACAAAAACTGCCAGTACTCAATATTATGTGCCAAAGCTGCTGGCCTCGATGTGGACACAGAAAGATTTGAAGGCACAGTCGCAGTGCAGGTCTCCCAAAGAATGTGTGGATAAATAGAAGACGTGAGAGAGAGAAAACATTAGCTTAAGAAATCGCAAGCCTCTGCCCCACTGCTCTCCCCAGGCTGAATGGCAGCTGAGCCAGGGACGAGATGTTCTTGTCTCCGCCTTGCGAGGTAGTCAGTACCAGCCCCAGCCTATCTTCACTGGACTGTCCAGGTTGGAGTAAGTTGTCTGTACCCCAGACTCTGCCCCATCACTCTGTCCGATGACCCCAGGACATTGGTGAACCCCTTGCTAAGCACCAAGGGACTGTGTACCTTTCAGAAATCTCCTCAACTGCAAAATGAGGCACGGAGAAAATGATTTCTGAGATCCGATGCAGCGCCAATATTCTGGAATTTAATAAGAGCCTATAGTGGAATATTATCAGGAAAAATCCTTTGCTCTTCATGGAATGGTTGCCAGCAAGCTCAACAAAAATAAGCAGTAGTATCGCCTATATAACCTGGCTCTTACATGCTCATGAACTGAAAAACTCATCACAATATGTGATGGGGGAAGGGGTTGATTGCATAGTAACTTCATTGTTACCCAGATATGTTCACCATCTCTCATGAGGTGTGTGATCTCCTTATTGGTCATATTTAAAATTACTTATTGACCAATAACTAATGCCCAGGACTATGATGGACTCTTTGGGGAAAGGAAGAAAATGAATAATATATTATATCTTCATCTTTAGGAGAAAGAAAATTAAAAATCTATTTTTAAGAACTAGAAATTAATACAAATTAATTAAACAAGAAATTGAGAATCACACTATAATTTTCAAACCTTAAGATCTGACTACTGTTCAGTTTAAAGTTGACCAGCTATAGAAGTCCAGCTAATGCTAAACCTTTGAAGCACAAATAAAAATTACATCCCTAAAGACAAGTAATCACTGGTTCCATGTAAATGTGCATAAAATATTTACGTTAGCCCAGTTATCAAATTCTCTTTAGGCAAAATCTGACCTTTCTTTTTTTAATTTTTATTTCTTTAATTTTTATTTTATATTGGTGTATAGTTGATTTACAATGATGTAGTAGCTTCAGGTGTATAGCAAAATGATTCAGTTATATGTATACACATATCTGTTCTTTTTTGGCTTCTTTTCCCATTTAGGTTATTACAGAATTTTGAGTAGAGTTCCCTGTGCTATACAGTAGGTCCTTGTTGATTATCTATTTTACACGTAGTAGTGTATATGTGTTAATCCCAAGCTCCTAATTTATTCCTCCCCCAGAAAACCTTTCCCCTTTGGTAATCATAAGTTTGTTTTCTAAGTCTGTGAGTCTGTTTCTGTTTTGTAAATAAGTTCATTTGTATCATTTTTTTTTAAGATTCCACATGTAAGTGATATTGTATGATATTTGTCTTTCTCTGTCTGACTTACTTCACTCAGTATGATAATCTCTAGGAAAATCTAACCTTTCTTGATAAGGTAATGCTAAGGTTGGACATTTTAGTATCAACACATAGACTTTATTTTTATTTATTTATTTTTTGTGTGAGTATATTTTTATTTCTTTGGGGGGTCTGAAAATGACATATTGTTATTTTTATTTGTTTCTCAGACTGTGAGGTTAAATAACTTTTCATATGTTTCTTGGTCATTTATATGTGACTCTGAGGTTGTCAACTTTCCGGGACTTGCAGTGACTGAGGGCCTTTTGCATGGGTGTCACTGGACGTATGTGGGCAAAGCAGTGTAAGTGTCAGGGCGGGGTGCTGGGGACCATTTTTCCTGGACCCTCACATGCTGTTGAAAGCCTACAACTGAAGCCTGCTGCAGCTTGACAACTAAGGCTCTGGGTAAAAGTGATTCAGACCAAGAAAGGCCACCAGGCTCTGATTACCGAAGAGAGTCTTATGCTGAAAGGATGGGGTCTCTGGGCAGAACAGGGCTTTCCCGTAACAACCTTGACCTCCAGCTCATGGTTGTGACCTCGCACCTGGGAAAAACCTCCCTGCTGGGGACTCTATCTTCTCTATGAGGCTGTAAGTCCCTCACAACGAGTGTGAAACAGAGAGCACTATTCCTAGAGGGAAGAACTAAACAGCCTGGCCTTCCGCCTTCTAGAACTGTGATTCTCCAACTTCAGCTATGATAAGAGTCACCGGAGCAGCTTTTATTATTTTTTTTAATGGAGTTTCCCATGGTCTATCCCTTTGTGGTTCTGGGTTCATGGGTCTGGGGTCAGATAACACACAGAAAAGAAGGAGGAAATGCTGCCCTGAGACTTGCAAGTGGATGATAAATGCCAAGGCCCCCCCCCTTTTTTTGTCTTTTCTACTTTGGCTAATAATATTAACCAATATTTTTCTTTTTCCTGGAGAATGTCATGCCCCACAGCATGACTTGCCAACCACAAAACGATGAGGTTTTCTCAGGCAAACTTTTCTCATGTAAATGGCTTTCAGGACCCGTCTTTCTCCCTCTACCTGCTGGTTCCTCTAAATACCACTTAGCTTCTAAGGCTCTAATTTCAAGGAAATTCCTTTTTCTCAGAATGAATGAGAGTCATCAAATGCTGTTGCTGAAACAGAACATTGGAAGGAGTCCGTCCAGCACTATCACTCTATAGGCAGGGAAATGATGCCCAAGGAGGCCAGTTGGCTGACTAGTGACACAGACTGAGGCCACTCTTACGGGCATGGGCGTGGCCACGTGAGCAGACCGCACAGACGCACAGTTCACAGAGCCCCCGGGAGGGCCCTTCTCCCTGCGGTGTCACATCACACAAGTAAGCTGACCCTGCAAGCATGTCTAGACTCTCTTCACTGGATTTCCCATTAAAGAGATGCTGAAACAATTTTTTTTTAATCTCCAGAAATAAATGGATATATCAGATAGCAAAAATACAGCAAAGAGGCTGGAAAAATCCACTGTGCACATGTTTTAAAAAGTTATAAATAAACAGGATAGTCAGAAACCAGATTAAACTTCCAAGTTGAAAACGGGAAGTGGAAGATGAAAGAGCAGACCTACTCCTGACTCGTCCTCTGGCTCAATGGTAGAATCCTCTCCTGGCTACACAGCCCTGTAGACTTTGATAGAATTGTGCACTTTCAGGACTGGAAAAGATTGCAGAGGTCAGAGATTGTCTAGCCCAACTTCTCACTTTGGGGATGAGGAAACCGAGGCTAAGAGAAATGAGGATGCTTGCCCGAGGTCACACAGCACAGGTGTGTTAAGCAAACAGGGCTATTCTTCCAGCCGCCGAATGAACCACAGTGGATGGGTTATTTGGTCTCAGGCAAAGAAAACTTATTACCTAATAGTTTGATGTCTTTTCTGTATGGTATAAAAATCTTAAATGGATCACCTAGTAGGGAAATGTAATCACAGTTTTAAATTAACATAAAGTCTCTGCAACATTTTTTTTTGTTATATTACTTCTATACAGTGCAAATCAATTAGGCGAAATGGGCTAGTGGATGTAGAGAGTGGCGGTCAGTCCCTGGACGGATAATTGCTCTGTGGCTGAGATTAACACCTTCTCATGCTATTAGGACCGCTGATGAATCTTGTAGTCCTGATGAAGCCTACAATTTAGGGACTATCCATTCCAGCTGTCTCCATTCCTGCAGCCTCCTCTACATGCAAACAATTGTGAGCTAAGTGCTGCATTTAATTAAAGGCCCTTCCCATGTCATGGGTATAGTCACAGGAAAGACAAGAGACCTCATTTATTTAAAACACACACACGCACACACACACACACACACACACTTCTTACTGGTGATTAGTTAGCTTTAAAACAATCAGGATTAAAGTCAGGGAGACCACCAAAGAAGGATAAAATATTGATGACTTTTGAATTGGAAATTGCAACGTGCACATTATCTCTCCTTCTAGGAGTTAGTATCGAGTCACAGATGAGAAATACGACCCTGGGTTTCTTCTCACTTTAAAGGGTCATTTCATCAAAGATTGGCTTTCTCTGCCTCTTCCCAAAAGTCTGACGAAGCCTCTCACCCGAATTGTTTTTAACTACTAGATTCTGATGTGAGAGGCCTGAATCTGGTGATGGATGGGACAGGTTGAGTAAAGCATGGCCACAGGCATTCAGGTTGCTTATAATATCAAAAAGAGAAATTCATCTACAATGTAGCTTTGCTTCCAGTTTAACAAAGGGAAGCTTTTCCTGGGACAATTCTTACTGGAATAGGAGACAACCAAAAAGAAAAAAAAAGAAAAAATCAAACAGGCAACAAATAATTTTACCATTACTAGGTAATATGTGTTAATTGCTCAGTTTATATACTCAGAGTGACATACCATTAGAGACTGTGTATGCATTGTAACCAGAGCATTAATAAATTTAAAATGTGCCTGTTAGGATGACAGCTCTGGAGGTGCAAAGGAATAACAGTTATCACTTGGCAGAAGCTGCTCTCACCCCATCTGCTGAGACTTTGCATACATTTTCAGCTTCCTGAGCAATGATTAGGCCTGTCAGAACCTCTTTAACCTTCTAACTGCTGGTCCCCACTGGCCGTAATTAGAGACTAATGAATTCAGAAGATGCAGGCCGTGAGGAAAACTGCCTTGACAGTTTGTGTACAAATTAAGCCCCAATTACTTCATGCATCTTTTGCATCGCTGATACAAGTCTCTGTTATTATTTTTGAATATGGTCATTTTAGCAGAAACGAAGAACTTGGCTAATGTATTTTGTCATTTTTATGGCTCGTCATAAAGAAAAAACATACTGGGCGGGTCATGAATATGTGAAATAAACTACAGCGGATTATAAAAAGAAATTAATTTTCCTCTTGGGAATACCCTGCCACCTTTTCATCCCCCCTGGTGGATATGCTTATTAATATGGTTATTGTTATTCAGATAATATCTGCCATCGAAGGAGGCTGACTAACTAGCAGGTTGTCTGGTTTAGGTTTAGACCCTGAGTAAGGAGCATTTGGAAGTGAGATGTCCCTCATCTTTCCTCCTGGCTATAAAGATGGCTTGGAGCACACTGGCAGGAAACTCTTTATTCTCTGCCTTTACCTGCCCCTCCACTATCTGTGGCAATGGCAAAAGTTTGTAACTCCAAAAGTTATGACTTTAAACCAGTACGAAGTTTCAATGTCACATTCCCTTAAAAACTCTTAAAATGATATTTAATCTCGTCTCAGTCCCCACTGGTCAACCCAACCAGAGAGTCGATCTGAATCATTTGGGGGACTCTTTCCCCTACTCTATGAGGTCACATAAGAATCCTGGCTTATATGTTTCTAGAATGGCAGAGGAGTAGGTGGGCATTTCTGCATGATGGTCATCACCTTTATGGCCCTTCCTTTAGCTATAAGAGACTGCTGCTGAGATCTGGTCCTGCCACCTGTCTGTGGCCCCTGCTGCTCTGGGCAGCTCAGAGATCACTATGCCGGAGGTCCCTCCCCACTGAGAACCAGGGTCCTACAGCCATGCCCCACTGAAGTTCCTGCATGCTGAGGGACTCCTGTCTCTGTTCCCTGTTCCTGTCCTGCATCAGAGAATGTTTAAACTCTCCATTCTGTCTGACCACCTTTACCTCACCAGCTCAAAGCACTTCCCTCCATTCCCTCCCGTGGTAGGTAGAATAAGGCTGCCCCATGCCCAAGTCTACCTCCTAATCCCTAGAACCTGAGAATATATTATCTACCTTACATGGTAAAAGGGAACTTGCAGATGTGATAAGCTAAGGATCTTGAGATGAGGAGATTAGTTGGGTGGGCCCAATTTAATCACAAGAGTCCTTATAAGAGGGAGGCAGGAGGATTAGGATCAGGGGGAGGGGATGTGAAGACAGAAACAAGGAGTTGGAGTGATGCAAGGAGGGAACCACAAGCTAAGGAATGCAGGAGGCCTCTGGAAGCTAAAAAAGGCCAGGCAACTAACCCTCCCCTAAGTCTCCAGAAGGAACCAGCCCTGCTAACACTTTGATTGTAGACTTTGGACCTCCAAAACTGTAAGACAATAAACGTGTGTTGTTTTCAGCCACTAAATTTGTGGTAATTTGTTACAGCAGCAATAGGAAACAAATACACCTTCTTCTATGGAAACATAAAGATTTGGGTTTGAGTTCCAACAATTATTATTCCAAAAAAAATAATTATCCCAATAATTTATCTTATCTTATATTCTCTGTCTTCTCCAGGATTGAAATGAAACTATCCTCATGAAGTTGTTATGAGAATTAAAGGAATTAAAGAAACTAATTTGATATGTGGAACATGGTAGCTAACTCAAAAAAAAGTTGACCAAGTGCATCTCAAAACTGAGACTTTGTGTGAATATGAACCAAGGATGTCAGCCCCTTCCTGGTTTCCTCACAACTGGATCTATTGATAGTTTCCACATGCAGGTTCCAGCCTATTTGTTTCTGAAAGACCGGAAACAATAGTTTCTTGTCCAGTAGACTTATACCTGACCTACTCTCTCAGGCTCTGGATCCTGTGACCCAGACCCATCTATTTGGTCTCAGGTCTCCCCTCCAGGTCTCTTTATCAACCAAAAATTATCTGGGCCCTGAATCTGCTGAGGAAGATTCTGTTGCTTGAGTAGCTCTGAAGTTCTAGCTGAATGTCCCTACTGTGTTGGCTTCATCTTAGAATGGGTATCTGCCTAAGTAATTCAGCCTTAAGAGGAAGAAGCCTTAATTCTGTTTGCTTGCTCTGCTGAGGACTCCTGTTCTAGGACCAGAAGCCAAACCCTCAACCCAGCTAAGGCATAAGACCCCACCTTACTCTTATCCATCTCTTTTCTGGACTTATATCCTTCCCCTCTACCTCCAGATTTAACCATATACATCAGCCACACTTGGAAAGATTCCTGGGTGAAAACAAAAAGCCAGCTCAATTCATAGCATTTGACCCACATCTGAATGCCTTGCTGTTATACTCCAAGCAACTGATCAGATATCTTGGGGCCAACATTTTTCAGAATTAGGACTGAGGTTCTCTTACCCCATCAATGTTCCTGGACCACTGAATTATCCTCTCCGTACCTACCTCGACAGTGGATTTCCCTCAGATCAGCAAGTTCTCATTCTGGATATTCCTCTCCTCATGTTCTATGTTGCCATCAGCATATTGTAATGGTGGCTTTGAGTTCTAATTATTAAAGAGAAAGGCTAAATAAAAACTTGGGCCATGGCCTTAACACTAACTCAGAAATTCACTTCACTAGAGAGATTTATTAAAAAGCAATACTTAGGGCAAGCATAATATTAATTTCTTTAACGCTATTCTATTTTATAATGGAAATGTGGCATGAATTGCCACGGCATAGCTTCTCCTGGCTCAAAGGGATTCATGCTTGGTGAGATGCTCTCCATTATTCTCAGGGTGTGCAACAACAGATTAGGTTAACCATATGAAATTGCTGATATTCAACTGTTTTTGACTTACAGAAACAGCAGTTTCATATGGTTCAACTTACTATAATGTTGTTCACTGAAGAGTAGAACAGGACACCATTAGTTGAATATGTTGAAAATTTGCCAGTGAAACTAACTCTGTGGACACTCCTCTTTTCCTGAAACATGGTAGAAGATCAGATTCAAAATTCCTATAGAGAAAGTAAAAACTGAAATTGACAAAAGTTACATAATTAGTATAATACTTTCAGACTTAGAGATCCTCTGTTTCTGGCTTTGTTGCCCATTAATACAAAACTCCTATTGCAGAATTGACTGCTGTTAGCTGTTGAAAGCCAATAAGAATCATAATCCTTCTCTGCTTGGGTGCCATGCGAGAGTGGCCCAGGTGTGTGTGGTGATAAATACACAGCTGTCCACAGAGGGTGTCTCATTAGCAAATTTCCCTTTAAGTCTATCTTCACTGATTTTGCACAAAAATTTCTCTAATCACCATTCAGAAGCTTTGTAAAAGACAGTCCATGAACACCTTATACAGTTCAATTTTAAACTCTTTTTAGTGGTTTGGATAGTTTACAGATAAAAATGATAAGATCTGTATACACAAGTGCAGCTAAGCAATGTCCAAAACAGCGTGATCTCGGAAACCCTTATAGTACCCTCTCTTAGCAGCTGGAATTCCCATCATTTAATACTCTCCTTAATTAAGGGTTGGAGGGCTTAATAAAATTTCAGGTACACCATACAGAAGAGGTACCACACAAATTTTTAACCACATATGTATTTGTACCTTAGTGTGAGTTGTTTAGTATATCAGCTATTTTGATAAATCTGGTATGAGAATACACAACACAATTAGGGTTAAGTAGACAGTGAGTGGAATGATCTCTATCACAAGATAAGTTTAACTGGCATGTCATCACAGAGGGCTTATGGTCATTGGCGTTAAGGGCAGCGGGTCAAAGAAGAATGGAGATTCCAGAATAGTGGATACTCGATCAAGTTTTCCTGCATCACAGTTTTCATAAAGTTCTACTCTTTCTTATGGGGTGGGTTGCCTGCCCTATAAGAGCAGTATATTTCAGAGGAAAGGATCTTCTGAGCCATCTTGACACAGTTGGCTGGTATAAAGTCAAGGCTCTATGATAAATACCTATTAAGAATTTACGGGGGACGCTGGTACCACCACACAAAGGAAACACTTGAAAACCCCCAGCCTAGATAAGGATCAAGGGTCCCATGTTACTCTAACTTGCATTTGAGTCATTTTTCTAGCGATACTTTTGGAGTTAGGTTTACAGAAGAATAGACTCAGACTAGTGGAAAAGTATGCCCAGAGACATGGCCTGCAGTGACAAGGTACAGATGGCCACTGACTCAGGGCTTCTCATAGACCTTGCCTTCCTGTGAACTCTGAACTTGGCCACTGTTTGACAGAATGGTAATGAGAAGTGTTAGAGTTGGCGGAGGGGTGGGGAATAGCTCCCCAGCCTTCTCCAGACAAGCTCTAGGGAGGGCTGAGAAGAAGAGTTCCCTCTTCTTCTTACTAAACGACACAGTCCACAGCTATGTGCTAGATTCACAGAACACAGAATGGAAAACTGTGGCCCAGAAAAGCCAGATCATGACCACTTTTTTCCCCCCTGTGATGGAGACACGGCAGGCTACCACTGCCCCACTACATACTTGGTACTTTACTGGCAACTTGAGACACTCATTATGTAATCACATCTTCATGGTGATGGTCTTGAACTTCAAGAAGTGACAGTGTGAGCTGGGGTCAGAAGACTGCACCCATAGATGCCCAGAGCACCAGGTTGTTATACAGTCTCCAGGAAGCCAGGTGTTGTACCTTCATTCTCCCTCTAGGAAAAAGAAAATCATTTCAGAAGATTTCTACTCAAATCTGGGATCATTAATTCATATGTTAGACTGACATTTAAGACTTCTGATAGACCTCAACTGCTGATGAGGTCCTGCAGTAATGGCTCCGCCATGCTGTCTGGAATCTGGAAGGGCTTCTCTTTGTGTCTATTCTATTGCCCATCCTCCAGCTCTTGGCTTGAGATTTCCACACTCATCCAACAGAAGATCTCTTTCAGAGGAGATTCTGTGGCCAGTAGAAATGTAAAAATTCACATGAAAGCTTGGTTAAACAATCTAAGATCCAAAGAGAGATGCGCCTGGCCCCTCCACACCCTGGCACTACTCTGCACAGAAGCATCATCCAATTCTAAGCTAACAGACTCCTCAAGCACTGGAGTCAAGTGGGAGGAGGCAACACGCGTGCAGGTGCTGAGCCACGGAATCCAATTCTACCCCAGCCACAGGAGGGACGAGCCAGGTGGCCTGCTACTGACTGGGTTGGAAGCTTTTAATCTAATTCATGCAATATTCATTTTTAGAACATACCACAGGATTTTCCTCAGAAAGGCTCATTCATTCTCTGGATCTGCTTCTGAATTGTAGATCAAATTACCATGACTTCTTTTAGGGGGAGAATGTTAAGTTCACCCAGATGGGTTTAAATTCAAGTGTGATTGGTCGGTAATGGTTTACTATGAAAAAGCAAAGAATGTTCATCACAATACTGGACCAACCTGAGCCCCAGGGCCCCATAACTGCCCTCACAAGGGCATCCTTTCCACCGCTGTTCAAGTCCATTGCCTTACCGTGTTGTTACAAGTTCCTTTATCTCACTAAAAGCATCCTCCTTCAAGGATGGAGACGGTTTATTCATCTGAGTATCTCTCCAGAAGTTCTGTGTTTAGCTAGAGCAAAGTCTTCAAAACACATTGTAAAATCCAATTAATATATATTATTAACAATGAACATATTCTTAATAGTTAAAATGTATCTTTAATATTTAAAATATATTCTCAGTAGTTAATTGCTAAGGGGCTCCCTTTCACATAGCCCTGCTTGTACACACACAAACACTAAAATGATTTCCTAAAACAGAGCAGGTAATTTTCACAAAATCACTGCCCTCAGAGTATAGAGTCTGAAGATAAGGACTGAGTGTTTTCTGTACTCTGTATTTGGTATAGTTCCTAGTTTATGGGACTATCCATTAATTCAACAAACATTTCTCTAGTGCCTTTGTAGGGCTGGGGAGATGTCAGTCACTAACAAAGTCTCTATTCTCATGGGGTTTGCATTTTAGTGTGTGGTGGGGAGGTGGGGGAGTGGGAAATAGATAATAAAGAAGCAAATAAGAAAATAGCAGATATTACAAAGTCTTACAAAAAGATAATCTATAGTGACTAGATGTATGGAGAGTACCACTTTATATTAGGGTTCAGAACAGGCCCCTCAAAATCAAAATTAAATACAACATTTGTTTGGTGTCCACACGACAAGAAGGAGCTAGCCACGTGATCAACTTCTAGAGCGGGAGCATCCCAGGGTCACAGGAAGAGGCAACAGCTAATGTGTCAGAGGATGGGCAGGCTTTGAGTTGAGGGCTTGAAGGAAGGCCAGTGCGGCTGAAGCATCATGAACGGTGAGGAAAAGTTCGGGAGACAAGTTTGGAGAAATGGGCAGGAGCCAGATCACGGGGAGCCCAGTGGGTCTTGAAATATGTTTGGGTTTTTGCAAAGGCAGTAGAAGCCATTAGAAGTCTTAGGGAGGGAAGTGATTTTTGTTTTTGTGATCTGATTTTTGTTTCTCAAGATCATCCCAACAGCTATGTGGAGAATGGTGGGTGGGTAAGAGGAGAAACAGAGTGACTAGTTAGGGGGCTAGTGCTGGAGGACCCCTGGGAGACAGCTCCGCCCGAGGGGCAGACGAGCAGTGGTGACAACTGCTCTAACAGCCTCAAGAAATGCAGGAAAAGGCTTTCTGCACAAAGGAACAGCTTGAACAGAGGAAGGAACACATGGAAGACATCTGCAAGTTCTATGAGCCTGAGAGTTCAGTACGTCTGGAGGAAAAGCTGTCAAACAAACAAAACAAACAACCAGAACCGAAACACGCCAAACACACAGGTGTCAACGAGTAAAAACAGAAAAGCTTTTTCAAAAGATAGCATAAACAGACCTAAGGGATCTAGAAAAAGACTAGAATAAGTGTAGACACACTTGGATTGGCAGATTCAACTAAGATATCGATTCTCCCCCCAATTATTTTACAAATGTAATGCCATCCCAATCAATCCAAATGGTGTTTCTGGATGAGCAACTTGGCGAAAATCTCCTCCAAGTCTCGTGGAAGAATATCTATGTGCAAATATTGAAGATGTACACACCCACAGTTACATGTGCTAGCAGCCACGGCGTGTGCTAACAGGGACAAAGGAGCCCAGAGACTCTACACCCCCCCCTTTCTCCACCTCCCTTTCTCCTTCCAATTGAGGTTGTAAGAAAAGAACGACTGTCCTTTCACACTTAGCCCTGCAGCAATATTTTGAAACGTTTTTGACCATGACCCATGTAAAGAAATATGATTTACATAAGGACACACATATATTATTGAAACAAAAATTTTATAAATAATACTCTGACTACATGTGACTTATTTTATTTTATTTTATTCTATTCTGTGGAACTCTATATGAAATAATATGCAATCAGAACCCTCTTAATTGAGTTCATGGTTCCCTAATGTGTCAGGATACACAGTTTTTAAAAGCACTGCCCTTGGGACATCTGTCCTGCTTCCTGGTCCTCTAAGGTGATCTCATCACCAAACCCATCTTACTGGCCGAGCAGCAACCCCTTTGGCTGAAGTCTCACTCACTTTGCTTAAATATGAAATTCAGAAAGTGCTTCCTTTAGATTTCCTTCTGGCCTGAGAATGGAGAGAACAAGTCTGTCTCGATTGGGAAACAAAGGAAAGGAAGTGGAATTTGTGGTTTGTTTTTTTATATAATGATGATGATGATCAAATAAAGCTCCCAGTCGTTGCTTGCCGGGAGCCGAGGCTCCCATCTCTGCATGATAGCTTTCCCCGTCCATTTGGTAGATCCATTCAGCTCTTCTATTCCATCAGTTTTTTAAAAACAGAAGAAGGATTTAAGAACATATTCAACATTATTTCATGGAAGACAGTAACCTTCTAATGCAAAATATTTGTTTTTAACCGCACAGATCTAAAGTGCCTTCTAAAAACAAAGTCCAAGCTACAACTCTGTTCTCTTGCCATAAAAATTTTAAATCACATTGATTACCCATCTGGAATATCTTCAAATTATTCATCTCTTAGTAGACTAATACTCCCTTCAGAAGCAAAACAAGTAAATATACAAAGGGAAACATGATTAATAATTTATTTGTGTTCTGTTTTTCAGGACAAGTCCCTGCTCATTCATGCTCTCCACTGAAAATGTTTCATAACTATACTCCAAAACAGGTATGATAAACTGTCCCCTGACTATCAGTTTAAAGGAAAGGGAGAGACGTGGGAGCGTGTGTGTTTGTGTGTGTGTGTGTGTATTTTTAAACACGTTTTACTAACTCTTACCTCTATTCTGTCGTATATCTAAGAAGTTCAGTTTTGCCTCAACAAATCAGTTTTCTGGATAATCAGGCTAATGTATTTGACTGAGCAAGCCATACTGCTTACACTTAAGACAACATACTATTTTTTAAGAAGCTGTGTCATATTAGGCTCATTGTTCCAGAATACCTGATATCCTACTAGACAAATTACTAGACAAATTATGTACATTCAATCGAAATTGCACAGAGTCCCCTATGAATTGCCAGTAATTCATCTTTAATGCTTTTCTATCGTTTTCTTTTCACCTCTGTCCCCTTTCTGCATCTTTTCCCCATCAACATCCTATAAGAACCTCTACTCCCTTGCTCCCATCCAAAGAGAAATCACCAGTTTCCTAGTAAAATTTAATATGCAGTTTCTATCATGAAAACTTAAAATGTAATGTTTTCCTTCCTTGAAGGACATAAAGAGAAAAATCAGGCTATATCTTATATTGTTAGTTATCTATTCAGTATCCACACCAATATCCTTTCTTGAGAATAGAACCCCAGTATTCTTTGGAGTGGCAATATGGCTAACTAAATATTTATTTTCCCAGAATTCTTTGCATCTTAGAGTGACCATGTGACATATTTCAGGTCAACAAGCCCTAAACAGAAGTCTACTGGAAGTCTCCAGGGAAGCCTTTATTTTCTTGAGTTTTAGGGAACAGAAATGGCTGTCACTGCCTTTCCATCTTCTTTTTGCCCTGAGCAAAAGTGTGATGTCTGGAGCTGAAGCAACCTTCTTCAGGTCATGAGGCAAAAAGCAAGAAAATCACAAAGACATTAGATCTGAGATCTCTGAGCCACTGAACCAACACTGGCAGCCCACTCCCTTCAGACTTCTATTTTTATGAGAAAAATGAAAAAAACTTATTTGTTTAAGCCATTGATTAGTCAGATATTCTATTACTTGAATTCTAACTGAGGTACATGAAAGATTTCATAGTAAGTTCCACAGCCCAGCGACTCTGTTGGGGGTGCCTCAGGGGCTAAGGTGGAGAATACAGCAAAGGCTAAGCCAGCAGAGAAACTCTCTTTTTACTGGTATCTGATTTCCCCAGACTAGCTCACCTTTTACCTTATATACTGAGGTTATAATTAAGAATTCATTTGAGAAAAATAAATTATTCTGTTTAAGACTCTATGTTTAAAACCACTGGATTAGATACATTTGGATCAGAAGATTTGTTGGCTTTATTATGGAAAAAAGCCTAAAGAAATGAATCATTACTAATGGGATTTTAGCAATATGGTATCTATAAGAGGAAGGGATTTTGATAACGAAAAACTAGACTGGATCCTCTCTGATTACCTCTCTCTCTCTCTTCCCTGCATATGGCCTGTTCTGAGTACCAAGCTGATGTCATATATTTTTTTCCAATTAGGTTGATTGGTTGTTCTACCAAGAGATGCAAAGAGGGCCCACATAATCCTATATTGTCACAGAATTCAGGGATCCAAGCATGAGTAGGAGGTAAATACAGAGACCTCAGGAATGTTTCTAAATTAATGACAGGTGCTTCATAAGTGCAGAAGCTGCACAGAGGTGGGGAGGCATTTCTCTGCTTTTGTATCTCTCTAGAGTCCCCCAGTGACCCTGGTCCTGGGGGAAGGCTGGTTTGTTGTGAAGTCTTGACACCAACATTCTCATGAGTTTCCTTCTGTACCAAAAGGGCTTGATGCCTATTTTATGTAATGTTGGTGTCCTGAAATGGTCTTCATACCCTGAATTTCGGTGTTCGGACTGGAAGTTTAAATTCATTATGGCCTTTCACAAGTTAAAACAAATAATTGTTTAAGAATGAGAATAATGTCCACCCACCTCTCCTCACCTCTCACAAACACACCCTCCTGCACATTGAAACCTCCTCAGACATTCAGTGTCGTAGAGTGTGGGCTTTAGAACTAGAGAGGCTTGGGTCTCATCCCAGATCAGCCATTTACTGCCTGTGTGACCTTGGCTAATCGCTGAAGGCTCTGTGTTTCAGTCTCCTCATGCCTAAATGGGGTACGTATAAGAATAGTACCTACCTGTGAGTGTTGTTATGAGGCTTAAATAATTTAAAATATGCACAGTGCCTAAAACAGTTCCTGGAACTTGCTGAGTGCTAAATGAGTGTTAGCTATTATTGCTGTTGTTGTTACTTACCTGCTCCCAAGTTTCATCTCCCCATTGGTAAATGGGTATAACAATGCCCCATACAATTAGCTCTTAGCAAGTGGATGGACTATCAGTTGACTTACTAACCTTTGTTGGTGGCTCATAGTTTCCCCCATTGGAAATGCTTCTCCCCTAGGCTCTGCCTGCTCAGAGCTTCTCAGCACCTTAGATCCTGCATAATTCAAACTTCCTGTGTGAAGCCTTCTCCAGGTTCAGAAGTCCACCTTGTCTTCTCCTATTACAAATATCCACAGCTATTCGTATTGGTACCTTGCAGTTTAGTACCAAATCATAGGTTGTCTTTTTTGCTTTTTCTCACTTCAATTTCCTATTAAAACTTTAAGCTTCCTATGTGCAAGGATTCATTCCTCCATGTTTCTTAATACACTTTGGTATATCACCCAATGCTGGGAACATGGAACACACTTAATAAAAATTTGTTGATTGCTCTACTTATCTTTAAGTCCATATTTTTATATGTATGCATGGAGTTCCTTTCAAAACAGGCTATACCTGTAGGACAGCAAAGTACCACAAAAAGCATTCAGTTGATTTCACCTAAACTAGAATTGGGCATAAACCCAGTAACAGAGGAAACTTGGAAAGAGTTTCCTCCCTCTGTGATGCTGGAGGGACACAGATGTTGAGTGAGGCAACATCTTCTTGATCTTATTTCATCAATTGAAATTCCCCCTTCCCCTAGACCTTACCATGGCCAAATTCAAGAAACAGACGTTCGCATTAAAAAAAAAATCTCTCTGGAGTTAGTGTGGCTGTTTATCCAATTTTCACCCTGCCATCCAGACTTAGGTTATGTCCAACAGAGCCCAGACAACAGGCTGGAGTGTATGAACTTCAGCCTGTGGAAGAGGTCAAGGAGAGGTGTGATGGCCATACATGAGGAGTGCTGGAGAGAAGATCTCCCCTTCATGAGAAGTGGGACAAGAGAAATTCATTTCCCACAAAAAGAAAACTTCTTTTCTCAGCTCTGGATCCATAATCCTCTTTTTTTTTAATTGACATATGCAGTTGATTTACAATGTTGTGTCAGTTTTCGGTATATAGCAAAGTGATTCAGTAATATATATATATATATATATATATATATATATATATATATATATATATATATATATATTTATTTATTTATTTATTTTCAGATTCTTTTCCCTTATAGGTTATTAAAAAATTTCTAATATAATTCCATAATCCTTTGATTCCTACTATTTTCTATGTGAAGACACTGTCTTTGGACCACCTTTCTCTGCTTCCATTACCCCTCTCTGGTCCCCCAACACAAAAAGTAATGTTTAAAAATTTTCTAAACCTGATAGGTCCACAGGGCTGTTCCATATTGATGAACTAAGGGTGTGTATCTCTTTCTTTTTGATTTTCCTGTTGAGTCTATACATTTTGATTGTAACATGAGCTGTGAGTAACTGCTTCAATGCAGATAATAGCTCTGTCTCAGTGATCTACAAAGCTGTTAAGTTCATCTATTTCAACATTTTTCCTCCAACATTACCTTAGTAAGTTGTATGTGAAACATGAAGAGTGTAGGAGAGATGCTTTTTAATGCAATTTACAACATCTCAGAGGTGAGAATTGAAAGCCCAGCTCTGATTGCAACATCTGCTCTGAACAAGGGCATCGAGGGACCTGCCATCAGATTTTTTTGTCTTAAGGATGATCACCATGTATGTTCACAAATAAAAACGTGAAGCGTTCTGACAGCCAAGCAAACCATGAAGAATTAAACTTCCGAAACAGGAAAACACACTGCAGCATCCTTGCTGCTATTCATTTGAAGAAACTACTCCATTCAGAGCCTCTTCACTTCCTTCCCTGACTGCCTTCCCAATCCCTGTCAGGTTCAGCCCTCACAGACATGTTTCTGCACAAGGGCAAGATTCCATTTGGAGAGGGATTGGTCCAATGTTGAAGGAATCAGTTTCTTAATGATAAAATCAGACTTCTCTAGTAAAGATGTTTGAGGCAGTGTATTCAGTAGCAGTGAAAGGTAGTTTTTAAAATAACCAGCACTGCCCAAGACATAAGTTTTCAGTGACTCACCAATGCCTTCCCAGCAAGTCCCTTGAAATTTCAGCCCCTCTGTTCTCTGGCCTCATTCTCTGGCCTCTGGTCTATCATTTTTACTATAATCCCTGCTATACTTCAGTGAGCTCCAGACAACGTGGACCAGCCTGTCTTCCCTGACCATTTTCATCCTCATGGTCTTCCCTTACTGCTTTTCTTAGGCCAATATTTACAACGCAATTCCTATCTCCACCTTGTCATTGACCGAAACCCTACCTCCCTTCAGTGCCTAATGCAAGGGCTCCTTCTTCAGGACCCTCTCTTGATCATTCAGCTGGATGTGACCACTCCGTCCCTTACAGTGCTGTAGACCCTTGCTTTTAGCATATATCACATTCTGACTCATGTTGTAGACGTTTGTTCACTTGCTCAGTCCCCCCTACAACATCGCAGTCTCCAGGAGAGCATCCGATAAAGAAATATTTTGAGTACAAAACAGAGTGCCTCGTTGCTGTGGACTGATTGTATCCCCTGCACCAAATTCATGTGTTGAAGTCTTAACCCCCAATATGACTGTATTTGGAGACAAGGCCTTTAGGAGGTAATTAAGGTTGAATGAGATCATAAGGATGGGGTCTTTCTTTCCACATGCATTGAAGAAAGACCATGTGAGAACACAGCAAAAAGTGGCTGTCTGCAAGCCAGGTAGAGAGCTCTCAAAGGAAACCAAACCCTGTTGGACCTTGCTCTTGAACTTCTCAGTCTCTGAGCTGTGAGAAAATACATTTCTGTTGTTGAGCTGAGTAAGACATTCATTCGTACATGATGAACCATCAATAAGCATAATGATTTTGAACACTGACTCTGTGAACGGGGATATCAGGAAGATGGGAAAGGTGCTATGTGAGGGGTTTTATCCCATCTATTGACCACATTTGTACCCCTTTCACTGGCTAACTGGTAGTGTGAGATATTTGGGGGAATGGGGTGAAGGGTAAAGGGACTATTAGATGTTTTTATTTAATTTCGACTTTTAAAACACATGGTTCAAAACGTAAAATAATATAAAAAGGTATACATTACAAACACAGTGTAAGAACTGCTTCTTGGTCATTTTCAAAAGTCAGTCTTCACTGGGACGAGTCAGTCCATTCCAATAAAAGCCGCACAATGCTTCCACGGTCTTCAGACATCAAAAACTGCACACAATGGACAAATTCTTAGGGACTTATTCAAACCAGATTGATGAGTAAAAAGAATATATGTATTTATCAAATAGGATATCTGTTATCATGTAGACAAAATCACAATGTGATTGGCTCTTTAATCAGTTTGTTATACCATGAAAACCTGGCCTAAAATCCAGTTCTATTTTACAGGCCAAGCAGTTAAGAGAACATGTTTTTGTTTTTGTTTTGTTTTTGCGGTATGCGGGCCTCTCACTGTTGTGGCCTCTCCCGTTGTGGAGCACAGGCTCCGGACGCGCAGGCTCAGCGGCCACGGCTCACGGGCCCAGCCGCTCTGCGGCACGTGGGATCTTCCCGGACCGGGGCACGAACCCGTGTCCCCTGCATCGGCAGGCGGACTCTCAACCACTGTGCCACCAGGGAAGCCTGAGAACATGTTTTGTACTGTAAACTTACTACTCATTTTACTTACATGGTGTATTGGATTAGTTAGCGTTCTCCAAAGAAAGAGGACCAATAAGATGGAGATAGATAAATTTAAGGAATTGGCTCACATGATTGCGGGGGTTGGCAAGTCTGTAGAACAGGCCATCAGGTGGGAAATTCAGGGAGGAGTTGGTATTGTAGTCTTGAGCCCAGAATTTGCAAGCTTGAAAATCAGGCAGTTTCCATGTTGCAGTCTTGAGGCAGAATTTCTTTCTTGGGGAAGCCTCAATCTTTGTTCTGATTGGATGAGGCTCACCCTCATTTTTAAGGATAATCTGCTTTACTCAAAGTCTACTGATTTAAATATCAATCACATCTAAAAAAATACATCTTCATGGCTACATTTAGACTGGAGTTTGACCAAACAACTGGGTACCATAACCCAGCCAAGTTGACAAATAAAATTAACCATGAGGGGCTTCCCTGGTGGCGCAGTGGTTGAGAGTCCGCCTGCCGATGCAGGGGACACGGGTTCGTGCCCCGGTCCGGGAAGATCCCACATGCCGCGGACCGGCTGGACCCGTGAGCCATGGCCACTGAGCCTGTGCGTCCGGAGCCTGTGCTCCGCAACGGGAGAGGCCACAACACTGAGAGGCCTGCGTGCCGAAAAAAAAATAATAAATTAATTAATTAACCATCAGAAATGGGACAAAGCTCCCACTAAAGATATTGAGCTTAGAGACATTTTTGACTCTGGGTAATATTGTTTCCCAACAATCCTTGGGAAGTCCTTCATCTTGGCTAACTTTCTTGAAACATCTAAGCCAAAAAATCTACTGGACCCAAAACTGACATAGTGAAATGTTCTGAAAGTTCCTCCAGTGCAGTAGAACAAAGTCCCAAAATATTTTTGCTTATTTGGAAAACATTTAGGGACCATCCCAATGAATCTAGAAAAGTACTGGCAACCCAGTTTTCAAAGAACAACTTACTGATTTCATCTGAAATAAAGTCTAACAGTTTAGCTAAATAATTCTTCAATACTATAGCAAGAAGTTGATGAGAGAATAAAGTTGATGACAGAATAAAACAATGAGTGGTTTACTGCTCAATAAGAGAAAGCTTGTTTTCTCTTCTCTACCTCTCTTAGATATTTTTTTTTTTTTATGGCTTCTTGGTAGGAGAAAAAGACTTTAAAACTATGACCCAATGTCAGGGAGAAAACAGACTAGTCTCTTAAACTAATGGCTGTTGTTGAGGACTCCTTTCGCTATATTCAGCCTGGAAAAAAAAAACGAACTTTGCAATAAACGACCTTCATGGAAGAAGACTATTCATGTTAATTAGTAGCTCTTTTCAAATATGATTCATATATGCATTAGGCCATGCCATGCTGAACAATGCATGCATTGTAGTAAACATCAAGATAAGTCTCAAGTATGGTTATCAAAATTTTAGAAAAATCTAGTGGGGATTTTTTTTCATAAGATTGTGACTTGCTGCTCCTAGTACATTGCACAATGGTATCTCTCCTAATGGCTTTTAGCTTTTGCCACTGCCAACTTTTATATTTAAAATCCATACAATTATGAACAATTTATGAACATTATGAGGCTTTTCTTTTTTGCACTGATTCTTACAAATTCAAGCCAGCTTTTATCTTTTGCAACTCGAATGCATTTTGCTTACATTAGATTCATTCTCACATATTCCACTTTATTCTTATTATTAGTATTCCTTATTATGCATATTTAATTTAAGAATGCATTTTCTCCATTAAAAAATTAGAATATGTGAAAAGAAGTACCAGAGGTGATTGTTTGCTTTAGTTTGCTTTTATTAACTATGGAAGGCCTCATACGTTCTTTCCAAAGTTCCAAGCAAGAGACAGAAATGTTAAAAAGCGAAAGAATTTTTTTTAATTAAAATAAAAATCTTCTATCATGGAACTTCTTTATGGTATTTAAGATATCAAATTCAACGAGGAAAATACTGAAAATCTCTTAATATTATGTGAATGGAGAAAGGATATACATTTGCTAGCATTCCTTAAGCAAATACACCACTAAGTATGGTTCTTTGGAGATTAACCCAGCAAGATTCACCTTGAAAAAAGCAAAAAGTATAAAGTCAAGTGTGCACTTACTCACCTCCACACCCCACTCTTCTGCTAAAACAGAACAATTAATGGGTCAAGTCTTAGCATCTGTCCTTACGTTAAACTCCTTCAATAAAATAGCTGGGAGTTTAGGGTCTGCAAGAAATAAGTAACCAGTTGGGGTTCCTTTCTTAATTTTACAAGCACTGATCTGATTATTCTTTCCATGTGTTGCCTAACAAGTTTGAATCTTCCCCATTCCACTCCAAAGTTATTGATTTAACTGATCGTTTTAACACAGTGAGAGCAAATCAAAGAACTCTACATGGTTGATGGGAGCAGTCTCCTCTTCCTCTCCCCCCTCACCAACCTGGCTTCTCCACCACATACACTGTGTACTTTGGTTTGCAGAGTTGGGTCCTATATCGACCACACTGACTGCATATAACAGGAAGAACAGAGTATGTGTGTTATTTCCCCCTTACACTGTGTTAAGGATTACAATTTGTTATTGGGTCGAGACTTTAAAAATCTATAGACACCAGCTGATTTTGTCTTACTATGAAATCCAAATCAATTAATGCCATTTAATATTTTTGGCACCTCAAGCATCTATTATGTGAAGGACACCATGCTAGCTACTTTTGATAAAAACTATTACCTACTAATCATAATACACCTGCAAGAATTTCGGCCCAGATTGTAGAGATGAAAATCTTTGTTCTTCCACTTACTAGCTTTGTGAATATGCACAAATTATCTCTCTGTGCCTCAGTTTTCTTACCTGAAAAATAGAGACAATAATACTACTATCTCATAGAGTTGTGAGTATTAAATGTAATGTATGTAAAACCCTCAGAACAGAGGGCCCTTTTCCTCCCTGTGTATCTAGATCTTATGCCTCTAGGGGCCCCTGGGATATTTCTCTCCACCTATTAATCCCTAGTATTTTGGAATTTTCAATCTCATTCTTAGCTTAAAAAAAAAAAAAAAAGATAGAGTACAGTCAGCTCTGCAGGACCCCATCTCCCTGTTCTCCCAGATAACACATTCTGCCGGCACTTGATTGCCTCACTACCCTTTAGTGGGCCCTAATATCTTGAATGAAAATAGAATCTTTTAGTTAAGACCAATAAATGCCTTGAAAATACAACTAAAACAGACCTTAATTAATTAGCCTCCTAATTATTCTCTCCTGAAACCATTTTAGTTCTTCTACAACTATGATCAGAAACAAAACATCAGAAAATAGTAAAAGTACTCTTTTCTTTTCTATCTTGGCAATTAAGGTTAATCAAGTACACAATTGATCACATAGAGATCAGTTACTAATATTTAGAAAGTATCTTTCAGCAATATCATATATAAATTTTCTATCGAGTTTTGAAAAATAGAAGCAAGGTGGGAGGGGAATCTTTCTGTATTCTCAATAATGATACAATGACGAGTATCAGCAATCTAAGTTTAAATTCTAAAAACCCAAATTAAAATATCAGAAGCATACCTTATTTATAATGTTAATTGTCCTCTTCATTGGAGTCTAAAGAGCCAAGTATTTATTTTCACCAAGTGTTATTTTTAACAATATATTTTAGGATTGATGCTTCACCTCCAAATGCCGTGTTGATATATCATTTTACAATAGTTATAGGAGCCTGTGAATTTGTACCTCTTGACCCTCCCATGAGGGCTAGGTCAGATTAATCATGGCATTATTATGTCATACATTCTAACAGTCTGCCTCTGGAAGAAAGTCATGTCTGCTGCAGTACAATTATCTAAGACTGATGATGCAGACTAAAGTCATTATAATACATTTATCTGGCACAGATCCTCTCAGCCATAGTTCCAACCTCACAACCCAGTTAGTAGGCACGTAGGACCCTCCTAAGCGGGACTACATTTTCACCATGCTGGTAGAAAGCAAAGGATCTTCAATGGACATACTGCATGCAAAATAATATATTCCTTTTAGCAAGGGAAGACCGGGAATGTTGCTTACTGGAGATGAATCTACATCATGAGTATCATGCCTCCACCAGCTGGAGAGAGACCAGATCTGGTGATTCTTAAGAAAATCAAACAAACACCTATCAATAACCAGGGTAGAAGAACCTCCACTTCCTAATTTCTCCACATTGAACCTCTAGACAGTTGCCAAATATTTGTGAAGTTCAGATATGAGAAAGTAAGGTGGGATGATAATCAATGGTCAGCAATGTGCTATTCCCCCATGGACATCATAGGAGGAGAAGCCTCTGAAAAACCACTGAGAGCACGAAGAGCGTTCACCTTGTTCTGGGGTTTCCTGCTCATCCCTTGACCCTCACCTGTTTCAATTTAACAATTTATTCATTTATTGTTGACTTCTATAGTGCATTGTACTCTCCTCAACTACCAGCCCATCCAGGACCATCTCTCAGAAGATGTTATTTTCCGTTTGTGGAACATATGAGGTTATCAGACATGGCTACTTCAGATTCTCATGAGTCCACCTCAAATTTCCCAATATCCTGTCATCACTCTCCAAGTTCCATACATCCACCTGTACTCTGGATTCCAAGCCTCTGGAACTTTCTCTTCACCAAAAATCCCCTAGCATTTTGGAACCTTCAATCTCTTCTTTCTCAGTTCTCTCTCTCTCTCTTACACATACACACACACACACACACACACACACACATACACACACACACATACAAAGAAGCAATTATAATTGTATCCCTAAATCTACTATAGCAAAACAATAATAAATAGGAGAACAGGCAATAAGCAAAGGAGTAATCAAGATTGAGTCGATTTCAGCCAGCAAGGAACACAGGAAGAAAAGAATTCTTAGATAACTTTATTGATGTATAATTTATATATTATTAACTATCAATACATCCATTTAAAGTGTACAATTCAATGAGTTTTGACAAATGTATGTATCCATGAAACTGCCACCACTATCAAGATACAGTAAATTTTCAAAATTCTCCAAAATTACCTTGTGTCCTTTGACCAACCATCCCTCCCTCTACTCCTGGCCATAGGCAACTATTGATCTAGTTTTGATTTGATTAGTTTTCTGGATAGATTACATTTATATAAAATGCTATGGAGAATGAAAACTAATCATACAGCATGAAATCTTTTGTATCTGGCTTCTTTTACTTAACAAAATCACATTGAAATTCATTCATATTGGTGTATATATCAGGAATTCACTATTTTTATTGCTGAAAAATATTCAATTGTATAGATACACCACTATTTGATTATTTATTCACCAAATGATTATTGTGGACATTGGATTATTTCCAGTTTGGGGCTATTTCAAATAAACTGCCAGAAACATTACACACAATATTTTGTGTGAGCATATATTTTTCTTCCTTTTGAGTAAATACCTAGGGGTAGAAAGGCTGGTGGTATGGTAGGTATATGTTTAACTTTTTAAGAAACAGACAGTTTTTCAAAGTGGTGGCACCACTTTACATTCACACAACAACGTATGTGAATTCTGCTTGTTCCACATACTTGCCAACATCTAGTATTATCAGCCTTTAATTTCAACCATTCTAGTGGGTACGTAATGGTATCTCTTTGTAGTTTAATTTGCATTTCCATGATAACTAATGATTTTGACCATATTTCCATGTGGTTAGGCCATTGTATATCTTTGTTTTTGAACTGTGTATTCAAATATTTTGCCTATTTTCAGAATTGGGTTGTCTTCTCATTGAATTATAAGGATTCTTCATCTATTCTAGATAAAAGCAGTTAAAAACATGCATTGAAAATATTTTCTTTCATTTTATGGTTTGCCTTCTAATTTCTGAAAATTATCTTTTGAGGAGCAAAATCTTTTAATTTTAATAAAGTCCAATTGTCACTTCATTTTCTAAAATCATAAAATAGTTTGAGCTTTGAAATCTGCAACTGCCTCAAGGTCCTAAAGATTTTATCCTATATTTTATTCTAGAATTTTTATAGTTTCATCTTTCACATTTAGGTCTATGGCTCAAAATCATTTAAAAATAATATTTTATGATTAAGAAATTAGCAAAAGTTATTCTAGAAAAAACACACTAGTGACTCATCATTAATTTTTTTTTAATGTTTGTGCTTCCAAACATTCCAAAGTTCATGTTGAGTTGAGTTGAGTTTTGTCTTGGAGAGGATGTTAAAGGAGAGAAGAGAGTTGCATATATTGTGTAAATCCTTTGGGCTTTTCTATTTAAATTTTTATTTTACATAATTTTATAAGCAGTTTTTTATATTCCAACATATGTTGAGGACATTTTCCCACAATTTTTCATATATGAAAATATGAAATAGGTGCAGAGAATCCATCTTATTAATATACAAAAATCTATTTAGCCAGTCCCTTTCTTTGGTATTTGTCTTGTTTCCAGCTGTTTACAGCAACAGTAAGAAACCATATTGCTTTAAATATCTTTCAACATAAGTCTTAGATCTCTGATGATTTCCTTAGGATAAATTTTTATATGTGGATTTATTAGTTTAAAGGATAAGAAAAAAATTAAAGCTTTTGGTATATATTTCCAGAAAGAACATACCAAATTACAGAACTCCTAGTAGTTTGTGAAAGCACATTTGCACCCTCCCCGATTTGGGGCATTGCCTTTTGTTTTAACCTTACAAAATCTGTTAGAAGAAAATAATAAATTATTGTTGTTTTCATCTGTGTTTCCTTGATTTTAGTAAGCCTGAATTTTTTTTCATATGTTTTTCAATCCTTTGTGTTTCTTTTTTGTGGGTTACTTTTTCAAATTCTTAGTCTATTTTTTTCTATTAAGATTTTAAAAATATATTTATTAAGTGCTTCTTATATATTAACTTATACCAATGTATTAACGTATGTTAACCTATTTCTGAGTAAGGCATTTCAAATATTTTCTTTGTTGTTTAATTCTTCTTATGATACTTCTGCAAAGTTTTAAGATTATATAAAGTCAAATCTATCAAATTTTGGATTAAAAAGATTTTCTGCACCTCTGTATCATACATCTTTATAGATAGATACGCTAATATTTTCTTTTTCATTTATGCACTGTTTTTACGTTGTAATGCTCTAATCCATCTATGATGTATTTTAGTATGAAGTGTAATGAAGGAATGTGTCTGAGCCCCAGTTCCTTGTAAAGCAGAGCCTGAGGAAAAGCTTACATATTAGAGGTTTGGGTGGAAAGGGATCCCAGGGCATCAAGAGTGAGAAAAGGAAAATGAGGAAGTAAGGAAGGGAAGGAGGAAAGAAAATCAAACGTGGTGCATTGTTATGAGGCTAGCCACAGTTTTACAGGAAAACACAGCCATTGCCCAGATGCAGGATTTCAACAGAGGGAGAGGCTGACACAGCCAATGCATGAGTCCAATGGAGCAGAGGGGGATGAGGAGAGAGGAACTGATCTGTCAACTCTGTCTCCTTTCTTTTGATGGTCAAGGTTTGTGCTTCTGAGTTGCATTACCTAAACATTCCAGGCAGCTGCTGGGAAGTCTGGGCTCCATCGACTCAGTTGAATCTTACATGGCTGCGGAAACTGCTATGTCTTCTGTATGACAGAAAAAGCAATGGAGGCTGTGCCTGGAGCCTGGGGGAGCAGGGCTGTTAGGAAATGAGGGATGGTAGCTCAGGAGGAGGCAGAGGCCGGCAAATCCAGGCAGGCACTTACACTGGTCTAGTAGAGGCTATAACTTATAGTCAACCATTTATCCTGCTTCATCTAATGGGTACTGCACCATTTTCTCACAAATTTAAATTTCAGCTTTACCTTATTCTAAGTTCGTAATTGTACTAGGGTTTCTTTCTGGTTCTAAACAATCTATGGATATACAAGTGTACATTTATAATAACTTATAGCTTTCTGATGGTACAAATTCCCTCTCATTTTTTTCAGTGTTTTTTCTTGGCTTTTCATACATGAATAAGCTCATGTATATAGGTAAAGTCATAATTTTAACTAGTTTTATAAAAAAATTGGGGATTTGTGTATAAATACGTCTGTTTGGGGACAATCAATATATTTATACTCTTCTATCTCACCATTCATGAAAATAGCAGCAGCATCAAATTTTTAAAGATTTTTTTAATGTCCCTCAGTAAAATTTTCCAGTTGTTTTTCATGTAGCTCTAACAGAACTTTTATTAACTTTTTTCCTAGATATTATAACTTTTTGTAATTTTTGTTACTCTGGTGGGCAGAATTTTTTTCATTGTGCTTTTTAATTGATAATTTCTGGAATCTAGTAAATTTTTCTATATTAATTTTGTAACTGATCATCTTTTAAAACCCTCTAACTAGTTCAAATAATTTTCAGATTTATTCTCATGAGTTTTCTAGATAGATCATATAGTCTGTAAATAATAATTCTTTCTTCTCCAATAGTTATTTTTCTTATTTCTCTTTTCTGCCTTTTTCCATTGGCTATAAATTCAGAATAGCATAAGATGAATAATTATGATGTCATCCTTATCTTAGTCTTACCTTTAATAAGAATGTTTCTGCTATTTTACTTTTAAGTATTGTAAGTATTGGCTGTTGGTTTCAGAGAGACATTTTATTTATTTATTTATTTAACATCTTTATTGGAGTATAATTGCTTTACAATGTTGTGTTAGTTTCTGCTTTATAACAAAGTGAATCAGTTATACATATACATATGTCCCCATATCCCCTCCCTCTTGCGTCTCCCTCCCTCCCACTCTCCCTATCCCACCCCTCTAGGTGGTCACAAACCACCAAGCTGATCTCCCTGTACTATGCAGCTGCTTCCCCCTAGCTATCTATTTTACGTTTGGTAGTGTATATAACTCCATGCCACTCTGTCACTTTGTCCCAGCTTACCCTTCCCCCTCCCCATGTCCTCAAGTCCATTCTCTAGTAGGTCTGTGTCTTTATTCCCGTCTTACCCCTAGGTTCTTCATGACCTTTTTTTTTGTTTTCTTAGATTCCATATATATGTGTTAGCATACAGTATTTGTTTTTCTCTTTCTGACTTACTCTCACTCTGTATGACAGACTCTAGGTCCATCCACCTCACTACAAATAAGTCAATTTTGTTTTTTTATGACTGAGTAATATTCCATTGTATATATGTGCCACATCTTCTTTATCCATTCATCTGTTGATGGACATTTAGCTTGTGAGAGATTTTAAATCATATCAAGGTAGAACATTTTTATAACAAGGCTACCAAAAGTTTTTTAAATTGATGACTGATGTTTAATTTCTATCTTTTCTCTTGATTAGGCTGACCAGAACATTGTCTGTTTTACTGGGAAAAGGAAGTTGGAGCTTTTGATCCAATGTTCTTCTTAATTAGACACTGGCCTTCCATTTAGGACTCAGATGGTTCTCCAGGGAAGGACCCTCTGCTCTGTCCTTCTGACATGCAGGACACAAAAACCCTCTGCTTTGAGTCATACTGGCCATCTACCATCTGACACTAGTCTAATGGCTGAGCTGCTAAGCATTCTCACAATTGTTTAAATTTATGTCACCTCAAATTTATGGTCTGCAAATCTATCTTGCTACAAGCATAGTAGTACAATCCACACTTGGGCTTGGAGTATTTTATTATTTGTTTGTTAATTAGGGGGGCACAATACATTGATTTTTATCCATGGACTATGCTATTCTTTCCCTCATCTTTGACATTTGGACACTAGTGATTCCAGTCCCAATATATCCTAATGCTTAGTTGCTTGGCTTTTATTTTTTTTAATTATTATTATATTTGCGGTACCCGGGCCTCTCACTGTTGTGGCCTCTCCCATTGCGGAGCACAGGCTCCGGAAGCGCAGGCTCAGCGGCCATGGTTCACGGGCCCAGTTGCTCCGCGACATGTGGGATCTTCCCGGACCGGGGAACGAACCCGTGTCCCCTGCATTGACAGGTGGGCTCTCAACCACTGCGCCACCAGGGAAGCCCTATTTTTAAATTTTGATATAAAAACTGTGGGTTTTCATACTTCATTAAAATAGAATATGATGTCTGTTTCACAATTTATTTAGCTGATTGCATGTCCTTATGAAATTTTTATTCTTTTTCTGACAGTCAGAAACACATTTCCCTCAAGAAATTAGGAGGGATGTGGGATTCCATGAAATCCTTCCATTTCTCTATTATGCTTATACCTGGTCAAGCCTTCTCCCAATTCCCAGATTTGCTATTCCACCCCTTTATCCATTTTCTTACTCCTTTGCCACCATCAACCCTCCTCTTTCAGCAAATGAATTTGCCTCTTACTTTACTGCGAAAGCCAAGGTTAACAGGTGGGAATTCCCATCCTTGAATCCATAACTAATTCTGGAGTCTTCCTTGCCCCGTCAACAATTTGCCCCCTTTCCTCCAGTTTCATGGGATGCACCATCTGCCCTTCAATATGAGCTCAACCCCTTCAACTGTTCTTCATCCAATTCCATCACTTCTCTTCAGATACAGTATTTATCTCTGCTGGACTTTCCACCTCTCCCTCTTTGTTGATTTGTATATTTTAAATTTAATTCTTCACTTTGTCTTTGAATCTCTCTAGTTCCTTATTTCTTTATCTTTTTCCTGCCCGGTCAAAAATGTAGAATCCCAACAGTTCCTTCTCTGGCTCTTCTTCCCCTGCCTGTTACTTAATGTTGACATGCTCCCTCTGTCCCAAGATTTTATTTTTCATACTGTTTTTATTTCACAATACATTGAAAGAGATTTCTCCCAGGTAATCTCTTTTACTCCCTGAACTTCTACTGGTCTCTATGTTGCTGAGGGCAGTGTTGTCATTTTTATATCAAAACTCATTCCTAAACTGCATTCCGCTTACTGAACCATCTCAACCTGGTGTTCCACACACATTTCCAAACAATATGCACAAAACTTCACCAATCAGATTCCTCTCCCCAAATCTGCTCCTTCTACCCCCTCTTTTACTGTCATGAGTGGCATAACTGTCCACCCAGTCACCCAGGCTGAACTGGGAGTCACCTGACCCCCACACTCGCCCACATATCCAGTTAATGCCTACACTCTGTCTTTTCTTTTTAAGTTCTCCGGTGTCACTTCTCCCTTCTGTGCCCCCTGCTGCAGCTTGACTCTAATCGTTTCTCTTTGGAACTCCTGGTATTGTCGCTCTGCTTTGAACAATTTTTTCATGAACCATGCTTTTTCTGATCTCTAGCTTTCCAACATTCTTCCAGCTGTTCCCTCTCCTTAAAACACTGTCTACTCTGATCTTGACCTCGTGAAAAATTCCTGAATACAATCATCAGCTGAGATCTTCCTTAACAACAACACAAAAAGTAGTTTTATTTAAATCTCTTTTGTGCTTAAAACCCTCTAACAGACTTCCACGGCCCTTGAGATAAAGTTCAAACCCCTTAATTGGCATATATATTTTCTTCTCTAGAAACTTTCTCTCAACAAACTTCTGCCCACAGCTTATGTTCTCATCACAGGAAACACCTCACACCTCCCATCTCTGTCATTCACAATGCTATTCTACATCACCATGATCCATACCTTTGCTCAACTTTTTTATTTTTCTACCTGCAATGCTTCTAATATCCTCTCCCCTATCCCTGTCTAACAAACCAACATTTATTTATCTTTTTAAAATTATCTCAAAAATCACCTACTTTTAAAATCTTCTTTGTGTCACCACCTACTTCTTAGAACTAATTACCTTTCTTTCTCACACTCCTTTGTGGACTTTAATCACAGCACCTTTAATGGGCATGTTTGTTTTCAAGTCTATTTGTCTCCCTGTAATAATATATAAACTTGTTATAGTCTTTCCCTTATTACTTTATCCAAAAAATGTATTTATTTATCCAGAAACTATTTTTAAGCACTGTGGTAAGCATTGGGAACACAAAGTTAGATAACATTGACTCGCTACTCCAAAGGAGCACACATAGAGTGAACGCAGAGACAAGCACACAAATATAATTTAGCAAGTACCATAATAGAGATAGCCATCATCTATTTATCTCAGCTGCACAGAGAAAGACCATCTAATTCACTTAGCATTGCTAGCACCTCATACTGTGCCTGACATGATACCTCAGTAAATGTGTACAGCTTATTGGGTGCATCCTGATTTGTTGGGAAGGAGAGAAGGAGTGGGCAGTCAGACCATGGAATGACCCAAAGGAAGTTTCCCATTGACTCAGTTCATTTTCCCTATAACTTTTACCTTCATAGTCATTCAATTTTGCATCTGGACCATCCCTTCTGGGGGTCTGAGGGGTTCAAGGCAATTGCCAAACTGTATAACAGCTAATCTGTGGTCTGCAGGTAGGTTTACAGAAGTTCCTGCCATCCTCTGCTTCAACCTGGAACTCAAATCCCTTGCTTGATATTGCAGCCAGGAGATATGTGGTAAGAAATAGCGAATCAAGCCATGGTCTTTGGTTTCATGTTGGAGTCCAATAGGTTAACTACATCCCCCTTTCATCCCACTCAGAATCTGACAAACCATCCAAACCCAATGGAGCCAAGATGATCTTTTCTAGTCTGTGTGCACCTGAGTAACTTATAATCAAGTAGATCTATATCTGAATCTCAGCTTCACCACTTACAAGGTATGACACTGACACAACCCTCAACCTCTCTGAGCTCCAAATGCTTCATCTATAAAATAAGAATAATAACTTTCTTAAAGCTGCTATCCAGAATAAAGTGATCTAAAATGCAACACTTGGTATTTAACACACAATAATCATAACCTTCCTTTAACTGAGAGCTTATTCTGTGCTAAAAGAGAAAATAGTTCCCTTTTATGGGTTTGTGGGGGGTTTTTTGTTTTCTTTTGTTTTGTTTTGATTTTGCTCTGTTTCATTTTCCCTTAATGTTGACTATTACCTCTTCTACCTCTTTTGGCTTAGCATGTATCTTCTCTTCAAGACACATTTAATAAATATTGAATTCAATGTGGCTATAAATACCCACCATTACTTACAGTCCTTTGTGATCTTACAGCCTAGAAGGGGATTTAGATTGGATTGACCACTCTAGCTTGTCTGGAGATGGCATAGGGCCAAATTCATTCCTGATGCTCTAAATTCCAATCCCAGCACCACATATTGCCTTCCCTAGGTGAATCCACATGCTTTACTTGTGATTATACTCAGCCTTTCACTATATTTCTTTTTTTACTCACCACAAATGACCCTGGCTAGTTCAAATATATCACTAGCACTGAGAAAAGGGGGACTGAAATGCTTTCTTCCTGTGGCCCTTTATTAAAAATGATTCACCTCTCATTTTGTAAGAAGAGGCAATGAGCAAAGAAAGACAGTAAAGTAGAAGAATGGAGAAAATGAAAACAAAATATCCAGAGGTAATGTCATCAAGATGATGACATATATCATTCCAAATTTCAGTTCCCCTCACAAGACCAAATAAAAACCATGCATAGATAAGACACCACTGTGAAAATCCCAGAACATGGGGGCAAGGCTGAAGTTCCCCACTGAAATTTGTTACAGGATACATAGTATTAAAAAGATGTAAAGTATAACATCAATAACCTAAAATGTAAGTGGGGGAGAACTAAAATTATAGTTTCTGTAAGTTATCAAAAGTAAGTTATTACCAGCTTACATAGGGTGTAAAAACTATAAGATTCTTTATGTAAGCATCATGGTAACCACAAAGAAAAAACTTGAGCAGATACACATGATTATGATAAAGGAGTCAAAGCATACCACCACAAAAATTCATCAAGCCACAAAGGAAGACAGCAAAAGAGAAAGCAAGGAACAAAGGATCTATAAAAGAGTCAGAAAATAATTAGCAAAATGGCAATAGTGAGTCCTTACTTATCAATAATTACTTTAGATGTAAATGGATTAAATCTTTCAATCAAAAGATAAAGAATAGCTGAATGGATTAAAAAATTAGATCCAATGATATGCTGCATACAATAAATTTAGTTTTAAAGCTATATATAGACTAAGAATGAAGGGATGGAAAAAGATATTTCAAGCACTGTTAACCAAAAGAAAGCAGGGATAGCTATACTTATGTGACACAAAATAGACTTTAATCTAAAAATGGTCAAAAGAGACAGACGTTCATTTTATAATATAAAGGGATCAACTAATCCAGATGATAAAACAATTATAAATATTTATGCATCCAACACTGGAACACCTAAATATATAAAGAAAGTACTAACAGAACTAAAAGGAGAAATAAACAGCAATATAATAATAGTTGAGGACTTTAATACCCCCGTCTCAATAGGGGTAGATCATTCAGACATAGAATCACTAAGGAAATAGCAGATTTGAACACTCTAGACCAAATTGAATTAACAGATATATACAGAACATTTCATCCTACAGCAGCGGAATATAACATTCTTCTCAAGTGTACGTGGAACATTTTCTAGGATAGATTACAGTCAGTCCCCTACATACGAATGGGTTCCATTCTGAGAGCAAATTTGTAAGTCCAACTGGTTTGTGAGTCCAACAAAGTTAGCCTAGGTACCAAACAAACACAATCGGCTATATATAGTACTGTACTGTAATAGGTTTATAATACTTTTCAGACAAATAATACATAAAAAACAAACACAAAAAATAAAGAAAACATTTTTAATCTTACAGTATAGTACCTTGAAAAGTACAGTAGTACCAGCTACATCATCACTGCTTTTATGCTTGCTTCCAGACATGCTGGGCTTGAAATAAAGATACTGTACTGCTGTATTCTATACAGTACTGTACATTAAAATACACAAAAGCACAACCATTTGTAAAGGATGCACACATGTAACAATGTACACCAGACATGTGAAATAACTTACATGACTGGACATGTAAACACACATTCACATCTTTGAAAGTTCACAACTTGAAGGTTTGTATGTAGGGGACTTATTGTATATGTTAAGCCACAAAACAAGTTTCAACAAATTCAAGAAGGTAGAAATTATCAAGCATCTTTTCTGACCACAATGGTATGAAAGTAGCAATCAAAACAAGAGGAAAGCTAGAAAATTCACAGCTGTGTGGAAATTGAAAACACATTTTTGAACAATGAATGGGTCAAAAAAATCAAAAGGGAATAAAAAAGATCTTGAAACAAATGAAGATGGAAACACAACACACCAAAACTTATGGGATGCAGCAAAAGCAGTTTTAAGAGAAGAGTTTATAACTATAAATACATATATTAAGAAAAAAAGAAAGATCTCATATAAACAACCTAACATACCTCAAGGAACTAGGAAAAAAGAAAACAAAGATCAGTTAGCAGAAAGAATGAAATAATAAAGATTAGAGGAGAAATAAATAAAATAAAAAATAGGAAAGCAAGAGAAAAATTAACAAAACTAGAAGTTGGTTCTTTGAAAAGACATAATTGACAAATTTTTAGTTAGACTAACCAAGAGAAAAAGAGAGGGGACTCAAAAATATTATAAACAGAAGAGGAGACATTACACCTGATATCACAGAAATATAAAGGATCATAAGAGACTACTAAGAACAATTATACACCAACAAATTAGACAACCTGGAAGAAATAGATAAATTGCCAGACACTCACAACCTACTGAGACCAAATGATAAAGAAACAGAAAATTTGAACAGACCAATAATGAGTGAGGAGATTGAATAAAGAACCTCCCAACAAAGAAAAGTCCAGGACCAGATCATTTCACTAGTGAATCCTACCAAACATTTGAAGAATTAATGAATTTTGAATTAATTTAGAGAATTAATGCATTTTTTCAAACTCTCCCCCAAAAAATGAAAAAGAGGGAACACTTCCAAACTCATGATACAATGTTAGCATTACCCTAATACCAAAGTCAGATAAGGACACTATATGAAAAAAACTACAGGCCAATATCCCTGACAAATGTAGACACAAAAATTCTCAACAAAATACTAGCAAACCAAATTGAACAGCACAATAAAAAGATCAAATTCCATGATCAAGTGGATTTCAAGGAATGGCTCAATATTTGCAAATTATTAAATGCAATACATCACATTAATAGAATGGAAGATAAAAATCATATGATCATCTCAATAGATGTGGAAAAAGCATTTGACAAAATTCAACATCCTTTCATAATAAACACTCTCAATTTGAGTATAGAAGGAACATACCTCAACATAATAAAGGCCATATATGACAAGACCACAGCTAACATCATACTCAATGGTGAAAGGTTGAAAGTGTTTTCTCTAAGATCAAGAACAAGACATAGGCACCCTCTCTTAGTACTTCTATCCAATATAGTACTGGAAGTCCTACCCAGACTAGTCAGGCAAGAAAAAGAAATTAAAAGCATCCAAATCAGAAAGGAGGAAGTAAAATTTTCTCTGTTTGCAGATGATATGATCTTATACATAGAAAACTTTAAATATTTTTCTAAGTGTTAAAGCAGAAATTTATTAAAATCTATTTATGTAGTGTTTTACATACAAAAAAATATAGAGTCCTCAACATTCAGGCAATCAACTTTATTCTCAAAAGTGCTTTGTGAGAAGACAGATTTCTTTGCTTCCTCCCTAAAAAGATACTTCTGTTTATACTCCTGAAAATGATGCATTTATTACACCACAGTCTGGCTGAGATCACAAAACTTCTGCAGAGAGTGAAGAGGTATTAGGAGAGAATCTTCTCCAGAAAGCAATGCCTCATCACAGAGGTATAGTGCAAGAGATACATAAAATAGTAGCTGCATCAGAGGAGTGTATGTACACCCAGTAAGTGGGCCATAAGAAAAGCCTGAGGCCCAGCAGGGTGGCCCCTAGCCACAAAGCATGGCCAGCTGGGATGCATGGCCTCCAGGGCCTCTTCCTCCTCTTCATCTTCTGAGGTGGCCGTCACTCCTGGAGATTCAGGTTCCATAACAGCATTGGTCACTTTACTAGGTGCTTTGTCCAAGGCCCCTGCTGTAATTTCAAACAGAATTTTGTCAATTTCCATTTCTGCTGTTTTTTCCATTTCTTCTTGATCATCTATGCTTTCAAAAGTGTTCTCTAACATCTCTCCATGTTCCCAGCCTTCTTCATCTCTTTGGACAATGCCTGAATTTATTAATCTATTTATTTTATCTGCATTCTATAATCTATTTATTTGAACTGCATTTATGTAATCTTCACAAGACTCTGAATAGCCTTCATCACTTCTGTGCTCTTCTACAGGAACCAGCCTCTCACAAGACCACAAGCTGGTACTTCATCCCTGTGAGCACAGAATTCACTTGAGCTTTGGATGTGTAAAGCTTGCTTACAGCCTTCCTTGACCTGATCTCCTCTTTGGCCATAACTACACAGATATCCTTCTGGCCCTTCTTAGCAGCATCTTTCAGAGATAGTTTTAGTTTTTCTACTTTTCTTTGAATGTTCCATATTTGCCTGTCAGCAACTCTCATTTCTTTTCTTAATCTATATGCAAAAATTGGTTGCATTTCTACATACTAACAACAAACTATCTGAAAAAGAAATAAAGAAAACAATCCCATTTAATAGCATCAAAAAGAATAAAAATACTTAGGAATAAACTTACCCAAAGAGGTGAAAGATCTGTATACTGAAAAGTATAAAACATTGATGTAAGATATTGAAGACACAACAAATAAAAAGATATTCTATGTTCATGGACTAGAAGGATTAATATTGTTAAAATGTCCATATTACTGAAAGCAATCTACAGATTTAATGCAATCCCTACCAAGATTTTAATGACATTTTAAAAACAGAAATAGAAAAAGAAATCCTGAAATTTGTGTGGAACCACATGAGAGACCCTGAATAACCAAAGCGATCTTGAGAAAGAAGAACAAAAGCAGGATGCACACTTACAGGTTTCAAACTATATTACAAGGCTATAGTAATCAAAACAGTATGGTACTGGCATTAAAAGCAGACACACAGACCAGTGGAACAGAATTGAGAACCCCAAAATAAACTCATGCATTTATGCCAACCAGTATTTGTCAAGGGAGCTAAGAATACTCAGAGGATAAGATAGTCTCTTTAATAATGAAACTACACCCCTACCTTACACTACTCACACAAATTAACTTGAAATGGATTAAGACTTAAATGTAATATCTGAAACTACAGAAGTCCTAGAAGAAAACATGGAGGTAAGCTCTTTGACATTGGTCTTGACAATAATTTTCTTGGGTTTGACACCTAAAGCACAAGCAACAAAAGCAAAAATAAACAAGTGGGACTATATCAAACTAAAAAGCCTCTGCACAGCAAAAGAAATAATTAATAATATGAAAAGACAACCTACAGAATGGGAGAAATATTTGCAAACCATGTATCTGATAAGGGGTTAATATCCAAAATATAGTAGAAGTTCATACAACTGAATAGCAAAAAAAAAAAAAAAAAAAAACCCAAACCAAAACTAAACCCCCAAATAACCCAATTAAATATAGTCAAAGGACCTGAATAGGCATTTTCCCAAAGAAGATATACAAATGGCCAGCAGGTACATGGAAAGGTGCTCAACACCATTAATCATCAGGGAAATGCAAATCAAATCCACAGTGAGATATCACCTCACACCTGTTAGAATGGCTATCATCAAAAAGACAAGAGATAACAAGCATTGGCAAGGATGTGGATGAAAGGGATCCCCTGTGCACTGTTGGTGGGAGTGTAAACTGGTGCAGTATGGGAGAGTACAAAGTTTCCTCAAAAAATTAAAAATAGAACTATCATACGATCCAGAAATTCCACTTTTGGGTACATGTCCAAAGGAAATGAAATCACTATCTCAAAGAGATATCTATACTCCATGTTCAAAGCAGTGTTATTCACAATAGCCAAGGTATGGAAGCAATATAAGTGTCTGTCAATGGATGAATGGAAAAAAAAATGTAATATAGATAGATAGATACAGATATATATAATGGAATATTATTCAGCCATAAAAAAGAAGGAAATCATGCCATTTGCAACAACATGGATGAAAGTTGAGGGTATTATGCTCAGTGAAATAAGTCAGAAAAAGATAAATACTATATGAGCTCACTTATATGTAGAGTCTTAAAAAAAAACCAAACTCATAAAAACAGAGATTGGTGGTTGGCAGGGATTGAGGGAGGTGGGATGGGATTCATTAAGGTGGTCAAAGGATACAAATGTCCAGTTTTGAAATGAATGATTTCTGGGGACCTAATATACAGCAGGATGACAAAACAGTACTGTATTATATACTTGAAAGTTTCTAAGAGTCAATCTTTAAAGTTCTACACACACACACACACACACACACACACACACAGACATACAAGGTAACTGTGTGAGGTGATGGATGTGTTAACCAAACTTATTGGTATAATCATTTTGAAATATACACATATATCAAATCAAATCATCACAAATGTACACCTTAAACTTACACATTATATGTCAGTTATATCACAATAAAAATGGTAAAAAATTCAAGCAAATATGAACAAGGAAAAAAGAAAACAATAATAATAAGGCAAGAAAGCAGGAGATATGTTCCATATAAGTCTGTAATTCTTCCAGGTCAAAGGGACAGAAGCCAGAGAACTTCCCCTTCCTTTCCCCCACTGTGACACAAATAAAATATTATAATTTATCTCCTCTAGGAGACCAGAGATTTGCTGTCTCCAGCGGGAACTGGATTCCCCACTAATCTCTGAGACTGTACATTTTTGTAACTATTCTGAACAAATCGTTGAATTAATTTCCTTACAACTAAATTACTAATATTACCAAAATGTTCTCCCTCACTGGAAAATTCCCCTGATTCTAGTGTTTGGGTTTATATGACTCTATTTGGAATTGGTTTTAGGAGACATGATTTTTTTTAAAAAGGAAATATTCAGTACTAAAGTTGGTCTAAGTGTTCTATTCCCTGTAGGCCGATATAAGCATTATTTTTTTGTTCTTGAGTTCTCCCTCTCGTATTTTTTTCACACTCTGCTTTTATAGTGCTACTTTCCATATAACATTTTTCATCTTTAAAAAAGTTTACAGACTTTTCAAGATAAATGCTGTGCCCTCCTCCTCACAAACACAAACCCTGGGACTCAGATGGATCATTTGGGGTTAACTCCTCAGCACCATACAGAAAGCCAAAGTTTTACAAACAGCCTCTGGCTTTACAGTCTTATCTGAGCACATTACAGGAAATCGAGCTTGCAGATACTTAAAGCATCTCATGCCCCCACACCCCCATCCCTGTCTTCATCTACTGGGGCTCCCATAACAAAATACCACAGACTGTGTGACTTAAACAACAGGAGTTTATTTTCTCAGAGTTTTGGAGACAGGGTAGTCCAAAATCAAGGTTCCGGTTCCTGCTGGGAGCTCTCTCCTGGCTTGTAGATGGCTGCCTTCATGCTGTGTTCTCACAGGGGGAAGAGAGAAAGAGAATGAGCTCTCTGGTATTGCTTCTTATTAGGACGCTAATCCTCTTGGATGGATCAGGGCGCCATCCACCTTTATGACCTGACTTAACCTTAATTACTTCCTTATTTCAATTATAGGCACATTGGGGATTACGCCTTCAACATATGACTTTGGGGGAACACGATTCTGTCTATAGCATCCCCCCCAAAACATTATAAAGTTAAAATGGACAAAACCCCACAACAGATGTCCATTTCTTTAAGTCAATTACCCAGTGGCATAAATTCACTATGAAAAAGAATTAGCAAAGTTATATCATCCACCACTACTCCTTCTGCCACTCAGTAGGCTGAAAACAATTTCTCTTGTGTTTCAAAGCACTTTAGGAGAATTCTTTTGCTATGTCTAGTCTAACTCTACAACCTTGGCACCTGACACTGCCTGGGAACTTCAGAATAGGCTAGATAGTCTCCTTCTACCCACAAGGCACACTTCCCTCTCCACTGGAACAGCTAAAAACCTCTTCATGAGACAGGATCTGTCCTTGGGTGTCTGCCATTTTCTCTCTCTCCTCTGGGGGCCAGAGCGTGCCATGCTTCTTTCTCCCGGGATGAAGTTTCCCCTTTCATCTTTCCTGCAACGGTTCTCAATGTTGGAGGCCGTCTGATCCCTCTGCAAAGTGCTAACCAAGAGCTGGCTACCCGGCCCACTACAACCACTGCTCCTTAGCCTCTCAGCTCTGTGTACCATATTGGCCACGAGCCTCTCTGGCAGGCATGGTGGCAGCCTTGCCTCCCTCTGTGTGGGCTGCCTTGCAGGTAGAGCTGTAATAGGCTTGGGTTTAGGAGGAGTTCTCCACCTTGGTGTGATCAGCGCAGAGTGGCGGTGCCTGGTGTGGTGACAGGCAGTGCCACTGGATGCCTGCAAACTCCCTATCTTCTATAATCCTCCTGTCTGCAAAGGCAGAAGCCTCCAGGGAGCTGAGAAAATCTGAACCCCTGAGATGTGATTGGATGATGAGAGAGTCTGGCTGTCTTTCACTCCTTCTTCCAGGCTAAAGGGAACAGCCTATTGGGGCTTTTCCTTTGTTGTCTTGAATGGGGTTGTTCACAGAACCAACATTGTCATCAGTCCTCTTTCACTGTAATTCTGTGGACCTTCTTCTCCCCCGCACTGGGGGATATAAACCTATGCTCAGGATACGGTAGTTAGAATGTGTTCGGTCACTACTAGACCTTTCTCTGAAAAATGCACACTATAAAGGAGCAGGAAGCACGAAGAAATATGAGAACTTATAATAGAAAGATGCTTTCATTCTTCTTCTTACTGCTTCTATACAAACACACATATACACACTCAACAGTTTCTACCTCCACCATCAAATTAGTCTCATATATTTCCTTCTTTCTTTCTTTCCTCCCCCTTCTCTTCCCTCCCTCCTTCTTACCCTCCTTCCCTCTCTCTCCTTCCTTTCTTTCTTATTTCCTTCTTTCCTCCTTTCCTCCTTTCCTTCCTTCCATGGCCTCAGACCAATCACCAAGTGCTTGCTCTACATGCTATAATCTACTTGCTTTGCATAATTTTTACTAAAATTACAACCAAACAAAGATGGTTGATGCCAAGTGTTGAACCAAATGTTGAGCCAAGAATTAAAAGACAGTCAGTTAAAGAAGCACCTTAAGTGGACATTCCCCGAATTCAATGTTTTCTTTCTTTTTAAAGCCACACATTGCTTTTATTTTTTAAAATATCTTTATTGGAGTATAACTGCTTTACAATGATGTGTTAGTTTCCACTGTACAACAAAGTGAATCAGCTATATATATACATATATCCCCATATCCCCTCCCTCTGGAGCCTCTCTCCTACCCTCCCTATCCCACCCCTTCTAGGTCGTCACAAACCATCAAGCTGATCTCCCTGTGCTATGCAGCAGCTTCCCACTAGCTGTCCATTTTACATTTGGTAGTGTATATATGTCAGTGCTACTCTCTCACTTCGTCCCAGTTTCCTCTTCCCCCGCATGGTCTCAAGTCCGTTCTCTACATCTACGTCTTTATTCCTGCCCTATCACTAGGTTCATCAGTACCAGTTTTTTAAAAATTCCATATATGTGCATTAGCATCCGGTATTTGTTTTTCTCTTTCTCACTTACTTCACTCTGTATGACAGACTCTAGGTCCATCCACCTCATTACAAACAACAATTTTGTTGCCTTTTATGGCTGAGTAATATTCCATTGTATATATGTGCCACATCTTCTTTATCCATTCGTGTGTTAATGGACCTTTAGGTTGCTTCCATGTCCTGGCTATTTTAAATAGTGCTACTATGAACATTGTGGTACATGTATATTTTTGAGTTATGGCTTTCTCAGGGTATATGTCTAGTAGTGGGATTTCTGGGTCTTACGGTAATTCTATTTTTAGTTTTTAAAGGAACCTCCATACTGTTCTCCATAGTGGCTGTATCAATTTACATTCCCTCCAACAGTGCAGGAGGGTTCCCTTTTCTCCACACTGTCTCCAGCATTTATTGTTTGTAGAGTTTTTGATGATGGCCATTCTGACTGGTGTGAGGTGATACCTCACTGTGGTTTTGATTTGCATTTCTCTAATGATTAGTGATGTGGAGCATCTTTTCATGTGTTTGTTGGCAATCTGTATGTCTACTTTGGAGAAGTGTCTATTTAGGTCTTCTGCCCATTTTTGGATTGGGTTGTTTGTTTTTGTGATACTGAGCTGCGTGAGCTGCTTGTATATTTTGGAGACTAATCCTTTTCAGGATTATTTTCTCTCATTCTGAGGGTTGTCTTTTCATCTTGTTTGGATTAGAAGAGTCAACATTGTGAAAATGACTATAGTACCCAAAGCAATCTACAGATTCAATGCAATCCCTATCAAATTACCAATTGCATTTTTCACAGAACTAGAGCAAAAATTTTTATAATTTGTATGGAAACACAAAAGACCCCTAATAGCCAAAGCAATCTTGAGAAAGAAAAACAGAGCTGTAGCAATCAGACTCCCGGACTTCAGACTATACTACAAAGCTGCAGTAATCAAGACAGTACGGTACTGGCACAAAAACAGAAATATAGATCAATGGAACAGGATAGAAAGCCCAGAGATAAACCCATGCACATATGATCATCTTATCTTTGACAACGGAGGCAAGAATATACAATGGAGAAAAGATAGCCTCTTCAATAAGTGGTGCTGGGAAAAATGGACAGCTACATGGAAAAGAATGAAATTAGAACGCTCCCTAACACCATACACAAAAAGAAACTCAAAATGGATTAAAGACCTAAATGTAAGGCCAGACACTATCAAACTCTTAGAGGAAAACATAGGCAGAACACTCTATGACATAAATCATAGCAAGGTCCTTTTTGAACCACCTCCTAGAGAAATGGAAATAAAACCAAAAATAAACAAATGGGACCTAATGAAACTTAAAAGCTTTTGCACAGCAAAGGAAGCCACACATTACTTTTAAATTGAGTCTAGTGCCTGCACATGGTTTAATGGGCTCTGAGTCCTTCAGCCTGGGTGGAATTCAGCTCCACCACTTCTAACTCTATGACCCTGAACAAATGGCTATTATTTCTTCACCTCTGAAAATGGTGATAATAATGCTATCTCATTAAGCTATTATGAGGATAATATTAATCAACACATACAAAGCAGTTATAAAAGGACCTGACATCTCTCAAGTGTTTAACAAATATTATATATTATCATTAAATTAGTCTTAAGTTTTTATTGAATACCTATTATGTGCCTAGAACTTTGCTAGGCAGATGAGGTGTGGGAACAAACTAATTATTGTTGAATGCCCTTTCTTACTGAATTGATTGACCAGGTAGATGGTTCAGAGCCCTATGAACAAGGCCTTGCAGGGCACCCATTGTGTATCCCAACTGTGAGGCATGTAACACCAGAGTTTGAGATGCCATTGTCATGACTAGTAGCTGTCATCTTGAGCATCTGTGATTTCTTCCAATTTCATTTGATTCCTTATGAAAACCTGATAGAGACACTGTGCAATAATCTTCCTCATGAAGCAACACTGAGATGTACTTATAAAGAATATGGACTTGAATATATACACACCTTCCCATTATTTTCAAGGACAGCCTTGATTCCTTCCATCTTTTCACGTTATGGCCAGGAGCAAGATCACTTCACCCAGCCTGCTCAAAGTGTACCCCTTGTGCACTGGTCTAGGTAAGTAGGAAAGCAATAAATGCCTGTTGAATGAAACCATTAGGCTCCCAGGCCAACTGAGGTAACATATTTTCAAACACACCAGGAAATTGCTTCTCTCTCCCATCACTCCCCCAGGTAGATGGCTCACATGCTTGCTGCCTTCTCTGGTAGAAATCCTCTTGCATTCCCTCAGTGACTGCCTCAATACACAGCAAGAAGTGCAGTCCAGGCAGCATCCAGACCCAACCTTGATTCTGCTCAGAAACAGTCCCACCAGCACACCTGCTACCTCCTCACTGGAATCAGCTCATCAGAACAACTGCTTACCAATAGGCCATTGGTCTCTCAAGGGTTTGGAAAAATGAATAGTAGCTTCTTCTTCTTCTTCTCCTTTTTTTTGCTTTAAAATTAAATTCTTCACTTTTAAATTTTTTAAAATTATTTTTATGATTACAAACCAGTTACTGTATGTTATTACCTTGTGTTTTTATAATTTTTTTGAATGAAAGATTCTTTAAATTCTATAGTTCTTCACAATTTTCAAAAGTTTCATGTAGATTTCATATAATCTCATAACAACCCTTTTTTTGCCCCTACCCCTGTAGTCCCTCCCTGCTTCCCTGTCCCCTCTGGTAATCACTAGTTTGTTCTCTCTATCTGTGAGTTAGCTTCTTTTTTTGTTTTATTCACTAGTTTGTTGTGTTTTTTAGATTCCACACGTAAGTGATGTCATACAGTATTTGTCTTTCTCTGTCTGACTCAGTAGCTTCTTATTTCAAAAATATTGGGACTCTTGCTCAGAGAATCATGTTGGAACATGTTTTGACAGAGCCTCTGTATGTAATTACCCTTCCTTCCCACCCAAACAAGCATTCCTCACATATGCTGAGTTCTGCAGATTCACAGAGCACTTCAATATCAGTTATTTCATCTTCACAACCACCATGTGCCTTAAGTAAGATATACATATCGATAATAATGATAATAGTAATATTAATAATAAAAACGTTTATTGAGAGCTTTCTCGGTGCCAGTTACTGCACCAAATGCTTTATAAGGATTAGCTCAGTTGTCATAACAACAACTCTGATTATTCCTGTTAAAAGATGAGGAAACCAAAGCTCAGAGAAAGTAAGTGACTTGTCCATTTTACAGACCCAGAACCAGGCTCCCCAAGGCCCTTTCTAAGGCACCATACTGTTTCTCAGCGTCTCCAAGTCACCCATGGGGTCTGAGACCAATTCGGTGCCAGTTTGGGGGCTCACTGTCCCAGCCTAGAAGAAGTCAGTCACAGTGGTCCATCAGTTGTGCCTGCAGGTCATGGTTTGTGCACACACACAAAGATATCTCATAACCAAAGGCAAAGGGCATGATCCCAGTTGGAAATGACTAAAGGATCCTTTGCCTCTGAAGCAAGAGCTCAGATCTACAACTAGTAGCGCCAGTTCCACTGGCGTGCTGTCTACATAATGCAAACCATGGTATTTGGCAATGGCTCTTAAACTTGGCACACTCCACACTCCTCCTGGACCCAAGAGATAACATAACCAAATGTATTCTGGGGTTGTAAGAAATGAGTGCTTTGCAGGTAGGAAGAAATACAAACATCATCCCTATGGGAGCTTGCTCCATCCAATCCCAAGGGCAAAATGGTTCACTCTCTGCCGGCCCTTTGAAAGGTTAAATGTGAGCAAGGGCCCAGATAAATGGTCACAATGCAAACAGAGTCATGTAAATAAATGCATCTCTGATCGACGCAGGCTGGTGATGCCAAATATACTATCTGCACCATTTCTCATGATGAGATTAATTTTATTTTCCTGCATGTTCCAAGCAATGAGAAGATGACCATCCTTATGCAGACCAAGACATGCCTCATTTGACACTCCTGGAAAATTTTTTAAAATTTCAGATCCACAGAGAATCAGTAGCATTTGTGGTTTTCTAGGTAAGCTTGAAGTTGGAAGAAAGAAATCTCACTAGAAAGTAACAGGGCACATGTCCAGGGCCTGAGAAGGTACTTGCCATGTACTGTGATTTTTAGAGGGTCTAGTTGCATCTGCAATCTAAGATTCCTCACCTTGCCGACTTACTCATTCACTTGACAAAAGCATTATTTGCATCTAATTATGTTTAGAGCAGTGTTAGGCATTATGGATGCAAAGGTAAGTAAAATATGGTGCTTGCCTTAGAAGGACATTCCTTGTGCTATGAGAATTTACTTGGCACGATTTATGGATAACTTCTTGAAAAATAAAAATTAAGAGCCTGTACTCAGAATCACATGTGGAGCTTCTTATATACACAAATGACCAGGTTTTACTCTTCCAATTACTAATCTATCTAAGGTAGGACTTGGGCATCTGTTTTATTTTAAAAAATGAAACAAAAATGAAACTTCTAAGTTAAAAGTCAACAAACATTTTCTACAAAGAACAAAGCAGTAAAATTTTCAGTCTTGTGCGTCATGTAGTTGCAACTCTTCACCCCTGCCATTGCAGCCTGGAAGCAGCTATAGACAATTTGAGAATATGAGGGCGTGGCTGAGTTCCAGTAGAACTTTATTATTACAAAAACAGGCAGCATGCTGGATTTAGCCTGTGGGCTATAGTTTTCCACCTCTCATTCTAGATGGTTCTTACGGGCAATAGCCTTAAGATCTGCTTGTCTAGAAAATATTGTGACTTTGGAGGGTGTATGACAGGCACTGCCATAGATATGAAATGGAGTAATGCTGCTTTTCCCATCTACATCACAGTACAGAAAACTATATTTTTAGCATTCCTTCAATGCAGGCTTTGTAGGCTTACATTGAATCTGATCAGACACTTTTCAG